>NC_090270.1:305483074-307883074 GCF_040414725.1 Anabrus simplex
ACGAGTGTGGCGTCGGCGTGGAGAAAGGTCAAATCCGGCAGTAACTGTGGAGCGCCCTACCGCTAGACAACGCGGCATCATGGTTTGGGGCGCTATTGCGTATGATTCCACGTCACCTCTAGTGCGTATTCTATATAATAATTTCATGTAGCTATTTCTAGCCAAGTGCAGTCTAAAAATAAATCCTAGTCTTGTTGCATCAGGAAGGGTAACTGGCTAAATCCTGGTCTTTCAGCGTCAGGAAGGGCAACCGGCCGTACCGTAAAACAATAGTGTATGATGTAAGAGGCTAGATACTGCTTTTTAAAATTCTAAGAAGAGCATCTAGCTGTAAAACCCCGATTCTCGTGTTAAAAAGAGCATCTAGTTGTAAAACAGATTCTTAATCCCAGTTCTTTGACGTTAGGAAGGGCGACCGACTGTAAAACAATAGTGTATGATGTAAGAGGCTAGATACTGCTAGTTTTGTGTCAGGAAGGGCAACCGGTCGAAAACAATAGTGTATGATGTAAGAGACTAGATACTGCTATTTAAAATCCTAGGAGGGCATCCAGTTGTAAAACAGATTCTTGTGATTTAAAATCTCGCGTCAGGAAGGGCAACCGGCCGTACCGTAAAACAATAGTGTATGATGTAAGAAGCTAGATACTGCTTTTTAAAATCCTAGAAGGGCATCCTGTTGTAAAACGGATTCTTGTGATTTAAAATCTCGCGTCAGGAAGGGCAACCGGTTGTAAAACAGATTCTTGCTATTTAAACTCTTGCGTCAGGAGGAGGCACTCGGCTGTAAAACATATTTTTAATCCCGGCCCTGCTACGTTAGAACCACATCTAGCTGTAAAAACAGGAGCTCCAAACATTTACAGTGTTAAGCTTTAGGAACGGGTTATGGGTTACATTTTTGTTCTACCGCATAGAACACTATCTTTGAAGTTGTATTGGCGCAGTCAGTTAGATCGAAGTGCGGAATGCATGCGTTGGCTGAAAATGTATACTCGGCTTCCGGCTGTACTAACCTTGAACGAGGACACTGCGTGCTGATAAGCCACTTGTAACTCGCGGAACGTTTTCTTAGCCGTGTAGCATTTAGCTCGTGTAAGTTCCTAACATAAAATATTATGATTGTACGGAGAGGTTAAAACACAGCGCCAGAACATAGCCTACCCCTATCGAAAGAGCCGGCACGGCGCCGGCATATAGGCTACTCCTGTTGAAGGAGCCTGTACAAGGTTTAACACCCCCCATCAACAGCCCTTACTTAATGATGGCTTTTTGCACACCCTCGAAACTGCCTAAGAATGTGATATACTACCGTAGGGAGAGGGTAAAACCCGGTGCCAGCACATAGCCTACTCCTACCGAAGAAGCCTGCACAAGGCTTAACGCCTCCATCCGAGAGATGAATCACCCTCAACATCTTATACTCATAATCATTTTCGAAGGAGTCTGCACAAGGTTTAACGCCCCCATCAACAGCCCTTACTTAATGCTGGCTTTTTGCATGCCCTCGAAACTACCTAAGAATGTAATATACTACAGTAGGGAGAGGGTAAAACCCAGTGCCGGCACATAGCCTACTCCTACCGAAGAAGCCTGCACACAGCTTAACGCCTCCATCCGACAGATGAATCACCATCAACGTCTTGTACTCACAATCATTTTCGAAGGAGTCTGCACAAGGTTTAACGTCCCCATCAACAGCCCTTACTTAATGCTGGCTTTTTGCACACCCCGCCTCTTAGATCATACACCATAGTTTTACGACCGGTTACCCTTCCTAACGTTAAAGGACTAGGATTTTAAATCGCAGTATACGCGATAAATTTGTTGTAGCGGGTTTTATAACTAGATATCCCGGTACCGGCACATAGCCTACTCCTACCGAAGAAGCCTGCACAAGGCTTATCACCTCCATCCGACAAATGAATCACCCTCAACACTCTTGTACCCGCAATCATTCTCGCTACTTCGGGAGATAGCGGGTTCGAACTCCTACTGTCGGAAGCCGTAAAAAATAGCAAATGCTAGGCTAGGGGCCTGCGCGATCGTCATAACGTGTAATTACATGATCTAGCTAAATGTGGTTTTAGCTCAATACCTTTAAGTGCCTACAGGTAAGGAATACCGCGGATGTAGCTTAGTACCCTCCCGTTTAAGTCCAGAGGTCGAGGATCGCGCGCTAACTTTCCAAGGCTCAATCCGCTGCAGAACTCTTAAATTCTGACACCTCGGCATCAACAGCAGGTTCGATCCCGGCTTAAATACATCAGCCTGCAGAACTCAGCGTAAGACCCTCAGGAGAGCTCTTGTTGCATAAACATTTCGTTCCGACTGTACTGCAAACGTCTGCAATTCTTGATATCCGCTTGGTAACAAGGAGCATATTTACTCGCAGCAGTCTGCGTGAAGCGCTCACAGCTCTTCGTATGTGTTTATTACGTGCACATCTCCCGTCTAAGTACTGTCCGCTGTGAATATTATTATTCAGCCTTTAGCTTAAGGTAAGCCTGAACTGTTAGTTACTGTTTGCAATGCAACTTCTACGCTAGGTAATAGACATCTACATTCATATATGTTTGTTCTTTTCTTTTCAGGTACAACTAGAATATTATCATTCGAGTTACAGGCTTGAAAGTACGCATTTTATTCATCCGAGTAACAGTCTGCAGCATGTGCATTTTTAAGGTATGTTTTCGAACTTTGAGTTGTAAAGATAGCTAGGCTAGCTGATGTATCCTAAACTACATTCATATATGTTTCTTCTTTTTAGGTACGACCAGAATATTATCATTCGAGTTTCAGGCTTGAACGCACGCATTTTATTCATCCGAGTAACAGTTTGCAGCGCGAAGATTTTAAGGTATGTCTGACCTCTATACGTTGAAACTTGGTTTCTTCCGAACATCGTAACTTTAAGCTAATCATAAATAGTTGTTCTCTTCAATCCTCATGCTATAGACGAGGTTAATCTTATAATTTCAAACTCACAGCAATGTCCGACCTCTATACGTTGAAACTTGGTTTCTTCCGAACATCGTAACTTTAGTCTATTGATAAATAGTCGTTCTCTTCAATCCTCATGCTATAGACGAGGTTAATTTTATAATTTCAAACACACATAGCTATGTCTGACCTCAACCATCTGAAACTTGGTTTCTTCTAAAACATCGTAACTTTAGTCTATTGGTAAATAGTTATTTTCTTTAATCTGCATGTCATAGAAGAGGTTAATCTTATAATTTCAAACTCACGGCAATGTCCGACCTCTATACGTTGAAACTTGGTTTCTTCCGAACATAGCAACTTTAGTCTATTGATAAATAGTTGTTCTCTTCGATGTTTTATGCTATAGACGAGGTTAATCTTATAATTTCAAACTCACAGCAATGTCCAACCTCAATACGTTGAAACTTGGTTTCTTCCGAACATCGTAACTTTAGTCTATTGATAAATAGTTGTTCTCTTCAATCCTCATTCTATAGACGAGGTTAATTTTATAATTTCAAACACACATAACTATGTCTGACCTCAACAGGCTGAAACTTGCTTTCTTCTAAAACATCATAACTTTAGTCTATTGATAAATAGTTATTTCCTTTAATCTGCATGTCATAGAAGAGGTTAATCTTATAATTTCAAACTCACAGCCATGTCCGACCTGTACAGGTTCAAATTGGTTTCTTCCGAGCATTGTAACTTTAGACTATTGATAAATAGTTGTTCTCTTCAATCCTCATGCTATAGACGAGGTTAATCTTATAACTTCAAACTACAGCCATGTCTGACCTGTACAGGTTCAAACTTGGTTTCTTCCGAACATAGCACCTTTAGACTATTTATAAATAGTTGTTCTCTTCAATCCTCATGCTATAGACGAGGTTAATCTTATAATTTCAAACTCACAGCTATGTCTGACCTCTATACGTTGAAACTTGGTTTCTTCCGAACATCATAACTTTAGTCTATTGATAAATAGTTGTTCTCTTCAATCCTCATGCTATAGACGAGGTTAATCTTATAATTTCAAACTCACGGCTATGTCTGACCTCTATACGTTGAAACTTGGTTTCTTCCGAACATCATAACTTTAGTCTATTGATAAATAGTTATTCTCTTCAATCCTCATGCTATAGACGAAGTTCATCTTATAATTTCAAACTCACAGCCATGTCTGACCTGTACAGGTTCAAACTTGGTTTCTTCCGAACATAGCAACTTTAGTCTATTGATAAATAGTTATTCTCTTCAATCTTTCATGCTGTAGAAGAGGTTAATCTTATAATTTCAAACTCACAGCCATGTCCGACCTCTATACGTTGAAACTTGGTTTCTTCCGAACATCGTAACTTTAGACTATTGATAAATAGTTGTTCTCTTCAATCCTCATGCTATAGACGAGGTTAATCTTATAATTTCAAACTCACAGCTATGTCTGACCTCCATACGTTGAAAATTGTTTTCTTCCGAACATCGTAACTTTAGTCTATTGATAAATAGTTATTTTCTTTAATCTGCATGTCATAGTAGAGGTTAATCTTATAATTTCAAACTCACAGCCATGTCTGACCTCTATACGTTGAAACTTGGTTTCTTCCGAACATCGTGACTTTAGTCTATTGATAAATAGTTGTTCTCTTCAATCCTCATGCTGTAGACGAGGTTAATCTTATAATTTCAAACTCACAGCCATGTCTGACCTCTATACGTTGAAAGTTGGTTTCTTCCGAACATCGTAACTTTAGTCTATTGATAAATAGTTGTTCTCTTCAATGTTTTATGCTGTAGAAGAGGTTAATCTTATAATTTCAAACCCACAGCCATGTCCGATCTGTACAGGTTCAAACTTGGTTTCTTCCGAACATAGCAACTTTATTCTAACGATAAATAGTTGTTCTCTTCAGTCAGCATGCTGTAGAAGAGGTTAAACTTATAATTTCAAACTTTCAGCGATGTCTGACTTCTATAGGTTGAAACTTGGTTTCTTTCGAACATAGCAACTTTCGCCTAATCTCCATTGGTCGTTCTCTTTTCAGATGTTCCCCTGCTGTGAGGAATGCAATGTAACGTTTACAAGGCAAGATAACTTCATGCGCCATATGAAATCAAAACACCCGAGCATAACATCTGCTTTATGTAAAGTTTGTAGTGTGTATTTCGCTAACGTAGAGCGATACGAGGCTCACTTAGTAGAAGCGCATCAGGTATCTACCTGCCCTCAGGTAATAGTAGAAAAGCGTAAAAAAACGGATGTAGCTGTAGAAAGTACTAGTAGTAAAAAATCAACAAAAAATCATGAACTTGAAACTATTCACTGCGAGCGCTGTAACACTGATGTACCATCTTCACATTTTCAGGGGTACTTACGGAGTAATGCACATACAAATACTGCGTGTAGAAGTGGTAGTAACGCAAACATCGAGGAAATTAAGACAGCATTTAAAAGTAGGATTTCTAGTTACAGAATTCGCCCCAGTCAAAAGTTTCAGAGCACTTCAAACTTTTTAAATTGTGTTCAACCGGATGTACAACAGCTTCTTGCTAAATCTTTGTCCAATCATAATTTATTTAAAGTTAATTTTGAACTTTTCGCCTTGTACATTAAAAGCAAGGATGAATCCGAAATAACGGACATTAAATCATTTAATACGAAGAATTTTGTCATAAGTGAGTCGACTAATTTTGGTGATGTACTTAGGGATGTCTCTAACATTGTTTCAACTATGAGCGAGGAATTTCAGGAAAAGGAATCAGGGTGGGCTTTAGTTGAAATAATGTATCTAGAAGTTAACATCAATAAGTACAATCCCATGCGAGGTTCATCGTACATCGAGCTGCCGACATGGATTTAGCGAAAAGAAGCTGTTGTAAACATCCAAAACAATGACGAGGCATGTTTTGCATGGGCGGTGATGTCGGCTTTAAATCCTGTGAAACGGAATGTATCGAATAGAACATCATCGTATCCACACTATTCAACGCAGCTAAATTTCGATAGTATAGAATTTCCTGTGCAGATAAAGGATATTAAGCGCTTTGAGGAACTAAACAACATTAGCATTAATGTGTATGGTGTAGAGAAAAAGTCTGTAGTAGGTCCTCTGTATTATACATGTCATAAGAAGAGTACCCATGTTAACTTACTCTATATTGAAAACAGTGAAAATAGCCACTTTTGCTGGATTAAAAATCTGAGTAGACTTGTTGGTAGTCAGTTGTCAAAACATGATGGTAAAAAGTGGCTATGTGATGGATGCTTGCAGTATTTTAGAACTGAAGATCAGTTAACGAAGCATTCCAAGAATGACTGCAATCATGTACGTACAGAAATACCTACTACAGGCAATAATGTTTTAAAATTTACAAATTTTCACAAGCAGATGTGGGTACCTTTCGTGATTTATGCAGACTTTGAAGCCATCCTCACGCCATGCAACACATGCTTACCTAATCCTGACAACTCTTTCACTAATACTACGCACATGCATGTCCCGTATAGATTCGCGTATTACATCAAGTGTAGTTATGATAGTACGCTTAACAAGTTAGAGCTGTATCGAGGACCTGATGCTGCTAAAGTACTTTTAGAAAGACTTGAAAGTGATGCAGTTCGTCTTGGTCGTATTCTAAATAGTAATATTCCTATGAAGCCACTCACCGAAATTCAGTTAAATGATCATGAACGTGCTACAAAGTGTAGCATTTGTGATGGGGAATTTTCCGAAAATGACCCTAAAGTTTTTGATCATGATCATTTAACTGGTTTCTACAGATGTGCCGCTCATTATAGCTGTAATCTTAAGTACAGAGTTCCTAAATTTATCCCTGTAATTTTTCAAAACTTATCTGGTTACGACTCACATTTCATCATTTCACAATTTGGAGCTTCAGATGAAAAAGTAGATATAATCCCTCAGAATAAAGAGCGGTACATTGCGTTTGCAAAGTCTGTAAAAGTAGATGCAGAGCATTCTATAAAACTGAGATTCCTCGACTCGTTTCGCTTTATGGCGAGTAGCCTCGATAAACTTTCTAGTCATTTACAGCCAGAACAATTTACGGAAATTCGACGCGTTTTTCCCGAAGAAGCGCAGTTTAATTTACTTCGGCGTAAGGGTGTTTTTTGTTATGAATATCTTGACTGCTTAGAACGCCTCGAAGAACGTGCCTTACCATCGAAACAATCCTTTTACAGCTCGCTGAATTCAGCAGATATTAGTGATGATGACTATTTACATGCACAACATATCTGGGAACAGTTCCACATTCAAACGCTGCGTGAATACTCCGATTTAGATTTAAAGACGGATGTACTTTTGTTAGCTGATGTTTTTGAAAATTTTTGCTGTGTTTGCAAGAAAACCTACAGCCTTGACCCATGTCAGTATTTTACTGCGCCTGGGTTAAGTTGGGATGCGATGTTAAAATACACGCAGGTGAATTTGGAACTGCTAACCGATATTGATATGGTGCACTTTATAAAATCATGTATTCGAGGTGGTCTAAGTCAGTGCAGCTGGAGGTACTCTAAAGCAAATAATAAGTACATGCCGAGTTTCGATTCTAGTCAGGAATCTCAGTACATCGTTTATCTCGATGCTAATAATCAGTATGGGTGGGCGATGTGTCAGCATCTACCGGTGAGTGGTTTCCGCTGGCTAACGCAGTGCGAAATTGATGCTTTACAGCTGCACGCCCTAGGCGATGAAGCTGATAAAGGCTATTTCCTCGAAGTTGACTTACAGTATCCTAAAGAGTTACACACTTCTCATAATGACTTACCTTTCTGCCCTGAAAATCTGAAGTCCCCGTACATCGCATCAACGATGAAAATGCTATTTGCTAATTTGTGTGATAAATCTAAGTATATCATTCATTACCGAAATTTAAAACAGTGTTTGCAGCATGGTTTGAAGTTATCCAAAATTCATCGCGTACTATAATTTAATCAGTCACCGTGGCTAAAGCCATATATCGATCTGAACAATAATTTAAGAACGAATGCGGTTAACGAGTTTGAAAAAGATTTCTACAAGCTCATGAATAACAGTGTGTTTGGTAAGACTATGGAAAATGTTGACAAACGCGTTGATGTAAAATTGATTACAAACTGGGAAAATATTAAGAAAAGGTATGGTGCTAACTATTTAATAAGTAAACCAAATTTCCACATGAGAATTTAGTTATTATGCAGATGAATCGTGTTAAGGTTAAGTACGACAAACCTACCTACGTCGGCTTTTCAGTATTTGAATTGGCTAAAACACTCATGTATGAATGCCATTACGATTATATGATGAGGAAGTACGCGCGTAATGCGCATTTGCTCTACACAGATACCGATTCGTTTATTTATCAAATCAAAACTGATGACTATTACAATGATATAAAGTCAGACTTGGGTAGGTTTGATACAAGTAACTATCCTGCAAATAATCAATATCATCTACCGCTAGTGAACAAAAAGGTTCTAGGTAAAATGAAAGATGAATGTGCTTGGCATATTATCGATTCATTTGTAGGTACTAAATCCAAGTCATATTGCATAAAACTCTTAAATGAACTACAAATAAAGAGATTGAAGGGGGTTAAAAAGAATGTCGTTCAGAATCAGCTAAGTTTTGAAAACTATAACAATTGCATTAAAAGTAATCCTCCTGTTTTGCATAAGCAAATGTCTGTCATTAGAAGCAAGAAGCACCAGTTGTACACTCATTTAATTAGTAAGGTAGCCCTTAATAGTGATGATTGCAAACGGTTTGTCATTCCAAATTCTACCAACACTCTAGCCTGGGTGCATAGTAGTATTGATAGGTACTACTTTACATAAAGCAGATGTGTGTAAACATTATGCTAGAGGTGTGTACTTACGTCACGCTGTCTTACATCACAATTCACTGTACATATTGTATAAAGATAGGGAGAGGTACGCTGAGAGCGTAGTACGGCAAGTTTAAACTTGTACATACAAGAATTGCATCGAGAATGGGAGAAGTACGCAAACATCACTAGGGTAAAATGACTCGAGATAAAACTTGTACATACAAGATGTAAATAAATAATGTAGAATTGGCATATTCTTTTATTTTAGGTTAGGTATTACCTTCCTCACGCTCCTTATTTGCAAGATAGAGTTTCGTTTATTACTCAAAGAAGAAAAGCAAGAAAGAAGGTGATGAGCAGATTCGTAAGTATGTTATTGTCTAGCTCATGTTGAGAAGAGAATATTTTTCTTTTTCTAAACAGTGTTTGATTGCAATGCAGTGTTCAACAACATCGAACTATAAACGGTAGTATGTGTTCAAGTCTAAACTTGCAATACTCTTGCTTTCGATAGAGATGTAGCTTGATAGAGGAAAAAGAGCAGCTTAGTAAGTATGCTGAGAAGATAATTTTTTTCTTTCTAAACAGTGCTCGATTCTAGTCATGCAATGCAGTGTTCAACAACGTCGAACTATAAACAGTATTATGTGTTCAAGTCTAAACTTGCAGGTACGTGATATGCATGCTGTCGTATGTGTAAGATCGCGTTGTATGTTCGATAAAGCTATGCCTTAACAGAGCAGGGAAAAGGAGGTTATGACAATCGCTATCTTACGCAAGTCGTTCAGAACCGTAGTCTTCTTTTCTTTTAGAACGAAGGTATTCCTTGACATGTTCTTTTTTAAATTGTCCGCCACAACGAAGAGTACGTCACGGTGCTCTCAGATTGTGGATGTAGAACTTGCCGCCACCACATGTCAAAGAATAAAGATGCCAACACAAAGATAGCAGCACGGTGCTCTGTTCATTAAAAGATGGCGGATGACAGCTAACGAAATTGCCCCGCATGAGGACAGCACAGTGCTCTGTTTATTAAAGATGGCGGATGACAGCTAACGAAATTACCTCGTATGAGGGCAGCACGGTGCTCAGTTCATTAAAGATGGCGGATGACAGCTAGCGAAATTGTCCCGCATGAGGGCAGCACGGTGCTCTGTTCATTAAAGATGGCGGATGACAGGTAACGAAATTGCCCCGCATGAGGGCAGCACGGTGCTCTGTTCATTAAAGATGGCGGATGACAGCTAGCGAAATTGTCCCGCATGAGGGCAGCACGGTGCTCTGTTCATTAAAGATGGCAGATGACAGCTGACGAAATTGCCCGCATGAGGGCAGCACGGTGCTCTGTCGATTAAAGATGGCGGATGACAGCTGTCAAAAAAAGCCCGTGGCTTTGTTTCCAAACAAGAGCACGTGGAATTTGCCGCCACCGCATTTCAAAGGTATCTAGCTAAAGAGGGCAGCACTGAGGTTTGCGATGCAAAATGGCTGCTGTCAAAAAAGCATTTTTCAAATTATCCGCCACCACATTTCAAAGGTAAGTACCTAAAGAGGGCAGCACAGTGCTCTATAGATTAAAGATGGCGGATGACAGCTGTCAAAAAAGCACGTGGATTTGTTTATCTCGCGCTAGTGAGGTTAAGTTGGTAGCACTGAGGTTTAGGCCCGTCAAGATGGCAGCACTGCCGATGACAGGTGACGAATTTGTAGCTACTGCGATAAACAGGGCAGCACGGTGCTCTGTGGTTTAAAGATGGCGGATGACAGCTGTCAAAAAAGCACGTGGATTTGTTTACCTATTCAAATCTCGCGCTAGTTAGGTTAAGTTGGTACTACTGAGGTTTAGGCCCGTCAAGATGGCAGTACTGAGGTTAGCGATGCGTTGTTGTCTGTCAAAAAGCACGTGGCTGTCAAAAAACACGTGGCTTTTTTTACCTCGCGCTAGTTAGGTTAAGTTGGCACTACTGAGGTTTAGGCCCGTCAAGATGGCTGTACTGAGGTTAGCGATGCGTTGTTGTCTGCAAAAAGCACGAGGCTGTCAAAAAACACGTGGCTTTGTTTACCTCGCGCTAGTTAGGTTAAGTTGGCACTACTGAGGTTTAGGCCCGTCAAGATGGCAGCAGTGAGGTTAGCGATGCGTTGTTGTCGATGACAGCTGTCAAAAAGCACGTGGCTTTGTTTACAAAATTCAAATCTCGTGCCAAAATTCAAATTTCCTGCCAAAATTCAAATTTCCCGTGGGAGGCGGAGGGGCCCCTGGGAGCCCGGAGGAGGAGGCAGCGCCCGAATCCCTGTATTATACTACTTAGTGGTTAATATTATTAGCTGTCATCCCTGGAGGCCCGGGGTTGATTCCCGGCTCTGCCACGAAATTTGAAAAATGGTACGAGGGCTAGAACGGGGTCCACTCACCCCGGGAGGTCAACTGAGTAGCGGGGTGTTCGATACCCTCCTCAGCCATCCTGGAAGTGGTTTTCCGTGGTTTCTTACTTCTCCTCCAGGCAAATGCCGGAATGGTACCTAACTTAAGGTCAGGGCTGCTTCCTTCCTCCACCCTTGTCTATCCTTTCCAATCTTCTCATCCCCCAATAAGACCCCCGTTCAGCATAGCAGGTGAGGCCGCCTGTGCGATTTACTGGTCCTCCTCCTCAGTTGTATTTCAGACCCAATGCCTCACGCTCCAGGACACTGTCCTTGAGGCGGTAAAGGAGGGATCCTTCGCAAAGTCCGAGGGGAAAAGTCAACCCTGGTGGGTAAACAGGTTAAGAATAATAATAAGAAAAATCAGCAAAATGCAGTTTTTGCGGCCGCATTTACGCGACGGGTAGTGGTGTATCAAATTTGCGGAATCAATCAAGAGGCATCACGAGGATGAAATGACCAGGTCGGCTTCTGCAGCAGAAAACAACATTGCTGTATAAAGCAAAACAGTTATGTTGTGAGAAAAGGGCATTGAATAGACGGGTGAAATACCTTTACGTTGTCATACCAATAGCGTGTTTAAACGTGCTGCTACAGTACATTCATTCGGTAGTTCACTCGGTACAATCGGGTGATGACGTCACAACAACTGCTCGCTCCCCACCGCTCCGTCACCGCCAATAGCCTACAATTCTGTCGTTTTCACCACATATTGTTTAGCAACGTCTAGGCACTTTTTCTGATTTACACGATTGACATATGGTTTCCTCCTAGGCAAGCGGGGCATTGCAATCGGCACTATTCAACACCCGCTGAACTGTTCTTATGTTAACTACAGCGCCAGAATATTGTTCAAGCCATCCTCTAATCTTAGATGCAGTCAGTTTTGTATTCTGCTTCACCATTTTAGTTATTTGCCTACTGTCACTGGCGGTGAGTTTAGAAGAAGCGCCATTTCTAGGTTTATTTGCAACAGTGCTTGTCTGTTTGAAGCGCTCAATGATGCAGAACACTGCAGTTTTGCTTCTGTTGGCTGCACTTAAGCGCCTGCAGCTATCGAACTCGGTACACACATCCTTACTACAACCCCTAAACACCCCCATAACCATGCTCAGAGATCTGTACCCTTTATTTACAATCCCATTTACGTGATTATCCCAATGAAGATCTTTCCTTATATTAACACCTAGGTACTTACAATGATCCCAAAACGGAACATTCACCCCATCAACGCAGTAATTAAAACTGAGAGGACTTTTCCTATTTGTGAAGCTCACAACCTGACCTTTAACCACGTTTATCATCATACCATTGCCTGCTGTCCATCTCACAACATTATCGAGGTCATTTTCCATTGTCCCACAAACTTGTAACTTATTGATTACTCTATACAGAATAATATCATCAACAAAAAGTCTTATCTCTGATTCCTTTTTTTTTACTTATATCATATTTAATATACCCTACAGGCATGAGTAAATGGAAAAGAGCACAGAAAAAATGGTGGGTTCATAACTTACCTGCTTACCCGTCCGAAAGAATAAAAATACGCCGAACTAGCGGCCGGAGAGAACTCGTATCTGGTTCTTGCGACGAGAGTGTAGATAGGACAGGTGTATGTATGTTGGGTATTCAGCCCATAGGCTGGTTTGATCCTCTACAGCTCCACTAACAGCTGTCATAGATAGCCTAGGTGTCATACTAGGGAAATGAGGAGTGAGGTAGTTTCCCGTTGCTTTCCTCACTGAGTCAGAAGTTGCTATTACATATCAGTCTGCCAAGCCCACTGAAATGCATGCACCAACCAACCCTATAAGCGACATTTTCACACCATTCATAACAGGGACTGGCTGCATAAGGAACGGTATTACTAGCATCACTCTTACCTCGGTCACTTTCATATTGTCAAAGTCAAGGATGAGACTGAGACAGGTCAATGAAAGTAACACATTTATTATAGCCCATACCAGAAGACATAGTGCACTGTAAACACTACATCCTGCCAGCAAAGGCATAAAGGACAGGTATACTAGTGTATAATTATTATAAATGAGGAACTGCTTAAAATTCGAACTATTTAATTGACGAAAGCTTAGTCAGTTCTTCAGTCACAATTAAAGACAATGTAATTCACAATCTGATGCACTCATGGTGCGAGGAGAACATGCCAAAAAACGGCGTACATTAGAAATTTTGAGTGAGGATGTCGATGTGCTGACGGATGAACTAGTGAACTAGTCCTTGAGTGTACAACACCATTGGACCTAAAACATGAATCATTATGCTAGGATTAGCGACGTCCCGCAGAAATAAATTTGCCACTAAAATTCCCTTGCATCCGGGACATATTTACCACATAATCATAAAAAATAAAACACAGTTAAATCCCAACCAAAAGACTCAGAAGTTACTTGTGGCACGATTCCACTAAAATTGGATGAGCGTTAAAAGTCAGGTTGTGAGTTTCACAAATAGGAAAAGTCCTCTCAGTTTTAATTACTCCTTTGATGGGGTAAAAGTTCCTTTTGGGGATCATTGTAAGTACCTAGGTGTTAGTATAAGAAAAGACCTTCATTGGGGTAATCACATAAATATGATTGTTAATAAAGGGTACAGATCTCTGCACATGGTTATGAGGGTATTTAGGGGTTGTAGTAAGGATGTAAAGTAGAGGGCATATAAGTCTCTGATAAGACCCCAACTAGAGTTGGTTCCAGTGTATGGGACCCTCACCAGGATTACTTGATTCAAGAACTGTAAAAAGTCCAAAGAAAAGCAGCTCGATTTGTTCTGAGTGATTTCCGACAAAAGAGTACATTATACATACATTATCATTATAGACTGTTATGCCTTTCAGCGTTCAGTCTGCAAGCCTCTTGAGTAGCGTTACAAAAATGTTGCAAAGTTTGGGCTGGAAAGATTTGGGAGAAAGGAGACGAGCTGCTCCATTAAATGGTATGTTCCGAGCTGTCAGAGGAGAGATGGCGTGGGAGGACATCAGTAGACGAATAAGTTTGAGTGGTGTCTTTAAAAGTAGGAAAGATCACAATATGAAGATAAAGTTGGATTTCAAGAGGACAAATTGGGGCAAATATTCGTTTATAGGAAGAGGAGTTAGGGATTGGAATAACTTACCAAGGGAAATGTTCAATAATTATCCAATTTCTTCGCGATCATTTAAGAAAAGGCTAGGAAAACAACAGATAGGGAATCTGCCACCTGGGCGACTACCCTAAATGCAGATCAGTAGTGATTGATTGATTGACCCCTGGGTAAACTTCACGGTTACCAGACAATCTAACGATCAAACATTTCTGTTTATAGTGGTTGAGTGTAAGAGAGAGCCGTGAGCCCTAACTTCGCCACAAATGTAAGTCAGGAATAAATAAATAAATAAATAAATAAATAAATAAATAAATAAATAAATAAATAAATAAATAAATAAATAAATAAATAAATAAATAAATAATACACAAATATACCACACGTTCTGTACACACAAATATAGACAAGCAAAAGAAAAGAAAAATCTTAGTCTTATAAATAAATCTCATCTGGAAAGGAAAGGAACGAAATACTGCATGCGGCTTTTAAAAATGGCCGGTTCACCCCCTGGAGAGTGGTAACTATGTCAAAGACCTCGCCGACGGGAGGGTGAGAGACTCCCAGACTCGCAAAAAATCATAAACAAACCTCGACACTGATCTAGTCTCAGCCGCCTTTCTGCACTCGAAACCAAACAAGGGCTTTTACTTCCGTCTTATCTTGACGAACATTTGAGCCTTCTCACAACTTCTTATAACAAGCAAGGAACCAATTCTCTTTCTAAATATCAGGCTCAGTTACTAGATAGCTTCTTGGGTTTAATTCATTTAATCCAAAGTACCATCACGTACTATTTCCTCATAAAAACAGCGCTCCTCACGCCCTCAAGACGCAGCTTCGAGTCTATTTTTTTGGCAGTGTGCAACTCGGTCAGAAATTTTGACATTACCTACAACATGGTACTAGGCTTAGTCTGCTCAACAGACTTCAATCATAGTGAAAACATGCAGATAAATCATGCACGTGCAGCATGCAGATACTACGCTACTTTAATCTTCCCATCCTTCCCGATGTCAGAAATTGACACGCTTTCCATTGATGATACTATTTACAGTAAAAATCTATGTCGACATACATAAGAAATATTCTGACCTAACACTAGAAAGAAACAACAAGCTCCCTTATCACCCGTAAAATATTACAATACACAGTGCAAATCCCTAAATGATAACTTATATACTTTAAGAACGTCAATGACTTCAAAATCATCTTAACCAATGGCCTGATGGGCTCATACATCATGATCTTAATCCTACCCTAATTACCAAAGGGCTTAACTAACTAGTATTTACATAATTAGTTGCTAACTTTCTGCGTAACTGTCACTAATCCTACCACATGCTAAAAACCTTGGTTCACTTAGCTCATTTTACGCGACCTCTTCTCTCTCCATCACGACTCGGCTATGCCACTTAGCCAAGCATGATGAAGACGTTGTCCACAGCCGATCCTCCCGTACTGGTGTCTCTAGGTAGATCCATCACAGGCATCTTCTTGAGGCTCCGCTTGAAATTTGCGTCCACACGGTCTTGAAACTCGGTTCCCGAATTACTGGAATGAAATACTCAGTTATTTAACCGCACAGCACAACCGTCACAGAAACGCGTCTCTTACGGATACCAGACAGGTTAGAAGAGTACTGAAGTTAAAGGCATATTTCTGTTATCGTTAAAACACATACGGAGATGTGTGCAGGCTTACTTTACTGTACACGAGTTCGTAGCCTATTTTTGTCGAGCTAAACTGATGTTTTAACTCAACCACACATGTGCGTCCTTCTGAAACACAGAGATAACTTCAGTTCGTAAATTAAATCCTATTACCAATCAACATCGTACTATGAGCCGACCCGTGCCAATTCTGTGAAGAAGTCTATGCAAATGGAAAAGTTTATGGTCGATCAATTATAAGTTTATGACCAAACTATGACAAAATCAAATCTGATCTTGCGATAAAACTGTTATTCACATTTCTACAGCTCTGAATGAAGTAAGCACGAACGCTCAGAAGTAATCATAGTATTTGTTCAGACAAAGTTTTATGGCGCAATAATCAAGACAGACAAAGATACACACGACACGCACCGGCAGCAATCTTACAGTCGGATGAGATGTCTCCCTCCAAATCTTCCACCTCTTATAGGAAGCAAAAAGTGAAGTCACGCCAGGTGAACTCCCAGTAAACACACTTGAGTTTGGAATGCAGCTGCTTGACTGCTTACCACGGTGGTTGAATTCATGTGGAATTATCGAATTTGTCATGCATTAATGGCGTTAGACATACCATCATGCTCACAAAAAATTTTCATCGTTTTATTATCCCGAAAAACACTCAGGGAGATGAGATATCACTCGATTCCCGTGACCTGATAAACCTGTCTCTTCCCGCATTAAATGCTGTTAAGGTGGCATGGTGCTTCCCAAAACAAAATTCTTATCTGTATTTCCTTCTCCAAGACATCTTCTATTTCACTCATACATGGTCACACCCTTCCTAGGGAACCGCCTCCAAGTTCCCGCGTTCTATACAGCTTCGCGCTCATATACTTGGCGTCATGTTGCGCAATATTACAATTGCGTTAAATATCGCATATTAAGTCATGAACAGTACGGTTCAATATATACATATGTAATAAAACATAAAGGTCCAATAATACTGCCTTTAGGAATTCCCTTCTTAATTATTACGGGTCAGATGCATCGCATACTCTAATGCTCTGAGATCTATTTTCTAGAAATATAGCCATCCATTCATTCACGCTTTTATCTAGTCAAATTGCACTAATTTTTGCCAGTAGTCTCCCATGATCTGCACTATCAAATGCCTTAGATAGGTCAATCGCGGTACAGTCCATTTGACCTCCTGAATCCACGGTATCTGCTATATCTTGCAGGTATCCTACAAGTTGAGCTTCAGTGCAATAATATTTCCTGAACATGATCAGACTTCTATCGAACCAGTTTTTAATTTCACAAGCATGTCCAATATATACAGAAACAATGCTTTCCAGAATCTTACTTGCATGCATGTCGAACTGACTGGCCAGTATTTTTCAGCTTTATGTCTATCACCCTTTCCTTTATGCACAGGGACTACTAAAGCAACTTTCCATTCACTTGGTATAGCTCCTTCATGCAAAAAAGTAATCAAATGAATACTTCAGATATGGTAAAACATAACCCATAATTCTACGATGAAAAATAATTAAAGATATTTAATTCAGCTACAAATAGCTTTTTTGAGAGTAGCCATGTTTTTATTTCAAGAGTCTTGCCCTCTCGTGGGAACAGTGCTCTCCGTGACCAGCGAGCCGCCTCTCGAGAAATGTCGGGATACTTCGGTTGACCTCGCGTATTGAATAATTTATCAATTTCGAAAAGTCCTTCATAACTAGAGATTCTGGCGACATGGTGAATCCAGGAATAAAGGATCTAAATTATTAATAAACCTTACGTGAAGATAAAATCCCCAGGGTAAAAATAAATGCAGTTAAGCCTGGAGGAAAGTTGGCGTCCTACTCGCGGATTTGCGACACGTGTCGAGGTCATTTCCTGAGGAAAGACCGCGAAATTACATGTCAGAAAAAAATTCATTACGCCCGTTGAAAGTATGGGAAAAATATAAAATTGACACCATAATGAATTATAAGTCTGTCTGTATTTATGGAATAAATTTCCAGAAAATTGGTCCAGTGGATATGGAATTAGCAGGTTGCACAACCAAGCTTCATGGTGAGGGTAGCTTCCTCTCGGAAGGTATAAAAGAAATCCCCTCCACCTAGTTTCTTGTCTATCTGAAAGTCCGGATGGTGAAACCCACGTCGCTCGTCTGCAAGAAAGTGCGGAGTTTAGTTCTCAAAATAACTTGTTATATATTCGTGTCATTGCTTCAAGTAGAGTATTAAATGGAAGGTGACAGAAATTTTCCTGATCTTCCGCCGATGAAAACTGTGAAGGCTTAGATGTCCGTTTAAAATGCGTAGCTGAGTTTCTCTCCGTATTACAACCGCGTGTGTTTGATATTGTCAAAGGGATTCGGGAGGCTAGCAAGTGAGGTCTGAATTTTCTTATCTATTGAAATACCTGGTCACCATTAGGGTGGACGAAAACAGAGTTCTGGGAAAACAGTGGCAGTCGCCAGTTGAGAAGGATGCTCGTCGCATGTTAAACGCGAAGAAAGCGTCATTTGCGTTGTTAATAGATACCAAGTGTAAAATCTGTGTAGTTTAAGTTATATATACACTGACTGACAGAGCAAATGCAACACCAAGAAGGAGTGGTCAGAACTTTATGCCAATTGCAGGGTAGACTGACGTCACTGAGGTATGCTCATGATGTGAAATGCGCCGCTGTGCTGCGCACGTAGCGAACGATAAATGGGACACGGCGTTGGCGAATGGCCCACTTCGTACCGTGATTTCTCAGCCGACAGTCATTGTAGAACGTGTTGTCGTGTGCCACAGGACACGTGTATAGCTAAGAATGCCAGGCCGCCGTCAACGAAGGCATTTCCAACAGACAGACGACTTTACGAGGGGTATGGTGATCGGGCTGAGAAGGGCAGGTTGGTCGCTTCGTCAAATCGCAGCCGATACCCATAGGGATGTGTCCACGGTGCAGCGCCTGTGGCGAAGATAGTTGGCGCAGGGACATGTGGCACGTGCGAGGGGTCCAGGCGCAGCCCGAGTGACGTCAGCACGCGAGGATCGGCGCATCCGCCGCCAAGCGGTGGCAGCCCCGCACGCCACGTCAACCGCCATTCTTCAGCATGTGCAAGACACCCTGGCTATTCCAATATCGACCAGAACAATTTCCCGTCGATTGGTTGAAGGAGGCCTGCACTCCCGGCGTCCACTCAGAAGACTACTATTTACTCCACAGCATAGACGTGCACGCCTGGCATGGTGCCGGGCTAGAGCGACTTGGATGAGGGAATGGCGGAACGTCGTGTTCTCCGATGAGTCACGCTTCTGTTCTGTCAGTGATAGTCACCGCAGACGAGTGTGGCATCGGCGTGGAGAAAGGTCAAATCCGGCAGTAACTGTGGAGCGCCCTACCGCTAGACAACGCGGCATCATGGTTTGGGGCGCTATTGCGTATGATTCCACGTCACCTCTAGTGCGTATTCAAGGCACGTTAAATGCCCACCGCTACGTGCAGCATGTGCTGCGGCCGGTGGCACTCCCGTACCTTCAGGGGCCGCCCAATGCTCTGTTTCAGCAGGATAATGCCCGCCCACACACTGCTCGCATCTCCCAACAGGCTCTACGAGGTGTACAGATGCTTCCGTGGCCAGCGTACTCTCCTAATCTCTCACCAATCGAACACGTGTGGGATCTCATTGGACGCCGTTTGCAAACTCTGCCCCAGCCTCGTACGGACGACCAACTGTGGCAAATGGTTGACAGAGAATGGAGAACCATCCCTCAGGACACCATCCGCACTCTTATTGACTCTGTACCTCGACGTGTTTGTGCGTGCATCGCCGCTCGCGGTGGTCCTACATCCTACTGAGTCGATGCCGTGCGCATTGTTTAACCTGCATATCGGTTTGAAATAAACATCAATTATTCTTCCGTGCCGACTCTGTTTTTCCCCAACTTTCATCCCTTTCGAACCACTCCTCCTTGGTGTTGCATTTGCTCTGTCAGTCAGTGTATATAAGAAGATGATGTCTATTGTAGCCATGAACGGCTAAATAAGAGGGCAGCTGGCTAAATGTGGCCGGAATCTCCAGGATGACTACGATTACAGGTCTGTGTCTATATTTTGAATTAAATGTTGTAGTATAGAATTTGTTTGTCCCAATACATTTTTCAGTGCGTGTGTCGAATTAATATTTAATCAAGATCAGGCGAATGTGGTACATTTCTGGTCGTCGTGTGAAACTCTTCAGGACAGTAAAATTCACGTCGAGAAACTATAAAATGCAAAGTTTAAATAATGTGTTAAAGTTACTTGAGATAGTGTTCAAACTGAGTAAAGTTAGAAAGGTGACAACGATAATGTAGTCGTGGTGAATGCTTTAAATTCGATTATTGTATGAGTTCAGAAACTTTTTGTCGAATTAATAATAATAACAATAATAATAATATTTACGGCAGGATAAAATTTTTCAATGTTAAGAGTGTATTTAACAGACATGTTCAGTAATATTTGCGTTCGTTTCGAAATCCAGTGAAGTCTGATAAAGTTCTATTTATTCGTGGGAAGGTAATTTTGTGACATCGTGTATGTCGATGATATAGGAAATCACGGTGTGTTATTGTATTCTTGAGATCCGAAAGTTGTAGTAAAAATGAATGAAAAGAATTCTTTTAAGATTTTTCGTCACGAGAGTATTGAGGTGAAAAGTTTTGAAACAGGAAGAAATGGATTGTGCCGGAATGATATGTTGAGAGAATAGTTGTGTAGATGTTGAAGCCATAAGAAGCCTGTATTTAATGAGTGATGCCACCGTGATGAGAGGCGATGAAGATGAATTTTTGGGACAGGCTATATTTGTTGATGGCGAAGAATTTTTGAGACAGGCTGTATATTAAATGTGATATGTCTGAGGCAGGCTGTAGTGAGATTCTGCTAACAATCCGGAACAGCTGACCGGATGAAGGTTGGTTCGAAATAAGTACTTTGTGATGCACATCAAGATTTCAAGTCAAGATCTCCCAGTGAAAAACAATTTCTGTAGAAGATTGTAGCTCTTGGCAGTCAAGTCCAAGTGACGATTTATGTAAAGTCAGCATAATGAATATTATATTATGCGACCTAAAGGATAGAAGAATATTCTGAATACACGGTCGGTGTTATTTGACTGTTATAACAAATTTCCATTCAGTAAATTTCATAAATTACGAGACGATAATTTATCATTAAATCGGAAACATTGTGGCATGAGATACTGGACGTTATTAAAGCGATAGTTTGGCTGTGTAGATTCATTGAATTTCGCTTCACTGGATAGTTATGGATACGATTGTTTGGAACAGTGTGGATTATTGCGGTGGTGATGATTACTGTTTTGGCGATATTCACGTAGTGTTAGGCGTGTGCTGAAATCCCTTATTATTTTTCCAAACTTCATTGCCTACGTCGAGATCGTGTTTGAGTTGTGGATTGCTTGCCACGCGTTATTTATTTTCAATTACACGTTTTATTGACAAGATTAGTTGCATGTCCCAACTTGCGTTCATTCAGTGGCAAGATTTGTTTCATTGTGTGCTATAGTTTCGACAAGGTTTCCAGCTAAAATATCAAAGAGTGTGTTTGAAGTTACGATTTCGCCTGACATTCTAGAGGAAGCGTAGACAACCCAGTTTCCGCTCGACAATAGATTTAGGACGTCACACGTTATCATAGGAGTATACTGATGGTGAGACGTCCCAGTTTACGCTCGACGATAGGTTTAGGAAGGTGTGCGTGTACATAGATGTTAGTGTTAGAGTGTGTGTACACTAGGTAGGCCCGACGATAGGTTTAGGGTGTCGTCTGTATATATTCAAGTCTTAGATTAGATGTTTTTGCGAAGTGACTTGAACGATGGTATTGTCTGCAGTAGTGAATGCAATGCGAAGAGTGTTAGCTAAGTAATATTGAGGCCATGTTTCAACAAAACCCTAACAAGCTGGAAGTTGTTTACATAAGGTTATGGAACCACTAGTAGCCTGAACGTGTGGGTTGTCCAACATTGGATATTTAGCTAATGGTGATTGAGTATTACTGCTGTTAGCCACGCGTGTTTGAGTTCATTGAACTTCAGTATTTTAATTTATTTACGAACTTAATTGTTTTGTCGCTCAGCAGTCCGATTATACTTGTGTGCGTGTTGACACTTAGTTTATTTATGTGAGACTTGAGTTACGAATACGGGTTCGATTCGTCAGGCGGGGATATATTTTATTTTCAATTTTTTTGTTCTTTCAATTTTATATAGTTGACTGTGGTCGATCAATAACTTTGTAGGTAGTTTGTTGGGACAAACAATAAGTAGATGGATCTGCAATGGTAGTCGCACTTGTAAAGGAAATAATTCCCTACATTGTTTTGGTATTTTGATTTTTTTTACCACGTGGACTTGTAATTTTATTAAACTTAACGTAACCGTTTATAACCTGAAAGTTGGTTTTATAAGACTATTTTTGAAGTGATTTACCACTTTTTTATTTAACTTCAGTGTTTGGCATTTCTTCTAAATGCATGATGAATAAGTGTTTCCTGCATTTCGCAGTTTTTCTCTTCAGAACGACGTAACGTAAGATCCTCTCGGATCGAGTTGTTGTTGGTTCCTTCTGAACAGCTGATTGGGTGATGCACGTTTCAGCATCGGGATTATTCTATAACTTAAGGGTGTCACGAGATGACAATACATGGTGGAATTTTATTTTTTATTATGACTACTGCTGTTAACTTGTAGTGAACACCATGTTTTCCAGTAGTATTTCGCAACCTATCCAAAACAACTGATAGTCAGTTTGGTTCGATTAAGGGTCCATTCGGCGGGTGTTCCCATATCCGACAGGGTATTTGTCTGGTGGATAACCTTAATTAAAAGTAAATCTGAAATTCTACCTGTTGAAAGTCAGATTTTCCACGGATCGTGTGGATTAATTCTCAGTTATCGTTTGGATCAATAGGTGCCCGATTTTCAGGTTTTCTTTCATTTTTTGTAGTTCCGCTGTCCACTAATCTGTGATATTTCCACTTTTGTCCGAAGAAAGTTCTTCGATACTGTAACTAATAAAACTCACGCCATGCAATGTGGCTGTGTTTGAAACATTAAATAATTAATTTTTGGTGAATGATATTATAAAAATAATTTTTTGTATTTAATTAATTCAATAAAAGTTAGCAAGCACATATTTGCTCCTAATTTCAAGTAGTTAGGCTCTCTTCTGAACCCCATCTTTTGGTTAAGATCGTGACCGAAATATTCCCGCTACGACCCCAAGATTTAAGAGTTCGATATTGATCTACTGCAGCAGCTGTGGCCGACCAACGATGGAATGGTAAGTTAGAGTGTTCACTATATACCAACCCTATTTACTTTATTGTATCCCCCTAAATCTTATCATTTCCATCTGCTTTTCTATTTTTCATTTTTGTATCTTATTGTAAATGTCGTTGTTTTCACAGGTTAATACTTCTTTAGTATTAGTCACCTCCCCCACATGGACATTATCCTTGTAACCAACAATCTTTACTGCACCCATAAGGCAAATAGGTTCATGAAAAATTAATAAATTTAATAGATTTGGGTATGTGAATACTACATACAGTGAATTCATTATAGGCATTTCACTGGACAGCAACAAAGAGACCCATCATGGCCCATGTATATCCCATGAATTTTATTATAGTCACGTTTCGGTTAGACATTAAAACCAATAATGCCTCCAATAAAAATTAATGAACTGACTGTTTAGAGCTCTAACTGAAAGCTTCCCACGCGAAAGCGGAAGTAGGAAGAAAGGAGCCACACCTAGAAGAAAGACGAGGAAAGCAGATGGCAGAGGAAGACAGAGAGTCACCCTACACCCCTTAATAAAGTGGTCCGATCCTACTTCCACGACGTCATAAGGGCCGTAGGCTTTATTCAGCCAATCAAAACATCGAACATTTCAACCGCCATACGGACGTAATAATCTCAGTTAGATCGTTTTCGCTACTGAGAGGTGAATTAAGGACGAAATATAATGCGCTCTTTTCTTTATATAATTAGGAAAAATATGTGATTTAAGGGTTGCCGGGCAGAGTTGCTCAGACGGTTGAGGCGCTGGCTTTCGCCTCCAACTTGGCAGTTTCTATCCTGGCTCAGTTTGGTGGTATTTGAAGGTGCTCAAATACACCGGCCTTGTGTCGGTAGATTTATTGGCACGTGAAAGAACTCCTGAGGGACTAAATTCCGGCACCTCGGCGTCTCCGAAAACCGTAAAAGTACTTAGTGGGACGTAAAGCCAATAACATTATTATTATTATTATTATTATTATTATTATTATTATTATTATTATTATTATTATTATTATTAATTTTAGGGCTAAACTATACCATGGATAATTAATTATATGCAACTACGTCGCAAAAATATGTGAAGTGGATTCGTCTAAGAGAAAACGCCAAATGGCGGTAAGTCGTTACAAATCCTCTAGCAGAAATAACATCCGTAACGCTGATAAGTTTATTTAAATGTGCACGAACGATTTCTACAATTCTTTGCAGTAATGCAATGGCAGCAATTTTTGGAATTATGGACAATATTTAGTTGATCAATTAAGTCACAGACATCAGAGATATCAACGTGATTTTACCTTATCATTCCGCCACCCCCTCTCCAAAAGTTAGTTCCGGGGCGTGGTCTGAGAACTTTACAAAATAAGCCGACGACGCCGTTAAGCAGACAGTTTTGGAGAGAATCTTACAGTCAGTTTTACGTCTCACAGTCATTCTGTTTACAGTCTTACGTCTTGCAGTTAGTCGTCAGTGTAGTACATTCATTCCTACGTCATACAGTCAGTCATCAGTGTGTTTTCAGTGTTACGTCCTGCAGTCAGTTAGCTCTCAGCTATGATTTTTCTACCAGCGGGACTTGCCCGTTATTTGGTATCAGTCGCGTCGTAGTGATATTAACTTCATGTAGGAAGAAGATTTTGAAATATGTCATGAGTTCCGCGGAACAGTGCCTTTCGACGTGTCTGACTCAAGAAATATTTGTAAGTTTTTCTTCATAAATTTTAATCAGACCTACATCGTTAGAAAAGCAATGCGTGATGAAGTCATATAATTAATTTAACAAGCTCAACAATGCTGAACTTTGAAGGTAGCTTATTGTCAGGCGGGGGCTCCGTCATGTCCGCAAAACCTGCTAGATCGGCATAGTAGCATCCAAGTCCAGAATACAATATACGAGACGATCACAATAACAATAGTAAACAGTGAAATACACTACCACTAGTCGCTCAGAATATAAACAAAACAAGCACCATGTTAGTCATCCATAGCACAAGCTGTGTATATGAAAATAGATATCGGAACTCTACCGCGACCCACTTGACTGGGTTGAATACAAGGAACTAACCAAAGCCGTCAATGTCTCGCGATCTGATTCGGTTTCAGAGAGAATGCGACCGAGTTCCTCCCACTTCTCATTCATACTCTCCAACAGCGTCAGAGAAGTGGCCACAATAATCTAGCGATTGATAGAAAATAAATAGGGAAGGAAGCAGATGAAAGACAGTACGGGTAAAATTAGATGTATTAACGTCACAGTTTTGCGTGTGATCTGTGAATTAACAATGCATTCCATCAGTTCACAGTACTGTTCACGCCGCGGGGGTCTCGTACTCGACCCTTTGGAAAATCTGTCCTTATACCATGATCACGACCTTCGTTATGGAATAACTTCGTCATGGAAATGGGGACCGACTGAATGCAGTAACAACCGATGATCCAGTAATATGGTAAAATAAATGAATTTACTATTTTGTAATTAATGTGACAGTGAGCAAAAGCGTTGTCCATGTAGGTTAGATTAACCGTTCAAATCCCGATCGTTAAACCTGACTGCTCCATCTCTCAAATGGACTATAGTCATTATTATATTAATTTTAATATTATTATTATTATTTGGCACGTGAATTCAAGTTCTACTTTATCATTAATCACATAATCCTCCACATGGGGATTCTATATTTAGCATCATGGATGAGATAATTTTGAGAGTATCGGTGTCATTTTTTAAATATTTTATCTTATAATCTGAGATATCCGACGCCTATCAGAATCACTCTAACAATCAATTTGTTCGAAGGAGAGTTGCCATAATAAGAAGAAGGAGAAGAAGAAGAAAGTGTTAGTTAAAGTTTGTCAAATATACAAAACCTTTGTAGTTAGTGTGTACTTTGTAATTATTGATCACAGTGATAATATACGTACATAATAAATAAATAACCGATTAGGTGTTCAAAATAATAAATTTATCTTGAACGTATAATGAATTCAGCTGAGGTAGCGTATGATCGCAAGTGTATCAATGAACTAAATGAGAATAAGTCTCCCGGGGCCAAGAGGTTTTCTGTTAAAGAAATTCAGTCCCTCCGTTTACGAGCAATAGTATTTACAGCCTGTCCTTCCTTGGGTTATTTCCGACAGGCTTGGAAGACTGCGAAGGTGGTAGTCATACCTAATCTTGAGAAAAACAGGCTGTTTCCGCAAAATTATCTCCCTATTAGCCTATAATCTCGTCTTGTCAACATTTTCGAGAGATTCTAAAACGACTCAAGGGTTACCTTATCCCCAAACATATACTGAGACCGGAGCAGTTTGGTTTCCGGTCCAAACGGTCGGCTACATTAACAGTTTTACCCTTAATCTAGTATGTTACGAGCTAATTCCATATACGGCGTAGCGTGTCAGCGGTCTTTTTTGACATTGAGAAAGCCTTTGACGCCGTCCGGCTAGATAAGCTAATCATCAAACTTCTGGAAGGTTTCACAGTTCCTCATTACTCAGTCAAAACTATTCAGTCTTATCTAAGACGTAGGCAACATTTTGTCACTTACGAAGATGAAAAGTGCATCCTTCGGCAAATCCTTGTGGGTGTTCCACGGTGTTGAACCTTATCACCCATTTTCTACGCCCTATACGTGAATGATGTATCATAGATAAGTGGAATAGACATCCAAGTGTACGCAGATGACATTGCAGTTCATGCCACTCATGGCTAAGCTGCAGGATTGGGTCAACAAATTTTTATACTGGTGTTCCAAGAACAAGGTCAAAGTCAACCCAGAAAAGATCCAAGCCATCCTTTTTTCTATAAGACGGCCGAGGTTTTCTCATCCCAAAATTAAACGTAGGGATTTACCATTTACTCGACACGGCTTTAACCTGGAGGTGGAATACTCACCAGGCCTTGCAAAGGGAAAATGCCAGATAGCTGCGCTGAGACCCTTACGTTACATTTCAACCGGTACGTCAGTGACGGGCATGTATCGGGACAATCATCTTTTATGCTGTAAGGCCTGGTGCTATATCCCAAAGACATTCCTTGGTCGACTCCAGGTCCTACAGAACAAGAAACTTCGCAGTATTAAATGCTCACCATGGTATAAATCCAACATCGAAACTCATCGGGAACTACAGGTTCCCACCCTCTATCAGCCAATTTTAAAACTGGTAAGATCGAAAAAATTCCGGATTCTCCTTATCCAATCTTCTGATGATGCCATGACTCTTCTAAAAAGGGTAATCAGGTCCAAGAAACCCAATACCAGATTCAAGTATCGGGAGCCTTCGCTCCTAGACAACTTCCAGCCTCTTCTAAATTCACACTTTTCATAACTGCAATCCAAATTCTGTTTTTAAGTACGACCCTTACTTTCACGTTACCAACAACTTAGCGATGGGGGAGTTTGAATTCTGACATGCCATCCCCTAGCATGACAGAGCGGTTTCCTCCACCAGTCGAGCGATTTTCTACCGACTCATCGGAAACAGATGAGTAAAAGGGCATCCATCTTCGCTCTGGGACTCCCATCTACTAGATACCACGAGAAGAAAACACCACATAATTCCACTGAGAGTTTCTCTGCTATCGAAGTCGATCGGAACCCTTTCTTATGCCGACCGCAGTGTTGATGAGACGTTGGGAAAATCACGTGCTCCTCGACCACACGAAAACAACTGACATGATTTGTAACACCGCCCGTGATAGTCTCAATTGCTATATGAGATGTGATCGGTATAGAATCTATTATAGATTAGTTGCCCTTCGATTAAGGTATTTTATTACAAAAACAGCATTAAATAGCATTATTTATTATTATTATTTGCTTTACACAGATAGCTCTTATGCGACGATATTTACATTGTATACAACATTATATATGTCTTGTTTATTTCACGTAATCCTTCGGATTCCGAGTTGGAGAGTGCCCTTAGCCGAGAGCAGAGCAGATTTGGCATCAAATTCCATGGGCACTGGAGTACTCCGACAAGGAGCCACCTCGAAGTTAGCGATGAGATGTGCCAATCCAGCTTTGGCCTGCAAGAGTCCCATGCGCATTCCTGCCAGAAACGAAAATAACATTTGATATTCTAATTATGTGGATAATAAATAAGTAACAGAGAATCTCGACAATTCATCTAATAATATGCTTCACTTTCATTACTGATAAATACAGTACTAGACTTACCAATACAAATCCTGGGGCCTTCTCCGAAGGGCATGTAGGAGTAGTTGGGTCTCGAACGTTTATTCTCCTCAGTAAAACGTTCGGGATCGAAGCGTTCTGGATTTGGATAATACTGAGGGTCGTATTGGATACCAGTGAGCGAAATGATAACTACATCTCCCTTGTCCAGTGTGAAGTTTGTGCCAGGTAGAGTGTAAGGCTGCAGCACTTTGCGATCCAGGAAAGGAAGAACAGGGTACTTCCGCAGCGTCTCTGAAACAGACAATGCTATTGGTTCAACATCGAGTTGCTTTCGATACACTGAATAATAACAGTATCAATGATAAACAGACCTGTACATTGATTGAGTTAGAGATATGGTTCCAATGCTATGACAAACCATTCGATGTAGTTTTAAAAAGCACGGAACAAATATAAATGTAAATACAATACATATTCCTATCTACACACTCCATAGAACTCGGGGAATTCTCTCTCTTTGTGATACAATCTGAATTTTCACCCCGTTTATCAGCATGACGTTTCTGCTGCCCACCTCACAATTCCATCAAGGTAATCTAAGGAGTTGCTTAAAATCCTGTAACATATTTATTACTCTAAGCAGAATAACATCGTCCAAAATAAGCCTTATCTGTGGTTTTGGTCCTTTACTTAGGTCATTTGTATCAAAGGAGCGTTGAAGGAAATTTTACAGCTGAGTATAAAATTTAAATCCACCTACAGATACGCCCAAATCAATGATATAATGGCCTTTGGACGCTGTTTTCCAACAAGTCAATGGATTGACGACTCTAAAAGAAATCTGCAAATCCATACATCACTAACTCCCGTAAGATCTGGAAAAAATTAAACAACAAGGACAATTGTATAGATGCTCGTAAAGACAGGACTAAGCTCCGTGATATGGAATATCAAGCGTCCGATAAATTACCTCATACGTGTGAAGATGTTATTCTATAAAGACTACACTCCTGCTAATAATTGGATCCGGCACCACAATGGACTATCTTGCTCCGAATGGAAGTATGCCCTCAAATGACGTGTAATGTTGTTGCAGTCCGAGCTGTGGCAGGTAGAAATCTGGACGGTAACCACTGTCTGCCTTGCCACAGTGAGATCGAAACCCTTCCATACGCCTTGGCTTTTGCCGGCACGGTGAAACACTTCGCATTGCCCGTCACATGCTAGACGACTCTTTACTAAAGAGAGGATATACCATTCACGAGGATGTCTCGGGAATCGCTAACGAAGCGAATCGACATCATAGCCTTTAAAGCCGACTCAAAATCTGGCTACATATAGATTCAACCGTAAGGTTCGAACTGAATTCAGACCAGCCACAGGAGGTTGACAGCGAGAAGAAGGCTATCTACGAACCTACAGCGCCCTACTATAAAAACAAGTACATCCTTGAGTGTATTGAGGTGACTGGATTAACGAAGGGTGCTCGTGGAACGATACAGAGCCTTTTTGTAAAGACCTGAAAAATGGTAGGCATCCCTATTAATACCATAAACGATGTTGCAGTCTCGGCATTTTACGAAATCCCTTATGTACCTCATAACAATGTGTCAATGTCCTTAATCTCTTCTACTACGGTATGTTCCAATATTCTAGCACCAACTGTGCACTTATATTTTGTGTCTTTGTTATGCATTGTCCCTGCGGCACTCTTGATAATTTTCAGGAAGCTAATAAAATAAAATAAAATAAAATAAAATACACATACAAACGAGAAAGATTAAGGTCTAATAATTCTGCCTTGACGGCCACCCCTGTTAATCACTACAGAATCAGATACTGAGTTTTACTGTCTAGAAAAAGTGCTACCCATCCAATAACTCGTTTGTGTAGTCCAATTGTCACTAGTCTCCCATAATCTACCCTATCGAAAGCCTTGGATATGTCTATAGTGATAGAGTCCATTTGACTAGAATCTAAAATATCTAATGTGTCATGCAACAATCCTAAAAGAAGAGCCTCACTTAAGAAAATGGAAATTGCCACACCATGAAGGCATTGGTCGTTTGTGTTGATTTTCAATACATGGAGCGATGCCATGTAGGTATGTAAACGATCAAAGTTTCAGACCCATTGGATTGTTGCTACAGGTCCCTCCACGTGATTGGTCGCGGAGGAATCAACTTCAGTATACTTACTCTGGTGTAGCGTAGTTGACTTACAGTCTGTGCAGTGAAGTGTTCCCCGTCAAACATGCCTTGACGACAGGGAAGAGCACGCTATCAACAACTGTCGCCGTTTGAGAGGGCTCGGATAATTGGGCTGTGTGAGGCTGGATTATCGCTAAGGACTGTCGCGGCACGTGTTGGCCGACAGGCATCTACGGTACAACGTGTATGGCTGCAGTGGTCAAATGAAGGTACCCACATTCGTAGACCTGGCACAGGCCCAGCGCGACAGACAACTGTGAGAGAGGATCGCCGCATCATTCGGATGGCCCGTATGGAACCCCATGCAACAGCAGCGCAAATTCGAGCAGCTGCGGCACCCCACGTTACACAACAAACAGTTGGTAATCGCCTGCGTGCAGCTGGCTTACGAGCCCGTGTCCCTGCAGAAGGTGTTCCATTGACCCCACAACAGCGACGTGTAAGGCTGGCCTGGTGTCGAGAAAGATCGACGTGGGTCGACGAATGGCATAGGGTCGTCTTTAGTGATGAATCGCGCTTCTGTCTTGCCCGCAGTGATCGCCGGAATCGTGTGCGCCGACGTACCGGGGAGAGCATTCACACTGCACGCATCTCCAGAGAAGCTCTCCACGACATCACAACTTTAGAATGGCCCGCCAGATCCCCTGACCTCAGTCCTATTCAGCATGTGTGGGGCATGATGGGTCGACAACTGGCCAACCGTGCTCAGCCACCCACAACTCTGGAACAACTGACCCGTGCAGGGCAGGAAGCATGAGCCACAATTCCTCAGGAAGCGATCCAGGGCCTTATTGACTCCATGCCTCGACGAATTCATCAATGTATTGCAGCTCGTGGTGGGCACATCCTGTATTGATTGTTGTCCAAACGTGCGATCAGAGGGACCTGAAAGTGTAATAATCGAAGCACAACCGAACACTCGTCCTGCATGTTCAATTGCAACAATGTAGCACCACTTCTTCTGGGTGTTGCAATTTCCATTTTCTTCAGTGTGTGTATATATATAAAACAGTTTTGTCTGTACATTGCTCGGAATTTAAAAATAAAGCTATTTCTGTATCGCGCGTGTCCACAGTAACAAGGAAATGCCCTTTCTAATTCTCCGTCATCTCTCTCTATGCTTTATGTACGTACGCGTATCACGAGAAAGTGGCTGAAGAGAATTTAATGAAAATCAGTATGTAAAGTCAGGGAATGAGTCACTACAATCTACGCTATACATCATTTTATTATCACTAAGTGAAGTGGCTGTTTAGGGGAAGGCCGAAAATTTAATTCTCAAATATTTATGTCACTAGAGGTCACATCGGTAAATAATTCATAACTAAAGTTATATACAAGTACATTTCCGATCATTCATGTCTTATACATTTTTATTATACCGGCTATGGTAACAGATATGTTCACGAATTTCAATTTTTGTTGCTAAGTCCATATCAATGCCGAGCTACGAGAAAATGGGTAAACATTATTTAATGAACATCGGTATGTAGAGCCGGAGTATAAAAAAGCTACAGTCTAACCTATAATTTCATTGACCTTGGATGAAATGGTAGTTTAGGGGAAGGTGCTTAAAATTAATTTTTTAATACCTATGTTATTGGTCCTATCGGAAAGTACTACATATCAGAAATTATAGAGAATACAATTTCCGATCATTTATGATCTATTCAGTTTTATTGTACCGACTATGATAAGAGGGGTATTTCATAGTCGGAAGGAAACTAAATGTGAAGACCTATAATATCGAAAATTCATGAAATTGATGAACAATAACATTACATTGACCATTGTTTGTTGTGACCTTCTTTGTCTCTTATGGTACCACTCATCTCCGATAGATGGGATTACTGTTGCGTACCGAGTATAACAGCCTGCCTGAATATTGGCGGGAAATAGGTGGGGAGATAGATAACTTTCTTCCTTAGAATGCCATTCCTCTGATTCATACATTTTCTGATACTGCTGGTACATAACAAACTGGTTCATCAGTTTTCCAGCTGTTCGATCCCTACTCTGACGCAACTGATTGGAATGAGCAGTGTGCACATTTACCGGAATAATGGCAGCGGCTCACCTATGATCTGGTCCGGAATTACAATTTTGGCCTATTCCATTTTATAGAACCGCAATTCACTAAATAACTCAAAATCCAATCAATCAATCAATCAATCAATACTGATCTGCATTTAGGGCAGTCGCCCAGGTGGCAGATTCCCTATCTGTTGCTTTCCTAGCCTTTTCCTAAATGATTTCAAAGAAATTGGAAATTTATTGAACGTCTCCCTTGGTAAGTTATTCCAATCCCTAACTCCCCTTCCTATAAACGAATATTTACCCCAATTTGTCCTCTTGAATTTGAATTCCAACTTTATCTTCATATTGTGATCTTTCCTACTTTTAAAGACACCACTCAAACTTATTCGTCTACTGATGTCCTCCCACGCCATCTCTCTTCTGACAGCTTGGAACATACCATTTAATCAAGCAGCTCGTCTCCTTTCTCCCAAATCTTCCCAGCCCAAACTTTGCAACATTTTTGTAACGCTACTCTTTTGTCGGAAATCACCCAGAACAAATCGAGCTGCTTTTGTTTGGATTTCTTCCAGTTCTTGAATCAGGTAATCCTGGTGAGGGTCCCATACACTGGAACCATACTCTAGTTGGGGTCTTACCAGAGACTTATATGCCCTCTAATTTACATCCTTACTACAACCCCTAAACACCCTCATAACCATGTGCAGAGATCTGTACCCTTTATTTAATATCCCATTTATGTGATTACTCCAATGAAGATCTTTCCTTATGTTAACACCTAGATACTTACAATGATCCCCAAAAGGAACTTTCACCCAATCAACGCAGTAATTAAAACTGAGAGGACTTTTCCTATTTGTGAAACTCACAACCTGACTTTTAACCCCGTTTATCATCATACCATTGCCTGCTGTCCATCTCACAACATTTTCGAGGTCACGCTGCAGTTGCTCACAATCTTGTAACTTATTTATCACTCTATAGAGAATAACATCATCCGCAAAAAGCCTTACCTCCGATTTCACTCCTTTACTCATATCATTTATATATATAAGGAAACATAAAGGTCCGATAATACTGCCTTGAGGAATTCCCCTCTTAATTATTACAGGGTCAGATAAAGCTCCACCTACCCTAATTCTCTGAGATCTATTTTCGAGAAATATAGCAACCCATTCAGTCACTCTTTTGTCTAGTCCACTTGCACTCATTTTTGCCAGTAGTCTCCCATGATCCACCCTATCAAATGCTTTAGACAGGTCAATCGCGATACAGTCCATTTGACCTCCAGAATCCAAGATATCTGCTATATCTTGCTGGAATCCTACAAGTTGAGCTTCAGTGGAATAACCTTTCCTAAAACCGAATTGCCTTCTATCGAACCAGTTATTAATTTCACAAACATGTCTAATATAATCAGAAAGAATGCATTCCCAAAGCTTACATACAATGCATGTCAAACTTACTGGCCTGTAATTTTCAGCTTTATGTCTATCACCCTTTCCTTTATACACAGGGGCTACTATAGCAACTCTCCATTCATCTGGTATAGCTCCTCCGACCAAACAATAATCAAATAAGTACTTCAGATATGGTACTATATCCCAACCCATTGTCTTTAGTATATCCCCAGAAATCTGATCAATTCCAGCCGCTTTTCTAGTTTTCAACTTCTGTATCTTTTTGTAAATGTCATTGTTATCGTATGTAAATTTTATTACTTCTTTGGCCTTAGTCTCCTCCTCTATCTCGACATTTTCCTTGTAACCAACAATCTTTACATACTGCTGACTGAATACTTCTGCCTTTTGAGGATCCTCACATACACACTCCCCTTGTTCATTAATTATTCCTGGAATGTCCTTCTTGGAACCTGTTTCTGCCTTAAAATACCTATACATACCCTTCCATTTTTCACTAAAATTCGTATGACTGCCAATTATGCTTGCCATCATGTTATCCTTAGCTGCCTTCTTTGCTAGATTCAATTTTCTAGTAAGTTCCTTCAATTTCTCCTTACTTCCACAGCCATTTCAAACTCTATTTCTTTCCAGTCGGCACCTCCTTCTTAGTCTCTTTATTTCTCTATTATAATAAGGTGGGTCTTTACCATTCCTTACCACCCTTAATGGTACAAACCTGTTTTCGCATTCCGCAACAATTTTTTTAAACCCATCCCAGAGTCTGTTTACATTTTTATTTACCGTTTTCCACCGATCATAATTACTTTTTAGAAACTGCCTCATGCCTGCTTTATCAGCCATATGGTACTGCCTAACAGTCCTACTTTTAAGACCTTCCTTTCTATCACATTTATTTTTAACCACCACAAAAACAGCTTCATGATCACTAATACCATCTATTACTTCAGTTTCCCTCTACAGCTCATCTGGTTTTATCAGCACGACATCCAGGATATTTTTCCCTCTGGTTGGTTCCATCACTTTCTGAATCAGCTGTCCTTCCCATATTAACTTATTTGCCATTTGTTGGTCATGCTTCCTGTCGTTCGCATTTCCTTCCCAATTTACATCTGGCAAATTCAGATCTCCTGCTACAATCACATTTCTTTCCATGTCGTTTCCCACATAGCTGACTATCCTATCAAATAATTCCGAATCCGCATCAGTGCTACCCTTTGTCGATCTGTACACTCCAAATATATCAAGTTGCCTATTATCTTTAGAAATGAGCCTTACACTTAGAATTTCATGTGTCTCATCTTTAACTTTTTCGTAGCTTACAAATTCTTCTTTCACCAGAATGAAAACTCCCCCTCCCACCTTTCCTATCCTATCTCTACGATACACACTCCAGTGCAGTGAGAAAATTTCTGCATCCATTATATCATTTCTCAGCCATGATTCAACTCCTATTACAATATCTGGTAAATATATATCTATTAAATTAATTCTATTCCTTTCCTTACAATACTTCTACAGTTCAACACTAACAATTTTATGTCATCCCTACTTGATTTACAGTTCCTTGTTCCCTTATCACCGCTCCCTAGGCCATCCCGTTTCCCTGAATGTACCTCCCTATTACCCTTCCAAACAAATTTCCTAACTTATACGTACCACTGCGGTTTAAATGAAGGCCATCCAAGCGCAGATCCCTATCTCCTACCCACCCATTAGGATCTAGAAATTTCACTCCCAGTTTCCCACATACCCACTCCATAGTCTCATTTAAATCCCCAATCACCCTCCAGTCAGTATCCCTTCTACACAGTATTCCACTAATAACAATCTCTGCTTTCTTAAACTTCACCCGTGCTGCATTTAGCAGATCCCACACATCTCCAACTATGTTGGTACTTATATCAGCTTGCCTTACGTTGTTGGTACCAACGTGAAACACTACCACCTTCTCCTTCCCCTCCTCCCTCTCTTCTACTTTGCTCAACATCTGCCTCAACCTAATTCCTGGATAACACTCTACCCTGGTACCCTTTCCTCTACACACTTTCCCCACGTGTCTAACGATGGAATCCCCCATGACCAGAGCCTCAACCCTACCCACCTCATTTGATCCCCTCCCCTCCTGGTCAGCCTTATCTTTCCTGATAGCTGCAGAAGCTACTTCCTCCTCCCTTTACTCCTTCCAATGACCCTGTTCCACCTCTCTTTTCCTATCCTCTACTCTACGTTTTCCTTTCCTACCTTTTCCCTTCCTCCTACTTCCAAACATCTCACCAACAGTTTCCTGTCCCTCATCTTCCCTCTGTTGTTCTACCTGGAGTGACTCGTACCGATTTCGCACAGACACCTGTCCTGAATTCTGATCCTGAATAGAGCCCTTAGCCTGCAATCTCCTTCCCCTTAGAACATTAGACCACCTTTCTTCTACAACTCCTCCCTTTCCTTCCCCTCCCTCTTGTACACCTACTGTAACCTGTGCATTTTTTGAGGGAGTCCTATCTTCCTTCCTGTCTTCTGTGAGAATCCTAATTATCTCCCTCAAACTTTCCAACTCCTCCCTCATACCCCTCAATGCCTCGCTACACCCACAGTAAGTACACTCGCGCTCCTTAGCCATTCTTTACGGGGAAAAAATGAAATTAAAAATAAAATAACTTATTTGCAAAGAAATAAATGAACGGAGGGATATATTGTCTGGGATAGTACACAACAATAAGGTAATATACGACTCCACTACAATATTACTTAGTCGTGCTCTATTTTTTTTATCCTACAAACCCTGACAGGATAAAAACTGCTGTTAATTACTGAATATCGAAAGTAATAGCCTACACAAGAACTAAACAATTCCAAACTGCAATTAAGCCTATTCTAGTTACAGCAACAGTATTTTAGTAAGAGTTTCTACGGATACCTCTACTACACCAGTACTACACAAATATTTTACAATAATAAAATAATCAAACTAAATTATAATAGGATATTACTCGTATACTACTGTACAGTACACTACAGTAATTTTAAACAACTTTCAGACGTATCCTAATTATGATACCGGTACCGAACCGTATGTCACTAAACTAAGCACAATAGAAATAAAATTTGCAAGAACTACTGTACTCAAAGATTACCAACGAAGCTAAATGCTTAGACAAATTATCATTAGTATTACGGTCTAATAGATATACACGAAAAATAACACACGAATATAGCAGGCAGGATACGGCACTATCTAAATGTACTGTATCTGTACTACAATGTATCTACACTACACTACACTGCGTTTGGTTAAATGCTTAAGTATCGAAAGGATTGCCGTACACGAAGAAAAACACGAATATAACTGGCAAGATACTATCTAATATATTATACCTCATCTTCACTACAATTCTATTGAAATGTGGTTATGTGATTATTACAGCTGGTGGTTTACTATTATTTTTCCTACTCCACGGGACGGAGAATAAAAGTGTCCTTAATTAGGCCTACTGAAAAATACGAGGTTGTCTACAGTAATTTCTCAAATATTTTTATCAAAACTACTACTACTCCAGGGACTTGAACTGCAATTACTGGGATATATGAACTTTATTATTATTAGCTAACCGCTCATAAATACTGAAAGATCGAGGGAGCGAAATATAAATTACGGATACTTTAACTACCTACTCAGAAGTACAAATGAATGGAATACAAGGTCAGCTGATTTTTATTTATATTTACTTGACTACACTACACCCTTTGTTCACGACTGTAGCCAACAGTGAAATATTTCAATATGAGGAGCGACAATAATCAATAACAATACAACGACTGTTAACTACACCGTGTAATCTCTTTAACTTCTTTTTAAATGGAAGTTTACAGGCGTATCGTGTTTTTTAATGTAGTAAATTATTACCTTCGCGATAGTCTGAACGGATATCTATACGAAATACCGGAGAAGTTGCTGCAGAAGTTACGGTACTATTCCTTATGATAATCTGCCTTTGTAAGTATAACCAACGAACCTACAGATATTTACAAATATTTTTAAAGTTAATATTATTACCTAAAGTATTTCCTAAACCTAAATTCGAAACAAGGTACACCTAGCTAGCCTTCTTAACCTAGAAAACGTAATTTACTAAAGACCAACTGAATTACTTGTTACAAAATTTAAATAAATATCACTACTCCCAATTTCTACCAACAAGCACTAAACACCACTATATAAACAGCACTAAATGAATCAGATATACACAAAATTTAGCTATTTCAATAGGTTTCCACTACTTTATCACTACAATAATGCAAGAGCTCTCTCAACAGCCAACCGTTCTCAAGCGCATCCAAACCTGATAGAAGCCGTTTCTTAAGGAAAGCTTCTTCCTATTCACTTTTATTAAATTCTACATTCATTTTATTCCAAATTAAGCAGGGAAGAGGTGGTATCTCTTCTGGCTTGAAGAAAAAAATTGCCTCCAAGTCAGATAGTTTTCTCCCCTACCAGTTTTGTGAATTGAGATTTTCCGACTCATGGGGTACTCCTGAGAATAAGATGAGAAAAGGGGCATAATTTTCACCCTGGGACTCTCCACTATTCCCACCTCCACCAAAAAAAGAAAAAAGAAAAGAATGTTCACGGCTGTCTACGGCCTGGTCATTCCTGCTCTGGAACCTGCGACTGTTAGATCCACAGTGAGAAAACGTGTGCTTTTCATGATCGAGTATTTCATATGATAGCATTGCTTTTAACCGCGACATTCTTACTGACGTCATTGTAATGACCTATGTTGACTTCAGTTGGTAAAACCACTAAGACAGTCTCTGTGAGGATGTAAAAAAAGTCAGGTGGAGAGAGAATGTCTGCCATTATAATGAAAACTCCCCAACTTGATTGTGACTGATGGTAGGTAAGAGGGCCTTCCATTGCATTGAAAATTCCCTAACCTAGTATTCCCATGAGAAAAGACGTTTGGTGACTTCCCCGTTGCGTTTCTAGGGTAACGTTTACAATTGTGGAATTTAATACAATCTTACTCACAATGTGTACACTACCTGACCTAGAATTCTGTATACAATGTAAAATTCCGTAGCGAAGCACGGGCACGTCAGCTAGTCTATCGTAAACCCGAACTGCCTTCTATCAAACTAGTAGATAATTTCACAAACATGTCTAATATAATCAGAAAGAATGTTTTCCCAGATGTTACATGCAGCACATGTCAGGCTGATAGGCCTGTTTTATGTATAACACATTTCCATTGTACACTTGGGCTACTACAGGAACTCTCCAGTCATCTGGTGTAGCTCCTTCATGCAAATAATAATCAGGTAACTGATCCAGATATGCTATTATATCCCAACCAATGACAATGACGAATGGTTGTTTCCGTGCTTGTTTTATTAGGTAATCCATGCGGTCATTAGCCCATTTGAACCAGGAAAGTAAGGAGAGATGGCTAAAGATCGGAATAAAAACGTGAAGGAACGTTCACTGGGGGAATTGTGGAAAATGAAATTAAAAATGTGGGGGGAGGGGTGGTGTGGAAATTGAAGACCCCAATATCACCGGGCCGGCGAACAACAAAATGTGATGGTCAATCTCCTCAGCTCCTTAACTTATCAACAAACATTAAATTGACTGAGCATTGTTGTTAATTTTGTTTCTTTTGCTACTACTGATTTTCGTTAGATGGCATTACTACTGCAGTTACAAAAGTAAGCCATCAACAACGGGCTCACAACCCACACCCTAACCCCCACACACATCCCCACTGCCCCAACACCTACCCCACCACCATTTCAAAACGTAGCCACAACAAACCTCGAGAAGACCACACGGACCTCAACCAGGAATCGAAACCCTCACCCCAAGCCTATCACACCACCACCCTAGTCACCCAATGCTTTAATTGTCTCAAATTAAATCACTCTGCAGTTTCATGCTCAGAGGCTACCCGCTGCAACAGATGTGGAGGTGCTCCCCGACCAGGTGCCACGGGACCAGGCGAAGTGTGGGAATTCTTCAGGCAATCACGCCAATTCGTTCCCTGGTTACCCACATATCAAACGAGGAATTAAAGCACATTATAGATCCAACCGGCTCCCCTCTGCTACACAACCTCAACCTCCCCCTCGAGGCTCAAACCCAACCCCACTCCCTACTTCGTAATCTGTTTGCCTTCCAGGGTTGGCTTTTCCCTTGGACTCAGCGAGGGATCTCACCTCTACCGCCTGTATAAAGAAGTGGAATCAGAGATAAGGCTGTTTGCAGATGATCTTATTCTGTACAGAGTAATAAATAATTTACAAGCTTGTGAGCGGCTGCAGGGTGACCTCGATAGTATTGTGAGATGGACGGTGGGCATTGGTACGATGATAAACGGGGTTAAAAGTCAGGTTGTGAGTTTCACAAATAAGAAAAGTCCTCTTAGTTTTAATTACTGCGTTGATGGGGTGAAAGTTCCTTTTGGAGATCATTGTAAGTACCTAGGTGTTAATATAAGAAAAGACCTTCATTGGGGTAATCACAGAAAATATGATTGTTAATAAAGGGTACAGATCTCTGCACATGGTTATGAGGATATTTAGGGGTTGTAGTAACCCTGTAAAGAAGAGGGCATATAAGTCTCTGGTAAGACCCCAACTAGAGTATGGTTCCAGTGTATGGGACCCTCACTAGAATTACTTGATCCAAGAACTGGAAAAAAATCCAAAGAAAAGGAGCTCGATTTGTTCTGGGTGATTTCCGATAAAAGAGTAGCGTTTCAAAAATGTTGCAAAGTTTGGGCTGGGAAGACTTGGGAGAAAGGAGACGAGCTGCTCGATTAAGTGGTATGTTCCGAGTTGTCAGTGGAAAGATGGCGTTGGAGGACATCAGTAGACGAATAGGTTTGAGTGGTGTCTTTTAAAGTAGGAAAGATCATAATATGAAGATAAAGTTGGAATTCAACAGGACAAATTGGGGCAAATATTCGTTTATAGGAAGGGCAGTTAGGGATTGGAATAACTTACCAACGGAAATGTTCCGTAATTTTCCAATTTATTTGCGATCATTTAAGAAAAGGCTAGGAAAACAACAGATAGGGAATCTGCCACCTGGCCGACTGCCCTAAATGCAGATCAGTAGTGATTGATTGATTGATTGATTGATTGATTGATTGATTGATTGATTGATTGATTGATTGATTGATTGATTGATTGATTGATTGATTGATTGATTGATTGATTGATTGATTGATTGATTGATTGATTGATTGATTGATTGAAGGGGAAGTGTCCTTGAGCGTTAGACATTGGGTCGGGGATACAACTGGAGAGCAGGACCAATACCTCGCCCAGGCGGCCTCACGTGCTAAGCTGAACAAGGGCCTTGCGGGGGGGGGATGGGGAGATTGGAAGGGGCAGACAAGGAAGAGGGAAGGAAGCGGCCGTGCCCTTAAAGTTACGTACCAACCATGGAAAACCACTTGCAGGATGGCTGAGCCGGGAATCGAACCCATCTCTACTAATTTGACCTCCCAAGGCTGAGTGAACCCTTTTCAGCCCTCGTACCACTTTTCGAATTTCGTGGCAGAGCCGGGAATCGAACCCGTGCCTCCAGGGGTGGCAGCTAACCACGCTAACCACTACAGCACAGAGGAGGACTTACTTTATCTCCTTCTATTAAAACTTCTCACGACCCCGCCCAGACCCACGCACATCCCCTACAAACCATACCATAACCACCATTCAACCCCCACCCCTCTCCCGCCAAGTCAAGAAGATACATGAAAAGCAACCTCACTTCATAACTCCTGCCTTCACAGCTTTAAATTACAACATCCAGAGTCACCCTAAAAGCGCTGGAAACGAGCAGATATAGCCGAGGAAAGCACTAAAAATTTTGACGCACAGCAGACACACACAGTTAAGCAACATCGGACGTGGTCATTCACAGAATGGGTGGTCAACGTCCGCAGTTTTGCTACACAATACAACTTAACTAATTAAGAGATGCTGCAATTAAATAACACCTGCCATTACTTATTTAGCTTCAACACAAATAAGTGGCGCAAATTTTACGGTGGAAGACGTTGCAACTACCAAGCAACATGGGTCACATACGTCACTATACAATGCTACCACACCGTACACACAAATTTACTGTGTCAACCATACAGTGACAAGCACCGCTGACCCTGGTCACACTACATAAAAGACAAAACACACACACACATATATGAATACATTTTTCTTACGCATCATATTTTACAAAACACATTATAATTAATAAATAAATTAGTGATGCAACACACAAATTCATGACCAACAGAGGAGCGCCAGGAGGGCACCGGTATGGGTACCCCTCACACCACCTACATACGCATAACCAGGGCGGGCTCACAACAGCCATTTGTCAAGAAAATGCTCCACCAAATATGAGAAAAATGCCTCTGTTGCATAACCCACTACAGAAGACTCACCTGATACTACCATGTCGAGGTAAACCATCTCCTGGAGTCCGTCGTACGTCAGTTTCCCATCATACTTCTCCAGCACCGACCGTATCTCCTGCCTCAGTCTGTTCTGTATTTCGGGTTGCAGGGATAACTCATAGAGCGCGAAGCTCATCGTCGTGGAAGATGTCTCGAAGCCAGCGGTGAGGAATACGAATGCTTGAGCTACAAAATCGTCTCCTTCCAGCTCTGCAACGAAAAATGTTTCACAAAACTTTCAGGCTCAGTTGCATTCGACATGTGCCCACAAAAGCGGGCTAAACACTGTTTTATCACAACAAAGAAAACCCATCTTTGGCAATGATAAAAAAATTCTACCGATGAATGTTACACATTTTCTTTCTCTTAATATGTTACTATGAGCACGTTAATATTAATGGAATAGTAAAACTATCGGTGATCGAAACACGGTTATGTCCAATACTTTTGCTTAAGTTGAGCAAAATCTGTTTTTGCGTATAGTTTTTGCGTATAGCTAAATACAGAATAAATATTCAATTATTTTCTGGACTGCACACAAAAATAAATAATAATGTTATTTGCTTCTGCGTCCCACTAACTACTTTTATGGCTTTCGGAAACGCCGAGGTGCCGGAATTTAGTCCCGCAAGAGTTCTTTTTACGTGCCAGTAAATCTACCGACACTAGGCAGACATATTTGAGCACCTTCAAATACTACCGGACTGGGTCAGGATCGAACCTGCCAATTTGAGCTCAGAAAGCCAGCGCCTCAACGGTCTGAACCATTCAGCCCGGCCCAGCCAAAAATAAACAATGTCACAAACACACTCATGGGTTGAAATGGTGTTATATAATGAGACTTATGCCTAATATTCCCTACTGCTTGGCCATTGGCAGCTGTTAGTACCGAATAGAACTGATGATTTGTAGATGGAATACAATCAAGCATTTCCAGTAAGTACTTGAGATTAGCTGGTTTTATTACTGTTTTGCCACTGGATTTTCCTGACGACTCAACTATAGTCTGCCACCAAGAACCTACGTGATACAATGCCATACAGAGTGTCTGAAAATAAGTTTTAGAAGTTGTACGAGGACATAGTGTTCTGAAAAGGAAATCGATCTCTAGCGTGTTTTATTTCCTGCTAGCGAAAGCTCACGGGAAATTCGATAACGAAATCTAAATTTAGTGGCGAGCAACTTCTGTGTCAGCCTATGCAGCGTGTGGCCGGCCAAACTCTCTTGCTTGATAACCTTGTGCGGTGTGCTACCGTAAGCACACTGACGTGCCGCTCGCTCACGTGCAACCTTGCTAGTAATGGCGGCGTGTCACAGAACAAGCCCCTGATCATCATGCCCGGATAATGTAGCGTCTTTATTCTGATTACCATGCGCTAAGGTATCGTGAACCGGCTGGCGTGCAGAACTTAAATCCTAATAGTATAACGACTCCTGGTTACAGGTGAGCACAAAGAATTTGTTTTATGAAGCATATCGGTAAACACAGAACATTTCGTGCATCTCAAAGTTCGCCACAGCGCAGAATAATTGCTGAAATGACTTACCCTCGTAACACAGGTTATGTAATAAAAGTATACATTGCAATCACATTCTGTGATATTCGCAATTATTAAAGGCTAAGATTAAAGCAAAGTTTCCTAGGATATAGACTAATAAAACTACGTCCAACGTAGTTCCGTACGTTATTATTTTGATTTGATAGATGCCAATCAGGTGTGTACACCACTATTAATGTCAAGCATCTTCTTTATGTAATTTAGAATTCCTGACATAACAAGCCGGGCCCTTACAGTTGGACTTGAAAGCCCTTGGTCCAATGAGGAGATGTGTTTAGTGAAAACTGATTTCTGTTAATTGTTTATCTATGAGAAGTGCTGTGAACATTAATATTCTTTATTTCATTTTGTCGTGTTCTTCGCCTTTGTAGGCCGTAAGAGCGAAAACTTACAGAAAATGATGCTGTAAATTTCTTCTTCCCGATGCCCCGCTTGTCCACTCCCCTCCTCTACATGTGTTGAGCCACGCAATGCACTCTACTGCATTGCTTGCCAACTGCACAGCACATATAATCAGCTGACACCATGTGGCCCTCAATCACGCGCTCATGACTGTACTCCGTTCACCAGTAAATGTTCTCAACATTTCTGCATATCCTATGGATTTTCCTTGGCAATTTTGAATGCTAAAATGAACACTTTAACACAGCTAACGTTTTGTTGCGAATTCAGTGCACTACGTTGCAGAGCATAAGCGATATGAACCAGTCACCCCTGGCGATTAACCAAGCGGTTTAGGAAAAAATGGATGACTGATCCTCTCTTACATTTTAAGGGCACTAGGAAAGCTTTGCAATACGCAAAAACGGTTGGCTGGACACCGCTCTTATGGTAAGGGATGGAAAGAGGGGTGAAAACCAGTCTAGAAGACAACAAGGCGCGACCTTCACACCAGTTGTTACCAAGCAGTGGGATTGAAAGCAAGTTAAGATTTCAGTGTGGTCTAAAGGTGAATATCGCGCAATTATCCGCTACAGTTTTGCTCGTGGATTAACTGTTGACCAGTGCCTGGAGGAAATGACTCCTGTGCTGGGGAAAGACTGTCCACATCGGACAACAATTTTCCGCAGGTACAAAGAGTTCTAGAGGGGAAATTTTGGGGTTGATCACGATCCTTGTTCTGGGCGACCGTCCGAATCAGTGACTGAGAAAAACATTGAAGCTGTGAGGAAAATGTTACAGCAAGAGAGACGGTTGACATATCGGCAGGTAGAAGAGACCCTCCACATCCCTGCACTAGCTATTTATTCAGTTCTACACGACTATCTCCATGTTAGAAAGGTTTGTTCCCTTTGGGTGCCCCATTCACTTTCAGAGGAACAAAGGGCACATTGAGTGAAATGGTGCCTAAAAATGCTAAAACAGTTTGAAAATGGGACTTCGCGTAACGTCAATAGCATCGTTACAAGTGACGAAACTTTTCTTTATTATCACGATGTCCCAACAAAATCCCAGAACAAGGTGTGGCTGTTTGAAGGTGAGGGTACTTCTGTGACTGTGCGAAAGTCAAGGTCAGTGAAGAAAAGGATGATTGCAGTATTCTTCACTAAACGGGGCATCCTGACTCGGGTTGTGCTAAAAACACAAAGAACAGTTACTGTGAAGTGGTACAGTGAGACTTGTCTGCCTCAGGTCATCCAGGCTCTCAAGCAGCTCCATCCAAGTTCACGGGTCAACACTTGGCTCTTGCATCACGACAATGCTCCAGCATATCGTGATAATGTTACAATGGATTTTCTGGCCAGATCAGGGTTGACTGTGCTTGATCACCCTCCATACAGACCTGATCTTGCCCCCATGTGACTTCGCACTCTTCCCAGAAGTGAAGATGAAACTGGAAGAACGGCGTTTTGCATCCGACAAGGAGCTTCTGGCAGTATGGAATCAAGAGTGTGAAAATGTAACCGAAGAAAAGTGGCAGAGTTGGTTCACTGACTGGTTTCGACGTATGGAGAAGTGTATTGAGTGTGGTGCAAATTATTTGGAAAAAGTCTAAAGCGTTCACTCACATTGCAAAACTTTCCTAGTGCCCTTTGTATTGGGTTTCTTATACCCATATATTTCCCGTAATTTATTTTCAAACACCCTATATACAACTAGAAAATTCAATGGGTTAGCTCCTTTTCACTGTAATGGGAAGCATTTATGCAACAAATTAATAATTGCATGGTCGTTCTTAAAACCGCAAATCCTACGGTGATTGCCACAAGACCCTTCAACAATGAGATATGAGATTGTCTGATTAAACTAGAACTGCATAATGAACACGCATACTTTAAGGTCCAAGTATCTCGTGAGGAGTTGAGGAATCGCGAATAAAGTTTCCACAAAACGGAAAAAGGGTAGAATTATTTAAAAATATACACCTGGCAATCGATGGGTTTTCGACAAAAGATGTCTCACCACTTCAGAGTGGCGAGGTGCTGTCAATCTAACAGCAAATACAATACCTGTACGAGTTCTTCCAGACAGATCCCAAGATAGATCTTGTTGTAGACTCTGCAGCGAGTTTGGAAGCCTTGCGCATGTTCTGGCATCTTGTCATCATGGAGAACTTCTAAGGAACATCCGTCATCACTCAGTCAGAAAAATCATAATGAATGGATTTTAAAGGAATCCGGTATTGAGGTACATCAGGAAGTTCATTTTCTTGCTACATGAGTCTGTGTACATCGACTGGACATTATTGCTACTGACAAAAAGAAGGGATGTACTATTGACATTGATCCGACAGTTAGATCTGAGGACAAGACTGAACAGCCATACGGTGTTAATATAGAGATGAAAAGTATATACGAGCCCAGAGTTCCATACCTGAAGGTAAAATTCAGTGTTAGTGGGAAGATGAATGATAGGTGACGGAGAGACTATTTCAATCACAATCAATCAGTTTTAAGGCCCTTCCCCTAAGGGTAACATCAGTAGGCAAGCCTACCAGAGACACCTACTGGGCAGGGGCGGCTCTACCTTATGTGCTGAAGTGCTGCAGCATATTGCCTATTTGAAAAATAAATTACTTTAGTAATATTATCTGCAATCAAATACAGTTCATTGAAAAAGACGTCAGCCAAAGAATAGGAAATTGTTCAACTCGTCTCACAACCAGGTAACTAGTCGTGTGCTCCACGCCGGGTGGCTGTGCGATCACAGCTCAGCGAGAGTTTCTAAGCTTTTTGCCAGAAAGCAGGAACTCTGCCTTTTGCGCATGCGTGCCCAACTTTTTCGATAGGCTGTGGAAACAACAGCCAAGACCGGCAAGACATCACTTCACAGCGATTCTTCGTTCGACCACAGAGAGGCAGCACTAGTCACACTTGCATTACCACGTGGCAGGTGGCACCCTCTTGACTCAGCGGTAGTATTTAAGAGGGGATCGCTCAAAGCAAACGGGAAAACAAAACAATGTAGAGATGTTCCCGCCAGGTCTTTTAATACCAAAGAGGATAGAATACTTCCAACTTGCCCATTCCATAGTCACCTTTGTTAATTGACGAACTATAAAATTTGTACATTTTATGTTGTCAAAATAAGGACATGATATTGTGATTTTCTTTAATAAAAATGTCTAGTTTATAAATGACACAATAGAAACATAACATATAATTTTGCATTACGACGTTTCTGGTTTTATTTCAATGATTGTGGTAATATTGGAAAGATCTGCTTTTGCGCGCTCGCACTAAGTGTTTTGAGTTCTTGAATATTTTTTCATTGCAGGTGTTATTGTGAGTTTAATTATATAGTTTTATTTTGAGGAATGTGTATATGTGTTGGGGTTGTTTGCGTGTTTGTTCACTGTGGAAAACTCAGTGGGGAGCCTCTTGAAAACCGCGTACCGGTATGTTTCTCAATATTTTTATTTTTTGGAGGGGGAGGGGTTTCAGCACACAACAGATTTTCTGCACCAGCCGCCATTGCTACTGGGTAAATGTGCCCACTATGACTCATTATCAAGTCACTCACCTTCTCCATTTATCGGGCTTGGGACCGGCAGAGAACTGAGCTGCCTTGCTTCCCCTGTGAGTGCGTTTCTGTGTCTAATGCTAGGGAGAATCGGTTTATCTGTTCATCCCTTTCACCTGGGAAAGGGGCGTGTAACCCAATATAACAATATGTACAGTGAAGAATGTTTAAAACTCACCAAACTTCTTGCCAGGTTCTGTTTCATGATCGTTGCTTTCGCCCTCCTCCATGAATCCTTTGTCCCTGAGCTGCATCAGAAGATCGAGGAAGTCTTTGCGAACAATGTTGTTCTTCTTGCGATGCTCAACTGTCGTCCATATGGTATTCCTGATGTAGTCCGCAACATCATCATCAACTACTTTTAGCTTTAGTGTTTTCACCAAGGCAGGGGCAAAGAAAGCGATTGCCGTCTTGATTCCTTTCACAATATCGAAATCGAGGATTTTACGGAGCACCTGCCGAAACTCGCTGTTTTGATCTCGGAGTGCGTTACCTTGGATACCGAAGATACATGAGGCAATGACGTCAGTTGTATACCTAGCCATTGTCTCCTTAACCTCGATTTTCCCGTCATCTGAAACACAAAAGTATAAATAGAGTAAAAAATATGCAACATTAAAACTAGCGTTACAATATTCTGAAACTCCAAAATGAGGACACCCTCACCGGGATTGATCAACTCGTTCTTGGGACTACCAAATCCGAATCATTATTTCAATTTTATGTTGTCAAATACCTATGTTCACATGAGAAAAAAAAATGTTACAGGTAGGCCTCGTTATACGCGATAGTTATGTTCCGCGGAATTGCCGCGCATAGCGAATTCGCGTAAATCGAGTGTCATTTTATATGTAAAATATAGGGTTAGGTTTCCGTTTACTCACATATAAAAGTAGCAGAGATTCATAGTATTTTTACAAAAAAAAAAAAAAAAAAAAAAAAAAAAAACATTGTCATGCTTCTGAAACGCATTTGAATGCAAAATTTGTACACTTAAAAATTTAACACTGAAATACACAATAATATACTAAACTATGCGTACAAGCTCTTGACTTTAGTTTCAATAGCAGTTCCAGAGAGAGACATGTGTTGTTGGTTGTGATGCTCAATCCAATGGCTTAGCATTTTTTTCCCATTCTTTCCATAGCTTCCGAGCGAGATTTGGTCACTCTAGTCACACTTACATTAGTAGAAGATTGAGAAGTTTTTTTGAATTGATTGCACATTGTCATAGATAATTCTTGCAGTGGATTCACTAAGACCCAGAGCACGCTGAATATCAACAATACCCTCACCCATCTCATAGCGATCAGAAATTCTAATTTTGTTTCTAACTATTGTACACGCTTCTTTCGTTTTACCCGGCATTTTAAGGACGAGACCTGTCAAGTGCAACTTCACAGCTCTACTAACCGGAAATGACGATTCACGTCTCGACAACAAAGACGACAGAACATGCGCATAGAGATGCGCTTGTCCAATTTAATCTTGGTGCCCAATTTAGTGTAAGTTACAGAGTTCGGAACGCATGTCTGTATCCGCCTTGAGGCATTCGAGTTTCCACGAATAGTTAACAGATGGCAAAACTACACTTAAAACCAAAATCGCGCATATGCAAAATCACGGATAACGAATCCGCGTATAACGAGGTTTACCTGTACATACATCACACATACCTACACTTTAGAGCCCATGTCCCAAGGGTATTTATCGCTGGACTGAAACTTTTTCAACAGTTCCTTTCGTACGCACAAATAATACATTTTAAAATAGCTTTTGCAATTCACATGTCTAAAATTAAATTCAAACATTACAATCCCTTTTAAAGGATTGACTGCCAGTCTGTTTCTCTCCTTTGTCCGATGTGCCTTTACTAAGTAGAACAATTCCTGGACACAAGTGTTATGGGAGAGCACTACAAGGAACTGCGATATTTAAGTAATTCACTAAATTCTTCTTCATTATTACAATGTATTTGCGCCTTTTCTTCTGGCTTGGTTCATATTTATCTAATCACCCTATAGGTGGGGGCGGTAGAATACCACGGACGGTATCCCCTGCATGCCATAAGAGCGACTAAAAGGGGTCCAGGAGCACTCAACTTGGGAGCATGTGTTGGCGATCACGGGGCCCTTAGCTGAGTCCTGGCTCTTCATCCACTTACTTGTGCCAGGCTCCTCACTTTCATCTACACCATTCGACCTCCCTTGGTCAACTACTGTTTTTTTCCGAACCGATGGTATTAAAGCACTTGAGGCCTAGGGAATCTTTAGTTTTTACGCCCTTCGTGGCCCTTGTCTTTCTTCATTTTTCGGAGTGTCGGATCCCTTCAATTTTTCTCCCTGATTAGTGTTAATAGAGGATGGTTGCCTAGTTGTACTTCCTCTTAAAACAATAATCATCATCTAATATTTCTCTAAGCCAGCTAAAAAATCGATACATCGGTTGTAAGCAAAGTAAATCGATATTATCAGTTCTGTTAGCGTAACAGATGTTATTCAATAATTGATATAAAAATATATAACTTGTTGTCGATACGAGATGATTATAAAAATCAAAAGATGTTCTCAAAATAAAAAGGGCCGATGACCAAGATGTTAAGCCGCCTTTAAACAACAAGCAAGCAACAAAAAAACAAAAATAAAAATGCGGACTTCAGGAGAATTCGTAAAAATGTACGCGAACGCTACATTAAATGTCGAAAATACGGACTTGTCCACATAAATGCGGACGTATGGTATCCCTAATTAAAACACAATTGAAAGTAAGAAATATTTTGAGAATATTCTTCTTCTTCTTGTTCTTTTCGAATGTACTGTACTTGGGGTCGACACATTATCTGTATTAAGCCCAGTTTAACAGTCAGATTCTTTTAATGACTATGTGGAGAGGTATATTCACTACTGAGAATTTCTCCGGTGGTTTGTAGCGTGAAATATTGTATGTAGGGGAAGATTTGTATTAAGGACACAAGATAGAGTAGGCGGTAGAACTAAGCACAATTAAACTTGTTTTTATGATGCCACATTATTCCAATCCTATTAAACATAGGACACTCAAAATTTTCCACACGCACTATACATTTCTTCTTTAACCCAAAACAAAAAATTTGGCATGGTTTATGCATTAATTTCCAAAAAACAATATTTTTAAATTTCATGTGTATAATATTATGTTAAATTTATTTTTATCTAAAGGTGCACTTTTTGCAGAATGCGGCCCAGAAATATGCAACTGAACATATGATTTATAGACATAGATTTACATACTAGGTGAGATAATATATTAATTTTCATAACAACTACGTCTTTGCATACGGGAGATTGCTAGTTCGAATCCCACTGTCGGCAGCCCTGAAGATGGTTTTCCGTGGTTTCCCATTTTCACACCAAGCAAATGCTGGGCCTGTACCTTAATTAAGACCACGGTCGCTTCCACTGCGCGGTTTGGGTCACGTAGCTATCAACATGCATTCAGGGATAGCTGGTTCGAACCCCACTGTCAACATCCCTGAAGATGGGTTTCCGTGGTTTCTTTTTTTCACACCAGGCAAATGTTGGGGCTTTGCCTTAGCGTAGCTGTAGGGTAACAATCATATTTTTATACTGTAAAGTACATTAATTAAGGCCACGGCCGCTTCCTTCCACACCTAGGCCTTTCACATCACACCGTGGCCATAAGACCTATCTGTGTCGGTGCGAAGTAAAGCCACTAGCAAAAAAAAAAAAAACTACGTCATAAAAAATATTAAGCTTGAACCACCATATTTTGATATTTATTTTATATTTAACTTTATCTTGTGATCAATATTTTATTCATTCAAGATACAGTATCTTTCACCTGTTGTATAGTTACTATTCCTGTGAATATTCTAAACAAATATTACTTCAACTGGTTCAACGGTTTCGGGAAAAAGTGTACCTTTATAGAAAAATACATTAAAATGATACTTTACACTTGGAATTAAAACATTCTTATTTTGGAAATTAATGCGTAAATCATGCCATTTTCTTTTTTTCTTTTGGTTAAAGAAGAACTATATAGTACCTGTGTAAAATTTGAGTGTTCTATGTTTTATAGGATTGGAATAAGGTGGGATCTTTTGTTGTGCTTAGTTCTACCCTCAACTCTACCCAGTGTCCATAATACGAACACAAACACGCTACTGGAATTAATCAGGTAGAGTTAAAATCACCGGCCAGTCCGGGAATCGAACAGTACAGGAGCCGAAGAACGTATTCCGAGAACGATTATAAAAATAATATTTATTCCCCTGAAGAATTGTTACTAATGCTCTATTTCTTTATTACTTGACAACAATTTTATAACCAACGTTTTAATGTTTTTTGGCTTGGGGGAGGGGAGGTATATCTGGAATATTAGTGTCATCAATTTCACTAAACAATTGTATCCATAGCAACCATTGTTCGTCTGTGTATTGAAGCCGGCAGTGGCATGAACCAAGGATCAAAAGAACAGACCGTATACTGGTGTTGTCTTCTGAGTGGATGAGTTACTTCGTGACAGGTGCGCGCCAAATATTTATTTCATATTTCGCGGGATAAGCATCGATCTTCTGACTATGGACAGCAAATGTTTTTACTCCTTACTAAAGCTGCTACCTGTGTGTACAATGAAAACCTCGTAAGTGTTGGACCTTTGGCGACAGGGAACCTGTTGTATTGTACTGACCAAATGGGTTTGAGAATAGAGGGCAACTTTTGTCGGCGACAGAAATCGTTAATGAATACACACCAAGTTTAGTGGAAATCTCAATTTCATGTTTCTTGATAAACATGCTCAGTTCTCATGTCGCTTTGAGCTTTCTTTCAGTTACTTATGTTAAAATGAAATGATAAGTTTAATGGGTAAATTATTGACAACAATGGCCCTTTCATAAATTAACCCCGGTGTTCTAAAATTGCCTTTTTTTAAATTAATTTGGATTCAGATAACAAGTAAATGCCGTACATTGGGGTGGGATTACATCGTACACACTTCATCGCAATTAAATTACAGTTCATTAATTGTTTCCTTGATTAGGAAAAGCTAGTATAGCCAGAATGTTTAACCATAGAAACATCTTACTTAGTTCCCAAAAATATGGAGTTGGGAGTGACCTCTGAGTGCGCAACGTCGCAAGCCACACCTCCTGGAAGACGAACGCGTGTGACGTTGCCTTAGTTACTTCTCCTTCATCCTCAGGGTTGGCCAGAAACGTCGTCCAAACGTTACCTGTTTCCTTTTCCACCCGGAATTATTGTGATCGCGATTGCACGAGGCTACTAACAGGTGAACAGCCAACGAATTTCTTCTCGCCCTCTCGTTTATGTCCATGATTCTGTGGTTTTCCGTGTATCACAGAAAATATAGGATCGCGATGTTTTTCAGTTAATTAACTGCCGCAGAATGGGATGGCTCATTCTACATTCTTTTTATGTACACAAGTTTTCATTCCAGCCCAGAAGGTGACAGTACACCTGCAGTTTTCCACCAGAGCACAGCACATGCCCTCATGTAACTGTCAAAGTCTGTAAAATTCAAATCCCCCGCGTTTGTGGTGTCACATTTATATTTAGGTCAACGCGTAGGCAGGGTGAGGTTAAGCTTGCTCTCTTAGTCAGTGAGTTAGGTTATGCCCGTACATGTGCGCAGCACTAAGCTCCCTCCCACGTGTCTGCCAAAGTGACAGCTGACTATCAAAATAACAGCAATTCGAATTACCTTCTCTTGTGACGTCATCAGTCACGTGATCCCCATTCTCCTTGCCCGTGCTGCCCTCTATCACGATAGCAACGTGTTTCAGTAACGCAGGACTAAGACTGCCATTTTCTTTCTTAAGCCAATTACAATGCTGCATAATATGATAGGGTGGGGCTAAACCCGCCATTTTATTTAATAAGCCACGCCCACTAACTAATCAGAAACCTCAATGGCACAAATTTAGCCAATCAGAAGCCAATGTGGTCTGCATATCTCACAGCCTAAATACTCACGGCCTACAAGCCTGGAAAACACTGACATGATTTGTAGCGCCGACCCTGAAAGCCTCAATTGCTATATGTTAATAGTATAGGTGGAACAAGGTGTTTAAATGAATGTATTATTAATTTTAAGTCAATACGGATCTAAGAGAGTTGACCATTATGGTGTGAAGTCCCTCAGGCGTGGGAAGACTTAATTTCTGTGAAGGAGATATTCGGAGGTGAGTGGGTTGGCGGCCGTGGCCTATACTAGGAACGGTCCCTGCATTAGTGCAGGAGAATGGAAAACTACGGAAAACCGTTCTCAGTACAGCCGACGGTCGGGATAGTCCCCATCTGTATTCCGAATACGGAGGCGTAGAGCCACGGTAGAGCCATAGCCATCCCTCCTCTCCTTGGTTGGTCGGTCGGAGTACAGAGCTCTCGGACCGTGGGCTAGACCCATCACTATGATCAACTTCGTAAAATTCTCATTTACCTAACGGTGAATTATCATCTGTCACTTTCAAACCCCTTTAAAATATCCTTCACCATCTCTGTCATACTTGGTTTACAAACTGATGGATATAATTTCTAAGTTTTACAGTTCTTTTGAATTCCAACTGGGATGTTCATTTAGGAAGCTTTTAAACCGTTCAATGTAAATGAGGAGTTCGAAGTGTTCTGTCTTCTGACTGTCACATGAACTAAACTACATATTAAAAATGTTATGTCCATACTGAACAGTTCTATACGTCGGCTTCTCGTCAATGACTTGTGGGTATAAAACTGTTCCTTATGTACCACTGAGTTAACTTTGGTTATGATTATTTGATAATTCTCACCTGAATATTTGTTCACGCAAGTAACCAATTCCTTGCCACATTCATCCACAAACTCGAACATCTTCTTCAGCTTCCCTGAAGTGAAAGTTGGGCTTAGCTTCATCCTGAGGTGCCTCCAGCGATTCCCGTTGATAGAGAATAGCGTCCTGCCAACCAAGGGATCTGCGTCTTCGTCAAGAGAGAAGTTCCTGTCCATGAAATAGTTGAAATCCTTCACCAACACAGTCTTGACCACATCCAAATCTCGAATCACCAACATTGGCTGATCAAAAGCAAAGATTCCAATGAAGGGTTTTCCCTTGCCTTTCTCATACGCCTCTTGGATTATTTCCCCAATATTTCTCTTAGCCAGCACCATATCCTTGAAGTTTCCGACAAAGGGCAAGGGTTTTAAGAAAGGAATGCCCTTCTTTTCCCATTTTCTGTAGTTTCGAGTGAAGAAAGCATAGGCTACGCCGAAAACTGCCAGTAGGATAACTCCGAAATCCAAAGTCCAGGAATCGCTCAGAAGGGCCATCTTTATCTGAAATATTAAGGACAAAGTTGAATTACCCAACAATGTTCATCTCACTGTTTTAATATTTCATGAGGTATCAATAACAATTGATCTAGGCCTACATCGTTGCACAAAGAGACGAGAAGATAAATTTTCAATTTGGAGGCTGATGATGGTGACAACGCTCGTTTAATAATAATAATAATAATAATAATAATAATAATAATAATAATAATAATAATAATAATAATAATATACGCCTCTTGAACACTCTTTCACTTCAGAATACCTCACAATTACTTTGGACTATCCCATCACCCTCAAAACACGTCGCTGTGACAACAAGTAGAAAGTAATTGTCAGAAATAACATCTTATGGAAGTTAAGAGACGGAAACTAGGGCGTTACTACAAGCCTTTAAGTCCACAGCCCCAGAATACGCATATGCCGTATGGTATAAATCATCTCATGGTGGAGATATGGACTCGGCTAAGAACAAAACGTGCGGTACGATCACAGGCTGTTTAACCAACTCCTATGCGGATGATGAACTGTCTTGCTGTCATTACACCTACAACCTTTCGTTGAGAATTGTTGCTGTTGACCACGAACATCTTAATGTTGACAACAAACGAAGATCACGCTTACTGTATGACTAACCACTTAACTTTAAGCTAAAACCTATAAAAATTTCCCTCAGTATCTACTTACGTCTAAGATTATTATTATTATTATTATTATTATTATTATTATTATTATTATTATTATTATTATTATTATTATTATTATTATATAATTCGCTGGGGCCATCAAGGACCACGTTAAGTCTTGTTGCATTTGACACTGAACTTGGCCTTCTTTAGAGCCCAAATTTCCCTCATTCTTTGTGAGTGGGCCTGCTTACGCTCCTCTGTCCAAGGGGCACCGTGTCTTCTCTTCGGTTGCTCGTCTCAGTTTAGTCCGTTCGTCAATATTTTCTTGCGGAAGAGATCTCTGTTAAGGGCGTCTTCAGCTGAGATATGTAGCATTTGCAGGTCTTCTTTGGTATTTCTAAAGCAGGGAATTGTGGTTTTGGGGTTTGAATCAAAAAAGTGAAAGATTTCTTTAGTTAATTTTCTTCCGTCCATTCTTTTCAGATGACCGTAAAATCGTGCCTGTCTTTTTCTGATTGTGTCGGTAATTTTCTCTATTTTGCTGTAGACTTCCTTGTTGGATCTCTTTTGATGGATTCCATTTCTGTACTTTGATCCTAAGATTCCTCTTACAATTTTGCGTTCTCTTTTCTCCAGTTCTTCAAGGAGTCCTTTGTTGGCATATAGAGACAGGGTTTCGGCTGCATATAGAACTACTGGCTTCAGAACTGTTTCATAGTGACGTATGTTGGTGTTTTGTGAAAGGCATTTTTTGTTGTAGATTGTGCGGGATGTTTGGTAGGCTATTTCCAGTTTGCGTACTCGCTCCTGAAGTGCTTCTTTGTCCAGTCCATTTTTTATGATGATCTCACCCAGGTATTTGAATTTGTCTACTCGGGTGATGTCCCCTATTTTGTATGGAGTTTTGGTGGAGCCTCTTTGATGTTAGTCATTACTTCTGTTTTCTCAAACGATATCTGCAAACCAGTTTGTTCGGCAATTTCCTTTAAAATTTCAACTTGAGCTCTAGCGGTTTCTATGCCGTTTGAGAGAACAGCAATATCATCGGCAAATGCTAAGCAGTCTGTTGCGATCCCCTTGGATTTGGTTCCTATTCTCAATGGACTGTAGTTGGTTTCCTGTAATCTCACCCGCCAGGTTCTGATGATCTTTTCAAGAACACAGTTGAAGAGTATCGGGGATAGCCCATCACCTTGTCGGACTCCTGTTTTGATGTCAAAGGAATGCGAGAGACATCCGTGGAACTTCACCTTGGATTTTGTATCGGTCAGGGTGGCTCTAATTAATGCCAGCAGTTTCAAATCAACTCCAAATTCATTTAAGATGTTTAGCAGGACTTCTCGGTCAATGGAGTCGTACGCTTTCTTAAAGTCCACAAAGACACACACATACTGCTTGGATCTTAGTGTACAATATCTGATGATCGTTTTGAGATTTTGGATCTGTTCAGCTGTTGAGCGACCTTTTTTGAACCCTCCTTGTTATTCACCTATTTGATGTTCGACTTGTGCTTCCAAACGCTCCAGGATGGCAAGTGATAGAATTTTGTAAGTCACGGGTAGCAAAGATATTCCTCTGTAGTTGTTGATGTTCTTCATGCTGCCTTTTTTGTGTAATGGATGGATCAAAGCTATTTTCCAATCTTCGGGTAGGGTCTCCTTGTTCCAAATTTTTTCTATTTGCTTTTGCAAGATATCAAGTGATTCCTCTGGTGCATATTTCCATAGTTCTGCTATTACTGAGTCTTCCCCCGGCGCTTTGTTATTTTTGAGACGGGCAATGTGGCGCTTGATTTCATCTCTGTCGGGTGGTCTGGAATCTGGGTACCTGAGTAAGGGTTCCTTGGTCTCAATGGCGCTTTGCGGTTTAGAGCAATTAAGTAAATTCTTGAAGTAATCTGCCAGAATGCTGCAATTTTCTTCATTTGACGTCGCCAGTGTGCCGTCCTTTCGCTCAAAGCATAGAGATGGTGGTTTAAAGCAGTGAGTTTGCGTTTGAAGGCTCTGTAGTACTCTTTGCTTTCATTCTTCCTAAAGTTTTGTTCTATCTTTTCAATGAGAGATTTTTCGTATTTATGTTTCTCAGTTCTGAACACCCTAGCTGCTTGGGCACGTTGGGTTTTGTAGGTTTCCCAATCATTTTCTGATTTCGTAAAGTAGTACTGTTTCCACGCATTGAGTCTTTCTTGGAGGACTGATTCGCAAGTACTATTCCACCAGGCATGCTTTTTGCTTCTCTTGATTTCTGCAACATCTTTGGCGGCCTCAACAAGGAGACTTTTGGCGTTGTTAAAATCACAGTCATTTGGTCTAGCCTTCTCCTGGAACTCCTCGACCCTTTGCCGAAGTTTATCATTGTCGAAGCGTGTGATCTGTTTGGTTGTCTTCCTTGTGTTTGCGGGAATTGGTTTGAATTTGTTAAGAGACATATAATGATCTGAGGCCACATTGATGCCTTTCTTTACCCTGACATTCATAATCTCAGGGCTGTTTCTCCTAGAGATTGCAACATGATCAATTTGGAACTCTCCGAGAGCTTGGACGGGAGAACGCCAAGTCATTTGCTTTCTGGGTAGATGGCGAAAGTGGGTCGACATGACCTGCAGGTTGTGATTTTCGCAAATGGACACCAGTCTTTTGCCGTTGGGATTGGTTCTTTTGTGAGCAGGGTAATTTCCTATAACTTTCTTGTACTTCTGTTCACGACCTAGTTGGGCATTGAAGTCACCCAAAACAAGCTTGACATGGTGTTTGGGGATTTTGTTTAATTTTTCATCCAGTAGGTCCCAGAAATTATCAACTTCGTCTGGATCAGACTTGTTCTTATCGTTTGTAGGAGCATGTGCGTTAACTAGGGCGTAGGTTTTGTTCGCGCATTTAATTGTGAGTATAGACAATCTGTCATTCACAGGTTCGAAATTTGCAACCGATTTAAGGATCTTGGTTCTAACAGCAAACTCGGTTCCAAGCATCACAGCTCCATTGAGGATTCCTCTTTGCGCTTTGCTCTTGAAAAATCGGTAGCCTTCGGATTTAAAAATCTCTTCATCTGGGTACCTTGTTTCCTGTAGGGCCATTATGGATATCTGATTTTCGTGAAGAGCTTTGGTGAGGGTTTTCAGCTTGCCAGTTTGTGTAAGTGAATTTATGTTGAAAGTTGCTAGAAAGGTTTTAGATTTTGGCCTGAGTTTTTGACTCTTCGGGGTACACCGAGACGCTCCGACTCGTCTCTTGCATGATATCGAGTCTCCCCCATAATCCGAACGAGACTCGTGCGCCGTGGCGTTCACGACGAGGGATTTATCCGAAGATTTACCCCCTGGGGTATGTTTCTTGAAATGTTGTGCCATCATGCTTTTTGACTTGACTTTGCTTTGGACGGGTACCCATCCTTTTACAACTAGGGTTGTTAGCCCTAGACGTTGCCTCAAGATGTTTTCTGGCTTCTGGTCATTTACCAGCCTTCGCCGTAACCCTGGCAAGGGACCAGTTTCTTTTTTCACGGTGGTATTTTATTTCCCTACTACCCTCTGACTCTACTGGCGGCAGAGCCAGTGAGCTTCCCCAATTCCAATGGGACGCGCCCGATGGAGGTAACCGGTAAATCCCCACACGGGTATTATTGTTATTATTATTATTATTATTATTATTATTATTATTATTATTACATCGTTATGCTCTACTCAGGAGTACGGTTGAACTTGCTTAGCTGATGTGTTGGCCTTCTTTTCCTCCCAAAATCTCTTCATCCTCTCGCTGAGCTTCTTCCTTCGTTCTTCTGTCCAAGTTATAGTAGCTCTGGTGTTGGGTTTGTCTTCAAAGTGGTGATTGTCGATTTTTGTTCTGAATTTACATCTGTCCTGTACAATGTCTTCTGAGATATTGATTTCCTGTAGATCTGTTTCAATTTCACGAAGCCAGTTGTTCTTGGTTTTTAATGAAAAGGCCAGGTTGAGAATTGTTTTAGTTAGCCTGTCAGTATTCATTCTGATAAAGTGTCCATAAAATTTCAATCGTCTTTTCCGAAAAGTGTGAGAATTTTTTTTCAGAATGACAATATATCTCCTGGGATGATTTTCTTCTCCATATTCCATCTATACAAACTGGGCTCGCCGGACTTGTTCGGAGGGTTTGAGGGAAATAAAATACCTCTCGCGGACCAAACGTCCCTCCAGGGTCACAGTAGAATCGGAATTCAGCTATAGCAAGAAATTTGAAACGAGGCTCCCTTCACATTAATAGATCAGCAATCAGCTCCAAAGTTTCCACATTAGACTAAATCAAAAGCACTATAAGCAAGCACACAACATACAACAACTTACCTGGAAGGAAAGGAAGAAAAACTTTTAACAATTCGAACAATGCTATGAAGTTAAACTTTAAAAAAAAAATTAATTGCATACAGACTTTTTATGTAACAAAGTGAATTCTTTTGAACAACTATTCTAATGAATAGACATAGTTTTAAGTCAATCAACCATGTAATCATCTGCTCTCATACCAGTAACACACTAACCCCACATTGTTTTTAATATCATCTATCTTCATTCGTATTTAGTTTTTAAGTGAATCAATGTATTTGTAAATCTATGTGTTTAAAATGTTAACCATTCACCTAAGCCACTATAACAGCTGAGGATTATCCTAAATAAGGAACGAAACATGTACTGTTGACATATAAATAAAAAATTTGCCAAAAGGCAAAATAAAGTATCAAAACGGTGGAAGAATCTCAATAGTGTAAATTTTAGTGATTAGATTTTGATACGGAAAATGAAGCTGATTACTTGCAACTGTAATATGAACCAGTGAGGAATACATTTCCTATATGAAGATTTCAAATGTCCGGTCAAGTGTATTTTAAATTTAATGCCTAGAGCTTCGTTCCGTTTTACTTTAAGACTTTTATATTGTAATGTCAGTATCGCAGCAAATCTCACTATTTTATTTCAAAATTTAAAAGTATAAATGGTTTAGTATCAACTGCAATGAATTGCTTTATTTTATGGTAAAGCAGGTAATCCTAAATAATAGTTGTGAACCAAACGACAATATCCTTTTCCCAGATCCTATTCTAGGTTATGCTCTCAAGTAAGCTATTACCCCAAACCCTAGAGATATTCAAGATCCTCGCTCTATACTTGTTACATTTATTTGTAGCTGGCGTCAATCACAAGTTAAAGTATTAGTATTTCCGGTTATTGTATGTGTAATCAATCAGATAATTACAAGGTGATTGCCTAAAAGTAGGGCATATTTTATGTGGAAACCCGAGGGGAAGCACAAGTGGCACCATGAAGTGCGGCGATTCAGTATTATATTCTTATTTTCTTATATAATAGTAATTATCACAGTATGCGTATCAAAACATTCCCCGGGATGAGTGCACTCTCAATATGAAGTTTGGTCAAGATCTATCCAGCCGTTTCGCCGTAATGGTGGAATAGACAAACAGACACGAAAAATAAAAACCACTGATATGGTCTTCAGTTGATCTAAAACGGATAAATATCTGAAAAACTGGCCAAAAACGAAAGTACAGACAGCGAATTCCCTACAACTTTATCTATTTTTGTATAAAAACTGGCCCTCCAGCCCCGCAATTTCTACTTATAAGTGTCCCGCATGCACAAATGATGAATGGTATGGCTATCTTTCTTACAGTGGTTGAGTGGTCATAGTTGAGACCACTAACATTTCAGCCAGACTTCGCACACAAGAATTACAAAGAAACTGGAGAATTTGACCCTCAGTGAGTTGACATACACATTACGTCTGTTACCTTGAGGGAGCCGTATGGTTCCTCCCTGCATTCCCCTCTCCCTTCATTGTCGAGCCAGTGGGACATGTGGACAGGCGGGGAAGCAAGTACCCCTTCCCCTCCGCGTGTGTTTCGATCATGCTAGATATCCTCGTACTTCGTTTTCTCCACCTCCCCTTACACTTCAAGAGTGTGTATGTGCATTAGCTACCTAATGGGTGTGACCAATAAGAGAGAGAGTGTAAGCAGGTACTGGGTGCTTCTGAGGGTTCTACTGATTTCTTGCCTGAAATGAATATTCTTGGCCAAGAGATACTAGCCTAAAGATTTCGCGTGTACCAGTTATGGGTTACAAGAACAGTGCAATGATCACCATCATACCCGAAAAGTTCAGTGAAAAATACTATCTTTCATCAAAATGAATGAATCATTTTTCCATTCCAGGTTTATCTTTATCGATAAGCACAAAAGAGACCGCTCCACCCGATGGCCATTGTCGTTAACGCGTGAAGAGTATTTGGTATAACAGCGTGGTTAGCAGGGTCGCGTCCTGTTCTTTGAAATATTTTTCACCGTCCGAACGTAGGCCGACAGGGTAGGGTAGGTGGTGTTATAGAATTTCTAATCACCAGAACGCGTGCCAAAAGCCTGGGTTAAATTCCGAACCTCTTCACAGAGGTCATACGGACTGAGTGCATACGCCGCTGTTGATGGGATTCGTTTTGGGCAGTTCTACGCACTGTTCTGCTGGGGATGTACCTAAATTAAGGCCACGGCTGCTTCCTTCCCACTCCTAGCCCTTTCCTACCCCCTCGTCACCACAAGACCTGTCTGTGTCAGCGCAACGTAAAGCGGATTATTAAAAAACGTAGTTTTCTCAAGAGTACACAGATCCATATACGTCAAGGTAAGTTACAACTCCGAGCTACTACTGCACTCAGTATGGTTTGTAAGGAAATACTAGTACGCCTCTGTGGTGTAGTGGTTAGTGTGATTAGCTGCCACACCCGGAGGCCCGGGTACGATTCTCGGCTCTACCACGAAATTTGAAAAGTGGTACGAAGTCTGGAACGGGGTCCACTCAGACTCTGGAGGTCCACTGAATAGAGGTGGGTTCGATTCCCACCTCAGCCATCCTGGAGGTGGTTTCCGTGGTTTCCCACTTCTCCTCCTTCCCTCTTCCTTGTCTATCCCTTCCAATCTTCTAATTCCCCGACAAGGCCCCTGTTTACCATAGCAGTTGAGGCCGCCTGGGCGAGGTACTGGTCATCCTCCCCAGTTGTATCCCCGACCCAATGCCTCACGCTCCAGGACAGTGCCCTTGAGGTGGTGGAGGTGGGATCCCTCGCTGAGTCCGAGGGAAAAACCAACCCTGGAGGGTAAACAGATTAAGAAAGAAATACTAAAATACCTGTATGATTCCATTCGAATGTCGTATCAGACCTGGAAAGGGGCTGCCTGGCCGAGGCGGTAAAGGTGTTCTCGTTTTTTTCCGGAAGGACGTGGGTTCGAATGCCCGTCAGGAAGTAGTAAAATTTAAGAAACGAGATTTCCACTTCAAGAGGTGCATATGGCCTTGAGGTTCACTCAGTCTACACCAAAAATGAGTACCGGGTAAAGGCGACCGGACGTAGAGCTAACCAACTCTACCCCATCACGTACCGAGGTTACGAATGGTGGAAACCTTTACCTTCCACCCCTCCAAGGGCCTTCATGGACTGTACGGAGATGACTTTGCTTTGCTTTTATCAAACCTGGAAAGTGTTCATAATAAGTAGTCTATTAATAGTCCATTTTACCGAGCTCGATAGCTGCAGTCGCTTAAGTGCGGCCAGTATCCAGTATTCGGGAGATAGTAGGTTCGAACCCCACTGTCGGCAGCCCTGAAAATGATTTTCCGTGGTTTCCCATTTTCACACCAGGAAAATACTCTGGCTGTACCTTAAGTAAGGCCACGGCTGCTTCCTTCCAACTCCTAGCCCTTCCCTGTCCCATCGTCGCCATAAGACCTATCTGTGTCGGTGCGACGTACAGCAACTAGCAACAAAAAAAAAAGTCCATTTAGAATTTCCAATTACTTTGTAGATAGTAATTTTGATTGTCGAACACCCCAAGCTTATGTACTAGTAAGACATGATGATGTCAATAGCCTTCAACTCAGATGATTCAGCCGTTTTTCACTCGTACCAAATATGTTTTCTTGTTTCTTGCGAATATCGCTCAAGGTAGTACCCCATCCTCACAGACATGCAGTTCACTTATAGGCCATCTACTAGAAAAAAGACCTACATCAGACCTCTCCGGAGGCCATACGCCGGTAATCTGTGAACTGTGAAAAGGAATCGTCATTTTTTGCTACATTCAAGGTCAACTAAGCAGCGGAGTGCGCAAGAATGGAGTGACTGTTATATTCTCGCGGTCAAGGAGGTGCGTGCGCCATGCTTTTCCTAACTATGCCCTTAGCTAACTGCTTCTGTGCACTGTAAGGGAGGGAAGGAACTTAGAAAACAACAAGATTACCGGCGTATGGCCTCCGGAGAGGTCTGATGTAGGTCTTTTTTCTAGTAGATGGCCTATAAGTGAACTGCATGTCTGTGAGGATGGGGTACTACCTAAGATGACTGTTAATGATGGAGCTGCACAGGTACCCAGTCCCCGAGCCAGACAAATTAGCCAATTAAGGTTAAAAGCCCCGACCCGGCCGCAAATAGAACCCGGGACCCTCTGGACCGCCATGGCGCCCTTTGTCAATGTATTTATCTTCTTCTTCTTAATCTGCTTACCCTCCAGGGTCGGCTTTTCCCTCGGACTCAGCGAGGGATCCCACCTCTACCGCCTCAAGGGCAGTGTCCTGGAGCTTCAGATTTTAGGTCGGGGATACAACTGGGGATAATGACCAGTACCACGTCCAGGCGGCCTCACCTGCTATGCTGAACAGGGGCCTTGTGGAGGGATGGGAAGATTGGATGGGGCAGGCAAGGAAGAGGGAAGGAAGCGGCCGTGGCCTAAGTTACGTACCATCCCGGCATTTGCCTGGAGGAGAAGTGGGAAACCACGGAAAACCACTTCTAGGATGACTGAGGTGGGAAATTAACCCACCTCTACTCAGTTGACCTCCCGAGGCTGAGTGGATCCCGTTCCAGCCCTCGTACCACTTTTCAAATTTCGTGGCAGAGCCGGGAATCGAACCCGGGCCTCCGGGGGTAGCAGCTAATCACACTAACTGCTACATCACAGAGGCGGACTGGCATTTCCTTACAAACCATATAGAGTGCAGTAGTAGCTCAGAGTTGTAACTTACCTTGACGTACATGGATCTGCGCACTCTTGACAAAACTACGTTTTTTAATAATCCACTTTACGTCGCGCCGACACAGACAGGTCTTGTGGTGACGAGGGGGTAGGAAAGGGCTAGGAGTGGGAAGGAAGCAGCCGTGCCCGTAAGTTAGGTACCATCCCGGCATTTGCCTGGGGGAGAAGTGGGAAACTACGGAAAACCACTTCTAGGATGACTGAGGTGGGAACCGAACCCACCTCTACTCAGTTGACCTACCGAGGCTGAGTGGACCCCGTTCCAGCCCTCGTACCACTTTTCAAATTTCGTGGCAGAGCCGGGAATCGAACCCGGACCTCTGGGGGTGGCAGCTAATCACACTAACCACTACATCACAGAGGCGGACAATGTATTTGTCGCCCACCTTATATTTTTGTAATTCTGTACAATTTTTATGATAGTTTAATTTGATAAATATTGTATGTGTGTGATGGGTATTCAGCCCGAAGGCTGGTTGGATCCTCAACAGGTTCACCATTAGCTGTCATGGATGGCCTAGGCATCACTGAAGAGACGTACTGGGGAAATGAGGAGTGAGGTAGTTTCTCGTTGCTTTCCTCTGATAAATATTTAATTAATTTAAATTTATTTGCTAAGCAGTCCACCTTGGCCAACCAATTTGAAACTCCGTAATAGTACTGTGATCTATCTAAACGGTCAGGAAGGTCATGATTCTGCCCTATAGGGATGGGGTAGAGACGGGGTTGGCGAGACTGTCTCACGATAGCATATTGGCCGGTACGTAATTGACAGTATATTATGCTGTGGCGGACAGTGAAGTTATGTCTTAAGGGGCCCTTACACGATCAATGTTATTGACAATATCAGTATTGTCAATACAGTCGTTTACTCCTGTCAATATCACCGTCAATATCGCCATACCCTACACGGTCAATATTATTGTCAATAATTGTATCAATAAATGTGCTCAGTACGTTTGTTTCCACCATTCGGACTAGTCACATTGTGTCCTTTCAAATGAATTTTTGTGGCGTTGTGTATTTTGAAAACATGGACGATCGAAGAAAAGGTTGTGTAGCTATAATTATGGCTATCGGAAGTATTCGTCGAGTTCAGCGAAAACGGTGGATGAAAGAGTGGTTGAAAAAACGTGAAGAATATTCTCATTTGAGGCTGCTGAGGGAAATCAGATTGACAGATGTGGAGGATTTTCACAATTATTTCAGAATAAAAGAAAGGACATTCATAAAATTATTGCAGATGGTAAAACCACTCTCGAGAAGGCAGAACACAAACATGAGGGAATGCATCCCTGTTAATGAAAGATCAGCCTTAACACTCAGGTACTTAGCTACAGGAAGAAAGTTTGCAGATTTGAAGTTCTCTGTCATCATGTCGCCTGCAACTATCAGCGAAGCTATAATTGAAATGGGTGAAACTCTTGTTCATGTCCTACGAGACTACATGAAAGTAAGTATCCTCAATACATTTTCCATATACCTTCCTACTTACCTATGTATATCAGTCTGCCATTTCACACAACCTCTTCACTTCCTATATTAAAATAGTTATCATGATAGTAGAAGTAGGGAAACGTATATTGAATAAATAATTTAAAACAAAAGATGATAGTAATTATGTATTTCTTAAACAGAAAAAAAAAGAAATAAGGCAATCATAATCAATCAAAATTCAAAATCCTCAATCTGTGAAGGTGTTGAAAAAAGTCACCACTGATAAATCCTGGTGTTGGTTGTTGTTGTTGTTGTTGTTGTTTAGTGGGTTATCACTGTGAGTAGGAGAAGAATAATTGAATGTGGATAAGGATGAAGTGCTGCCACTACTTGTTCCCGGTTGTTGTGGTACTTTGAGGGCTTAGACATTGACGTACTTCATTTATTTTTACGGAGTTGCGATGGAGAGTGCCCAAGCTTGCTTCAAAAAGCACATCATTTATCGCTTTCTCAGCAAACTGTCTCTGCTTGGCATCTAAAGTGAGCAGTTTTTCTCCCCAAGCTTTTGCGATAGTCGGTATGTTGCTGTCAGGGTTCACCGAGTTTTCCAAATATGAACATGCCTTTTGTAGAAGCTCATTTTGCTTAGCAATCGGACCTTGCGTCCTACCTTTTTTATTTTGAGGAGTTTGGCGAGAAGGTGTTGGAGGGATGATCGAAGATACAGATGAATTGCATACCAGCTGATCACGGTCCCTAATTAGCCCACTCTCTCCTTCGTCCTCTTCGTGGATCGGTATCTGAAAACAAGGAGTTGAGTTGAATAATACAGTGAATGTATTACTGGCAGACGTTTTTAAAATTTGTTCATCATTTCCACCAAGCTATCTTTACACCTACATCTAATGTGATAATTCAACTATGTACATTTGTACAACTCTTTAACCTGTAACACTTTTAACGTATTATGTTTCTATTTTTTCAGTTTCCCACTACTGCAGCATGAATTCGAGATTCGATACCAATTTTGGAATAGTGTGGGCTCTCTGGATGGGAAACATGTACCTATAATCAAACCAGATAACTCGGGATCTTTGTATTACAATTACAAGGTTTTTTTTTAATATAGTGCTGTTAGCTTTGGTTAATGAAAAAAAAAATGTTTATAATGGTAGATGTTGGAATGAACGGCCGAATATCTGACGGGGGAGTGATGTTCTACTCGAAATTTGGCGAATTATTCCTGGAAAACCAACCGAATTTATCCACACCTAGACCGCTGCCGAATGCAATGGATGTTTTGCCATATGTATTTGTAGCAGACGAGGCATTTGCACTACATACCAATTTGTTGAAACCCTACTCTCAGAGATTACTTAATGATGAACGACAGGTGTTTAACGAGAGATTGTCACGAACTCGCGTGGTGGTTGAAAATGCATTTGGCATCTTGAGCTCGCGGTTCGGTGTGTTCCAAAAACCTATCAACCTACAGCCTCGTAAAGCGACAATTATTACCACAGCGTGCTGCTACCTGCACAACTTTTTAGCAAAGGAAAATGAACAATACCTTAACTCAACTGATCGAGGTTGTGATGACAAAAATTTGTTACCCTTGCAAAGTACTTCACACAGAAACAGTTCCTCAAGTGCCAAGACAATACGTGACAAATTTTGTCATTACTATAACAATGAAGGAAAAATGTATCTAGGTTCCCAATAATGTGTTTTGCAATGTTACTTTTCAACATTGTCAGTATGCTATCTTCTGCACTTTTAATACAGTTTTGTCTGAGTTTTAACGGTTGACATTTTATTACATCTTTTCTAAAATTACAGTGTACCCAAACCTACATCTGATGCCACAATCCAATAACATAAGTAGTACAATATTTACTGCACAAAGAAAAGAAGTGAGGCTTACTTCAACTCGCCGTGCAGACGTCTGTCTGTTCTGTCAAATTAAGAATGTTCCAAACCAAATGAAGAATTTTTCGACGATGTTAAAAGGAAAAATGTGCTATTTTTCAACCAAATTATCATTTAAAAAATGAAATAGCAGTTTTTTCAACCAATTCAATTTTCCCAAATTGTCTTTGAAAATTTGTAATTAATCTTGGAAATCCTAGATATCGAGATATAGATACAAGATAAGAACAACTTAGATGTAGGTAAACAGACGAAAGTAGGTAAATTAAAACGAAAACCCGACTCACCGGTTCCTGTGCTTCTGCTTCACTTGGCTGCTGCTCAACTGGCTTTTCAAATCTTTCAAGAAATGACAGAGCATAGAATGTCCATGCGGTAGGTTTGTACACCTCATCTGGGCTCTTTCCAGACCTTTTTGATGTGGCGATCTTCTTTAGCTCTTTCCTGAAATTGGTTCGTAGGCTGTTTATTTTCTTCTTTACATCTTCTCTTCTGGCCCCCGGCTTTATCCTCACTAAAAAGGGGATGCGGCGGTCAAGCGCAGCAATCCTAGCTGTTTTATTACTGTATTTACGGTCTGCACAATTCCACAGTTCTGGAGACAGTTCAAATTGCTCAATAAAGGTCCGAAGGGCTTCGTCTTCCGGGCGTTCAGTCCCCTCGTCATTATTTCTTCCACCTGACTCGTTTACCAATTCAAAGTCTTCAGACATCGTCTCACGGTCACTCGTATAATCCATAATACACCGCACAAAGATCACTTCCGTTCCCTACTAAAGCGCGGCAACAACTGAGTATTGACAATATTATTGACGTTCGCCCCTAGACGATCAATAATATTGACAATATCCCCTCCACTTTCAAATATTGACGCCCAGAGATCAGAAAATCTGGATTTCATCAATATCGCTTCAATATCTACCGTCAATACTTGTTTTTTCACCTTACACGGTCAATATTATTGTCAATATCATACTGCATTGTCAATATTATTGATCGTGTAAGGGCCGCTTTAGGAATGAGCAATAACAAGGGGCAGAGAACTCAGAGAAATTATTTTAATAATGATTTGGAACAGCAGTTCTGTTTCGTAGATGTAAAAGGTAATTGCATTGTCGAGTTCTTTTAACGGTAGTTTTCCCGTGGATAAGAAAAAAAAAAGTTAAAATGGGCTTTTAAAAGTGGCATTTTCGTCGGCGCGCTCACCTTTTAAATAGCTCTTCATGCTTAAAAGGTCGCAGACGCCTGCTCTGGACCAATGGCCAGAACGCTAACCATTTAGCCATGGAGCCGGTCAGAAAAAAACAGGAGACACCCTGCGGATATTTTATAATTAATCTTTCTTTCTTAATCCGTTTACCCCCCAGGGTTGGTTTCTCCCTCGGACTCAGCGAAGGATCCCACTTCTACTGCCTCAAGGGCAGTGTCGTGGAGCGTGAGACGTAGGGTCGGGGGATACGACTGGGGAGGAGTACCAGTACCTCGCCCAGGCGGCCTCACCTGCAGTGCTGAACAGGGGCCTTCTGGGGGGGGGGATGGGAAGATTGGAAGGGCTAGTTAAGGAAGAGGGAAGGAAGCGGCCGTGGCCGTAAGTTAGGTATCATTCCGACATTTGCCTGGAGGAGAAGTGGGAAACCACGGTAAACCACTTTGAGGATGACTGAGGTGGGAATCGAACCCCTCCAGTTGATCTCTCAGCCCTCGTACCACTTTCCATATTTCGTGGCAAAGTCAGAAATCACATTTGGGCTAATCAGACTAACCACTACGCCACAGAGACGGACAATAATAATAAATACTATCATCAGTACTATTTACTAAGATGGCTTTCATATCTTATAAGGAAGGATTAAGCAGAGGAACCTGTCGCAATATCAGACACTGTTTGGATCTCGTCATTGTTAAACCACATCCCACACGGTGTGACCACGGAGTACCACTTGTGAGACATCCTAATTACAGATCAGGAGTTCGTTCAACAGAGCCTAGCCCCTCAGAGGATGTAGAATCATTAACAGAAGAAGAAGAATCCTGCTCCATTGAACAATTTAGGTGTTGTTAAGACGCAGTGTGAAGTCAAACCTTAGAACCATTCCTTTACATTGTCCACCATCGTCGAGGAGCACTTACGTAGCTTGGTCAGCAACTGCCTGACAAGCCAGTGTTCAGTAAGATAACACTTTAATCTAGATTGATATGAAATCGGCTTGTCTGAACGTGAAGAGATAAATTAAATTCAAGTCACATATTTTTGCTTCACTATTAATATCAATGAGGCTTGCGGAGTGAAGAAGAACAGGCTAAGACCGCAAACACGATGTATCAGGACGTAATAGCAGTTAACGGTATTCGGATAAGGCAAGAGAATGATGTCGAAATAGAAATTTATAAGATGGGTATTCGTAAGCCGGGCTGGACATAGGCTTATACACTTCCACAAATGCAGAAGGCTGTCATTCTGACACTTGCTGCATGATTAGAACTATCCTATCACAGCAGTGGAGATCGGGTGATCTTGTCAACAGTCCGTTTCCTGATTGGTGAACCGCCGCGGCGAGTGAAGTGTTAATAATAATAATAATAATAATAATAATAATAATAATAATAATAATAATAATAATAATAATAATAATAATAATAATAATAATAATAATAATAAATTTATTCAATTAGTTTTTAAGTCCATGTTACATCCAATGATTCTACGCATTTATATACACACTTCTTGCACACCATTTACGGTACCAGGACCGCCTCCATCTGGTCCATCATTGTTTGCAAGTCCTCCGTCCACAACTCGTTATCCAAGTTGCTGCGCCTGAAGTCGATTAGCACACTCTCACATGTTCTTTTTAGTACAATGGTCTGTAGGTAGGCCTGTAGCTGTTTGCTCACTTCCAATTTGTCCATGTGCTTCTTGAACAAGTTGGTAACTAGCCCGTCCCATGTTATTACCACAGGGACCATCGTCACCTTGGCCCCATTTTACATAAGTGAGAGTTCGTTGGCTAGCATCTCGTACTTTCTTCCTTTAGTGGTTTCAGTCTGTTTTAGGATATTTTTGTTTGTGATTCCAACTTCAATTAATAGGATTTCATTCTTTACAAGGTCATGTATCATCAGATCCGGTTTATTGTGTTCAATGCGAAGCTCAGTCTGTATGATGACGTCTGACTTTATTCTAATCCGCTGATTGGATATGACATTTTCAACTTTATAGTTCTTTATTTTCTTAGAATTATTCAGCCCATACTTTTTGGTGAACATGAAATGCAAGCATCTGACAACATCATTGTGGCGTTTCTTGTAGTCCAAATTAAGCATTCTTCCACATTGTGTTGCCAGGTGATCTAGTGTCTTATTGCCCTGGTTGCAGTGTGGGCACCTCTGGAATATACTCCCATGACTAAAGAAGATGTTTCTGTCTGTATCTTACAGAACATTCCTTCTTCCTGTGGAGATGTATTTCCCCTCCTTAGCCATAACGATGACTGTTTTACGTCAACAAATTTCTCCTGTTGTTCACGGAACAATGTGGAATGCATTGACTTAGCCATGATTCGATCCATTCGCATCTGTTTTTGTTTCTGCTTAACTACTTTTACCGTGACATCGTTTCCTTCCTCAATTAGGTACTTCCGTTTCAAATGTTCTTCAATCAGTCCAAGATGGGTTGCATTTCTTCTTTCACTTTCTGCGATAAACTTCGTTCTTGTGTTTGTTGCCAAATATTTACATAATTCTAGTAAAATCAATTCGGCCTTCTCAGAAATATTTTGTAGTCCTCTTCCTAACTCATGTCTTTTCAGGTACAGTTGTTCCATATTACCTGCTGTTCTGACGATATTATGCTCTCTCAAGATTCCTCTCACCTTCAGATCAATGTTGTTAAATTCTTCGTGCTCGTACGGGATCAGGCCAATATAATAGTTAATAGTTGATAACGCATACTCATTTATTGCTGCAAACAGGTTTCTCGCGTTCAACTTTGTTTGGCATACATTTGTTACCCATGATTCGATCTTGTTGGCTATGATAACTTTATTCTCGGGTTTAATTACATTTCTCGAGTCTTCTAATATTCCTAGGTATTTGTATCCTTCCACGTCATTTACCTTCTCTCCAAAGATATGGTTCGAATTGATATTGTTCGCTGACTTTTGCTGATTGATTGTAAAACCCATGTTGTTGAGACATTGATTCGTCCACTGGCTCAGCTCGTTCAATGTCTGCACATCTTTGGCGAAGAATTTAATGTCATCGATGAAAATGAGGTGGTTGCACTCAATTCTTCCATGTTCATCTGCTTGGATCTTCTCGCAGTTCTTATTTAAAATTCTGCTTAACGATTCCATAGCAATTACGAACAACTTGGGTGATAGAGCATCTCCTTGTAATATTCCTCTATTTATTTTCACGTCACCGACCACTTTATTTCCACATATTAATGTTGTTCTCTGTTTGTCAAGTGTTCTATTGACAAATTTAATTATGTTTTCTGGCATATGTATCTTCTGTAGGCATTCAATTAGGTATTCATGTAACAACGAATCATATGCTTTCTGAATGTCCACCCAAGCAGTACACAATTTATTATTGTACTCTTCGTTTATGGTTTTGCTTATAAGTGCTTGCTCCTTAGCGCCTTGACATCAGTTGCGTGTTCCCATTTGATTACTTGAGATAATATTGTTCACGTCACAGAAATCATTGACTATTACCGTGAACACTTTGCTGATTAATTTCAATAAATTTGAAAGGCATGTAATTGGCCTCAGGAGCTGCGGTATGTTTGCATTCGGGACTTTTGGAATCAAATATGTTATCCCAGCATAAAGCTCTTCATCGATCAAGTCTGGGTTTTGGATTATTTCGTGGATTAGTTGTTCTAACCTCTCATGTAGTGCATACATCCTCTTAATAAAGTAATTATATACAAAATCAGGTCCTGTTGCTTTCCAGTTCGCAAGGTACTTTATACACCTGGATATGACCTCTTTTATCTTATTTCTATCCATATCTATCTCCAATTCCGCTGGACTTAGTTCTTGGATCAGTTGTTCATAATCTTGTCTTTCATCGTATTGCCAAATTGTAGTCCAAAAGCGTTTGGTTTCTTCAAGATTAATATCTTCACTTACTGTAAATCTGTCGCCTTCAAGGTCACGATAGAAGGTCTTCCTATTAAACTCAAACTTTCGGTTTGTGTTCCTAGATGCTATACGATTTTCAGCTATCACTATCTTCTTCTTGTAAATAGCTATTTTCTCAAGAATCGTATCACGCATCTTCTGAATATCACTACTCTTGTTTGAATGAATTCGATTTTCTCTACACATTCTAATCAACTCTTTACTTGCTCTTTCATTTGGGCGGTGGGCATCAATTATTTCCAATTTTCTATTCAATTTGTTGATCTTGGCTTGGATAGAGCTTTTCCAGACAGATGCCTTCTTTTCTTTAGCTGTCACCATCTCGTACGTCTGTTGGCATGCATACAACACATCATTAATTTCGGCGATCGTGGTTATTTGCTGTTCTCCTCGTTCCGATTTTATGATTACATTCATCATTTCGAATATTTCTTGATTTATTTCCTGGCTAAATAATTTCTTAGTTCTTCTTTTTGCCTCTTTCTTCTTACAGTAGTCATCAATATTTGTCAATAACGTTCGTTTAACTTCGAGGAACAAGTCTGTGTTCTTCACCATAGATGGCATTTGTATTGCATTATTTTCTTTGAGGTTATCCGTTTCACATGCATTAATATTCTGACTCTTGTGTCTGAATCGATTGTATAAATTCCTGACATCAATTTGACGAGCTCCTTGGTCAAAGCGTTGTTGAAACTCTTTGGTTATTTTCGGCCACCATCCTCGGGGCATCCTGCTAAACCGTGCATCAATCATCTGCTGCAATCTTCGGATCCATTTTACTTTGTCGCATTCTTTAATCTCATTGACTAATGTTACAAATATAAGCTCTTTGTTTTGTACTTCTGCCGTCTCGACCATGTTTGGGTCATCTTCCCCCTCTCCCTCACCTTGTTCCACAGCTGTAGATAGGATAATTAGGTCGGTATCTCGCGAGACATCGTTTGTTTCTTTCAGTTTATTCGATGATTCGATGCTCGGAGTAACCATTTGATTTTGATCACGCGTGATTGTGTTAGTAGATGTTTCCATTTATCACCAGAACATTACGCGAACGACCCACATTAGCACTAGGTGTATAAAGGCCTGTTTTCACATGTAGGACTGTGCTGCGACTGTGCTGTGGTCATGTGGTCCTTGTTCATTGCATTTGTGCTCACAGGTTGGAGACATGGATCCGAACGAAGAAGACGTAGTTATTGCCTGCGCAGCGTACATTGTTTTACAACAAAAGAAGAATAAGTATAAAGGCATTCATGATGTTGAACTAAATTTATCACTTGTTCGTCCATCTTTAAGGAAGACAACTGCGCCACACCTACTACTGCAAACTATCACACAATGTATCTAAACCAACGAACACAGTACTCTATGTTATTCTGTGCTCGTTGGTCATTGGATCACGTACGACCGAGTGCTTCCGATTACCACCGAAATAAGACGGAAGTCCGGCTTGGCGACACTAGGGCGACCGTTTCTAATTTTCACATGTGGTACTGTGCTGAGACCAGGCGACGACTGTGTGGGCCGTAATCGCTCTGCTTGTCGATCCATGACAGCACGGTACCAACACGGTAGGGACACAGTCCTGCATGTGAAAATACTCAACTGCTGTTCAATGCAAATGGAATGGTTTATACTGTTTGGCGATTGCGGACGACACAGCACGGTCGAAGCACAGTCGCAGCACAGTCCTACATGTGAAAACAGGCCTTTACTGCGCTCTAGTGTTGTTTCCTCACAACTCAAGTGATAGTACCACAAAATTATTGTTCCAATACGCCTTTAGCGGTGATCTTGTGAACTACTTATTACGTTTCGATGTTGTCTAAGCTTCGAACCTAATTCTTATTCGTTTAGGTTAAGTACCTTCATGCAACCGTAGTTCGTGATTCTTAACGACACTAAACATTTCACACAGACTCATCTTAACGTCCATTGATCAGCGTTTGCTTCTTACACTCTTCACAACTAATACAGTCTGTATTGTGAAATATTGCTCTTATAAGTACCAATTCACTATCACTCGCAAACGATACGTCCTATCACACTTCTGGAGAAAAAAGACCACTACAGCATGCATTAAGGAAACGAAGAAGGAAGTCCAGCTATTAGAAAGGAATACGTTTAGGAACGCAATGAAGAATCTGGAAAGTGTTCAAGCCGCAGGAAGAACTAGGAAGACCGGAAGAGCCTGGACAGATGAACAACGGAAGCAGGCCAGCGAACGTATGAAGGAGTATTGGACACAGAGAAAACTCCGCACGAAGAGAAAGAAATGAAGTTGTGGCGTGATCCTTAGTGGTCCATTCCCTTCTACAAAAATATATTATTATTATTATTATTATTATTATTATTATTATTATTATTATTATTATTATTATTATTATTATTATTATTATATAATGGCCGCCTCTGTGATCTAGTGGTTAGTCTGATTAGCTGTCCCCCCCGGAAGCCCGGGTTCGATTCCCGGCTCTGCCGCGAAATTTGAAAAGTGGTAAGAGTCCTGGAACGGGGTCCACTCAACCTCTGGATGTCAACTGCCTAGAGGGGGGGGGGATTCGATTACCACCCCAGCCATCCTGGAAGTGGTTTTGCGTGGTTCCTAACTTAAGGCCACGGCTGCTTCCTTCCCTCTTCCTTGTATTTCCATTCCAATCTTCCCATCCCCTCATAAGGCAGCACGTGAGGCCACCTGGGTGAAGTACTGGTCCTCCACCCCAGTTTAATACCCCCGACTCAAAGTCTCACGCTCCAGGACGCTGCCCTTGGGACGGTAGAGGTGGGAAAAAGCAACCGTGGAGGGTAAACGGATTAGAAAGAAAGAAAGAAAGAAAGAAAGACATTGTGAATTGAATATGAATGATTTACAGAAAAATGAACCAGGATAGTGCAGGGCAAGATGAATATTATGATATACAGTAGACTATGAGGAATCTGTTAAAATTGCGTTAAATGTTTTACATGATGGATGTGTTCAAAGAGTATTGATATTTAAAATTACAATAATTGGGTTCTGCCTAGAACACGCGATAAAAGCACTTTGTATTTCTTGTATTTTTGTTATGAATAATGAAAATGAAAACCTACAACCTGTTTTCCAGTCATTGACCGGGTCAGGGATGTAATGAATGAAGCAGATATAGGCTGTTAGTACGATGGGGTCGCCACTCCCAAAGTGATTTATTAATGAATGATAGATGCAATGAAATGAGAATGGAGAGTGTTGCTGGAATGAAAGATGACAGGGAAAACCGGAGTACCCGGAGAAAAACCTGTCCCGCCTCCGCTTTGTCCAGCACAAATCTCACATGGAGTGACCGGGATTTGAACCACGGTAGCCAGCGGTGAGAGGCCGACGCGCTGCCGTCTGAGCCACGGAGGCTCTTTGTTATGAATAATAATAATAATAATAATAATAATAATCATCATCATCATCATCATCATCATCATAGTTTTTTCTCCAATTTAGTGGGATCGGCACTTGATATGGAATGGCGCAGTTTTAGTGCCCAATGCCCTTCCCTGTGTGGAGCTATGCATTTACTGTTGAGTGATTCTGTGGTTATTGATCGTGTGGTGTATTGTATGCGGATACACAGATGTTTATTGAGATGTACACAAACGCGAACAGGAACAGTCCCCGAGAGAGATGAATTAACCAAACGAGTAAAAACCCTGAAACCGGTCGGAAGTCAAACCAATGGCTCTCTAAAACGAAGGCCAGTACGTTGACCATTCAGCAAGGAACCGGAAAATATTAATAATAATAATAATAATAATAATAATAATAATAATAATAATAACTCTCTCCCCAATGGCTGGTCTTCTATGGCTCTAAACGTCTTTTTATCTACATACACACACCACACTATCAATAACCACAGAAACATCAATGAAATGAAATGGCATATGGCTTTTAGTGCCGGGAGTGTCCGAGGACATGTTCGGTTCGCCAGGTGCAGGTCTTTTGATTTGACACCCGTAGGCGACCTGCGCGTCATGATGAGGATGAAATGATGATGAAGACGACACATACACCCAGCCCCCGTGTCAGCGAAATTAACCAATTATGGTTAAAATTCCCGACCCTGCCGGGAATCGAACCCGGGACCCCTGTGACCAAAGGCCAGCACGCTAACCACTTAGCCATGGAGCCAGACAGAAACATCAATAATATCGTGCAATGAAAGTGGACCATTCCATACCAAGTGTTGACCCCACTAAATTGGGAAAAAAGCCGTGAAAAGTCGTGTTTTTATTTATTTATTTATTTATTTATTTATTTATTTATTTATTTATTTATTTATTTATTTATTTATTTATGCATACTCGAATCTCGAATACGAAATTGTTCGGATATTGGTTTATGGATACGCCAGACAAAGTACCTGTATCTAAAAGAAAATAATGGCCAAGGAGAGAAAGATAACGAAAAACATTGTTCGCTGTGTGAGGAAAGAATAGAAGAGGCACATCTGTTGAGAGTCTGCAGGAAGACAGATTTACATATCTTGATAGTGGATCCAAAGTGAAAATAAAAATAGAGAAATAATTACGTACAATTATTAAATTATTAAACAAAAAAGTGAACATACCGGGAAAGACCAAAATTGTTTCTATGATCAACAGTATGTGAGAAAGAAAAGTAAAAATCATAAAACAATTACTAATATAAAAAATAAACGGGAGAATACATGTTTGTCCTGGAATACATAACACTGTTTAACCTCACTGAATATTGTGTTGTAGTGCTTCTTACCTCGATGTTGCCACGAACGAGACCAAGTTCAACACTGACAACACTTGAGCTCAGGATCCTACTTAATGTCTCTGGGAAGATTGAAGGCCACAACATATCAGATTCATGACTTGCACATTTCTGGCAGTCTGTATCGGCAAATTACGTGCCGTGTTTACTGATTATGGATAAGACAGCTTTTCATTTTCTGATGAAAGTGAGATAGTCTGATGATCTGCAGCGCAAGTGCTCTGCCTTTCGAATCCCGGGTTGTCAGGCAAGCTTTAATTTAGACAATGAGAAAGAAAATTGTCGGCAGTATATACAGACTGTGTCATAATTGATGGCGAAAATTGAAACGGCTGTAAGTACACGATACCAGAAGCAAGAAAGGTTTAGTAAACATGGGTCCGCAAACAAGAAAATAATGGACTCTTTGATCACTTCCTTTGACTACGAGTAAGGATGCTATACATGTAACTGTAAGATACTAAGTTAAGACCGCAAATACGATGTATCAGTACGTAATAGCACTCAACGGTATTCGGATAAGGCAAGAGAATGATGTCCAGATAGAAATTTATAAGATGAGTATTCGTAAGCCGGGCTGAGTGGCTCAGGCGGTTGGGGCGCTCGACTTCTGACACCAACTTGGGAGGTTCGATCCTGGTTCAGTCTGGTGGTATTTGAAGGTGCTACCATACGTCAACCTCGTGTCGGTAGATTTATTGGCGCGTAAAATAGCTCCTGTAGGACTAAATTCCGGTACCTCGGTGTCACCAAAAACCGTAAAAGAGGTTAGTGGGACGTTAAGCCAATAACATTAGTACGATGTCGTCCGTTTCTGTGGTGTAGTGGTTAGTGTGATTGGCTGCCATCCCCGGAGGCCCGGGCTCGATTCCCCGCTCTGCCACGTAGATTGAAAAGTAGTACGAGGGCTGGAATGGGGTCCACTCAGCCTCGGGAGGTCAACTGAGGGGGTTAATTACCACCTCAGCCATCCTCGAAGTGGTTTTCCGTGGTTTCGCACTTCCCATGCGGGCAAATGCCGGAATGGTACCTAACTTAAGACCACGGCCAACTTTTCCCTCATCATTGTCTATCTCTTGCGATCTCCCCATACCCCTCACAAGGCACCTGTTCAGCATAGCAGGTGAAGCCGCCTGGGAGAGGCACTGGTCCTCCTTCCCAGTTTCATCCCCCGACCTGAAGTCTCAGGCTTCAGGATACTGCACTTGAGGCAGTAGAGGTAGGATCCCTGGCTGAGTCCGAGGGAAAAAACAATCGTGGATTGTAAACAACACTGGATCCAAGGGGATCTTACGTTACGACGTCTTTAAAGAACAAAACTGCGAAATGCAGGAAACATTAATTCATTATGCATTTAGAAGAAATGCCAAACACTAGAGTTAAAGAAAAGTGATAAGTCACTTGAAAATGTTCTTACTAAACCAACTTTCAGGTTATAAAACAATTAAGTTATGTAGTTAAGTTTGTTAACATACAATTCTACAATCCAAAGAAATAAAAGGAAATTTCTCCAATTTTCTATAACTACGACTACCATTACAAATCTGCCTACATACACTTGTCCCATTGAACTAAACTACAGGTGATCTGTAGATCAAAGTTTCACCTAAATTAAAGTAAATACCGAAAAATGAAAATAAAATGTATATTAACAGCTGACGAATCGAAACCGCATTCGTAGTGTAAATCCTACATAAATCAACTAAGTGTCAACACATGGCATTATCATAAGATACCGGACATCCGAACAAGAAATCTAAAAGTAAAGAAAAGTAAAGTAGAAAACGAAAGTTCATCGAACTTGATCACGCGCGGCTAAGGAATAATGATCAGTCTCTATTAGCTAAATTTCCACGTGGGACAACCTTTACATTCATGCCACTACGGGGGCAACGCTATTATGGGAGCACCTTCTGGCTAGTAGGAATTATGCCGAAACATGGGCTGAGTAGTACCTGCTAATAGCTTCACATTCGTATTCACTACTGCAAACACTAACATCTTTCAAGTCGATTCGCAAAACTGACTAATCTATAACTGACTATACACAGACGACGCCCTAGTCCTGTCGTTGAGCCTACACGGTGTCTACTGATCTTTCTTCTTCTTCTTGAAAGGTGTGGTTGTACTCATGTGCTATCGTCCAGTCACGAAAACATTAATTACTTTAACACTGACACATGTATCACTCGTATTGTACTTTAAAATGTAACTGATAGAAAAAACATATCATAGGAGTCACACAAGAAACGATGATGACATATAGACAGAGGGTAAAGAGATTTATATCCTACCAAAAATATGATAAACATTTTGCAATGGAAGAGTGAGCATAAAGAGACTGTCAGAGGATTATAATATAATATGTGCATCATCAAGAAACTGATTTATGCTGTTCACAAGAGTAGGAGTTAGAGAGGATAATAAACACGAAATACTGATCTTTAAATTATATAATAAACGCAGCATCCTAAATATATCGTTGAGCCAACGTTGAGTATCGATACATCGATGAATCGAAACTTTAATCACAATCCCGGATATTTAAATCTAATCGTCGTTGAAAATCTAAAGGGCCCCATACACGCGCAGACTTAGTCGGAGGCAAGTCTGCACAAACCAGTCTCTTCAGACATGTCTCTGTGTGTATGGCCGATAAGTCTGCCGACAAAAAGTCTGCAGGCAAGTCTCTGACATTCTGGCGCTGCTTGAATTCAGCCGGAGACTTTGCGGCGAAAGCGCCATCTCAGAGTTGCGGCAGAAAATGTAAATGTGGTAACCTACAAATATGAAAACTGAAAGTTATTTTTGCGCGTCTTTTTCGTGCAGAGCGCTAAATTGTGTCCAAATAACAATTCATCTTCCATACCGACTATCTAATTAATTTCGATACGTCTACATTTTTCAACCATCCGAAGCGCATAATCTTAAACAGAAAACAGCTGAGCGTGACGTATTCAACTTCCTCGGTAAATAGTAATTTAGTCTGAGCGTGTGTGGGCAACTGCATACTTCCGACTTACCTCCTGGAGGCAAGTCTGTGCAGGTAAGTATTCCAGAAGTCTGCGCGTGTATGGGGCCCTTAACACAATGAAGTGAAGTTAGCCACAGAATGAACTCGAACATGGAAATATAACTGTGTCCATTTCTTACAATAAGTCGTGAAATCGAAATTAAACAATATGTCCGAATAGTTTAATCTATTCCTCATTACAATCTCAACACATGCAGTGAAGTTCGATACATAAAAAAAACTCAACACTCGTTTGATTTTACCTAACATGACGGGAAACAGTAATCACTACCATCACGATATCCACGGCATAACTCAAGTGTGAGGCTCCAAATGGCCTATCATCTCAACGTTCCAAACATCACCGTAAACTATCCAGTGAAGTAACTTTTCATCATCTCCTCAAGCTAAACGCTCATCCTAATAAAATTCATTTTCCACACCCGCAATGTTTCTAGTCAGCGATAATTTCATCTCGTAAAAATACAGTATAGAATACGATTTACAATAATCAAATATTACTCTGGGAAAAACTACCTTTATTCTCGCTACTAAACACTCTTTAATGCTTACAATAACAACATTTTGATTTAGCATTGTACAAGGATTCGTAGTTCATCTTGGTAAAACAACAAAAGATCCCCATCTACTCTCTTGAAGTGCGTTTCTTTGCTTATTTCAAAGCCCTCGAAAACAAATCTAAGGAGTAACACGAATCAAAGAGGTTACACTAAATGATCTCACACAACATCCTCCCACCTAAGTCAAATGAATGTTAACATGAATTGACTTACACTTTACCACTTTCATAAAATATAGTCCTGAAACAATTACAAAATGATAAAATTCAATAACATAAACACAAAGAAATATGTTAATCGACACACATCACAAAACTTTTTTGGCATGTGAATCAATCGTCCTAGACGAGTTATTTTCACTGCCTGCTTTGAAACTTGAGGACCATCTTCAGGAGGAGTAGAAGAGTCACATGCTCCGGCCTTGTGATTATCCTTAATATTTTCTTCACTTCGAGCAATGTCTTTCCTTAGGTGGTTTCGGATTTCGTGGGTATCCTCAGGTGGTTGAAACTCGAGTTCTAGTGGGTATATTCTTTGAACTGGCCTTATAAGCTCGCCTGAAGCAGCGACGACGCGAACTAAACTAACATTGCCATCCTTTCCTTTAACAAGCTCAACAACTCGTCCCAATGGCCAATCCATTATTCTAGTGCCATTGTCAACCAAAACAATCTCTCCCAGTTTGAGATCATGTGGCTTATTCTTGCTGGCAAATAACTTCAACTGACCTAAGTACACAGTACGAAATCTTTCTCTAAGGTTCTTTTTCAGCTGGTGGCGATACTGCAGCCTTTTCTGAAGATCAGTTGCTCGAAGAAGGTCATACTCAGGTACTCCTACTTCTTCTATGTCGTGTAGAAACATGTTTGGAGTTAGAGCAGCCAGATCTGATGGGTTGTCAGACAAATAGGTTAATGGCCGAGAATTTATGACGGTTTCGCAGTCACAGAGGATTGTATGCATCTCTTCATAGTTGACAGATGATCGACCAAGCACTCGACGGAGAAGAGTTTTGAGCATTCATACTAGTCGTTCCCACCATGGCGAAGCTGGAGGATTAAAACACCAATCTGTCTTCTGCGCTGAACTGTATTGTGAGATTGCATTCCAGTCCAGTTTGTGACAGGAGTTCTTAAACCCAACAAAATTTGTTCCCTGGTCACTGTAGACAATGACAGGTCTTCCTTGTTTGCTGCAGAAACGTCTGAAAGCTTGTAGAAAGCTGTCTGTGGATAACGAAGATACCAGTTCCAATCGAACTGCACGGTAAACTCCGCAAGCAAACCCATGTCTTCTTCGATGTTCCATCATCGGCTTTGATGTAGAGAGGACCAGCAAAATCAACTCCAGTAACTTCAAAAATTCTTGCGTCACGCACTCTACTCTCAGGTAATGGTGAAGGATGAGCTGCCAACCTCTTTGAACTGTGACGTTTACAAATCACGCAGGAGTTAATAACAGTTCTAATTGTTTGTCTACCTCCTAGAATCCAATACTGTTGTCTCAGAATTAACAAAAGCATCTGCGTACCAGCATGACAGTTGCTAAGATGGGCGTCCATAATCAGTCACTGAACGACTGGGTGATCAGCCTTTGGGAGCACAATGGGATGACAAAAGTCCCTGACATCATCCCGGTTAGATATCTTGGTCATCAAACGAATCAATCCCTGTTCGTCAACAAATGGAAGTAAGCTCTTTAGTTTGGAATTAAAAACATCTATGAACACTTCCTCCTGCGCCCACCGTAAAATCTTCCTTTCTGCCGTGACAAATTCCTCACTTGTCAGGTCACGATGTATGCGTTGAGCTTTGCTGATGCGACAGTTGGTCAGAAAGGGCAACATCCAGCCTACCATCCTTACAATTTTCTTGTACTGAGAAAAGTGTCGGTAATACCAATCTTTACTGACGTCTTCTGAATTACTTGATATCAATGACACGACATTCTTCCTTCTCTCCGAATTTATCTCTTCCTCATTATAAGAAAAGTCAGTTTGTGGCCAGCAGTCTGGATTTTCTTTCAACCAACCAGGACCCTCCCACCAACGGCATTGTATCAACTTCTTCACAGAACATCCGCGTGATGGAAAATCTGATGGGATTTTCTTTTCCAGGAACATGTCGCCATTCACAACCGACAGTTCTCGTATCTCTTGAATTCGGTTCATGACGAATGCATCCCATGCTTCACTTCGCTCAATCCAAGCGAGAACAGTTGAAGCATCTGTCCAAAAAATTGCCTTAATATCGGGAATACAATAATCCTTTACAATCGATGCATATAATCTCGTTGCTTTTGAAGCTGCTAAAAGTTCCAACCTGGGAATGGTCAATCCCTTGCCTGATTTTCCAGTTGGTGCAACTCTTGACTTGGCAGCCACCAAGTGAACACTCACTTCACCCCCTTGCTCAACACCTAGGAATACAGCCGCAGCATATGATGTCTGACAGGCATCTGAAAAAATGTGTGAAGTGTCCAGGCGTCGTATGGGCTGTTGCAGTTAGACAACCAACGAGGAATCTTAACTTGAGATAAAAGAGGAACTTCTTCAAGCCAACTAAGAAATTTCATTTCGATTTCTTCCTTCATCCCATGTCAAACCTTCCCTCCAAGTCTGTTGAAGCAACAATTTTGGTATTAATGCTACACTACACGTGACACCCACCGGATCAAAAATTCTATGGGCAGCACTCAAAATAACTTTCTTTGTTATTTTCTCGAAGCTAATCGAAAGAAGGTTATCTATGTTGATTGCTAAGGAATCGTTGGACTTGTTCCATAAGAGTCCTAACACATTGGTAGGTCCGGAAACGTCATTACTTCCGGTCAACTCCCACCCTCGAAGACAAAATTGCCGTTCCCTCATGACACCTAAAGCTACATCAATAAACTGTTTAGCTTGTTCTTCATCGTCCAAACTGCCAAGGCAATTATCAACATAGAAGCTATGGGTAAGAAGCTCCATAAATGACTTGGGCCATGGTGACTTCCCTTCCTCACACAGTACTAATGTATTTTCAAGGTGAAGTTTGATGCATTATTCTAATAGAAAAGGACTTGGAGACACTCCAAGTAAAACACGATAATGTCTGTATGTCTTGAGACTTCCATTTCTGTCTAACCACAAGAATCTCAAAAAAATTCTGTCTCTCTCGCGAATGCTGATCTGGAGAATAGCTCTTCTTATATCTCCAACAACTCCCACCTTCTCCAGTCGGAAACGTGCCAACACAGCAGGTATTTTCTCAATTAAATTAGAGCCTTTCTCAAGACATTGATTGAGGCTGGGTTATTTATTTTCTTTAGACGAGGCATCGAACACGAGGCGCACTGGTGTTGTTGATCCAGGTTTCACAACGTGATTATGAGGCAAATAGCGGCAATGAACATCCATTTCCTGAGGAGGCACCTCTTCTATCACCCCTTCCCTCAGCCAATCATTAGTACTTCCTGATAAGCATCATAGTAACCTTCAGTCTTCAATCTCTTAACAGTAGACATCAGTCCCTTCAGTGATAATTGGTAATTATCAGGCAGTGGAGGATGGTTCTCAACCCATGGGAGGTGAACTTCAAAACGCTCTTCTTTATTGACTGATACTGTATCAAGGAAATGTTGCTGTGTGGTAGACTCAATCTCAGATCTGCTGAGTTTCTCAGATGGATCACTAATCCCTAAAGTATCTAGAGTCCATAAATCTGTGATGGTGACTTCTTTGGTTAACATGCTAGATACCACCATGGCTAGATTCTCATTGCTGGGTGTGATGTCAGGAATTTTCCCTGTCAATGTCCAGCCAAGAATTGTCTCCATTGCTACTAGTCCTGAACTCAATTGTACCCATCTACCAGTCCAAAGTTTGCCAGCAAAATCAGCTCCAACTAAAATCTCAATATCTGCCGAAGAGCCAACATCACTTAATTCTATATTTTGCGAAGCAAGTTCCTGTACCCAAGGGCCATCTAAAATAGGAGCAATTTGTCCGTAGATCTTCCGTTGTCCAAGCACGTCAAAATGGCAATGGTATGATTTGTCCAATTTAGAAAGGTAAAGTGTGAAAACATTGTGTTGCACGCTTCCGTGGTAGCTCCTCCAAACAGTGAATGCTGAATTAGTTCCTGAGAGCGTGGAACATACCCTATTTCAGCAGCAGTTCTGACCAATATATATGAGCGATGAGATGCTGAGTCGATCAAAAGTCTCACCTTACGCATTCGATCATTACCGGTACTTCTGACATAAACTACAAGTGTTTGCATTAGATCATTGCAATGATTTGCTACAGCTGCGAGGGCCTCGTCTTTATTATTATTATTATTATTATTATTATTATTATTATTATTATTATTATTATTATTATTATTATTATTTTGGATCACTGGCCGAGCAACTTCATCCCCTTTGTCACATCGCTCTTTCTGAATCTGTCCACACATTAATGCAAAATGCCCCTTTCCACAAATGACACATTTGGGACGAATTTTACCGAAGACTTTAATATTACTTATCTAGACTCACAGAGCGCGCTGAAGCTATGTGGAATATTGAACACGTTCGCGCATCGCCATGTTGCAGGCGCTTCAGCTTCGAATGCATGGGTAGCACGTGATAATGTTTACAGTCCGTTGCATGTTTTGGATCTGTTGTAGTATTATATGTGACGGAGTGATAATATATTGTCAAATATTTTCAAGAAATGTGGGAGCTGATACATTACGGTAGTTAAATTGATCGGCAATATTAGGCATAAAGTTAGGCCTTACGTGTGGAATAGAAAGGTATTCACGAATGTAAATTCGTGTGCAGCCTTAATTTGTACAGATTGTTATCAGAATGTATCTGGTATTTCTTTCCGCATGCGAGTAGAAATTGAACTGTTATAAAATAACTTTCAATTACCATAATCGAGAACTAAACAGGTTATAGGGTGGATGATTCAGAGAGCAGAAGGACACGAAATTTAGAATTTTTAGGCTTCTTCTTGTTTGCCCTTTTCCAATTCATCGGGGATAATTGCTTAGAACTAAACAGCTGTTCTGGAAAAGACTACGTGATTTTCATACAGACTGTGTAGACCCACCGTTATTACAAATTTGATAAACTTGGGCCTAGAATCCGTAAGACATGAATGATAAAGCTTGATATAACGCTTTTAATATTAGGGTAAAGTACTGCTTCAAATTATCTGACTTGCTTTATAATAAAAGAATACAATTGTTAATACACTATTCCACAAAAATTTGACAATGAAACTAAAAATGAAAATCCACAGCCTGTTTCCAGTCATTCGACCGGGTCAGGAATGGAATGACAATATAAAGTCTAAATAAAGCTCATTATAAACTTGTCAATCCTAGTCTGTATTATAAAACGCTAATCAAAACAACTGTTTAACTATGATATTAATCTTCATGCAAGTGTTTTACATTCAACTTCATTTTTTTCTGGTGTAAATCATGGTGCCCATCTTCGAGAAAAATTAGAGTGCACTTTCAATATTTATTTGTGCTCAGATAATGTTAATTCAGATTGAGTTTGTAAAAACAGTAACGCGGGTATTTAAAAAGATAATATTATGAGGAGGGTTTCACATCTTAAATTATAACTTTCTTACTTAAGCCTAAACGACTCAGAGAAACTTAGACTAACCCTAGACATTTATTTAATGTTAAGACATACACAATAGAGGCAGACTAGCGCCAGTGTAAGGAATGTCAGGCAGCATTTACCTAAGTGCAAATAACATAGAAATGACAATTTAACTTCTACTAATCCAATTACGTTATTTCATATCCAAACCAAACCCCATGGCCTACGAAGCCTGAAGGCCTGCACGAGGTGTCGTGTGGTCAGTATGATGAATCCTCTCGGCTGTTATCTCACCGTCAGATAGTTCCGCAATTGTAATCACGTAGACTGAGTGGAATTCGAACCAGCTCTCAGGTCCATGTAAAAATCTCTGACCTGACCGGGGATTGAATCCCGGGCCACAGGGTAAGAGGTAGACACGCTACCCCTACACAGCGGAGCCGGCATTTCATATTCATAAAATGACAAGAAATGTATCTGATCGTTTTAGAAATATTTCTGCAGTCATGTACACTTTTTAAACAAAATGTTCAGAGAATTGAGTAAAACTTGCTGTAATGACTTATAAAAGAGGAATCATAAGCTAATTGCCTGTCATAGAAAGATTTTATTTCACAGATTTCCTTTTTGCTGATATTGAAGATTATTGCTATCGGAAATATTTATGTGCCCTCCAGTCTGTTAAGAGACAGGCAATTTTTACCTCACGATATGTAATCGTACTTAACTTGTAAACTGCTGTCATTTGAACATGACTTCGTATTTTCAATAAATCAAAAGTGTAGAGCCTAGGTTTCAATTACATGTATCTGTTCCTAATATTCAAACAAAACAGTTACAACATTACCCTTATATCAAAATGAGCGACATTATCATTTATGAGGTACCCGTAGGCCTGTATGCTGTTTTTTCTGTTTTCGGGGACTGAAATTCAAATATGTGTTTATTTATATATTTATTTTTGTAGTAGCGTATTTTTCAGTCTTATTCAGTCTCCTACAGGTTTTTTAAATTTTTTATGTGCGCCACCTATGGGCTATCCAAAGGATTTGTGTAGATTGTTCGGTTTTTTACACAGAAGTACCTTTTAATAGTACCGCAGTCTTGATATGTATATTTATTGCGTGTGTACACGTTAGTCGCTATAGGCTGTCATTAATTTACTAGGGCGGGTGTTTTCATATGTGCGAAAGTTCATGCATGAATTCTATACGATCTCGTCAAGCTGAGGAGCGCCCGCAACATGGCGGTACGCGCATGGACATGACTTCCCCCGTCATACGCTTCTGCGCAGCCAGCGGTGCGGGGCCTTGATTTTTACATCTCTTAGCTAGGTGCCCAACTTTCAGACAGCAGAAACATGCCCTATTTTTATCCACTACTTGTCGTCTTTCTAATAAAGACAAGTACTGAGCTTTAATACAATCTTGAGAACTGTGACCAGAAGAACAAAATAGGCATTTCCTCTCCTCTTTAGAGGCGGTGAGCAGCCCTGCAGCAGTGGGAATATCATTTGAAACAAATGTGGATTGCCTCACTGCACCTTTTGCTGTAGGCTTTGTGACTTTCGCTCTAGATGTATCCGCATCCCTGAGACCGAAACCAGCCATTGCCATAGAAATTCTCTGTTTACTTTCGACCTCAGATCTTAAAAAGTCCATGAGTTGTTTCAGCCGAGCCTTTCCGGGGTCCTCACTCTGTGTATTAGCCTCTCGTTGATGTGAAGCTAGAGATCGTTGCCATGCTCGTAGAAGTTCTTTAGGCAAACAAGACTCCATGAGAGGAAAAAGCATTGCTTCACACCTACCCATGGTAAACTTTAAAGTTTCCAGAGCCCTTAAGTAACTTTCAAGCCGGTCATATAACGAGCATAAGGTAATGCCAGAGGATGGGTTACTAGCTTGCAATACTAGCCTAAGCAACTCTCTAACATATACTTCAACTAGTACATCCTCTCTCCCAAAACGGGACCTTAATGCTTCCACAGCCTTAGAGTAGTTATCAGAAGTAGCAGGATAACTACTGACCACTTCTCTGGCACGAGAGCCTTCAGTAGTGGCTTGAATAAGATACTGGAATTTATCCGATGGATCTAAACTGGTATCTTCATCCATTTTTCCAAACTGGGCCCAAAATTGTAACCAGTCCTTCGGTTCGCCACTGATTTTTTTAAGTTCTAGAAGTGGAAGACTATACTTTCTTTGAGTAAATGAGTCAACACTTGGGGCACTTTCACTGATAGTATTCTGCTGTTCTCTCTCTCTCTTACCATAGCAGCTACCTTAATCTGCAGGTTATTAAATTTACAAATGATATCATCAGTGGCACTAACCTCTTCCTCTAGGTCATCCTCATCCATATATTGCTCCAACATCAAATCGAATATCTGCTGATCCAGTGTCCGAGGTTCTTGATGTTTCCCCTGCAGTAAATTAAAGTCCGCTTCAGTGACAACAGGTTCTGTTTCTTCACTCTCTAAGTTGTTGACGATCTTATTGTAAATCTGCGTATATGCACGTCGATGAATCGCACGAACTTTCGTTACCTTATCCATTGCAATTTTAAGCCTTGTCCTGTCGCGGTCGCCAAATGTGGGAAAAAACTACCTTTATTCTCGCTACTAAACACTCTTTAATGCTTACAATAACAACATTTTGATTTAGCATTGTACAACGATTCGTTGTTCATCTTGGTCAAACAACAAAAGATCCCCATCCACTCTCTTGAAGTGCGTTTCTTTGCTTATTTCAAAGCCCTCGAAAACAAATCTAAGGAGTAACAAGAATCAAAGGGGTTACACTAAATGATCTCATACAACAATTACCTTGGCCGTGTGTCAGAATGTACGTTGTTCGTTAGGTCGGTTATCACAAAATATTCTTTGCTGGTACCACATAGAATCGTCACTTGGACTGAATTGACAAGACCTACGGTCTTATATAAAATAGTACTCATGGGAGAACATCAACTTGTGATTAAAATAGCGTTACAACGCGCTCGCTTGGTTTTGACCACCTTTAAATGTGTCAACTGTTCTGGATTGCTTACAGGACATCGTCATCTTCTTTTTGCTAGTTGATTTACGTCGCACCGACACACATCGTCATCTTACCAGCATGTCTCAGAAATATTACATCTCAACATACACCCTGCCACAAAAAAAAAGAAATCCTCTACGTTGTAAAACAGAGCCTCTTATTCTCAGCATCCTGTTCATTATACATCACTCAAAAAATACAGTTTTTTAAATGCTGTTTGTTCGGGGCGTCGACCTATAGAGATATTTTGCCAATCTGCCTTTAACATCTTCTTAACTATTCTCATAATATTCCATTTCTATTACAATCCATTTCTTTCTACTTAAAACTTTTTCAAATACAAACAATCCCATGATCAAACAACTTTATAAGAATCTCATAATTAACATCTCTACATTTTTCTGACCTCAAGAGCAAAATAGAATACCGTGATTTTCTCTATCACAAATACACGGTGTAACAACATTTAAGTTTCACAAAATAAATGCTAACTTTATCAGACTTCACTGGATTTCGGTATAAATCGCAAATCTCGCTTGACGTTACTGCTGAACACATATTTTATCATCTCAAATTTATCCTGACTTTATTATTATTATTATTATTATTATTATTATTATTATTATTATTATTATTATTATGGATAATTTGATATTTGACTTTATCACGCTCACAAAAGCTGTTTTATTGTTATCTTTACTGTAACTTTTATCGGCCCAAATATTATTTCATTGATTTTAAAACTTCGCCTTTTACATTTTTCTAAAGAAATTAAAACGCATTTTAAAGTTTTGCGCACTGACATGAACAATAGACACTTCGCCGCAACATCGCAATACACTTAATTTTTACACACGCCACATAGTAATTTAATGGGACAAGCATGTACATTCTAATTACCAACACATGATATTTAAATTAAGACAGACCTTGTAACTGCGTCGTAGACACGGAGTTAATCTTGGCTCCATTTTAGGCCAGCTCGTCTCAAACATTTAGCCAATCATGATTGAAGAGCACATTCTTCTCTTATTACTATTATGCTTATAATTACACAGATTCTACACTTTAATTTATCCAACACACGTAAATAATAAATTATTCTAGATACACACAATATGTTCAACTGTTTCGTTTCATGCCGAGGACTCAACTCCCTTCTGTGAGAGCCTCCATCTCCCCCTTTAGTCAGGTGTTTGCAAGATATGAAACCGGAAGCTTAACTCTGCCAGTCTACGGTTCCCTTCACCGATTACAAAAATTCACCGTCTCACAGTAATTCACGAAAACTATGAATTCGCTGTTTCCATTTGAGAAGTTCAGGAATCCTATACTAATTCAACTAATGCTTTCCTTTTGCCACTTTACCACTTGGTAAAAATATTCTATTTCAAGCTAACTGTATAAATCTCACAAGTTTATTGAAAGAACAATTCAAGACCCCTACTTGATGTTGACCGACGCAGGTTCACCCTCGCGAACTATTACAAAGTGAGTGCGTGCTGTCCTCAGGTGGGGGTATTTAAAGATTTCCTAGGGACACTTTCCTGGTCGTGATGTACTGTGGTGTAATCATACAATTTGATAACCAGTGGACGGATTTCTTCGAGACTCACCCCAAAAATTTCACCTAAATTTCAAGTCATGATGGTGTTGTTTTCTGATTTTCCCATTCCTTTAACGGGCGTAATCAATTAATTTCATGCAGGCGATTTTGTGCGCATTTTGATTGAGTGCCCTTGACACGCGTCTACCCTCACGGCTAACATAGATGTCAATTTCTCTCCTGGCCCAATTAAAAACGTTTCCACCCTGTGGACTTAAGCTTCATTAAGTATTCCTTAAAATTCATTATTACTTATTCCTTTGTTAATGATAATACCGAAATCTCTCGTAATGTGGGTTATTATCTGGAAGTTAATTATTAATTACCCGAGGTCAGCCGAAGTATTCCGACCTCGTTCGAATAAGTGGCTCACCTCCAATTTCGAGTTGTCACGCCACGGAATGTGAAATGAGCTTGCAATAAAGAATTACGGTTGCACTCGTAGTTGCATCTTGTAGTTGCAATTTTCTATTTGCAATATTTAGCAGGGTAGAATTATGGGTTCAATATGGTGGGCCCAAGCCCAGGGTATGGGTGAAGACCCCAACGGCATCAGTGGCGGAGAAGTTGGACTTCGGTACGGCATCGGTGGTGGAAGAAGGGAAATTGTAGCGTCTGTCTCCAGAGGAGTGGCTACAGGAGGCGTCTGTACTCCAGTGGAGCGGCCTAGAATAACACCTGACAGTAGGTATAAAATGCCTTTGGGAGTGGCGATCCCGTCATAATAATACCCTATATATGGTATGGTACTCGGAAATCAATCTCGGAAAAGGTTAGAGCATGCCCGCCTTAAAACTACGTGCAGTTCTCAGGGTACTGGAGGAACTGTGAGAAATGGGCGACCAGTAACCAACATTAAGAAAGCAATAGTAAATCGTATGACCCTGACAGGAAAGGCGGAGGAATTAGTAGATGTCATGGAGAAGGAGAAAGTGGAAATTATGAGGTTGAGTAATGTGAAATGGAAAGGTAACGGAAGGAAGAAATTGAGGAATGATATATATTATACTGGAGTGGTGGTCAAGAGGCAATAAACGGAGTGGGGCTAATTTCGAAACAATTGGAGGAGTATATTGAAGTGGTAGAATGTGTAAGTGACAGAATAATGAAGATTGGACTAAAAATTAAGAATGAAGTGATGGACTTCATACAAGTGTATGCACCACAGATGGGAAACAGGGAAAAAGATATTGAAGGATTCTTGGAGAAAGTAGAAAGAGCAATTTCAGGTGCGGAAGTGGTTATTATGGAGAGCTGGATGCACAAGTCGGATATGAGAGACAAGGAAAGGAAGAAGTCATTGGACCATATGGATATAGGAAAAAGAATCGCGAAGAAGAGGAACTAGTGGACTTCTGTGAAAGGAATGGACTTATAGTCGGGAATACATGGTTTCGAAAGAAAAGCAGCAGGAAAGTTACGAGATATGGGTGGGGTGACAGAAGAACAAAATCAGTAATCGACTACTTTTTGGTGGAAAGGACAAATCGCAGGAAGTTGATGGATGTGACAGCTTTACTAGGAGAAGCATTTGATGGAGACCATAGAGTTGTGGTGGCAAAATTACGGTTAGAAAAAGTGGGAAAACTAAAAGACATAAGAGAAAGCAAAATAAAAGTATGGAAATTGAAAGACAAAAATGTGCAGGAAGACTTTCAAGAGATATTAGAGTAACATATCCCAGTTACTGAAGTAGAAAAAAGTGTAGTAGAGGAGTGGGCCAATTTTAAAAAAGGAATTTGTTAGTGCAGCAGAGAGTGCTTGTGGCAGGACATCTACAAACGTGAAAGAGAAAGAGACACTGTGCTGGAATGAGGAAGTGAGGAAAGTAGTGAAAGAAACGAAGACAGCCTGGCGAGAATGGAACCGAGATCAAGCAGAAGAAATCAAATGAAGTATCTCAAGAGCAAACGAAGATGTAAGAAGGTGGTAGGAGAAGAAAAGAAGAAGAATTGGGAAGAATTTACACAAAATGGAAGCAGATGTGTCAGTCAAAGGATGCTGTATATACTTGTAAGAAGTAAGAGGACAGAAAGAGTTACCATAAAGCTAGTGAAAAAGGAAGATGAGCAACTGTTAACACACCCAGAAGAGATAAAGATAAGATGGAAGGCATATTATGATAATCCATTGAATCTGCACAACTGTACAGGCGAAGTAATACAGTAATAGGCTACAGTATGAGGACTCAGCAACAGAGGAAAAGCAACAGGGATGGATGAAATCAGTGTGGAAATGATAGAGACTGCTGGACCTGTTGGTATGCAATGGTTGTACTGCACCCGTCTACCTCCCGAGTCTTAGACGAGCATTTAACTCAGGGGTGTCGGTTCATTATTTAAGTCATCAAATATATAAATATAGAGGCATCAGTGAACACGGGAATGAACGGGGCAACTAAAAATAAAATGGGGAAAGCTCAATTGTAAACATAAATTTAAGGACTCCGTGATAGGACTAGGAAGTGACATTTAATTTTAAAAGGGGCATATACCGGGCGAGTTGGCCATGCGCGTAGAGGCGCGCGGCTGTGAGCTTGCATCCGGGAGATAGTAGGTCCGAATCCCACTATCGGCAGCCCTGAAGATGGCTTTCCGTGGTTTCCCATTTTCACACCAGGCAAATGCTGGGGCTGTACCTTAATTAAGGCCACGGCCGCTTCCTTCCAACTCCTAGGCCTTTCCTATCCCATCGTCTCCATAAGACCTATCTGTGTCGGTGCGACGTAAAGCCCCTAGCAAAAAAAGGGGCATAACGTCTAACTACAATTAAAAGATTATGAGAATGGTTTCCTTTGAAATAATGGCCAGAAGAAGCAATTTATTGCGCCATACGGCGCACGGAATTTTGATACAGTTGGCAATGACAATTAATTTTACAACACGTTACATAAAACAAATCACTTGCTTTACCGCAAGTGGTAACAATATGCTGATGATGTTCATCCTGGAAAAGAATGACAGTTCTGGGGTATATTTCACTTATCGATCGCATGAGGATCGAACCTATGTCCTTAAGACTCGAGAGCCCGAGGGTAAACCATGTTTATTGTCGGCTTCTCGATTTAAATTAGATGACGTACCTCCGACTATCTACATTTCCTGGGGTCGGCACTCAGGATGGGAAATGTCATATGATCAAAGGGAAGCATTATCACGAACGGGTTCTATTTTATATCCAACTGATGCCATGCAACTGGAACTAACATCTACAAATTATTTACACATAATCTAAATACTGCTCAAATCGGCCACGTGGTATCAGTAGGTTAGTGTCTCGAATGAGATAACATGAGGAATATTGGGAATTACCGGCCGATGAACTCCACTCGCCCCGCAAGCAGAAAATAAACAAACCAAGCATTACAGTAACATGACCCACGCCTGAGCCAGCTAGTTACAGGAAAATATGTGATTATTACTCCGACGATATCACGAACTGAACGATGGCGTCATCAATACTTGAATTCATTATTATTAGAATAATCATCCATCCATGAAATTTCCATTATTATTATTATTATTATTATTATTATTATTATTATTATTATTATTATTATTATTATTATTATTATTCGATGATTCCTGACACCGCCACGTTTCATTATGATCTTGATTATTACGGGACGCAAAACACAAATGTTATTACTGTTGTTATTATTATACTATCACTAATGTGATTATTAATATTATTATGATATACTCATATGATTATTATTATGGGTTATGAGTTCGTCACGTCCGCAAACTTCTCAACATACCGGTTATATTACGTCTCTACTACGATCACCAAACCAAATGTGATGATTATTATTTTATGATAATTATTATGATATTGATCACTGCGGTTTATCACCGTTCTAACGTTATTATTATCGGTCTCACACCATCAGTTATATTCCTCATTAACACATTTATCCTCGTTTATTTATTTAACACGGTCCAACTTCTCGATCTGAAATATTTATTATTATTATTATTACGGTATCATGATTATTATCACTCGTCATTTTAACTATCACAACATACGATCATTGATGTGGAATCTGAACCTCTCATTATCTTTATGTCCGTAGTATTTCAACGAGTAGCTGCGCAGTCTATTAATTTCGTACATGCTGTCATGGGTTCGAATACTGCCCGCTACGTAATTCAGTATTTCTCTGTGACATTGCCCGTATATTTTACACTCATTTCTCCGTGTTCATCATTAATTTCATACATTTCCTCGTATCATATTATTGCAACACAGCTTCGTCAATATGCTAAGGGTTTCCCATACGGAATTTATATCTCTTTCTATCTCAACATTCTTTTATTCATTTATTTCTCACAGAGTTATCAACTGACTTATATTTTTCATTTATGACATCGTACGACATTTTTATATCGTGACTGCGTGATCTTTATAATATCTCTCTTCCCATTCGATTTATTTCTGAGGTCATTCTCCACAAATTCATCGCAACAACCTGGAATTATATTGCCAACATTTGACAATCATGATCACGTAATTCATCACCCTACGTGTTCCGGTTAGTACTTGCAAATGAAATATCTGACATTTATTTATAAAATATTTTGGACCGCAATTTAAACAATACGTCTGTTAGCATATAAGGATTATTAGTACCGATATCATTACTCATAATTATTGTCTGTTAGGTCATCAGCCGAGAGGCTGGTTGGATCCTCAAATAGCACCACCAAAGATTATGCGGTTATAAGGAAACCGCAAAAACCAATGGCAGCACCAAAATGAGGCGTACTAGGCAAGACAAGGAGTGAGGCAGTTTGCCATTGCTTTCCTCACTGGGTCAGAAAGTGCTATTGCAGCACGACTGACCCTATGAGGAACACCTTTCATAACACTCGTGTACTAGTCGTGCTCTGAATGTCATTACTTAGCACCACCTATACCCCAGCAGCTTCCATATTGTCACAGCCATGGATGAGACTGGGACTTCGGTGGAAGCTACAGTTTACTCTGGCCTGTGCCAAGAGATGGATACAAAAGTACTGTATCCATCAAGAAATGTCAGCAGGCCTCATAATTATTAATTCACAAATTTAGATTATCATTCATATTAAGTCCGAATTAGAAAAACATACCGTCATTAACGACTCCCTATAATTTCAACATATCATCACACAGAATTTACTATCAATAGCTGTTCACATCGAAATACGATATCTCAAGAATTATTATTATATTTATGATTATTATTAGTGGCATTCCCTTCAACTTTTGACAACGTCAAACGTAGACTATTAACATAACAATACAAACACAGCTGGCCTGACACTAGGCTGGATTTTCCATAAAGATTATTATACGACTTGTCGTCAAATGAAATAACATAACTACGAACTCCGGGTCGAATTGAACACTACACAAAATCAAAACTTAAGTCGAAAAATCTCGACTATAAAATACTGGTAATACATGCATGATTTAACTACTACCCTATATCTACAGAAATTATATGTACAACAAAATGAATACACACTTTGACCCGACATTTACGTTAACATTATTTAATCCCGTTCGTTATACAAATTTAGAATAGGATCGAGAGGCGACCAATTTCGTTACATATGGTAACCAAGTCAAAATCAAATTATTACACAGATGAAATATTGTCAACTAAATTCTGCATTTCAATAAAAGTACCATATATTCTTTCATATAACAAATCATGATTAAATTATGATCCCGATCATGCGGGTTCAGTACCGACTACTAAAGTGTATGTGGAAACACGAATGTGTACCAGAAGACTGGAAAAAATGGATAATAATACCATTGTTTACGCAAGGGGACAAGAAAGTTTGTGGTAACTATAAAGCAATCATATTCATATCGCGGTTAGTTAAAATACTGGAAAGGATATTAGAAAGAAGCATCAGAAGAAATATTAAAGGAGAGTTACAAGAGGAACAATGTGGATTCAGAAGTGGAAGATCTAGAGTGGACCCAATCTTTAGCTTGAGACAGCTGATGGAAAAGAACTGGGAATATGGAAAGGATCTGGTCATGACTTTCATAGACATAGAAAAGGCATATGATAATGTCCCCAGAGGGAAAGTTTGGGAAACCATGGTTAAAAAGAGACTCAGAAGATAAATCTTAGAAATTGTGCAAGCAATGTACAACAACTGTGTTAGCAGAGTATCGACCCTAGTTGGAAAGACAGAATGGTTTAGGAATAAGACTGAACTAAGACAGGAGAGTGTGCTGTCACCTGTTTTTTCATTAAGTTAATTTAGAGTCACTTTAACCTTAAGGTCTTATCGTGACTTCTAACTGTCGAATTTACATTAAATTACAGTAGAGTGAAGAATGAATGAATATAAAAGATATTGGTATTTTAAACTGAACAGTTACATTTTTGAATACAGACCAGTGTCTTTGAAAAACTTGATAATTTTTTTGCACAGTGAAGGAGATGAGACTGCCTCCTTAATATCCTTAGATATACTGTGATACTGGCGCCATTTGTCATACAGTGAACAGTCTGTAATGATGTTCTTCACGGTCAACACACTATTGCATGCTGTACAGATGGGAGGCAGTTTCTTCTCAAGGAGGTAGCTGTGACTTATCTTGGAGTGGCCGATCCATATTCTAGATATTAGGACTTGATCTTGCCTGTGAAGTTTGTGAAGATAGTGTTGTACTGTAGATTCCATTGTTACTTCGTGGAGTTTACTGTTTGAAGTTTGAAGCCATTTTATCTTCCACTGTTGGCATAATTTTGTTTTAGCATAGGCAATAATGTCAGTGTGAGAGGTAGCTATTGTTAGATCGCCTAGCGGGAGGTAAGTAGCGTCTTTAGCTGCTTGATCAGCAGATTCCTATCCGAATATCAAAGAGCTCCTAAAGAAATTTCAGCATATGAAGGTCTTTTCCAGGGTAGACTTGCGAGCATCCTACCATCATGTAGATTACGCTAACTCGTCGTGTAGTAGTTACTTCTGAATTCAGGTTGGCGCTAACTCGTCGTGGAGCTTACTCTGAAATTTTACTTTGACGCTGAATTAACTTGCAACTTGTATGAAAGACTTAAGTGAAACTGTACCTGCACTGAACTATGCTTATAATAATACTTTACAGTTACAAGAAATTGTTACAGAACTCAACAAATGCGACAGAGCTAGTCCTGGCCCAGACACCGTTCCATATGCATTTTTAAAACAGCTTCCGCATAGTGCACTCAATTACCTACTTCCTATTTTCAACTATATATGGAGTTCCAAACTATTTCCAGATCAATGGCATTGTGTTATTGTAGTGCCTATACTCAAACCAGGAAAGGGCATTTTGATCCCAGATAATTATCCTCCCATCGCCTTGACAAATACAATGTATAAGCTAATGGAGAAAATTGTTAACAAGAGATTACGCTGGCATTTGGAACATATACACTTTTTAAGTGATGCACAAAATGGTTTTCGTAAAGCACGTTCAACAACAGATACTCTTGATATGTTTAGAATCAGAAATCCGAGAAGCTTTCCTGAATAATCAGCACCTCATAGCTGTTAGATTAGATATTGAGAAGGCATATGACATGGTGTGGAAAGACTATCTAATTGAAACATTGATGAAACATAATATTTCAGGAAACATGCTTTACTTCATTTATAATTTCCTTAAAGATCGCCGAATTCAAGTCAGGACAAAAGGAACTATTTCACATGAAGTAACCATTGACAATGGAGTTTCCCAAGGATCAATCATCAGTGTCACATTATTCCTCGTTGCAAAAAATGGCATTGTCTCCAACATCCACCTACCAGTAAAGGCTTGCATTTTTGCCGATGATTTGACTATACTAAGTCAGGAAGGAATAAACTAACTACTCAACAGCTACTTCAAGAATCAATTGATAATATCCAAAAAATGGGCTAAAGTTACAGGGTTCAAGTTTTCCAAAACTAAAACCAAATGCATACTCTTCTCCAAATGTAAACATACTGTACAAGACCCTGAGCTGTACATGGTCAATCACAAAATTGAAACAGTAACAACTATGAAAATCTTAGGAGTTTTATTCGACACTGCGTTAAGTTGGATACCTCACCTGAAAAACCTTAAAGATGACTGCTTGCGAAGGCTGAACATAATGAAGATCCTGGCAGCAAAGAACTGGGGGGCAGATTACCAAGTGCTAATGAACACGCACAAAGCCATTATTAGGGCTAAATTAGACTATGGCACCTTTGTATACAATTCCGCAAGAATGTCTTCACTCAAAATCCTTGATTCCATCCGGTCCTCAGCTCTTCGAATTGCTCTAGGAGCCTTCCGTACCAGTCCAGCAGCCAGCATTCAAATGGAAGCAAATGAACCACCACTCGCAATTAGACGTAGACAACTAATTTTGCTTTACGCACTCAAGGTAGCAACTATGAGTGAATCAAGAGTTAAGTTTTATGCTTTTCCTAACAAGCACCAACGTACACACATTAAATCAGGATCACAACCACAGCCCTTTAATGTCAGAATAGCCAAGTTTCTTGAAGAATTAAATTTAAATATCCTTCCAATACACCTCGCAGACCACTCTCTTAATATCCCACCATGGACTATTACCCTTCCAACAATTAACTTTGAAATAAATTACAGTGTCAAAGATAAAATTGACAGATCTCACTACCTTCAATTATTTATTGAAAGTTCTAATAAATACCCAAGGCACGCTGCAATCTTTACTGATGGATCAAAATGTGAGGAAAGAAATGGATGTGGGATTATATATCCTGAACGTACCATGCTATACCGATTGCCTGACTACTATACAGTCTTCTCTATTGAGCTGTACGCAATAAAGCAGGCTATGCTACATATTTTGAAAACCAGCACCTGCAATAACTCCTTCATCATTTTTTCTGATTCAAAAAGTGCATTAAATGCAATAGAAAGTCCAACATCGAAACACATCCTTGTTTAACAACATCATGAAAGAAGGCAAACAAGTCATCCTTGTGTGGATAACCTCTCATAGAGGTATTCAAGGATATTCGGCGCACGGTCGTATTCCGGCACGAGGCTCTCGTTAATAGCTCGGGCGTCTAAGCAAACCCTCAGAGATCCGTTTGGCTTAGCCACAATGACCAATGGATTTAGAAACGGTGTTGGAGCCTTTGAAATGATGTCATTGTCTTCCATCTCCTTGATGATCTCACGCACCTTAGAATAGTGCTTCTCTGGTACAGGGTAGGTTTTTTAAATGGTTCCCAACTGGTTACAACCATGTTATATTTGAAATTTAGAATCTTCCCTGGTTGAGATCCAAAAACATCCCGATAAGTTTCCAAAATTTCCTTCAATTTACACTTGTTCAAGGGATCAATCTTCGCCTCGCTCAATTTGACCTGTACAATATCCTCAAACTTCGGTTCTGCTTCTTCCACTTTCTCCAGATTAGCAACCATCTCGTCGAATTGTTTTCTAATTTCTTCAACTTTCTGTTCGTCCCAATTCAAGAATTCATGGTAGTCTTCCGCTGTATCTTGTGACAACTGGGTTGTCCAAATCCGTTCTCCGTCCATGGTCTCTGGTTTATCATTCAGTTTCACGTTCTCTTGAATCATATTTATGTAGAACTTAACATGGTTTTGATCCATGTCGATGACTGCCTTGTATTCACGGAAAAAGTCAGATCCCAGGATAGCGTTGTATTCCATTCGGTCCATGACCAGAAATGGATGTGCGAGTGTGGCATTGCCTATTTGTAAATCCAAATACACTTGCGTGTCACATACTGCCGTGCGATCCGGAATGATGCCTCGCACTTTCACCTTGGAAACAGGTAAAGTCGAAATTTTGAATTTTGACTGTATTTCACGTACAAACGTTCTTGAAACTACACTGTCACTAGCTCCTGTGTCTATTAGACAGCGTACACGTAACTCTTGGACACGAATATAAATTACTGGAAGTTCTCGGATAATCTTTTTACAACATGGACTTGGCTCCTCTAAAAAATCTTCAGGTTGAATTTCCCATGAGTCAATCGTGACAATGACTAAGTCTGAATCGTCCCGATGGTTGCTAATGTGTGGAGAATCTATCTCCTCGCTACCTAGTTCTGCTTTTTTTTAACAGCTCCGCCCCCTGCGAAGTATTCGGACGCATGAGGGTTCAGCCGGTTTCCTCGGTCTTGTTCCCGTTGAGCTTGAAATTCGATACTCTCAGCTCCCGTAACTTCTTCAGATGATGCCATCTCTTGGATAGGCCTTTGCCATTTGTCAATCCTTGCGGGCTGGTTTCGGAGCTGCTCGACGTACCTCTTCGATTCCGCTTGTCGATCCCGTATCTGGTTGTCCACATTCCTCGGTCTATCCCATGACCGCCTACTCTCTCCTCTCCATCTACCGTATGGCCTTCTACAATGGTCGACCTGACTATACCTAAAACTATTTCTCCGTTCAGGTCGTCTTTGGTAGTCATAACTCCTGGAATTCCACTCTTCACGGCGTCTATCTCTCGGCTCACTCCATCTCGGAGGATTTCTATTACCATCCCTCGACGTTGAGTAAGTTTCCCTTCTCTCTTCGGTACTCGTGCCCTGATTTCGACGTTTTGGTGATCCTCCTTCTGATTTCACGTCTATCGTGTGCACCGTCTCATGGTGTCTCTGTCTCACATGTCCTCCACTTGTTGTCTGGTCCAGCTGGCGCAAAATGTGCTCAGCTTCTACTGCGGTCTTAACATTGGCAGAAATGAGAATCTTTTGGACTTCCGGCGGAAGTTGTTTCCCGATCGCAGAGATCAGCTCTAACACGGAAGGTGGGCTGTCTAACTCTTTCATGCGAAGAAGCTGATGGACGAAGTACTCGCAAAACCTCGTTTGTCCAGTTGCCGAGTATCGCCGTGAGTACAGCTCGAGGCGTAACCCTTGCTGTGTCTCGATGCCCCAGTATTTCTCTAAAAACCTACGCCGGAATTCTTCGTATCCGTCAAAGCAGTATTTAAATGCCTTGAACCATATCAACGGCTGGTCCGCGAGGTATCTTTCAACTATCCGTAGGCGCCTATCTGCGGGGACATTGTGATCGGAAAAATATTGGTCTATCTCATTTAAGAACCCTTTCGGTGTCATATGGGCATTGGACCCGAATTTCTTAGGTTCTTCATGACTGAAACGCAAAAGGTTCTAAAAAGGGATCGAACCAAGATCCTGGGGTGTTGAACTACATCCTGACATAAAGCGAGTTGAATTCTTCTCAAGGGTTGGAACTGATTTTCCCGTCAAGTCAAATTCGTTGTGCGTTCCTGACGGTTCCTGGTCCTTCTTGTCAGACTTGTTCAAGATGGGCTTCAACAGGTCGTCTCCTCGAGATTCTTGCGTCTTAAGGTTCTCTACTTCTTCTTGGAGTTCCAAGATTAGCCTCTCGTGGACGTCTAATTTAATGGTAGCTTTATGAGCTTTCAGTTCAAATTTGTCAATTTTATCCTTCAACTCCTGCACCTTTCCCTTTGTTTCCCGTTGTTTTCCATCAACTGCAACATCCACTTCAATCTTCGCTCGATCTATGTGCTGATCAATATATTCCTTGCATTTAGTCTCTGTGACGTCCCGAACCTGCGTTATCTGTCCTTCCATTTCTTCAGTCCTTAAAGACAGGTCCTCAAATCTGGTTCGTAATTCTATCATGGCTTACGTGCTGGCGTTAATTTTCGATTCCATTTCTTCCATTTTGCTTTCCTGAGCTGTTATTTTTATTTCTATTTCGGCTGTACGCTCATCCAGACGGCTACAGGTTTGCTCTAGCTTCAACGTGAGGGAATCTATGCGTGTAGTCACGTCATCAATGCGGGAGGTAACGTGTTCTTTAAGCTCCGCGGCTTGGACTTTACACGACGCCTCGTATCCGTCTAACTTACTCGACTATTGTGCTGGTCTAAAAGTTCTTCAATTTGCGTGGTTGCCTGTCCTAATTTATTTAATAGTTCTGCCTGCCTCTCACTATCGGCCTTTAACTGCTCCTTTAAAAGTCCTGCCTGTCTTTCACTATTGTCCGCATTAGCCTGTTCCAATTTCGCAAGACGCTCATCAAACTTCGCACTCTGTTCCCTGAAAAGCTCTGCCTGCTTCTCACTTTGTTCGGCCAGTAAGGCGGCCTTCAACTGTTTAATACCTTCCACATACATAATACTTCACTTCTTGAGAAATTTGTGCTCCCCTGAATTAAGCTGCTCGTGGTATTTCAGTTCATACAATTCAGTTTCCTAAACTTAGGAAGGTGTGCAATTTTTGAAAATGACCAAGTCGTTTTACGCCAAAATTAGCTTCAAAACAGCTGCGCCACACCTCCTAACAATTACTTGTGTTTCCCTAGTATTTTCCTACGTAATTCATAAGCATTTTCCCGACATATTGTTTTTAATACTTAAATTCATGTAGCCCTTTATCAAAATAAATATTACCTAAATCCGCGACCTAAACGGGCTCGGTACTTTACGTGTGCCAGAATTGTGATACACTTAATAAACATTGGATGTTTTCAGCCTCGAGATTTGGAAGGTGCTTTAGCAGACAATTCCACGTCTCGAACTGACAACATTGCACTGTTGATTTTGAGAAAAAAATTAAGAGTGATGAGGCTTCCACTCTTGTCCGCGATATCTACTCTGTTTACATGGGATGAATCCCCTAAGCTACCAAGGCCTGCTTTAAATGCATTGCCTTCGGCATGAACCTGTGACCAGAAGAATTTGAAGAACTCAGTCCAGTCATTTTATCCTCAACAATGGGAAGGTCATTTTATTGCTCCCCTGCGAAGTTACACAACTCCATAACTTTTTCCAGGTCTGCCATACTTCTGAGTGACCATCCTGTATATTTCCACTAACCTGGTACACGATCTAATCAATCTTCTCCCTACATCCGTTAAATGTAATGTATTCCAGTCACTCATTCAAATATCATTGCGCGTGACGTAACTGTCTATGGTAGCGGCTTACGCACTCCATCCGACACATTATCCACATTAGCTATCACGTTCATACGCTCTGATTCTATTTTGTATTCCTCTCTCCTAACAAATATAATATACGGGTAAAATTTGGTATTTCCATTCGTTCAGTTCTAACCGAATCAATTTGATAATCCTACTACCTTAGGTACTCCTTTTATAGTAGTGGTATTCGAACTTGTGCAATAATATTGGCTATATCAATATTTATGGTGCCGTAGGGCTTTACAAACTTGCCCCAACAACGGGACGCTAAATTATGCGTCGCGAGAACAATATGTAGCTCGCCCCAAACAACAATTAGGCCCCACGTTGGGCGCCAAATATGTACCTTTCCAAGGCATCAGTACATGAACCAGTTACCATTGTTCATAAATATGACGTTAGAATGGAGCACCATCGGTGGGCCTCGAACTCAGCCCGGTTGGCGAAGCCTCACCCTCCCCTACTACAATAATTCGCTAGCCGAGTCGATATCGCATTTTCGGGTCTGTAGACTGTCCGATGGGGCGGTAAGTTCCTTAGTAATAGTCTCTATAGTAGGGGAAAAGTTAATTATGAGAGGAATACCATTTCATTACTAATGAGAAGAGAGACAATATCTTGTATAACAAATTTTTACTTATACTAGTGAAACACATTATTTACATGGGTATGCCATACAAACACCTTACATACAGTAATTTGGGTGATCTCGACGTTTAAATGTTCGGTAGTCTTTTTCTACACTTCATTATACGTTTAAATATTCAAACTTAAGAAGGCGTTCCCTCTTGGGTTATTTACACTATCTCAGATTTAGAGGGGCGCTTCCTCTCGAATTATTTCACCCTACACTTACATTAAATCACACACATATTTAATCAGTATGGACACACCCCACTGTAAATCTGTTTACCTGCCAAGAATTAATATATTCAATTTGCATCAAATTATGATATAAGTTTGCTAGAATCGGATGAACTGAAATAGGCAATTTACACTCCCAATACTTTGAAAGTCGCGTTACACCACTTCCTTAAGTTAAACGTTGCCAAATATGCAGTATATTAAACACGCTCATTTCATTAGGATTTTTATCAATACATATATCAGGACATTATTTACACAACGTTGCTACCTATGGACAAGCACTCAGCGACTTCAATACCAGACATCATAAACAAATAAATGGACAAGAATATATACATTTCACACACACACAATGAGTCACAGATGGTACAAGCCACCTGCTGTTGGTAACAGTGAACATCAACTTTCACTGTCTCCTGGAACGAACCCAAGATCTTCTGAGACGGGGTATATCTAACCTGGAATTCCCTGTACGCTATAAGTAATTAAGAAAAGAAATTGGAGGGATCCTTCCTTTAATGCTCATTTGGGATCTCTGCGACGTTGGCTCTATTTAAATTAACACACGTAATCTCTGTGCCGAAAGGAAAGAAACTCGCCACTTGTATCTGTTCTATTTCACTGAAGAAAACGCCTTCACTCCCGCGTTTAAAGGGGCTCATAAAACTCCAGCTGTTAGCTGTCCGTGACACACTTTCAAGGGGCGGCCTGCCAAGCACTTCCCAAACAGTTATTTCACGGCAAATAATCTATTCACTTCTTTCAATACTGCCCACAATGGCATCACAACAAATCCCGGATTTATATTCAGCCGTACTCAGCACATTCATATCGCGATATCCATATCGCGTATCTTAATAACAGATTCCACGGGAACTTCACATTTTCATTTCACAATATATATTATGGCTACGGCTTGTCCAGCCATCTCGTTTCCTCCCGGTACATTGACCACGATGCAGATTTAATGATGATCTCCTGCCACCAGGGTCCAAATTAACTTGCGCATTCGCGAACTAATTAATTAACGATGTAAGATACCCACTGTCTCGATGCCTTGATCCAGGTGCCTTAGTTACTAATTAGGAGGCATCTCTACCAGGTGAAGCGCACCAAAAAAAATGAATTGCTGAAAAATCTTGATGACTCGTATATGCTATGGAAAGATGATAACTGGAGTCACTTTTACAGAATATTTAAGCCCTCTCTACTGGACAACGCTTCACACTTAATTAAGCCAAGGTCCTTATAATTACGTCATGCATTATCGAACCCTTATACAAGGATGGAAGTAAAATATGGTCGTCCCAAAACCATGATGAAAGTATTCTATAAAAGACCCAAATAAAAATGAAATTATTATCATTATCCATCTGAAATGCCGTGCTTGCAGTCTAGGTTACATCTAAGTGAAAAATCTACATATTTACAATGGGACACGACCTTCAAAGATATAAATACTTGGAAATGTACTCAGCCTTCTGGACACCACGTTCACAGCTTTACAGGGAAGCTACCATGGTTTACTCGGCTTCCATCACGTCATCAGCGATGCGAAGACCCATGGTGACTTCCTGGCAGGTCACACACATGACAGCGACGTTCCAGACGTTCTCTGCTACCAGGCGAAATTTCGGCAAACAGCTAGATGACTCGTTCACTCCGGTGCACAGGCAAAACTCTGGCATTCAGCTGGATGTCGACGTTCTCATAGACATGTAAATGAGGGGAAGTTATCTCATGTGAATGCGTTAGTTTATTACACATCACAATTTGAATATATGGTTGGATATACTCATTAGCACGAGCATTCCAACACGATGTCGGTATTGTCCCAGAAACCCGACATTAATCCCTTCTCATTTATCTAATCTTCTTGTAGGCAGCTATTATAGGCCCAGAAATTCCACTAGTTTCCCTAGAAACGACAGTGGTTAGGCCACTAATGTATTAGCATTCTCGTATTTCATGATACTAGTTCAGGCCTGTTCTATTGCACTTAGCCGTAAGTCGAGCTCTCAACTGCACTACGGATTACTTTAACGTGGCACTGTCCTCAATTGGGTCGACAATGAGCCGTTCACTGACTTTCTTGGTAAGTCACATTTATATCGAGCACGCTCGTTCCACACACTTCGCTAAGTACGTCCCTTTATATAGTAACTGAGCCGTATTAACTTAGACACATAGGAGGCTCCTTGTACGACCTCTTCTACACACGGACATCGGTTATTGCGGTTTCGCACCGTTCCTATTTTATTAATTAGCGGCACACTGTACACGCTAACATCTCACTCAGAGGGTGATTATTTCCACATATATTCACAGACTTTAATAAATCACTGCATTACACTGCTCAAATTACAAGATTATTTCTTCACAAACGACTCACACACAAACCACGACGAAATACTACCGTACTGGCGTTGCATTGAAATGCACTGGATAGTGTCGACCTCTCAGCTCTTGAATATGTAGGCGAGCTACGCGAGAGGCTCGAATACTGAGGGTGGGGGAAAATGCAACACTTTCTCATACGTTGGTCCGTTAATACGCAACGTATAGTGACGAACAGGATATCAAATTGTAGCTCTTGCATTCTCATTTCCACTGAGTGAATGTTTTTGAAATAGCTTCGTAGATTCTCAAGCAATCTTAAAAGCGTCCTTTTGTCTCTGGCGGTGAATGATGACGAGCACAGGGGATTCCTTGTGTTCGTTGGCACGGTTAGGGTCCAACATCTGTTAGCCATTATGACGCACCCTTGTTTACAGCGTAGTTACCGCTCTGTCAGTTAAGTAGAGCACTTCTCGGTCTCATAATTATGCGTAAAATTCCCTGATTCAAATGAATGTTTGCGCTTAATTATCCATTGCGTATTTTGCGATTTATAAAAAATTAACAGAAATAAAACAGTTGAATGCGTTAAGTTGGCAGTGGTGAATAAGCGAGGAAAACAGGGTATAATGTTAGTTTTCACGTTGGATATACTCTCTGGGCTCAGCTAGTGACCTAGATTCTTTGTCACGTTATAATGCGTCTCTTTTCATCTCGCTCGCGGTTGGAGTGAGAAAACTTCGAGTACAAGCGCTCTTGCACCGCCTTGCTGCTAATTACCAGCAACTAGAGCTGGGTCGCGCGACTCTGGATACTGCAAATCGAGTCCTGGTGCGGGTGGAAAAATTCTAACCTGGGCAGTTTTTATCGTAGAATGACGCGGAAAACGACATATTCCATCTCCTGGATATCATGACATACCATAGGTGACGTTGTGAACGGTCACGGTACTCATACTGACTTATGCAGCTGAGACTTTGACTAGCAGGCAAGATAGTAGAATTCAAGCCAGTGAGGTGATATTCCTAAGAAGTATGATAGCAAAGGCAAGGAAAGACAGAGTGAGAAATGAAGATTTTAGGAAGGAAGTTGGGATAGGAAAGCTTAATGAGCAGTTGAAAAGAATAAACTAAGGCGGTTTGGACATGTAAAGAGGATGGAGGAGAGTAGAATTCCAGGACAGATGCTGGAGGCAAAGTGCGAGGGCAAGAGAGCAAAAGGAAGACCTAGAACAAGGTGGATTGAATCAGTGAATAGTGGCATAAGAAGACGAAATTTAGACTGGAACAAGATCAGGAAGAGGAATGGTGGAAGGAAAGAGGAAGATGGAGAAGTGCCATGAAATCTCCGACCAGGCAGGAACTGGATAAGGGGAAATGATGATGATGAGTCTAATATTTCCATCATTGGACTACGGAGGTACAGTTTATAATAGTACGGTGACCAAAACATGTCCATGTCGACTACAGCGAGCCTGCAGTGGTTGCGGTCGATTCGTATTAAATCTCCTAGTTCAGACTCATATCAGCCCTTTCCTCTTTCAGCTGTGATGGCTAAGATTCACCGAACCGGCGTAAATACCACACTCTTTCCCTTCTCCGCAGTGTTCTGCAAACAAGCCCACCCACCTAGGAGCTCACTTATGGGCTGTATGCTTGGAGCTGCTATCTACAGAGAACGAATACGAGAGAGAAAAGACACACAATATTACTCGGGCCGGGAAGGTGAGGAAAAATCCTTTTTCTCGAGCGTCCGAAAACGAGGCCCAGCATAATACATGTTCATTCTGGGTCATTTGTAGGCCAGAATATGGTGAGTTTTTGTTTTTTCCCTGCCTTTTTCGGCGTTTATGGATTACTGGTCCTTTTACACCTTTTTTTAATATCTTAAGACAGTTTTAGCAACTTCACCTCTTAGGACTACATTTTACCTCCCATTCTCAATTCGAATCACCATTAGTACATCCATTACCTCTTGAACAGATTTTCTGCAATGAATACATATATTTCAACCATATCTGAAAAGAGAGAAAATAAAATGAATTGAGGTGAAAAAATTATGCTAGTGCTTGAAAAAATACGGGTGAAACAATGACAGGAGAATATGTTCGTGCGAGTGTGTTTGAAGAGGAAGATCTCACTTTCTTGAAGTATGAACCCTTATCATCTCTTGATGTGGAGAGAAGTTTCTGGATGTTTTGTAACGAACTGTCTGAAAACTGACGATCCTTTACACTAAGAACCTGGAAATGACTTTTATTTTTTAGCTAGTTGCTTTACGTCGCACCGACACAGATAGGTCTTATGGCGACGATGGGACAGGGAAGTGCTAGGAGTGGGAAGGAAGCGGACGTGGCCTTAATTGAGGTACAGCCCCAGCATTTGTCAGGTGTGAAAAGGGAAACCACGGAAAACCATTTTCAGGGCTGCCGAGAGTGGGGTTCGAACCCGCTATCTCCCGAATACTAGATACTGGCCGCACTTAAGTGACTGCAGCTATCGAGCTTGGTAATGACTTTTATGATATTCCAATTTCTATAACTCTAGTGTAGTTAAGCCAAATATGACTCCAGTTATACTAATTTCAATTTCTTTCTTCAGAATGCCCATTGCGGGTTCGCTGAATTCATTGTAGGTGGAAAAAAAAATTTCATTCTAAATTCTGCAAGTACTTCTTATAACAAACACGGAATTCGTTTTTTAAAATGATATAAATCTAAAAATATGTAGTGTCTGAAAGAAGAAGTACTTCACTCATATATTATTGCACTGTAGATGTTTGCATTTATAAACATCATATTCCCTCATTAAGGGAAGCCTCCTTGGCTCAGGCTGCAGCGCGTTGGCCTCTCACCACTGGGTTCCATGGTTTAAATCCCGGTCGCTCCATGTGAGACTTGTGCTGGACAAAGCGGCTGCGGGACAGGTTTTTCTCCGGGTACTCCGGTTTTTCCTCTCATCTTTCATTCCAGCAACACTACAATATTATTTCATTTCATCTGTCAGTCATTAATCATTGTCGCAGAGGAGTGCTTCAGGATTCGGCAGCCGGCACGATTCCTGTTCTCGCTGCAAGATGGGGACTTCATTCAATCCATCTATGACCCATTCCATGACTGGAAAACAGGTTGTAGGTTTTCTTCTTCATATTGCTTCATTAAACATGTAATAAAAATCGAAATTATGAATGAATTTGGAACGCATTTTTACGTATCTTTGCCAGTTTTAGTTCCTTCCTTTGGGCATTATTAGGTCTTTTTAGACAATTTATAGATCTTCAACTTCCCAGCCCAAATGATTGCCAGTGGATACACAGGAAAGAATTTTAATGAACGACCGGGATGGCACAACAAATATGTACAAATGCCGAGTATATAAAGAGAGAATTATTATCCTCTCAGCTTCGAGTTGATACATTTTATATCAGAAACATATTATTATTATTATTATTATTATTATTATTATTATTATTATTATTATTAATCTGCTTACCCTCCAGGGTCCGTTTTTCCCTCGGATTCAGCGAGGGATACCACCTCTACCGCCTCAATGGCAGGGTACTGGACGATGACCAGTACCTCGCCCAGGCGGCCTCACCTGCTATGCTGAACAAGGGCCTTGCGGCCTTGCGAGGGGATAGGAAGATTGGAAGGGATAGACAAGGAAGAGGGAAGGAATCGGCCGTGGCCTTAAGTTAGGTACCATCCCGGCATTTGCCTGGAGGAGAAGTGGGAAACCACGGAAAACTACTTCTAGGATGGCTGAGGTGGGAATCGAACCCACCTCTACTCAGTTGACCTCCCGAGGCTGAGTGGACCCCGTTCCAGCCCTCGTACTACTTTTCAAATTTCGTGGCAGTGCCGGGAATCAAACCCGGGCTTCCGGGGATGGCAGCTAATCACACTAACCACAACACCACAGAGGCGGACATCAGAAACATCATTAATTTTTTTTTTTTTTTTGACTGGTGAATGTCCGGACATCAGGAAGGTTTCGCCCTAGAGTCCGTCACTAGCACACCGCCACTGCCTGTCGCCAAAGGAAGCCATCGGTCCGCAGAAATGGCGATCGGAATGTGTGAAAGCGAATCCTGCACTACGGTAGGCACGAAAAATAAGAATAAGATACATTCAGTAACAATTGTATGAATATCTTATCGACAGAGAAAGTCTTTGAGAAAGCAGTCTGCAAACTTGTAGGTCTAACACAGACAACATGCATTACCAGTCGTAAAATCATTCATCATCATCATCATCTGTTTACCCTCCAGGTTCGGTTTTTCCTTCGAAATCGGCGAGGGATCCCACCTCTGCCGCCTCAAGGGCAGTGTCCGGGAGCTTCAGACTCTTGGTCATGGGATACAACTGGTGAGAACGACCAGTACCTCGCCCAGGCGGCTTCACCTGCTATGCTGAACAGGGGCCTTGTGAAGGGATGGGAAGATCGGATGGGATAGGCAAGGAAGAGGGAAGGAAGCGGCCGTGGCTTTAAGTTAGGTACCATCCCGGCATTCGCCTGGAGGAGAAGTGGGAAACCACGGAAAACCACTTCGAGGATGGCTGAGTTGGGAATCGAACCCACCTCTACTTAGTTGACCTCTCGAGGCTGAGTGGACCCCGTTCCAGCCCACGTACCACTTTTCAAATTTCGTGGCAGAGACGGGAATCGAACCCGGACCTCCGGGGGTGGCAGCTAATCACGCTAACCACTACACCACAGAGGCGGACATAAAGTCATTCATAACACATGATCTTTTAATCTCTTAGATCGACAGCACAAGGACAAGAACAATTTCGATAACATAGGTACTGATGATAACTGTGCTAACGTGTGGCCAATTTCCTTATTTCCACGTGTGGCCTTGGCTATGGGTGAAAATACTTGAGTCTTCTGTTTCATTAAGATAAAGATCAGGACAAAAACAGAAATACTTTGCATCATCCTGTTGAATATTGCACTTTCATCATGATTTGCGCTAAGAAGGTATCGTATGTTCACAGGTCCACAAAACAACGTCTAAGTGTTTCAATATATGAGATAATAAATTTACTTTTTGCAAAAGTCCGACTCGTTGGCTGAATGGTCAGCGTATTGACCTTCGGTTCATAGGGTCCCGGGTTCGATTCCCGGCCGGGTCGGGGATTTTAACCTTCATTGGTTAATTCCAATGACCCGGGGGCTGGGTGTTTGCGCTGTCCCCAACATCCCTGCAACTCACACACCACACATAACACTATCCCCCACAACAATAACACGCAGTTACCTACACATGGCAGATGCCGCCCACCCTCATCGGAGGGTCTGCCTTACAAGGGCTGCACTCGGCTAGAAATAGCCACACGAAATTATTATTATTATTACTTTTTGCAAGTTGCTTTACGTCGCACCGACACAGATAGGTCTTATGGCGACGAAAGGACAGGAAAGGACTACACATGGGAAGGATGCAGCCGTGGCCTTAATTAAGGTACAGCCCCAGCATTTGCCTGGTGTGAAAATGGGAAACCACGGAAAAGCATCTTCAGGACTTCCGACAGTGGGGTTTGAACCTACTATCTCCCGAATACTGGATACGGCCCACACTTAAGCGACTGCAGGTATCGAGTTCGGTATAAATTTACATTTCAACGTCATTTCCTCATGCATGCGTGAGGAACACCCCAGATCAATGTTGATCTCACCTTGGAGTTTAAAACCTGATATCATTTCCGTCATCATGCCAGAATTCGAAGCAGGGACACTCGGGTAGAAAGTCAAATAGCTAGACCAACCTGAAAATAATTATGACAGATAATAATAATAATAATAATAATAATAATAATAATAATAATAATTGTACCGGGCGGTACACCTCCACTCCGCTAATTTAAAATTTGCGCCAGTTGAAACTCCTCTCCATTAGAAATTCTCGGTTCCTTATATGTCAAAATTCGTATTTTTAAATTTACATGGAAAATCAAACTGTTTGTGGCCAAGCACCTGTCTTGCCCCATTATATTGGGAGCTGACTTTATTTCTCACACTGGTCCTGTGCTCGATCTTCAGAGTAGGTCTTGCACTTTCAAATTTGCCGCTAATTGTAATATCCCTCTATTAAAGTGTAATTCGGCATCATGTTCTTCTATTTCGCCTACCCAGGATGAGATGTTGTTAGACCTTAGACATCTACCTGAGGAGCAGGCTGATAGTATTCGCAAACTGTGTCAGTCGTTTCCCGAGGTGTTCTCTGATACTCTTGGTGTTACTGACCTTATTGAATACAAAATTGAGGTCACGGATTCGATTCCTGTCCGTTTTCCACCTTATAGGCTATCTCCACCTAAAATGAAGGCTCTGAAAGAAATTATCGATCAGATGTTGAAGGATGGTATTATTAGGCCCTCTAAGTCGGCGTATTCATCGCCTATTTTTCTAGTCCCGATACCCCAAGGAGGCTTCAGGCCTGTCATTGATTACAGGGCGCTCAATCGGAAGGTGGTGTTGCAATCTGTGCCCCTTCCTGACCTTCATTCTTGTTTTTCATGGTTTCGTAAGGCCAAGTTCTTTACCATCTTGGACTTGAATCAGGCCTATAATCAAATTCCCCTTGCCGAAGAGTCTAAACACCTTACAACGTTTGCTACGGACTGGAATTTATATGAATACAACCGCGTACCTTTCGGGCTCCCCACGGGGGCAGCTGTGCTCACTAGGCTACTAGATAGGGTCTTCTCCGACATCAAATTCGAGTACTTATATCACTACTTGGATGATGTCGTCGTATTTTCAAAGACTTTTGAAGAACATCTAGATCATCTGCGAGAAGTTCTCGATCGCCTTCGTAAGGCTGGGTTAACTGTTAAGTTGTCCAAGGTTGCCTTTGCTAAGCCCTCTATGTCATTCCTAGGGCATATTGTGTCACCCGATGGTGTAGCAGTCGATCATTCTAGAACACAGGCCATCCGTGATTTTAAACCTCCCAAGGACATTAAAGGTATCGCCAGGTTCATTGGTATGGTGAATTTCTTCAGGAAGTTTATTCCTAACTTCGCTAATAGAGCGGCGCCCTTAAACCTTCTTCGTAGGAAAGGCATCAAATTCGAGTGGGGACCTTCTCAACAAGCCGCTTTTGAAGATCTTAAATTAGCTCTCTGTAATGCTCCTGTACTTGCTATGCCTGATTTCTCGAAGAAATTCATCGTCCAAACCGATGCGTCGTCGTCAGCAGTAGCGGCAGTCCTTCTTCAAGAGACTGAACTAGGGAGGCGACCCATCGCCTACGCATCTAGGACTCTATCGGCTCAAGAAGCCAAGTATTCCATCTATGAGCTCGAAGGTTTGGCAGTCTTATTCGCCTTAGAAAAGTTCCGTCTCTATCTGGAACACGTCAAATTCGACCTGGAGACAGATAATCAAGCTTTAAGCTGGGTCTTAGGTAGGCCGCGTCGTACTGGTCGTATAGCCCGTTGGGCCATCCGTATTTCTGCCTTCCAATTTGATGTTAGACATATCAGAGGTACCGAAAATGTTGTTGCTGATGGACTCAGCCGTATGTTTTCTAACGACGTCGAGACCCACGAACCGGTCGACAGTTCATCACCTTCCGAGTCCATACTATTTGAGGTTAATGCCATCCTAACAAATGCTCCCATGCTTTTTAGGGATATCGAGAAATACCAACGTGAAGATCCGACGCTGGCTCCGATAATGGAAACCCTTTCTTCTGGGGAACATGTTGTCCCTTATGTTCTGAGGAATGGGGTTCTATGTTGCCCTTCGAGGCATGATAAGATGATGAAAGTTGTTGTTCCAGCGGTTCTTGTACCTATGATCTTCAAGTATTATCATGAGACCCCATTAGGAGGGCATCTTGGTATCTTTAAAACTCGTGAAAAGATTCGTGATATGTTCATCTGGAAAGGTATGGACGGTGAAATCCGTGAACTAGTAAAGGCTTGCAAATCCTGTTTGCTCAGTAAACCGACCATGTCCACCAAGGTAGGCCTCTTGTCTTCTCAGCAAGCGTCGCGCCCCATGGAACGCCTGTATATTGATTATGTAGGACCCTTCCCCCAGTCGAAGGGAAATGCCAACAAGTTCATCTTTGTGTGTGTAGATGGTTTTACCAGATTTTCTTGGTTATTTCCGACTAAGCTGGCTACCGCACAGTCTACCATTACTTGCTTAAATTCTATTTTTGCTTCTTTTGGTCCGTGCCAATATATTGTATCTGATAATGCTAAGGCTTTTACATCTAACTTATTTCGTAAATTCTGTTTTGACTTATCCATCTCTCATGTCACTACTTCTGCTTATTACCCTCAACCATCTCTGGCTGAACGGGTTAATCATAATCTCAGGTCCGCACTTATTGCCTATCATCATGAAGATCATTCCAGGTGGGACACGTCCCTGCATTGGTTAGCTTTTGCCTTGAATTCGGCGGTTCATGAATCTCATAAGTTCACTCCAGCTTCCTTGATGTTCAAGTTTGTTCCCAACACGCCGCTCTCTACCCTTTGGTCTCTGAGTGACATTCTACCCGAGACAATAGATCCGGATAATATTAAAGATCTTTGGAAGAAGGCTAAAGCCAATCTTAAGGTATCTCATGAAAAGGTTAGGGAAAGGTATGATCGTGGACGGAGACCCACCCCTTTGAAGGTAGGTGACCAGGTTATGGTCAAGAATTTTGTTCCCGCGGGCAAGCTTGCCCCCAGATTCCATGGGCCGTGTGTCATTCTCGATTTCCTTACGCCGGTTACATTGTTAGTAAGCAATCCAGCCACCGAGAGGATACTTAGGGTTCACCTGTCCCAGGTGAAACCGGTGTAAATTTTGTGTCAACTTGCTTCATATAATTTGATAGGAATATGAAGGTTATATTTTTTTTTGAGTTCCACTCTTAAGGCATTCTGCTCCTTCTATTTTATTTTATATGTAAGCATTTCTGTGAAACCCCCCCGATTTGTTAAACTGCCATCCTGTCCTTGCCACGGCCATTACCACGCTCCCGTCTCCTGCTCCAATACACACAGTGGCTGGCTTAGATGAAATGCCATGGATATCTGCACGCCGCTGGCCCCTCAACCTCTCTACAAGCCTGTGCCCTCAAAGAAACATGATGGTCCAACACAATTCTGCCGCCTAGTTTTAATGTTTCAGTGCCCCCGCAGCCGCGCGGCGCTGTGCCGCGACTGGGTTCGAGGACGGGCCCCCTCGGCCCCAGCGAGGACGACATGTGCACGGCGAGCCGGAGCTCTCCTCCCGGCCAAGGCTGATGTGCGGCGCACGACCTGCTACTTGCCCGCAGCCTGTATATGTTCACCGCGGGCGCGGCGTGCTTCAACACCTCTGCTCCCCTCATAGTGCGGGCGAGCGGTATCTCAGGGTACTTGAGGGGTCCGAGCGGCTTCCTTTGGACGCAAGCTGTAACGGCCGGTCTGGCCATCCAACTTAGCCTACATCAACTACATAGACATTCCTGTTCAACCTTAATACAGTTTCATGGGAATTCAACAGCAATATTGGGTGGACATTGCAAAATTTTTCTTCACTTTTAAGTATTAAAAGTTTATCTTCAGAATTCAACTACTACAAACAGAAAGACTTTACTTCACCTGCAACAACAAATTTTGAAACTGAAACAAACCAAATTAAGAAAATCTCATAAATGCTTCTGCAATCTATCTTCATATTCACATCATAACTTGGAACTTGTTTCAAACTGACTTCATGTGTCACCCCTGGAGGAACTTTTGGGGGGGGAGGTCTGTACCGGGCGGTACACCTCCACTCCGCTAATTTAAAATTTGCGCCAGTTGAAACTCCTCTGCTGGAGGAAGTCTGAACTTTATTGATGGTATTAATTTTCTACTTTCACAGAAGATGTCACTACCTGTAAATTTCGGAGTTTTAGAACTGTGTCATTTTTGATGTGGTTTTGTTTTGCTTGAAGTAAGAAGTGTGAACTTTCTCTTCTAGAGGACACCACTGAAAAACTACAATAGTACACCCTAGTGGGAAGAAAAATAACTGTTCTTTGGAGAAATTTTTCTTTCAAAAGTTTGTTCTTTGTTAAATTTCTTTCTGTTATTGTTTAAGTTGGCTGTATACCCCTCTCTTTCCCCTTGTTTTGCATTTGACCAATCTCGAATTTCTGTTATTAATTTCTAACCAATCATAGGTATCTTCCCCCAACTTGAATATGTTTCTGTACCCTAGCCAATAAAAAGTTTGTGGGAGGGTGTTTTCTTTCCCCTAACACCTAGAACCTTCCGCGAGAGGATATAAACTGCTGATTTTTGGGTCTCCGGGCCACTTCTGTTCCATCTTTCAGTGTATAAAGTACATAGCAGGAGGCGGGAAGCGCCTCTTTCCTCGGCAGCGGTCAGCAATAAGGTAATGGCCGATTAATAAATTCTTTCTTTGCTAGCTCAGCAGTTTAACTTTCGGGGCGGGTTCGAAGCGTTCCACTATGTAACCTTTTCCTAAAATGTAACTACTCTTTTCATCTATTCTCTTGTAAAGCTACATTCTGGGATAGAGAGTGCTAACCCTCTCGAGCTCCCACTCATATTGTTTTGAGGTGAACTTACTTTTCTCAACCTATTCTTCGTTAATGTAAAACCAATCGTTCTCTTCTTAAGTCACCTCTTTAGTATGGGATCAGCCCTTGTATTAACGGCCTAGCGCCAAGTAGGTCTTAATCAAAGTGTATTAGGAGTGCAAGTTCGCCTCCTCTCAAATTGTTATTTTAGAGGTCATTTAATTAACCTGCTTTTCATTTAATAGACCTCAGTAGATTGGGTATTTTACCCCTGTGTTTATGTCCGTTGAGGACAGCTTGAAGGTGGAGTTTGGTGTGGCCTGGGAGAGGCTTAAATTTGAGAGCGTGTGGCTCTTTTGAGTATGGTATGCCTCGAGGAGGCTTTTCAGTGTAATTTGGAGCTAGGGCTCCTAGGTATGAATGGGGTTTTCTGCCCCTCTGTTAAAACTTGTGTTTGGGGTAAAACTGGGCTGATTGCCCAAACATTGTGAATTCGGGGCGCGAAGCCCAAATCCTGTAAATATTGTAACTACCTTATTTGACTTGCTACTCTGTACCTGCCATGCTTGTTACTTATTTATTTTGAAAGGAAAATATAACCTTATTAAATTTTAAATTTAGTTTACATGCACTATAATTTCGTAGCTTGAGATCCATTCATACCCGCACCTTCTTTCACCTCTACCTACCGCTTAAACACGGTAACAAGTGGTAGCAGAGCGTGGTTGAATGGGTCTCAATTTAGCCCCTTTTGACGGCTAAACATTGTTTGTTCCGAACTCTAACTATTTTCCCAGTTGCTGGAATTTTTTTGACTTTTTCAAAATTGTTCTGTCATCATGCCCGGCCCTCGCGATGTTCTCCATCTTAATTATTTGCGCAAAGAGGAGTTGATCTATGAATTAAATATCAGAAATGTGCAATCTGGAGGCACGGTTGCAGTAGACACTAACAAGCTTAGAGAGTCCCTTGATTTGCCCATTTCCATCCCCAATCTGGGAGAGAAAGAAATTGATGACTCTCTTTCCACGATCGTCGAGAATATTACTGGGCTAGCTTCGGTAGTTAGTTTTTTTGATGAAAATGATCCGTCTCCTAATCAAATTAAGCGTGTGCAAGGCAGGCTATATCATTTTTCGAATAGGGTTAACGATCTGTTGTCTCTAAAACTGAATGACGTTCAGAGGAAGGACGCTAGTACGCTCCTGGAAAATATTTCCGAATTATCTAGTAAGGTCACTCAATTGTTAACTGGGGAAGTTCCTCCCAAATCTGATCAGCCCACCATAGTGAATGTAGGTAGCGAGGAAGAACCTGCTAAGGGAGAAGTAAATAGGAAAACCATCGCTGCTCAAACTATCTCTGCCCCATTGGACAACGAGTCTGAACGCCGTGCATCGTTGAGTAACATCCGTTCTGAATTAACTTCTTTGCCATTGAAACCTTTACCTACTATGTCACCCGGGTTTAGTAGCTTGCCTCATCCATTGGCAATGTTGCTCAGAGGTATATCTAAGTTTTCCGTTAATACCACCAGTGACGTAATTTCATTTTTAAGATTTCTAGTGGAATTTCAGGATCATGCCCTTGTTTTTTCTCTTTCTCCATGTCAAATCTTGCAAATTATCTATCCCTATGCTATTGGTATTCTCTCTGATAAAATAGTAAGAGCCATTGCCGAGCAATCATCTATTGAGGATTTCCATGCCCACTTGCTAGCTAACTTCATCCCGGCTAGGGCCAGGTCCTCCCTTATTCAGAAGTACTATTATCGGGTACAGCGCTTGGATGAAAACTTGGCAGACTTCATCCAAGATATTAAGTTTTATACTAGGGTGTTTGCTCTTCATTTCCCTGAGGATCAGATTGTACAAGCTATTGTGGAAGGGATTTCACCACCCTATAGGTCATATTTGTGTTTCGCGGCGTGCCCGCAAACTTTTTCTGAACTTGAAGCATTGGCCGTCTCAGCGGAAGGAGTTAGATACGCCGATTCTTTGCGTGTCGCGAAAGAACCCCCGCTTTCCTTTAGTAACATTCGGCCTCCACCTCGCCGACCAGTCAATCCCCGTAAATGTTATGCTTGCGGGTCGCCTGACCATCTGCGCAACAAGTGTCTACTGATCAAGTCAAGTGGGACAAGGAATGGAGCCGGGTCATCACAAGGCTGTTTTAAATGTGGGGCTTTCTCACATATTGCCAAGAATTGTCCCAATTCGAATAGCACCCCCTCCTGCTCAACTTCTGGTGCAAGTTCCACCTATGCCAATAATAACAAGTGACTAGTGGCTTCGGCTGAGTCGACTAATCCATCTTCCCGAGACTCAGCCCCTGGTAAACAGGTTGTAAATTCAGGAAACGAGCAATTTTCAAATTCATCTTTTGAAGGTCCCAAAGAGTGTCTTAGGATTGCGGCGGATTCCCCCGCACCGGTCCCCTTTCTCAAAATTGAGTTAAATAACGAGCCTATAACAGCTCTCTTAGATTCAGGTAGTGTTTGTTCTATTATTTCGGCTGATTGGTATTCAAAATTGAAATCTGTTTGTAAGCTTCCTAACTATTGTTTGTCGGCGATCCAATACGTTTCGGCTAATTCCTCTCCATTAGAAATTCTCGGTTCCTTATATGTCAAAATTCGTATTTTTAAATTTACATGGAAAATCAAACTGTTTGTGGCCAAGCACCTGTCTTGCCCCATTATATTGGGAGCTGACTTTATTTCTCACACTGGTCTTGTGCTCGATCTTCAGAGTAGGTCTTGCACTTTCAAATTTGCCGCTAAATGTAATATCCCTCTATTAAAGTGTAATTCGGCATCATGTTCTTCTATTTCGCCTACCCAGGATGAGATGTTGTTAGACCTTAGACATCTACCTGAGGAGCAGGCTGATAGTATTCGCAAACTGTGTCAGTCGTTTCCCGAGGTGTTCTCTGATACTCTTGGTGTTACTGACCTTATTGAATACAAAATTGAGGTCACGGATTCGATTCCTGTCCGTTTTCCACCTTATAGGCTATCTCCACCTAAAATGAAGGCTCTGAAAGAAATTATCGATCAGATGTTGAAGGATGGTATTATTAGGCCCTCTAAGTCGGCGTATTCATCGCCTATTTTTCTAGTCCCGAAACCCCAAGGAGGCTTCAGGCCTGTCATTGATTACAGGGCGCTCAATCGGAAGGTGGTGTTGCAATCTGTGCCCCTTCCTGACCTTCATTCTTGTTTTTCATGGTTTCGTAAGGCCAGTTCTTCACCATCTTGGACTTGAATCAGGCCTATAATCAAATTCCCCTTGCCGAAGAGTCTAAACACCTTACAGCGTTTGCTACGGACTGGAATTTATATGAATACAACCGCGTACCTTTCGGGCTCCCCACGGGGGCAGCTGTGCTCACTAGGCTACTAGATAGGGTCTTCTCCGACATCAAATTCGAGTACTTATATCACTACTTGGATGATGTCGTCGTATTTTCAAAGACTTTTGAAGAACATCTAGATCATCTGCGAGAAGTTCTCGATCGCCTTCGTAAGGCTGGGTTAACTGTTAAGTTGTCCAAGGTTGCCTTTGCTAAGCCCTCTATGTCATTCCTAGGGCATATTGTGTCACCCGATGGTGTAGCAGTCGATCATTCTAGAACACAGGCCATCCGTGATTTTAAACCTCCCAAGGACATTAAAGGTATCGCCAGGTTCATTGGTATGGTGAATTTCTTCAGGAAGTTTATTCCTAACTTCGCTAATAGAGCGGCGCCCTTAAACCTTCTTCGTAGGAAAGGCATCAAATTCGAGTGGGGACCTTCTCAACAAGCCGCTTTTGAAGATCTTAAATTAGCTCTCTGTAATGCTCCTGTACTTGCTATGCCTGATTTCTCGAAGAAATTCATCGTCCAAACCGATGCGTCGTCGTCAGCAGTAGCGGCAGTCCTTCTTCAAGAGACTGAACTAGGGAGGCGACCCATCGCCTACGCATCTAGGACTCTATCGGCTCAAGAAGCCAAGTATTCCATCTATGAGCTCGAAGGTTTGGCAGTCTTATTCGCCTTAGAAAAGTTCCGTCTCTATCTGGAACACGTCAAATTCGACCTGGAGACAGATAATCAAGCTTTAAGCTGGGTCTTAGGTAGGCCGCGTCGTACTGGTCGTATAGCCCGTTGGGCCATCCGTATTTCTGCCTTCCAATTTGATGTTAGACATATCAGAGGTACCGAAAATGTTGTTGCTGATGGACTCAGCCGTATGTTTTCTAACGACGTCGAGACCCACGAACCGGTCGACAGTTCATCACCTTCCGAGTCCATACTATTTGAGGTTAATGCCATCCTAACAAATGCTCCCATGCTTTTTAGGGATATCGAGAAATACCAACGTGAAGATCCGACGCTGGCTCCGATAATGGAAACCCTTTCTTCTGGGGAACATGTTGTCCCTTATGTTCTGAGGAATGGGGTTCTATGTTGCCCTTCGAGGCATGATAAGATGATGAAAGTTGTTGTTCCAGCGGTTCTTGTACCTATGATCTTCAAGTATTATCATGAGACCCCATTAGGAGGGCATCTTGGTATCTTTAAAACTCGTGAAAAGATTTGTGATATGTTCATCTGGAAAGGTATGGACGGTGAAATCCGTGAACTAGTAAAGGCTTGCAAATCCTGTTTGCTCAGTAAACCGACCATGTCCACCAAGGTAGGCCTCTTGTCTTCTCAGCAAGCGTCGCGCCCCATGGAACGCCTGTATATTGATTATGTAGGACCCTTCCCCCAGTCGAAGGGAAATGCCAACAAGTTCATCTTTGTGTGTGTAGATGGTTTTACCAGATTTTCTTGGTTATTTCCGACTAAGCTGGCTACCGCTCAGTCTACCATTACTTGCTTAAATTCTATTTTTGCTTCTTTTGGTCCGTGCCAATATATTGTATCTGATAATGCTAAGGCTTTTACATCTAACTTATTTCGTAAATTCTGTTTTGACTTATCCATCTCTCATGTAACTACTTCTGCTTATTACCCTCAACCATCTCTGGCTGAACGGGTTAATCGTAATCTCAGGTCCGCACTTATCGCCTATCATCATGAAGATCATTCCAGGTGGGACACGTCCCTGCATTGGTTAGCTTTTGCCTTGAATTCGGCGGTTCATGAATCTCATAAGTTCACTCCAGCTTCCTTGATGTTCAAGTTTGTTCCCAACACGCCGCTCTCTACCCTTTGGTCTCTGAGTGACATTCTACCCGAGACAATAGATCCGGATAATATTAAAGATCTTTGGAAGAAGGCTAAAGCCAATCTTAAGGTATCTCATGAAAAGGTTAGGGAAAGGTATGATCGTGGACGGAGACCCACCCCTTTGAAGGTAGGTGACCAGGTTATGGTCAAGAATTTTGTTCCCGCGGGCAAGCTTGCCCCCAGATTCCATGGGCCGTGTGTCATTCTCGATTTCCTTACGCCGGTTACATTGTTAGTAAGCAATCCAGCCACCGAGAGGATACTTAGGGTTCACCTGTCCCAGGTGAAACCGGTGTAAATTTTGTGTCAACTTGCTTCATATAATTTGATAGGAATATGAAGGTTATATTTTTTTTTGAGTTCCACTCTTAAGGCATTCTGCTCCTTCTATTTTATTTTATATGTAAGCATTTCTGTGAAACCCCCCCGATTTGTTAAACTGCCATCCTGTCCTTGCCACGGCCATTACCACGCTCCCGTCTCCTGCTCCAATACACACAGTGGCTGGCTTAGATGAAATGCCATGGATATCTGCACGCCGCTGGCCCCTCAACCTCTCTACAAGCCTGTGCCCTCAAAGAAACATGATGGTCCAACACAATTCTGCCGCCTAGTTTTAATGTTTCAGTGCCCCCGCAGCCGCGCGGCGCTGTGCCGCGACTGGGTTCGAGGACGGGCCCCCTCGGCCCCAGCGAGGACGACATGTGCACGGCGAGCCGGAGCTCTCCTCCCGGCCAAGGCTGATGTGCGGCGCACGACCTGCTACTTGCCCGCAGCCTGTATATGTTCACCGCGGGCGCGGCGTGCTTCAACACCTCTGCTCCCCTCATAGTGCGGGCGAGCGGTATCTCAGGGTACTTGAGGGGTCCGAGCGGCTTCCTTTGGACGCAAGCTGTAACGGCCGGTCTGGCCATCCAACTTAGCCTACATCAACTACATAGACATTCCTGTTCAACCTTAATACAGTTTCATGGGAATTCAACAGCAATATTGGGTGGACATTGCAAAATTTTTCTTCACTTTTAAGTATTAAAAGTTTATCTTCAGAATTCAACTACTACAAACAGAAAGACTTTACTTCACCTGCAACAACAAATTTTGAAACTGAAACAAACCAAATTAAGAAAATCTCATAAATGCTTCTGCAATCTATCTTCATATTCACATCATAACTTGGAACTTGTTTCAAACTGACTTCATGTGTCACCCCTGGAGGAACTTTTGGGGGGGGAGGTCTGTACCGGGCGGTACACCTCCACTCCGCTAATTTAAAATTTGCGCCAGTTGAAACTCCTCTGCTGGAGGAAGTCTGAACTTTATTGATGGTATTAATTTTCTACTTTCACAGAAGATGTCACTACCTGTAAATTTCGGAGTTTTAGAACTGTGTCATTTTTGATGTGGTTTTGTTTTGCTTGAAGTAAGAAGTGTGAACTTTCTCTTCTAGAGGACACCACTGAAAAACTACAATAGTACACCCTAGTGGGAAGAAAAATAACTGTTCTTTGGAGAAATTTTTCTTTCAAAAGTTTGTTCTTTGTTAAATTTCTTTCTGTTATTGTTTAAGTTGGCTGTATACCCCTCTCTTTCCCCTTGTTTTGCATTTGACCAATCTCGAATTTCTGTTATTAATTTCTAACCAATCATAGGTATCTTCCCCCAACTTGAATATGTTTCTGTACCCTAGCCAATAAAAAGTTTGTGGGAGGGTGTTTTCTTTCCCCTAACACCTAGAACCTTCCGCGAGAGGATATAAACTGCTGATTTTTGGGTCTCCGGGCCACTTCTGTTCCATCTTTCAGTGTATAAAGTACATAGCAGGAGGCGGGAAGCGCCTCTTTCCTCGGCAGCGGTCAGCAATAAGGTAATGGCCGATTAATAAATTCTTTCTTTGCTAGCTCAGCAGTTTAACTTTCGGGGCGGGTTCGAAGCGTTCCACTATGTAACCTTTTCCTAAAATGTAACTACTCTTTTCATCTATTCTCTTGTAAAGCTACATTCTGGGATAGAGAGTGCTAACCCTCTCGAGCTCCCACTCATATTGTTTTGAGGTGAACTTACTTTTCTCAACCTATTCTTCGTTAATGTAAAACCAATCGTTCTCTTCTTAAGTCACCTCTTTAGTATGGGATCAGCCCTTGTATTAACGGCCTAGCGCCAAGTAGGTCTTAATCAAAGTGTATTAGGAGTGCAAGTTCGCCTCCTCTCAAATTGTTATTTTAGAGGTCATTTAATTAACCTGCTTTTCATTTAATAGACCTCAGTAGATTGGGTATTTTACCCCTGTGTTTATGTCCGTTGAGGACAGCTTGAAGGTGGAGTTTGGTGTGGCCTGGGAGAGGCTTAAATTTGAGAGCGTGTGGCTCTTTTGAGTATGGTATGCCTCGAGGAGGCTTTTCAGTGTAATTTGGAGCTAGGGCTCCTAGGTATGAATGGGGTTTTCTGCCCCTCTGTTAAAACTTGTGTTTGGGGTAAAACTGGGCTGATTGCCCAAACATTGTGAATTCGGGGCGCGAAGCCCAAATCCTGTAAATATTGTAACTACCTTATTTGACTTGCTACTCTGTACCTGCCATGCTTGTTACTTATTTATTTTGAAAGGAAAATATAACCTTATTAAATTTTAAATTTAGTTTACATGCACTATAATTTCGTAGCTTGAGATCCATTCATACCCGCACCTTCTTTCACCTCTACCTACCGCTTAAACACGGTAACAAGTGGTAGCAGAGCGTGGTTGAATGGGTCTCAATTTAGCCCCTTTTGACGGCTAAACATTGTTTGTTCCGAACTCTAACTATTTTCCCAGTTGCTGGAATTTTTTTGACTTTTTCAAAATTGTTCTGTCATCATGCCCGGCCCTCGCGATGTTCTCCATCTTAATTATTTGCGCAAAGAGGAGTTGATCTATGAATTAAATATCAGAAATGTGCAATCTGGAGGCACGGTTGCAGTAGACACTAACAAGCTTAGAGAGTCCCTTGATTTGCCCATTTCCATCCCCAATCTGGGAGAGAAAGAAATTGATGACTCTCTTTCCACGATCGTCGAGAATATTACTGGGCTAGCTTCGGTAGTTAGTTTTTTTGATGAAAATGATCCGTCTCCTAATCAAATTAAGCGTGTGCAAGGCAGGCTATATCATTTTTCGAATAGGGTTAACGATCTGTTGTCTCTAAAACTGAATGACGTTCAGAGGAAGGACGCTAGTACGCTCCTGGAAAATATTTCCGAATTATCTAGTAAGGTCACTCAATTGTTAACTGGGGAAGTTCCTCCCAAATCTGATCAGCCCACCATAGTGAATGTAGGTAGCGAGGAAGAACCTGCTAAGGGAGAAGTAAATAGGAAAACCATCGCTGCTCAAACTATCTCTGCCCCATTGGACAACGAGTCTGAACGCCGTGCATCGTTGAGTAACATCCGTTCTGAATTAACTTCTTTGCCATTGAAACCTTTACCTACTATGTCAAAGATGCTGCAGGATAATATTATAATCAAGATGTGGTCAGAATAAAATACTGATAGACAAGCTTTTTACAAAACCAAAGATAATAAACTTGGTGATTACAACTTCATTTTTCACTAACAAAATTTATACTAACCTCACACAGCTGTGAATGTTCCATTTTCTGCCATTTAGGACGTCTGCAATTCTGCACTCATTTTCTCCACCTATTCTTATCTTTCGGGAAACTAAATAATCCAGTCTCTTTAGATGAGTGACTTTTACAATCTGTAGCGACACAATAACCCATTATAACTTTAATCTCATTGGATTGGATAACACGCAGAAGACAGAAGATCCTGACCTTTTCACTCCCTATTTAGCCCTGCACGCTTCGTATTTGGTGCTACTGCCCTTATGGTAAGTATTGTGTTTGGTTTTCATTGTTGTTTGGTGCATTCCTTGCAAGGTTGCATGATTGATTGATTGATTGATTGATTGATTGATTGATTGATTGATTGATTGATTGATTGATTGATTGATTGATTGACATTGTGAGCAGGAAGAGAGAATGAAAATTTATTTTATCTTCCTCTCACCAGATCTGCTAGTTGACAAAGCATAATGAATTATACAAATTTAAAATGATACATTTCAGCTTTAATTATCGTGGCAATTCCTCGCTAATTCCTGCATAAATTGTTTCTCATTATGATACTAAACCTTTTGTTTATAGACAACAACACAGCCCTACTCTAAGCTTAACATAATTATGTGCTACCTTAGCCACAAAAAATGGGCAAATAAATGTCATGAAATCAACCTTTAAAAATTAGGTTGTCGCCGCATCTTGTTCATGTCAAAACAATGGACACTACAAGATCGAGTCTTTGTTCGGCAAATAGCTCAAAATCAAGCTGTCAAACTCCACATCTGGGAAAGCTAATAAGCCATACAAGACGGGAAAGCCAATCTTGCCCCACAAGTTGGGAAAGCCATTTTCTTTACATGCCCCCTTTATTCCCGGTATGCTCAGCTGGAGAGCGGAAGTCCCAGGCGTGGACAGGCAGGAAAGATACAAGGATTGGCGACAAATACATAAAGTACATTTAAAACAACAGGTTTGACATTTATTTATAAACTAGCACTTAAACACAAAATTAACAAATTTTTACAATCAAATTTTGATGGATTTTTACTAAAATTCTTCTCTGTGAGATGCCTGAGATATAACACCATCGTTCTCCAACCATTTCGAAGCTGAATTTTAACTGGAAAGCATAACAAATTGTTATTAGCCAATATCTGGCTTGAATACAGAAATTAAATTTATGCTGTGAGGACCACCTCTTAATAATGGTGAAATTATTTACTAGTTAAGAGAAAATTAAATATCACTGAGCTTTCATGGTTCTTAAACGGTCCTATACCTTCCTAGGCTATCATAGATTATCATGTGCTTTCGTGATAACATCTATACTAAAAAACTTCACATTCTCTAAATAAATTAATCAATTATGGCGTCTTTGACTTCACAAAAATCGGTCATAAATATTATAACAAAGTCGTCCATCTCGTGGATAAGTTTCATTTACATTACATCCTCTATCTAGTATGAGTTCCATTGAACTGTGCTTCGAAAATATTTATTACCAAAAATTTTAAATTAAAGCACGTCTATTTCGGCCTTATTATCATTAAGTTACATTCTCATTATTATTATTTCCACGAAACTCCTTCAATATTTCACTAAATAACACGTGAGATTAGTTAATCCTTATTCTCTGGCGCCTTAAAAAATGAAATTTACAAACTTTATGCAGATATGGGAAATTTTAGCCTTACTAATGAAACAACACACATTTATTCATTTGTGTCAGGTACCTTAATGTTGCCTCAACGTAAATTTTAAATCAAATTCACTAAAGGTTTAGGTTCACATAAATTAAATCATCCTAAACAACGTTGACAATAACCTGGGCCCAACATGGTGAACACGTGGCCAGGTCAGAACCACATTTCAATAAATCACAGAACAATGGAAATCACTACAACACTCACTCCACATTCACACAAATGACACACGAATATTATTTACATATATTACAAGCTGATTCTAGAATTTTAATATTAAATCTTTATTATTACCATCTGCTCATGGAATCTTAAGATGATGGTATCGGTCAAATATCAACTCGTGACCCTCACAGCAATATGATAAAATATGGGTGAACACTTATTCAGAGATAATAAAATTCTCACAACGTTGGTCATAAAAATATCAGCGGTTTAATATGTAGAAGAATTGTGGACTAAAAACACGCACATAATACAGGTCAAACATTAACACCTCGAACCTGTGGCTCATGAGTCACGATAAAATTATTATTACATTAAATCTTACACATATCATTTAACACGGGCTCTAACATTTCTTGAAGTCATGGTTCACCAAACACATACTTCCCAAATAAATTCAATAATTGGTCCGTCAGGATTCCGCCGTATTCCAGGCTCATTTTCCACTTAATTGAACACATATCAACATTTCACAATAAGAACAAGTAACATTTAAACTCATGACGCTTAATCTTTCGTTTAACCCGAGCTACAATTTTTATTATCATTAATTTATTATTAGTGCGGGATATTATTTCCACATAAATCTGAGTTCGACAATAGATCAGATGATACTAACACGCGTGAAATCCAACGAAATACGTGAGATGAAATTTACACCGAAATTCGACATATTAAATATGCCGTAAATATGTCACTCAAGAGTTCAACATTTGAAAATACTCTCAAAAATAATTATCATTTATTGGTGAGGACAATGATTTTTAAATAGTACACTAAACTGTTGGTTGGGACATTTAGAGTCACATTAGAAGACACACACAGTTTAACTACTCTAATAGAATCCAATAACTCGTACACTCACAACGTACCAAAATTACCATAACCCATGCAAAAGAAGAATGGAAATCATCCAAATTTACAAATCTAATAGAAATACTACCACTAATGAATAAGTAAGTGTTATTTCTACAAAGATGGGCAGGAAAACATTATAAATTAGTACTTAAATGTCTGATGGAAGTGGATCTCCGCCGATGTTCTGGAACTGCTCGTTCACATGTTGAAGGTGATCTGCTCCAGTCGCTATCTCTCCATGTTAGATGTTGCCTACATCTTAATTCATCATTATAACAGCCAAGTCCAGATCTTGTAGGTTTCTCCTTCAGTTGGTAGTTGAAACATCCTGGCAAAATTCAGTGAACACGTTGCGGTCCTCTTCTCTCTTGGTGAGGTGAAAGCTGAAACTAACAAAAATTTTAGTCTGTGTTCCACACACAACCACGTTGAATTTATTGAAGAACAGTACGTCACTTAGCCCTCGAAAATCTGTTTTCCTCGTAGAAAACTATAATGTCGGAGGGTATCAGAGTTAGAATATCGTAGAATCAAAGTATCAGCGTATTACAGCGTCCAAATATCAGTGTATAAGAGAGCGTTTCTTCGTAAAACACGAGTATATAAGCGTTTACCAGGTGGGTGTGTCACCGTATCGTCTCGTAAGTAGACGTCGTTCTTACACCTGATAGGTTACTACATTACTAGATATTACATTCTCCAGAATATCCCACATGCGCTGCACATTTCCTTGGCCTTGAAAGTTTCCAAATAGGTCACATGGTCTGACTGGTCGATTGAAAAATCAATACTTCTCCCCCGGCTGGTAAAAACCGGTTCTATGCATGCAAACACGACTTTGTAAGACTGAACTTGAAATATATCACCCTTAATAAAGGAATGATAACCTCTTAGTTTCACTCACAATAAAACGTTCATTGTAAGCCAGATTTGAAGGGGACAATACAATATTTCTTGTAGCCTACTTACATTTTTATTTATTCCATACCTTTTAAACCACTTCCAAAAATTAAGTCAATGAATCATGGAACAGTGGAACAGTATTTCTAAGCCCATCAATCCCGAAGTCTGTTTCTCACTGATACTCTTATTGTACGGTGTATCGAAAGCAACTTGACATTGGTCCAACGGCACTGTCTGTTTCAGAGAAGCTGCGGAAGTATCCTGTTCTTCCTTTACTGGACCGCAAAGTGCTGCATCCTTACAGTCTACCTGGTACTAACCTTACTCTGGACAAGGGAGATGTAGTTATCATTTCGGTCAGCAGTAACCAATACGACCCTGAGTATTATCAGTATTCAGAACGCTTCGATCCTGAACGTTTTGCTGAGGAGATTAAGCGTCCGACACCCAACTACTCCTTCATGCCCTTCGGAGAAGGTCCCGGGATTTGCCTTGGCAAGTCTAGTGGAGAAAAGTACTAGCACTGTGCTTGCCAATACTGAAAGTGAAATATATTCTTAAAGATCTTGTCGATATTTCCTGTTATTTATGTATTATCCACATAATTAATATAGCAAACGTAACTTTTCTTTCTGACAGGAATGCACATGTGATTCTTGCAGGTCAAGGTTGGATTGGCACATCTCATCGCTAACTTTAAGTTGTCTCTTTGTCAGGGCATGAAATTAGTGCCCATGAAATTAGATTCAAAATCTTTTGTGCTCTCGGCTAAGGGCACTCTACTACTCAGCATCCGCAAGATTAAATGAAATACGAAAAGTCGTAGGCTATATAATGTTGTAAATAATGTAAATATTGCTAGTTAATGCTATTTTTGTAATAAAATGCGTTAATTTAAAGTCACACTATTCTATAACAGATTGCGTATTTTTAATATCTTCCTCATACTCTTCCGTTGCGTAATTGTTACTGCAATTACCTACCGTCGTCAGAGGTCTGGGTTCAATTCTCCGTACTGATATAAATTTAAGAACAGCAGGTCTGGTATGTGGTTAAATGGTACATGCAGCTCGCTTCCATTGGGGGTGTGCCTGAAAAGAGCTGCACCAGCTCAGGACGAGGATACGAGTTTTTATTTCACATATCTGCCTAAATCTTCTTCTTTTCTACCCCCTTTCCGAATTATTTCTGTGCTTGGCAATATGAGTTTATTAAGCCCAGTTTTACGTCAGGTTGGCCTTCCTATTATTGCTTGTTTCTATGGTGGTTGGTAGCATGCTGCGTGTTCATGAAAATCAAGACGTGCATTAAATGAAGTCCCCGAGCTAAAGGAAGAAGCCAAACACGACTAAAATCCCCGGTCAGGAATATAGGCTGGGGCCCTATGAACCAAAGGCAAATACACTGACCATTCAGCCAAGGAATTGGGCTTTATATATTCGTCAAAGCATTTCAGAAATTGTATAGGTATAAAGTTGAACGTGACAATTCTGCATGCATGATTTCCGTAAGCATACTGTATACGCATTTAAAAACCAATTTTCTTCCTCTAGTGAAACTATTTGCAGTATTTGTCGGTGACGGGATAGTTTTGGACAATAGTGGCAGTAAGGAGGTGAGTGGCAGTGGATGAGATGGAACGCACGCCTATTTCTATATATTATAAAATAAAATCCTCAATCTTGTCCGTCTGTATGTCTTGTAGTTCTTCAGGCAGTCCTGACCGAGACAGCGGAGAGTGCGGACGTGTCAGTGGAAACGAGGATTGAGTGATGGGAATAACGGCACAGCAGTACGGGATAAGAATAGAATGTTAGCAAGGAACAAGGTGGTGCTGGAGGAAGTGTGGAGTGGAAGGAGACACAGACAATAGCAGCACGAAAGGGCTGCTAGAAATCATGTTGTGTGCGGTGATACCAACGTTGTTGGTGGTGGGAGGAGTTGAGAAGAACCCAGGTCCCAATTCTGGACCATTTGGGTGGGAGGAGTTGGAAGAAATAAAGGGAGTGGTGAAGGAAGCAAGTAAGGGAGAAGAGATTAAAGAATGCTGCAGGAACACCGATCCACACAAATAAGAGAGATGAAGGACCTAAAATTTTTATAAAACAAGAAATTGGTGGCGAAAACGATAAGATAGAGGACTTAGAAGAAGAAGTGAAAAGTTTGAGAGAGAAAGTGGGTGCACTGGAAGAGAAATTGGCAGATATAAAGAAAGGGACAAGGCAGGCGATGGCGGAATCAACAAGGAAGAATGTTTTTGTGTATGGAGTACACGCACGCACGTTAATGGTGTCCCGATATAAACAATCAACACTGCTCCACTCCAGTACTCAAAAGGAGGGGAGAGAGTGGAGGGATAGTGTTGAAGGCCACTCCAGTACCGAGAAGGAGGGGAAGGGAGTGAACAGGTAGTGCTCGATACAGAGTGTGTGTATTCCGGCGTACATTTCGGCATATACATTGTAAGATGGGCTCCTATCTTATCACAGTTGAACCGAGGCCATATTATTTGCATATGGGAGGCTCACATTGTCCCCCAAGCAGTAGCTCAAGCAATACCATGCAGTCTTAAGACAGTTTGGAGATGGGTACAAAATTGGCAAGAACGAGGTGAAGAAGGATTGGTAGATCATAGGACACATAACAAGGCTCCTGGAAGAACTACTACCGAGCTCGATAGCTGCAGTCGCTTAAGTGCGGCCAGTATCCAGCATTCGGGAGATAGTAGGTTCAAACCCCACAGTCGGCAGCCCTGAAGATGGTTTTCCGTGGTTTCCCATTTTCGCACCAGGCAAATGCTGGGGATGTACCTTAATTAAGGCCATGGTCGCTTCCTTCCCACTCCCAGCCCTTTCCTGTCCCGTCGTCACCATAAGACGTATCTGTGTCGGTGCGACGTAAAGCCAATAGCAAAAAAAGGAACAAAGAACTACATCCGAACAGGATGCTAGAATCGTTCAAACTATGGACAATTCTCCACTTGCAACTATCGATAATGCCATTGCCGCATTGAAATTGCCAGTAAGCCGGACTACCGTGAGTTACCGACTCCATGCGGCAGGTATTTACAATCGCCGAGCTGCGAAAAAGGGGCGACTTCTTCCTATCCACAGAGAACTTCGCGTAGGCTTTGCACTACAAGAAAGTGTTACTCCACGACAGGAATAGGAAATTACAATTTGGTTGGATGAAAAGGTATTTTGCTTCGATCCAGGTAAACAGCGTTATGGAAAGCCCTTTGTCGAGGTAACTAATCAGTCGGGTCACGTCACATGTAGCGTATTAGGGTGGATAAGTGGTGCTGGTCCAGGAGATCTGATAGAGGTCACTCCACATATGACTGCTTGTGAATATGTGGACATTTTAGAAGGTGCCGTTCTTTCTAGTGTTCGAGCTATTTACCCCATAGAAGAAGTTCCCGTTATCAGGTTTGTGTACGATAACGGCCCAGTTCACACTGCACATGTAACCGAAGCTTTCTTCAAACAGCTTTCTGAAGTTCACGTGCTTGACTGGCCTCCCAAGTCGGCTGACTTAAATATAATAGAACATGTTTGGGAACGAATGGTAAACATGTGGGTTCCAGGTCAGGAGAGGACAAGAGCGGCTCTGTTAATGCACTGCCACCGAGATTGGGCGAATCTAAAGAATGAACCAGATTTTTTCCAACATCTAATGGATTCCATTCCCAAGCGGCTAGAGCAAGTGACAAACAGGAACATAAACTGATTATTAACTCTGGGAGGGAGGAGGAACCAATCTCTTACACTTGTTGTAAATTCAGTATTTGACACAACTTTTTAGTTATTTAATACCCATTTCACAATTAGTTTTGAATAAATTTCCATTTTTCTTTTCTTGAAATTATGTATCTATAATCATAATATTATTTGTTTTACGTCCCACTAACTACTTTATCAGTTTTCGGAGACGCCGAGGTGCCGGAATTTAGTCCCACAGAAGTTCTATTACGTGCCAGGAAATCTACCGACACGAGGCTGACGTATTTGAGCACCTTCAAATACTACCGGACTGAGCCAGGATCGAACCTGCCAAGTTGGGGTCAGAAGGCCAGCGCCTCAGCCGTCTGAGCCACTCAGCCCGGCTATGTATCTATAGACAGTGCATTATGTTTATTATTTTACCGTACGTTTATTTTATTTATATATATTTCGAGGAAGATGCGATACGTTCATATTTTTGATAAGATATTTCTATAAAAAGTGTGTTAATCTATATATATATATATAAAATAAGAGTTTAGTCTGTACATTGCTCAGAATTTGAAAAGAATGGTATTTCTGTACCGGTCATGTCCATAGTAACAAGAAAATGCACTTTTTACATTTCCGTAATGTCTGTCTGTCTGTCTGTCTGTCTGTCTGTCTGTCTGTCTGTCTGTCTGTCTGTCTGTCTGTCTGTCTGTCTGTCTGTCTGTCTGTCTGTCTGTCTGTCTGTCTGTCTGTCTGTCTGTCTGTCTGTCTGTCTGTCTGTCTGTCTGTCTGTCTGTCTGTCTGTATGTATGTAAACGCATCACGAGAAAACGGTTGAAGAGAATTTAATGAAAATCGGTATGTGAAGTCGGGGGATGAGCCTCTACAATCTAGGCTATAAATCATTTTACTCACGCTGAGTGAAATGGTAGTTTAGGGGAAGGCCTAAAATTGAATTCTCAACTATTTATGTTATTAGTGGTCTAATGAAAATCGGTATGTGAAGTCGGGGGATGAGCCTCTACAATCTAGGCTATAAATCATTTTACCCACGCTGAGTGAAATGGTAGTTTAGGGGAAGGCCTAAAATTGAATTCTCAACTGTTTGTGTTATTAGTGGTCGTATTTTAAAGAAAATGGGTATGCAAAGTTGGGGAATAAATTGCTACAATCTAGGCTGTCAATAATTGTATTAATGCTGAGAAAAATGGTAGTTTAGGGAAAGGCCTAAAATTTAATTCTCAAATATTGTTGTTATTAGTAGTCCTATCTTGATGAAAATCGAAGTCAGGAAATAAGTCGCTATAGTCTAGGCTGTAAATTAATTTATTCATGATGAGTGAAATGGTAGTTTAGGGGAAGGCCTAAAATGTGATTCTCAAATATTTCTTATTAGAGGTGTAATCGATGAATGCTACATAACTAAGGTTATATAGTATTAAATTTCCTATTATTCATGTCTTATACATTCTTACCGTACTGGCTATGATCACAAAGACATTCATGAATTTGGATTTTTGCTCCTCAGTCCATATCAGCGCCGAGTAACGAGAAAATGGGTAAACAGTAATTAATGAAAATCGGTATGTAAAGTCGGAGAATAAGAAACTACACTTTACGGTATAAAATATTTTACAAATCACAGAGTCGAAAGGAAACTAAATGTGTAGGACTACAATATAGAAAGCTCATAACATTGATCAACAATAACATTACACAGACCATTGTTTGTCGTGATGTGCTTTGTGCCTTCTGTTGCCCCTCATCTCCGGTAGATAGGATTACTGCTGCGTACAGAGTATTTTTATTTGATTTACGTCGCACCGACATAGATAGGTTTTATGGCGACGATGGGATAGGAAAGGGCTAGGAGTGCCTTAGGCCTTAATTAAGGTACAGGCCCAGCATTTGTTTGGTGTGAAAGTGGGAAACCACGGAATACCATCTTTAGCGCTGCCGACAATGGGGTTCGAATCCTCTATCTGTCGGATACAAGCTCACAGCTGCTCACCGCTAACCACACGGTCAACTCGCCCAGTCGTACAAAGTGTAACAGCCTGCCTGAATATTGATGGAAAGTAGCTGGGGAGTTAGATAACTTTCTTCTTTAGCATGCCATTCCCCTGGTTTATAAATTTTCTGATACTACTGGTACGTAACACACTGAATCATCATAGCATTCGGGCTATTCAATCCCTACTCTGAGGCACTGATTGGAATGAACAGTGTGCATATTTAGCTGAATAATGGCAGGTGAGTGTTCATGGCAATCTGCGGCCTGGTCATCCCAGCTCTGGAAATTTGGCCTGTTAGATTGACACCGCAATCTAACAGCAGCACTGTTCGTTAAAAGTGATAAATCGTGCGGCTTTCCATTTGATCGAGTATTTTATATGATAGCATTGCTTTTAATCGCTACATTCATACTGTGCCCTTTTCAAGGCAACAACTGCGGTGAACTCTACCTTCTTCTGTGCGCCGGCTGGTCCTGTAATAAATGACATGTAAATGATACTCACCGCTGCATGTAGACTCTTCTTCCTCAGTCGTGACCGTCCGCTATCCCCGAAGAGAGGCCACCCGTCGATCAAGGAGTGAGGGAATGAAAAGATGGGGTAAACTAACTATAAATGACGGTACCCAAAGACTGAATTAAAAATTTAAATAAAAGACTGATTTATTGAATAAAAATGCAAAGTGCCAAAATGAACGTAAACTGAACTGGTGGAAAATGTAAACAAAATGAAATAAATGAGATTAAGAAAAATTAAAGATTGAGGATCTGCCTTACAATAACACCACTATCGGCCTAATAAACTGACTGAAGGTCAATCACATTAATTAAAATATTCCAGACTATGTTGACACTGTCTCCAAGTTGATAACGTGAATCAATCTAAAACTCTGGTCAGAAAGACCACCTTCTTGAAATACAGAATTATATTACGTAAAAAAATATTTCTCAAATGAATTAAAAGTAGTTGAATCATAATAAGGTAATTAGTTACGTCATCAAATCCACTGTCTCAGAGGAGTTATCAAATCTTAAACACATGTGGCTCACTTGGGAAAACACCCAACTTTAAAATAATCATGGACTTCACTAACCAAGTGTATCACATAAGGAATAATTCGAAGAAAACAGCCATGAACATCACCCTTCATTTACCACATAACCACTGTCTTATTCAAACACCTCATGATTAAACAAAATAAATTATTGAAACATAAATCTGAGTGTCACAACCACTCATCTATTTTTTAAACTTCACTTGCTTGCCTGTGATAGACTGGACTTCTTAAAAAATAATCCAAAAGATTAGGCCAAATGCCTTACGTTAACATTTCAAAATGACAGCGATCCTTGTACATTAAAATTTCTATTGAATTTGCCGCTAACTGCATTTCATTATCAACTAATTATTTGTGGTACCACCACTAGATGGAGGCAGATGCCATCTTGTTCACCTCATTCATTGCGGCAGTTTTTATACAATTGGTTTATTAAAGATCGCTTCACTTTCTAAATAAAATGTAGTGGATTTTAAAAGGTTTGGTAATTACTACATGCCTGGTATGAGCATACCACTACTATGGTTTCGACTGTGACTTAATCGATGATCCATTAACCTAACATCTGAAATCTTATTTACATCATTAAATCTGTTAACGGAGAAACACCGCTCCGACAAAGAAAATACAGAAATCAAAACTAGCCTATCTACACCTATCTATTTACATCAGATCAAATATAAATAATTCACATACGATCACGTCCTACACATAAACGGTAATAAAGTACACTCAGAAAGAAAAACAAATAAGCAAAACTAGATCCCACCATCGCGGCCTACTGGAAATTAATAAGGATGGAATGCGCAAAATCAAAATCAGAGTCTCCAGAAAATATACCCCGCTGCAAGTAGCAAAACTATAAATATTGTGAATTTGACGGCAATCTCTAACCTCAGACGATAAATGTCTGGCCATGATACTATTTAAACTTTATGGACAATAATTACAGTTATTTCATGTCATCCATGACTTTACATGACTATAAAAAAAAACACATTGACTCGTCGCTCTGCTCACATGTACAATGGCTAGCATTTTTGCCGAGCATCTACTTTCCCTGGAATTATTTAAACAAATACAGGCTTCTGCCTACAATCATAACCCATGTCGTAACACATTTAACACTCTTGGTTAAATTATTCATTTCACAATTCTATTTACTCATTAATTCTCGACGTCATTATTATCCATTATTCTCACAATAGGCCTCGCTCGTATCCGGCGGGCAAAATATCTGTCGTGCATATTACGATTTCTTACGACAGTTCATGACATGGTCCAAATCTCACATTTCCATTATCAACGTAGATCATCAGGGATATTAATCATCTAGCTCGATCTCTCGATCATTCTCTGCTTCACATATCACAAAATATCAGAGCTGACTCATCAATGGCTTCCTGGCACTCACTGTTTCTATATAAAAAAAAGACGAGATTGCCTCTCAAAACACAGGTGTTGAAAGATGTGTAACCGCAACTACACAGAAATAAATACTCGCGTCTACCAACATCGTCGCAAAATACACGGGATAAGTACTACCAGACACGGTCATCTGAAGGATGATTCCCCAACATAAACAAACTGAATGCGCATAAAAGCAAAAATAAACATTAAAAACAACGAGGCGGCGTCTACAAGATCAAAACTCCAACAAAATATGACTCAAAACCAACGATATAATAACATGATGAATATAATAATAAAATAAATCGGCGTTACACTCATAGATCAAAATAACATAGCTTCCTAAACTGTCAAAGTGACATACTACAGAAATAATCCATGACAACACGCAAACAACATCTACCTCAACGAAATGCACAAATAACTCTAGCTGAAAGTGCGACATTATTATTATTATTATTATTATTATTATTATTATTATTATTATTATTATTATTATTATTATTATTATAGTAGTATAATAAAACTGTGAATTATTTACAATCCTACCTAATACTCTAAGCTACATTTGATCATCGATTAGTCACGGTCCTACATATTTATTTACATTATTTATTGATGCTCATACCTGGTGATGGAGGCATGCTGGCTCACCCTCCGGACTCGGCCATGGTGAATTAGAATACCATCTTGAAGCTGCTGCGGTATTCCAAATTTTCACACAGGCAAATTTGACACATTTTTGTCATGCCGTAACACACTCTTACATTAACATAAACACTCGCATTTCTCGCACTCCAGTGAAGGTTAGACGATAGCACTGTAGACTCCTGTCGTGAAGTTGGCCGGTCGTCTCCGCTATCTACCTGAAAATCACCTGTTGGTCTGCACTCTGGTCTCTCAGCTTTTGTTTACCTAGAGCTTACCGAACATTAACCCCAACGGGACATAGCTGTTTGCTCAAGGTCTACCACTGCGGCCTTCATTAAAGAAAAGTCATTCTCCTCCCTGTCTGCCTTTACCAGTCTCTCCCCGTAAACATCTCGCTTGCCAAACAGTTTATTAAATGGTAAAAGCAAGCTAAAATAAAGTTTGAAATGTTGTGGAGAAGTTTATGCAGATAACAAATGTGAAACTACCCGTGGGTTAGAGAGGTTTTATGTAATTATGCTGAAAACATGGACTTGTTCCTCTCGACTCGTGATGTGAGTTCATTTAAGCCAAGTGTTGAAAGTGTAGCTCTTGCCTGCATAAATAGTAAAAGTTCGTTAAAGTGTTCATTTTCTGAAATGTTACTCTCCCAAGTAAAATAATACAAGGCTTTCTCAAAATGCCTACAAGTGTCTCTACTCGCTTTCTTACCAGCCAAAAGTAAAGCTGTGTAACTGAATTAGCTGTCACACTCTGTCACATTGTCGCTCTGATTCACACTGTCAAACTGAAGTTTCACTGAGAATACTGAAGAATCACTGCGACTACTAAAGAATCACTGAGAATCTGAAGAAACACTGAGAATTCTGAAGAATCACTGAGGAGACTGAAGAAAACACACTGAGAAATCAACCCCCTGGTCGCTGGGTTTTGTAAAGAGTTCTCCCCCACCTTGAAAATAGTTCTATGGAAGGGATGTGGCGTAGTGATCTAGCCCTCGGGAGCGCTTTATCGTACATCCGTAGGTTAAAGTTTTCAAAATTTATGTACAAAACTTCCTAACTTTTGTCTGACTTACATGTAATATTGCGCCGTGGGAAATGATCACAGGATAATCCACACGACGGCGCGCGTCACTGGTGTTATTTTCTTCCGGTGAATGGCTCCATCCCGCCATGACACTTCATTCTCCTGGAGACTAATACCCCTCCGTGTGGAGTTAAATTCTATTAATTAGGCACTTATTAACCACAGATTCGCACAGATAAATTTCCAAATATTATAAAGAAGTCAGGACACTGTTTTCCACCACCACACCGGGCTTCAGATAGCGAAATACTGACTGTAGATTCCCGCTATGACAGTTCATTCAAATTTAGAATTTTGTGATTGGCTGAGACTTTCGCGCTCTTCGTAGCGTGGATGCTTCCATTTCCTCCCAAGAGTTGGCGGGTATTGTCGTTGTCCCTTTGTCCTAGCTAAGTAGGTCAGGCCTCAACGCGTGATTTTCTCGTGAGAACCAGAAGAAAGTCGCCACTCCTAGGCGGTATCATAAAATTTATTGGATGGAGTACTCAGGGTGGTTTACAAGTTGGTCGTGCTCTAAGAGGAGTTTCATGGATTCTACTCGCCGTCACACTGGCGCCAGAAAGTTCCTTTGTGACTGCTAGTTTCCCAGCCTCCTGTAGTGTCCCATATGCGAAATGTTCAACTTTTAATTTGTAAATTAATTAGGTAAATTCGCTTATGGGTGCAATGCTCCCCTACGACGTTAGAAATCTTACACGATAGTGGAAGATTTCTAAATTCAACCAATGATATACACATACTTGCAGCCATAAGCGAATGTATACTCCTGACTATGAAGTATACCTCTGCTTATGTCTGAGCTTTTCTCTGATTTCTCTCTCTAAACTCTTGTTCTCTTTCTCGAGGTCATCTGCAATCTGTTTCATGACTGCCAGTATCTCGGCTGAGTTCTGTTCGCATTCCGGGCAATTTTCTTCTGTTTGTTGACCTGTCTCAATCTCGAAATGACTGTCGTCTCCTGGGTTCGTTGATAGGGTTTCCTGGTCATCTTCTTCTTCTGCTTCAGTACACGGGTCATCATCGTCATCTTCTTCTTCCGTGCCGGAACTTGTGTCTTCTCCTGCGTTTGAGCTCCTTGGTTTTTCCACAAGATTCACTTGAGCTGCGCCTGGTGCTATTTTATATATTTTAAGATTGGATGCATTCATAACCATTTCATTATCTCCATCTAAACTTCTAATCTTATATGCATTGTTTTGCATATCTTGAACAATGCGGTAAGGACCGATGTACAATGGTGCGAATTTTGCGTAATACTTCCTTTCAGGATCGGAGATGGCTGGTCTACGGATCAATACCATTTCACCTACTCTTAATAGCCTGTGAAATTTTCTTCCTGGAACCCTTCTCAGCCTGCGGTCAGCTTGCTCTCTTAAACGTTCCTGTACCTGTTGTGTACACACTTCCGGAGATAATAGGGGTTCTGGCGGACAATTGACGACTGGATTCCACGGCCTAGCCGGTTGTAAGCCATTATGCACTGTGGCCGGGATTTTCGCTGTTGCTTCATGGACAGTATTATTTATGCAGTCAGTGATCAATGGGAGAATATCGACCCATCGCCAATGCTGTTCTGGGATATAAATTCTGCTGAATTTTGCGATGACTTTCATTACTCTTTCTGCCGGGTTCGACTCTGGGTGACGTGTTGAACTCAGAACATGCTGGATTCCTAGTTGCCGTAAACCTGTTTTGAACTCTGCGGAGGTGAACTGTGTTCCGTGATCTGTTAATAATTTCTCCGGTTTTCCCATAGCCGGAATTATTTCCCTATTGAGGCATCTCAAAACTGACCTAGTATTGGCCTTTTGCATTGGAGAAAGATTTGTAAATTTCGAAAATACATCCATGGTGACTAATATAAATTGATTGCCTCTCCGTGATTCCGGGATTTTTCAATGTGGCTGAGCTATTCGATGGAGTCCTTAATTCCAATTCGGGGGATATTCTTTCTTCCTAGCACCAGTTTCCTTATGTACGGGTGCTTCTGGGTTTAGTGGCCTACTATTCTGGGTTTCTCTCCTGGCTGGCTGCTGGAATTCGAGGCTTTCGGCACCCGTGATATCCGGATTCATATCCTGGGATTTGATTGCCTGTTTCCACGGATCGCGCTGCTGTTTACTATTCAGATCATTAATATATCGGCGCCCCTCTTGGTATCTTGGGTCCGAGTTCCTATCTCGCTGGTAATTTCTTCTCTCGTTCCATCTTCTTTCAGGGTCACGATAATAAGGCCTGTCTTTTCCTCTATCTTCCCATCGCCTTCTATCTCGTGAGAGGTACCTCCTTTGGTATGGCTGCCTGTCCTGGTATCTCGGTCGCCTGTCTGGATAATTAGGTTTTCGATACCACGGACGTTGGGTTTCTTCCTCCTGGCATCTCGTGTTCATATCTCGCCGCGGTACAGCACCTGAATTCGGGCCGTTTACCTGCGCGTTGCCTCGTGCATTCTCACTTGTGGCATTAGCTAGGTAAGCCCTATGTTCTTGCGTCTGCCTAGTTACTCTCTGCGGTACATTACTGGTTGATGTGGCGTCTAGCTCCCTTAAAATTGCTTCAACTTGAGCTGGATCATCTACCCTCGCCGTAATTAGCATTCGCTGCACGTCCGGCGGAAATTGCTTGATTATTGTCTGAACGATTTCTTCGTCAGACACAGGGGAGTCTAATTGTCTATGTTTCACCAGTTGTGTTAAGAAAAAGTCTAGATACCGTGTGGGCTGTGTTGACATGTACTTGCGAGTGTACAAGTCCATTCTGAGTGCTTGTTGTGTTGACAAGGACCAGTACCTTTCGAGGAAAGCTTTTTCGAAATCTTCGAATGTCTTAAACGTATCCACGAAACCATAGTACCATGTCTTTGCCTGTCCCTCTAGGTATTTTTCTACAATACGTAGTTTCTTGTCTTCTGGGACTTTTATATCTTGGAAATATTGTTTTAATTCCCTAAGATATACTTTTGGGGTAATTTGTGACGTTCCACTAAATTTCTTTGGTTGATCGTCACTTGTACGCACAATGTTAATTATCTGGGTGGAAGCTTCAGTTCTTTGTGTACTTTCCGGCATTGTCCTTTCCACGTTAAATATTTGTGTCGTCGACTCGCTCTCTGTCTGCTCACACTGCGGCTGTACCCTAGTTTCCTTTACTACCTGCGACTCGGCTGCCTGCTTGTCTACCAGCAGCTTGACTAAGGTCGACAGGTTTTCGCCCTGGGTCTTAATTGCCTGGATTTTTCCCTCAATGACCTCGTTAAATTCCTGTCTTATTGACTGCTCACTGAGTGTAATCTCCCCCTCAGTCTCTGCTATCTTCTCCGACAGTTCTGTTAACTTCTTTGTAATGTCCTGGGTTTCCGACTTTAGGGTCATGATTTCGTTACTCATTTTCTCCTGAGTCTCTCCAACCTGCACGCATACTTTACTCATTTCTTTCCTGGTCTCGTCCTCAATTTTATCTATTCGTTCTTCCAAGAGTATGATACCTTGAGCTAAATCCTTGCCCTGATCTTGTATCATCACCCTGGTTTCCCTCATACTTTCCTTAACAGTCGCGCTATGGCTGTCTAACTGTTCTTGTATTTGTGCTTGTATATCTGCTAATTTCTTTATTTCTTCCATTGTCTCCTGCCTGTTCGCATTACACGCCTGCATGAGTTTGTCCTGGTTTGCCTGTAACTCCTTCTTCAATTCGACCTGGCTCTTTATTAATTTTTGTTCGAGCTTTACCTCGCACTGTTTGAATTCTTCTAATACCTGTCCTCGTACTGCCTCTACTTTATTTGCAAGTTCGGCTTGGCTACTTTCAATCTTATTTGCAAGTTCAGCCTGACTAGATTTCAATTCGCTTTGTGTGGCTTTTAACTCGTTGGCTAATTCTACCTGGCTGGATTTTAATTCGCCTTGTGTGGTTTTTAACTCGTTGGCAAGTTCTACCTGGCTGGATTTTAATTCGCCTTGTGTGGTTTTTAATTCGTTAGCTAATTCGGCCTGGCTACTTTCTACCTTGTTTGCAAGTTCAGCCTGACTGGATTTTAACTCATCTTGATTTATTTTAAGTTCAATAGCTAATTCTGCCTGGCTACTTTCTATCTTATTCGATAGTTCGGCCTGACTAGATTTCAACTCACTAGTTGTTACGCTTAGATCGTTAATCGTTTTTATTAACATGTCCCACTGCTCCTGACTAATCGACATTTTGTATACTGAGAGAAGCGACTGAGACCTTCAGGTTCCCCAACAATACTTCCAACACATGCAAGACACAGTAATCACCAATACAAAACAATTTTTTCCTAAATTTGGATAAAATTATACAAAACATGTCATTTATAGTTAATACCACTACTTGTCAAACAGTACTATCACAGCATTCATATTTATCAACACTCAGTACATATGTTCATGGCTGTCAGTCTGGGTACAAAAAATAAATTAAATGTAAAGTGCAAAGTCCCGGGGATAAGCAAATCTGGCCCCAAAGGTGGGCGACACGCTTTTCACTCCTCACTCCAGCCCCTGTGCCCTTTTCAAGGCAACAACTGCGGTGAACTCTACCTTCTTCTGTGCGCCGGCTGCTCCTGTAATAAATGACATGTAAATGATACTCACCGCTGCATGTAGACTCTTCTTCCTCAGTCGTGACCGTCCGCTATCCCCGAAGAGAGGCCACCCGTCGATCAAGGAGTGAGGGAATGAAAAGATGGGGTAAACTAACTATAAATGACGGTACCCAAAGACTGAATTAAAAATTTAAATAAAAGACTGATTTATTGAATAAAAATGCAAAGTGCCAAAATGAACGTAAACTGAACTGGTGGAAAATGTAAACAAAATGAAATAAATGAGATTAAGAAAAATTAAAGATTGAGGATCTGCCTTACAATAACACCACTATCGGCCTAATATACTGACTGAAGGTCAATCACATTAATTAAAATATTCCAGACTATGTTGACACTGTCTCCAAGTTGATAACGTGAATCAATCTAAAACTCTGGTCAGAAAGACCACCTTCTTGAAATACAGAATTATATTACGTAAAAAAATATTTCTCAAATGAATTAAAAGTAGTTGAATCATAATAAGGTAATTAGTTACGTCATCAAATCCACTGTCTCAGAGGAGTTATCAAATCTTAAACACATGTGGCTCACTTGGGAAAACACCCAACTTTAAAATAATCATGGACTTCACTAACCAAGTGTATCACATAAGGAATAATTCGAAGAAAACAGCCATGAACATCACCCTTCATTTACCACATAACCACTGTCTTATTCAAACACCTCATGATTAAACAAAATAAATTATTGAAACATAAATCTGAGTGTCACAACCACTCATCTATTTTTTAAACTTCACTTGCTTGCCTGTGATAGACTGGACTTCTTAAAAAATAATCCAAAAGATTAGGCCAAATGCCTTACGTTAACATTTCAAAATGACAGCGATCCTTGTACATTAAAATTTCTATTGAATTTGCCGCTAACTGCATTTCATTATCAATTCATTATTTGTGGTACCACCACTAGATGGAGGCAGATGCCATCTTGTTCACCTCATTCATTGCGGCAGTTTTTATACAATTGGTTTATTAAAGATCGCTCCACTTTCTAAATAAAATGTAGTGGATTTTAAAAGGTTTGGTAATTACTACATGCCTGGTATGAGCATACCACTACTATGGTTTCGACTGTGACTTAATCGATGATCCATTAACCTAACATCTGAAATCTTATTTACATCATTAAATCTGTTAACGGAGAAACACCGCTCCGACAAAGAAAATACAGAAATCAAAACTAGCCTATCTACACCTACCTATTTACATCAGATCAAATATAAATAATTCACATACGATCACGTCCTACACATAAACGGTAATAAAGTACACTCAGAAAGAAAAACAAATAAGCAAAACTAGATCCCACCATCGCGGCCTACTGGAAATTAATAAGGATGGAATGCGCAAAATCAAAATCAGAGTCTCCAGAAAATATACCCCGCTGCAAGTAGCAAAACTATAAATATTGTGAATTTGACGGCAATCTCTAACCTCAGACGATAAATGTCTGGCCATGATACTATTTAAACTTTATGGACAATAATTACAGTTATTTCATGTCATCCATGACTTTACATGACTATCAAAAAAAAAACACATTGACTCGTCGCTCTGCTCACATGTACAATGGCTAGCATTTTTGCCGAGCATCTACTTTTCCTGGAATTATTTAAACAAATACAGGCTTCTGCCTACAATCATAACCCATGTCGTAACACATTTAACACTCTTGGTTAAATTATTCTTTTCACAATTCTATTTACTCATTAATTCTCGACGTCATTATTATCCATTATTCTCACAATACGGCCTCGCTCGTATCCGGCGGGCAAAATATCTGTCGTGCATATTACGATTTCTTACGACAGTTCATGACATGGTCCAAATCTCACATTTCCATTATCAACGTAGATCATCAGGGATATTAATCATCTAGCTCGATCTCTCGATCATTCTCTGCTTCACATATTACAAAATATCAGAGCTGACTCATCAATGGCTTCCTGGCACTCACTGTTTCTATATAAAAAAAGACGAGATTGCCTCTCAAAACACAGATGTTGAAAGATGTGTAACCGCAACTACACAGAAATAAATACTCGCGTCTACCAACATCGTCGCAAAATACACGGGATAAGTACTACCAGAAACGGTCATCTGAAGGATGATTCCCCAACATAAACAAACTGAATGCGCATAAAAGCAAAAATAAACATTAAAAACAACGAGGCGGCGTCTACAAGATCAAAACTCCAACAAAATATGACTCAAAACCAACGATATAATAACATGATGAATATAATAATAAAATAAATCGGCGTTACACTCATAGATCAAAATAACATAGCTTCCTAAACTGTCAAAGTGACATACTACAGAAATAATCCATGACAACACGCAAACAACATCTACCTCAACGAAATGCACAAATAACTCTAGCTGAAAGTGCGACATTATTATTATTATTATTATTATTATTATTATTATTATTATTATTATTATTATTATTATTATTATTATTATAGTAGTAGTATAATAAAACTGTGAATTATTTACAATCCTACCTAATACTCTAAGCTACATTTGATCATCGATTAGTCACGGTCCTACATATTTATTTACATTATTTATTGATGCTCATACCTGGTGATGGAGGCATGCTGGCTCACCCTCCGGACTCGGCCATGGTGAATTAGAATACCATCTTGAAGCTGCTGCGGTATTCCAAATTTTCACACAGGCAAATTTGACACATTTTTGTCATGCCGTAACACACTCTTACATTAACATAAACACTCGCATTTCTCGCACTCCAGTGAAGGTTAGACGATAGCACTGTAGACTCCTGTCGTGAAGTTGGCCGGTCGTCTCCGCTATCTACCTGAAAATCACCTGTTGGTCTGCACTCTGGTCTCTCAGCTTTTGTTTACCTAGAGCTTACCGAACATTAACCCCAACGGGACGTAGCTGTTTCCTCAAGGTCTACCACTGCGGCCTTCATTAAAGAAAAGTCATTCTCCTCCCTGTCTGCCTTTACCAGTCTCTCCCCGTAAACATCTCGCTTGCCAAACAGTTTATTAAATGGTAAAAGCAAGCTAAAATAAAATTTCAAATGTTGTGGAGAAGTTTATGCAGATAACAAATGTGAAACTACCCGTGGGTTAGAGAGGTTTTATGTAATTATGCTGAAAACATGGACTTGTTCCTCTCGACTCGTGATGTGAGTTCATTTAAGTCAAGTGTTGAAAGTGTAGCTCTTGCCTGCATAAATAGTAAAAGTTCGTTAAAGTGTTCATTTTCTGAAATGTTACTCTCCCAAGTAAAATAATACAAGGCTTTCTCAAAATGCCTACAAGTGTCTCTACTCGCTTTCTTACCAGCCAAAAGTAAAGCTGACTAACTGAATTAGCTGTCACACTCTGTCACATTGTCGCTCTGATTCACACTGTCAAACTGAAGTTTCACTGAGAATACTGAAGAATCACTGCGACTACTAAAGAATCACTGAGAATCTGAAGAAACACTGAGAATTCTGAAGAATCACTGAGGAGACTGAAGAAAACACACTGAGAAATCAACTCCCTGGTCGCTGGGTTTTGTAAAGAGTTCTCCCCCCACCTTGAAAATAGTTCTATGGAAGGGATGTGGCGTAGTGATCTAGCCCTCGGGAGCGCTTTATCGTACATCCGTAGGTTAAAGTTTTCAAAATTTATGTACAAAACTTCCTAACTTTTGTCTGACTTACATGTAATATTGCGCCGTGGGAAATGATCACAGGATAATCCACACGACGGCGCGCGTCACTGGTGTTATTTTCTTCCGGTGAATGGCTCCATCCCGCCATGACACTTCATTCTCCTGGAGACTAATACCCCTCCGTGTGGAGTTAAATTCTATTAATTAGGCACTTATTAACCACAGATTCGCACAGATAAATTTCCAAATATTATAAAGAAGTCAGGACACTGTTTTCCACCACCACACCGGGCTTCAGATAGCGAAATACTGACTGTAGATTCCCGCTATGACAGTTCATTCAAATTTAGAATTTTGTGATTGGCTGAGACTTTCGCGCTCTTCGTAGCGTGGATGCTTCCATTTCTTCCCAAGAGTTGGCGGGTATTGTCGTTGTCCCTTTGTCCTAGCTAAGTAGGTCAGGCCTCAACGCGTGATTTTCTCGTGAGAACCAGAAGAAAGTCGCCACTCCTAGGCGGTATCATAAAATTTATTGGATGGAGTACTCAGGGTGGTTTACAAGTTGGTCGTGCTCTAAGAGGAGTTTCATGGATTCTACTCGCCGTCACACTGGCGCCAGAAAGTTCCTTTGTGACTGCTAGTTTCCCAGCCTCCTGTAGTGTCCCATATGCGAAATGTTCAACTTTTAATTTGTAAATTAATTAGGTAAATTCGCTTATGGGTGCAATACTTAAGTTTTTGTAATGACCTATGTTGATTTCAGTTAGGAAAACCACAAAGTCAGTCTTTCTGAGAATCCCGTAGCGAAGCACGGGTACATCAGCTAGTTTTATAATAATTAGTTATGTTGAGATGTTGCAATAATAGCATTTTTGTTGTATATTTTAAGTCACGACTTTCTATTTTATGGAAATTGAATTTGAATGATATTAAATTATTTTCAGATGTATTTTCTTATTGCTCAAGAAGTAAAATGTATCTTCAGTTATTTTTATAAAGAAATGTTTACTCAGTTATGCATCAATATCTTATTTTAGTATATTAACTTTCTGTTTATAGAATTTATCGTAATTCTATATCCGAGGTGGTAAATTATGATGATATAACTTCAGTAAAGTCCAGAGCAAAGTTACGAACCAGTAAAAGGTATTTTCAAATTACGACCCGATAAAACGCAACTACAAAATATTCCTAACTAGTATAAAATAGTTTTCGGTTAAAAACCTGTTTTACCTCTTGATACTGTAATAATTATCAGAGTAGGTTACCTGATGGTGTACTTCAATTCATTCGCCACTGTGCCCATTGCAATCACAACAAAGTCTAGTAGCGGGCCTACATGCAGCAATGCGTTAAGCGAGAAGGTGGGTCATTGTGCCTTCGGCACTACACCTTAACTCCCTTCCCTCTTGTTTTGTGTTGGAGTGGCCCTTCTCTCCCACCCCTCTTTTCAGTACTGGAGTGGGGCAGTGTTGATTGTTTATGTCGGGACACCATTAATGTGCACGTCTGTACCAGAGGATAAAAGAGAATCGAAAGTGGAGTTGGTGCTAAAGTGGTTGATATAATTGGAAATAAGATGAAAATGAACTTCTCTGAAGTGGATGTTTATGATTTGTACAGAGTGGGAAGGAACAATGGGAATAGGCCGGTGAAAATGAGACCGATTTCAACCCTGATGGCGGACATATTAATAAGAAATGCAGTGAATCTGAAAGGCAGAAACATGTATTTGAAGGCAGTGATAGACAAGGCAGGGAGGAAGCAGATGGAAATTTTAAAGTGGCATATGTGGAAGGCGAGAGCTCAGGGTCCGCGAGATAGCCTTAGGGAGAGTGATAATTTTTGAAGTTTTAGAGTGTGGAGTGACACAACATATGCCAAATAAAGATAAAATTGAGAAGAGAAATAACAGAAGAGAAGGGAGGAGTGAGGAAAAGAAGGATGGGGCATAAGGATGACGGGTTGAATTATGATTGGAATGAGACAACGAGAGAGATACTAAGGTTGGAACTTAGGGAGAGGGGGAATATTAAAAATGGGAACTGCAGGGACGTGGGAAGGAAATGACATAGATGGAGTGTTTTATTTAACAGAAATTACAGTACGAATGGTGGGGAAGAGAGTTAACAGATGGAATTTTGTTATTTTGAAGTTTCCGTGACTGTGTGAATTTCTACTTGCTTTGTTAACTATTTATCAAGAAGTTTGTACATTCTTCCATAGATGTCACTGCTGAAAAACTATGATCATGCACCCTGGTTCGAAGTGAAATAACTTTTGATTTAAAGAAGTTTTGTATCCATAAGTTTTTTACTAATTGATGCTCATTTATTTTTGGGTTGGCAGTATTTATATTTTCTTTCCGCCAGTTTTGAATCTAGCCAATACCAAATTTCTTCATTAATTTTCAACCTATCACAGCCTTCTTCTTCGATTTTTAGTGTAACTTTTAAATCCACCAATAAAATTGAGAGGGTGTGGCTGGTTTATTCGTGAAAGGTCTCGAACTTTCCACGAGGGTTTATAAACTGCGGATTTTCACGTCTCTTGGCCAATTCATCGTCATCTTAGTGAGCGTGTGTCAAGCAGGAGGCGGGAGGTGCCTCTTTCATCAGGCAGCAGTACACCGACAAGGTAATGGCCACTTAACATCTTTACTTCTTGCTAGCTCTGCAGTTTAAACCGAGGGAGAGGTCCGAAACTCTAACGATGTAACCTACTTTCTGAAAATGTAACTTCTGCCGGCTTATGTAATAACTTCATAAAATCTTTAACTGTAAATCGGGGATAGAGAGTGATGTACCCTCTCGAGCTCCCCTTCATATTGGTTTGAGGTGACTACGCTTTGTAACTGGTCTTCTTCCTTTCTGTAATGTCTTTATTTATTCTTTTACGAGTCACCTCCATAGTTTGGGAATAGCCCCTGTTTCATCGGCCTAGTACCCTTTTATTTCTAGGAGTACAAGTACACGCCTCCATTCAATTTGTGTTTCGGGCCATTTACTTAACCTTATTTTTTCCGCAACGGCCCAATAGGTTGGGTACTAGATACCCCTGTTTCAAATTTTGTAAGTTGTGCCTTGGTGGCGAGTGATGGTAATTTTCTGATATTGCCTTGAATAGGCTTGGAAAACTGAGAGCACGTCAGCTCTTTCCAAGTGTTGTAAAAATGCCTCTGGGAGGCTTGCTGTTGTAAATTGGGAGCAAGTGCTCCATGTATTGAGGGATTTCTGCCCATGAGTAAATTTGTGCTTTTTGTAAATTTGAGCTAGGAGCTCAAGAACTGTAAAGCGAGGGGCCTGAAGCCCAGTCAGTTTTTTTAAACAGTCACTAAATTTTGGATTTCTTGTCTTGTCTAGAATTCGTCAGTGTACCTGACATCTCATTGTTATGAAAATTGTGTTATTTAAGAAAATATAACCTTCAGTTTAAGTTTTAAAATTCTTTTCTTGACATTGTAGTTAGACCCATTCACCCCGGCACCTTCTTTCACCTCTGCGGTCGACAAATACCCCGGAACAAGTGGTAGCAGAGCGTGGTTGAATGGGTCTCAATTAAGCCCTTTTGACGGCTAAACATAGCATTCGGATCAAACTCCAAGAATTTTCTCAGTCGCTGGAATTTTTTTCTAAATTTGTAAATTTTCTGTCATCATGTCCGGCCCTCGCGAAGTCCTCCATCCTGGCTACTTGCGCAAGGAGGAATTAATTTATGAATTACTTATTAGAAATATTAAATCTGGAGACACGGTTGCGGCTGATACCACCAAGCTTAAAGAGTCATTAGAGTTACCAATTAGCATCCCTACTTTGGGAGAGAAGGATATTGATGAGGCTCTCTCCACTATCACCGACAACACCACTGAGCTAGCATCCGTAGTTAGTTTTTTTGAAGTGAGTGATCCTTCTGCTAACCAACTTAAAAGAGTCCAGGCTAGATTGTTTCACTTTTACAATAGAATTAGGGACATATTGTCTCTTAAACTAAAAGAAGACCATGCCAAGGAGGCTAGTAACCTTGTTGAACACCTCTCTGAAATGTGAAATAAAGTTCTTCAATTGCTGACTGGGGCAGCTATCCCCAAAACCGACCAGGCCACGGTCGTGAACATCGTGAGCAAGGAAGATTCTTCCAAGGGTGTAGAAAGTAGAAAATTTGTATCAACGCAACAAAATTCTGCCCCATCAGGAAATGAGCCTGATCGTCGTACACCCATTCGACCACTTTTTAAAGTTTCATCACCCCTTAGGCCGTTACCTACTATGTCACCTGGGTTCAGTAGTTTGTCTCATCCTTTGGCTATGTTGCTTAGGGGAATCTCTAAGTTTTATATTAATTCCACTAACGATGTCATTTCATTTTTAAGATTTTTAGTTGAATTTTAGGACCACGCTCTAATGTTTTCTCTCTCTCCTTCTCAAATCCTTCAAATTTTTTACCCTTACTCCATAGATGTCCTTTCGGACAAAATAGTCAGAGCCATAGCTGAACAATCTTCTGTAGAAGACTTCCACGCACATCTGTTGGCTCACTTCATTCTGGCTCGAGCAATGTCATCATTAATTCAAAGGTACTATTACAGAGTACAGCGACTGGATGAAAATCTCGCCGATTTCATACAGGACATTAAGTTTTACACAAGGGTATTTGCTCTTCGTTTCCCAGAAGATCAAATTGTTCAGACCATTGTGGAAGGCATTTCCCCACATTATAGGTCGTACTTGTGTTTTGCGTCGCGTCCTCAAACATTTGCTGAATTAGAGGCTATGGCGGTCTCAGCCGAAGGAGTTAGGTACGCCGACACCTTACGAGTCGCTAAGGAGCCCCCTCCGTCCTCGAGCAACTTTCGGCCTCAACTTCGCCAAGCTTTCACCACCCGCAAATGCTATGCTTGTGGGTCGACAGATCATCTGCGTAACAAGTGCCCCTTGATTAAATCCAGTGGGACAAAGAATGGGGCAGGGGCATCACAAGGATGTTTCAAGTGAGGTTCCTTTAATCCCCTCGCCAAGAATTGCCCTAATGCCAATAGCACCACCTCCTGTTCAACTTCTGGTGTAACCTCCACCAACTCGAATAATCGAAAGTGACTAGTGGCATCGGCTGAGTCGGCAAGTCATCTTCCCAAGGCTCAGCCCCGGTTAAAACCACCGAAAGCTCGGAACAGGGTAGAAGTTCTTCTAACCCCGCATTTGAATGCCCTAAGGAATGCCATAGGATTGCGGCGGAGACCCCCGCACTTCTCCTTTTCTGAAAGTGGAATTGAATAGTGAGCCCGTTACCGCTCTATTAAACTCAGGGAGTGTTTGTTCTATTATTTCGTCTGAATGGTACTCAAAATTAAAGTCTGTCTGTAAACTTTCTGATTATTGTTCGACTTCAGTTCAATGCGTTTGGACTAATTCATCTCCATTAGAAATTTTAGGTTTCTTATTTGCCAAAATTCGTATTTCTAAATTCACCTGGAAAGTTAAATTGTTTGTGGCTAAGAACTTGTCTTGCCCGGTAATATTGGGAGCGGATTTCATGACTTCTACTGGTCTAGTGCCAAATATTGTAAAATTCCCTTGCTTAAGTGTAATTCTGCATCATGTTCATCTGTTTCGCCTACCCAGGATGAGATGTTGTTAGACATCTACCTGAGGAGCAGGCTGATAGTATTCGTAAGTTGTGTCAGTCATTTCCGGATGTGTTTTCCGATACTGTCACTGACCTTATTGAATGTATGATCGAGGTTACCGATTCGATCCCAGTTAGGTTTCCACCTTATAAGTTGTCTCCTCCCAAAATGAAGGCCCTCGAGGAGATCATCGATCAAATGTTAAAGGATAGTATTATACGACCTTCTAAGTGGGCGTATTCCTCGCCTATTTTTCTGGTACCGAGACCTCAAGGTGGCTTCAGGCCTGTTATTGACTATAGAGCATAAAATCGGAAGGTGGTGTTGCAATCTGCGCCCCTTCCCGACGTTCACTCTTGTTTTTCATGGTTTCGGAAAGCTAAGTTCTTCACCATCTTAGACCTTAATCAGGCGTACAATCAGATCCCTCTAGCAAAAGAATCAAAACATCTAACAGCTTTTGCCACAGCCTGGAACTTGTATGAGTACAAGCGCGTGCCTTTTGGGCTCCCCACGGGGGCAGCTGTGCTAACGAGACTGCTAGATAGGGTCTTCTCCGACATCAAATTCGAATACTTGTACCATTATCTTGTCGTCGTATTTTCTGAGATCTTTGAAGAACACCTTGATCATCTAAAAGAGGTTCTTAATCGCCTTCGTAAGGCAGGGTTAACTGTGAAGTTATCTAAGGCAGCTTTCGCTAAGCCTTCCATGTCATTCCTAGGCCATATTGTGTCGCCCGATGGTGTATCCATTGATCATTCTAGAACACTGGCCATCCGTGATTTCAAAACTCCCAAGGACATCAAAGGTATTGCCAGGTTCATCGGCATGGTGAATTTATTCAGAAAATTTATTCCTAACTTCGCTCACAGAGTGGCGCCCTTGAACTTACTACGTAGGAAAGGCGTCAAATTTGAGTGGAGGGCCGTCTCATCAAGCCGCTTTTGAAGACCTGAAATTAGCTCTTTGCAACGCCCCTGTCCTTGCTATGCCCGATTGCTCGAAGAAATTCATGGTTTGAACCGACGCCTCGTCGTCGGCGGTGGCTGCTGTGCTTCTTCAAGAAACTTAACTCGGAAATCGACCCATCGCCTATGCATCCAGGACACTATCGGTTCAATAAGCCAAGTATTCCATCTATGAACTTGAGGGTTTGGTAGTCTTATTTGCACTAGAGAAGTTCCGACTCTATCTGGAACATGTCAAGTTCGACCTAGAAACAGATAACCAAGCCTTAAGTTGGGTCTTAGCTAGGCCGCGTCGCACTGGTCGTATAGGCCGTTGGGCCATCAGGATTTTGGCCTTCCAATTTGATGTAAGGCATATAAGAGGATCTGAAAATGTTGTGGCGGATGGTCTACGCCACATGTTTGCTAATGATGTGGAGACCTCGGAACAGGAAGATAGTTCTTCTCTTCCCGCGCCCATACCTTCGGGTATAAATGCCATTCTAACTGATGCCCCCATGTTGTTTAGAGATATTGAAAAATATCAACGTGAAGATCCTGTGCTGGCCCCTATTATGGAAACCCTTTCTTCTGGGGAACATGTGGTCCCTTATGTGTTGAGGAATGGGGTTTTATGTTGCCCGTCGAGGCATGACCAAAAGATGAAAGTTGTGGTTCCAGCTGTTCTTGTACCTATGATCTTCAAGTACTACCATGAGACCCCACTAGGGGGGCATTTACGCATCTTCAAAGCTCGAGAAAAGATCCGAGAGATGTTTATCTGGAAAGGTATGGACGGTGAAATTCGAGAATTGGTAAAAGCTTGGAAATCTTGTTGGCTTAGTAAGCCCACCTTGCCCACTAAGCTAGGTCTCTTATCTTCTCATCAACACCGGGCGAGCTGGCCGTGCGCGTTGAGGCGCGCGGCTGTGAGCTTGCATCCGAGAGATAGTAGGTTCGAATCCCACTATCGGCAGCCCTGAAGATGGTTTTCCGTGGTTTCCCATTTTCACACCAGGCAAATGCTGGGGCTGTACCTTAATTAAGGCCACGGCCGCTTCCTTCTAACTCCTAGGCCTTTCCTATCCCATCGTCGCCATAAGACCTATCTGTGTCGGAGCGACGTAAAGCCCCTAGCTTCTCATCAAGCGTCGCGCCCCACGGAACGCCTCTATATCGACTACGTCGGACCGTTCCCCAATCAAAGGGGAACGCCAACAAATTCATCCTAGTGTGTGTAGATGGTTTCACTAGGTTTTCCTGGTTATTTCCGACTAAGCTGGCTACCGCTCAGTCCACCATTTCTTGTTTAAATACCATATTTGCTTGCTTTGTTCCGTGTCAATATTTAGTTTCTGATAATGCTAAGGCATTTACATCCAGTCTCTTCCGTAAATTTTGTTTTGACCTGTCTATATCGCACGTAACTTCATCGGCGTATCATCCTCAAATATCTCTGGCTGAGCGGGTCAATCGTTATCTGAGATCGGCGCTTATCGCATTTTATCATGAAGATCATTCCTAGTGGGATACGTCCCTGAAATGGTTTGCCTTTGCTTCGAATTCGGCAGTTCACGAGTCTCATAAGTTCACTCCAGCTTCCCTGATGTTTAAATTTGTGCCTAACACACCGCTCTCTAACCTTTGGTCACTTAATGACATTCTACCAGAGACAATAGATCTCTATAATATTAGAGATCTACGGAAGAAGGCTAAGGCCAATCTTATAGTTTCTCATGAAAAGGTTAGGGAAAGATATGATCATGGACGGAGGCCCACCAATCAAAAAGTAGGAGATCAAGTTATGGTAAGTAACTTTATTCCCGCGGGCAAGCTTGCCCCCAGATTTCATGGGCCGTGCATCATATTGGATTTTCTGACTCCTGTTACATTATTAGTGAGCAATCCAGCCACGGAGAGGATCTTTAGGGTTCATCTATCTTAGGTGAAACCTGTGTAATGTCATTGTTAACTTAGCCATCAACGTTTAGCATCAGTTTGAGGGGTATATTTTTTGGGGAGGCCTTCTGCCCCAAATTATTTTACTTAGTTATACATATATAAGGGGCTGCCTGTCCGAGGCGGTAAAGGCGTGCTCGGTTCACCCGGAAGGACGTGGGTTCGAATCCCCGTCAGGAAGTCTAAAATTTAAGAAACGAGATTCCCACTTCCGGAGGTGCATATGGCCCTGAGGTTCACTCAGCCTAGACCAAAAATGAGTACCAGGATAATTCCTGGGGACAAAGGCGGCCGGCGTAATGCTAACCACTCTACCCCATCACGTGCCGAGGTTAACAATGGTGGAAACATTTACGTTCCACTTACCTTCACGGCCTGTACGGAGGTGACTTTGCTATATATATATAAACTGCATGTTCGATCTTCCCTCTTGTTTTCCTGCTGTCCATTCCTGAGTGGCCATTACCAAGCCCCCGTCTCCTGCATATCCACACCATTGGCATAAAAAGCCTTCCACGCCGCCCGCCCCTCAGCATCACCAATAAAGATCGTACCCTCTAAATCTCAAGTCACCAACAACACTTTTCTGCCGCCGAGATCTTACTGTTTCAGTGCCCCCGCAGCCGTTCGCCGCCGTACGAGCACTGAAGTGGGGTACGGGCCCACTCCAATCCCGTGAAGAATCCTTGTGCACGGGGCGCCGGAGTTCATCTCCCGGCAAAGGCTGAGGTGCGGCGCTACTTCCGCCAACTCATCTGGGGACTGGATATATACTCTTCCAATCTGCGGCGTCCATCACCACGACTACCCCTCTCATAGTAGCGGGAGAGGTATATCTGAAGGTACTTGTGGGGTCCGGGCGACCTCGACTGGATATCGGCAGCGACGGCAGGACTCGCCGTCAAATGTACCAACATGTATTTCAAATTCTACGTCAATAAGAACACGCTAAAGCTGGAGTTTAACTAGTTTCTACCTGTCAAAATACTTAGACATTTTCTTCAACCTGGATATAAATTTTTCAAAATTCTCCTGCGTCACCCCTACAAAGGACATTTGGGGGGGGGGAGGTCTGTACCGGGAGGTAGACCCCAACAACGCGCATTTAAATCTTGCGCCCAAAAGAACTCCTCTTCTGGAGAAACCGTGAACTTGTAACTAGACCTACTTAAAACTTTACTCACTAGATGTCCCCACTAATATCTGATGGAATTTTGTTATTTTGAAGTTTCCTGGATTGTGTGAATTTCTACTTGCTTTGTTAACTATTTATCAAGAAGTTTGTACATTCTTCCATAGATGTCACTGCTGAAAAACTATGATCATTCACCATGTTGCGAAGTGAAATAACTTTTGATTTAAAGAAGTTTTATATCCATAAGTTGTTTTACTAATTGATGCTCATTTATTTTTGGGTTGGCAATATTTATATTTTCTTTCCGCCAGTTTTGAATCTAGCCAATACCAAATTTCTGTCATTAATTTTCAACCTATCACAGCCTTCTTCTTCTTCGGATTTTTAGTGTAACTTTTAAATCCACCAATAAAATTGAGAGGGTGTGGCTGGTTTATTCGTGAAATGTCTCGAACTTTCTCCGAGGGTTTATAAACTGCGGATTTTCACGTCTCTTGGCCAATTCATCGTCATCTTAGTGAGTGTGTGTGTGTCAAGCAGGAGGCGGGAGATGCCTCTTTCATCAGGCAGGAGTACACCGACAAGGTAATGGCCACTTAACATCTTTAATTCTTGCTAGCTCTGCAGTTTAAACCGAGGGAGAGGTCCGAAACTCTAACGATGTAACCTACTTTCTGAAAACGTAACTTCTGCCAGCTTATGTAATAACTTCATAAAATTTTTAACTGTAAATCGGGGATAGAGAGTGATGTACCCTCTCGAGCTCCCCTTCATATTGGTTTGAGGTGACTACGCTTTGTAACTGGTTTTCTTCCTTTCTGTAATGTCTTAATTTATTCTTTTACGAGTCACCTCCATAGTTTGGGAATAGCCCCTGTTTCATCGGCCTAGTGCCCTTTAGGTTTTAAGAATTCATTTCTAGGAGTGCAAGTACACGCCTCCATTCAATTTGTGTTTCGGGCCATTTACTTAACCTGATTTTTTCCGCAACGGCCCAATAGGTTGGGTACTAGATACCCCTGTTTCAAATGTTGTAAGTTGTGCCTTGGTGGCGAGTGATGGTAATTTTCTGATATTGCCTTGAATAGGCTTGGAAAACTGAGAGCACGTCAGCTCTTTCCAAGTGTTGTAAAAATGCCTCTGGGAGGCTTGATGTTGTAAATTGGGAGCAAGTGCTCCATGTATTGAAGGATTTCTGCCCCTGAGTGAATTTGTGCTTTTTGTAAATTTGAGCTAGGAGCTCAAGAACTGTAAAGCGAGGGGCTTGAAGCCCAGTTTTTTAAACAGTCACTAAATTTTGGATATCGTGCCTTGTCTAGAATTTCTCAGTGTACCTGACATTTCATCGTTAAGAAAATGTTGTTATTAAGAAAATATAACCTTCAATTTAAGTTTTAAAATTCTTTTCTTAACATTGTAGTTAGACCCATTCATCCCGGCACCTTCTTTCACCTCTGCGGTCCACAAATACCCCGGAACACAAACCAACAAATAGTACAAAGCGTTCATTTACTGCTGATTCTGTTAACAGATTCTTATTTAATTTCATTAACATATCCATGGTTTTAAATTCCTTCTTGTGTTCTTTATTTTAAATGAATGTAATTAACTTGTGCTCAATTACTCAAAACGTAAATCACCTCTCGTTCAATAGTAGTTCTCGGCCGATCGATGGGAAGCAGATAAAATCTTCGAAGTATTCTGTTCTTTAAATACTCTCTATCCCCTTCCTACTGAACAGCTCCACTCGTCTTCATGTGAACACTATTCATCAGCCTAATAATCCAAACTCTATCTTCGAAACAAAAGGTCAAGCAATCTCACCTCTTCAGCTTTTCCTTGGCCTCAGGTCTGGTTCCTACCCAACGGCCTCATTCGTCAACATGTGTAAAGTACTGCATCTGTATAGTAACCGAACTTTATCGTCCAATAGAATGTCAAGCGTTCACCTCTTAAAATTTTCCCTTGACCTCAAGTATTGACGTCAAAGCGTTTTAACCTTCATTAATCCCAAAATTTTTAGAAAAAATACATTCATTTTCATTACAATTAACATGTGTCACATCGATAATCGTCAACGTCTCGCTTTTCAGATTATCTCGAGAACCGTATGACCCCTTCGTTCGCCTCTCTTGTGCTCACCGCCGTCTCGATCCTCCTATACTGCCTGTTCCAGCTTTTTACAAATAGGCTGCGACAAACATTCTCCGCTAGATGGCAGGCATAGATGCACACAATTCTCAACGCGTTATTATGACGGCAGCCTATAAAACACTATGCAGTATAGTCATATGGTCACTGAAGCTCGTAAATTACATTAGTAATATTAAATATATTATCTGTACGAAGTCGTAGTTGACTTCTTCATATCACAATTTAAAGATTTTCCTGGACAAAGGCTTAGAGCGATACACCGGGCGGCTAACATTTTTTGTTTTTGCCAACGCAACATCATTTAATAGAGGTCTTACGAACATGGTTAGCAGTAGTATAATAGGGGGATTCGGCGGCCTCCTCCTCCTCCCGCGGCGCGGGAAATTTGAATTCTGGCGGGAAATTTGAAATTTTGGCGGGAGATTTGAATTTTGGCGCGAGATTTGAATTTGTAAACAAGCCCACGTGCTTTTTGACAGCTGTCATCGACAACAACGAATCGCTAACCTCAGTACTGCCATCTTGACGGGCCTAAACCTCAGTAGTGCCAACTTAACCTAACTAGCATGAGGTAAACAAAGCCACGTGTTTTTTGACAGCCACGTGCTTTTTGACAGATTTGTAAACAAAGCCACGTGCTTTTTGACAGACAACAACGCATCGCTAACCTCTGTACTGCCATCTTGACGGACCTAAACCTTAGTGGTACCAACTTAACCTCACTAGCGCGAGGTAAACAAAGCCACGTGCTTTTTGACAGCCACGTGCTTTTTTGACAGCTGTCATCCGCCATCTTTAAACCACAAAGCACTGTGCTGCCCTCTATATCGCAGTAGCTGCAAAATTCGTCACCTGTCATCGGCAGTGCTACCATCTTGACGGGTCTAAACCTTAGTGCTACCAACTTAACCTCACTAGCGCGAGATAAACAAAGCCACGTGTTTTTTGACAGCTGTCATCCGCCATCTTTAATCCAGAGAGCACAGTGCTGCCCTCTTTAGCTACTTACCTTTGAAATGTGGTGGCGGATAATTTGAAAAATGCTTTTTTGACAGCAGCCATCTTTGTGCACCGTGCTGCCCTCTTTAGCTAGATACCTGTGGTGGCAGGCAATTCCACGTGACAGCAGCCATCTTTAATCAAGAGAGCGCCGTGCTGCCCTCTATGTGGTGGCGGCAAATTGAAAAATTCCACGTGCTCTTGTTTGGAAACAAACTCATGTGCTTTTTTTGACAGCTGTCATCTGCCATCTTTAATCTACAGAGCACAGTGCTGCACTCTTTAGCTAGATACCTTTGAAATGTGGTGGCGGCAATTTGAAAAATTCTATGTGCTCTTGTTGGGAAACAAAGCCACGTGCTTTTTTGACAGCTGTCATCGGCCATCTTTAATCAATAGAGCACCGTGCTGCCCTCATGCGGGGCAATTTCGTCAGCTGTCATCCGCCATCTTTAATCCAGAGAGAACAGTGCTGCACTCTATGTGGTGGCGGCAAATTCCACGTGCTTTACAAACCCATGTGCTTTTCTGACAGCTGTCATCCGCCATCTTTAATCCAGAGAGAACAGTGCTGCACTCTATGTGGTGGCGGCAAATTCTACGTGCTTTACAAACCTATGCGCTTTTCTGTCATCCACCATCTTTAATCTAGAGAGAACAGTGCTGCACTCTATGTGGTGGTGGTAAATTCCACGTGCTCTTGTTTGGAAACAAATTCTACTCGCTCTTCAGCTGTCATCCACCATCTTTAATCAAGAGAGCACCGTGCTGCCCTCTTTGTGGTGGCGGATAATCTGAAAAATTTCTTTTCGACAAGCAGCCATCTTTAATCCAGAGGGAACAGTGCTGCCCTCTTTAGCTACTTACCTTTGAGGCGGTTAATTTGAAAAATTCTTTTCGACAAGCAGCCATCTTTAATCCAGAGAGAACAGTGCTGCCCCCTTTAGCTACTTACCTTTGAGGCGGTTAATTTGAAAAATTCTATTTAACAAGCTGCCATCTTTAATGAAAAGAGCATCGTGGTGCTATCTTGCGAGTAATATTTTACGTCACAGCTGTCATCCACCATCTTGCATTGCTAACCTTAGTGCTGCCCTCTTTAGCTACTTACCTTTGACGAGCTGTCACCTGCCATCTTGCATCGCAAACCTCAGTGCTGCACTCTATGTGGTGGCGCATAATTTGAAAAAATCTTTTTGACAAGCAGCCATCTTTAATCAACAGAGCACCGTGCTGCCATCTTTAGCTACCGCCATCTTACATCGCTTACCTCGCTGCTGCACTCTATGTGATGGCGGTTAATTCGAACAAGTTTAATCACGCATCGGGCAAGCTAGAGTAAGCACGTGCTGTTGTGATGACGTCATTGTGCATGTTTAAACCCGTTCGTTGACTAAAAGGTTTAGTCTTCGAGAAACAGTGATAGAGTGTAGAGTGCAAACATGACGAAAACATTAATAGTTGATGTGCAAGGCTTTAAAGTAAATGGAAACAAATTTGTGTTTAAAGAGGTGGCTGTGTTAGATTGCAGTGTGTTGTGGGCTCCAAAACTTGTTAGTTTAGTATTTAGTCCACCGTTCCCTTACTGTTTGCAAACAGATGAAGATAAAAAGCAGACTCAGTGGATTGAAAACAATTTAGGTTTGAAATGGGAAGAAAAAGGAATACCTTATCGTTTTCTACCTTTAATGATGAATGCACATTTGTCAAGAGCAGATCTTGTTCTTTTAAAGGGTTGTGAAAAGAAAGAATGGTTGCGTGATTTTCTACCATCATCGTGTGAAGTTATCGACATGCATGAATTGGGGTGCCCATCATTTAAAACTCTTCCGAAAGTGCATAGCAGAGAAACAAGTAAACAGTCTTTACAACATGTAGGTATGCTCTTTGATTGGTTGTGTCGCAGTGCATGCCGGGAAGTGAACAACATATGTAAAGTGCAGTGTCGAAATAACCTTAGTGTAAAAGAAACATTTGTAGAGTAAAGACATCATGTCATTTCTAACAGATACTAAGTGTAACGCAGTTGAAAAGGCGATCGTAAAGTTTTATGCATGCAAAAAGAAACTAAACACTTTTACTGAAGGAGAGTTAAATGCATTACCAAAGGCATTTTTGGTTAATGTAGCTGCGAATGCTGTAAAGAAGATTTGGGAAAAGGTGCCTCGTGAGTGGACTCAAGATCCTGTTTTGTCAGAGCTTCAAACGTGTAGTTTACATCATGAACACGTGAGTTTAGCTAGAAGACCTTCTGTGAGACAGTGCCGTACATGTCAACTAATTAAACTGTATCACGGACCTAAAACTAACGAGTTGTCTTCGCTTATAAACACTTATCATGGCTGTGGAGAGAGTAAACAAGGAAATGGTGAAGAAACGTGCTGGGAGAAAGATGAGGAAGCATGTTGGGCGTGGACTCATCAATAGAGTGATTGATCTTCTTTTCTTCGTGCTTCATCTCCCCTGCAGCCCTAGAACACATTCGCCTGATACGTAGTTACATGCTGCCTGCATAGAGTGTAGCTGTTAAAATCTGCTTCGTAAAGTTATGCTGTGTGTGTATGTGTTATTACCTAGTGCTTTAGCTGCTCAGAAGAATATAGCAGCACTTGTCGTTGTTGGTGCAATAAAACGAAAACTGAGTGTCAAAGACCGTAACATAAACAAAGGATAAAAATGTATGTATATAGTCTAAAATAAATATGAATTGTCAAAACATATTACAGGTGTTGTTTAATCCTACAGCATGTCCTAGTGACTTAGAAGAAAGGAAACGTAGAGGATTAAAAGAAAACACACACATAAGATTTAAAGTACATCCTCTTTATTAATCCATGAATTAAAGCTGTTATTAAAACCAAGCCATTTAACATACAGTTTATTACCACGACGTCGAATAACACGTTCAACTAAATAGTGATCAGGATATTTTGTTTTCTGCAGTTCTTCGATGTAGAATCCTCCTTCAATAGGCTGTCCTCTGAGATCGCGGAGTAAATACGTAACTGGATTAGTAAGCTTAACACTTCTGATTTGAAAAATTTCAGTGCTCCAGTTAGGTGTGTATCCTTTCGCAAAGATAGACTTGTGTTTGCTGATGCGAACGAAATCACCTTCTTTAAAGCGATGGCGACGTGGATCAGCTGTTTTGATTACAAGATGAATAGCATCTAGACGAGGTGTATTCTTTGTAACAAGACGTGGCTTTGTTCCGATAGTGCGATGAGGTGTATCGTTGTAGGTAGATAAAAGTCTAGGTAGCAGATCAATCCAACGATATGAACCTTGCGCTGTAAATTCTCGCCACATCATTGTTTTGAGTGTACGATTAAAGCGTTCTACAACACTCGCCTTGAGATTGCTGAACGTAGAGTAGTGTTGAATGCCAAGTAACTTGAGGTAAGAAGAAAAATCCTTGTTGTAAAACTCTTTACCTTGATCAGTTTGAAGAAGCCTTGGGCAGCGTTTCGATTCTTCAACAATATGTTTAAATGCTTCTTTAACTTGAGCTGCTGTTTTAGAACGCACGGGTTGTGCAAAAGCAAACTTTGAGTACACATCGATAACAGTAAGTAGATACTTATAGCCCTTATTACTAGAAGCATATGGAATCATTTCTACTAAGTCTGCTTGCCAGAGATCATCTTTTCCTCGTGTAATAACGCGTCTGCGACAGTAGGTGCGACGTGCTGGTTTATGTAACTCATGCGCGATGTTTACCTTTACAGGTGAGATCTTCTCTTGACGAGCCATTACAAAATAATACCGGCATAACGTAGTTCTCTTTCTATTTCTAGAATTTCTGATCCGTGACCAGTGTGACCAGCCTCTTGCGATGCTCTTAAAAGTTGTAATCGTTCAACGAGTAAGTTTGGGTCATTCCAGTATCTTACATCCACATACGGCAACAAAGGCTTGTAGATAACGTCTAGACTACGTGCAGTCGGAAACAGCTTAGAAATAAACTCACGATACTTGTAACTCTTATTCGCATTTACAGCTTCTGTTCTCTTGTAATTACGTCGTGTTGCATCAGTAGCAAAAAGTATTGCTTTATACTTTTTAAGATCATCTTGTAAAATTATATCCTTGTCAGGTATTCGTGAGAAAAGAAGTTCTAAGTGTCCTTTCGTAGGTTTATAGGTAACACCTTTTACAATGAGTTTGTTGCTATTAATCTTAACATTTGAATTTCCTATCCGGAAACAGTCATCTTCGTAGCGAATACCATAGGTAGTGTCAGTTTGTCCTGTAAAAAGTTTTTCTATATAAGGTGCAAAGAGAGATCCGTAGATATCTTGAATAAAAGTTCTAAACTGATTGCGATACTCTGGTGTAATCATAACCTCAGACAAAGATGGTAGATTTTGCGTCGATGTAGTAGGTGTTTCTGCAATAACATCTGTAGTTAAAAACTCAACACGCTTAGATGGTGATGTATCATTAAGTTCTTCTTCTTCTTCTTCCTTATCTTCCTCTTCTTGATCTACATCCTGCTTCTTCTCTTCCGTATCTTCTTCATGCTTTTCTTCTTCATGCTTCTCTTTATGATATGATGTTTGCATAGAAGCAAAACTTGAAGTAGACTGCGGTAATGAAGTAGAATTAAAAATTTCTTTGAGTGGTGTACTTAGTTGTGTTTTTAAAAATAAATCCGTGTCTGCTTGAATACGTTTAAGCTCTTTAAATTTCCGTCGAATATTGTTTCGAGCTTGGATGATATGTTTTGTGATCTCCTTGCTAGATGTTAACATGATGGTGGTTTTTAATCAAGTAGTTACTGTAATTCTGTGTTAATGCATATAAAATGATCGAAACCCATGCGATATCGTCCATGCTGTACATCACTTTCTTTATCAATAACTAAAAAGCTGTAACGGTGTAATGACCAACATTTAGCACACATACGTTAAAGTCATCGAATGTCATATCAGTGTTAACATGATCGTTATACACATGTCGCATGTTGCGCTCATCTTGCCGAAAAAGCACAATAACATTTGCGTTGTCGCGTATCAACTGCTTAGGCACACGAGAATAGGTTTGGCACAAATAGATGCAATCAACATATTTATGCCGACCCATACTAAAGAATGCACGAATAACGTTTTGCTGTTCTGTTGCAACATCATCAAAGATCATAAGAGAATTAGGAAGCACATCGTCTGGTGATGGTACTTGCTCATGTGAATTAAATTTAAAATATCTTATTCCATCTTTAACTAGATCGTGCATTACAGTTTGTAGAATAGTATATAGCGGCTGATAGAGTGACTTTGCGAAAACGTAAATATTCTCGAAGCGTACACCATTTACAGAAGTAATAAGTGTGAGTAAAAGATTTGTTTTACCGCATCCCGACGGACCTGATATAATACATCGAACAGTAAAAGGAAACAACGTTCCATGACGTTTTCTTGTAGTTGTACTAGAACTAGGTAAGAGATGTGGTACAATGTCGGTAACAGGTAGCGTGTCTTGCTGCTTTATAATCTTCATGATAACTGAATCATAAAGTATGTAATAGTAATATATATATTAAACGAAACAAGAGGCAACGGTTAGTTTATGATTTGCTCTTGACTAGTAAAGTCGTGTCCAGCATGGTGAAACAACGATATCCAAACGACATGAAGAAGAAGAAGAAAGTAAAAACTGTTGGATGGAAAGATGTTATAAAGGCTGCGCAAAAAGCTATTCGAGGGGCATACAATCCTCGTGTAGCTATTACTAAGGCGTTACGCGCAGCAAGAGCGAGAATTTCTCCAAAGTGTAGAGCAATATTTAGTAAACGTGCGCGAATTATTCCTGTACCAAAACGAGGAGGATTTCTTCCTGCGCTGTTTGCTGGCTTAGCAGCTTTAGGGTCATTGCTAGGTGGTGCTAGCGCTGTAGCGAGAACTGTCAAAGCTGTAGAAGAAGCGAAACAACAGTTGAAAGAGAGTGAACGTCATAACAAGACGATGGAGGCAATTGCGTTACGAGGCAAAGGTGTGAACATGAAGCTAGCGCCATACAAGAAAGGGCTTGGTATCTACATTTCTCCAAAAAACGTCTACTGAATGCACTGCCATATCGAGCTCTAACGCATGATGAAGTTTTTACGTTTGCTAAACAACTAGGAATTCATTATTTTCGAGGAGTGTATACGCGCGATCAACTACCAGCACGTCCACGTGAACGTGAAAGTGCCGTAATTAACTTGGACGACAGTCGTAGACCTGGTACTCATTACGTTGCTTATGCAAAACGTAAATCTAAAGTATGGTATTTTGATAGCTATGGAGATTTACCTCCTCCTTTTGAGCTCATACGTTATTTCGGAAGCAGTGCAGACATTGTTTACAATAAAAACCGTGTGCAAAACTTTAATACACGCATGTGCGGACGATTATGTCTTATGTTCTTATATCAAACCCAGACAGTAGAGAAAGTGTATTAGTATCTACGTGATGACGAACAGTGAAAGAACGTTTGCTGTACGTGGAGAAGGACCTGAAACAACCGTCTATTTTAATCCACCAATCGAACTTGGTTATCAGCCGCATAGTCTTGGACTAGTATCGTTTGAATGCTACAATAAAATCTATAATGTGCGTGATGGTTTAAACAAGTTCTATTACGATGAGTATGTGCTAACACTACCCTCAGGTAGTTATACAGTAGATGATATTCACGACTATATTGAAAGTACGTTAATTGATCAGTTTGGGGAAGATAGTTTTAGTAATCATAATTACAAGTTCTCAATCACTATAAGCAACATTACACATAAATGTGTTATTGAATCATCATTTAAGATTGACTTCAAATCACAACCTGATTCGATTGGCCCACTGCTTGGATTTTCATCGAGGGAGCTCCTACCGAACGTACGTTACGAGTCTGATCAACCTATAAAACTCTTCGATGATTATAATGTGAACATTACTTGTAATATTATTACAGACTTGAATAGTAATCTACAACCTTCGCACGTCCTGCATGACTTCATTGTTACAGAGGAACGTGGATATACTATCTGTGAGAAACCAGCAGTAGTTCTTTATCATCCTGTGTCTGTAAAACACATTAGCAACATTACTCTTAGACTTGTAAATAAACATAATCAGCTTATTCATTTAGATCAGCATGCGTACGTAGCTTACAAACTACATCTTAAACCAGTATGAAAACCATCTATAAAACACGGTGTACATTCCGAAGACATACAACATGTGTGCAGAGACTCATCGAGTTAACAGATACCCATAAGCAGATACTCCAAGATTTGGGATATACACTACTACAACAGAATGGAAGAAATGCTAGACATTACGAATACAGTAGAAAGTCGTGAAGGTGTAGTACGAAGTGAGCTTCATTCCTATCAACCTTTTACGTTTGGATTAAATAACAATGATGAAATTCATTTTATTATTAATCAACAAGATGTTTACACCTTACCACACGAAAGCTACCTCTATATTGAAGGACGATTAGAAAAGTCTGATGGAAGTGGACCAAGCACTTCACAACTAAACAACCATGCTCTAGCTTTTCTCTTTTCTGAAGCGCGATATGAAGTAAATAATGTTGAAATAGATCGAACGAAGAATGTTGGTATTACAAGTGCAATGAAACTCTACCCTTCTTTCTGTGATGAAGAAAGTAATCTTTTGCGGATGGCTGGATGGTGTCCAAAAGCTACTAACAACTGGATGATTAATGAGGATGGAACTTTTACGGGTATGTTATCACTGAAACATATTTTTGGATTCGCAGAAGACTTTACACGTATTATAATCAACGCAAAACAAGAGCTTATTCTAATCCGTGATCGAAGTGATTACAATTCTCTTAAAGCAGTAGAAACACCTGTAGAATCGAAAATAACACTGCATCGTATACTGTGGCGGATCCCACATGTAACCTTATCTGATCGTGAAAAACTTCGATTGCTCAAGATTGTAGAAAATGATACACCATTACCTATACGTTTTAGAAGTTGGGAGCTGCATGAATATCCTGTGTTACCACCTACAAACAAGCATAGCTGGGCTGTTAAAACATCACGTTTTACTGAGAAGCCCTTGTACATTATTTTTGGATTTCAAACTAATCGTAAATTCAATCACAAAAATGATAGCTCACTGTTTGATCACTGCAAATTAAGACACGTTAGACTATATCTCAATGGAATTACGTATCCCTACGAAAACATCGACATTAACTTTGAGAAAAATAAGTTTGGGATGCTCTATGACATGTTTTGTAAATTTCAATCATCGTATTATCAGAAAGAAGATCGTCCGCTATTTACACCTCAAGAATTTAAAAATAAAGCACCGATTGTAGTTATAGACTGCTCTTATCATGAAGAATCTATAAAAGAATCTCCAGTTGATATTCGTTTAGAATTTGAAACATCTGAAAACATTCCTGCTAACACAGCAGCCTATTGTCTTATTATTCATATGAGTGATGTTACTTACCATCCGCTAACGAATATTGTTACGAGACTATAAATAAGAATAGATCTTTTTCATTTTCATTAGTGTGTGCTTCGACATCGTACGCTATGGAACAAAACTGTAAATGTGCATGCTGTTTGCATGCTCATACGCAACATCTTATTTATGTTTCACGGGTGAGTGAGGCTATTAAGATGTTCTATAAACGTAGATCGTCGATGCCGAAACATCTTATTCAATACTTACCACCAGGATTTTTATATACGTACGCTGCCTCTTACGTACATAATTTTTGGGACATCCTTCCTCTACACAGTAAGATGTCAATCGAAGTAGCTTTATGCAGAACTTGTGAACGACATTACAAGCATCGAGGAGAAAATGGTGATGATGATTGGGATGGACCAAATCCGAGGATTGAACACTGTACACAGTGTATGAATGAACTTTCTCTAGTACTTCATGATGATGATGATGATGATTCCGAAAAGGAATAACAGCAAGGTAAGAAGTATATGATCTTCTCTGTAAAGCATAACATACTTAGTATAATATATTTCTAAATGCTTTGTTTAATTTGAATGTTGCAGGAGGCATTTCAGAAGCATACGTTGTTAAGAAGCACACCAACCTTGTCAGCAGCAAAAAACGAACACTGTTGTAGTACATTTGTAAATAAATATTTGATCGCATTCAAAAATGTTGTACTTATTGCATTGCTTTACTCCTACTTACTCTTAAGAAAAACGATCAGGTCTAAATATGCACAATGACGTCATCACAACAGCACGTGCTTACTCTAGCTTCCCCCGATGCATGTTTAAACTTGTTCGAATTTACCGCTACCACATCCCTTTACATCGACTTACTCTTAAGAAAACGGACAAGTTTAAACATGCAAAATGACGTCATCACAACAGCACGTGCTTACTCTAGCTTGCCCGATGCGTGATTAAACTTGTTCGAATTAACCGCCATCACATAGAGTGCAGCAGCGAGGTAAGCGATGTAAGATGGCGGTAGCTAAAGATGGCAGCACGGTGCTCTGTTGATTAAAGATGGCTGCTTGTCAAAAAGATTTTTTCAAATTATCCGCCACCACATAGAGTGCAGCACTGAGGTTTGCGATGCAAGATGGCAGGTGACAGCTCGTCAAAGGTAAGTAGCTAAAGAGGGCAGCACTAAGGTTAGCAATGCAAGATGGTGGATGACAGCTGTGACGTAAAATATTACTCGCAAGATAGCACCACGATGCTCTTTTCATTAAAGATGGCAGCTTGTTAAATAGAATTTTTCAAATTAACCGCCTCAAAGGTAAGTAGCTAAAGAGGGCAGCACTGTTCTCTCTGGATTAAAGATGGCTGCTTGTCGAAAAGAATTTTTCAAATTAACCGCCTCAAAGGTAAGTAGCTAAAGAGGGCAGCACTGTTCCCTCTGGATTAAAGATGGCTGCTTGTCGAAAAGAATTTTTTCAAATTATCCGCCACCACAAAGAGGGCAGCACGGTGCTCTCTTGATTAAAGATGGTGGATGACAGCTGAAGAGCGAGTAGAATTTGTTTCCAAACAAGAGCACGTGGAATTTACCACCACCACATAGAGTGCAGCACTGTTCTCTCTAGATTAAAGATGGTGGATGACAGAAAAGCGCATAGGTTTGTAAAGCACGTAGAATTTGCCGCCACCACATAGAGTGCAGCACTGTTCTCTCTGGATTAAAGATGGCGGATGACAGCTGTCAGAAAAGCACATGGGTTTGTAAAGCACGTGGAATTTGCCGCCACCACATAGAGTGCAGCACTGTTCTCTCTGGATTAAAGATGGCGGATGACAGCTGACGAAATTGCCCCGCATGAGGGCAGCACGGTGCTCTATTGATTAAAGATGGCCGATGACAGCTGTCAAAAAAGCACGTGGCTTTGTTTCCCAACAAGAGCACATAGAATTTTTCAAATTGCCGCCACCACATTTCAAAGGTATCTAGCTAAAGAGTGCAGCACTGTGCTCTGTTGATTAAAGATGGCAGATGACAGCTGTCAAAAAAAGCACATGAGTTTGTTTCCAAACAAGAGCACGTGGAATTTTTCAATTTGCCGCCACCACATAGAGGGCAGCACGGCGCTCTCTTGATTAAAGATGGCTGCTGTCACGTGGAATTGCCTGCCACCACAGGTATCTAGCTAAAGAGGGCAGCACGGTGCACAAAGATGGCTGCTGTCAAAAAAGAATTTTTCAAATTATCCGCCACCACATTTCAAAGGTAAGTAGCTAAAGAGGGCAGCACTGTGCTCTCTGGATTAAAGATGGCGGATGACAGCTGTCAAAAAACACGTGGCTTTGTTTATCTCGCGCTAGTGAGGTTAAGTTGGTAGCACTAAGGTTTAGACCCGTCAAGATGGTAGCACGGCCGATGACAGGTGACGAATTTTGCAGCTACTGCGATATAGAGGGCAGCACAGTGCTTTGTGGTTTAAAGATGGCGGATGACAGCTGTCAAAAAAGCACGTGGCTGTCAAAAAGCACGTGGCTTTGTTTACCTCGCGCTAGTGAGGTTAAGTTGGTACCACTGAGGTTTAGGTCCGTCAAGATGGCAGTACAGAGGTTAGCGATGCGTTGTTGTCTGTCAAAAAGCACGTGGCTTTGTTTACAAATCTGTCAAAAAGCACGTGGCTGTCAAAAAACACGTGGCTTTGTTTACCTCATGCTAGTTAGGTTAAGTTGGCACTACTGAGGTTTAGGCCCGTCAAGATGGCAGTACTGAGGTTAGCGATTCGTTGTTGTCGATGACAGCTGTCAAAAAGCACGTGGCTTTGTTTACAAATCTGTCAAAAAGCACGTGGCTGTAAAAAACACGTGGCTTTGTTTATCTCGAGCTGGTTAGGTTAAGTTGGCACTACTGAGGTTTAGGCCCGTCAAGATGGCAGTACTGAGGTTAGCGATGCGTTGTTGTCGATGACAGCTGTCAAAAAGCACGTGGCTTTGTTTACAAATTCAAATTTCCCGCGGGAGGTGGAGGAGGCATCTGGGAGGTCTCTGGCTGAGGTGGAGGTGGAGGTGGCATCTGGGAGGCCTCTGGCTGAGGTGGAGGTGGAGGTGGCCTCTGGGAGCCTGAGGTGGAGGTGGCCGCCGAACTGTCCAATTATACTACTCACGTGCTTTTTTGACAGCTGTCACTTAACCTAACTAGCGCGAGGTAAACAAAGCCACGTGTTTTTTGACAGCCACGTGCTTTTTGACAGACAACAACGCATCGCTAACCTCAGTACTGCCATCTTGACGGACCTAAACCTTAGTGTTACCAACTTAACCTAACTAGCGCGAGATAAACAAATCCACGTGTTTTTTGACAGCCACGTGCTTTTTTGACAGCTGTCATCCGCCATCTTTAAACTACAGAGCACTGTGCTGCCCTTTATATCGCAGTAGCTGCAAAATTCGTCACCTGTCATCGGCAGTGCTGCCATCTTGACGGGTCTAAACCTTAGTGCTACAAACTTAACCTAACTAGCGCGAGGTAAACAAAGCCACGTGTTTTTTGACAGCTGTCATCCGCCATATTTAATCTATAGAGCACAGTGCTGCCCTCTTTAGCTACTTACCTTTGAAATGTGGTGGCGGATAATTTGAAAAATGCTTTTTGACAGCAGCCATCTTTGTGCACCGTGCTGCCCTCTTTAGCTAGATACCTGTGGTGGCAGGCAATTCCACATGACAGCAGCCATCTTTAATCAAGAGAGCACTGTGCTGCCATCTTTAGCTAGATACCTTTGAAATGTGGTGGCGGTAAATTGAAAGATTTCACGTGTTCTTGTTTGGAAACAAACTCACGTGCTTTTTTTGACAGCTACCATCCGCCATCTTTAATCAACAGAGCATAGTGCTGCCCTCTATGTGGTGGCGGCAAATTCCACGTGCTCTTGTTTGGAAACAAAGCCATGTGCTTTTTTCACAGCTGTCATCCGCCACCTTTAATCAACAGAGCACTGTGCTGCTATCATGCGGGCAATTTCGTCAGCTGTCATCCGCCATCCTTAATCCACAGAACACCGTGCTGCCCTCTTTATGGCTACTACCTTAAGCACGTAGTAGCGGGCAATTTGAAAAGTTCTGTTAGCTATCATCCGCCATCTTTAATCAAGAGAGCACCGTGCTGCCATCTTTAGCTAGATACCTTTGAAATGTGGTGGCGGCAAATTGAAAAATTTCACGGGCTCTTGTTTGGAAACAAACTCACGTGCTTTTTTGACAGCTACCATCCGCCATCTTTAATCAACAGAGCATAGTGCTGCCCTGTTTAGTTTGAAATGTGGTGGCGGCAAATTCCACGTGCTCTTGTTTGGAAACAAAGCCATGTGCTTTTTTGACAGCTGTCATCCGCCATCTTTAATCCAGAGAGCACCGTGCTGCCCTCTTTATCGTAGTAGATGTAAATTCGTCACCTGTCATCGGCAGTGCTGCCATCTTTAGCTAGATACCTTTGAAATGTGGTGGTGGATAATTTAAAAAGAGAAATTCTACAGCAGCCCTCTCTCAACGCTAATTGCATAAGATGGCGGCTATACATGACTCCTTAAGGGTGCTTACGCAAGATGGCTGCTATAGACAGGTTCTTATGAGACGCCCTTGGGATGCTTGCGCAAGATGGCAGTTATACATGGCTCCTTATGAGATGCCCTAGGGATGCTTGCTCAAGATAGCGACTGCTCTTATGGGACGGCTTAAGTATCCTTGCACAAGATGGCTTGAGACGCCCTAAGGATGCTTGCGCAAGATGGCGGACACAAGATGGCGGCTATACACAACTCCTTATGAGACGTTTTAAGGGTGCTTGCGCAAGATGGTTGCTACTCTTATGAAGAAAGCTAGCTTAGAGGCTAACGTGTCGTGCTAGTTCGATTCATTAAATTTAGGGCTTAAATGCAAAATGTTAAATATATCGAAAACGGTGCACCGTAGAGCAAAACGGACAAAATTTTTCTGCCTAATACCGAGGTTCGCAGTATGAGGAACAAGAAAACCATAGTCTAATGATGAGATCAACGGTTCGGTTCCTACTTAGGCCCTTTGGCATTTGCTCTGTTTTAGCTTGTATTGAAGCGAGTCTTCGTAACATGATCAGGTCTATCTATGGTAGAGAGTATAACGTACCGTGCTGGTTCGATTCATTACATTTGGAGGCTTAAATGCAAAATGTTAAATATCTCGAAAACGGTGAATCGTAGAGCAAAACGGACTAAAATTTTCCGCCTAATACGTAGGTTCGTAGTATCAGGAACAAGAAAAAACATAGTCTAATGATGAGATCAACGGTTCGATTCCTACTTAAGCCCTTTGGCATTGGCAGCTATCTATTTCTACAAGATGGTGGCTGCTCTTATGAGACACAAGATGGCTTGAGACGTCCTAGGGATGCTTACGCAAGATGGCGGACACAAAATGGTGACTAAACATAGCTCCTTATGAGACAGCCTAGGGGTGCTCGCACAAGATGGCAGCTACTCTTATGAAGAAAGCTAGCTTAGAGGCTACTGCGCAAGATAACAGCTGCTGTTATGCATGTGGTGGAGGGCAATTTGAAATTCTATGTGCTTAATCAACAGAGCACCCTGCTGCCCTCTTTAGCTGAAATGTGGTGGTGGATAATTTGAAAAATTCTTTTGACAGCTATCATCTTTAAACAATGGCGACTATACATAGGCTGTTAAGGCCTTATCATTCTCCTCCTCCTCCTCCTCCTCCTCCTCCTCCTTCTCTACCTCCTCCTCCGCCTCTTATGACAAGGCATAGCTTTATATCGAACAAGTTTAAACCTGCATCGCGAAGGCAAGCGTGTGCAGCGATAACATTATTGTGCATGTTTAGACTTTCGAAACATAAGAAGAGTAGAATCAAACGCTGTACTCGATACGACATGTGATCAGAACATTGATGCGTTCAGAAAACAAAATAAGTGATCAAGACTAGAATCGAACACTGTACTCAATACATCATGTGTTTAGAATATGTCAGGGGATACCCTTGTTCTAAGAAGATCAGATCGAAACATAACAAGACTAGAATAGAACACTGTAATCGATGTTGTTAACTTCAACATGTGAGCAGAACATTGATTGATGTGTTCAGAACACAAAATAAGTGATCATGACTAGAATCGAACACTGTACTCGATACACCATGTGATCAGAACATTGATCGATGTGTTCAGAACACAAAATAAGTGATCAAGACTAGAATCGAACACTGTACTCAATACAACATGTGTTTAGAACATATTAGGGGGTACCCTTGTTCTAAGAAGATCAGAATGAAACATAACAAGACTAGAATCGAACACTGTAATCGATGTTGTTAACCTCAACATATGATTAGAACATTGTTTGATGTGTTCAGAGCAAAAGTACAATTTTGATGATTTGCTTAGTGTAAAATCAAAACTATGGAAACACACTGTGCACATATCGCATTGCTAACTCGCTCAGTAAGCAATATTGCAAAACTACAACTTCAATGATTTGCCTAGTGTAAAACATCAAAAACACACTGTACCCATACTGCGCAGCTAACTCGCTCGGTAAACGATATAGCCAAAGTATAACTTCAAATTATTTACCTTCCATCATTCGTCTTGTGTGAAAATCAGTCGAACAAGTTATCGCATAAACATGTAACATGAAATATCAGTCAATCTGTTGGCATGGGTTACAAGCATGTAGCTTATGCTGGAAGTAAAATTAAACAGAACGCTAGTGCTATAAGAAATACTCTGCTTACATTTAAGTCCCTAGCTGTTGAACAAGTTATTACATAAATATGTAACATGAAATATCGGTTCGGAAACATATTGTTTCAATCTGTTGGCATAGATTACAAGCATGTAGCTTATGCAGGCGAGGGCTACAATGCAAAATTCTAAGCCGAAAAAAAAATCGTGATAGGGTATGGAACCCAGGGGTTACATATTATCAGAAGGGCAAAAAGGATGAAAGGACTCTTCCTCCTCCTTACCGCACATTCCTTGTAGGGCTAATTGGCTGAAGGGCTAATGGGCAAAAGGGCTAATGGGCTAAAGGGCTAATGGGCAGAAGGGCTAATGGGCTAAAGGGCTAAAGGAGCAACAACCTCATCGATCGCTATCAGCAAGAACGCTTGTACTTTGTTAAGTGTAGAAAATTAATGTTTATTTGTAAATGGTTTTATGTTCAGAATAAGGATTGGAACCTAGGGGTTACGTCTTACCTAATAAAATCCCTGAGGTGCGATGAGTTACGTTTTTCGAACTAGTGTTTGGAACACTGAACTGTTCAAGATGGCAAGAGTGAGGTTAGCAATGTTCTGTTGTTGGATTATAAATTCCGCGCTACAACATGCATAAGGTGGTAGCCTTGAGGTTTACTGCCGTAAAGATGACAAGAGTGAGGTTAACAATGTTCCGTTGTTGGATTTTAAATTCCGCGCTGTAACATGCATAAGGTGGCAGCCTTGAGGTTTACCGCCGTACAGATGGCAGCAGTGAGGTTAACGACGCTCTATTGTCCTCCAAAGTGAGGCTAGGGTTCGTCAAGAAGACAGCTGTCAAAAAAGCACGTGGCTATGTTTACCAAACAAGAGCACGTGGCTGTGACGTCTCGGTCACGTAATCAATCCTTAGCTCGACGTCGTTAAAAGCAGCATTAGGATTAGCTATGCTAAAAAGTCTTGGGAACAGAGCAGCAGTATGAATTGCCATGTCTCAAAGCATGTACACATCACCTATCGATTTTACATGCATCGACCATCGAACTAAACTTCATCCGCTAGATCGTGCTGCTATCTTAGCATAACCTATACCCATAAAATTAAAGTACAATGAATAGCCATGTTTCAAAGCGTGTACGCATCACCTATCGATTTTACATGCATCGACCATCGAACTAAACTTCATCCGCTAGATCGTGCTGCTATCTTAGCATAACTTGTACACATGAACTTAAAGTACAAAGAATAGCCATGTCTCAAAGCGTGCACACATTACTTATTGATTTTGCATTCATCGAATCTCGTACTGAACTTCTTCCGCTAGATTGTGCTGCTATCTTAGCATAACCTATACCCATGAACTTAAAGTACAATGAATAGTCATGTTTCAAAGCGTGTACACATCAACTATCGATTTTGCATGTATCGACTCTCGTACAAAACTTCTGCAGGTAGATTGTGCTGCTATCTTAGCATAACTAAGGCGCATGAACTTAAAGTACAAAGAATAGCTATGTCTCAAAGCGTGTACACATTACCTATCGATTTTGCAAACATCGACTCTCGTACTAAACTTCTTCCGCTAGATTGTGCTGCTATCTTAGCATAACCTATACGCATGACCTTAAGGTACAAAGAATAGCCATGTTTCAAAGCGTGTACACATTACCTATCGACTTTGCATGCAACAAATATCGTACTAAACTTCTTCCGCTAGGTTGTGCTGCTATCTTAGCATAACTTATACACATGAACTTAAAGTACAAAGAATAGCCATGTTTCAAAGCGTGTACACATTACATATTGATTTTGCATTCATCGAATCTCGTACTGAACTTCTTCCGCTAGATGGTGCTGGTATCTTAGCATAACTTATACACATGAACTTAGAAGTACAAAGAATAGCTATGTTTCAAAGCGTGTACACATTCCCTATCGATTTTGCATGCATCGACTCTCGTACTAAATTCCTTCCGCTAGAATGTGCTGCTATCTTAGCATAACCTATACGCATGAACTTAAACTACAAAGAATAGCTAAGTTCAAAGCGTGTACACATCACCTATCGATTTTGCATGCATCGACTTTCGTATAACGATCGCATATGTGTATTGCTAACGTATGTGTATAAAGTTAAACTTCTCCCGCTAGAGCGTACAACGATCACAATTGTGTGCTGCCACCTATGTGCATGAATTTAAAGCATAAAGAATAGCGTGTACACATCACGTATCGATGATGCATGCGCTGACTATCGTACTAGGCTTCTTCCGATAGAGCATGTAGCAATCGCTTTTGTGTATCCCTAACCCATGTGCACGAACTTAAAGCACAAGGAAGAGCTATGTTCTAAAGCGTGTACACATCACCTATCGATGATGTATGCATCGACTATCGTACTAAACTTCTTCTACAACCGCGTGCAATCATCGCTTGTATGTGCTGCAATCTTAACATAACCTATGTGCACGAACTTAAAGCACAAAGAATAGCCAAGTTCAAAGCGTGTACATATCACCTATCGATTTTGCATGCATCGACTTTCGTATTAAACTTCTTCCACTAGAGCGTGCGTCAACCTTATAACTATGCTGCTAACTTAGTATAACTTATACGCATGAACTTAAAGCATAAAGAATAGCGATGTATAAAAATCTTGTGAACATAGCAGCAGCAGTAAGAATAGCAATGTTTTAAAAGCGTGTACGCATTGCCTATCGATTATACATGCATCAACTAGAGTACAAAACTTCTCCCGCTAGAGTGTGCTGCTATCATAGCATAACCTATGTGCACGAACATAAAGCACGAAGAATAGTTAAGTTTCAAAGCGTGTACACATCACCTATCGATTTTGCATGCAACAGCTATTATACCAAACACATTCCGCTAGAATGTATAACGTTCACATGTGTTTGCACTGCTACTTTAGCATGACCTATGCGCACGAACTTAAAGCATAAAGAATAGCGATGTTTAAAAATCTTGCAAACATAGTAGCAGTAAGAATAGCAAGGTTTAAAAGCTTGTACATATCACCTTGTGATAATGCATACATCAACTATCGTACTAAACAACTTCTACGCTAGCGTGCGACCATCGCTTGTACGTGTGCTGCTATCTTAACATAACCTATGTGCACGAACTTAAAACATAAAGAATAGTTATGTGTAAAAATCTTGTGAACATAGCAGAGTGTTAACTACGTAGGTGTAGACATTGAACTTTACATGCTGAAGCAGCATACTACGTGACCGTGACGGCACAGCCACGTGCTCTTGTTTGGTAAACATAGCCACGTACTTTTTTGACAGCTGTCTTCTTGACGAACCCTAACCTCACTTTGGAGGACAATAGAGCGTCGCTAACCTCACTGCTGCCATCTTTACGGCGGTAAACCTCAAGGCTGCCACTTTATGCATGTTACAGCGCGGAATTTAAAATCCAACAACGGAACATTGTTAACCTCACTCTTGTCATCTTTACGGCAGTAAACCTCAAGGCTGCCACCTTATGCATGTTGTAGCGCGGAATTTATAATCCAACAACAGAACATTGCTAACCTCACTCTTGCCATCTTGAAAAGTTCAGTGTTCCAAACACTAGTTCGAAAAACGTAACTCATTGCACCTCAGGGATTTTATTAGGTAAGACGTAACCCCTAGGTTCCATTCCTTGTTCTGAACATAAAACCATTTACAAATAAACATTAATTTTCTACACTTAACAAAGTACAAGCGTTCTTGCTGATAGCGATCGATGAGGTTGTTGCTCCTTTAGCCCTTTAGCCCATTAGCCCTTCTGCCCATTAGCCCTTTAGCCTATTAGCCCTTTAGCCCATTAGCCCTTTTGCCCATTAGCCCTTCAGCCAATTAGCCCTACATGGAATGTGCGGTAAGGAGGAGGAAGAGTCCTTTCATCCTTTTTGCCCTTCTGATAATATGTAACCCCTGGGTTCCATACCCTATCACGATTTTTTTTTCGGCTTAGAATTTTGCATTGTAGCCCTCGCCTGCATAAGCTACATGCTTGTAATCTATCCCAACAGATTGAAACAATATGTTTCCGAACCGATATTTCATGTTACATATTTATGTAATAACTTGTTCAACAGCTAGGGACTTAAATGTAAGCAGAGTATTTCTTATAGCACTAGCGTTCTGTTTAATTTTACTTCCCGCATAAGCTACATGCTTGTAACCCATGCCAACAGATTGACTGATATTTCATGTTACATGTTTATGCGATAACTTGTTCGATTGATTTTCACACAAGACGAATGATGGAAGGTAAATAATTTGAAGTTATACTTTGGCTATATCGTTTACCGAGCGAGTTAGCTGCGCAGTATGGGTACAGTGTGTTTTTGATGTTTTACACTAGGCAAATCATTGAAGTTGTAGTTTTGCAATATTGCTTACTGAGCGAGTTAGCAATGCGATATGTGCACAGTGTGTTTCCATAGTTTTGATTTTACACTAAGCAAATCATCAACATTGTACTTTTGCTCTGAACACATCAAACAATGTTCTAATCATATGTTGAGGTTAACAACATCGATTACAGTGTTCGATTCTAGTCTTGTTATGTTTCATTCTGATCTTCTTAGAACAAGGGTACCCCCTAATATGTTCTAAACACATGTTGTATTGAGTACAGTGTTCGATTCTAGTCTTGATTACTTATTTTGTGTTCTGAACACATCGATCAATGTTCTGATCACATGTTGTATCGAGTACAGTATTCGATTCTAGTCATGATCACTTATTTTGTGTTCTGAACACATCAATCAATGTTCTGCTCACATGTTGAAGTTAACAACATCGATTACAGTGTTCTATTCTAGTCTTGTTATGTTTCAATCTGATCTTCTTAGAACAAGGGTATCTCCTGACATATTCTAAACACATGATGTATTGAGTACAGTGTTCGATTCTAGTCTTGATCACTTATTTTGTTTTCTGAATGCATCAATGTTCTGATCACATGTCGTATCGAGTACAGCGTTTGATTCTACTCTTCTTATGTTTCGAAAGTCTAAACATGCACAATAATGTTATCGCTGCACACGCTTCTCTTCGCGATGCAGGTTTAAACTTGTTCGATATAAAGCTATGCCTTGTCATAAGAGGCGGAGGATGAGGTAGAGAAGGAGGAGGAGGAGGAGGAGGAGGAGGAGGAGGAGAATGATAAGGCCTTAACAGCCTATGTATAGTCGCCATTGTTTAAAGATGATAGCTGTCAAAAGAATTTTTCAAATTATCCACCACCACATTTCAGCTAAAGAGGGCAGCAGGGTGCTCTGTTGATTAAGCACATAGAATTTCAAATTGCCCTCCACCACATGCATAACAGCAGCTGTTATCTTGCGCAGTAGCCTCTAAGCTAGCTTTCTTCATAAGAGTAGCTGCCATCTTGTGCGAGCACCCCTAGACTGTCTCATAAGGAGCTATGTATAGTCACCATTTTGTGTCCGCCATCTTGCGTAAGCATCCCTAGGACGTCTCAAGCCATCTTGTGTCTCATAAGAGCAGCCACCATCTTGTAGAAATAGATAGCTGCCAATGCCAAAGGGCTTAAGTAGGAATCGAACCGTTGATCTCATCATTAGACTATGTTTTTTCTTGTTCCTGATACTACGAACCTACGTATTAGGCGGAAAAATTTTGTTCGTTTTGCTCTACGATGCACCGTTTTCGAGATATTTAACATTTTGCATTTAAGCCTCCAAATTTAATGAATCGAACCAGCACGGTACGTTATACTCTCTACCATAGCTAGACCTGATCATGTTACGAAGACTCGCTTCAATACAAGCTAAAACAGAGCAAATGCCAAAGGGCCTAAGTAGGAACCGAACCGTAGATCTCATCATTAGACTATGGTTTTCTTGTTCCTCATACTGCGAACCTCGGTATTAGGCAGAAAAATTTTGTCCGTTTTGCTCTACGGTGCACCGTTTTCGATATATTTAACATTTTGCATTTAAGCCCTAAATTTAATGAATCGAACTAGCACGACACCTTAGCCCCTAAGCTAGCTTTCTTCATAAGAGTAGCAACTATCTTGCGCAAGCACCCTTAAAACGTCTCATAAGGAGTTGTGTATAGCAGCCATCTTGTGTCCGCCATCTTGCGCAAGCATCCTTAGGGCGTCTCAAGCCATCTTGTGCAAGGATACTTAAGCCGTCCCATAAGAGCAGTCGCTATCTTGAGCAAGCATCCCTAGGGCATCTCATAAGGAGCCATGTATAACTGCCATCTTGCGCAAGCATCCCAAGGGCGTCTCATAAGAACCTGTCTATAGCAGCCATCTTGCGTAAGCACCCTTAAGGAGTCATGTATAGCCGCCATCTTATGCAATTAGCGTTGAGAGAGGGCTGCTGTAGAATTTCTCTTTTTAAATTATCCACCACCACATTTCAAAGGTATCTAGCTAAAGATGGCAGCACTGCGGATGACAGGTGACGAATTTACATCTACTACGATAAAGAGGGCAGCCGGTGCTCTCTGGATTAAAGATGGCGGATGACAGCTGTCAAAAAAGCACATGGCTTTGTTTCCAAACAAGAGCACGTGGAATTTGCCGCCACCACATTTCAAACTAAACAGGGCAACACTATGCTCTGTTGATTAAAGATGGCGGATGGTAGCTGTCAAAAAAGCACGTGAGTTTGTTTCCAAACAAGAGCCCGTGAAATTTTTCAATTTGCCGCCACCACATTTCAAAGGTATCTAGCTAAAGATGGCAGCACGGTGCTCTCTTGATTAAAGATGGCGGATGATAGCTAACAGAACTTTTCAAATTGCCCGCTACTACGTGCTTAAGGTAGTAGCCATAAAGAGGGCAGCACGGTGTTCTGTGGATTAAAGATGGCGGATGACAGCTGACGAAATTGCCCGCATGATAGCAGCACAGTGCTATGTTGATTAAAGATGGCGGATGACAGCTGTCAAAAAAAGCACATGGCTTTGTTTCCAAACAAGAGCACGTGGAATTTGCCGCCACCACATAGAGGACAGCACTATGCTCTGTTGATTAAAGATGGCGGATGGTAGCTGTCAAAAAAAAAGCACGTGAGTTTGTTTCTAAACAAGAGCACGTGAAATTTTTCAATTTACCGCCACCACATTTCAAAGGTATCTAGCTAAAGATGGCAGCACAGTGCTCTCTTGATTAAAGATGGCTGCTGTCATGTGGAATTGCCTGCCACCACAGGTATCTAGCTAAAGAGGGCAGCACGGTGCACAAAGATGGCTGCTGTCAAAAAGCATTTTTCAAATTATCCGCCACCACATTTCAAAGGTAAGTAGCTAAAGAGGGCAGCACTGTGCTCTATAGATTAAATATGGTGGATGACAGCTGTCAAAAAACACGTGGCTTTGTTTACCTCGCGCTAGTTAGGTTAAGTTTGTAGCACTAAGGTTTAGACCCGTCAAGATGGCAGCACTGCCGATGACAGGTGACGAATTTTGCAGCTACTGCGATATAGAGGGCAGCACAGTGCTCTGTAGTTTAAAGATGGCGGATGACAGCTGTCAAAAAAGCACGTGGCTGTCAAAAAACACGTGGATTTGTTTATCTCGCGCTAGTTAGGTTATGTTGGTAACACTAAGGTTTAGGTCCGTCAAGATGGCAGTACTGAGGTTAGCGATGCGTTGTTGTCTGTCAAAAAGCACGTGGCTGTCAAAAAACACGTGGCTTTGTTTACCTCGCGCTAGTTAGGTTAAGTGACAACTGTCAAAAAAGCACGTGGCTGTCAAAAAGCACGTGGCTTTGTTTACCTCGCGCTAGTTAGGTTAAGTTGGCACTACTGAGGTTTAGGCCCGTCAAGATGGCAGTACTGAGGTTAGCGATGCGTTGTTGTCTGTCAAAAAGCACGTGGCTTTGTTTACCTCGCGCTAGTTAGGTTAAGTTGGTACCACTGAGGTTTAGGCCCGTCAAGATGGCAGCAGTGAGGTTAGCGATGCGTTGTTGTCGATGACAGCTGTCAAAAAGCACGTGGGTTTGTTTACAAATTCAAATCTCGCGCCAAAATTCAAATCTCCCGCCAAAAATTCAAATTTCCCGCCAGAATTCAAATTTCCCGCGCCGCGGTAGGAGGAGGAGGCCGCCGAATCCCCCTATTATACTACTGTTAGCATAATATCTCTAACAGTTTTCTGACTTTCTTTGACCTCACACTATAACAGAACATATTCTGAAAAGGAAAAAGTAGCAAGTCCTCGTATCACGCTCGTAAGTTTGAAGGACTTCAGACAGCACGTCACAGCCGCTTCAACAAACTCCTGCAGGTGCTTCATCAGAGCAACAAAACAACGTTTTGGGTATCGAAGTCCTCCGCTGCCCTGATGCATTACCAGTTCCATTTATTGGTGTCGAAGCTCTAGGCAGTGAGATTTTGCTGACGCAAATGTCACACTCCATCCTCTCTGCCCGGAAATTAGGACTTGATTTTATGTTTCCACATTGATGGGGACATTATCATTTGGATATCTGAGGTTGTTCAAAAGATCTAAACATGAAGGCTTTGGCTTCGCGATTATCCGTCACAATTCTTATCACAAAGAATCCACTATTCTCTACGACTTTAATCACCGTCTGAAATAAGGCGTAGAAAAAATGCGAGAGTAATCTGAGGATATCCAACTACTTCCTTTATTAGGACCTTGCCTAGATATAGCCGACAGCCATTTTTCTCTTAATTCCCTTCTATACGGTGTACCTCTTCTGGCTGCGAACCACCTTGCCGAGATTTTCAAAAAGGTACACAATAGATTAATATTTCAAGGAGGGGTGGGGGGCGGGTGGAATCTGAAGTTTGGTTTACAAATAATATAACTTACACAAATGGAAGAAAACAAGTACACTTTTAAATAACTTTACAAAATGCTATAAGCATAACTCGATTAATTCATTTTTTACAGTTCGATACAAAATATCACTTGTACAAACATAAATAAATAGCCAAGTTTACTCATTGTACGAAATAACTAAGCTTTTCGCACACATGCATGTATCAATAACACAAAGCTACACCCACACTGCCCGCGAAGATTGTGCGTCTACGCCTGCACTCTAACGGCGACTTGAAGAAATATTAGTATTTGCGCCATTGATTTGCGCGTTCCTGTGTTAAACTAGTAGCATAGAGAAGGCAGTATCAGAGGATCGAGTCGGCGGTGCTTGTGCTTTATCATATCATTGACGTCATCACAAGATAGCGCGCGCACGCAGCTTCTGTACTCCCCTGCTCCCAGTTCACACATAGATAACTCCTGTGGTCATTCCGTTTCTTTTGTCGATACCTTCATTTTTGAAGTGTCAGACCTATTCATCTTTCTTGTGTGATTGATGCCGAGATAATTTGGTTGCCCACTTGTACTTCCTCTAAAAATTTCATCACATTTTCTTAAAGAAATGCCATATACAGTATGAGGAATTCTGGAACAGGAGTAGGAATATAGATTTCTCTTCACGTTGATTCAAACAACAATGGGAAAACAATTGATACAAACAATTAAATCTACTTTGATTTACAGCAATAGGATTATACATTCAATACGACATACAAAATTATTTACATTCTTATTTAGATATCTCCGACATCTCGTTCAGTTGATGTGGCGGATGGATAATGGTAGACTCCCCTTAGCCGAGAGCAGAACAGCCTTTGGGTCTAGTTCAATGGGTACGACTGTGTCCTTACACGGAGACACCTCAAAGTTAGAGAGCAGGTGTACCAATCCTACTTTCGCCTGCATTAATCCCATTCGCATACCTGCAAGAAACACAACACTGGCATTTGAAATAAATAAAATAGATAAATAAATAAATAAAAATGAAAAATAAATATCGCACCAAGGATCTGTTGTTTTGCTGCAAAATTCGGCATGCAGTCACACCTGAAGTTGATAGTGAAATGATTAGCGTAGTGACGTGATTAGTTGAAATGTCTTGCCACCATCCCTGGTCTATGTAAACGCTCGCAGAGGTTTCGTATGTAGTGGAACGCTGTTTCTGGTTGTAGAAAGCTCGTCTATCTCTCGACATGCCTGTACGATTCAATTGAAGATGCTTCGTCCTTTTAGCAGTATTTGAAAGAGGACACGTTATTGGAATGTGTGAGGGTTGATGGTCGTATCAACGAACTGCGCGTCACCCAGTCCATTCTGACCAAACTGGTGGGGTGTGTTGGCATCCGTAGACCAGTGAGGGCACGAACACACGGAAACTGGGCTCAGGACGTCCTCGACTGTCCACCAAGTTCAAGCGACTTAAAGAACCAGCTGTGATATGCCTCGGAAGAGAGTGATAAATCGTTTCAGGACCCTCGACACTAAAACCTCATCGTTCATGACTAAAATCTTCGGAGCAGGACATCTGAGGCTACTGATAGCGCAGGTTTCGATCACTCCAACTTCACTGTTTACTTGTCATGGGTGAAGCGGTTGGAAAACATTTTCGCATCGTTTTACGCAGGATTAAGAAATTTACGACGGTGAATCAAAATGGCAGATGAGAAATCATGGAGAAAGCAGAAGCGTTCGTTGATTCAATTCGCGCTCATCTGATAGTGTACCTGAAGGCAATATTTGATGCTATAATGCCCACAAAAGCGACTTTAATTTTGAAGGGAAACTTCGCGGGCCACTCCTTACAGTTCTCCAAGAGCAAGGCGGAACATTAAGACCAATCGACGAAGAAGTTCAGCGTTCCAAATCTGTAGTGTAACGTGCAAGCCCTGTAGTAGACCCTTTCGGTAATGGCAGAACATCTATAAGGTAATGGCCACATATATCATTCTTTCTTGCTACCTCCGCAGTTTAATCCGAGGGAAAGGTCCGAATCTTTACTATGTAACCTACTTTTCTAAAATGTAACTTCTCTTTTGGCTTCATAAAATTATTAATTATAAACCGGGGATAGAGAGTGAATTACCTTCTCGAGCTCCCCTTCATCTTGGTTTGAGGTGACTAGGTTTTGTAACTGTTTTTCCTTCTCTAATGTGTTAAAGTTATTTCTAGGGGAGTCCCCTCAGTAGTTCGGGAATAGCCCCTGTTTCCTCGGCATAGAGCCCTGTAGGTTTTTAGGTTTTCATTATCTTGGAGCGCAGTGTACGCCTCCATTCCTTTTGTGTTTGGGCCAGTTATTGAATACCCCCGTATAAAATTATTTTCAAATTGTAAGTTATGCCTTGAGAGGCAAGGGATTGTAAGTCGATGTAATGTTGCCTTGTGTAGGCTTGGAAAAACTGAGAGCCTATTAGCTCGTTTTCAAAGTTTTCTAACTGTAAAGTGTGCCTCTGGGAGGCTAGATATTGTGATTTAGGGAGTAAGTGCACTTGAATTAGAGGATTTCTTCCCTTAACTAAATAATAATTCTTCCATTTGTAAAATTGTAAAACTAAGGCCTTGAAGCCCAGAATTTGTAAAAATCACTAATCTTGGACTTTCCTAGTCTTGTTTCAAGATTACTTTTGTACCTGACATGTTGTTACACTTAAGGAAATGGAAATTGCAAGACCATGAAGGCATTGGTCGTTTGCGTTGATTTTCAACATATGGAACGATGCCATGTAGGTATGTAAACGATCACAGTTTCAGACCCATTGGATTGTTGCTACAGGTCTCCCCACGTGATTGGTCGTGGAGGAATCAACTCCAGTATACGGACTCTGGTGTAGCGTAGTTGACTTGCAGCCTGTGCAGTGAAGTGTTCCCCGTCAAACATGCCTCGACGACAGAGAAGAGCACGCTATCAACAACTGTCGCCGTTTGAGAGGGCTCGGATAATGGGGCTGTGTGAGGCTGGATTGTCGCTAAGGACTGTCGCTGCACGTGTTGGCCGACAGGCATCTACGGGACAACGTGTATGGCAGCAGTGGTCAAATGAAGGTACCCACACTCGTAGATCTGGCACAGGCCCAGCGCGACAGACAACTATGAGAGAGGATCGCCGCATCATTCAGATGGCCCGGATGGAACCCCATGCAACAGCAGCGCAAATTCGAGCAGCTGTGGCACCCCACATTACACAACAAACAGTTGGTAATCGCCTACGTGCAGCTGGCTTTCGAGCCCGTGTCCCTGCAGAAGGTGTTCCATTGACCCCACAACAGTGACGTGTAAAGCTGGCCTGGTGTCGAGAAAGATCGAAGTGGGTCGACGAATGGCATAGGGTCGTCTTTAGGGATGAATTGCGCTTCTACCTTGTCCGCAGTGATCGCCGGAATCGTGTGCGCCGACGTACCGGGGAGAGGGGCCGCCAAGATCTTATTGTCGAGAGGCACACAGGGCCAACACCAAGCATAATGGTCTGGGGAGCTATTGGCTTTAATGTGAAATCACAATTAGTGCTTGTTGAGGGCACTATGACTGCTCGACAGTACGTTGATAGGGTACTCAATCCAGTGGTTGTCCCTATGATGGCGAACATTGCTAATGGGATGTGGTTTGCCCTGCATTATCAGTCGTGCAGGGTTTGCGTTGCTGAACGTTGCTTTCGGAAATTTGCAACGCTCATCGTATTTATTGTCGCAACTTATTATTATTATTAAGAATATATAATTATAAGTGTCTGTGGGTGTTAAAATGTAGAGAAATAGCATCGTGTATGGGCAGCATGTAGGGTTGCACCGCCTCGTCTCCAAAAACCAGTGCTTGAGCTTGCACAGTAAGTGTTTGAATTTTATTTAAGAAGGCCGTATGCGTGGTTTAAGGAAGTAAGAACTTGGTTGTTCTTGGGATTCTTAGCTGGGATTGATTGCGGGGGGAGGGGGTTCTGATTAGGTTTTTCAGGGTCTCGGTTACTCGATCCACTGAGGGGGCCCTGAATTGGGTTGAAGTTGGTGTTGAGGAAACTGAGGATGAGGAGTAGGAGATTGTTGTTGGCCATGTTGTTATTCTAGGGGGAGGGGTTCCTGGGTGTTTGATTATGTGGATGGTTTTAGATGTGCGTTGTTGCGGACTTTTTTGTTTAATTGCCTTCTTATAATATGGGCAACCAGAAAACTATGCTGCCTGGTTGCCGTAGGAATTCGCACAGGTCGCCTGGTCCCGTGGCACCTTGCATTCAGGGTGGTGGTGAGGACCACCACACCTATTGCAGCGGGTCTTAGTTTTACATCTGGCAACGGGATGGGTTAGCTTAAGGCAGTTACAGCAGAGTATTGTGACTGAGGGATGTGGCGGGCGAGTTTGAGGGTTAGTTTTGAGATGTGGTGCGGAAAGAAGGGGCGGTTTGGGGTTTTTGGTCTGTTGTTGTGCTTGGTTTTGCTTTTTGGGTGGGCTTTTCTTTGTTTAGTTCTGTGACTTACGGGCAGTGGTGCTGGTAGTGTTTGATTGGGTTGACTTGTTTGCTGATGGTGCGGGTGGGAGTGGGGGAGGAATGGGTTTGGTTTGGGTATGGGTTTCGTAGGCTGAGAGGGAGGTTTGTTCAGATTGATCATTGGTAACAGGAGTAGTTTGAGATTCTTGCTGTTTGGCAGAAGGATTTTTTTGTGCAGTGGAGCTAATGGTTGGGTGGGGTGGGTTAGTTTAGTTTCTTTTATTTTCAATTTTCTTCTAGTCGTGGTAGTTGGGCTGCTGGTATCCTTGGTTTTCTTGGCTTTCTTGTTGGCTTAGTTATTTTCTTCTGTTTGGATTTCAGCTTTCGCTGATGGGGGTTTGATTTGAAATGTGGGGGTGGATAGGGTTTTAGTTTCTTGGTTTGTGGTTTTGGGTGGAAGAATGATTTGCTGATTAACGTTGTAGTTAAATGGGTTGATGATAACTGGAGTAGGGATGTTTGTATTTTCAAGTGAATCAAGAATGTAACCGATAGAGTTATTACAGCGGGAAGTAACCAATAGCAGGTTATTATGTGATTCTTCGATGGCAGCTATGTGCTTTGTTAAGATTGGCATAAGGATGCTAAAAATGGTTTTCCTGGGGCATGGGTACCGGGTCTGGATTTGTAAAATTGAAGTTTAGCACCTTACATTTGGCTCAGGCTGGGAAGGTGGCGTGCCCACGAACACAGAAGAGAAAGGCTGTATAGTCAACTTCCTCTTCATCGTTGTCTTCTTTTTCTTCTTCTTATGAGCCGCTGCAGTCATCTGCTTCTTGCGGCGTTGAATCGATGAGTGGTTGGAGGGGGAAGGAGTATTGTGGGGAGGTGGGGGAGTAGGATCGAGAGTTGTAACGGAGTGGACTGGGCCTTGATTGGGGTATTTGTGGTAGTGGTATGGGTTGTTGTAGGGGGTCGAATGACGACTCTAGGTAGGATTGGACTTCTGCTTGCCAGGTTTATAAGTTGGCAGCTAATTAAGTTTGCCAAGTTTGTGATTGGTTCATGGTATGTTGGTGTGGGTGTATGGTGGGTAAGGTGAAGCACTGGTAGTACTGGTCAAACTCCTTGAGGACCGTTTGAATTATTGGTGCTCACTTAGTGGGTATGGTCGAGTCAGGTATAGTTTTGCCGGATATCACCGTGACAAGGCTCGAACCAAGACCTCACTAAGGGCCTGACAAATTGCTTTCTTCTTTTGCTTCTGCTGTAATGTCGGCCTGCTCCTGGTGACTCGTGATTGGCTGGTCCTACCCTGTGGTTGGCTGGCAGGCTGTCCGTTCTTGGCTGGAAGGTGGCTGGCGTGGTAGGCGAGCGACGCTCGCTGTTGTAGATGGTGGTGGTGGCTGGGCGCTCCTAGTGACAGCGGGTGTGTGTTGTGTTCTGTGTTGGGTGATTTTTAAAGTTCTAGAACTTACTTACTTTCTTTCCTTTCTTTAGCGTGAATGTTTTCACCTCTCTTCAAAAGGAAGTAAGACGAGTTGGCCGTGCGGTTAGGTGCGCCCAGCCGTGAGCTTACATTCGGGTGAGAGTGGGTTAGAACCCCACTGTCGACAACCCTGAAGATGTATCTTCGTGGTTTCCCATTTTCACACCCGGCAAATGCTGAGGCAGTACCTTAATTGAGGCCATGGCCGCTTCCTTCCCACTCCTAGGCCTTTCATGTCCCATCTTCGTTATAAGACCTATCTGTGTCGGTGCGACGTAAAGCGAATTCTAAAGAAAAAATAAAACAAATAAAAATTAACGGAAGAATTGGACGAAATAAGACCGTATTAATGAAATGCTGCGTTCGTCATTTCACATCCATTACTCGAGCATACAATTCTACTCATCTGGTATTATACAAATAGATTTACAATCCCACGCGAAAAGAAAACATGCTTTACCTTTTCTCGCAAATGTAACAGTAGTGATTTTCACAACACGGCAATGGCAGTACGTACACTCTCGCAAGTTACGGAAAAAAAAAATATGACTATACCCATAATATTAAAAGAAGCGTTTTACCAAGCTCGATAGCTGCAGTCGCTTAATTGCGGCCAGTGTCCAGTATTCGGGAGATAGTAGGTTCGAACCCCACTATCGGCAGCCCTGAAAATGGTTTTCCGTGGTTTCCCATTTTCACACCAGGCAAATGCTGGGGCTGTACCTTAATTAAGGCCACGGCCGCTTCCTTCCCACTCCTAGCCATTTCCTGTCCCATCGTCGCCATAAGACCTATCTGTGTCGGTGCGACGTAAAGCAAAAAAAAAAAAAAAAAGAAGCGTTTTGACAAATACAGCTGGAGGGAAGGCCAACTGTAGTGCCATTGCATGGTGTTGTCACATTCCTGCATTCCTTTATCCTTGCCTTCACTTCCGGATCACTTGTTCGTTGCTTCAGAACACCGTGTCTTGTTGTATATAACTCAGAAGGGAGAGGTTTGGCAATTCCAAGCAACACGAGTCGGCCAGCAGGCTTATCTCCATGGTAACCGCAATGGGTCCACCCACGTTTCCATGGCAACCATACCTCCTACTCCCTTCTCCCCATCCAGGCAGGCAGTTAATCGGACCTTCCTCTAAGAACTCTCAGAACGTGTTTTTCAATATTACGACCATACGTAGTGCCAACATGCGAGATGAACGGTGACTGTAAGACGTCGTATCGACAAGTAGGATCCCTAAACTGTACGATTAGCGACGTTGAAAATGAAATGGCGTATGGCTTTTAGTGCTGGGAGAGTCCGAGGACAAGTTCAGCTCGTCAAATACAGATGTTTCGATTTGACTCCCGTAGGCAACCTGCGTGTTGTGATGAGGATGAAATGAAGATGAAGTGACACATACACCCAGCGTCCCTGCCAAAGAAATTAACCAATGATGGTTAAAATTCCCGACCCTGCCGGGAATCGAACCCGGGACCCCTGAGACCAAAGGCCAGCACACTAACAATTTAGCCATGAATCGAACCTAACAGTTAAAAAAATGATAAATCACTACCTTTAGTATTAATAGGAGATAAAGAGTAAGGTTGTTCCGTTAGTGACTACGTTTACATGTTGAGGACTATAGTGTCGGAGTTATAGATAATGGAGGCCTGTACCTCCCATTCCCCCAAGAGCCTTCATGGCCTGTGCGGAGGTGGCCTTACTTGTATTTTCTCAACAATCAAATCAAACTTACCTATGCAATTCCTGGGCCCCTCACCGAAGGGCATGTAGGTGTAGTTAGGTCTCGATCGCTTGTTTTCCTCGGTGAAGCGTTCAGGATCGAAGCGTTTAGGATCTGGATAATATTGAGGGTTGTAATGGATCCCAGTGAGGGAAACTACAACGGCATCATCCTTGTCCAGGGTGATGTTGGTGCCAGGTAGAGTGTAAGGCTGCAACAGTTTACGGTCCAGGAATGGTAGAACCGGGTACATCCGTAGCGTCTCTGAAATAACACATTGTTGTGGTTAGATTGGTTCCTGATTGTGAAACTACATTAACGTTAACATTCTGACTCCCAACTTGTATTCCTTGGTATTTTTCTAGATGTTTTGACGATGGCTGAAATAGGCTTGTAAACTGCTAATACGAAGAGGGACCAAAATAACTGGACACCATTTTCCAAAAATACAGAATTTATTTTGTCGAGTTACAACGTTAGTCGCCTTCGAAATACACTTAAGAAAATGGAAATTGCAACACCATGAAGGCATTGGTCGTTTGTGTTGATTTTCAAGATATGGAACGATGTCATCAAAGTTTCAGACCCATTGGATTGTTGCTACAGGTCTCCCCACGTGATTGGTCGCGGAGGATTCAACTCCAGTATACGGACTCTGGTGTAGCGTAGCCGCATCATTCGGATGGCCCGGATGGAACACCATGCAACAGCAGCGCAAATTCGAGCAGCTGTGGCACCCCACGTTATGCAACAAACAGTTGGTAATCGCCTGCGTGCAGCTGGCTTACGAGACCGTGTCCCTGCAGAAGGTGTTCCATTGACCCCACAATAGCGACGTGTAAGATTGGCCTGGTGTCGAGAAAGATCGACGTGGGTCGACGAACGGCATAGGGTCGTCTTTAGTGATGAATCGCGCTTCTGTCTTGCCCGCAGTGATCACCGGAATCGTGTGCGCTGACGTACCGAAGAGAGGGGCCGCCCAGATCTTATTGTCGAGAGGGACACAGGGCCAACACCAAGCATTATGGTCTGGGGAGCTATTGGCTTTAATGTGAAATCACAATTAGTGCTTGTTGAGGGCACTATGACTGCTCGACAGTACGTTGATAGGGTACTCAGTCCAGTGGTTGTCCCTATGATGGCAAACAATGCTAATGGGATGTTTTAGCAGGACAATGCCCGGGTTCACAATTCACGCATCTCCAGAAAAGCTCTCCACGACATCACAACCTTAGAATGGCCCGCCAGATCCCCGGACCTCAGTCCTATTGAGCATGTGTGGGACATGATGGGTCGACAACTGGCCAACCGTCCTCAGCCACCCACAACTCTGGAACAACTGACCCGTGCAGTGCAGCAAGCATGGTCCACAATTCCTCAGGAAGCGATCCAGGGCCTTATTGACTCCATGCCTCGACGAATTCATCAATGTATTGCAGCGCGTGGTGGGCACATCCTGTATTGATTGTTGTCCAAACTTGCGGTCAGGGGAACCTGAAAGTGTAATCATCGAATCATAACCGAACACTCGTCCTGCATGTTCAATTGCAGTAACGTAGCACCACTCCTTCTGGTTGTTGCAATTTCCATTTTCTTCAGTGTACATCCATTAACACTAATACACTTGTTCAAGCTTTTTTTTCTACTGCGCGAAAAACCTCTTTAATCGTCCTTTTGGTTACCTTGCATCACCGCCTTCGATTCTCTTTTCACCTCCGGAGTGTCAGCAAAACGTTTCCCTTTCAGCTGCCTTTTCATCCGGGGAAGCAAAAAGGAAATTACAAGGTGCGAGATATGGTGAGTAGGGTGGGTAAGGTAGCGGTGGCATGTGGTGTTTCCCCAAAATATTATGCACAGAAATAGCTGTGTGAGCTGGAGCATTGTCATAGTGGAGGAATCAATCCCTACTCTGCCATAAATCGGGACGTTTCAACCGAACGCTCTCGCACAACCGCCTCAAAACACTCAAGAAGAGGACTTGGTTCGCCTTCCACAAAATCACATAAATCGAAGAGGTCGAAAAACACGTCGCACGAAACTGCCACAGGGGCTCGCTACAACCGTCAAACCACGCTGCTTGGCATACTGACTCAGAAGTGCTTACTTAACACTCACCTTGAGAGAGAAGCACGAATTACAAGAGCGACGCTCGCAGCGAATTACGTCCGGTTATTTTTTGATCCACACTTGTATTGTATCGTGATGGCGGGGTGGTAAACATATAAATACACGACTCGTACCGTTTACTCTAAGAATAATTAAATAACACTAATTGCTGTACAATTACAGAGGCACACAGTCACTCTAGTTAGCGCTCTCTCTCTCACTTCTGCAACTGTCACTTGCAACGTGGGGCAGTTCACAATTAAATTCACTGTACAACTATTAGAGGCTGCACGGCTCACAGTTTGTGCGCGCGCAATCTTAAATTCACACCTACAAGTTAGCCTTCGTTCTTCACAGTCCTACGTCGCTCAGCTGCACTGTTCCACCTTCGTTGTCAGTTCAGAGACAGCACTTGGTCGGCACTGTAGCACGCTGATGCAGTAATACACAGCAGTACCCACACCTCACAGCACTGTCTTCGCTGACTGAATCACTAGCAATAATAATAGTACTAATAATAATAATCGTATGGCTTTTGCTACCATGTGCAAATATTTTCATTTGACGCCATCTGGCTGTCTGCTTGTGAATTTTGACACTCCGTTTTACTCTGGACCTACTAGAGGGCAGAGTAAACCGAATCTCTCTTGCGCGTCTATGGCTGAGATTTTAATCAATTTTGTCGGGTGAGCACCAGATGTGCTACCAGAGATATTTTATAAGCCGACATCGTACGTCATGGAGTGTCGAATGGACTCTTCTCTGCCCTTCAAAAATCTGACTACCTCTGCCGGGTTTGGAGCCGCTATCTTGGGATCCGAGGACTGACACTCTGCTACTGATCCACAGAGGCAGCTGAATCGCTAGCAAAAGTGAGCCCACACTGAACTGCTGGGAATATTCCGGCATGTTTTTTCCAGCTGGGCCAGCCCTTCGAGATACTTCGGACGAGGAGAAGCCCCTGAAGCTCTCTGGCGACCGAATGCTGTGGTTACACCTCGAGTCCTTCTTCTTCTTCGTTGTAGTTTGGGCCTACTGAGGACCACGGGGCTCGTATCTTCTCGTCACTTGGGCCTTCTGTTTTCTCCTATTCCAGTATTCCTTCATTTTCTCTCTGTGAGCCAGTTTTCTTTCCTCCATCCACATAGGTCTGCTGGTTCCTGTTTTCTTCGTACTAGTAAGCGACGTTGGAAAAAAATCCCCGCTGGATGGCTTGCCGAAACTGTAGGCGGTCATGTATGGACTCATGTGGGATCCCCAGTTGATCCAGATCTGACTTGGCCGAAGAGATCCACTTGTTCCTGGATGCCACAGCGAAGATCCTGTTGGTAAATCTGCAGAGGTTCATGCGGGTTAGGTGCCCATAGAAGACCAAGCCCCTTTTCCTTATACAAGTAACAATGTAATTCCGATGTTTGTAAAGCTCATCGTTGTGCCGAATTCTGTAGGTGCCTCCCTCTTCTCTTACGGGTCCCAGTATTCTCCTCAGAATCTTCCTTTCTTTGAGTTCTAGTTTTCAGAGAGGGCCTTTCCTAGTCATCACGAGACACTCAGAGGTGTAGAGAACAGATGATTTTACTATCGCATCATAGTGCCTGAGTTTGAGGTACTTTTATGTGTAGATGCTTCTGTAGGAGTGATAAGCCCTCTCAAACTTGGTGCACCTGGTGTCTAAGGCTAGGTTCTCACTCTCGTTTTCAGAGATCCATTCTCCTAGCTACTTGACGGCCGGCACCTTTCCGATGGTGGTATCTTCTAGTGGTATTATGGAAGGGGCTTCATTGATATTGGTCATGAATTCAGTCTTCCTGATGTTGATCTTCAAGCCAGACCTAGCCACTATAGTACGAAGGTTCTGCAGGTGGTGGGTAGTTTCCTCTGTACTGTTAGTTAGTACATTATGGTGAGGTCGTCGGTAAAGGCAAGACATGAGACGTTAAGGTTGTTTTTCTTGTACCCTAGCTTCAGTCCTGCTCCTCATTGTAATATTGCCTTCCATTCCCTTATGATATTCTCTCGGATGCAGTTGAATAGAAGGCAACAGAGTTCATCTCCTTGCCTAACTCCTGTCCTGAGGGAGAAGTTCTCAGCACCTCTGAACTTGACCATAGAAGTAGTGGCCTTCAAGGTAGCGTGGACTAATTTTGAAGGTCTTCTCATCAAGGTCAAGTTCCCACAGGGTGAGGAAAAGTGTCTCTCTGTCAATCGAGTAGTATTCTTTCTGGAAATCTAAAAAGACAACTACCCAGGGATCCTCTTCGACTCTTATAGATGAGAATGGCCTTGAGATTTTGTATTTGCTCTGAGCAAGATCTATTAGCATGGAAGTCAGCCTGATATTCACCTAACTGAGAGTCTAGTTGACTGGTGACTCAAACTAGCAGGGCTGCAGAAAGAATCTTGTAGGTGACTCGTAACAAAGAGATACCTATGTAATTATTGAGGTCCATCTTACTTCCCTTCTTGTGAAGTGGATGTATCACAGCAGACGTCCATCCTGACAGTTAGGTCTCTGTTTTCCATATATATTTTAAGATCTGGTGGATGCTCTGCAGGGATTGTTCGTCTGCGTATTTTCACATCTCTGCCACAATACCATCTTCACCTGAGGCCCTGTTATTCTTTAGGTTCGTGATTATATCTTCTACTTCTTTCCTAACAGTTGGTTGATAATCAGGGTTCATATTGAAGTTTCATGGAAGATTAGTCTTTCACTAGGTTTTTCTTTGTTGAGGAGCTTCTGGAAATTATCTGCAAGAATATTGGTGCAGTCTCTGTTGTTCAGTTGAATCTTCCTGTCCTGCCGACAAAGAAGTAAGGTAAGGACAGTATTCTGGGTCACCTCTTTCTTGAGTCCCTTGCACAGGTCTCTAGAGTTATTTTTTCTGGAAGTCTTCCTCCGCTTGTTGCAGCAGGGTTAGTAGGTAATTTCTCTTGGCTCTGCGTACGGTCTTTGCAGTTGCCTTTCTTTGAGAGATGAAGGCCTCATAGTTGGCTTCATTCCTGTTGCGGTTCCATCTGATTCAGGCTCTACGCCTTTCTTTCATTGCCTTGTCCCATTCCGTTGTCTACCAAAGGTGCTTTCCTTTGTTGGACGTAGTGGGAATAGTGTCATTGGCGGCATTCAGAATAGCTATCTGCAAGGCTGGCCAACCTTCTTTCTGTGTCTTCTTCCTGAATGAATCTTGAAAGGTGCAATTTTTATCACGTAGTCGCAGAGTGTTGAACCTCAGTATTCTACAGCTCCTTGGGGTTTTACTACTTTTCTCAACGGTTGAAAATTAGCCTTGACAAGTGAAAGGTAATGATCAGAGTCTATGTTTTCTCCTCGCAATACTTTGACGTTTGGTATCTCTCTATTATATTGTCTGTCTATAGCCACATGATCAATCTGAAATTCGCCTAGCATATTATACAGTAGCTTGGGCTCTTCCAGGTCTTGGCCTTCCTAGAGGGCGTTTAAAGGCTGTTGTATTTAAGACCAAGTTTTACTTATCACAGAGTTCTCTGAGACGTTCTCCATTCTTGTTTGTTCTCTTGTGCGCTGCTTAAAGGCCTACTATCCTTCGGTATTTTCGTTCTTTGTCAACTTGCTCATTAAAGTCACCGATAAGTATGGTGGAATAATGGGGTGGAATCTTGTATAGTATTCCGTTTAGGGAGTCCAAGAAGTGTTCAACTATTTCCAGGTCTTTCCGCGTGGTGTCATTTGTGGGTGCGTGGAAGGTCAGTATGGTGTATGTTCTGCTGCGAGAAAGGAATGACAGTAAGGAAGTTCTTCCATTAGGTGAAGTGAAACTAAAATATGATCGACCATCCTGCGATGTACTGTAAAACCTGTGCCTAGGTGTGGTACTGTACTCAGCACTCTTTCACCTGGTATGCCCTTATAAATCTATAAGCTTCTGGCTCAATGGCATCTTCGTCTGGAAACCGGGTCTCTTGGAGCGCTGCTATCTTGATGTAGTTGCCTAGCACCTCAAGTGTCTGTTTTAGCTTACCCACTTTAAGAAGGGATTTGATGTTTACAGTAGCTAGGTAGGTGAAGTTTCTCTTGTTCTTCAATTTGTCTGTGTGGAGCTTGTAATGGTGGAATGCATGAAGGTGCAGTTTCTCTAGAATCCGATGACCTTCCTGCCCCATCCTGAATGGGGTTGAAGGTTTAACTCTCAATGTTGTACGTCTTGAATCTCTCAGCACAGATCGGTTCACCGACCCAACTTCACGCTGGGATTGGTTACCCAACCTTCGACTGGGTTGCTCGGCTTAACCAGGACACCACGTGTAGATTAAAATAATATTTTAACGTCAAGTACAAAAATTTACGCCCGATGCGCAGCCGAGAGTGACACAGCAATTTTCACGAGATTCAAAATATATTCTAAACTCTGTGCCATACCATAGTTTATTTATTGCCAATAACTTAATCAGAGTAGATAACAGTGTAAACGGAGATATGTTGGTCGTCTGGGAGATAAAGGATATAAACTAGTTGAAATCGATTGTACATAGAACTAAAGTAAACCGAATAGGCTACAGAAAAGGAGCATATATTTCATTCCGGAGGGTGTTTTAATCGATACTTATATTGCTGTGACATCTTTGGTTCTCAAGAAGTCTGTATCTCTTAATTATTTATTTTAAGTGTACTTGGAGTATTATATTCAATAGTTCATAACTATTTCACTTCTAAGAATAAACACGTTAGTTAGATTACCAAGGATGAAGAATAAAATAGTAATTTGTATACTAGCTATTATTTCTTTCTTTCTTTCTTTCTTTCTTTCTTTCTTTCTTTCTTTCTTTCTTTCTTTCTTTCCTAATCCGTTTACCTTCCAGGGTTGATATTCCCCCTGGATTCAGCGAGGGATCCCACTTCTACCGTCTCAAGGGCAGTGTCCTGGAGCATAGCCCTGGCCCTGTTAGGTTCAATCAATCAATCAATCAATCAATCAATCAATCAATCAATCAATCAATCAATCAATCAATCAATCAATCAATCAATACTGATCTGCATTTAGGGCAGACGCCCAGGTGGCAGATTCCCTATCTGTTGCTTTCCTAGCCTTTTCCGAAATGATTTCAAAGAAATTGGAAATTTATTGAACATCTCCCTTGGTAAGTTATTCCAATCCCTAACTCCCCTTCCTATAAATGAATATTTGCCCCAGTTTGTCCTCTTGAATTCCAACTTTATCTTCATATTGTGATCTTTCCTACTTTTATAAACGCCATTCAAACTTATTCGTCTACTAATGTCATTCCACGCCATCTCTCCGCTGACAGCTCGGAACATACCACTTAGTCGAGCAGCTCTTTTTCTTTCTCTCAATTCTTCCCAAACCAAACATTGCAACATTTTTGTAACGCTACTCTTTTGTCGGAAATCACCCAGAACAAATCGAGCTGCTTTTCTTTGGATTTTTTCCAGTTCTTGAATCAGGTAATCCTGGTGAGGGTCCCATACACTGGAACCATACTATAGTTGGGGTCTTACCAGAGACTTATATGCACTCTCCTTTACATCCTTACTACAACCCCTAAACACCCTCATAACCATGTGCAGAGATCTGTACCCTTTATTTACAATCCCATTTATGTGATTACCCCAGTGAAGATCTTTCCTTATATTAACACCTAGATACTTACAATGATCCCCAAAAGGAACTTTCACCCCCATCAACGCAGTAATTAAAACTGAGAGGACTTTTCCTATTTGTGAAACTCACAACCTGACTTTTAACCCCGTTTATCAACATACCATTGCCTGTTGTCCATCTCACAACATTTTCGAGGTCACGTTGCAGTTGCTCACAATCTTGTAACTTATTTATCACTCTATAGAGAATAACATCATTCGCAAAAAGCCTTACCTCCGATTCCACTCCTTTACTCATATCATTTATATATATAAGAAAACATAATTATTACATGGTCAGATAAAGCTTCACCTACTCTAATTCTTTGAGATCTATTTTCTAGAAATATAGCAACCCATTCAGTCACTCTTTTGTCTAGTCCAATTGCACTCATTTTTGCCAGTAGTCTCCCATGATCCACCCTATCAAATGCTTTAGACAGGTCAATCGCGATACAGTCCATTTGACCTCCAGAATCCAAGATATCTGCTATATCTTGCTGGAATCCTACAAGTTGAGCTTCAGTGGAATAACCTTTCCTAAAACCGAATTGCCTTCTATCGAACCAGTTATTAATTTCACAAACATCTATCATAAGCCCTTATCTTGGAGTGCCTGAGTGGATTCAGCCTCCATTTTGGTTCTCGGCCTTTTCCATTCCCCTTTGTGTTCTTCTTTCTTGGCTGTGTACAGTAGTATGGGCTTCGGCTCCTATATTTCCTGGATATTTCGATCCGCTTTTCTGGTGTGGTCCCCTACGAAATAAGAGTAGCGAGTGTGAAAGTTGTTCAAGCTTTTAAGAGCTGAAGGCGTAAGTCATTTCTGTAAATTCATTAATCTAATGTAAATTAGAGGCCTATGAGGGCATTGTAACGTGTCAAATGTGCATTGTTGTTCAGGATCCAAGACCCTTCCGAAATTAAACTCTAATTTGAGGGTTCTATTCTCCTCTAGATAAATTTATTCTAGAAGCTGTGGCTTCTTCTTTTGAACAATGCAAAATTCCATATTCCCTCTGCTAGGGGACTTTATCAAGGCTAGAGCCTAACAAAATGATAACAAATACAAGTGTTCCGAATTAAGTTTTGTGTAATGGAAATGGGAGCTCTCACGTGTCCCCCGTTGTGAATTAATCAAGCTTATAAACTTATTTGTTATTAATTTCTCTTGTTAAATCAGTTTGTTATCTTTATTTCAGTACCGACCATATATTATTATAAAGATAATTATGGACTGAAATTAAAGAGATAGAATTAATGATTCAGTGTGAATTTTTGGAAGCAGTTTTATTTGGAGGTTCCGGAACTACAAACTACGCATGTCTTTGTTAGCTTTACGATGTTCCATTTCATTACTGAGAAATCATTACTACGTGTTATAATTCGTTTAGTTTAAAGACGTTATTAGAATAATTTAAAACCAAACCACATGGTGCAACAGCCCCCAATAGCTATGGCCTACCAAGCATCCGCTGCTCAGCGCGAAGGCCTGCAGATTACAAGGTGTCGTGTGGTCAGCACGAAGAAACCTCTCAGCCATTATTCTTGGCTTTCTAGACCAGGTTGCCATCTCACCGTCAGATGGCTCCTCATTTGTAATCACGTAGGCTGAGTGGACCTCGAACCAGCCCTCAGATCAACTGACCTGGCCGGGAATCGAACCCAGGGCCTCCGGGTAAAAGGCAGGCATGCTACCCCTACACCACGGGGCCGGCATTAAAATAATTCAATCAACAAAATGATTGTAAACCAAAATTAAAAATGCATTTGTTTCATTACGCTTAGTCTATTGTGGCAACCTTCAACTGAGGGAATTTTGTAGATAAAAAGAAAAGAAATTTTCATAAATATTTTTGTCACAATTTAATTTTTGGCTCGTGCTTTGTCCGAGCGTTATCAGAGAAACAGCATGGGGAGGTCCCCATACGTTGTTTCCAATGTAAAGTTTGAATTGCGGAGTTGTGATGATAACGGCAGGCTCACTTGCCTACTGCCATTCACAATGGAGTTGGGAAGTTTACATTATAATGGCAGGCCCCATTGCCTAATGCGGGGACACAATCGATTTGGAAAGTGTTCGTTATAATCGCAGGCCCCCTTTCGTTCATCCAGACAGATGATAGTTGAGGAGTTTTATTATAATGGCAGGCAAGTTCCCTACTGCCAATCAAAATTGAGTTGTGCTATTATCATTATAATGACAGGCCCCTTTTCCTAATGCCAGCCAGCTTACTGCCAGTCACACCAATTTGGTGAGTTTCCATTAAAGTAGCAGGCTACTATGCCTAATGCCAATCACATTTTAGATGGGTACATTTGTTCATAATGGCGAACACCGTTGCCCACAGCCAAACACAATTGGGTAGGGGAGTCTTGAACAAAATTGCATGCTCCCTTGCCTTCTGCAAGTGAAATCGAGAAGGGAATTCTTTACAATGTGGTCCCTCCTTACTAATGCCATTTACACAAGAGTTGGAAAAGGACTCCATGCCTACTGCCAGTCAAAGTCGATATGGGGAGTACTGTTTACAATAGCAGACACACTCTTTCTTCATCGCTGCAAATCGACATCAATATATATTGTAACTTCTTTTGATGATAATACTAAATAAATGATGAATAAAAATATATAAATAAAATTACTCAAAAACTTAATAAAATTAATAAGCATAATTAACCGAAATGTCCGTAGTATGGGCGCCAGAGTTCACCAGAATGGATCCCTCGAATTTAGATAAGAGCATGATAGACTTTATATCCCAGGGCGTGTACATAATGCTGCGAACTGGTACATCTGCTGCAGGCCTTACCTAACCTCCTGAAAACGACTAATTAGGTAGGAACTGCACCTAGGTTTATCAATAACACTGATTCTAAAATAGCTAACTATATTCTGAACAAATTCCGTGCATGAGCACCTCATCAACATACAACATTATACATATAATACACACATAAAATATTGCTGGAAGACTCCATATTTACAACAACAACAATAATGAAAACCGTGGGAAAACGAAAGCGAGAACTAAGTTACCATTTGTAAATAGTCCGATGAACAATGTACATGTATGAAGATAAATACCCTTCACTGTCTCTATCAATTCGACTTACCGATTCTCATAATCGGCAGTTATCACATCACACAGATACTGTACCTTGTACTACTGTGTTCACATACTTTAACACTTGTTGTAAAGATATATACACACGTCTGTCGATCCTCAACATATAAATTTATGGAAAGTCTGAGATAGCTTTCACCAACATATAATGCTAGGCCGCCACAAGTGCTACAATACTTAATGCGCAAGCACTCTCCACAATCAGCCACTTTCCACAAACATAACACGACTACGCTCCACGAACGTTTGAAGTCCAGTCCATTGCAGCCATGTCAATCCAGTACCGTGTCTCAGCACCACTTCCTTCCCGTACAGTGCGTCAGTTGTAGTTGTAGTTATCTTCCTTATCGTTCCTTTACCATCATCTCCACAATCACCCTTACAATGTCTCTTACAATGTCTCATACAATGTCTCATACAATCCTCTAGTTGCCGCCGTATGACCAACCTTTATAGACATCAACATCCCCCTCCACTCAGATGATACGTCTGGATTGGTGCTTGCCAGCCAATCATGGGTGGTCCTCTTCTCAAGCCCAAGCCCTGAACTACTTCTTCCTCCCAAGACAGTAACAAACACTCGGGAGTTTTCATGAATCACCAAACTTTCCCTGGTACAACAACAAGCTCATCTCATCAGGCTGGGATATATACATGACTCATACGAACTTCCCGACGACCACAACAAATACATCTCATAAGACACTGGGATATTCATATGACTCATTGAAATTACCAGAGTTATTAAAGCAATGTTTTCCCACTCGTGCAAAACAAATTACTCATACCTACATATGTGGATATCTTCCAGCTTACCCATATAAATGGCAAAGTATACAAATAAATACTGATAATAATAATAATAATAATAATAATAATAATAATAATAATAATAATAAATCGAATACTGACAATAATATCTATAACTTCTACATATAATTCGGGGGTGTGATATATGTACTATCACATAACGCCCCCTTGGTGAATCGATGATATCACATATTATGATTCACCATAAAACGGAACTTCATACATAACCTTATAATGGCATAACTGAACACATAATTTACTGCAATAATGATATATACATTGCGTCTACTGCATTGTATTCGCACACACGAAATACAATTTGTCCAAACAACAATAATAATAATAATAATCATAGTATGGCTATATACACACAACTCCGATTGTTTCATATAGCATTGAACACAATCCCTTCTTGCTACTGTACACATACATTAAAATTGATAATATATACATCCAAGGTGTAGATCCTATCTCTTGTATCTGCGAAGGCTATAGATATTAAATGTCCCAAGGACCTTATTTTCAGCGGTTAGGAGCCTATAAGCACACTTGCCTATTCTACTGTCCACAGTATATGGACCCTGATATAAATGAAAAAACTTATGCATAGTTTTCTGATCGGCATTCGACAAATGAGGAACTCTGAGAAGCACCTCGTCTCCCACCTCAAACTCGTCCTGTACTTTCCCCTTTTGCTGGCGAATTCTCCTATTACCTGCCTTAATTAAATTATCCCTAGCCAGCTGGATACAGATATCCCTGGGTACCGCCTCTCCTGTAGCTAAACCTAGTATTCTAGCGAGTTCGTTGGTAGGCTTCCTACCTAATTGAACCTCAATCGGAGAATGTCCAGTACTGTCGTGCTTAGTGACGTTAAACCACCGCTCAATATCGTCCAGGCGATTAAACCATGAGCTGTGTTTCTCGCTCACATACGACCTGAACATCCTGCCGAGTTCTCTCATGACTCTTTCAGACATATTCCCTTGCGGATATCGTATCGACGAATAAATATGCTGGATCCCAATTTCCGCCAATTTGGTTCTCCAGACTTTTGAGGAAAATTGTGATCCATGGTCTGATAGTATCCTGAGTGGCTTACCAAACTCAGGCACATACTTGTCAATGATCTGATTGACACACCCTCTCCCTGTGGCTTTCCTCAGGGGATACAACTTGACGTATTTGCTGAAGGCATCTAATACGACAAATATAAACTGGTATCCATACCGAGAAGACACTAACGGTCCATACAGATCCACGCATACAAGCTCTCCAGGCGCCTGCGTCAAAACTACCTGTCTAGGACCCTCTAAATGCCTGTTGGGGTGCTTGCAGCGCTGACACAAGTCACAAGTCGCTAGAATTTTCCTAACGTCCCTTCCCATGTTCTTCCAAATGAAATTGTACTGAAGAGCACATAAAACCTTGTCCGGACCGAAATGGCCCAACTCCTTGTGATAAAACCAAACAATGTCTTCTGTCAAAGACTTGGGGACTATCACACACCACACATCTTTATGACACTTCTTAGCCAGTAAATCACCTTGTAATCGGTACCACGTGTTACCTTTCTGAATCTGTGTATCAGGCTCACTAGCCTCCAATTCACCAATTATCTGAATGAGGTCGACATCCTTCCTCTGTTCCAGATTAATCTTACGCAAACGTAACTTCTCCTCCTTACGATCATAAAATTTAGCAGTACATACTAAAATTCCTCCTGACTGTTCGGCGACAATGTCTTCACGAGATACCTGAGGGTTTCTACTCAAGAAATCTGCTAAGACATTGTCTGCCCCTTTGACATGAGATATGTCAAAGTCGTACTCTTGTAAGGCCAGGATCCAACGAGACATACGATTAGACGTTAACTTACACGTCTGCATAAAAATCAGAGCATTGTGATCCGTCATAATCTTAAATTTAGTTCCTAACACATACGTTCTAAATTTACCCAAGGAGTACACAATGGCAAGCAACTCTAATTCGGTAACAGTATACCTCTTCTCAGCTAAACTAAGTCCCCTACTAGCTAGAGACACAATCCCAAGGTTACCCTCATCATCCTCTTGAAATAACACCCCCGCAATCCCCTTATCGCTAGCATCAGTCATAACTAAGTATGCACGGTCTGATCTAGGATATTTTAGCATGACAGCTTCTCGAAAACCTAACTTAAGTTGTGTGAAAGCTGTATCATGCTCTGGACCCCAGTTCCACCTAGCATTACTCTTAAGGAGTTCCCTAAATGGCTCTACAAGAAATGAATATCTAATTACAAACCTCCTAAAATAATTGCAAACTCCCAAAAAGGACCGAAGTTGTTTGACGTTACGTGGTGTCCTGGTGTTGAAAATGTGTTCTAATTTCATCTGTTCTGGAGTTACACCCTGCTGCGTGATAGTGTGACCTAGAAATGTTATGTGTTGTGCACAAAATGTAGATTTATTCAATTTCAAGGTGAAACCTCCATCCCTCAACTTACGAAAAACAATCCCTAAGTGTCTCATGTGTTCCTCGAATGTATGCGACGCAACGACCAGGTCATCAACATAACTGGTGGTGAAATCCTCCGTTTCATGTCCCAACACAATGTCTAAAGCCCTGATAAGTGCGGCAGATGATGTTTTTGTGCCAAAAGGGACGCGTGTGAACTGAAATAACTTATTCTTATAAAGAAATGCGGTGAACTGCCGATCTTCCTTCCTTAAGGGAACTTGCCAGAAACTAGAGCTTAAATCAACCGCCGTGAGCCATTTCCTACCATCGAAACGTTGGATCAGGTCTTCGGTAGTCTCAGGTCGTTGTTGATCGGGTGCAATGCGTCTGTTCATCTGTCTGGCATCCAAGCACACACGAACACTCCCATCCTTCTTGGCTACAACCACTAAAGGGTTCACATATTGACTACTTGAAGGTTCAATGATCCCATCCTCCAACATTTTCGATATAACCTCATCTACAGCTCTGGCATGAACATGTGGAATAGGATACCGCGGTCCCACAAAACTCGAGCGATCAGTGATGTCAAACTTATGCTCATAAAGGTGAGTTTTTCCAGGCTTACCACTAAAAACGTCGCTATACTCTACTAACAAAGAAAATAAGCAATCCTTCTGCTCCTGTACTAAATTCGTTCTGTCCACAGCCTCGAGGAACTGGTCTTCCTGACCAGTCTCCACAGACATGTGACACAGATTTACCTGTGACTCACTATCACAAACTTCATTTACTTCAACATCGTAAGCCACCTGGATACAACTCAACTCATGAACAAAAATTCCCTCATCGATCTTGTACTCCAATTTCATCAAATCATGAGAACTACCCCAAAAGAATCGAACCGTCGCACTATCATAATCCAACTTAACACCTTGACTACCCAACCAATCAGCCCCAAAAATCACCGGATATACTAAATTAGGCACTAATAAACATACCTGAAAAACAGTCTCATTGCCTATCTTAACTGGAATAGCCACTTGACTCTTAATTCTATGTGATTTGCTGCCTACCGCAGACAAGATAAAAGTGTTACTAACAGGAATTTCCTCTATGACATGTCCTTTCCTCTTAGCATCATCATAAAACTTAAGATTAATACAAGACTTCTCACTACCTGAATCTAATAAAGCCTTGACCTTATTCTCCCAAATCTCAACTTCAATCACAGGCGTAATCATAATAGCTTCAGATTCCTTCTGATCACAAAACACTTGGTCATTCAATAATTCCTCTTTCACGTCTAAATCATAACTTACCTGTTTCATCACGTGAATAGGAATTTCGGTATCGGACTGCCTATCTGACCCAACTAAGAAGTCCGATTCCGGTTTAAATTACTTGACATGGACTGTTCACTATTATCATGTCTCTGCACTTGATCTGGAGGTCTTTGATCCGTACGCCCCCTACTTTCTGATTCCCCTTGATTAGGTCTTCTGCCATAATATTCCTGGTGATTAACTCCCTGATTAGACTGTCTGTTTCCCCTTCCGGAATTACCACCCTGATTCCCTTGCCTAGAATGACTGAAATTCTGATTATTCCTATCTCCCCCTAGCTGATGACCTTGTCTCCCATTATCCCCGTAATTCCTACCTTCACTTTGCCTGGTCCTCCCCTGCCCTTCCAAAGCATCAAACCTCTCTAACAGCTGCTCTAATTCCTTGATCGTAACAATATTCTGCATACATGCAGCTAATCCGACCTTCTCAGGAAAATGCCTCAACATCTGGCGGACTGTATCTCTCTCCGATGCTAGACCTTCAATATTCTGGCTGATCAGAACATGCGCTAAGAAATACTCCGTCATAGATACACCTTCCTGAGGTTTATACTTGCCAAATAGCACGCGATCTCTTTCCCTTCCCTGAATAGCTTCACTCCAAAATTTAGAACTAAATTTCTCTCTAAATTCCTCTAAACTCGAAATACCCTGTCTATAAACTTGAAACCAGGATCTCGCTTCTCCAACAAATGCAATATCCAACATCTCATCAACCATACTCCACTCGATCAAACCATCGTCAAGATTCTTGGAAAACCGTTTCTCCACCGTTTTCAGGAATTCCATCGGATTAAACTGCCGACCATTAAACTTGGGTAATTCAGAGTCCTTCGTACAAGATACATACCTATTACCTATACTGCTACCTACTTGGATTTGACTGATCTCCTGCCTTAATTTCACATGACATGATTTAATTCCTTCTTCCACTACCATTCTGGCATTTCCTTCTACTGACTTGAGGTCATCTTTTACCGACTTAAGGTCTTTCTCCAATTTCTCATTCTTCTCATCTATACGCTTCGCTAAAACGTTCTGATTGGATTTAATTCTATCTATTTCTTCTACTTTATCTTCCACTATTTTTATTCTCTTATCACATTCCTTGCTGTTTTCAACAAATTCTTTCCTAACTACATTAAATCGGCATTCAATTTTCTCAGTCAATTCCAAGCGTTGAGATTCTACCTTATTACTGACTTCCTGAATTTCCCTGCTTTGATGGTCAAACTTCTGGTTCAATTCATCTATTCTACCATTCACAGCACTACTTAAACTATCAATTTTACTAGACAATTCAACACTCACTAAATTTAACTCCTTACTTTGATTCTCAATCTTACTGGACAGTTCCGTACTAACTGAATTTAATTCACTATTAATACTGTATATTTCATTACTTAAAAAACTCAATTCACTCTTCAACTCTTTACTCTGACTATCAATCTTGCTAGACAATTCAACACTATTATTATCAATTTTACTGGACAATTCAACATTATTATTATCGATTTTACTGTTAATACTGCATATTTCATTACTTAAGGAATTCAATTCACTCTTCAACTCTTTACTCTGACTATCAAGTAGCGATTTAAGCATACTGAGCATTGAAGACTCGTCTTGATCCCCTACATTCTGAGTTTGAGACGGGTTACTCGGTTCCTCACCTATCGTTACCGATTGATCTTTCCTACTATCAGCCATTTCGCTATTCTCACTTAAATTAGATAAACTCGATGTGGTGGAATTCTTTTGATTTCTCTTATTCTGATTCATAGTATCCACAACTTTAACAACCTCTCTACTTCTCAATTTTATAATACTGGACTCGCTACAACATTTCTTCATACTCCAATATACATATGAAACATATAAAACACTTCACTGACATAGTTTGCAGAATTCCAACCACACCTGACAAGTGCACCTACGCTTATAAGCCTAACAGATGTACCAATCATTCAGCCACACGTTGGGAAGCCAATTGTAACTTCTTTTGATGATAATACTAAATAAATGATGAATAAAAATATATAAATAAAATTACTCAAAAACTTAATAAAATTAATAAGCATAATTAACCGAAATGTCCGTAGTATGGGCGCCAGAGTTCACCAGAATGGATCCCTCGAATTTAGATAAGAGCATGATAGACTTTATATCCCAGGGCGTGTACATAATGCTGCGAACTGGTACATCTGCTGCAGGCCTTACCTAACCTCCTGAAAACGACTAATTAGGTAGGAACTGCACCTAGGTTTATCAATAACACTGATTCTAAAATAGCTAACTATATTCTGAACAAATTCCGTGCATGAGCACCTCATCAACATACAACATTATACATATAATACACACATAAAATATTGCTGGAAGACTCCATATTTACAACAACAACAATAATGAAAACCGTGGGAAAACGAAAGCGAGAACTAAGTTACCATTTGTAAATAGTCCGATGAACAATGTACATGTATGAAGATAAATACCCTTCACTGTCTCTATCAATTCGACTTACCGATTCTCATAATCGGCAGTTATCACATCACACAGATACTGTACCTTGTACTACTGTGTTCACATACTTTAACACTTGTTGTAAAGATATATACACACGTCTGTCGATCCTCAACATATAAATTTATGGAAAGTCTGAGATAGCTTTCACCAACATATAATGCTAGGCCGCCACAAGTGCTACAATACTTAATGCGCAAGCACTCTCCACAATCAGCCACTTTCCACAAACATAACACGACTACGCTCCACGAACGTTTGAAGTCCAGTCCATTGCAGCCATGTCAATCCAGTACCGTGTCTCAGCACCACTTCCTTCCCGTACAGTGCGTCAGTTGTAGTTGTAGTTATCTTCCTTATCGTTCCTTTACCATCATCTCCACAATCACCCTTACAATGTCTCTTACAATGTCTCATACAATGTCTCATACAATCCTCTAGTTGCCGCCGTATGACCAACCTTTATAGACATCAACATCCCCCTCCACTCAGATGATACGTCTGGATTGGTGCTTGCCAGCCAATCATGGGTGGTCCTCTTCTCAAGCCCAAGCCCTGAACTACTTCTTCCTCCCAAGACAATAACAAACACTCGGGAGTTTTCATGAATCACCAAACTTTCCCTGGTACAACAACAAGCTCATCTCATCAGGCTGGGATATATACATGACTCATACGAACTTCCCGACGACCACAACAAATACATCTCATAAGACACTGGGATATTCATATGACTCATTGAAATTACCAGAGTTATTAAAGCAATGTTTTCCCACTCGTGCAAAACAAATTACTCATACCTACATATGTGGATATCTTCCAGCTTACCCATATAAATGGCAAAGTATACAAATAAATACTGATAATAATAATAATAATAATAATAATAATAATAATAATAATAAATCGAATACTGACAATAATATCTATAACTTCTACATATAATTCGGGGGTGTGATATATGTACTATCACAATATTCAGGTATTCAGATATATATATCGACATACAAAAGTATATGCATGTTTAAAATACTGCAGACCTTCATTTATAGATTAACTGCTGCTAAACGGTACGTCATATCGACAAACGGATTGTACCATAAGACGCCGCATTTAGAGGTCTAAATGGCTAGTACTATGATATTTTCTCGTAGCTCATCTATTCATGGGTCAGATTGAGTTAGAAACGTTGAATGGGGTGAGATCTGGGTAAGATTGTCTCATTGATTATATGACAGCTACAAGCATAGCATTTGGCTCACCCATGGCTACTGTATGGAACAATGACGGTGTAGAATTTTATGACTCTATCTTTCTTATAAGTGTGTCAAACAAATATACGTGTAAAAATCACAAAATTTACGTACAATCGAAAATACAGCCAAATCTAACGCATAAGGGAGAGAGATACGACAAAAAGGCATACGACCAAAGTTGTAGATCACTCCAAATTGAACTGAGTTTGTGCCATTCGTTTTATGATAGGACTTACTATTTAGCCACGAAATACCTCGAAACGAAGGTCTGCACCATCATTACAATTGCCTCGATATTTCGATATTCTTCGGGGATAAAAAGTTAAAAATTTAAAGATCTTGGAATTTTTTCGTCGGTTACAGGCTGAAACGTATAATTTTTCCAAATTACAATTTTCTACCTCGTCCGGCAGATTGTGCCGCATTCTTGATTTACCGGGCGAGTTGGCCGTGCGGTTAAGGGCGCGCGGCTGTGAGCTTGCATCCGAGAGATAGTGGGTTCGAATCCCACTGTCGGCAGCTCTGAAGATGGTTTTCTATGGTTTCCCATTTTCACACCAGGCAAATGCGGGGCTGTACCTTAATTAAGGCCACGGCCGCTTCCTTCCAACTCCTAGGCCTTTCCTATCCCCTCGTCGCCATAAGACCTATCTTTGTCGGTGCGACGTAAAGCCACTAGCAAGAAAAGAAAAGAAAAGCATTCTTGATTTTGGTGGAGGGCGGTAAAAAAGAGGACATTCAGGAAACTAAAGCCAAAAATTATGCAGATGGTCATTACTGTATTACTCTTTAAACGGATAGCTATACGAACATTTCGCCGAAATAGTCAATGTACAGACACAGGGTCGTTACGATTTTATTTATATAGATAAGGAATCTGCTCCATTAACAACACCTTATCGGCTATGTCTGCTGGACTTAGCCTGCAAAGTTTATGATATCTCCCTTATTAGCTTAATCCTCCTATCGAAATGATGCACATGAGAAAAAAATTTAGAAAGTGATTTCCATTAAGGATGGTAAATTTCCACTGATTTCGGATGTGCATATTTTGCGGGAGTGCAAAATCATGGTTTCGGTTTCGGATAAACCCCCATTAAATTTAGGTATTCAGAAATAATATTGGCCCTAAAACCTACCCAAGAACAGGTGGATTCTAAATATCAAGATTGGTAGAAATATATCCAGTAGTTTTCAAGTTATAAGAACTCAGACAAAAAGACACCAAAGCTAAAACATATGCAGATGGTCATTATTACACCTGAAACAAAAAACTGTAGGGATATTTCGCCAAAATAGTCAATGTACAGATACACCGTCATTACGATTTTATTTATATAGATAACAGGACGCCGTGTGAATGACGTTGGAAACTAGAACCTTCACCCTATTTCTTCCACAAGTCTTGTTCCAAACTACCAAAAAAGAAAACCAATGCAGATTTTCTGAAATGATACATGGCTCACCAGTGCAGAAGAGAAATAAATTTCGCGCAGTCTGTAGGGATACTCACCTGCTATTACCATGTCCAAGTAGTTCATATCCTGGATTGTCTCGTACGTGAGTTGATCATCATTCTTCTCCAGCACTGACTGGATCTCCTTCCTCAGGCGGCTCTGGATGTCCGGCTGAAGCGACAGCTCGTACAGAGCGAAACTCATTGTAGTTGACGAGGTCTCGAAGCCAGCGCCCAGGAATGTAAAAGCTTGTGCGACAAAATCGTCTCCTTCCAGCTCTGGAAGGATAGTGAATTTCTTTTCAGAGTATTTTACGGAAAAAGAAAGATGCTGTACATGTAAATTTCTTTGCTAAATGGAAAAACATAGACTCATGAATATGTTTTGGGGCTTATTAGGGTGTGAATATAGTGGAGCGGCGAGAGGCAGTCTGGCTCTACGGCCAAGTGGTTAGCGTGCAGGCCTTTGGTTCAAGGAGCCCCGGGTTCGACTCCCGGCCGAGTCGGGGATTTTAACCTTAATTGGTTATTTCCACTGGCTCGGGGACTGGATCTGTGTGTAGTCCTCAAATAAAAAATAAACAGGAAACAAGAGAAAAGAAAAATATCAGTAAATAAAAGTCTGTCCGCCTCTGTGGTGTAGTGGTTAGTGTGATTAGCTGCCACCCCCGGAGGACCGGGTTCGATTCCCGGCTCTGCCACGAAATTTGAAAAGTGGTAGGCCTACGAGGGCTGGAACGGGGTCCACTCAGCCTCGGGAGGTCAACTGAGTAGAGGTGGGTTCGATTCCCACCTCAGCCCTCCTGAAAGAGGTTTTCCGTGGTTTCCCACTTCTCCTCCAGGCAAATGCCGGGATGGTACCTAACTTAAGGTCACGTCCGCTTCCTTCCCTCTCTCTTGTCTATCCCTTCCAATCTTTCCATCCCCCGCAAGGCCCTTGTTCAGCATAGCAGGTGAGGCCACCTGGGCGAGGTACTGGTCATCCTCCCCAGTTGTATCCCCCGACGCAGAGTCTGAAGCTCCAGGACACTGCTCATGCGGCGGTAGAGGTGGGATCCCTCGCTGAGTCCGAGGGAAAAACCAACCCTGGAGGGTAAACGGATTTAGAAAGAAAGAAATAAAAGTCTGAAAAGTAGCTCTTTAAGAAGGGTGGGGGGCGAGGACCGAGGAGGAGGAGAGCTGCCAGGAATCAAAATAATGTAACAGCATGTGTAGAATTATAGTGGAGAGGAGAGGAGAGCTGCCAGGAAGGATGTGTTTAGTAGCGATGAAGAGCGAAACAAATTTATTTGTTTCACATAGCGGTGACCAGTGCTGTCGGGTAAGTTCGGCAACACTCGGTGGTTTTCGTTTTCGATGGATTCGCGGTTTTCTTCCTCAGAGTGTAGCTATGCGTATAACGTAGACCACGTGTGTTTGTTCATTTCTTTAAATTGTAGTCTCTGACTGGACAAGCTGCTGGATATAATCAAATGTTGGAAGAGACATCGTAAATTACTCCCGAAATGTACCTGGATATAAACTCAACTTCTCGTATGAACGACTAAATTCACCGTTTATATTATTTTTTTTGCCCTATCCATATTAATAAGATGAACATTCCATCGCCTTCGATTTCTAGCTGAATATATGTAATAATATTTAGCCGCCTGTGGTGTAGTGGTTAGTGTGATTAGCTGCCACTCCTGGAGGTCCGGATTCAATTCCCGGCTCTGCCACGAAACTTGAAAAATGGTACGAGGGCTGGAACGGGGTTCACTCAGCCTCGGGAGGTCAATTGAGTAGAGGTGGGTTCGATTCCCACCTCAGCCATCCTGGAAGTGGTTTTCAGTCGTTTCCCACTTCTCCTTCAGGCAAATGCCGGAATGGTACCTAACTTAAGGTCACGTCCGCTTCCTTCCCTCTTTCTTGTCTACCCCTTCCAATATTCCCATCCCCCACAAGGCCCCTGTTCAGCATAGCAGGTCAGGCCGCCTAGGCGAGGTACTGGCCTTCCTCCCCAGTTGAATCCCCCGACCCTGAGTCTGAAGCTCCAGGACACTGCCCATGAGATGGTAAAGGTGGAATCCCTCGCTGTGTCCGAGGGAAAAGCCGATCCTGGAAAGTAAACAGATAAAGAAGGAGAAGAAGAAGAATATTTAGCCGCATTACTACTTTCAAGACATGTCCATTTACAATACTTCGACAGAGACACCTTGACAACACACTGTATAAGTTGCGATTAGATTCAGTAAACTATGACTATGACGTTGGACAGTACCTCTTATTTGTGCATAGCACCGCTCTACTATCAACACTAAATATGTTCTGCTCTCCTCTCCACTCTCTTCTTCACACTCCTCTTCACACTCCTCGCCGCTCCACTATAAACACAGACTTTTTATGATATTAGTTCGTGGCGTCGACCTCTGTAGATCTTTTGCCACTAAACGCAGACTTAGTAGCCTCTTACATGCACCACATTGATCATAGGTTCTATTATTGTAGGGCCCGGATTCTCGTGTAATTACACATTCCACTCCTTTACTTCTTACAACTGAACATTAAGAATTTGGGAGAATTGTGCTTCTGATATGGTTATTCCTGTGCTTCATTTTACATATTTTTATATATTATGTGAAGAATGGCCGGCCCCGTGGTGTAGGGGTAGAGTGCCTGTCTCTTACCCGGCGGACGCGGGCTCGATTCTCGGCCAGGTCAGAGATTTTTACCTGGTTCTGAGGGCTGGTTCGAGGTCCACTCAGCCTAAGTGATTAGAATTGAGGAACTATCTGACGGTGAGATAGCGGGCCCGGTCTAGAAAGCCAAGAAAAACGGCCGTGAGGATTCGTCGTGCTGACCACACGCGGTCGTTTCGTAGGCAAGGCTCTTCAAGGGCTATAGTGCCATGGGGTTAGGTTAGGTTATGTGAAGAATGTAATATTTTTGTACATCAAACATTTTTAAAAAGTGGGCCAGCTCCTTTAATTTTCAGACTAATTTGTAGTAAAATAATTGGCGAATTCATCTCGTAAAGAATGCATTTCAACTGCTAAAGTTGGTTTTAAAATTATTTTGGAATTGGTATTTCTAACCCTTTATCTGTGAAATACCAAAGTTCCGGATGCCTCATCTGCATACAACAAAAAAATGCTTTCTCAGAATCTGTATGGCTAGGCGTCTTTAATTGGTCAGAGTTTCTAAAAAACTTCATGCAGTCTTGATATGCAATCCACGTTACTGAAGCTCTCTGTCTGTTTGCAAGATCAACAAGGAGAGCCCCCGGAATATAATGAACGCAACTAATTGTATCTCTTAAAATATGCACCGGTGACTTCCTGCGATGCTGAACGGTCCTTCTCAGGATACGAGAGAACTTTATCGGACCAGCGCCAAAACATCACAATGGAAAACCTGGAGAAGTAATTGGTGACACACTGCGCATCTTGATAGTAAAAAAGAAAGTTGCCGTACTATTGGTGTTACTTACTAGTATACTACTATATTAACTGTATTCTTTCCTTCTTTCTTAATCTGTTTACCCTCCAGGGTTGATTTTTTCCTCTGACTCAGCGAGGGATCCCAGCTCTACCGCCTCAAGGCTAGTGTTCTGGAGCGTAAGACTTTGGTTCAGGGGATAAAACTGGGGAGAATGACCAGTACCTCACCAAGGCGCCTCCCCTGCTATGCTGAACAGGGGCCTTGTCTGGGGATGGGAACGGATAGATAAGGAAGAGGGAAGGAAGCTGTCATGGCCTTAAGTTAGGTACCATCCCAGCATTTGCCTGGAGGAGAAGTGGGGGAAACCACGGAAAACCACTTCCAGGATGGCTGAGGAGGGTATCTAATCCCCTTCTACTCAGTTGACCTACCGAGGCTGAGTGGACACCGTTCCAGCCCTCGTACCACTTTTCAAATTTCTTGGCAGAGCCGAGAATCGAACCCGAGCCTCCGGGGGTGGCAGCTCATCACACTAACCACTACACCACAAAGGCGGACCACTGCGCATCTTGACAGTAAAAAAGAAAGTTGCCGTACTATTTGTGTTACTTAATAAGGGTTTAAAGACACATTCTATATTAACCATATTAAGTAACATTTAGTTGTTTCACTTTCAGGACAAGAGGGCAACAGGAAATTACCTACAACAATACCAAACCAAAATCAAACCCCATGGTGCAACAGCCCCGAAGGGCCTTGGTCTACCAAGCAACCACTGCTCAGCCCGAAGGCCTGAAGATTATGAGGTGTCGTGTGGTCAGCACGACGTATCCTCTCGGCCGTTATTCCTGACTTTCTTGACGGGAGCTGCCATATCACCATCAGATAACTCCTCAATTGTAATCACGTAGGCTGAGAGGAACTAGAATCCGCCCTCAGATCCAGGTAAAGAATCCCTGACCTAGCCGGTAATCGAACCCAGGGCCTCCGGGTAAGAGGCAGGCACGCTACCCATAGACCGCGGGGCCGCTTAGCTACAACAATGTATTGTGTGATATACTCAGCGATTTACAGTGGATAACATTATTTTACAATTTTTTTATTTCTTCTCTTCCTTCTTAATCTGTTTACTCTCCAGGGTTTGTTTCTCCCTCAGACTTAGTGAGGGATCCCCCATCTATCTCCTTAAGGACAGCGTTCTGGAGTGTGAGACTTTGGGTCAGGGAAAATAACAGGGGAGAAGGACCAGAACCTCGCCCAGGAGGCCTCACCTGCTATGCTGAACAGGGGCCTTGTGGGGGATGGGAAGGATTAGAAGAGATAGACAAGGAAGATGGAAGGAAGCGGCAGTCCACTTCGAGGATGGCTGGGGTGGGAATGGACCCCCCCCCCCGGCCCCGACCCACCTCTACTCATCTGACCTCCCAATGCTGAGTGGACCCCGTACCAGCCCTCGTACCACTTTTCAAATTTCATGGTAGAGCCGGGAATCGAACCCGGGCCTCCGGGGGTGACATCTAATCACACTAACCACTACAGCACAGAGGCGGACTAATTTTTTAATATTTGACTTAATTTGATTTTGCCTTTAAGTTGATTATTTAATACTGTCAACATTAGGCCGCCTGGGTGAGGTACTGGTCCTCATTCTCAGTTTTATCTCCGACCAAATGTCACACGCTCCAGGACACTGCCCTTGAGGCGGCAGAGGTGATGTCCGTCGCTGAGTCCGAGGAGAAAACCAACTGTAGAGGGTAAACGGACTAGAAAGAAAGAAAGAAAGAAAGAAAGAAAGAAAGAAAGAAAGAAAGAAAGAAAGAAAAAGTTTCCAGACGTCACGAAACGAAAAGAAAGTGATACTGTATAGGTTTTTGGGCTTAAGCCGTGTCAAGAAAAATAGGTGAAATTCTTAACGTTTCGCAGAGAACTGTGCTCTGCGTCCTAAGAAGAAATCTCGACAGACGACGAAAAAGGCTTCTTAAACAATGACACTTTGAATTTGGACGTTATAATAGAAGTGGAAATGGTACGTTCATTCGCCACCAGATGGCCCCCAGGACCTGGGGGAAGCTGACCGAACCATCACAATCGGACTAAGCGGTTCACATAACGTGTTTGCGTAACATATGACATAGGCAGGTGTATGATATAGACACAAGCCTGTTATGAAACATCTGGCGACGAGGAAGAAAGTGGCCAAGCGCCCCACTCCGTTCCGCGCGTGATATCGCAATACCCATTATCATGAGATTGTCTGTAGTGTCCCCTGTCGTTGCCTACGAGCCCCAGCAAAGAAGCAAATTTAACACGTTCACTGCCAACTTAATTAAACCTACGCGCGCGTCTGTGAGCTTGCATCGGGAGATAGTGGGTTCGAATCCCACTGTCGGCAGCCCTGAAGATGGTTTTCCGTGGTTTCCCATTTTCACACCAGGAAAATGCTGGGGCTGTACCTTAATTAAGGCCAAGGCCGCTTCCTTCCAATTCCTAGGCCTTTCATATCCCATCGTCGCCATAAGACCTATCTATGCCGGTGCGACGTAAAGCCCTAGCAAAAAAAAATAAACCTACAAATCGCCGCAGGAGCCAATGTGTTTTCTTTTTATTAGAATATGGTAGGTTTAGCATTACAAGTGAAATTTTTACACATACACGTAAAAAATCATGTGAGTCATCTGTACTGAAGGACAATGTAGTATCCTAGGTGCAGGTAGACGCACTTGTACGTAATCGATGTGTGTGTTATTAATACATTGCATTGTAACAAACGATGATAGATTGTTATGTAATAACCGTTCATACCAAGACTATCCTTCAGTAATTAACTGGATTTTCGATGGAGTACCGGTACTGAATATTATTGTAGTCATTCGCATCATGTACCCAGTAGCACTAGTGGTAAATCCTAAAGCAAGGGTCTAAGCAAAGTGCAGGATTTTGAGGGAACTGAGCACAATAATAAATGGGAGTCCCCCCTTCTTGTGGCACAATTTACATCTACTCCTTATTGATTTATCTTTTGCATTTACTTTTTGTGTAAGAATTTGAAAGACCGACCAGTAAAGACACGAATAACCGTATCAATACGAGGCGTGATTTTTAAGTAAGGGCCGTTTGAAAATAACGACACAACGAAAAACGATTTTCAAACACCACATTTATCTGCAGGTTTTACATACTTCACTCTATTTTTCAACGTAGCCGCCAAGTTTGTTTAAACACTTATCGTACCTTACAACTAAGTTTTGAATACCCTATTCATAGAAACTTTCCGCCTGCACCGAATCTCAAAAAAAAAAACTCAAACTTCGAGTGTTCGATGACGTTTTTGAGTCGTTATGTCGAAGAAGGTGACGACATGTTGAGTCAGATCGTAACGGGAGACGAAACATGGGTTTTGCATATCACACCCGAATCGAAGCAACAGAGCATGGAATGGAGAAACACACATTTGCCTGTAAAGGTGAAGGCCAAACAGACTCTGCCCCAGCGCGCAAGATCAAGAACTCCTGGTTATTGGGGCAGGCGGAAAGTTTCTATGAAGAGGGTATTCAAAACTGAGTTGTAAGGTCTGAAAAGTGTTTAAATAAACTTGGCGGCTATGTTGAGAAATATAGTAAAGTATGTAGAATTTGCAAATAGATGTGGTGTTTGAACATAGTCTTTAAAAACACGCCTCGTACAACGACGCACATGCGTGTCAGCCAATGTGTTAAACACGTATACGTATTTTATTTTAAAGGGGAGAAGGAACATGACGTATCAGTAGTTAAAACAAGAAGCTGCTAATAGGAAAAGAAGTTATCAACAATTGTGAAAAACAGATGTTCATGAATTTCTTTCGGTAAAATGTGTGCCGCGATGTTACCTAGCAACCGTGCAGGCTGTGATGTGAAGTACTGATGGATGACCATGACATACAGATCCGCGGCCTGTGCAGCTCCCTTTATACAGAGCCATGGTCTGTGCAGCCCTCTTTATACAGAGCCATGGTCTGTGCAGCTCTCTTTATACAGAGCCATGGACTGTGCAGCCCTCTTTATACAGAGCCATGGTCTGTGCAGCTCTCTTTATACAGAGCCATGGACTGTGCAGCCCTCTTTATACAGAGCCATGGTCTGTGCAGCTCTCTTTATACAGAGCCATGGACTGTGCAGTCCTCTTTATACAGAGCCATGGTCTGTGCAGCTCTCTTTATACAGAGCCATGGACTGTGCAGTCCTCTTTATACGGAGCCATGGTCTGTGGAGCCCTCTTTATACAGAGCCATGGACTGTGCAGCTCTCTTTATACAGAGCCACGGTCTGTGCAGCCCTCTTTATACAGAGCCATGGTCTGTGCAGCTCTCTTTATACAGCGCCATGGTCTGTGCAGCTCTCTTTATACAGAGCCATGGTCTGTGCAGCCCTCTTTATACAGCGCCATGGTCTGTGCAGCTCTCTTTATACAGAGCCACGGTCTGTGCAGCCCTCTTCATACAGAGCCATGGTCTGTGCAGCTCTCTTTATACAGAGCCATGGTCTGTGCAGCTCTCTTTATACAGAGCCACGGTCTGTGCAGCCCTCTTCATACAGAGCCATGGTCTGTGCAGCCCTCAAAGCACTACTGCTAAGTAACATCGTGTCACACATTTTATTAAATGACCCCCAGCTGTAAGATATACAGGGTGGTTGGAAACAACGTAACTCGGGTACTTGAGCGTTAGAGGGTTGGTCATGCTGATGAATAATTCGAAAGAACTAATTCGATATCTCGCACCGTTGTCATTTTATCAGCTGCTGAAGTTAGCCAATCAGATCAAATGTGCTTTGCGAGGCGGTGTTGCTAAATCTGAAGGTGGCTTAAAATCGGCTCGGTTACGTGAACGAATCGTATCCACGAAATTTCATTGTAAAATTTCTCCTAAATGGAGGATAATATTTGCTTTCATACAAATCAACAGTAAAACTTGCAGTAAATTAATAAATACCAATATTACTAGAGAAATATAGATACGTAACTACGGAGATTATTTCGCTGTAGACACGAAACTCTTCTGTGTCATTCCGCTTCATCACGCCGTCCTTTGTTTCCTTCTCGAGGTCCAGCGCTAGCACCGACGAATGGAAGTGCTACGTCTGTGAATTCTCAATATCTTTGTCCATCATGACTAGCGCGGGCAGTTCAAACGGAAAAAGGGAGGTGAAAAGTATAGCGTAAGTAACACAAAAATATTTGTTAAAAAAAAAATAGCATGTTTGCTGGACCAATAATTATATTACGAGTAATGTGAAGCAAAGCAAAGGAGTTCAAAGAAGTTAAGTGAGCAAAGACTGAACAAACAAAAGTATTAAATGAACAAAAAACATACTGAAGCGTAGTGATGTAGTAGAATTCATAGTCGTACTAAAGCAAAGTATGTATGTATATACTTCTCTAGTAACATTGGTATTTATTAATTTACCGCTAGTTTGAAACCTAATTTGCATAAAAACAGTTATTATCTTACACTTAAAACAAAAATTATATTGGGAAAACATGTATACGATTCGTACATGTACCCACCGGGCATGGCAGCACTAGTCGAAGAATAAAACGCCCGGGAAGGGATTTGAATACAGACCTCGGAGCTGACAGGATCGCACCAATGCAAGTACATTACGGTGACACTAGCTGAAAGCAACGGTGTGTTTGTGTTTGACTACTACTAAACGTTTTCATTCCTCCCATGAAGGGAGAGGCGGGCCTCCTCTACGGTGACGCCGTCTCTCAGGCCAGGAGAAGGAGATGTGCGGTGAAGGTCAGAGGTTGGCGGCCGTGGCCTATGGTAGGAACTGTCCCGGCATTCGCCTTAGTTCAGGAAAATGGAAAACCACGGAAAACTATTCTCAGGACAGCCGGCGGCGGTGACCAGCTCCTCCCCGTCTCCCGAATACAGAGGCGTAGAGACACGGTAAAGCCGTGGCCTCCCCTCCTCTGCTCGGTTGGTCGCCCTGTGGGTGGGGGCGGTAGAATAACACCCACGGTAACCGATGCCTGTCGTAAGAGGTGACTAAAAGGGGCCCCAGAGGCTCAAAATTTGGGAATGTGGGGTGGCAATCACGGGGCCGTTAGCTGAGTCCTCGCATTGCTTTCACTTACTTGTGCCAGACTCCTCACTTTCATCTATCCTATCCGACCTCATTTGGTCAACTCTTGTTCATTTCCACGCCGACGGTATTAGGTTCCTGAGGCCTACGGAGTCTTTCATTTTCATTTTCACGCCCTTCGTGGCTCTTGTCTTCCATTGGCCGATACCTTCATTTTTGAAGTGTCGGATCCCTTCTATTTTTCCTTCTGATTAGTGTTATATAGAAGATCTATATAGTTCGACTCATTGGCTGAATGGTCAGCGTTGAGGCCTTCGGTTTCGAGGGTCGCGGGTTAGGTTCCGCTCGGGTCGGGGATTTTAATCGCCTTTGACTCAATTTTCTGGTCCAGGGACTGGGTGTTTGTGTTTGTCCCAACACTTTCCTCTTCATATTCAGACAACACACTACACAACCAACTACCACAGAAACACGCAATAGTGATTACATCCCTCAAAATAGGATTGGCGTCAGGAAGGGCATCCGGTCGTAAAAACAGATCCACATGTGTAACACAGTTCAGACCCGCGACCCCACAAGTGTGGAAAAAGCGGTAGAAGGAGAAGAAGAAGAAGAAGTTTGCCTAGTTGTACTTCTTCTTAAAACAAGAATCACCACCACCAACCTCCACCATCTGCTTGGTTGGCCGGTCGGAGTGCAGAGCTGTCGGACCCCGCACCAGACGTAGTCACTTGTGGGCCTAGACCCACTCTGCATCCCTTGTGTTTGATGCGGATTTCTCGGTGCGAAGTATCAAATTATTTCTTTCAAATTATGTATCAGCTTGACCGACCCTCTAACGTTTATGTACCCCGTTCACGTTATTTCTGACCACCCTGTAGTTATGTCAAAACTGGCAAATTCTCTTTAGATAGAACAAGGAACCTGCCGGCAGACAGAACACTTAAATAAGTGGAAGTATCTCGCACAACTCACCGAACGTTTTCTTAGCTGCTGTTGCATCGCCGTTGCTCACATCACCCTCCACAAATCCACTGTCCTTGAGCTGCATCAGAAGGTCGAGGAAGTCTTTGCGAACGATGTCGTTCTTCTTGCGGTGCTCGACCGTACTCCACACTGTTTTCCTAATGTAGTCCTCAACATCTCCCTCGAGTATTTTCAGTTTCAGAGCTACCATCAATGCTGGAGCGAAGAAGGAGATTGCCATTTTAATGCCTTTTAAAATACTGAAATCAAAGATTTTGCTCAGCATCTGGCGGAACTCGCTGTTTTGTTGTCGAAGAGCGTTACCTTGGATGCCGAAGGCACAAGAAGCGATGACGTCAGTAGTGTATCTGGCCATGGTGTCTTTAACCTCAACACGACCATCAACTGTAACATAGAGAATTGCATCATGTATAATATTTACCCTCTCCTTCACCTAACTTCGCTCCTGTTCTAAGATGATGATGATGATAATGATGAAAATCCACAGCATGTTTTCAGTCATTGGACCGGGTCAGGAATAGATGGAATAAAGCCCCCATCTAGCAGCGAGGATAGGAACTGTGCCGGCAGCCGAAGCCTGTCGCATCCCCTGGGGAATGATTAATCACTGACAGACGAAATTACATGATATTGGAGACGGTTGTTGGAATGAAAGATGACAGGGAAAAACCTGCCCCGCCTCCGCTTTGTCCAGCACGGGTTTCACATAGAGTGACCGGGACTTGAACCACGAAACTCACCGGTGGGAGGCCGGCACGCTGCTGTCTAAGCCACGGAGGCTCCAGGATGATGATGATGATGATGATAATAATAATAATAATAATAATAATAATAATAATAATAATAATAATGTTCGTCTCTGTGGTGTAGTGGTTAGTGTCATTAGCTGCCACCCTCGGAGGCCCGGGTTCGATTCCCGGTTCTGCCACCAAATTTGAAAAGTGGTACGAGGGCTGGAACGGGGTCCACTCAGCCTCGAGAAGTCAATTGAGTAGAGGGGGTCTCGATTCCCACGTCAGCCATCCTTGAAGTGGTTTTCCGTGGTTTCCCACTTCTCCTCCAGGCAAATGTCGAGGTGGTACCTAATTTAAGGCCACGGCCGCTTCCTTCCCTCCTTCTTGTCTATCCCTTCCAATCTTCCCACCCTCCACAAAGCCACTGTTCAGCATAGCAGGTGAGACCACCCGAGGTACTTGTCCTCCACCCCACTTTATCCCCGACCCAAAGTCTCATGCTACTCTTGGCTGAATGGTCAGCGTACTGGCCTTCGTTTTAGACGGTCTCCGGTTCGATTCCCGGCCGGATCGAGGATTTTAACCTTAATTGGTTAATTCCAATTGCTCGGGAGCTGGGTGTGTATGGCGTCTTCAGCATTAGATATCATCCTAGGTAGGGCTCTCATCTTCACAGACATGCAGGTCGCCTAACAGACCCGCAACCAGGCCTCTCCGGAGGCCACACGCCATTAAATTAAGTCTCGCGCTCCAGAACACTACCCTTGAGGCTATAGAGGTGGGATCCCTCGCGGAATCCGAGGGAAAGAACAACCCTGAAGGGTAAACGGATTAAGAAAGACAGGAAGAAACAACAAATCAAAACAGACCTATAAGTAAATATAAAGATAAATTCTTAAAATTCATAACTGGTGTAAGGGACTTCCGCCTCTGTGGTGTAGTGGCTAGTGTGATTGGCTACCACCCCCGGAGGCCCGGGTTCGATTCCCGGCTCTGCCACGAAATTTGAAAAGTGGTACGAGGGCTGGAACGGGGTCCACTCACCCTCGGGAGGTCAACTGAGTAGAGGTGGCTTCGATTTCCACCTCAGCCATACTGGAAGAGGTTTTTCGTGGTTTCCCACTTCTCCTTCAGGCAAATGCCGGGATTATACCTAACTTAAGGCCACGGCCGCTTCCTTCCCTCTTCCTTGTCTATCCCTTCCACCCTTCCCATCCTCCTACAAGGCCAAGTCCATCATAGCAGTTGAGGCCGCCTGGGCGAGGAACTGGTCATCCTCCCCAGTTGTATCCTCTTACCCAGAGTCTGAAGCTCCAGGACACTGGCCTTGAGGCGGTAAAGGTGGGATCCCTCGCTGAGTCCGACGGAAAACTGACCCTGGAGGGTAACCAGATAAAGAAGAAGAAGTGTAAGGGATAAAATTATGTCTAAATAATAAATCAGAATTTTTTGTACATATCTCATCTTGCAATTATATAAAGAAACATAGCCAACAATATTTATAGAACATAGATCGAAATAATGACTTTGCATGAAATAAAAGGGAATACATCCATACACTACATGCCCAAAAGTCTTCGGACACATCTTGCTGTTCGTTCCAAAGACACTAGCCATGAAACTAATAGCATGCAGGCGTTTGCTACTATTGTATTGTAGCGTTTAATCTTCGCGGAAGGCTTTCAACTAAGTTCTGATACAATAAAGGTGGAATTTGTTTCCATTCTATCTGAAGCGTGGTGAACAGTTGTTGCCGGCTTGTTGGGCGAAATGATCTGGCTCGTAACCGACATTTTAATTCATCTGATAGATGTGTGATGGGATTACAATTGGCTTTACGTCGCACTGACACAGATAGGTCTTACGGCGACGATGGGCAGGGAAGGGCTAGGAGTGAGAAGGAAACGACCGTGGCCTTAATTAAGGTACAGTCCCAGCATTTGCCTGGTGTGAAAATGTGAAACGAGGGAAAACCATCTTTAGGACTGCCGACAGTGGGGTTCGAACCCACTATCTCCCGAATACTGGATACTGGCCGCACTTAAGCGACTACAGCTATCGAGCTCGGTCGATGGGATTTACGTCGGGGCTTTGAACACACCATTCCAGCACATAGGGCCTACATCTGATTTTCTTCGAACCACGATACAGTGGTTCTTTCTTTGTGGACAGGAATTTTATTATGTTGATACAAAAGAGGTCCCATTCCAAACTGTTGCCACAACACATTCAGAAAAATACAGTTCACCAGGTATCCTCCAGGTCCACACACGCCGATCTGATTGCAACAGCATATGCTGTGACTCGTTACCTCATAAACCCTTCTTCCATTTCTCCACAGACCAAAAATGGCGTTGTTTGCACAGAAAATGGCGTTCTTTGCACCACCCTGAGCGAAGTCGCGCATTCGTTCATGTGATCTGTAGTTTCCAGGCAGCAGTACGATCTTGAAAAGCGAGTCCTATCGCCTCTCGACAGGTCATTCTGTGACTGACCTCTATCCCTGACTTGGAACGGAAGTCCTCTACAATAGCTGTCAAGGATGTCTGACTACTGGTTTGCAGAGTACGCTTTAGAGTTCGGAGACCCCTGTCAGTTAATTTCTTAAGCCTAATCCCTCTGTGGGTGGGGGCTGTAGAATAGCACCCACAGTATCCCCTGCCTGTCGTAAGAGGCAACTGAAAGGGACCCCAGGGCTCCTAGCTTGGGAGCGTAGGTTGGTGACCACGCCGCCCTTAGCTGACTCCTGGCATTGCTTCCACTTATGCCAGGCTTCTCACTTTCATCTATCCTGTCCGACCCTCTTGGCCAATGTCCGGCTCCATGGCTAAATGGTTGGCGTGCTGGCCTTTGGTCACAGGGGTCCAGGGTTCGATTCCCAGCAGGGTCTGGAATTTTAGTCATCATTAGTTAATTTCTCTGGCACGGGGGCTGGGTGTATGTATCGTCTTCATCATCATTTCAACCTCATCATGACGCGCAGGTCGCCTACGGGAGTCAAATCGAAAGACCTGCAGGCTGGCGAACCGAACATGTCCTCGGACACTTCCGGCTCTAAAAGCCATACGCCATTTCATTTCTGGGCCAACTTTTGTTCTTTTCCGACCCCGGCGGTATTACGTGGCGAGCCCTAGGAAATCTTTCATTTCCACGACCTCTGTAGCCCTTGTCTTTCTTTGGCTGATACCTTCATTTTTCGAAGTGTCAGACCCTTTCCTTCTCTCTCTCAATCTCTCTCTCTATATATATATATATCCCCCCCCTCTCTCTCTCTCTCTCTCTCTCTCTCTCTCTCTCTCTCTCTCTCTCTCTCTCTGTTTAGCGTTATATAGAGGATGATTGCCCAGTTGCACTTCCTCTTAAGACAATAATCCCCACCAACACCATCTTAAGCCTAACAGAGCGATGAAAGGGTTCAATGCTTCGCTGACGTTTCCATTCACGATAACATCGCTAGGAGTTGACCAGAGCAGACATGTAACTCCCGTGAAATCTCTCTGGCGGAATGTCCGACAATGTGGGCCCCATTCGAACTCACTCAGTTCTCTACCTTAACGCATTCTCACAGACAACACGTCTGTGATGTTGACGCATTGTGCCAGCATTTCTGTACCCTCAGATGCACAGCCGGATGTCGCATAGAGCAGGTTCATTGAGGTGTCCGGAGACTTTTGACTATATAGTGTATATTGCGATCCTCACCAGGAATACCTAATAAAACAAATAGATAGTGTCCAGTGGAAAGCAGCAAGATTTGTAACAGGGGATTTCAGGAGAAAAAATAGCGTATTAGAAATGTTGAGAGAAACTTGGGTGTGAAGCTTTAAGTAAGAGAAGGGAGAAAACTAGACTTATAGGGTCATGTAGAGCCTATACAGGAGAGGAAGCATGGAGGGAAAACCCGCGAGAAGCTTCAGTTGGAAAATAATTATATCGGCAGGACTGACCACAATTATAAAATTAGACGGGATTTTAGCAGAAGCGATTGGGGTAAATTTTCATTTATTGGGAAGGGCGTGAAGGAGTGTAAGAGTTTACCAGAGGAAGTGTTTGATCCCTTTCCAAAATCTGTACAGATATTCAAGAAAAGAATTAAATTATTGTAAATAAAGAATTTTCGTGAACAAATGAATTCCATCCCCTTGTCAATGGAGATTGGACAGCCGAAGTAGGGGTGAAGTACAGTGGGAACTTCCAGAGGCCTGGGACTGCTATACTAGCAGTGAAGGCTCTTCAGGAACTCTAAAAATCGGTGCCAAAAGGGGCTCTTGATAAGACGCAGCAGGTCATTATGCAAGTTAGGTACCAAGATGGGGGAAAATCATTGTAAATTTAAATTTTACAGCAGCTGTATAGTATTATTTGAAGTAATTCCACATACTATATATGAGTTGAACATGTGTGTGAGTACAGAAGGTATTATGAGAAGAATTTTGCAAATAGTATACATTGATTAAGGATGACCTGTGTGTTTAATAGAAAAATTGTTAATTTGAATTGTATAATACTGTATTTTAGGAAAATCTCTTTTTTTATTTTTTATTTTAAATTCAGTGCTTGATAATAATGTACTTTTATGTTTCATTTGCCACCGAGATAGACACCTCATTGATTTGATTTGATTTGATTTGATTTGATTTATTCATTATTGGAACAGTGAACAGTTCATAATTTTGATACTTTTAACAAGCCAAAAAATTATTCAAAATATTTTAAGTCTGAGGTCAGGCCTGAAATGAAATTGTTAACACTCCTACTAAAGAAATTAGCACAGCATATCTGACTAGCCCTTTTCTCTCATGCTGTCATTAATACTGGCTTCAAACTTCCTTCGAACTACCATTTCAACAATACCGCTGGAATACAGTAGGCCTATAGTAGCTCTACGCTGTGCGTGAGAGCAGAAAGAAGTCTAAGGAAGGAACTTACAGTCCAGAGCTGCTTTAAGCAAGTATGTTTCTTAAAACTTTCAATTGTAATTTTCTAGCTTAAAATATTATCAGTTCTTTGCCCAATACAAATAAACGAAACTGTAAAGGACCATGGCCTAATTTTTATAAGTACTTTAACTGGACGGAGCACAAGTCGAAAATTTGCCGACAAGAATTATTTTCCTTTCACTCCCTCAAAAGTTTACAGGATCTGTTTCTACTAAATACCAGAAAGTTACTTGTTCGGAGCTTAATTCTACTCATCTTCGATTAATGTGATGTAATATTCAACAACTTAAACACTACTTAATTCTAAACTTCAGCGGGCTTTTAATACATGCGTCCGTTTTGTATTCAATATGCCCAGGTATTGTTATATATCACCCTGTCTTGAACAGCTGTCGTGGTTTCGCCAGTCCATAACATCCTCTGTACAGACACACCAAGTTATCTGAGAACGGATCTTAAATACTTGTCATCCTCAAACAATATACTGTACCCGACAGGGAAATGAAGAGGACCAATGGCCAAGATTAATCATCTAAGTCGCAGAGGAACTGCTGTTTTGGGAGCACAAACTTAAAATAAATAATTCCCAACATCCTGGCAAGAAATAAAATAGTCCTATTATTTTATTCCAAAATATATATTTATAATGTTCAAGTTGGGCAAGCATTTCTTTGTCTGGCAACGAGCTCGCGGAAAATCGAACCTTGGGACGCCTCGGGTGTGGCCGAGCCAGGGAACCATGTTGTTGTCGAGTGGGGGAGGTAAACTTGTTCGCATCAAAATATGGGAGCCATCTTTAATCCAGCATGACCAACGTGATCTTCTCTGATGAATAAATTAATGAAATTTATATTACTACATTGTATTTTGACCCAAAAGAGTTGGTCGTAATTACAGAATTTATTGAGAGTGTGGTATGTCATTTTTAGTAATAATCTACTTCTAAAAGAAGGAATAGTTGGTTACGTAACAACGGAAAGTTACTGAGGGCCATCCGGTTTATTTCTTCACACTCATTCGACAAAGGTATTCCCACAATCGGATTCCGAACAGATATGTCTCATCTACATTAGGAGATTAATGGTCACCTGGCTATAGCCCTATCACGCCCCTGATACGCCGAGATTAGGCTGTATGCGAGTTTGGAGAGGGGAAGTTTCTTAGTTATGATAAGGCTGCAGAAGCGTCACCCCAAGTAGTTCGGTTTTTCTTCTCGCGAGGGATGGGCCTATGTCCACACACCTCCTAGATTGTCTTTGTCTTGTGAAATGTTAAATCATAAAACTGTTAAAACTGCTTAATTCAAGTGAAATGTGTGCTGAATTAATACGCGAGATCTAAAAAGGTGCGGGTTTAAACTGGGACAAGTTTTGAACATATTATTTAAATTCATAAACTGGTTATTATTATTATTACTCCAACGCTTACCCGAGATAACAGAGGAATGCGTGATAATAAATGCACTATTCCGGTTTAAGATACAGGGTTAACACAGAGTGGAGTAGTGAAGAATTGATGATGGTGATGATGCTTGTTGTTTAAAGGGACCTAACATCGAGGTCATCGGCCCCTAATGGTACAAAATGAAATAACAAAAAGTAAAAATTCATCCACTGACCAAAATAAAATAAAAAAATGTCATGGAGAATGAATGGATGGACATGAACCCAACAAAAAACAAAAAAACAGTGGATCAAACTCAAAAAAGATCGTAAATGATAGTATTACTGACCAAGGGACCACTTATAAAGCACAATGATGCTTGATGTCTAAAGGGGTGCAAAATCCATGTCTAAGGCCCCACAGAATGGTACATGTCGCGAGTAAAGTAGAACCATGGTATTTGTCATGTTAGGGTACTAATCAAAAGTAGCGAAGACTCACGGTGTTCCACACAAGATGGTACTACTCACAAGTATTGTACTTCGTACAGGGAACGCAGACCTATGGTGTTTCTCACACAATGGCGCCACCCACAGCCAACGCAAACCGATGAGGCTCCTCACCTACAGTAGGTGTACTAATCACGGGCGCCGGTATTCCCGTGGTGTTCCTCACATAGTGGGCACCAATCACAGGCAACGCTGACCCACGGTGCCGCTCATATAGCGGTACAACTCACAGGCTACGCCCAGACCCGCGGTGTTGCTCACATGGGTACGACGCACGGGTACTGGAAACCCCCAGGCCAGCCTCTTAACTGCTACGAATCACAAACCTATTTCGTATCTAATGTAGTGGTACTATTCGCAAGTACAGGCAACCCATGGTGTTCCTCGCGTGATGGTACGAATCAAAAGTAGTTTCATGGTTCTAATCTCTATGAAACGAGCTCGTAGTGCGACAGTATTCTTCTTCTTCTCCCCATGGTCCTTCCTCTTCTTCTTATTATTATTAGATTATTATTATTATTATTATTATTATTATTATTATTATTATTATTAATAATATTCAATAGTGTTAGAAAGTACTCAGCTGTGGTTTCCTGCATAGTTATCCTTATCCCTATCCCCATTTTGCAATGTTTTTCACCCACAGTAAACACACGAAAACTGTAACATTCGTCAATGTGATATATTTCTGGAATTGGACAAATTAATTGTAAATATTAGTAGGTTTATCTATATTATTATTATTATATTATTATTATTATTATTATTATTATTATTATTATTATTATTATTATTATTATTATTGAAATTGTAATTCGTTCTTTGTTGTATGTTAATTTCTTCGTAGGAAGCAAAATGTTAATTTATATTGTGTATAATAACAGTTATTTTTATGTACAGCAGGATAGCATAGTACCGTAGTAATTTGTTTCAGTCTCTTTTTTTATTTATTAAGTATGGTATATATTTTTATGTTGATTATGTATTTCACTGGTTAAGTGTAAGACAGGGACACGTGTCCCTAACTTTGCCAGTTAAAATAAATCATATCTATCTATCTATCTATCTATCTATCTAATTCAATCATCCCTTGGTCGCCCCTTTTATTTATTTATTTATTTATTTATTTATTTATTTATTTATTTATTTATTTATTTATTTATTTATTTATTTATGTATTTATTTGTGGCGAAGTTAGGGCTCTTGGCCCTCTCTTACACTTAACCACATTATGCGGCTTAATACTGAATCCAAACTTTTTTTAGTAGCCTCTTACGACAGGCAGGGGATACCGCGGGTGCATTCTACATGTGCGTCCCCCACCCGCAGGGGGTAGTGAAGAATTTGTGCGGGTCGTATCGTAATACCCTGTATCAGTATTCTTCAATTCGGGGACTCGATAATCAAAGATCGCGTCGGTTTGCGCGGGATGAAACAGACGTGAGTTACGTGTACTAAATCTGTGTCTAGATAACTGAAGACTTCTCCATTTGCGAAGGACGATGGAGATTAACCACCGCAATCAACATGTGGAATCAGCGATCATCACAATGGATATGAGCCGTCACTAAATCTACAAGATACACCCGAGCTGACAAAGGTGTATCCAGCAAAATAAGGCTGAGTAATACCATTCTTTATGCATGACGTAAGAGTACGGATAGCTTTAAAAAAACTGTAGCTATTAAAAATGACAGGGAATTCAGTTTATTTAAATGTAAATACGCCTAAGCAGAGCACAGAGTTTGTCTTTTGTAATAAGTCTGAGTGGCTTAAATTATAAATATGAGTACATTTATTTGTGGGGAAATGTGTTTTACTATTTTTTCATTTTGGGGGGTTTTTACGTTTCACTAATTGTTTTATATGATGAGTAGTTTTGCTAGATTCTGGGTGTGCTGATGTGGGGGAAGCTGGGATTTAGCCAGCGGAGTTAGTATGCATGCTGAGTAGTATTGGTATAGAATAAGTTGTTTGAAGGAAGAAACGCAACTGTGAGAATCGCTCAGAGGACCGAATCATGACCTCCAAAGAGATATTTAGTTAGGGGCTATTTTAATTCTATTGTGTTCATTTAACGAGTGTTTTGATAACTGTAAGTCTCAGGTGCGCTTTGAACCGTGTGTAATTATCACTGTGTTTGTTGTGTGATTAACGTGTGTGGGTTATGAAGTGACGGATTAATGATGATGAAAGTCGCGTAGGCACGTTAGGTAGAGAGTAGGTCCATTATAAAGGATTAATAATAATAATAATAATAATAATAATAATAATAATAATAATAATAATAATAATAATAGTACCAGGAGGTACATCTCTACGCCGCACATTTAAATCTTGCGCCAATTGGAACTCCTCTACTGCAGAAACCCTGAACTTAAACTGGACCTACTTAAACCCTTCCTCTGAAGATGTCACTGTGTGAATTTCGACTTGTTTTGTTTACTATTTATCAAGAAGTTTGGACATTCTCTTATAGATGTCACTGCCGAAAAACTATGATCATGCACCCCGGTGGGAAGTGAAGGAACCTTATTTGAAGAAATTTTGTATTCATAAGTTTGTTCTTTACTAAATTTCGTTCATTCATTTCTGGGTTGGCAATATTTATCTTTCCGCCAGTTTCGAATTTAGCCAACCCAGAATTTCTGTAATTAATTTTCAGCCAATCACCGGCTTCGTCTTCGATTTGGTGTGTAACTATAAGGTATCCAATAAAATTGAGAGGGTGTGCCTTAATTATTCATGAAAGGTCTCGAACCTTCCCCGAGGGTTTATAAACTGCTGATTTTCACATCTCTTGACCACTCGATTAACATCTAATTAAGTGTGCGGTCGTAAAGCAGGAGGTGGGAAGCGCCTCTTTCATCAGGCAGCAGGTCTTCTGTAAGGTAATGGCCTTTTAACATCTTTATTTCTTGCTAGCTCAGCAGTTTAAGCCGCGGGAAAGGTCCGAAACCTTTACAATGTAACCTAATTTCCTAAATATGTAATTTTCTTCCGGCTTATGTAAAAACTTAATTAAATTTGTAACTGTAATTCGGGGATAGAGAGTGATTTACCCTCTCGAGCTCCCCTTCATTTTGGTTTGAGGTGACTACGTTTTGGTAACTGCATTTTTCTCTTCCGAAATGTTTAAATTTCCTTCTTATACGGGTCACCTCCATAGGTTGGGAATAGCCCCTGTGTCATCGGCCTAGTGCCTTTTAGGTTTTAAGAATGCATGTGTAGGAGTGCAAATACTCGCCTCCATTCTTTTTGGTTTTACGGGCCATTTACTTAACCTGTTCTTTTCCTGCTAAGGCCCAGTAGGTTGGGTACGAGGTACCCCCGTTTCATTTTTGTAAGTTGTGCCTTGTTGGCAAGCAATTGTAAAGTCTGCTATTGCCTTGAAGAGGCTTGAAAAACTGAGAGCGTGTCAGCTCTTTTCTTGTGTGGTAAAAGTGCCTCTGGGAGGCCTGATATGGTAATCGGGAGCAAGTGCTCCATGTATTAGGGGTTTTCTGCCCTTAAGAACAAATTGTTGCTTGGTTAAAATCTAACTAGGAGCTCTGAATTGTAAAATTAGGGCTCGCAGCCCCAAGTGTGTTTAAAGGTTGTAATATTGGATCCTTATAAGTATTGGAATATGCATACCGTTGTTGTATCACCTAGTGATATGTTGTTAAAGTTTTGTTATTCTTGTTGATTAAAATTCAGAAAACTATAACCTTGTTGAAGTTTTATATTAACTTTGATTTGGTAGTTAGACCCATTCACCCCGGCACCTTCTTTCACCTCTGCGTTCCACATAACCCCGGAACAATAATAATAATAATAATAATAATAATAATAATAATAATAATAATAATAATAATAATAATTTGAGCGGAGATGTGGTTTACGAACTTAGGATGATTCGAAGTCAGGACTCACGGTGTGAGATATTGTTGTCAGATCGTATTTATACACATGCGAACGCATCTGATTTGAGAGATGAATGGGGAAACACCTCATGGTAACGAGAAGTTTACGTTATGTTGCACTTTGATGTGAGGTGTTATATTTGAAAAGGGACGATATTCGTTCTCCCTTTGACAAGCGGTAGGGTGTCCCTCTGCCACACCCCAGCTGCGAGGGTGGTTGACCCAGGGAAACAGTATTTATGTGCGAGACTCTTGCGGAGTATTTTTAGTGTGCTTCGACCCCATCGTGAACTTTTAGTCTGACTGGCATTTTGTTCTAGCGGGACGTGCCAATGGAATTATTGCCTAAGGTGATTTAGGTAAACTTCAGAAATAATCGACCCGACATTCTTTACTTATTATTTTCTTGCATAAACGACTAGTAGGGTTTTCAGAATCACTGGAGACATCGTAGACCCGTGTTCGGTCCTGGGCATGTGTACAGCAACATTTCACAATGTTGGAGCAGAGGACCCATATCTCACATATATTGTATATACAACTGTGTATTTCTTTTGAGTGCTTAGTGTATTGTATTCGTGATGTCATTCAGCTTCGAAAATGGTATTCCCATTGGTCCAGCGAATTTGTGTATCCGGATGAGGGTTCTATGTTTGTATCATTGTTTGTATCATATTCTGTAAAATTATTCCATTGGGAAACCAACTTGTGTTAGGTTAGGAATAACTCAGATTTGGTTACATTGAGTGTTTTAATTTTGTTGCCCAGTAATGTGGGAATACTGTAGCTTCAGAGATTTATGTTACGTCAAGTCATGACATAGTTCAGCAAAATATGGTATTACTCGGTCTTATCCCTCAAACACTAGATTTTCAACAAGCCACAACTATGTAAAGTCGATTTTTATATTCATTTGTATACAGTATGTGTATCATTCTTCATAATCATCAGGAATCAATACACCCCTTTGATGTGTTTTAAATTTTTTTAAATCTTGTTCTTATTTTGTAGTTTGTTTTGACACCTGTATTTCTCCTACGCTGTATCCCGCTAAGGTATTTTATATTTCATGCCCACTTGATTTTAACCCAGCAAGCGACCCTGATGATCCAACGCCGGTACCCTAGGGGTAGGGGACGGGTGTAATACCTACAAGGTCAGAAACCTCTTCCCTGCTGAGCTTCCCAATTTACCGCACGACAAGTTACGGCAGCTCATTCATACCTGCAACGATACGCACCTGGAATTCGCTTTCAGCTGTAATGAGAGACATTCATAGTGGAAATGTATTTTAAAAGAGATGTTGTAAATTGTACATAGACTTAAGAAATTAGTATGTTAGTGTGTTTATAACTATTATTTAATTTCATAATTAATTATATGTTATCAGGAACCTTAAGAATCTGTGGATTGTAAAATATAGCATATATAACATGAAGTTGCTGAATGGTATGGACGAAGTCTTGGGTAAGGAGTACAAGATGAAAATAAATAAGTCCAAAACAAAAGTAATAGAGTGCAGTCGAACGAAGGCAGGTGATGTAGGAAATATTAGATTAGGAAATGAAGTCTTAAAGGAAGTAGATGAATATTGTTACTGGGGTAGTAAAATAACTAACGATGGCAGAAGTAAGGAGGACATAAAATGCAGACTAGCACAAGCAAGGAAGAGCTTTCTTAAGAAAAGAAATTTGCTCACTTCAAACATTGATACCGGAATTAGAAAGATGTTTTGAAGACTTTCGTGTGGAGCGTGGCATTCTATGGAAGTGAAACATGGACGATAACTAGCTCAGAAAGAAAGAGAACAGAAGCTTTTGAAATGTGGTGTTACAGAAGAATGCTGAAGGTGAGATGGATAGATCGAATCACGAATGAAGAGATACTGAATCGAATTGGCGAGAGGAGATCGATTTGGCTAAATTTGACGAGAAGAAGAGATAGAATGATAGGACTTGTTCAGTTGGTTTTTGAAGGAAGTGTAGGCAGTAAGAACGGTAGGGGTAGACCAAGGTATGAATATGACAAGCAGATTAGAGCAGATGTAGGATGGAATAGTTACGTAGAAATGAAAAGCTTAGCACGGGATAGGGTGGCATGGAGAGCTGCATCAAACCAGTCTATGGACTGATGACTCAAACAACAACATATAAGATGGTTTGGCACAACAGCAGGCTTCCTAGCCTGAGCCACGCCATATAATATAAGTCAATAAATAATATAATAATATTATAATAATGTACAAAATGCTCCTTGCGACAGAGTTCGTATCAGATTCGCCTGAAATTTTCAGATAATGTTTCAAAATGTACTGCAATTGAAATTAGTTCTGCATTTATTGTCAGTTGAAACTTACCTCATATATTTGGTCCTAAAAGTGCACCAAACTAGACTTTTGCCTATTGCATGAATAGTGAAAAACTGAAAAAAAGTATATCTCCAACAGTGTATACCTGACTGCAAAATCCAGGGTTATTACTAAGTATATGAGCATTTCTGACAAGTCTTCCAAATTATAGCCCAAAATAATGAAAAGTGTGCCGTAAGGGGAGAAAGAAAGATAATGAGATCTTACCTGAATACTTATCAATGTACGAGACTAAATCTTTACCACACTCGTTCACGAATTCAAACATTCTTTTCATTTTGCCCGATGTGAAGGTCGGGCTTAGCTTTGCCCTCAAGTGCCTCCATTGTTGTCCTTTCATCGCGAACAGTCCCCTGGCGATCATGGGCTCTGAATCCTTATCGGCCGTGAAGTTCCTGTCCAGGAAAAAATTGAAGTCCTTCACCAATACGCACTTCACCAGGTCCAGATCACGAACCACCAACATGGGCTGGTTTAAAGCCAATATAGCAAGGAATGGTTTTCCCTCAGAGGCTTCATAGGCTTCCTTCACAATATCACCGACATTCTTTTTACTCAGAAATACATCTTTGATGTTCCCTACAAAGGGCAAAGGGTTCATGAAGGGAATGCCCTTCTTCTCCCATCTTCTTAAGTGTCGGCTAAGGAAGACATAAGTCACGCCGAGAACTGCTACAAGAAGAACTCCCACGTCCAAAATCAAGGAGCCACTTAGGACAGCCATTGAAGTCTGTAACAGTAACATAAATAATAATAATAATAATAATAATAATAATAATAATAATAATAATAATAATAATAATAATAATCCAACACACTAGTAAAGCGGGGATGCCTATGCGCGAGAGAATGCCTTGTACTGAATTAAAACCTGAATAAATTAAAACTGGAAAGAAAAATTATACGGAAAATACTCAGTCCACTAAGAACTACAGAACTCTGGAAATAAAGAAGTAAAGGTGAAATGTACCGCAAAATAGATAACATAACAGAAACAATTTGGAAGAAGCGATTGATTTTGTTGTTGTTGATATTTATACCGAATAGATAACAACAGCTTACACGGACAGATCTTCAAATACCTTTGAAACAAGAAGTCAACAACAACCTGGCTTCATGAAGTTAAAACAGATTTGGAAAGGAACAATATAAGAGAAGAAGCAGCAACATAGAAACCCCTAACGGAGGAAGAAAGAAAGAAAGAAAATAATAATAATAATAAAGGAAACTGCATATCTACTAACCAAAAAGATCTACCAAAAAAAACTGTATCTCCGAGCACACAAAACTAAGATTAAGTCATTCATCCATAATGTCTTTATGGATCAGACACGCTAATTTTGTACAGGAAATCAGACATTGAAAACACTGAGAAAAATGAACGCAAAATCATGACAAATTCTAGGCACAAAACTCGCCGACGGACAGTACCGACTCCGAGACAGACAGGACCTCGGACACTACACAAATATTCACAGCAGTAGCGGCGATTGGGAACTAAAAGTGCGGGGGGGGGGGGACATACACACAGGTTTGAGGAAGGTAGGGGGATTTTTCAATACTGAAGAGAATAAAAGCTACAAGGTAGGCTTTTTGATGCTCTCTGAGCGAATTTCGACAGAGAGGTAGAGGATGACAGTTTACCAATTTAAGTGCGGTAATAAGAGTTTTGTGAGATTTTGATTCAATACTTTATACAATAAAACTTTCACCATAGGAACAATATTAGACATTTATTACAATTAAATAGAAGAACGGCGTGATTATATAATTAAAATTGTTCCGGGGTATCTGTGGAACGCAGAGGTGAAAGAAGGTGCGGGCTTCAATGGGTCTAACTACAATGTCAGGAATTTAATTAAAACTTTAACAAAGGTTATATTTCTTTCATTATGAAAAAAAAAACTTAACAAATTTCCACAAGGAAAAATAACAAACAGGTACAATGCCAATCTTGAAACCAGATTAGGAAAGATCCAAGATTCAGAACTTTAACAATTTTGGGCTTTAAGCCCCTAGTTTTACAATTTTACAAATGGAATAGGTGTTACTTAGTTAAGGCCAGAAATCCCCTAATTCACAGAACACTCGCTCCCAAAATACAAATTCTAGCCTTCCAGGGGAACTCGTAAATCTTACAAAAACTTTGAAAAAGAGCAACCAGGCTCTCAGTTCCTTACTGCCTGCTCAAGGTAATCATCAAAATTTTACACTCTCTGGCCTTCCATGGTCCAAATATAATTTGAAACAGGGATATCTAGTACCCAACCTATAGGCCCCTTGTGAAAAAGAACAGGTTAAGTAAACGGCTCGAAACACAAACTGAATGGAGGCGAACACAGCGCTCCAAGATAATGAAAACTTAAAAACCTGAAGGGCTCTAAGCCGATGAAACAGGCGCTATTCCCAAACTACTGAGGTGACTCGTATAGAAATTACCTTAACACATTACAGAAGGAAAAACATTTACAAAACGTAGTCACCTCAAACGAAGATGAAGGGGAGCTCGACAGGGTAATTCACTCTCTATCCCCGATTTGCAGTTAAAGATTTTATGAACATTTTACATTAGCCGGAAGAAGATTTACATTTTAGAAAAGTTTGTCACATAATTAAAAAGTCGGACCTTTCCCTGAGATTAAACTGCGGAGGTAGCAAGAAAGAATAAAGTTATATGTCCATTACCTTATAGATGTTCTGCTGCCGGCGAAAGAGGCCGCCCGCCTCCTGTTAAAGCACACACACTCAGATAGACGACGATCAAGTGGCCAAGAAACGTGAAAAGCCGCAGTTTATAAACCCTCGGGGAAGGTTCGAGATCATTCAAGACTAAACCAGCCTCGCCCTCTCAATTTTATTGGTTAAAATCAAAAGTAACACTCAAAATCGAACAAGAAGCCTGTGATAGGTTGAAAATTAATTACAGAAATTTTTTATTGGCCAGATTCAAAACTGGCGGAAAGAAAAAGGAAATATTGCCAACCTAAAAATAAATGAACATCAATCAGTTGCAAAAAAACAGAAATACAAAACTTCTTTAAATTATAAACTCTTTCCCTTTGCACCAGAGGGCATGATCATAAATTTTTTAGTGGTGTCATCTGTAGAAAAATGGCCAAACTTCTTGATGAATGGCAAACAAAGCAAGGCGTAATTCACTCAGGTTAAGAAATTGCACAATAACAAAATTACATAATATTTCGGTGGCGACATCTTCTGATTAAAGTTCCAACTTGTTGTGTTATTAGTTTCACTTTTGATTGATAGAGGAGTTCCTTTAGGCGCTAATTTCGAATGCGCGGCGTTGAGGTGTACCTCCCGGTACAAAAATAATTTAATATTTGACTACACAATAAGAAACTAACAAACAGACTGCAACCGGGCGAGTTGGCCGTGCGGTCAGGGCACGCGGCTGTGAGCTTGCATGCGGGAGATAGAGGGTTCGAATCCCTCTGTCGGCAGACCTGAATATGGTTTTCCGTGGTTTCCCATTTTTACCCCAGGCAATTGCTAGGGCTGTACCTTAATAAAGGCCACGGCCGCTTCCTTCCAACTCCTAGGCCTAACCTATCCCATTAACCAAAAAAAAAAAAAGAAAGAAAGAAAGAAAGAAAGAAAGAAAGAAAGAAAGACTGCAAACTGACGAATACGCGCGGCAAGCGGGTGAATCATACCTCAGTGTCCATGACCTTGGCGAAAAAATGTATCCTGCTACCCTTCCTTACAGCACATGCAAAGTGTCCACTACTTGCTTTGGCGCTATACACATGGGTTATCCGGAACGAACGACATTTTGTGCGTATTTCTGCTAATAATTTTGTTAATAATTAAAGAAAATAAAGAAACGAATATGCTGATAAGACAACAGGGCTTGTACAAATTGCTTCTTTAATAATTCCTACTTTAGGCTGGCTAAAATGGAATCAATATGTAATATTTTCTCCACAAAGAGGGGGGAAACTGCCCCCCTCCCCCCCCGCTAATCACCGCTACTGATTCACAGATACATTCCAGTTCCACACACTGACTCCACGTCGGTACACATACAGTGCTCGGTTCACGGGGAAGGACATGGGTTCGAATCCCTATCAGGAAGTCGAAAAATTTAAGAAACGAGGAATCCACTTCCGGAGGTGCACATGGCCCTGACGTTCACTCAGTTTACACCAATAATAATAATAATAATTATTATTATGATTATTATTATTATTATTATTATTATTATTATTATTATTATTATTATTATACTTATTATTATTAACGGTTCCTTAGCTGAATGGTCTGTGTAGTCGCCTTTGGTTCAAAGAGTCCTGGGTTCGATTCCCGGCCGAGTCGGAGAATTAGATATTGAATTGTTAATTCCCCTGCAACTCAGACACAACGCTATCTTTTAGTACAATAACACGCAGTTTCTCATATACAGTGGATGACACCCACCCTCGTCGGAGGGTCTGTCTTGCAAGGGCTGTACCAGGCTAGCAATAAGCACACGATTTTTTCCACAACGTTGCGCCCATCTAAGGAGCGCGATTGAACTTCTTTAGCAGATGAATTTGCTTTCTTTTCTTCCTAGAATCTCTTCATCCTCTCGCTGTGTTTTATCTTCCGTCCTTCTGTCCATTAACGGGTGGTTCTTATCTTGGGGTTTTCAGCAAAATAATGTTTGTTCACCAACGTCCTAAAGCCAGGCCTGTCCCTTAGGCATAATTTCACCTTTTATGCTGATTTCTTGTATGCCTCTGTGGTGTAGTGGTTAGTGTGATTAGCTGCCACTCCCGGAGGCCCGGGTTCGATTCCTGGCTCTGCCACGGAATTTGAAAAGTAGTACGAGGGCTGAAACGGGGTCCACTCAGCCTCGGGAGGTCAACTGAGTAGAAGTTGGTTCGATTCCCACCTCAGCCATCCTGGAAGTGGTTTTCCGTGGTTTCCCACTTCTCCAGTCAAATGCCGGGATGATAGCTAACTTAAGGCTACGGCCGCTTCCTTCCCTCTTCCTTGTCTATCTATTTCCATCTTCCCATCCGTCCGCAACGCCCCTGTTCAGCATAAATAGGTGAGGCCGCCTGGGCGAGGTACTGGTCATCCTCCCCCGTTGCATCCCCCGACTCAGAGTCTGAAGCTCCAGGACACTGCCCTTGAGGCGGTAGAGGTGGGATTCCTCGCTAAGTCCGAGGGAAAAACCGACCCTGGAGGGTAAACAGATAAAGAAGAAGAAAAACAAGATTATTATTATTATTGTTAATATTATTATTATTATTATTATTATTATTATTATTATTATTATTATTATTGTCGAGATAACAAGACAGTTGACCGAGCTCGATAGTTGCAGTCGCTTAAGTGCGGCCAGTATCCAGTAATCGGGACATAGTGGGTTCGAGCCCCACTGTCGGCAGCCCTGAAGATGGTTTTCCGTGGTTTCCCATTTTCACACCAGGCAAATGCCAGGGCTGTACCTTAATTAAGGCCACGGTCGCTTCATTCCACTTCCTAGGCCTTTCCTATCCCATCGTCGCCATAAGACTTATCTGTGTCGGTGCGACGTAAAGCAAATAGCAAAAAAAAAAAAAAAAGACAGATGAAGGCACCACCACCAGAGTGGAACGTAAACTGGTTGACCTTCGGGTCTCCATGCACATTATATCATGTGAAGAGCTGCCTGAAGAGAATAGTGATTAGCGCAATGACTCAGCTATTCGCTATTCTCCCTGAAGGCCAAGTTTCTAACCCTGGTGCGTCTTATAAAATCACGTGGCGTCGGAAACTACGGTACTCACAACAGAGACTGTATGTTTAGGCATATCTAGGTTAGACTGCAAACGTACTCAAAGGAGTAACAAATATAGTCTAACCCGGACAACAGTTCTGCTGTGAGTTTCGCATAAACAGTAGGGGCCTGGCCTGTTAGAACCCCAGAAGTTATGTTACTCTCGTTACATTACGGAAGGGTGGGCTAGGTCACTCTTTCTACAAGACAAATTCAGTTTCCATTCTACCATAGCCCTACGCCACTGTATTCGGGAGACGGAGAGGGGGCTGGTTCTCACTGTCGGCTGTCCTGAGAATAGTTTTCCGTGGTTTACCATTCTCCTGCACTAAGGTGAATGCCAGGACAGTTTCTAGTATAGGCCACAGCCGTTAATTCTCTCGCCTCCTCCGAACATCTTCACCGAATCAAATCTTTCCTGAGAGACGGGGTCACCGTCTAAGAGGTCCGTCTCCCCCTTCAGGGGAGGAATGAAAACTTGTTAAGTAGTAGCAGTAGTAGTAGTAAAACTGTCTTCATCATCAATTAATAAAATTTCCGTTCTGCTTCTTGCAATGTGTATCTATTACTAGAATGTTACTGTTACAACTCTGTTCCCCATTTGCGAGTATGTGTGTTACCCTCACACTATTATCAGTTTTTAAAATATCTTCACTTAACAATTTGGAGAGAACAACTCCATGGCCGAGAAAGAAAGGATTACCATTCAAAATCAGTGATCTTTTCAGGAGAAGAGTTTAAAATTTTAGTAGTTTACGCCATTGTTTCTCAAAAATACACTTGTACACATTTTAAAATTGATGTGAACATAGTTCTTATATAATTTATTATTATCTGGGAAAGAGTTACAACTGAACATGCAACCCTTGAAATCATTTAAGGACAGACTATGAATGAAAATAATTCTGAAAAAGAAACATTTTAAAATACATTTTACTTTTAATAATGAATGTTATTGGCTTTAACTCCCACTAACTACTTTTAAGGTTTTTGGAAACGCAGAAGTGCCGGAATTTAGTCCCACAGGAGTTCTTTTACGTGTCAGTGAAAGTACTGATTTTATTTTAAATAAGGTGTTTCTTTTCCAAAAACTGTTACATTTTTTTCATTTAGTTTATAATTTTTAATTCATAATTAGTTTCAGCAGACCGATGAACCTAACAGTTATAAATACACCTTTCGAATTAAGGAAAGCGACTAATGTCAGAACATTGAAAACCGACAGTAGTGCTTCCTGGCAACAATGCAGTACATTAAATTTTGTGTCGTAACACTTTCAGAGTCCGCCTCTGTGGTGAAGTGGTTTGTGTGATTAGCTGCCACCCCCGGAGGCCTGGGTTCGATTCCTGGCTCTGCCACGAAATTTGAAAAAAGGTACGAGGGCTGGAATGGGGTCAAATCAGCCTCGGGAGGTCAACTGAGTAGAGGGTGTTCGATTCCCAGCTCAGCCATCCTGGAAGTGGTTTTCCGTAGTTTCCCACTTCTCCTCCAGGCAAATCCCGGGATGGTACCTAACTTAAGGCCACGGCCGCTTCCTTCCCCCTTCCTTGTCTATCCCTTCCAATCTTCCCAGCAAGGCCCCTGTTCAGCATAGCAGGTGAGGCCGCCTGGGCGAGGCACTGGTCATTCTCCCTAGTTGTATCCCCGACCCAATGTCTCACGCTCCAGGACACTGCTTTTGAGCCGGTAGAGGTGGGATCCCTCGCTGAGTCCGAGGGAAAAACCGACCCTGGAGGGTAAACAGATTTAAGAAGAACACTTTCAGAGGTTGTGGAGGTCAAAATAAGCTATAGACTACATTGATGGTAAAATCTCAACATTTCATTCTTTAATATTGAAAACATTTCTTAACAGACAAGGTATGAGTCCCCACCCATACTACGTAAAGGTAAAATTAAGAAATTTCCTTCAGGGCTGCCGATAGTGGGATTCGAACCCACTATCTCCCGAATACAGTATCCAGTATTCGGGAGATAGTGGGTTCGAATCCCACTGTCGGCAGCCCTGAAGATGGTTTTCCGTGGTTTCCCATTTTCACACCAGGCACGGTCGCTTCCTTCCCACTCCTAGACCTTTCCTGTCCCAGCGTCGCCATAAGACCTATCTGTGTCGGTGCGACGTAAAGCCAATAGCAAAAAAAAAAATCCTCTATTGAGCTGAAAGTTGAAGGGCTAAAGGGCCCGGAAAGGTATCAGATTGTGTCTTGGATAACACATTTCGAAAATCACTTTCGGCCTAAATGCAGTCTAAACTCGCTCGTTTCTTTACTCGTTTTCTTTTTTTAATTCAAATCCTAGCCAAAATAATTCTTTACATAATTATGTCTGTAATATGTTCCTTGGTTCAATACCCTCAGGCAATTTTTTGATTTTTTTGAAAACTGTCTACACCGAATACAGTTATAAGGGCTCAAGTGAAACTTTACATTGACTCACGTTAGAGTTCGTAGTGGTAGAAAAAAGCAAACTGCTAATTTAATCGACCGGATGAAATGAAATGGCGTATGTTTTTTAGTACCGGGAGGTGTTAGGACTTCGGCTCGCTAGGTGCAGGTCTTTTGATTTGACTCCCAGAGGTGACCTGCGCGTCGTGATGAGGATGAAATGTTGATGAAAATACATACATCCAGTCCCCGTTCCAGGGGAATTAACCAATTATGGTTAAAGTTCCCGATCCTGCCGGGAATCGAACGCTGTAACCAAAGGCCAGCACGCTAACCATTTAGCCATGCAGCCGGACATTGACCGGATAACGATGATTAGGAAAAGAATTTTAACTTTTAGGAATAAACAAAGCACATATTCGCATACTTTATTATATATTATTTACCTAAAATTCGTAGCTCTTATCCTTAGGAAGTTTTCAACATTGAGTTGCCTGTCTGAAGTGTTAGAACTGTGGATCTTTTTAAAGTTGTAACCCTTTCGTTCTCAGCCATCGAATTGTTCTCCTCGTGTGAAATCTCATCCCTGCACTCCTCCCCCCCCCCCTTTTTTTTTCTTGGACATTCAACAGCAGGCTTCGTTACTTACTGTGTAATCAACTGAAATCACGTCTGATACCCGTGACGATATGAAAAGGACTGACTAGTAAGAGGGAGCAATTTTATGCTTTGCTTTTGGGAAGAACCGTAAATCATCCGCTTCATTTCTTACATTTTCCACGTGTCACCGCTATGTCTCCAAGACAGTCCAGTTCCGTCACGCCTAACGGAAATCCGCAACGGTTGGCAACACTGAAGTAATGCTACAAGTAGCGTATACGAGTCCAACACTCGGCCACCTGGATTCCTCGCTGTACACCCTCTCTTCTGCACAACTTGTAAGCAAAGAGAATGCTTCTAAGGAGCGATAAGGAGTCTCGGTTTCAGTAATAGCCGTGTGAGAACTAAAGGTGTGTTTTGTATGTGCCATCTGTCCGCATTCAACTAAAACTAAACTATTAGAATGGCGGTAACAAGGATCATGGTAATAGCCGGCGATTTGCATTTCTGTCGCATACTACTTCCTAGCAAATTTGGATTTTTATCGCGTTCTACTTCCTAGCGTTTGGCGGCAAGTGTCGATGATTTGAATTTTTAGAGGGACGTACTTTCATCATCATCTGTTTACCCTCCAGGTTCGGTTTTTCCCTCGGACTGAGCGAGGGATCCCACCTCTACCGCCTCAAGGGCAGTGTCCTGGAGCTTCACACTCTTGGTCGGGGGATACAACTGGGGAGTATGACCAGTACCTCGCCCAGGCGGCCTCACCTGCTATGCTGAACAGGGGCCTTGTGAAAGGATGGGAAGATTGGAAGGGATAGGCAAGGAAGAGGGAAGGAAGCGGCCGTGGCCTTAAGTTAGGTACCATCCCGGCATTCGCCTGGAGGAGAAGTGGGAAACCACGGAAAACCACTTCCAGGATGGCTGAGGTGGGAATCGAACCCACCTCTACTCAGTTGACCTCCCGAGGCTGAGTGGACCCCGTTCCAGCCCTCGTACCACTTTTCAAATTTCGTGGCAGAGCCGGGAATCGAACCCGGGCCTCCGGGGGTGGCAGCTAATCACGCTAACCACTACACCACAGAGGCGGCTATATTCTTTAATTATTAACAAAATTCATCATCATCATCATCTGTTTACCCTCCAGGTTCGGCTTTTCCCTCGGACTGAGCGAGGGATCCCACATCTACCGCCTCAAGGGCAGTGTCCTGGAGCTTCAGACTCTTGGTCGGGGGATACAACTGGGGAGTATGACCAGTACCTCGCCCAGGCGGCCTCACCTGCTATAGTGAACAGGGGCCTAGTAGGGGGATGGGAAGATTGGAAGGGATAGGCAAGGATGAGGGAAGGAAGCGGCCGTGGCCTTAAGATAGGTACCATCCCGGCATTTGCCTGGAGGTGAAGTGGGAAACCACGGAAAACCACTTCGAGGATGGCTGAGGTGGGAATCGAACCCGCCTCTACTCAGTTGACCTCCCGAGGCTGAGTGGACCCCGTTCCAGCCCTCGTACCACTTTTCAAATTTCGTGGCAGGGCCGGGAATCGAACCCGGACCTCCGGGGATGGCAGCTAATCACGCTAACCACTACACCACAGAGGCGGCATTAACAAAATTACTAGCGGAAATACACACAAAATGTCGTTCATCGCGGCTAACCGATTTCTATAGCGCCACAATTTGCTTGTGTTGTGGGGAAGGGTAGCAGGCAGGGGCATACCTTTTTTTTTCCCCAAGGTATAATTAACCCGTTTGCCGCGCGCATTCGTTAGTCTGACGCTCTCTTTAGTGTCTATTAGTTTCTGAGTGCGTGTCCGGCTCCGTGGCTAAATGGTTAGCGTGCTGGCCTTTGGTCAGCGGGGTCCCGGGTTCGATTCCCGGCAGGATCGGGAATTTTAACCACAATTGGTTAATTTCGCTGGCACGGGGGCTGGGTGTATATGTCGTCTTCATCATCATTTCATCCTCATCACGACACGCAGGTCGCTTACGGGAGTCGAATCCAAAAGACCTGCATCTGGCGAGCCGAACATGTCCTCGAAAACTCCCGGTACTAAAAAAGCCATACGCCATTTCATTTCTGAGTGCGTGTTCAAATACTAAATGATTTTTAATTATATAATCCCACTACTTATTTTTAATACACGTGTAATATTGTTCCCTTCGTGAAAATCTATTATTACTACAGTCAAGTTGGAAAACTGACAACCTTTACCTCTGTCGAAATTCGCTGAGAGAGCATAAAGAAACCACTTTGCCGTTCTTTTTCAGTTCTGATGTAAGTCTATATAGCCCCACCGTCGCAGGCTGCATCCTACAAACCCGGGTACGTCTTGTTGTCTACATCCCTCCCCCCAACCCTTCCCAACTTCAAATTCCCAATCGCCGCTACTGAATTTATATACTGACATGTATCATAATTAAGGTTCAGAAGTTTATGACATATAAAAAGTACGAAATATTCAAACAAATATACCCTAAAAACTAGCTAAGTATGACATTGTTTTTAAACTTGCTTTACGTCGCACCGACACAGATAGGTCTTATGACGACGATGGAATAGGAAAGGCCTAGCAGTTGGAAGGAAGGGGCCGTGGCCTTAATTAAGGTACAGCCCCAGCATTCTGACTACCGAGCTCGATAGCTGCAGTCGCTTAAGTGCGGCCAGTATCCAGTAATCGGGAGATAGTGGGTTCGAGCCCCACTGTCGGCAGCCCTGAAGATGGTTTTCCGTAGTTTCTCATTTTCACACTAGGCAAATGCCGGGGCTGTACCTTACTTAAGGCCACGGCCGCTTCCTTCCAATTCCTAGGTCTTTCCTATCCCATCGTCGCCATAAGACCTATCTGTGTCAGTGCGACGTAAAGCAAATAGCAAACAGCATTTTGACTGGAGTGGAAATGGGAAACCATGGAAAACCACATTCAGGACTCCTAACAGTAGGGTTCAAACTCACTATCTCACGAATGCAAGCTCACAGCTGCGTGACCCTAACCGCAGGCCACATGCTGGGTATGTCCTTAAAAAAAAGTAAAATATGACATAAGCATTTTAGGAATAGGCAACAAGTATTAATAATTTCGTGTGGCTATTTCTAGCCAGTTGCAACCCTTGTAAGGCAGACTCTCCGTTGAGGGTGGCTGGCATCTGCCGTGTGTAGGTAACTGCGTGTCATTGTGGTGGAGGATAGTGTTATGTGTTAGCTGCAGGGATGTTGGGAACAGCACAAACACCCAGTCCCCCCGAGCCACTGGAATTAATCAATGAAGGTTAAGATCCCCGACTCGGCTGGGAATCGAACCCGGGACCCTCTGAACCGAAGGCCAGTACGCTGACCATTCAGCCAACGAGTCGGACGGCAGCAAGTATTTGAGTAATACTAACACTAAACATGCCAAAAAGTGATTACCGCTAAACCAACAGACACATTTAATAATTCAAACTCACAGAACTACAACAGGTACGTTAACCTTTATACATTTATTCGCTAGCCCCGTGCCTGCCTCTCGTCCGGAGGCCCCGGGTTCGAATCCCGGCTAGGTCAGGGATTTTTCTCTCCACCTGAGGGCTAGTTTGGCAGCCCCGGTCTCGGAAGCCCAGAATAACGGCCGAGATGATGTGTCGTGTTGACCACACGACCCCTCGTAATCTGCAGGCCTTCGGGCTGAGCAGCGGTTGCTGGGCAGGCCAAGGCCCTTTCAAGGGCGTTTGCAGCCGGTTGCAGCCCTTGTAAGGCAGGCTGTCCGTTGAGGGTGGGTATATATTTATTCACTATCATAGGCCTGAGGCGCAGTTAACACATTTTTGCTTTAAAAAACAATAAACACACATAAACGGAGTATTAGCATGGTTTCTGGTATCTGTTGACGTACGTTCGTAAGGCATATTTTTCTCGGAATCATATCTTCTAAATTTGCTCACTCTCAATCTCAGTCACTACTGATCTGCATTTAGGGCAGTCCCCCAGCTGGCAGACTCCCTATCTGTTGTTTTCCTAGCCTTTTCTTAAATGATTGCAAAGAAATGGGAAATTTATTGAACCCCAATCAATCACTACTGATTTGCATTTAGGGCAGTTGACCAGGTAGCAGATTCCCCATCTGTTGTTCTCCTAGCCTTTCCTTAAATGATTTTAAAAACTTAGAAATTTATTGAACATCTTCCTTGGTAAGTTATTCCAATCCCTAACTCTCCTTCCTATAAATGAATATTTGCCAAAATTTGTGCTCTTGAATTCCAACTTTATCTTCATATTGTGATCTTGCCTACTTTTAAAGACATCACTCAAACTTATTCGTCTACTAATGTCATTCCCCGCCATCTCTCCACTGACAGCTCTGAATGGGTTGCTATATTTCTAGAGAATTAGAGTAGACGAAGCCTTATCTGACCCTGTAATAATTAAGAGGGGAATTCCTCAAGGCAGTATTATTGAACCTTTATGTTTTCTTATATTTAAAAGTTATATGAGTGAAGAAGTGGAATCAGAGATAAGGCTTTCTGCAGATGACGTTATTCTGCATAGAGAAATAAGTTACAAGATTAAACATCTCCCTTGGTAAGTTATTCCAATCCCTAACTTCTTTCTCAGGAAAAGAAATAAAAATACATCCATCTACATACAGTGTTTTGAAATCCTGTGTTTGAAACTCGATGCAGAGAACGTATACCTTGTTGAAAACGACGCCTCAGTTTTAAAAAAAAATGCTCAAAATACAAACAAAGATGACCTTATATCACAAAAATTACCCAGATATAATCAAAACAATAAAAATGGCTGAAATATGCATTTATATGCAACATAAAATTGCTTTAACTGGGGTCAGAGACCCAACATTCACAGTTCTTTTTCAGATTTCGAGTGAAATGAGTTCGGGAAAGGAATATAACTTTTCCTTAACACCCGAACCTTAATCACAATCTTTGTTATAGATTGCGTTCAGTCTGCAAGCCATTATGAATAAACTAAGGTTATGATTAAGGTCGGGTGTTAATGAAAAGTTATATTCCTTTCCCGAGCTCATTTCACTCGAAATCTGAAAAATAACTCTGAATGAAGGATCCCCGGCCAAGTTTAAAGCAAGTTTATGTTGCATATAAATGCATATTTCAGCTATTTTTATTGTTTTGGTCACATTTTGCTCATTGTAGTGATATAAAGTCATATTTGTTTACATTTTGAGCCCCTTCAACAATCCCCTGTGGGGTTTGAACCCACAATCTCGTGAATGCAAACTGACAGCTACGTGCCAAGCTCGGCCACTGGACAGTATTGTAAAGTGACAAACAAATAAAATACAAAAGTGATTTACCTCATTATCTTCTTTGTAGAAAATGGTGATATAATATGGTGTACTCTTGGTGTCACTGATTTTGTTGCGATGTACTTTACTGCTGTGTGTAATTCAAACTTCGAATGAGCAGAGTTTTCCTCACGTTACGTCTTTCGTTTCGCGTGCGACCTCGAAGATATATAATTAAATAATTCACGTCATCCTGCGACTTGCCTTTTTTTTTTTAGCCATCTCAAGGCAATCTTGTGATGCCCGACTTCGCTCCGTAGTGGTCACACACGTGACACGTGATTATTGTTTCTGTAGTCTATTGTATATTATTGGCGTGAAAATCAACATTGCAAAGATAAAACGTTACCAGTAAATAAATCGAAGAAATATTTCAACATTCAAATCCATGGTGAGAGACTCGAACAAGTACCGATAAATTCTGTTAAATACCTGGGTAGGATAATATCCGAGGGCGGCTACTGTCAACAAGATGTCAAAGTGAGCTCTGGATTGACTAGTGTTCTGCAAATATCGGAAAATGCTAGCCAACTGCTCAGAACCTACAGCTCAGGAAACAATTCCCGTATTTTGTTTGGTCAGTTCAATCAATCAATACTGATCTGCATTTAGGGCAGTCGCCCAGGTGGCAGATTCCCTATCTGTTGCTTTCCTAGCCTTTTCCGAAATGATTTCAAAGAAATTGGAAATTTATTGAACATCTCCCTTGGTAAGTTATTCCAATCCCTAACTCCCCTTCCTATAAATGAATATTTGCCCCAGTTTGTCCTCTTGAATTCCAACTTTATCTTCATATCGTGATCTTTCCTACTTTTATAAACGCCATTCAAACCTATTCGTCTACTAATGTCATTCCACGCCATCTCTCCGCTGACAGCTCGGAACATACCACTTAGTCGAGCAGCTCTTCTTCTTTCTCTCAATTCTTCCCAACCCAGTTGGATTGTATGTCAGTGAAACATAGACACAGAACTCTAACCTGACAGGTCGTATTCAGTTATTTGAGATACGGTATTGGACGGACCTGCTTAAGATCCCTTGGACGGATCGAGTTCACGAATTCCCTGGTATGTTAACGTCAAGAGAGATCTCGAAGAAATGAGATTACGACACATACAAGACCTTGTCGAAACAAGTATCGTGGCTTTTTGTATTTTCCTGGATGTGAGGTGGACAACTAGTGCAAAGAGATCGGATAAACGCCGTACAGAACACAGGCTTTTCTTCAATTTAGTTTACGTCACACCGACGCAGATAGGTCTTATGGCGACGATGGGGTAGGAAAGCTTTAGGAGTGCGATGAAAGTGGCCGGGGCCTTAATTAAGGTGTGAAAATGGGAAACCACGGAAAGCCATCTTCAGGGCAGCCGACAGTGGGGTTCGAACCCTCTGTCTCCCGAATGCAAGCTCACAGCTGCGCGGCCCTAAGCGCACGGCCAACTTGCCCGTTGCAGAACACGCTGAGCTAACGAGAACCTACTGGACCAGTCGAAATTTGAGTAAAGGCCAGAGTGTACCATGAAACGTATCGTGGTCCCTAGCTGGCCGATTAGCGAAAAATTAAATAAATAAATTAATTAAATAAATAAATAAATAAATAAATAATACTTTGGAGAAAGTCATGCGGGAACGGAATGGCAACCAAACATCAAGATTGGCAAAAATATGAAACTTAATTGCTTAGCATTCGCAGACGATCTTGTACTACTTGCAAATAGTAAAGGAGAAGATAAATTTTAAATAGAAGAACTTGAAAAAATAGCAACAAAAGGTGGATTACAAATTTCACTTGGAAGAAACGAAAATAATACCAACTTCCAAGTTGAAGCACCAGCTATTCTACTAAATAATACCAACCAAATTAAGATTGTAAATAAGTTTAAATACTTGGTGAATTTATAACCTGGAACTCCAATGAGAGAGAATCTACAGAAGGCAGAACATTTAAGTTACCGGTACAACAAGCACAACGAACTATCTGGCCAACATAATAAGAATAAATCTCTTTCGATGAATGCAAAATTTCTACGTTATTATTCGTCATTAAAACCGAAGCGACGACCTACGCTAATGAAACACCAACAGACAGACTGCATAAGGATGACAGAAGGATTATCAGAACAATTATTAATAAAAAGTACCAGGTAGTGGACAATGGAGATTGTTGTCTAAAATGCAGTGGTGTACCGGGAAAGTGAGTCAATAATAGATATAATGAGAAAAAGGAGAATTGCCTTTTTCTGTCATTTATCAATATTAGGTAAAACTAGGTTACTGAAACAACTAGATAACTATTTTTGGGAAAGTAAACCAAAAAATAATTGGTTCAAAGAAGTCCAAGATGATTTAGAAGAGTATTACACTCCAACAAATTGCAAAAAGAGAAGATGAACAAACATATAAGACTTAAACTGAAAACTTGTCCGCCTCTGTGGTGTAGTGGTTAGTGTGATTAGCTATCACCCCCAGAGGACCGGGTTCAATTCCCGGCTCTGCCACGAAAATTTGAAAAGTGGTACGAGGGCTGGAATGGGGTCCACTCAGCGTCGGGAGGTCAACTGAGTAGAGGGGGGTTCGATTTCCTCCTCGGCCATCCTGAAAGTGGTTTTCCGTGGTTTCCCATTTCATCTTCATCACGACGCGCAGGTCGCCTGCGGGTGTCAAATCAAAAGACCTGCATATGCCGAGCCGAACTTGTCCTCGGACACTCCCGGCACTAAAAGCCATAACTTACTCCATTTCATTTTTCTGAAATATCACCTGAACAGCCTGCCTTACATTTCTTACCTTCCAATTGCGCTGCAGTCTACCAACGAAAGCGGAACTATACTAGGCAATTCCAGTGGCTGAGTCAATTTAATTATTTCAGTAACTTTCTGTGCTCCACCAAAGATCTTTAACTCGCCAACAACAATAATATGGAGTGCTAATATATATTTTACTGCTCTTCAAAGATTGACCACGTGATGTGGGATCGAACCCGCAAAGATGAGATTACTTTTACCACCGAGGTAACTGTTAACTTCGAACAGGCAACACTGGCTTTTAAACAATTGAAAATGAACATCCACGCCTGTTCCCAGTCATTTGACCGGGTCACGAATGGAATGAATGAAGCCCCCATCTAGCGGCACTCATCTGGGGCAATGATTAATGACTGACAGATGAAATGAAATTATACTTGAGAATGTTGGTGGAATGAAAGATGACGGGGAAAACCGGAGTACCCGGAGAAATACCTGTCCCGCCTCCGCTTTGTCCACCACAAATCTCACATTGAGAGACCGGGAGTTGAACCACGGAACCCAGCGGTGAGAGGCCGGCGCGCTGCCGCCTGAGCTACAGACGCTTCGTTTTTAAACAATTCTAAGGGAGAAAAATGCTGGGCTCACCTTAGTCTTAAGTCTTTGAATTAAGAACCCCCACGCACGAGCACACACTCACAATCTACACAGACTACAAAAACGCAATCAGCTTGTCCTCAAGAACTGTACATTTATCACTGATTTGTATTTTATTAATATTATACTACTGATAAAATGAACACTGCACTGCATTCGACTGTCTGGAGATTTAAATGTGCACTGTTTCGGAGATCCCTACCGGCGAATCAGCCAGCCAGCCAGTCAGCCAGCGAGTGGCCAAAACAACGAGACGTTCTTCCTGTCATCAATTAAGAACTAAGCGAGATAAGGACTTTTATTTTGTATTTTTATTATTTGGCTTTAGGTCAGTGTCAGACTATACAGCCATCTGGATAGATAATGTTTGTTTTAAAAATAACTAAAGACCATTTGCCTCGCTTTGACCCCAATGTAAAGTCAATAGGCCTAGTAAAGACACTGGCCAGCAACTAACTTTTTCGTGCTTGCACTTACAAATTTTTGAACATGACTGCAAAGAAAGACACATACTGCTTTATTTTTATCATTCACATTTAAAATCAAATGTATTAACGTTGAGCCGAAATATCTTTCTTTACCAGCAGTGAAACAACTACAAACATTATGAAGATGAAATGGAATTTATGACGTAATTTTTCCATGCAATGAATATTTTTTATTTGACATAACATTCCATTATTTTCATACTCAATTACGTTTTTTAACATTATGTTTGTTAACGGCGGCTTGAAATTCTGTACATTAGTCGATGTTCAGCTATTTCAACTCATAACATTCAGATTTGTATACAGATAACCAGCAAAAGCGATCATAAAGGCGGTGAACGTGAAGAAATGCGTCAGTGAACTGCTGGAAGATATTCCTACGGCTTGGAACGACAGTATACATTACGTGCAGTATAGTAATACATTGCGTATACCACGTTTATTAGTTTGCTTTTTGCTATTGGATTTACGTCGCACCGACACAGTAGGTCTTATGGCGACGATGGGACAGGAAAGGGCTAGGAGTGGGAAGGAAGCGGCCGTGGCCTTAATTAAGGTTCAGCCCCAGCATTTGTCTGGTGTGAAAATGGGAAACCACGGAAAACCATCTTCAGGGCTGCCGACAGTGGGGTTCGAACCCACTATCTCCCGAATACTGGATACTGGCCGCACTTAAGCGACTGCAGCTATCGAGCTTGGTACGTTTATTAGTAAGAAAAATATGCAACGCTTAGCCTATATAGGGTGTATTCAATGTATAACTATAAAATTGTTAAACAACTGTAATAAGATTTGTTATTATTAAGATTGTATAACAATCCGCCTATGTGGTGTAGCGGTTAGTGTGATTAGCTGCCATCTCTGGAGGACCGGGTTCGATTCCCGGCTCTGTCACGAAATTTGAAAAGTGGTACGAGGACTGGAACGGGGTCCACTCAGCCTCGGAAAGTCAACTGAGTAGAAGTTGGTTCAATTCCCACCTCATCCATCCTGGAAGTGGTTTTCCGGGATGGTACCTAACTTAAGGTTCGGCTCCATGGCTAAATGGTTAGCGTACTGGCCGTTGGTCTCTGGGGTCTCGGGTCAGATTCGCGGCAGGGTCAGGAATTTTAACTATGATTGGTTAATTCCGCTGGCACCGGGGCTGGGTCTATTGCGTCGTCTTTATCATAATTTCATTCTCATCACGACATGCAGGTCACCTATGGGAGTCAATACCTGCATCTGACGAGCCTAACTCGTCCTCGGACACTCCCGGCACTAAGAACCATACGCCATTTAATTTCATTTTCACCTAACTTTAGGCCACGGCCGCTTCCTTCCCTCTTCCATGTCTATCCATTCCATTATTCCCATCCTCTCACAAGGCCCCTCTTCAGCACAGCAAGTCAGACCGCCTGGGCGAGGTACTGGCCCTCCTCATCAGTTGTATCCCCCGACTCAAAATCTCACGTTCCAGGACACTGCCCTTGAGACGGTATAGTTGGGATCCTTCGCTGAGTCCGAGGGAAAAACCAACACTGGAGGGTAAATGGATGAAGAAAGAAAGAAAGAAAGAAAGAAAGAAAGAAAGAAAGAAAAACTGTATAACAACACGAGCATTGACTGCACTAGAAAAGAAACAAGTACACTTTTAATAACTGACCTTCTCTGTAGTGCTGAAGAGATCTTCCCTTTTACAAGCAAATCTTCTTGAACCTAACTGAAAGCGCACATGATTTATATTTTACTAACGCTCTGTCCATACACAATAAATTAATTGTATTGTTACCTCGTTATCTGCGGCTTGCAATGTCAGACTTCCTACTGGTCATACGGCGGCGCGGTAACTTGTTTATATGCGTTGTAACAACATGTTACGTAAGAATGTATTTTTTATCATGCTTATTTAGAATGATTGATCATAGCTGTCGTCCACAATCAAGCATTGGAGGACCACATACTGCAGACGGGCAAAGTTTTTCTTTCTTTCTTTCTTTCTTTCTTTCTTAATTTTCATTACAGACAGTAATGGCTTTCTTAGTTTAGGCAGCAAACATCTGAGAATTAATTACGCACACACCTTTACTGTCCCCTGTTTGGAACTAACTCTGTGGCCTCGCTGAGTTCTTATCTTCTTCTTGACCTCCGTCTCAATTATCTGGGGGACGCCACTGATATCTATTAGGCCTATTTTTATAGCTGGGTGCCCAATCCTATATATCCACAATTACATGTGTGGTTGGTAGTGTGGTAATTTGGATGTCAAGAAGCTTAAAGAATGTATTATGTAAGGAAACCATTTTTTTTCATAATGTGATATTCTAATTTGTGTGAATATCGCTGTATTCGTGGGAAGCTGAATGAATGTTTATGAGATTCCGCGCGCGCATGTGTGTGTGTGTGTGTGTGTGTGTTTGTTTGTTTGTTTGTTTGTTTGTTTGTTTGTTTGTTTGTTTGTTTGTTTGTTTGTTTGTGTGAATAAGTCGGCCTACCTGAAGTACATGCGGCAATCCGCGTGTGCGAAGGAAGAAATACTTGCTACTGTTCAACAAATCCTATGAACAACTTATTATGTAAATAATACTTTTTGTAAATGCGATTATTGTACCTATATAAATACGGCCTTCGGCTTATAATTGTAATTTTTTTCTTTATTTCTCTCTTTCTTAATCCGTTTACCCTCCAGGGTTGGTTTTCCCCTCGTACTGAGCGAGGGATCCAACCTAAACCGCCTCAAGGGGCAGTGGTGAGACTTGGGTCGGGGATACAACTGGAGAGGAGGACCAGTGCCTAGCCCAGGCTGCCACACTTGCTATGCTGAACAGCGGCCTTGTGTGTGGATAAGAAGATTGGAAGGGATAGACAAGTTTAGAATTCGATAGATAGAAAATCTGAATAAACAACTCTGATAACAACAGAGGACTATGAGTCCAAAAATCAGATACAAGAACAAGAGAAAATGATCCACATGATAATCTACAAGGGATGAGCAATATAGCTCTACACCGGTACACTCTCATAAGAGCATGATTGCTCCACTAATCTGAGCTCCAAAAGTTACTCAGCCTCTCAGAGGCACAAGCTTCTTACAAGGTTATGCTTGACAAACTTCAAATACTGTACTTTCAGTCACTTCTGCTCAGCAGTTGTTACACACTGGTCTATAAACCATTACATGATGAGAATGTGACCTTAATGCAAAAAAAAAAAAAAAAGGTTTAATATGAATGTCCATGAACAAAAGGCTAGGAGGCAAAACACTTGCACTCCTTTTTTAAAAACTCCTAAAACCCTAATTGGGCTTATGGCCCAAAGTTGCAGAGGCTACAGAGGGGTGACTAAATGAAAAATATTAAATCCCAAAATTGTGTTAAGAATTTAGAGGTTTAGGAAATTTTAGTCACCCCACACCAAGTTGAATGCGAATCAACAGAGGGTGATCGCTCTTTGTTCCCTTAGTTTACATGTTTCCCAGCAGGGATTAGAACATAAACCATGAATTAGGACTTTACATAAAATAAAAGAAGTTTGAAACCTTCCCCTCAAGCTATCTGCCAGAGCTGTCACATGTTAAGAAAATTCTGCCATTACCTTGCTTGCTGGGCCTTCCGAACACCGATCTATGGCCCTGCCTGCTTAATACACCCCACACACGATCAACTGGGGTGATGAAGATGACAATACAGTCTTAAAGCGCCCAACTTTTATAGCATTTCGGAGGGAAGTTTCCAGATCTCTTTACAGATAGGCTAGATGCCTGTTCACACCCCCAATTTTAATTGGCTAGAGGAAATATTCCAAAAATTCCTGATTGGTTAATAACTAAAGAAGAAGGAAGCAGCAGGAGTGTTGACAACTTTGACACATGAACAAAACAATCTTCACAAACTAAGGTTATCCAAACATAAAAAGTGAACTTTCCCTTAAGAATGAATTATCCTTAACACTATCAGAGGGGGCACTTAGGCTGATGGTAGAGACATTTAATGGTTGAAAATCCAAGTATCTTGCATTACATTTGTTCAAGTTCCATAACACCTCTCACCTGATTCAGAAAGTGATGGAACCAACCAGAGGGAAAAATATTTTGGATGTGGTGCTGATAAAACCAGATGAGCTCTATAGGGAAACTGAAGTAATAGATGGTATTAGTGATCATGAAGCTGTTTTTGTGGTAGTTAAAAATAAATGTGATAGAAAGGAAGGTCTTAAAAGTAGGACTGTTAGGCAGTACCATATGGCTGATAAAGCAGATATGAGGCAGTTTCTAAAAAGTAACTATGATCGGTGGAAAACGGTAAATAAAAATGTAAACAGACTCTGGGATGGGTTTAAAGAAATTGTTGAGGAATGCGAAAACAGGTTTGTACCTTTAAGGGTGGTAAGGAATGGTAAAGACCCACCTTATTATAATAGAGAAATAAAGAGACTAAGAAGGAGGTGCAGACTGGAAAGATAATATCTTATTATATTATACAGTTAGAAATGGCTGTGGAAGTAAGGAGAAATTGAAGGAACTTACTAGAAAATTGAATCTAGCAAAGAAGGCAGCTAAGGATAACATGATGGCAAGCATAATTGGCAGTCATACAAATTTTAGTGAAAAATGGAAGGGTATGTATAGGTATTTTAAGGCAGAAACAGGTTCCAAGAAGGACATTCCAGGAATAATTAATGAACAAGGGGAGTGTGTATGTGATGATCTTCAAAAGGCAGAAGTATTCAGTCAGCAGTATGTAAAGATTGTTGGTTACAAGGATAATGTCGAGATAGAGGAAGAGACTAAGGCCAAAGAAGTAATAAAATTTACGTATGATAACAATGTCATTTACAATAAGATACAAAAGTTGAAAACTAGAAAAGCGGCTGGAATTGATCAGATTTCTGGGGATATACTAAAGACAATGGGTTGGGATATAGTACCATATCTGAAGTACTTATTTGATTATTGTTTGGTCGGAGGAGCTATACCAGATGAATGGAGAGTTGCTATAGTAGCCCCTGTGTATAAAGGAAAGGGTGATAGACATAAAGCTGAAAATTACCGGCCAGTAAGTTTGACATGCATTGTATGTAAGCTTTGGGAAGGCATTCTTTCTGATTATATTAGACATGTTTGTGAAATTAATAACTGGTTCGATAGAAGGCAATTCAGTTTTAGGAAAGGTTATTCCACTGAAGCTCAACTTGTAGGATTCCAGCAAGATATAGCAGATATCTTGGATTCTGGAGGTCAAATGGACTGTATCGCGATTGACATGTCTAAAGCATTTGATAGGGTGGATCATGGGAGACTACTGGCAAAAATGAGTGCAATTGGACTAGACAAAAGAGTGACTGAATGGGTTGCTATATTTCTAGAAAATAGATCTCAGAGAGTTAGAGTAGGTGAAGCTTTGTCTGACCCTGTAATAGTTGAGAGGGGAGTTCCTCAGGGCAGTGTTATCGGACCTTTATGTTTTCTTATATATATAAATGATATGAGTAAAGGAGTGGAATCGGAGCTAAGGCTCTTTGCGGATGATGTTATTCTCTATAGAGTGATAAATAAGTTACAAGATTGTGAGCAACTGCAACGTGACCTCGAAAATATTGTGAGATGGACAGCAGGCAATGGTATGTTGATAAATGGGGCTAAAAGTCAGGTTGTGAGTTTTACAAATAGGAAAAGTCCTCTCAGTTTTAATTACTGCGTTGATGGGGTGAAAGTTCCTTTTGGGGATCATTGTAAGTATCTAGGTGTTAATATAAGGAAAGATCTTCACTGGGGTATTCACATAAATGGGATTGTAAATAAAGGGTACCGATCTCTGCACATGGTTATGAGGGTGTTTAGGGGTTGTAGTAAGGATGTAAAGGAGAGTGCATATAAGTCTCTGGTAAGACCCCAACTAGAGTATGGTTCCAGTGTATGGGACCCTCACCAGGATTACCTGATTCAAGAACTGGAAAAAATCCAAAGAAAAGCAGCTCGATTTGTTCTGGGTGATTTCCGACAAAAGAGTAGCGTTACAAAAATGTTGCAATGTTTGGGTTGGGAAGAATTGAGAGAAAGAAGAAGAGCTGCTCGACTAAGTGGTATGTTCCGAGCTGTCAGCGGAGAGATGGCGTGGAATGACATTAGTAGACGAATAGGTTTGAATGGCGTCTATAAAAGTAGGAAAGATCACAATATGAAGATAAAGTTGGAATTCAAGAGGACAAACTGGGGCAAATATTCATTTATAGGAAGGGGAGTTAGGGATTGGAATAACTTACCAAGGGAGATGTTCAATAAATTTCCAATTTCTTTGAAATCATTTAGGAAAAGGCTAGGAAAGCAACAGATAGGGAATCTGCCACCTGGGCGACTGCCCTAAATGCAGATCAGTATTGATTGATTGATTGAATCCTGCTGTTCTTTTTACTTCCTTGTAGTTTCTACATCAAATCAAGTTTCTCACATCGTCGAATTATGACTTCCTTGCCTACCTCTTCCTTTCTTTTCCAGTATATTTCCTTCAAAGGCGTTTACTAGGGAAAGTCGTATTTCTCAGAATATGACCTACAAGTTTTAAACTCATGCCTATAAATTCCACTCTTAAAATATCCTGAGTCCGCGCAGCTTTCACTCTCTTACTGCGAAGTCGGTCTGAAAACAGACCGATGTAAAGATAGTTTCCTCCGAGAACTTCTTGCAGAGTACTGTTGGTCACAACTATGAGTTCATTGCTCTAGTTTCGTTACACCTTGATGCCTTTTCACTTGCTATACTACCATCCTGAGCAAAATGTTTCAAGTAAACATTTAGATGGTATTTTGTTTCCTCAGAAACACTCCATTAACAATATTGTGATTATTCATATTTTTTAACATTTGCAATCAATGAAATTAAATTATAGTTTCCTTCTAGGAACCTTATTTTTGATATAAAGGCCAAAGGCAGACATTTAAACAAGTGGAGGCAGATGCTTCCCCTAGTGCATCGTCACTGGATTGTCTTACATAAGAGGCTTGCAGTGGTGTCTCAATGGCGAACTAGCTGCTAGCGTCTTGGTAAGGTGTAGCAGTCTAACTGATGAGCCCACTGTGACACTGGGGTGAAACGCTGGTAATTTCACGATTGAAAAAGCCTAAAGGGTTTAAATGTTTCTAACATTTGCAGTCGATGAAATTAAATTATGGTTTCCTTCTAGCAACCTTATTTTTTATGTAAAGGCCAAAGGCAGGATTTTAAGCAAGTGGAGGTACATGCTTTCCCTAGTACACCATCACTACATTGTTTTTTTACTCATATTTTTATTTACTGTTTTAATTAAAATGCTTTTACCATGCTGGTCTGAACATAATTCCCACTTTTTATCCATATTTCAGTCCGTGGTGTGGGTTACTGTACTCATGTCCTAGTTTGTGAACCATGGGCAACGGACGAGTGGCCTAGTAAGTGGTTCTGAGAGTCAGGTCACCAGCTGCAATGGAGTGGGAGCGGGCATCTCGGATATATTCTGAGTCATGGCCTTCCTTGTGCTCAGGCGGCTAGGACTATACAATCCACCGGAGGTCTCTAACCCATTAGACGAGAGATCCTAACTGGGACTATGTGTAAGTAAGGGTAGCATCCTGCTTCACAGAATTGTCACTGAGCACACTCACAACATTTTAAGCAAGCCTAGGACCTATGAGAGTAACTGAATCACACTTCCATTTGACAGGTGAGGGACTCCTTGAAAACAACTTGGTAAAATGGAATTCGAAGGGGAGCTATCAATGTTAATGGGGCTTATAGAAGAAAGAAACTAGAACAGGCTGAGTCAGCAAAGTGGATGCCTCTGCATGTGTTAGGAGTTAATAAAATTTGGATAAGGGGAGATAACGAGGAAGATATTAGTAGACTACAAAGTGAACTTTATGGGTGTTGAAAAGGGAAGGGCCAATTGTGGGGTAGGACTGTTCATACTATTCTACGCAGCATAGTTTCTGTTAGGCATGTAAATGAGCAAATTATATGTGTAGATTTGGCAGTTGGAGGAATTAGGACTATCTCAGCATATTCACCATGTGAGGTTGGAGATGAGGATGAAATTGATGAGTTTTGTGAAGCATTGGGTGAAATTATAGTCAGGGTCAACAGCAAAGATAGCATAGTGCTAATGTGTGTTTTCAATGCAAGAGTTGGAAATAGAAGTGAAGGATACTTAGCTTACAGGGATGCTGTAGTAGAAACAGCAAGGAATGCCTAAGAATAACTGTGTGTAAAGATGGAATAAAGCAAACATCTTGGTGAAATGATGAAGTGAGAGTAGCTTGTAAACGTAAAAAGAAGGTGTATCAGAAATAGCTCCAAGCAAGGACTGATGCAGACAGGGATTTGAACATAGTTGAAAGAAACAGAGCAGAACAAATAGTCGTTGAATCAAAGAAGTCATCGAAAGATTTTGGTAATAACCTGGAAAGGTCAAGCAGCAGAGAAACATTTCTGGACAGTAAAAAAGAATCTTAGAAAGGGAGGGAAAAGGAAATGGACAATGTTTTGAATAAATAAGGTGAACTCATAATATATTCCACTGAATGATTGAACAGGTGGAAGGAATATTTTGAAAATCCTCCCACTGTAAAAGGAAATCTTCCTGGCAACGTCATGAATAACCAAGCTCATGGGGAGGAGGGCAATCGTGTTGGTGAAATTACGTTTGAGGAGGAAGTGGAAAGGATGATAAATAAACTCCATTGTCATACAGCAGCAGGAATAGATGAAATCTGACGTCAAATGGGGATATATAGTCATAAGACAGGGATGAAATATCTTCATAGAGTAATAAGATTAGTATTGAGCATTAGTAAGGTACCTTCTGATTGGACAAAAGCAGTAATTGCACCTATCTATAAGCAAGGGAACAGGAAGGATTGCAACAACTATCAAGGTATCTCATTAGTCACTATAGCAGGCAAAGTGCACACTGGCATTGTGGAAGGGAGGGTGCAATCAGTGGCTGAAAATAAGTTGGATGAAAACCAGTGTGGTTTATGACCACAGAGGGGCTGTCAGGATCATATTTTCAGTGTGCAGCAGATAATTGAAAAATGTTACGAGAGGAATAGACAGTTTTGTTTATGTTTCATAGATCTAGAGAAGGCATATGACAGAGTACGAAGGGAAAAGATGTTTGCCGTACTGGGGGACTATGGGATTAAGGGTAGTTTATTAAAATCATTCAAAGGCATTTATGTTGACAATTGGTCTGCTGTCAGAATTGATGGTAGAATGAGTTCAAGGTTCAAGGGGTTAGATAAGGCTGTAATATTTCACCTTTTTTGTTCATAGTTTACATGGATCATCTGCTGAAAGGTATAAAGTGGCAGGGAGGGATTCAGTTAGGTGGAAATGTAGTAAGCAGTCTGGCCTATGCTGACGACTTGGTCTTAGTGGCTGATTGTCCCGAAAGCCTGCAGTCTAATATCTGCGAACTTGAAAATAGGTACAATAAGTATGGTATGAAAATTATCCTTTCTAAGACCAAAATGATGTCAGTAGGTAAGAAATCCAAGAGAACTGAATGTTACAAAGCTGAAACAGATAGATAATTTCAAATATTTAGGATGTGTGTTCTCCCAGGATGGTAATATAGTAGTGAGATTGAATCAAGGCGCAGTAAAGCTAATGCAGTGAGCTCGCAGTTGCAATCAACAGTATTCTGTAAGAAGGAAGTCAGCTCCTGGACAAAACTATCTTTACATCGGTTGTTTTCAGACCAACTTTGCTTTATGGGCGTGAAAGCTGGGTGGACTCAGGATATCTTATTCATAAGTTAGAAGTAACAAACATGAAAGTAGCGAGAATGATTGCTGATACAGACAGGTGGAAACTATGACAGGAAGGTACTCGGAATGAGGTGATAAAGGATAAGTGAGGAATGAACTCAATAGATGAAGCTGTAGGCATAAACCAGCTTTGGTGGTGGGGTAATGTGAGGCAATGTGTTACCTAGGAGAATAATGGACTCTGTTATGTATGGTCGGATAAGTATAGGTACACCAAGACGACGATGGTTAGACTGAGTTTTCTAACGATTTAAAGATGAGATGTATAGAACTAAACGAGGGACAGAACGAGTTACCAATAGAGGATTGTGGCTGCAGTTAGTAAATTTGCAGAGACTTGCAGACTGAATGCTACAAGGCATAAGATTCTATAATGAAGATGTTTGCATGTATGTTCAGTTGGGAAAAGTTAAGGTGCCGTTTACATGCATGACTTTACAAAACCTTATTGCCTACACACAGATATTCAAACATAACGCTTGACATATTGTAACAGGATCTGTAAACGAAGTGGGAAGAATATGTGTAAAGTTACTCTATTTTGTAATGTTAGAGTGTTTAGTCTGGCTGCTTGTGACCCTTCAATTGAACTTCTTAATCTTGTGACCAGTTCTATTGTTCAATAAGGTGGGACTATTCTGTAACTGGCGGTAACTATGAGTTTCCAGTAATTCCCGTTGAATGAATTTTAAGAAAAAGAAGTAGATTATAACGATACGTACACAAGGTGACCCTCCTGCTCTGTACTTTCTACTTATAAGTGTCCTGCTTTCACTAATGATGAATGGAATGCCTAATTGCTGGTTTACAAAGGAGCGCTACAATGTGCTGTGTTTTGGATGTGAAACAAATAGTAGTCATTTTATTACCCACATTCTGGAGTGGGGTGCATTCGAAAACAGGCAAAAAATGCAGAAAGTTAAGTTTATGAACTCATTGATTTATACACGTACAGATATTCCACTCTACCAAAAGCTGATCGATTAGCTTTCACTTGCAACTCTGTTCTGTGAAATACGTGTATAGAAGTCAGATGACTACTTGGAAACTCCTGTACATACTGTCTGGTAAGGCATGGCTAACTTAAATATTATGCACATTAGGTGCATTAAAGATGAAAATAAAATTGTTTTGACCAGGGAAGATAAAATAAAGATGACAAAAATTACATTTTCAGGAACTATTGAATGAGGAGAACCATAAAGAACCCTGGGAGAATTTTCTAGAAAATAAAGGACTAGTATATCTTGTGACTTATGAAGGAGAGGACCATGAAGGGAATGAAGGCCAATGCAGCTCTAGGACCTCATGATATTCCCATCTAAGCATGGAAGAGCCTGAGGGAGGAAGGAATCCAGTGGCTTACAGATCATGGAAATCATAAGATCATAAAAATAGTAAGATTCCTGAGGACTGAAGAAAAAGCACCATCATCTCAATTTATAAACACGAAGGGCAGTGGCATAACTAAGAAAGGATGGGCCTACCCACAACATAACAATTTGGGTGTCCCCCCTCCTCAGATTCCTCAAATTCGATGAGAATGATGTTTCCTATATTAATAACTGCTGCATCCTTGAATATTAGAGATACATTATAATGAGGGCTCGGATGTTTAGGAAAAGTCATATTTCTTCTTTGTCTGTATTTTCTTGCCTGGTTGGATTTTGGTGCAAATCAGGTGATTATCGTCGCAATTAAGGGATTTTTATTTGACATATAAATGCATATTTTTCTATTTTTTGTCATAAGGTCATATTCTCAGTTATTTTTGTAGAAACATCATATTTTAGTCACATTTCGGCGGTTTGATGACAGCTGTAGCTGTACAAAATTATCTTCGACTTACCGAATGCGAACTAGTGTTCGCAAAACTGCTTCTCGGTATCACATCTGCATTGCAAGTGATAAAAATCATTGTTATCCGTATTGAAGATACTGAATGTAGGATGCTAAAAGGTTTGTTTTGTCACCTATTCAATACATATAAATTTTACAATTTAGGAATTTATTATTGATTCCACTTGAGACATAGGTGACAAAACAAACCATTTAGCATCCTACATTCAGTATCTTCAATACGGATAACAATGATTTTTATCACTTGCAACGTCAAAGCCAACCAGGCTACAGTGAAAACCAACAAATACCTATGTCTCAAGTGAAATCAATAATAAATTCCTAAATTGTAAAATTTATATGTATTGAATAGGTGACAAAACAAACCTTTTAACATCCTACATTCAGTATCTTCAATACAGATAACAATGATTTTTATCACTTGCAACGTCAACCTCCGGTTCCTTGGCCACATTGTAAGACGAGATGGAGAGAACTTGGGAAAGGTAATTTTACAAGGCAAAATTGAAGGCAGTAGACCACGAGGAAGAACAGCAAGCAGATGGATAGATCAGGCAAAGAAGATCACTGGGCTACTACTTCAGATCATATTAACGAAATGTGAAAACCGCTTGGGATGGAGACATCTTGTCAAGGTTGCAACACGGAAATGAGGGAGTTATGAGGTCACGACGCTCAGTAATGAGCACAATGACTAATGATGATGAATCTTAAATGATGGTGATAATTGGAATGATCATTAAATTTACGCACTATATTGAACAAGAAAACATCATCGGTGAAAATAATCACACAACTTTTCCTAATCCATGTTACCAACAACTCAGAGTTATGAAAAATATCCATCCTCATTTCATTTCAGTCTTAACTCCGCCATGCCGGTTGCAAGCCCGGAACCTCATCTTGCAAGTGATGAGGAAGGAGGAGCAGGAGGAGTATAAACCTCGTTAAAAATCCAGGGTCCATCTGGCTCCGGATGGTAGCACCCTGTTAGAGGGCCCCTACCTAGGGTTACAGGTGAAGAGGACCAACGGCTTGAAGGGTGGATGAGGATATGTCCCAACAGCTGGAAAGGCGGAGGAGTCTATCTTCCTGGTAGTGGAAGCAGCGCTATCAGTATCAGCACAGAGCAGGACCAAGGTGTCTACTGGACTGTTGCTGAAAATTTACTGGTATGGTCAGGAAGACTTGAATGGCAGTAAAACTGCAATGTGGAAGGCAACAGGAAACCACCACATTATTCTTCCTAGTATAGCAATCATGGATAGTACGAATTGTAATTTAGATGATACTGATCATGGTACTCGGACACCAAGATCCGGCAGGGGAGTAACTGAGGTATCCCAGGTCGTCAGCAAGCAAAAACCTCAGAAGTTTGGAGAAGGGATGAAAATAGGGACATGGAATACAAGAACAATGCTAAAAACAGGAAGACTAGAAGAACTCAAACAAATTATGGATGAAAACAAAATAGACATCCTGGAATTATGTGAAACTAGATGGACTGGCAAAGGTGATTTCCACAGTGACCCATTCAAAATTGTGCACAATGGAAATGAAAATGGTGGACAATATGGAGTAGCTGTAATATTAGGAAAGAAGTGGGTAAACAACGTGCTAAACACATATCATGTCGATGGTAGAATAATGATGGTGAAAATAGCTGCCCAACCAACAGATATGGTAATAATACATATATACACTGACTGACAGAGCAAATGCAACACCAAGAAGGAGTGGTCAGAACTTTATGCCAATTGCAGGGTAGACTGACGTCACTGAGGTATGCTCATGATGTGAAATGCGCCGCTGTGCTGCGCACATAGCGAACGATAAATGGGACACAGCGTTGGCAAATGGCCCACTTCGTACCGTGATTTCTCAGCCGACAGTCATTGTAGAACGTGTTGTTGTGTGCCACAGGACACGTGTATAGCTAAGAATGCCAGGCCGCCGTCAACAGAGGCATCTCCAGCAGACAGACGACTTTACGAGGGGTATGGTGATCGGGCTGAGAAGGGCAGGTTGGTCGCTTCGTCAAATCGCAGCCGATACCCATAGGGATGTGTCCACGGTGCAGCGCCTGTGGCGAAGATGGTTGGCGCAGGGACATGTGGCATGTGCGAGGGGTCCAGGCGCAGCCCGAGTGACGTCAGCACGCGAGGATCAGCGCATCCGCCGCCAAGCGGTTGCAGCCCCGCACGCCACGTCAACCGCCATTCTTCAGCATGTGCAAGACACCCTGGCTGTTCCAATATCGACCAGAACAATTTCCCGTCGATTGGTTGAAGGAGGCCTGCACTCCCGGCATCCGCTCAGAAGCCTACCATTGACTCCACAGCATAGACGTGCACGCCTGGCATGGTGCCGGGCTAGAGCGACTTGGATGAGGGAATGGCGGAACGTCGTGTTCTCCGATGAGTCACGCTTCTGTTCTGTCAGTGATAGTCACCGCAGATGAGTGTGGCGTCGGCGTGGAGAAAGGTCAAATCCGGCAGTAACTGTGGAGCGCCCTACCGCTAGACAACGCGGCATCATGGTTTGGGGCGCTATTGCGTATGATTTCACGTGACCTCTAGTGCGTATTCAAGGCACGTTAAATGCCCACCGCTACGTGCAGCATGTGCTGCGGCCGGTGGCACTCCCGTACCTTCAGGGGCTGCCCAATGCTCTGTTTCAGCAGGATAATGCCCGCCCACACACTGCTCGCATCTCCCAACAGGCTCTACGAGGTGTACAGATGCTTCCGTGGCCAGCGTACTCTCCGGATCTCTCACCAATCGAACACGTGTGGGATCTCATTGGACGCCGTTTGCAAACTCTGCCCCAGCCTCGTACGGACGACCAACTGTGGCAAATGGTTGACAGAGAATGGAGAACCATCCCTCAGGACACCATCCGCACTCTTATTGACTCTGTACCTCGACGTGTTTCTGCGTGCATCGCCGCTCGTGGTTGTCCTACATCCTACTGAGTCGATGCCGTGCGCATTGTGTAACCTGCATATCGGTTTGAAATAAACATCAATTATTCATCCGTGCCGTCTCTGTTTTTTCCCCAACTTTCATCCCTTTCGAACCACTCCTTCTTGGTGTTGCATTTGCTCTGTTAGTCAGTGTACTTCCCTACTACTGGATATGATTACGATGAAATTGAGGAAATGTATAATAAAATAGAAGATATAATTAAACTAAACAATGACAAAGATAACATAATCATAATGGGAGACTTCAATGCTGTGGTAGGCAGCAATATTACTAGAAAAGTTGCTGGAAGGTTTGGTCTAGGAAGAACAAATGAAAGAGGAGAACATATGATGGACTTCTGTGAAGAACAAGACATGATCATAATGAACACTGTATTTGATATGCCTAATAGAAGACGTTACACGTGGAAGGATTTCGGAGATAATAACAGATACCAAATTGACTACATTCTAATTAAGAGAAGGTACAGAAATCAGGTGACGTCATGCCATAGCTATCCTGGCTTAGACATTGACAGCGACCATATCCCAGTATTAGCAAAATGTCGAATTAAGCTGAAGAAGTTAAGGAAACTAAGAAGGAAAAAATGGAATCTTGAAAAGTTAAATGATCCATTAACACAAGCAGCATTCGAAGAAAAGACAAACACGGTCATGTACAACAACAAAACAGATTGGGATGCTGTCAGAGCTTCACTTACAATGGCAGCAGATGAAGTGCTAGGAAAAAAAGAAGCTTGAACCCAGGAAGAACTGGATGACTGAAGAAATACTAAATCTCATTCAGGAAAGAAATAAAGAACACCGGAAAAATACTCCAGAAGGAATGATAAACTATAAGAAACTAAAAAAACTTAGTTACACAGAAGTGAGAGGTGAAAGAAAGACGGACGGGCGGGCGGGCGGGCGGGTGGGCGGGCGGGCGGATGGATGGACGGACGGATGGATGGATGGATGGCATTTGTAAAACCATAGAACATGGTATGAAAATCAGAAATGCTGATAGAGCACACAATCAAGTAAAAAGAACTCAATTCAAGGCAAAAATGAAATCCAGTGTTATAAAAGATAAGGAAGGAAATCTGTTAATAGAAGATGAGGAGGTACGGTAATGAAGAAATGGAAAGAGTATTTGGAGGATCTATATAATGGAGAAGAAATTGACAATATAGTTGAGTACATCATAAAACAAGAGCAGGTTTCACAAGATGAACTTGGTCCTCCCATAATGAGAAGTGAATTCGAAACAGCACTGCAACAGGTTAAAAAGGCAAAAGCTCCTGGACCAGACGAACTGCCTGCTGAACTGTGGAAAAACTCTGGAAAAAAGCTGAAGGATGAACTCTTCAAAATCACCCAGTACTGCTATGAAAATGGAGATATGCCAGAGGATTTTGTAGAAAGCAAAGCAGTACTTCTGCACAAAAAAGGAGATTCAACAGAATGCTCCAATTACAGAATACTAAGCCTTGTTTCACATGCAGCAAAAATGTTCACATGCATATTAAAAAACAGAATCAAAATGGAAATTGAGCAGAATCTAGATGATGATCAGTTTGGGTTCAGGAAAGGAGTAGGAATGAGAGAAGCTATTATAGCACTTAAAACCATCTTGGAGAGGTGACTAGAGTTTAACAGAAATACATATATAGCTTTTGTAGACCTGGAAAAAGCTTTTGACAATGTTCAGTGGAAAAGACTGTTCAAAATTATGAAGGATATTCATTTGGACTGGAAAGACAGAAAAGCAATACTAAACCTCTACATCAATCAAAGAATAAACATCGAAGGTAATGAAAAAGTATGCAAGGTGAGGATCAGGAAAGGAGTAAGATTGATGTAGAGGTTTAGTATTGTTCCTTATCACCACGTCTATTTAATTTGTACATTGAAGAGACCATGAACATTTTTAAATCAAAGACACCTGGCATTAAAATAAATGGAACAACTGTACACTGTATTAGATGTGCTGACGATATTGCACTTCTGGCTGACAATGAGAAAAACATGCAGTTCATGCTCAACAAATTAACATGCATCTTAAAAGATTTCCAACTTAACATTAATGTAAAACTAATGTTATGGTTGTAAGCAAATCTAAAATGAAGCCAGAGGCACATCTCAGAATTGGAAATATTTTAATAAAACAGGTTCACAAGTTCTGCTACTTAGGATCAGTTATTACCGATGACAACAGATGGACTGTGGAAATAAAAAGAAGAATTTTCCTGCGAAAGAAAGCCTTTGAGGAGAAGAAGCAGCTCTTAATTAATAAATCCTTGGATAATGAACAAAAGAAATTGTTTATGAAAACATTCATTTGGAGCGTGCTGCTATATGGCTGTGAAGGATGGACTCTCTTGAAGGAAGACATGAAATGATTAGAGGCAGTGGAAATGTGGCTATGGAGGAAGATGACAAGAACTAGCTTGATTGAGAAGAAAACTAATGAAGCAGTGCTTAGAGAAATAAACACCCAGAGACATTTAATAACAACGATAAAAAGGAGAAAAGCGTCAGTTTTTGGTCACATTCTCCGGCATAATGACTTCATAAAGAACTTGTTCAAAGGCAAGGTGATGGGAAAGGAAGGCAGAGGGAAACCACGGAAGAAGATCATTGAAGAGGTAGTTGAGATGATGGGATGCCAAGGTTATCGAGAGATGAAAAGAATCGCAGAGAGAAGAGATCAATGGTTGCAGCGACAAGGCAAAGCCTTTAGATAATGATGATGATCGTTTCAGTCTTAATGTTAATCTTGAATAAACATTGTCACATTGTTTGCTATAAGTACCCTAATCCAAGTCATACTCTACTGGCTGGAACCAGCCCAGATGATACCACTACTATGTGCCTTGATAGATGAACTGAATGAAATAAATTCACAAATAAAATTACCAAGTAAATGTACCACATCCTAGACAAAACACAAATAGTAAAAGTTCAATGGGAATTCATATCTAATTAACTTCAAGACTGTAACCACAATTTTATTCACAAGAACCTACATAGGTACCGGTATAACATAGAAACGAAAGGTAAATCTCTCCCTACTGAAATACACATGTAGATCGAGTCAGATCATTATTGTCTTAATGAAAATGAAAATGAAAACCTACAACCGGCTTTCCAGTCATTGACCGGGTCAGGAATGAAATGAATGAATCATATATAGGCTATTAGTGCGATGGGATCGCCACTCCCAAAGTGATTTATTAATGACTGATAGATGCTATGAAATGAGAATGGAGAGTGTTGCTGGAATGAAAGATGACAGAGAAAAACGGGGTACCCGGAGAAAAACCTGTCCTGCCTCAGCTTTGTCCAGCACAAATCTCACATGGAGCGACTGGGATTTGAACTACGGTATCCAGCGGTGAGAGGCCGACGCGCTGCCATCTGAGCCACGGAGTCTCTATTGCCTTAATATGACATGCAAACATAGCGTTGTTGCACCTGAATAAACCATCATGTAAAATATTTCAGCTCAGAACTTGGCCAATAAGATTCGGTTATCTAAGGTTCAATATTGTGGAAGTAAGTTCAAAGAATTCTCGCTCTTGACGATATGTGGTCTTCAGCTCATTATTATGATTCCACGATCACAACATTGCCATTTTTCCTTGGTACAACAACAATGTTATAGGACAATTTCAATTATTCATTATATTCAAGAATGTCTCAGAAGAATGAATTCAATCAATCAATCAATCAATCAATCAATCAATCAGTCAATCAATCAATCAATCAATTCTGATCTGCAGTTAGGGCAGTCGCCCAGGTGGCAGATTCCCTATCTGTTGTTTTCCTAGCCTTTTCTTAAATGATTTCAAAGAATTTCGAAATTTATTGAGCATCTCTCTTGGTAAGTCATTCCAGTCACTAACTTCTCTTCCTACAAACAAATATTTGCCCCAATTTATCCTCTTGAATTCTAACTTTGTCTTGATATTGTGATCTATCCTACTTTTAAAGACACCACTCAAACTTATTCTTCTACTGTCATTCCATGCCATCTCTCTACTGACAGCTCAGAACATACCACTTAGCTGAGCAGCCCATCTCCTTTCCCCAAAGTCTTCCCAGCCCAAACTTTGCAACATTTTTGTAACGCTACTCTTTTGTCGGAAATCACCCAGAACAAATCGAACTGCTTTTCTTTTGATTATTTCCAATTCATGAATCAGGTAATCCTGGTGATGGTCCCATACACTGGAACCATACTGTAGTTTGGGTCTTACCAGAGACTTATATGCCCACTCCTTTACATCCTTACTACAACCCCTAAATACCCTCATAACCATGTGCAGAGATCTGTACCCTTTATTAACAATCATATTTATGTGATTACTTCAGTGAAGACCTATCCATATATTAACACCTAGGTACTTACAATGATGCCCAAAAGGAACTTTCACCCCATCAACGCAGTAATTAAAACTGAGAGGACTTTTCCTATTTGTGAAACTCACAACCTGACTTTTAACCCTGTTTATCATCATACCATTGAATACTGTCCATCTCACAACATTATCGAGGTCATTTTGCAGTTGCTCACAATTTTCTAACTTATTCATTACTCTGTACAGAATAAGATCATCTGCAAACCGCCTTATATCTAATTCCACTTCTTTATATATATCATTGATATATATAAGAAAACATAAAGGTACAATAATACTGCAGTGAGGAATACTCCTCTTAATTATTACCGGTACAGGGTCAGATAAAGCTTCGCCTACTCTAATTCTCTGAGTTCTATTTTCTAGAAATATAGCCACCCATTCAGTCACTTTTTTTTCTAGTCCAATTGCACACATTTTTGCCAGTAGCCTACCATAATCTACCCTATCAAATGCCTTAGATCGGTCAATCACAACACAGTCCATTTGACCTCCTGAATCCAGGATATCTGCTATACCTTGCTGGAATCCTACAAGTTGAGTTTCAGTGGAATAACCTTTCCTAAACCCAAACTGCCTTCTGTCAAACCAGTTATTAATTTTGCAAACATGTCTAATAGAATCAGAAAGAATGATTTCCCAAAGCTTTCTCAATGCATGTCCAACTGACTGGCCTGTAATTTTCAGCTTTATGTCTATCACCCTTTCCTTTATACATACATACATACATACATATCTTTATTGCCCACCCTAGTGTACACCATCGGCTTACAGGCAATAAAGACAGACAGAGCGAAACAAAGGAAAACAAGCAATAATAGCAACTACATCTCTCTTAAAACTACTCAACTACATTTACTACCTCTACATCTACTCAGTATCATCCCACACGTACGCGGATAGCCAGCACACATGCAGGACGATACTGCACTACTAACTACCCAAAGCCCAACCCCCTGACTACCACCTAAAAAAAATAATTAAAAAAATTAATTAGACTGGTCGCTGCAACAGCCCTGGCATGGAACACACGCCCACCAACCCGTCTACAGCAGCCACCAGCCTTGCCACGTGAGAACTGGTATCGTATCTCACCGACCCTCACTGACAAACACTGTGTTCCTTTCCTTATCATGTGTTACAAGCCACCCTGGCTGAAACCAGACCCAACAGGGGGCCTGCAACACACTTCCGCTATGTACGTCACACATACTCTTGTCCATTGTCAGCACACTACCTTCCCTATCCTTTTCATTTCCGTGCAGACATGCTCAAGTCTAACTTCTTTGGAGTGGGGTCAAGTCCCCCACCCCTCCCTCTTCCCTTGATACGTCACCCTCACCTCTCACGCACTACTCCCGCTATCTACATCTCACCTTATAAAACTTAAGACTTAAACATCAACTAACAACCATTTAAAATCCCTCATCAACGCACCTAAAACAATTAACTTTCTTTTTTTTTTTTTTTTTTTTTTTTTTACACAGACAAAATTTTCATTCGAAGTCCATTAGTTCACTCAGTCTTCTCCACCTACCGCACCACACTTCATATATCAAACCGACTCACCTTATTAAGCTTCAGACTCAGACATCAACTAACAATCCTTTTATATCGCACTTAAAACAATTTGACTTTTTTTTTTTTAACATTTCACTTACACACAAACAAACAGTTTCCATTCCAAATCCATTAGTTCACTCCGTCTTCTCAGTCTACAACACCTCAATTACATCAAACTGTTAGATCCCATTTCTTCCATCCTATTAAACTTAATACATATACATCAAGAATCCCTCAATTTTACAACCCTCATCAAGGCATCTACACCATTTAAATTTTTTTAATTTTTTTTTTATGACCTACTTTCATAATTTTCATACTGCCAACATTTTCTCCTTAACTACATTCCCACTTAATCTATCACAATTCTAACACATATACCTTCTTTATACTCCCTCCTCACACAAATACACTTAAACAATCCATTTTTTTTCACTCCTTATTTACACACCAACAGACAGTACTCCATTCCAAGTCCATTAGTTCACTCAGTCAACTCGCTTTTTTTTTGTTTTATTTATTATTATTATTATTATTATTATTATTATTATTATTATTATTATGATTATTATTATTATTATTATTATTATTATTATTTTACTTCCACCTAAGCTTTACACTACCCTCAAACCTACTCAACCTCCCCTTTTCTCAACGCTTACCTAATTTTCTCAGGCTTTCCCTTTGCCCCAGGCGGATCACCTTTCCACAGGGCAAGGTGTTCTCCCCCTTTCCCCTAACACTACAGCCCCCTCTTCTGATATCATGATTGCCATGATACCCTTCCCGCATTTGCTCAGGGCGGATATCCATTCCTCTGAGCAGAATGCCTTCCCCCTTTCTCCCTCAGCACGAACCACATTATCTGCACAACCCCTGTTACTCCCTCAATTTCTTTATAAATATAGCTCTGGCCACATTTAAGAATTTCGTTATATTTGTTCCTTTCTCCCACTCTCGACATAACCAAGATGTTATCTTATAGCTTTCCCCTACCATATGCAGCTCTTTCTTACTTAGTAGTTTGAACTTTATCTCCGCCAAAGGTCGGCATTGATTAAAAATATGCAGGTCCTCCCACTTCTCTCCACATAACACACATCTATCCCTATTCTCACTACCTACCCACCCCCTATTCCTCGGAACACCCAATAGCCACCAATACAAACCTCTCTTATCCCTTCTACCCTCAAACTCCGTTTTCGGGTTTATTACTTCCACCAATTTATTTAATACTGATAAAGAGACTCTCTCTCTACATTCCCCTATTAAGCTCTGTCTTTCAATATCTAGTAGTCTTCCCTTTATCCTTTCCCATACCCATTTATTCCTACCATCCCCCCAGACCTCTCCATATACCCCCAATCCAATCTTTTGTAACCATTTTTTGCACTTATTCACCCAGTAAACTTCATTCGTCATACCTTTCTGAAAATTAAACGTTTCTTGTACTAACGCCCCACCCTTCCCTTCCTCCAATCTAATCCAGTACTTGAACACCCTCTTAGCTATTTCAACCTCTACCGATTCTTTACAGACTAATCTGGCCCCGGCATTGGCTGTACAATTCGGTAGGTCCATCATGATCTTGCTAAATTTCGCCACCACCTGGTTTAGTTCACTCCTGTCTTCCTCCATTCCCCATACTTCAACCCCAAATAGCATTTTGCCCATTACCAATGATTTAAACACCGTTTTCTGAATTTTGTATTTAACGTCTGGAAATTTCTTTTCTAATACTCCTACTACCGCAAGCGCTCCTCTTCCTTTAAGTTTTGCCTTCTTACACTGATTTTTCCAAGAAGCATTCTTACTAATTATTACACCTAGGTACTCAATTTTTCCTCCTGGTTTAATTTCTTCCTGCTCCAGCCTCCAGACTTCCTTATTCTTTCTCCCACCCCTTTTCCTACACACCATTATCTGAGTCTTTCTTACATTTACTCTGAGAGACCATTTCCTAGTATATTCAACTACCTTGTCCAACCCTTTTTGCAATCCATTTGCCGTCAAAGCCAAAATCAATAGGTCATCCGCGAATAGCAACCCCGGAACCTCCATTTTCCCTACCCAAGGGCATTGCCATGCGTCTCCACCATGACCCTCTAAAATATTATTTATAAATAATATAAATAATATCGGGGATAGCTTACATCCCTGTCTCACCCCGCTTTTCGATTCAAAATACTTACTCAACCTTCCATCCTGCAATTTAATCATCACAAACACTTCCTCATAAATAGTTTCAATTGCCACCCTCATTTTTTTCGACATTCCAACCTCCCCTAATCTCAAAAATAGCGCCTCCCTACTGACCGTATCAAAGGCTTTTTCTAAGTCAATCGCTGCTATAAATAATTTACGCCCTGCTATCCTCACATACTTTGTAATCAACGTGTCCAGAATCCAAACATTATCAACTGTATTACATCCTTTTCTAAATCCATTTTGGAACTCAGATATCCTACCGTACTGTTCCGCCCAATTTGTTATCCTATTCGCCAAAACCCCTGTGTACACCTTTGACAGTGAGTCTAGGAGTGTGATTCCTCTATAGTTGTTTGGATCACTACTAGCTCCTTTATTTTTATAAATAGGGCATAATACCCCCTTCCTCCATTCTCTAGGAAATTTCCCCGTTTCCAGCAACCTATTAAAGAATTTCACAATCCCTCTCAACATCGGTTCATTTGCCCCTACCTCTTTCCATACACTATTGGAAATACCATTCACACCTCCTGCAGCCTTGGGTCTAGCATTTTTTAATACCATAATTACCTCCTGCCTTGTTATCTCCCCATCCAATATTGTAATGCCTACTTCCAGTTCCCTTCCAATTTGTGACTTGTCTATTCCTCTACCCAATTTCCTCTCCCCTTCTAAAAGCCTTTTAAAATGCCTAACCCACTCGTTTTCTCCTATTTTATCCCCCTTCCCCTCCGGTTTCATTCTTCTGATCTTGTTTATTGACTCCCAAATCCTCTCAAATTTCTTCTCTCTACAATATATATTTATTTTCTCAGCTTCCGCCTCCTTCCATCCTCTTTTCTTCTCATTTAATACCTCCTTATATTCCCTTCTCAATTTACAATATTCCTTCCTTTTTTCTTGCACACCCTCCTTCCTAAACTCCGCTAGGGCTCTCATTACAACCTCATGTTTTCTCCTACAGTCTTCATCAAACCATCCATTCATTTTATTCTTTTTTCCCTCTACCCTTCTCCTCACTTTCTTCCCCACCCTCCATACAGGGAGTTCAATTAATTTTAGCACGTTATCCATATCATTCCCTTCTACCGCCCTTTCAATTCCTACCCTTAATATATCTCCCTCCTCTTTCAAATGCCGTCTTAAATTCTCTTTAGTATTATCATCCCATACATACTTCCATCCTCCATTCCTATACCTCTCCATCTTTCCCTTCTCATCAGCGACCACCGTTCTCAATTTTATTTTGATAGGCATATGTTCTGTCAACCCATATTCTAACACCTCAAAACTTATTATTCTCCTTAACGCTATCTCTGAGCTTAATCCTATGTCCACCACACTCCCTCCATTTGTTGTAATATACGTCAAATCTCCCACACTATCCCCCTTCATCCACCCATTTAAAATAAATAAATGTTCTAGAGCACATAACTCTAATAACCTTTCTCCATAACTATTTATAACATTATCCTTACTCTTCCTTTGCAGTACCCCGTCTACTTTTACTTCTTTCCTGTATACCGGTACTCTATTGCTCACTCTCGCATTCCAATCCCCCAATAAAATCATCCCATCTTCTACATACATTCCTTTAATTGTGTTTATTTCTTCAATCAGTTCATCAAAAAAATGTTTATTTGAATACACTGAATCGCTCGGATGGTTATAAAGCAGTGCCAGACAAATTGCTTCCGCTGCCCCCTTCCCCATTTTTACTCTCAACCACACTACCCCTTCTACCCTAGTCTGTAACGTCTCCACCCATTCAGCTATCTCATTTCTTATTAAAACTACTATGCCCCCTGGGTTTCGGCCCCTCTTCCCTATTTTTTTCCTTCACACGTTAACTACTCTATAACCGTCCCATGTAATTTCAACCCCCTTCCCTAACCACGTCTCTACTAGAGCAATAATCTCAAAATCTTTCACTAAATCCACAATTTCCTTATTCCCTAACTTCCCCATCAACCCCTCAATATTCAGCATCCCTATCACCATATCTAGTTATTTATTTCCTCCCCCTCCCTCCCTATACTTCTGCATTTCACCACTTCCCCCCTTACTTCTCGTGATTCTTCCTTTTGGCTCCACCCCATCTCTCTCTTTCTTCTCACCCCCATCCTTCCCCTTTTCCGTGCCAGAGCCTTTTTTCCCACCCCATAGATCTTTTAAACTTAAGGATCTCGCCTTGTTTAACGCCTGCTTTCTCTCCAGGTTTATTTCTGCATTATTCCTATTCGGGGAGGTTGAGTCACTACCCTGACTCCTTTCCCTTCCCGTCACCTCTTCACTACCTGTATCCACTTCACTTCGGTCTAGTGTCCTACTTGTTGATTCACTCCTTCCTGGGCTGTTCTGACTCACCAAGGACTCTGCTGTCTTCGCTACCTGCCCGCTGACACCGCATTCCCCTCTTCTCTCTTCCTTCTCCGTGCTGATGTCGCCCTGCTCTCGATTTCTGCAACTCATTTCCTCCTCACATTTTTCCATCCTCAGCAGTTCCTCCTGTGTCCACGATCGCGACCAATTTCTGCCTGAAGTAACCAGACACCTCCCCACTATCTTGACTCGCAATCCCTGCGCTCGAGCACGCCACATATGCCGCTTATAGACATCCGACCGCATCCTGTCTTCTTTCTCTATCTCAGCCTTCAAATAAATGTTCGATCCTTTCAAATTTCCAGCATTCCTCAGAAGTATATCAGCCATCAGGGTTGATATTAATCTTAACTTCACCGGCCTATGTCCCTTGTTCCTTCCCACTCTATATATATCATCTATATCAACTTCAGAAAAGTTTATCTTCATTTTGTTCGAAACTATGTCCACCACTTTCAATACTAATTCCACTTTTGATTCTGTTCCTTCCTCCGGTACACCATACACAAACACATTTTTTCTTGCTGATTCGTTCCTCGCTAACCTCACTTCTCTCTTCATTGCTGTTAATTCCTCTTCCAGTACCACCACCTTCTTTTTCAAGCTCCCTACCTCATCTTCTATCTCCGCTAATTTGTCATTTACACCTCCAATTTCTTCTTTTATAAAACTTTTTAAGTCCTTCATCTCCTTCATTTGGGTTGCCTGGTGTTCCTGCATCATTTCCTTAATTTCTTCTCCTTTGCTTGCTTCCTTCACCACTCTCTTGATCTCTTCAAGCTCCTCCCAGCCGAACGGTCCCTGGTTTGGACCCGGATTTTTTTCTATACCTCCTACCACCAGCAGCGTCGCAATAACCGTCGCACACAACATAATCTCTAACAGTCCTTTATAACCACTAATTTCTCTTCCTCTCTCAACTCCACCTTCCTTCCAACACTGCCTTGCACCATGCCATCTTCCAATTCTTAGCCTGTATTGCTGTAGTGTTATTCCCATATTGCGCACCTCAGCTCACTCACACGTCTGCACTTCCCGATGCCTCGCTCGTGACTGCCTTTCCTTTATACACAGGGGTGACTATAGCAACTCTCCATTCATTTGGTATAGCTCCTTCATGCAAACAATAATCAAATAAGTACTTCAGATATGGTACTATACCCCAACCCATTGTCTTTAGTATATCCCCAGAAATCTTATCAATTCCAGCTGCTTTTCTAGTTGTCAACTTTTGTATCTTATTGTAAATCATTGTTATCATATGTAAATTTTGATACTTCGTTAGCATTATTCACCTTCTCTATCTGGACGTTATCCTTGCAACCAACAATCTTTGCATAGTGCTCACTGAATACTTCTGCCGTTGGAAGATCCTCACATACACACTCCCCTTGTTCATTAATTATTCCTGGGATGTTCTACTTGGAACCTGTTTCTGCCTTAAAGTACCTATACATACCCTTCCATTTTCCAGTAAAATTTGTAGACTGCCAATTATGCCTGTCATCATGTTATCCCTAGCTGACTTCTTTGCAAGATTCAATTTCCTAGTAAGTTCCTTCAATTTCCCCTTATTTCCACAGCCATTTTTAACTCTATTTATTTCCAATCTGCACCTCCTTCTTAGTCTCTTTATCTCTCTATTATAATAAGGTGGGTCTTTACCATTCCTTACCACCTTTAAAGGTACAAACCTATTTTCAAATTCTTCAACAATTGCTTTAAACCCATCCCAGAGTCTGTTTATATTATTATTCACCATTTTCCACTGATCATAGTTTTTTTTTTTTTTTTAACTCCCTCATACCTGCTTTATCAGCCATATGGTACTGCCTAATAGTCCTACATTTAAGGCGTTCCTTTCTATCACATTTATTTTTAACTATGACAAAAACAGCTTCATGATCACCAATACCAGCTATTACTTTGGTTTCTCTATAGAGCTCACCTGGTTTTATTAGCATCACATCCAGGATATTTTTCCCTCTAGTTGGTTCCATCATTTTCTGAATCACCTGTCCTTCCCATATTAGCTTATTTGCCATTGGTTGTTCATTCTTCCTGTCATTCGCATTACCTTCCCAATTGACATTTGGTAAATTTGGATCTCCCGATACAATCACATTCCTTTCCATGTCATTTCCCACATACCTGACTATCTTACCAAATAATTCTGAATCAGGGTTAGCGCTACCCTTTCACGATCTGTTCACTCCAAGGATATCAAATTGCCTATAATCTTTAGAAATGAGCCTTACACCTAGAATTTCATGTTTGTCATCTTTAATTTTTACATAGCTTACAAATTCTTCTTTCACCAGAATGAATACTCCCCCTACCTCCGTTCTTATCCTATCTCTACGATACACTCTCCAGTTTCGCGAAAAAATTCCTGCATCCATTATATCATTTCTTAGCCGTGATTCAACACCTATTACAATATCTGGTTAGTATTAAATTTCTTAATTCTATTCCTCCTTTACAATACCTTTACAGTTCAACACTAACATTTTAATGTCATCCCTATTTGACTTCCAGATTCCTGTAACCTTATCACCGCTCTCTCGACCACCCCGTTTCCCTGAATGTACTTCCCTCTTACCTTTCCAGACAAATTTCCTAACTTATACGTATCACTGCGGTTTAAGTGTAGGCCATCTGAGCGCGGATCCCTATCTCCTACACAGCCATTAGTATCTAGAAATCTCACTCCAAGTTTCCCCACATACCCACTTCTATATGGAAATCAAGGCTCTGAACACGTCTCATAATTTCATAAAAATTAGGCTGAGGATGGTCTGAACATCACAAAATAATTCATAGGTAACATTAAATGAGGTAGGATATCACAACTATGACTGAAATTGTAAAAGTGGACTTTGATGAACACATTACAGCATTAACAATATTTCCAACATGCTCATACATTCCATCAAAAACAACAACTATTGAAATGTTGTCTCCTTTCATAGATCATAATGGGATTCTGTGAACTTCCACATAATTCCATAATTATCACTTGCTAATAATGCAACATAAACTAACCACCATTCACACAAATAATCCATATAGAAAATCACACTGCCTAACATCCTGGAGAAACTTCCATCATAATTAACATCAATGAAAAATAATTTAATTCAGCTGCAGAGGAATTAATGATTGTGTTAACTGCAAAGACCAATCTACTTTGAATACACTGGAATCCACCAAGCTCAATAGCTGCAGTCACTTAAGTGCAGCCAATATCCAGTAATTGGGAGATAGTGGGTTCAAACCCCACTGTTGGCAGCGCTGAAGATGGTTTTCCGTGGTTTCCCATTTTCATACCAGGAAAATGCTGGGGCTGTACCTTAATTAAGGCCATGGCCGCTTCCTTCCCATTCCTAGGCCTTTCCCATCCCATCATCACCATAACATCTATCTGTGTCGGTGCGACGTAAAGCAAATAGCAAACAACAAAAAATCACTTGAATCCAATATGGCATTGGGACATATACTATTAGTATTATACAACCACTGAGTGAAAATATGAGACACAAATAGCACTAACACTGAACTCGACTTCAAAACAAGCCCTCTATGAACACTTATCAAAAATCCAATTGATGTGATATATTTATTGGCAAGTTACTCTATACGTTGCATGAATGAAATATCCACCTCTGAAAAAGAAGCATCATCTAAATTTCTACTTTGAATTAAATTTCTCATACACTTCCCTGTATTACATTTACATTATTAAATATTTCTTACTTATCTGCCCAGCTTTACAAGAATATCTTCAGGACAGATTGGACCACCTCTCCATTTAACTACATTTGGCCATGTCCAGGATTGTATGGTAACACGCCATCACACTGCTCCAGGTAATTTTCAAGTTCAGTACAATCTCCATGGTACCACATTCCATTAAAATCCCACATTAGTTTCTGACGTGTAATTCACCTTAATGTTGAATCGAATAATTACAGTACACCACACTCATCGGCATATTCATAAGATAAGTTACTGGCACTGTTTACAAATTATTACATTCCACTCAGATGACATGATCCTGCGTTGCCCTCTTCATGCCTACTCCGGAAGCTCCAGCGACCTGTTTCATCTTTCAGAAAGTGCTGTAAAGTGGCTGAAACACTTGGACCTGGACTTATAAATTTGTAGTTGTAATCACCATACAATTAAATAAATAAATTCCACTCAGATACTCATGTCCAAGCACCATTAATTGCCCCACTTGTGCATGCTTAGATACTAAACATTAATAATCTGGGTTTCACACATCTGATACCATAGCATTTATGGACTGCTGTTTGAACAGTCTATTCATAAGCTCATAATTTACACATTAAAAAATGTTTGTGGCTGAAAATTATTACAGCTACAAACCAATATTACTTCTACAAACAGAGGCTTACACATTGAAGTCTTCACAAATAATCACAAAGAAACTTTAAGTTTATACATCACTTTGTGCGGTATTACATCAGATGCCAACTCACATGGAGTTAACCCAGGCAAAATGTTGTCGGCAAGATTCGAACATGACACACTTTACGAAAGACCAGAATGAGATTTATACCGTACATGTGTACCTGCACATGTGGTTAAGTTGAGAGTATACCTAATAAAGATTTAGAGCTCAGCACAGTAGAAAGATGATGACTTAAAGAGACTGAGCATAATAAAGATTTGTATCATTGCATAATGATGGCAAAAACACAAAAGTTGAGCACAATGACGACTTACAACACAACAACCATATTATATATAGTTCACAGATGTACCCCATTTCATATCCTGCTGGAGTGGTCACATACCGGTACATCATCTGTAGCCAATGACTTCCCTCACTACATCCTGCATGATGTAATTTAATGTTCTTTTTTAAATAAATGATATTTGAAATAATTTATATGCAGGGCAATATTAAACAGTTTGAGTCTGTATTCATTTCGTTTATCCAACATCATCCAATATTTAAAAATGGTCTACTTTTCACTGTTATTTTCATTAATGGCTGTGAATTCCTCTACATTCACATGTCAGAGAGCTTATCAACTTGGCTAACATTCTGGGTTCTGCACCTTAAGAAACATAATCCACTCGCAATCTATTAAGATATTATTAATAAACTTGACCATTTTTGGTTCCTATTAGATCTGTATTGACTATTAATATTCATCAACTTGTGAGAAACAGATTTACTTCAAGTTTTTATGTATTATACACTTCAGTATCTGCTAAGGGATTTTGACATTGTATTATTGCTGAAGAAGACAATAGAACATTTTTTCAAAACATATACTGTGATAGTATGAACTAAATAAATAACAAACAGTATATACTAATTGTATGAACAATTGTATTGACAGGTGGGTCATTATTAGCCCTGTTTCTTTCTGGTTGATGAATCTATTAAGATACATGTGGCTTGCTTCGGATATGATTTCAGTACAGCATATAAATTTTAGCTGCTTGGGACTATTACGACTGGAGATATCAGTCGACACAGTAACAGTGAAAATTCTATGACTATGGAGACATCATATGAATTATTATGGAATAAATGGATTGTTTGAGATGGGCAGTCAATAATATGACATCAAACACTTGACAACAGAGTTTTCTGACCTGATTAGATGATCAGAGACAAAAATTTGTGAGTCAACAATAAAAGCATGGTCATGCATACACATGAAAGCAGACTGGTCACATTTTTCATGGAAACACTCTTCCATTGATCCCCCTTCAAAGGGGTACCCACATAAAAAAATAAAAAAGAAGAAGCAAATTTGATTAAGTTAGAGGATCTTGATGCCAAGAATTGGAAATACACCAATGTTTGAAGGCATGAGCAATGGTCTCTGTGCTATATGTTAATGTCATTGTCAGAAGATACCATAACTGTAACTGTGATAAATTCGTAATAGTTTTGTATGGCAGGTTGTACAATGCCTGTATACTTTGCTGGAATTAGCTTTTTGATGAGTTCAATGCCTTCAGGAACTGCAGAGTTGTATAGTTTGTCATCTGAATTGGCTGTCGAGGAATCAACCAAAAGAGGAACTTAATTGCGTGCCTGTACCTCTGGCCACATTACTTGTTCTAGGAAGACCTTTAAATCTCTGTTGGTCATATTAGCAGATTTGCTTGCAAATGTCTTCATTTTCAGTAAATTCATGGCCACACTTGCAGGAAAAAGGCCAGTGGGCTACAATACAAGGACATACAAATGGGGTAGCAGCATACCATCCATGACAATGTCTGGTATTATCATATACCAGTAAATGTGTGTGGCCACTGCTATGGATCCAAATACATCAAAGATGTGCTTCTTCCCTTCACTGCAAGGGCTTGTCCAGATCGCAACTCTTTATCAAATCTGATGACAGGTATTTTTCCTCAATGAAAGACCTGATTTCTCTCATGAGTTCATCATCACCATCATCTTGAACTGGCTGCAGTATTCTCGGGTGCGGTGAATGAGCGCTGTACGTTTATTTCTGTACATGTAGAGGTTTTCTTCCCTAACCTGCTTCAAATCAAGACCTCGTCCAGCTAGATCATTTCTAATTTGATCCATCTTTTGTCTTCGATTTACTTCTCAAACCACACTCTAGCTGTCCTTCGTGGGTCCATTCTTTTGAGATGACCGAATCATTTTAGCCTGCCTTCGACACAGATCTCGCTAAGAGGTTTTTTCACTTTGACAAAATGACGTATCTCATTGTTTTTTATTTTGTCCCTCAGCATTTTCTGAATCGTATTTCTTAACAACTTAATTTCCACTGCTTGTAGTTTGCTGATATTTTTGTTGGTTTGGATGCAGGTTTCTAGACTGTATGAGGTAACTGGTACAAAAAATGCTCCTTTAGAGTACTAATTTTTATCTTAATGGAACTTGCTTATCCCAAAGTTTTCTCACAAGATGATAGAAATGTGCTCCATTCTGTACTCTAATAGTGATTTGTGCAGATGGTCGGCTATCTGTTATTACTACACTGCCACGATAACACAACTGATGAACTTGTTCCAACTTGGGTCCAACTAGAGTGATGTTAGTATGAATAGTCTGTCGAATAACAGGCAACACTATCGTTTCGGACTTGCTTATCATGAGACCAAATTGCTTGAATATTGCAATCCAGGCATTCAGCTTCTGTTATACTTCAGCCACACTATCACCCCATTTTACCACATCATCTGCAAAGGCAAGAGCTTTAAACTCAAGAGTTGTTGTTGATTTTCTTAACTCTTTTCATTGTTTCATCCATTATATGAGGGAGTACCCAAAAATAACCAGAATAACATTGCCGTGGGTGAAGCTTGTGTAGTACGCATTTCTGCCGCTAGGTGTATATAGCACAACTCATTGCCAGTTGAGTGTTATCTGTGTTGTCGACCTGGCTTGTTCTGTTCATCTGCAGTAATTGTTTTTTCTAGCACTGTTTTGTTCATGTTTCGTTTTGTATGGTGGCAAGTTTAAGTGAACAACGTGCAAACCTTTTATTGGGAAGTTGTAAGAAGATTGCACAACATTGTTGGTCAAAAAGACCCGATTTGTAGCAGATAGGAGACTGGTTTGTCCACCAAACAATGCACCTGCACACACAGCCCTCTCTGATAGGCAGTTTTTGGCTAAAAATGGCATGGTTCCGCTGCCCCACACCTGACCTAGCTCCATGCGACTTTTTCTTATATCCACGCAAGAAATGGGGCATGAAAGGAACACCGAGTTGACAGCATTGAAGAGGTCAAGATAAAAACGTGGGAGGAGCTGTCAGCCATTTGTAAAGACTACAAAAAATGTTTCAAACAGTGGAAGCACCGGCGAGACAAATGTATTAGTTGCAATGGAGAGTATTTTGAAGGGGATAAGGTTGTTCTGTAAAAAATTTGAAAATATATAGCTTTTAAAAAATAATTCCAGTTTTTAGTACCCCCGCATAATGATGAATAATGATCATCTTTGCAGGCGACATGGTGATCTGGGGTGAAACCGAAAGTGATGTGGAGGAAAGTTGCAGAAATGAAGTCAAGAGTTTAAGAGATATGATTTAAATATCAACAAGGCTAAGATGGTGGTGATGAAGATACAAAGGAGAGATAACAAACTACAGATCAGAATAAATGGCACCAAACTGGACATTATTCCAATGTTTAAGTACTTGGATAGTATAATATCAAAGACAATCTTGCAAAAAAATTAGGTGGACAGTCGAATTAGAAAGCAACTCAATTTTACCACCAAGTAAGACAACTGCTGTGGGATAAACAAGTACCATTGAAAGCTAAGATGACATTTTATAAACCATATTATACACCATTCCTCACGTATAGCTTGGAAACTACCATGTTAACTAGACAAGACAACTCAAAATTCCAAGCTGCAGAAACGAAGTTCCTACGCACCTTGATACAGAAGACCAGGAAGGACACGTTCAGGAATGGAAAAAGTCAGAGAGGAGATGGGAATAGGGGACTCCCTACTACAGAGAATCCAGAAAGCAAGACTGAAGTGGTTTGGGACCAACCTGGTGGAGAAAGATGTCGAAGAGACAGGACAAGATTGGGAGAAGATCATGAGGGAACAGTGGTTCATGGACAGACAAAGATGGAGGGGGCTCGTACACTACACATGGGCAAATGGAGATGGTCAATGATGATGAAGATAATGATAAATAAAAATTGGGATAATGTACCGCGTTGTTGTATACCCTGCCTAGCCTCTGTATATTCATCCCTTATTTGGACATAAGTCTAGCGACGGTCATACAGCATTTACACTTTATTAATTAAAACACATGGTACAGATCTATTCTCACGGCATTCCCAGATCTTTTTGTCTCTGCAACTGTCATAAGCCTTCTCAGTGTCTAGGAAAATAAAGATTTCCTTTTTCCCAGTGCTTCTCCATGATCATCCTTACAGAAAATATTAGACCTGTTGCTGACCTACTCCTTCTAAAACCATACTGCACCTTTTCAATGATGGTTCTTAATCTCTGTTCTATGATTTGTTCCATTATTTCTCCTTTCTTAAATAGAGGGATGATGACTCCTTTAGCCTAGTCTTTGGATAGTTTTTCTTCTCTCTAATGGTGTTTAGGACCCTAATCAACAACTGCAATCCTTGCACTCCAGCAGCCTTGGTCAGCACTTACCTCATCTATGCCTGTTGCTTCAGCTTTACTCATGACTTTTAGGGCATTTCCATCCATATTACAGGATGCTCCACATTTTGACTATTTTCTTTTGCCATGTTCTGCTGTTGCTTGATCTTTAAATTTTCACTATTATATTATTTTTCAAAATACTGTTCTATCTCGTCTCTTATCTCTTTTTCATTCCAAGTGATGTTTCCATCTTCTTTATCTAGGGCCTTTATTTCCTTTATAGTTGCTTTCCTTGCTTCTCACCACCTCATATAATCATTTCTGTTGTTCATGCTGTCCTCACTCAATCACTACTTATCTGCATTTAGGGCAGTTGCCTAGGTGGCAGATTCCCTATCTGTTGCTTTCCTAGCCTTTTCTTAAATGATCGCAAAGAAATTTGAAAATTATTGAACATTTCCCTTGGTAAGTTATTCCAATCCCTAACTCCCCTTCCTATAAACGAATATTTGCTCCAATTTGTCCTCTTGAATTCCAACTTTATCTTCATATTGTCATCTTGCCTACTTTTAAAGACACCACTCAAACTTATTCGTCTCTTGATGTCCTCCCATGCCATCTCTCCTCTGACAGCTCGGAACATACCATTTAATCGAGCAGCTCGTCTCCTTTCTCCCAAATCTTCCCAGCCCAAACTTTGCAACATTTTTGTAACGCTACTTTTTTGTCGGAAATCACCCAGAACAAATTGAGCTGCTTTTCTTTGGATTTTTTCCAGTTCTTGAATCAAGTAATCCTGATGAGGGTCCCATTCACTGCAATCATACTCTAGTTGGGGTCTTACCAGAGACTTATATGCCCTCTCCTTTACGTCCTTACTACAACCCCTAAATACCCTCATAACCATGTGCAGAGATCTGTACCCTTTATTAACAATCATATTTATGTGATTACCCCCATGAAGGTCTTTTCTTATATTAACACCTAGGTACTTACAATGATCCTCAAAAGGAACTTCCATCCCATCAACGCAGTAATTAAAACTGAGAGGACTTTTGCTATTTGTGAAACTCACAACCTGACTTTTAACCCCGTTTATCATCATACCATTGCCTACTGTCCATCTCACAACATTATCGAAGTCATTTTGCAGTTGCTCACAATCTTGTAACTTATTTATTACTCTGTACAGAATAACATCATCTGCAAACAGCCTTATCTCTGATTCCACTTCTTTACACATATCATTGATATATATATATAAGAAAACATAAAGTTCCAATAATACTGCCTTGAGGAATTCCCCTCTTAATTATTACAGGGTCAGATAAAGCTTCGCCTACTCTAATTCTCTGAGTTCTATTTTCTAGAAATATAGCTACCCATTCAGTCCTCTTCTAGTTTCTGTGCAAATTCAGTCCAGGTTTTCTCTTTCTCATTAGAAATGATCCTTTTCATTTTAAGGTTCAGGTCTCATTACAGTTGAAAGAGATCTTCTAACTTCTCTTCATTCCTTGCCACACATTTCTGACATTCTGTATCTCTTAGTTTCTTCATTTCATTTCCCTCCCTTATTGCTGTTCAGACAACTTCATTCTCCCATGGGGCTTCTTTCTCTCTTTCTCTGATACTTGTTTTGCCAACAATATTGACTGCAGTGTCCGCCAGGTTTTTTTTCTTAAATCCAAGCCATTCTTCTTCAGCTGTTCCCACTTCACATTTGGGCAGTTTGTCTCTAGTTTTCATCTGGTATTCAGACCTCTTGTGTGCCTCCGTGGCTCAGGTGGCAGCATGTCGGCCTCTCACCGCTGGGTTCCGTGGTTCAAATTCCAGTCACTCCATGTGAGATTTGTGCTGGACATAGTGGAGGTGGGACAGGTTTATCTCCGGGTACTCCGGTTTTCCCTGTCATCTTTCATTCCAGCAACACTCTCCACTATCATTTCATTTCATCTATCAGTCAATAATCATTGCCCCAGAGGAGTGCGACAGGCTTCAGCAGCCGGCACAATTCTTATCCTCGCCACAAGATGGGGGCTTCATTCATTCCATCCCTGACCCAGTCGCTGACTGGAAAACAGGTTGTAGGTTTACATTTTCATTCAGATCTCTTATTTGGTTTTTCCAATCCCCAAACTTTTATCTTCAGTTTACACCTGATATATATTATATTTACCAATATGTTTCCTAAGTTTACTAGCAACCATGGTCACTACCTGAACTTTCTCCTGGCAGCACTTTCACATCTCTAATAAATGTTCCAGCCTCATTGTCTGCAATGACATAGTCAATAAGAGATTTCTGCTCTCCATTCCAGCTGTACCTTGTGATCTTATGGCTCAGCTGCTTTTTGATTCAGGTGTTTTTTATTATTAGGTTGTTCTGTATACATAAATTCAGAAGACATTCATCCTCATGGTTCCTATTTCCACATCTATGAGGACAATCAAACAATCAGTCAATACTGAACTGCATTTAGGGCAGTCGCCCAGGTGGCAGTTACCCTATCTATTGTCTTCCTAGCCTTTTCTTAAATGATTTTAATGACATTGGAAATTTATTGAACATCTCCCTTGGTAAGTTATTCCAATCCCTAACTCCCCTTCCTATAAATGAATATTTGTCCTCTTGTATTCCAACTTTATCTTCATATTGTGATCTTTTCTACTTTTAAAGATGCCACTCAAACTTATTTGTCTACTGATATCCTCCCACGCCATCTCTCCACTGACAGCTCGGAACATACCACTTATGTTATAGATGTTGATTCCCATAGGTATTGGTATTACATACCACTTAATCGAGCAGCTCATCTCCTTTCTCCCAAGTCTTCCCAGCCCAAACTTTGCAACATTTTTGAAACGCTACGGTACTCTTTGGTCGGAAATCACCCAGAACAAATCGAGCTGCTTTTCTTTGGATTTTTTTCCAGTTCTTGAATCAAGTAATCCTGGTGAGGGTCCCACACACTGGAACCATACTCTACAATCATATTTATGTGATTACCCCCATGAAGATCTTTCCTTATATTAACATCCAGATACTTATAATGATCCCCAAAAGGAACTTCCACCCCATCAACGCAGTAATTAAAAGTGGGAGGACTTTTCCTATTTGTGAAACTCACAACCTGACTTTTAACCCCGTTTATCATCATACCATTGCCTACTGTCCATCTCACAACATTATCGAAGTCATTTTGCAGTTGCTCACAATCTTGTAACTTATTTATTATTCTATACAGAATAACATCATCCGCAAAAAGCCTTACCTCTGATTCCACTCCTTTACTCATCTATATATATAAAGTAACTTGTCCTGACTGACTGACTGACTGACTGACTGATTGACTGATTCATCATCTCCGAGCCAAAACTACTGGACATAAGGGAATGAAATTTCGAGGATACATTCATAATAAGATGTAGGTGCTCGCTAAGAGAGGAGTTTTGGATATTCCGTCTCTAAGGGGTTGAAAAGGGGGGTGAAATTTTAAAATGAGTGTATCTATATCTCAAAACTTTAAAGGTTTACAGATGTAAAAATTGGTATTTAGAATCTTCTTTAAAAATAAGGAAACATATATTTTTTTGTTTTAGGAAAATCCCAATGGGAGGGGTGAAAAAGGGTGAAAGAGTGGTTGAATGCCTTTAATGAGGATACTGGTACTTATATTTCAGAAACTGATCATATTACAGACCTGAAAATTGGCACTTTTGATCTATTTAAAAAATGAAGAAACACGTATTTTTTTGTTTTTGGAAAATCCAATTAATGGGAGGGTGAAAAGGGGGTGAATTTTTAAAATTAGTGTATCTACTGTATATCTCAAAACTTTGAAAGTTTACAGATGTAAAAATTGGTATTTAGAATCTTCATTAAAAACAAAGAAACACGTATTATTTTGTTTTCGGAAAATCCCAATGGGAAGGGTGGAAAAGGGTGAAAAAGGGGTGAATGCCTTAAATGAGGCTACTTATATTTCAGAACCTGAAGATATTTCAGACCTGAAACTGGTATTTGGGATCTACTTTACAAATAAAGAAACAGGTATTTTTTCGTTTTTGGAAAATCCAAATAATGGGGGGTGAAAATGTGGGTGAATTTTTAAAATGAGTGTGTCTACATCTTAAAACTTTAAATGTTTTAAAGATGTAAAAATTGGTATTTAGAATCTCCTTTAAAAATAAAGGAACATGTATTCTTTTGTTTTCTGTAAATCCCAATAGGAGGGGTTAAAAGGGTGAACAATAGGTTGAATGCCTTTAATGAGGATACATATATCTCAGAAAGTGAAGATATTACAGAACTCAAAATTTTTATATGGGATCTCCTTTAAAAACAAAGAAACACGTATTTTTTGTTTTTGGAAAATCCAATTAATGGCGGTTAAACAGGAGTGATAAATTGGGGTGAATTTTTTGAAGGACTATATCTACAGAATATCTGAGAAACGTAAAATGTTACAGACGTAAAAAGTAGGTATTTGGAATCTCCTGTAAATGTAAAGAAACATAGGTGATTTGTTTTTGGAAACTCCACATAAGGGGAACTAAAGAGGGGTGAAATTTTAAAATGAGAATTTCTACAGTATATCTCAAAAAACTTAACATGTTACAGAAGTGAAAAATGGTGTTGTTATCTCTATTAAAAACAAAGAAACGTGTACTTTTAGTTTTCGGAAATACCACTTGGGTGGAGAGGGTATCAATCAATCAATCAATATCAATCAATCAATACTGATCTGCATTTAGGGCAGTCGCCCAGGTGGCAGATTCCCTATCTGTTGCTTTCCTAGCCTTTTCCTAAATGATTTCAAAGAAATTGGAAATTTATTGAACATCTCCCTTGGTAAGTTATTCCAATCCCTAACTCCCCTTCCTATAAATGAATATTTGCCCCAGTTTGTCCTCTTGAATTCCAACTTTATCTTCATATCGTGATCTTTCCTACTTTTATAAACGCCATTCAAACCTATTCGTCTACTAATGTCATTCCACGCCATCTCTCCGCTGACAGCTCGGAACATACCACTTAGTCGAGCAGCTCTTCTTCTTTCTCTCAATTCTTCCCAACCCAAACATTGCAACATTTTTGTAACGCTACTCTTTTGTCGGAAATCACCCAGAACAAATCAAGCTGCTTTTCTTTGGATTTTTTCCAGTTCTTGAATCAGGTAATCCTGGTGAGGGTCCCATACACTGGAACCATACTCTAGTTGGGGTCTTACCAGAGACTTATATGCACTCTCCTTTACATCCTTACTACAACCCCTAAACACCCTCATAACCACGCGTAGAGATCGGTACCCTTTATTTACAATCCCATTTATGTGATTACCCCAGTGAAGATCTTTCCTTATATTAACACCTAGATACTTACAATGATCCCCAAAAGGAACTTTCACCCCATCAACACAGTAATTAAAACTGAGAGGACTTTTCCTATTTGTGAAACTCACAACCTGACTTTTAGCCCCATTTATCAACATACCATTGCCTGCTGTCCATCTCACAACATTTTTGAGGTCACGTTGCAGTTGCTCACAATCTTGTAACTTATTTATCACTCTATAGAGAATAACATCATCCGCAAAAAGCCTTACCTCCGATTCCACTCCTTTACTCATATAATCAGAAAGAATGCCTCCCCAAAGCTTACATACAATGCACGTCAAACTTACTGGCCTGTAATTTTCAGCTTTATGTCTATCACCCTTTCCTTTATACACAGGGGCTACTATAGCAACTCTCCATTCATCTGGTATAGCTCCTTTGACCAAACAATAATCAAATAAGTACTTCAGATATGGTACTATATCCCAACCCATTCTTTAGTATATCCCCAGAAATCTGATTAATTCCAGCCGCTTTTCTAGTTTTCAACTTTTGTATCTTATTCTATCTCGACATTATCCTTGTAACCAACAATCTTTACATACTGCTGACTGAATACTTCTGCCTTTTGAAGATCCTCACATACACACTCCCCTTGTTCATTAATTATTGCTGGAATGTCCTTCTTGGAACCTGTTTCTGCCTTAAAATACCTATACATACCCTTCCATTTTTCACTAAAATTTGTATGACTGCCAATTATGCTTGCCATCATGTTATCCTTAGCTGCCTTCTTTGCTAGATTCAATTTTCTAGTAAGTTCCTTCAATTTCTCCTTACTTCCACAGCCATTTCTAACTCTATTTCTTTCCAGTCTGCACCTCCTTCTTAGTCTCTTTATTTCTCTATTATAATAAGGTGGGTCTTTACCATTCCTTACCACCCTTAAAGGTACAAACCTGTTTTCGCATTCCTCAACAATTTCTTTAAATCCATCCCAGACTCTGTTTACATTTTCATTTACCGTTTTCCACCGATCATAGTTACTTTTTAGAAACTGCCTCATACCTGCTTTATCAGCCATATGGTACTGCCTAACAGTCCTACTTTTAAGACCTTCCTTTCTATCGCATTTATTTTTAACTACCACAAAAACAGCTTCATGATCACTAATACCATCTATTACTTCAGTTTCCCTATAGAGCTCATCTGGTTTTATCAGCACCACATCCAGGATATTTTTCCCTCTGGTTGGTTCCATCACTTTCTGAATCAGCTGTCCTTCCCATATTAACTTATTTGCCATTTGTTGGTCATGCTTCCTGTCGTTCGCATTTCCTTCCCAATTTACATCTGGCAAATTCAGATCTCCCGCTACAATCACATTTCTTTCCATGTCGTTTCCCACATAGCTCACTATCCTATCAAATAATTCCGAATCCGCATCAGTGCTACCCTTTCCCGATCTGTATACTCCAAATATATCAAGTTGCCTATTATCTTTAGAAATGAGCCTTACACCTAGAATTTCATGTGTCTCATCTTTAACTTTTTCGTAGCTTACAAATTCTTCTTTCACTAGAATGAAAACTCCCCCTCCCACCTTTCCTATCCTATCTCTACGATACACACTCCAGTGCCGTGAGAAAATTTCTGCATCCATTATATCATTTCTCAGCCATGATTCAACTCCTATTACAATATCTGGTAAATATATATCTATTAAATTACTTAATTCTATTCCCCTCTTTACAATACTTCTACAGTTCAACACTAACAATTTTATGTCATCCCTACTTGATTTCCAGTTCCCTGTTCCCTTATCACCGCTCCCTAGGCCATCCCATTTCCCTGAATGTACCTCCCTATTACCCTTCCAAACAAATTTCCTAACCCAGGTAGCTCCCTCCTTACTCCTCACCCCTGTAAAACCAAGTATCACTAAACGTTTTGTGGATAATGGATACAAAAGCGCCCAACATGATGGCGAGATCCTTTTTTTAAAATCTTCCATTGTAATTTGGTCACTGGTATACTGTTCGTAGTCAGTCTATGGAAATCTTGTACCGCGTAAATTAGGCCCACATCAACTTTTAAAGGTTATGTTGAATTCAAGAATATGGTTTTAAATGTAGGTATCAATCCTCAAATTCTGGAATGCATTATATTCAATTCTGCCCGTCAATCACAAAAAAACTCGGAAGAGAAAAAACATCATTAACACTTCTGAAATAAGGTTATTTCGCGACCTGAGCTCAGCTGGAATGCACGCTTCCTGTACAAGTGGTATGTGTGCAAAATTACACAAAGTTTTTGAAATGTAACGTGCGCAAATAAAACGACTCCAGTTTTTGTAACATTTTAACACAAAAATGTGAAATTCCCAGTCATATTAGGACCAAAACAGTAATATGCAATCCCAAAACCTCCTATGGCTATATGTATGTAAGGTGCAACATCTGTTCTGGTCTCGATAACGTAATCGTATATGATAATATTAAAAAACTAAATTTGTGTTAACTTAAGAAAGACCAGTTTCAATTCCTGCCTGAAAGCCCAGTGACTATACAGTACCCTGAGGGAAGAGCCGAAAACCCGTTCAGCGATACACTCTAAAAATGTAAAAAATAAAAAATGAAAAAAATAAATAAAATAATAATAATAATAATAAAAATAAACATGTAACCCTAGACATACCTAATGTAGAAGTTTTGCAAGTACGATCATTTGACGAAACTAGTTCTGTCTTCAAGTAGAGCTGTCAAAATGCACTCTGTTTCTCAATCGTTGTGCACACTCTGCTTTATGATTTCCGAGGATTCTCTAAACAATATCACCCGAATGCGATGCTAAGATGGTCCCTTGTGCAGGTTCATCGCCGATCGCTTTTCCAGCACGGTACAGTACGTCCTCAAATTACTGCAATGACAGGACGTTAACACGAAGATCCGTAAGTATGCCGTAGCTGTCCTTTCGTGAGATACAGTTTCTTAAAAAACGTGTGACCGAGGATTTAGCATTGATGGGACTGAAATTTCTGGACAGTTGATCCGGGAAATAGTTTCTTCGAGGAACGGATGATGCAAGATTTTTACAATGTGATTTAATTAGGATGCTCGCGGGACCACGTAAAAAGAACTAATAATACGGGAAAACGTACTAACCAGGAACGTATAATCGAGGTTCTACTGTAGTTCTGTTCGTGAAATATTCTGTTTGTGGAATAATATTATTAGTTATTTATTTCCTTCTTGTTGCACTATTGGCTTGAGTTGAATTTTTACAAAATTAGGAATCTCTGTTACAGAAACAACTTCCCATTTGTTCCTTCAAGATAGTATTTAATACTAGGTAAAGTATCCATTCTTTGTACAGATTTATAAACAGGCATTAAAGTGGTGAAATTAAACTGGCCCCCAAGTGCAACAGTTGTCTTACAACACACTCTTGCAGAAAGAATTTAAGACTTCATCGGATACATAAAAACAGGTTATGCCCACTCCACACTCAAGAGTGTGTAATGTAAAGCTGGCTGTGACAAACACTGGTTCTCTAGATGCAGTCTTACTATCTTGAGTGTCTGACCTTGCGACTTGTTTATTGACATTGCAACGGTAATTTGAAGAAAAGTGCAATCTTTTGAATTGGCATGTCGGACGGTATCAGCAAAAGGTAGGGAAAGAGCTGTGAAAGATCAAATCTATCTGCTAGGCTATTAATAAACATGATGAATAATTAAACAACTTGGAGGAAGAAAAACTCTAAACCTTGAGTAAAGATACTGCCAAAGGGAAGAACTGTGAAAAGCAGAAATTGAAAGCATCTTAAGGCCTCGAATGCTCTAATCCCATCAGTGTTGGAAAAGAACACGAGTTGGGGAAAGGACATCACACAGGAATGATTACAGGAAAAGCCTGGCACAAGCGACACACATGCTGGGCTCAGCTCGGGGCCCGTGTTCATCACACCACGTCTCACAATAAAATATTAGAAAAGATTTGACTATAAATAAGAATGGAAGACTGTAAGAATATACAAATAACTAAATAAGGGCCATATGAATTCTAAGATAGAATATATGAATTCTATGATAGGAAATATGAATTCTGTGATAGGAAAAATGAAATGAAAAATCTATACCTACTAAATATGAAAACTAAATCTAGGCAATATTAATAAGTGATAAGACTATGCAGATGAAATGTGAAATCTCTACCTACTAAATATACAATAAACCTACCGATACACATTACGAAAAAGATACAGATATCTATATAAATCGATGATGATGCAAAATGAAATTTGAATCTACATACAGTATATAAAAGTGGATGTTGGTATATATGAGACTAGCTGATGTACCCGTGCTTCGCGACGGAATTCTACATTGTATACAGTATTCTAGGTTAGATAGTGTACACGTTGTGAGCAAGATTGTATTAAATTGTGCAGCACTTAACGTTACTCTAGAAACACGACGGGGAAGTCACCAAACGTCTTTTCTCATATGAAGACTGGGTTAGGGAATTTTCATTTCATGACAGGCACTCACTCTCCACCTGCCTTTTTGTTAATAATGACTGAAAATGGTGTTGAATTATTTTAATTAGGCTGCTGATATCTCAAAAATGAAGATGTTACAGACGTGAAATTTTATATTTGTAATCTGCTTTAAAATTAAAGAAACACGTATTCTCGGGAAATCCAATGAAGAGGGGAGGGGGGTTAAAGAATTGAAAAATTAATTGACTTATTTGTATGAGAATACATAAGCTAATAAAAACTAAAGTTGTTACAGACGTGAAAATTGGTATTTGGATCTCCTTTAAAAACAAAGAAAAACGGGTTTTGGGGGGAAACCATCTTGAGGGTGTGGGGGGGGGGGGGCGGGAGTGAAAAGGAATTGAATTCCTTTCGTGAGGACATATACATCAAAAACTGAAGAAGTTAGAGTCGTGATATTTGGTATTTAGAAGATCCTTTACTATTAAAGAAACAAGTATTTTTGCCGGAAAATTCACTTAGGGGGGAGGGGGAGAAGTTTGAAAGGAAGTGAAAAAGTGAATTATTTTCATGGGTATACTTATATCTCAAAACTGAAGGTAATAGACGTTACCACATTGGTGTTTGGAATCTACTTTAAACATAAAGAAGCACGCCATCTTTTCATTCTTTTTTTGGGGGGGGGGTATATAAACTAAACGGCGGTGGGGTATAAAAGGAGGGGAGACCAATTGATTTTACTGTTCGCAATGTACTTACAAGGAGCCTCCGTTGCTCAGGCGGCAGCGCGCCGGCCTCTCACAGCTGGGTTCCGTGGTTCAAATCCCGGTCACTCCATGTACATTCGTGCTGAACAAAACGGAGGCGGGACAGGTTTTTCTCCGGATACTCCGGTTTTCCCTGTCATCATTCATTCCAGCAACACTGTTCAGTATCAATTCATTTCATTTGTCATTTATTAATCATTGCCCCAGAGAAGTGCGACAGGCTTCGGCAGCCGGAACAATTCCTATTGTCGCTTCTAGACGGGGGCTTTATTCATTCCATTCCTGACCCTGTCGAATGACTGGAAACAGGCTGTAGATTTTCGATGTACTTATTCTGATCATAAACCGATCATTTCTAATCTTTCCTGGGTTCGTTTTCAAGAACCATCTTTTCCTTCGGAGAACGTTCTTAGATTACAGTAGATTATCCTGGCATATAAATACAAATTTAAACACATGTGAAATAAACGATAGGAAAGAGATTGACCGTCTAATTGTTCACCTCTATAATAAGGTCAATAATGCACGGGAGTATGTCATTCGTATCGCCAGAAATCCCGCACACTTGCCTACGCGCGACAATGGTGCTGGTCACATTGTCAACAATGACAATGGCAGCAGTTGTAAGTTACCGCCAAGTAGCGGTCCTGCATCTTGCTGTGGGGTCCAGAACATCTATAATAATAATAATAATAATAATAATAATAATAATAATAATAATAATAATAATAATAATAATGCTCTGGACCGTCGTCAAATGTGCGTGTCCCGCTGGAAACGGGTCCTGGACGGGTAATGACTAAGAATGCAGTCCGGCCGCGGGTTCAGTACCGCCAAGGCACCCAAGAAGACATCACGCCCGATGTCTCCTGAAGGATTTGATCCATATTAAAAATGCTTATAGGTAAAGATGGCAAAGATTTAGGGACCCAACTGACCGGGTGGAATACCTGGACCTAGCCCGGAAAGTACGAAATCGATTGCTGGAAAGAAAGATTGAAAAATGGGAGGAAACTTGCCGTAATCTATTAGAAAACGAGTCAAATCACGTATTTTGGCGGATTCTCGCAGTAAACGAGTCAGATCGCGAATTTCGGCGGATTATATATCTACAACAATAAGCATTCAATTATAAATTTCAGTACAGTACCGTAGCGAAGCACGGGTATCTTGCTAGTTTATATATATAAGAAAACATGAAGGTCCAATAATTCTGCCTTGAGGAATTCCCCTCTTAATTATTACAGGGTCAGATAAAGCTTCGCCTACTCTAATTCTCTGAGATCTATTTTCTAGAAATATAGCAACCCATTCAGTCACTCTTTTGTCTAGTCAAATTGCACTCATTTTTGCCAGTAGTCTCCCATTATCCACCCTATCAAATGCTTTAGGCAGGTCAATCACGATACAGTCCATTTGACCTCCAGAATCCAAAATATCTGCTATATCTTGCTGGAATCCTACAGTTTGAGCTTCAGTGGAATAACCTTTCCTAAAACCAAATTGCCTTCTATCGAACTCTCTTAGCCTTCGATAGTCCTCTATTCAATCTTCAAGGCAGCAGTGTTGTGATAAATTTGTGTGTCATTTCCTACACACAGGTTTCATCAAACCTGCTAAGGGAGAACTCTCCTGCCCATAGCCGTTGGTTCTCCCTTAGTTTGCCTGGTTTGGTACTGGCTGCCAAACCATCGGCCAGACAATCGCAGGTAATACCATCTATTGTCACTTACTGTGGCAGGATGATCCTGACCTCACCTCTATGAACTCTTTGGTCAATATAAGCAACAATATAATTCAATCAACTGCTTGCTAACTTTATGGGTTATTTTCCAACACTTGATCTTATTATGTTGTTTAAACTTCTTTACCCACAAGTTAAAAGCTTTGAACAGCAGGAACTTGTGAGGTCAATACCCTTCTTAATTTTCATTGTCCAAAGTCACAATGTACAGTCATGCAATGTGGCATTTTCCTGTCCCTTTGCTATAAAATGGTTCTACCCTTCACAGTTTATTATAACCTGCAGGCTGTTTGGTTCTGATGAGTGCCATTGTTTGAGCGTGTTTTCTAAGTTTTGTAACATGGTCCAACTCTTTATTTTTATTTCCTGTGTGAAGACTGATGTAATTGTAGGCAAGGTGTCATATCAATTGAGGAGTTGGATGTAATAACAGTGTAAGTAGATTTATGTTACTTTGAGAAACAGAAGCATGAAATTTATTAATGTTCCAAGTTAACAGTAATGTTTGGAATCAAAGTGAATTTTATTTTAAGACATTTAAAGGGAGCAGGGAATTTATATCTCAAAGAATTTGATTCATCACTTAGCAAATTAGAAAAACAGATTTGTTTAAAAATTTATTTTACGCGCTGTTAGTTGTTTTATGTCACAACGACACAGATAGGTCTTACGGCGACGATGGGATACGAAAGGGCTAGGAGTGGGAAGGAAGCGGCCATGGCCATAATTAAGGTATAGCCCCAGCATTTGCCTGGTGTGAAAATGGGAAACCACGGAAAACCATTTTCAGGGCTGCCGACAGTGGGGTTCGAACCTACTATCTCCCTAATACTGGATACTGGCCGCACACCGCTGTTATTGCATGAAGCACGAATATTACATTTTGTTATATACCAGTATGTCTGCCTCCGTAGCGTAACGGTTGGTGTTATTAGCTGCCATCCTTGGGGGTCCAGGTTCGATTCCTGGTACAGGTAGAAATTTAAGAATGGCAGGAGGGCTGGTATGTGATTGGAATGGTACATGCAGCTCACTTCCATTGGGAGTGTGCCTGAAAAGAGCTGCACCACCTCGGGATGAGGACACGAGTTTACTTTATTTACTTATATACCAGTATTGTTCAGGGAGTTCGCAAAGCATGATCACTTACAGAAGTGACAATTTATCCCATCTGGGATCTCTAAAATGTCTACCAGATTCCTAAAGAAACCAAAAATGTGTCAACTTTAACAAGTTTAAATAATTTAAGTTGATTTTTCTTTATTTATTATTCACCTCTTTTCTTCTTTGTTGCAAGGAGGGCTGAGAGAGATTTGTTGCTGTACTCTCCCCAACTAAGGTATTAGGCTACAGTCACTGCCCACACCCCTTTGACAAAAAATTAGAACATTATGAAATAGGAATTATTCATTTCTGAACAATAACTTTTATTCCCCTTTTTATTTACAAAGTGATTTCCTACATACCAAACAAAAGAAAAACAAAAACAGATCATGAAGTATATCATTTGGATTCTGATATTTCATTACTTCCTTGTTTGAAATAATCTGCTAATACCACATCATTGACCAAAATCACGATGATTCATCTTCACATGCTGCATCATCAGATTCTACAGAATCATTACACTCAGACATGACTTTCTCATACCACTTAACATTTTCAGGTTCTAAGTATTTCATTAGCAAAAGAACATCAGCTTTTTTTCTGTCTTTACACCAGGTTTTCTTAAGTCAAGTAGCGTCAAATAATAAAACAGAAAGCTAACATTCTTCTTTAAGAAGGTAAATGGCACATAGTTATGTGTGTAGGACTGACCCTGGTAGAACACCATCATAGTAAGAATGTCGCACAGATTTCTGAATCATGAACCTATTGCCTTTAGCAGATGGCATTCTGAGCAGGTTGAAGTGCTGATACCTAGTCTCTTTATAAGTGTGATGCCATTTCAATGATTCTGAATGTATCCTACTGTTCACAAGTCCTTCCATTCCACTTGCTGACATATTCTTCAAGCAAAGAACTGGCGGCAACTTAACTCGCTGCTTGTTAAGCATGCCTCATGCAATAACAGTGTAGCGCATGGTGCTGGTTTTAGTGAGCTCCCGACCTGTAGCGGCATCCTAGCGAACTAAGACCTGGGCTGAGTTATAGAAAAGGGACTGGAAAATTTGGGAATGGTATTATCCTCAACTGCTAATAATCTCCTCAATTGCTAATACAGGAATACACAGATGGAGAGGAACAAAATTTTCATCTTCTTCCATTGGTTGTTTTGTCTAAATTGAACCAGTAATGCCGGTACAACGTTTATTTTCCATTAAATTTAATGAAGTAATGAAGTATTTAATGAAGTATGAACTGTTTTAGAATACATCATCATCTAAATAACTTCCAGCATGGAGCTAATGACGTATGCTCTGTGCTACTTCCGGCAGAGCAAGTTACACATCACCCAGGCCCAGCTGATACTGTATTTCATTTAATATCTCCACTAATTATTATGGTGCAAAAGAAAGGACAATGCCAAAGTGTGTGTATTTAAAAATACCTACAAAATTCACTAGTTTCTACAGCGACTGTTCCAATATTTTGGCATTTATTAAAGGTTAAAGTAAGTTGATCCAATACGTGAATTGTGACTCACAGGTCCTGCTTTTCGACTATACAAGGTCAGAGAAAACTACACCACATATCCAGCACGCTGTTGGACTAAGTCAGACATACATCGCTAAGTTACGTCAAGTACTATGAGCAGACTTAAACGTTCTTCGCTTGCAAATTACAATATCTATTAATTTGACCATGATGGCCACAAATGTTCCATATTGACTTAATTATTACAGTTAATTGTGTTCAGGTTCTGCCTTGTCAATACAATTCAGAATGTATTATTATTATTATTATTATTATTTAAACTATCATTTACTTATATAGCCTACACACTTACACACACTCACACACACACACACACACACACACACACACACACACACACACACACACACACACGTACATATTTCAAGAAAACCAAATTCTCTTCTTCAGCTTGTTGGTAAAATCACATGTATCAAAGGCCTTATTTATAATGAACTATGTGCCAACATATTGTGGACAAAATGACAGTACAACAATACAACAATATTTAAAAATTCAAACATGAATATCTTTCATGTTATCCTTCAAGTGCTGCAGTGCCATGGGGTTTGGTGGGGTTTGGGTGCAAGCAATGTACAACTGTGTTAGCAGGGTACTGACCCCAGTTTGAAAGACAGAATGGTTTAGGAATAAGGCTGGACTAAGACAGGGGAGTGTACTGTCACCTCTTTGTTTATTATGGTCATGGACAAAATTGGAAAGGAAACAAAGGAAAATGTATAAAGATAAAGCGATGAAGATACTGTTATGTGCAGATGATGTTGTGATCTGGGGTAAGAGCAGCAAAGAGCAACAACAACTAGATGTACTGAACGGAAAAATTGAGAAGTATGCCATGAAAATAATATGAAGGTTAATGGAGGCAAATCAACTGTTACAACATTTACAAACAGGAGTTTTAAAACTGAATTTGAATATACTTTGGATGAGGTAGTTATCCCAAAAGATAGCAAGTGCAAATACTTAGGTGTGAGATTTGAAAGTAATTTGCACTGGAAGGGCCATGTGGATGACATTGTTGGGAAAGCATACAGATCTTTACATGTCATAATGAGGCTACTTAAAGGATGCAACAAAGAACTAAAAGAGAAAAGTTAATTGTTCGTCCATTATTGGAATATGCAAACAGTGTTTGGGATCCTCACCAAGAATACCTAATAAAAGAAATAGATAGTGTACAGAGGAAAGCAGCAAGATTTGTAACGGGGAATTTCAGGAGAAAGAGTAGTGTATCAAAAATGTTAAAGGAACTTGGGTGGGAAACTTTAAGAGAAGGGAGAAAACTAGACTTATAGGATTATATAGAGCCTATACAGGAGAAGAAGCGTGGGGAGATATCCGTGAGAGGCTTCAGTTGGAAAATAATTATATCGGCAGCACTGACCACAAATATAAAATTAGAAGGAATTTTAGCAGAAGCGATTGGGGTAAATTTTCATTCATTGGGAAGGGTGTGAAGGAGTGGAACAGTTTACCAGGAGTAGTATTTGATCCTTTTCCAAAATCTGTACAGATATTCAAGAAGACAATAAACAGGAGCAGAGAAAATAAATGAAATGTTAGAGGGCATTCGACCAGTGCAGGTTAATGTAAATAAAAAAATGTATGTGAATAAATTAATTCCATCCCCTGGTCTAAGGAGTTTGGGCAGCCAAAGTAGGGGACTGCCTGTAGGAGTGAAGTACAGTGGGGACTTCGAGGGCCCTGGGACCGCTACGGTAGCTGTGAAGGCCCTTCAGGAACCCTGAAAAGTGGTGGCAAAAGGGGCTCTGGTTAAGACGCAGCAGGTCGTTATGCTACATAGGTTCCAGAATGGGTAAAATAAATAATAAATAAATGCAATGTAAATTTTAATCTTATACCAGTTGTATAGTATCATTTGAAGTAATTCCACATACTGTATATCAGTTGACTATATTTGTAAGTAGTACAGGAGATATTATAAGTAGAATTTTGTAAACAATATAAATTTATTAAGGATGAGCTGTGTGTTTTATAGAAAAGAATTTTTAGCGTAAATTGTATAATATTGTATTATAGGGAAATTTTCTTCTTGTTAATTTAATATTTAGTGCTTGACAATAATGTATTTTAGTGTACCATTTACCACTGAGGTAGACACCTCACTTGCAAATAAAGAGATTTTGATTTGATTTGAAATTAGTACAGAGAAAAGCAAGACTATGGTGATTTCGAGAGGGTAAAGGCAAGGAAAGGGCACTGTGAAAATTGGAACTCAGAGTCTGGAAATTATGGACAGCTTTAAATACCTAGGAAGTGAATGAATGCAAAATGCTAGGGTGGACATGGAGATTAGCAGGAGGGTACAGCAAGGTAATGCATTCTACCAAAGTGTAATAAAACATGTTTGGAACAAAGAAGTACCAAGGAAAAGTAAAGAGATAATGTACAAAATGTACTATTTACCCATCCTGACTTATGCAGCTGAGACTTGGAGTTTGACTATCAGCCAAGAGAGTAGAATTCAAGCCAGTGAGATGAAATTCCTAAAAAGTATGATAGGAAAGACAGAGTGAGAAATGAAGATGTTAGGAAAGAAGTTGGGAAAGGAAACCTGAATGAGAGAGTTGAAAAGAATAAACTAAGGTGGTTTGGACATATGAAGAGGATGGAGGAGAACAAGACAGATGCTGGAGGCAAAGTGCGAGGGCAAGAGAGCAAGAGAAATACCTAGAGCAAGGTGGAGTGAATCAGTGAAGAGAACAATGTATTATTAAATTAATGTAGTAATGGTCCACCTTTCAATACTATAATATGTAATATTCTATATTAGATTAATTAGGGACTAGTTTCGGCCGGGGCTGGCCATCTTCAGCCTTAATGTAAAACACCTAATAACTAAACAAATGTACATGCACACAATAGACATAAAACAAATGAAAACAAATGTATACAAAGTGACATTAAAAACTGGGATGGAATTATGAATAAATCTAAAAATGAACTAGGTTCTAACATCTTGAGTATGTTCATCATTGAGAATAATTTCAAGTATTAATTTATATACACAGAACTGTTAGTTCTAATACTGCTGGGAACTGTAATCCTGGATTACATATAGCTAACACCACACAAATAGATTTGATGACAAACTACAGGATCAATATTTACCAGTTCCCAGCAGTATTAGAACTAACAGTTCTGTGTATATAAATTAATACTTGAAATTATTCTCAATGATGAACATACTCAAGATGTTAGAACCTAGTTCATTTTCAGATTTATTCATAATTCCATCCCAGTTTTTAATGTCACTTTGTATATATTTGTTTTCATTTGTTTTATGTCAATTGTGTGCATGTACATTTGTTTAGTTATTAGGCTAGGTGTTTTACATTAAGGCTGAAGATGGCCAGCCCCAGCCGAAACTAGTCCCTAATTAATGTAATTTAGAATATTACATATTATAGTATTGAAAGGTGGACCATTACTACATTAATTTAATAATTACATTGTACTTGCAATTCAATATGGATCAGAACCATGAAGTTTATAACCTATGATCAGTGAAGAGAGACATAAGAAAACAAAATTTAGACAGGGACAAGATCGTGGAAGAGGAATGGTGTAAGGAAAGAGGAAGATGGAGAAGTGCCATAAATACTCCAACCCAGCAGGAGCTGAATAAGGGGAAATGATGATGCTGAGTCTTCACATGAACAGGCATGGGAAAGATATGAAGTATATGACAGGTTAGGAAAATTAATAGAGTGGATATGCTACAAATGCCACTGAGAATTAGAGACAATAATATTCAGTGTCAAACCATTTATAGACTTCATGCCTTAACAATCATTGCCACAGTCTTATTCAAGAAAAGGAATCACTTTCATATTCATGTACACTCTATAAGAAACATCCCCAAGTTGGCGATCCAACTGAAGTTCAGCTCTTTGCAGTAATGCTCTGGGCAATATCTTGTATGTCACATCCATCAGTGAAATCCCTCTGTAGTTGTTGGGATCTGATTTTGAACCTGTTTTGTGAAGAGGGTGTATCCGGGCCATTTTCCATTCTTCTGGAATAACCTCATTCTTCCATATCTCTTCAAAAAGATTTTGGAATGAGACAATTGAATTTTTGCTTGCATACTTCCATAATTCAGCTGTTATCTGATTCTCAGCAAGTGTGGTCATTCATGGTTGAATAGAATTGTGTGTGCACTTATTGGGTTATCCTGAAATAAATTAGAGCGATAAAACATATGGTGTTTTATACGTACCGGTAAATTTTAAAAAAAATTTGTACTTAAAATATGCTCTTACATGAATAGACTATATGCTGCCCCAATAGTAGTAAGATACTAAATACGGCAAACAACACAACAAGTAAGGAGTATACTTCCTATCTTGTGGCCATTAGTGACCTAATGATAACCCTTTTTATAAGAAATCTAAGAAGATTAAAGGTGATTCAACCAGGCGAGTTGGCTGTACGGTTAGGAACGTGCAGCTGTGTGCTCGCATCCGGGAGATAGTGGGTTCAAACCCCACTGTCGACAGCCCTTAGGATGGTTTTCTGTGGTTTCCCATTTCCACACCAGGCAAATGCTGTAATTGTACCTTAATTAAGGCCACAGCCGCATCCTTCCCATTCCTAGGTCTTTCCTGTCCCATCGTCGCCATAAGACCTATCTGTGTCGGTGCGACCAAAAAAAAAAAAACAGCAGTGTGTGAGTGTACCAGAATCCACTGACAAAATTTGCATCAAAGGTAATTCAGAGGATAAAGATAGGTACAACACCGTAAAATAAATATAAAAGAATAAAATAAAATGAGCAAAATTTAGGGCCAATGAAAACTGTATTAGAAACTCTAAAAATAAGTGTAAAGCTGCCTGGGCAATTATACAAAGGGGGATCAAATATAAACGAGATTTTATTACTTATTTTAATTAATTTATTGAAAAACACAAGGCAATTAACTTAAAATTCATTTTTCCACATAGTTTCCTGCTTTGGAAATACATTTGTCCCAGCATATGGGTAGCTTTTCGTTGCTCTCGTCATTAAAAGGACAGGGTCGTGTCACCAGCCAGTTGCGCACGAAGTCTTCCACACTCTTGTCATCTTCAAATCATTGCACTCCTGGAGCTTCTTGAAGGGGTCCGAACAAATGGAAATCACAGGGCAATAAGTCCGGGCTGTAAGGAGGATGATCAAGTGTAGTCCAGTGCATTTCCTGTAGCTTGGAGATGGAGCTGCAGTACAGGGCCTGCATTGTCGAATTGGTTGGTCTCGTCTTTTACGGTGATATGCAACCCTCTCCTTGTTCAACAGGTCACAATAGTAAGGAGCATTGATTGTGCGCCGCTCGTGCAAAAAAATCAATCAGCAAAATGCCTCGCCGATTGAAAAAAAACGGTTGCAAGAACCCTGCCACCTGACAATCGAGTCCTGGCTGTCGCTGGTGCTGCCTCCCCTTTCCTCCGCCACTCCTTTCACACACGCATCCTTGACAATGTTTGATCACCGAACTGTGCAGTCAATCTCTGGCAAATTTCCGCCACTGTAACTCCTTCACGAGTAAGAAATGTTATAATTATAAGTTGCGCAGTGGAAGGGTGCACCTGTTGCTCCGACATCATAAGTGTTATGGACAGTCCCTCCTAAGCGTAGTAGAAGTGCGGGGCCAGTCCTACCAACTGTTGATGTTCAGGAACAAAAATCCTGTTTATATTTGATCGATCTTTGTATGTAAGGAAAGAGACAGGAAGGTTAAAGAAACTGGACCAGTACCCATTGAATCAGATGTCTTGAACAATTTTTTCATGAACTCAGTACAAAATATTTCCAGTCCTGGTAGGTAATTAATCTTTAGACAGAAATGAGACTCATCCTACAATTATGCCTACAGTCAAGTATATGTCAGGAAACCAGGAACACTGAGGAGATAATCAATCAGTCATTACTGATCTGCATTTAGGGCAGTTGCCCAGGTGGCAGATTCCCTATCTGCTGTTTACCTAGCCTTTTCTTAAAGATTGCAAAGATATTGGAAATTTATTGAACATCTCCCTTGGTAAGTTATTCCAATCCCTAACTCCCCTTCCTATAAACAAATATTGCTCCAATTTTTCCTCTTGAATTCCAACTTTATCTTCATATTGTGATCTTTCCTACTTTCATAAACGCCACTCAAACTTATTTGTCTACTAATGTCATTCCACGCCATCTCTCCACTGACAGCTCAGAACATGCCACTTATTGCAAGTAATCAACTTATACACAGTAACCAATTTGTTTAGAAAATATAATTATAAGATCGCATATTCAACCAACAATAACATAAAGCATAAATAATTTAATTACAATAGTGTTAATTCCCTAGGAAAAAAACAAACATTCTGAATCAGGAGTTTATAAATTGAAGTGTCACCAATGCAAAAAAAGTTATGTCGGACAAACAGGGCGCAGTTTTACTGTAAGATACCAGGAGCATGTCAACGCTGAAAGACATAAAAAAATTTCCGCGATGGGCCAACACATGAGTTCAACCGGACATCAATTCACAACCATAGAGCAGGATTTATCTATATTGCATAAAATAAACAAAGGAGCTCTCCTTAACACATTAGAAAATCTATACATTTATTTAGAACAAAAAAAGCAATCAGGACAATAACCTAAATGAAACTATTGACATTAGAAACCCTATATTTGAAGGGACACTATCGAGTCTTGAAACTTTAGGCAACAGACGCAATACAAATAGTAAAAGGATAAATAAGACCGAACCTCCGCCATTTTGTACATACCCTCTCCCTAGCCCTTCTAAAGTTGATGCCGTGACAGTAACCGACACGCCCTCTCCCCTCTCCACAACCTTGCCTCCCCGTAAGGAGGAGCATACAACGGAATACACACACCATTACTATACAAGACGCAAAGCAGCAACAAACGTCCCTCCAGGGTCACAGTAGAATTGGAGTCTAACAATAGCAAGGTAAAGAACTTTTTTTTTTATACATTTAGTTATTACGTAAAGACACATGTTTTTTAAACAACTTCCCATTTCCTTATTTTATTTCATTTCAAATATTGAAATGAAGCTCCCTTCACAAACATTGATCAGTAATCAGCTTCAAAGTTCCACATTAGACTCAATCAAAGGCACCATAAGCAAACTCATAATATATAACAACTTACCCTGGAAGGAACAGAAGATAAAACATTCAATAATTTGAACAGTGTTACGAAGTCAAATATTTTTAAAACTTTTAACCGCAAACAGACATTTTAATGTAACAAAATGATATTTTTAACAACTATTCAAATGAATAGACATAGTTTTTAAGCTGACCAACTATGTAATCATTTGTTCTCATATCATTAACACACTAACACCTACATTGTTTTTAATATCATTTTAATTGGTATTTTTAGTAGTTTTTAAGTGAATCAATGTACCTGCAAATTAACGTGTTTAAAATCTTAGCAATTCATCTAAGCTACAATAACAGCTGAGGATGTTCCTAAATAAAGAACAAAACATGTACTGTTGACAAATAAATTTTCCAAAAGGCAAAAAAAGTATCAAAACGCTGGAAGAATTTTAAATATTCTAAAATTTAGTACATGCCACTTAGTCGAGCAGCTCGTCTTCTTTCTCTCAATTCTTCCCAGCCCAAACTTTGCAACATTTTTGTAATGCTATTCTTTTGTTGGAAATCACCCAGAACAAATCGAGCTGCTTTTCTTTGGATTTTTTCCAGTTCTTGAATCAGGTAATCCTGGTGAGGGTCCCATACACTGGAACCATACTCTAGTTGGGGTCTTACCAGAGACTTATATGCTCTCTCCTTTAAATCCTTACTACAACCCCTAAATAACCTCATAACCATGTGTAAAGATCTGTACCCTTTATTTACAATCATGTTTATATGATTACCCCAATGAAGATCTTTCCTTATATTAAGATGTAGGTACTTACAATGAAGGGAACTTTCACCCCATCCATGCAGTAATTAAAACTGTGAGGACTTCTCCTATTTGTGAAATTCACAAATAGGAAAATTTAACTGACAAATCAAAGTTTCAATAAATGGTTTCAAAGGGACCTCTACTCAATATCAAGGAAATGTTTTACATATCGTTATACCAACAGGTCAGTTTTAATCACAATATGAATGAAGGCACAAAAAAAAAAAAAAAAAAATTCTTTACCAGGCTATCCATCCCTTCATCCTCAAGACATATCTAGGCAGAAGAGCGCAACAACGAATCACTCCCCACTCTCTCACACCCCCTCCACACCACAACCAACCGAAAGCCCTTCACCCCTACCCCTCCCCTCTCTCAGCCAACAATAAGCACCACACATACAAACGCAGTCGAACAGAGCACATCCTACTCTTCTAACAGCAGGTCAATGCAAGTGGGAATAAGGGAGTAAGTACTATTCATATCACTTATTAATTAAACTCCAAACACATACATTAGTTTCTCATTTCTTTTCTTTTACCCTTTTTTTTCCTCAGACATCCACCTTTAACAATACTGTGCCATAAACCAAGGCCATATCATCATCAATTTTTACATCAACGACAAAAGTAGATGACCGTTTCAACTTCAAAAGCAGATGTTCCATAATGAAGGATATTTCCCCAACCCCTTAGCTAATTTTAATTACCAATTATTCTTAACAACAGCTCTCCACAAGACTGACAAGTTTGATCCATACTGTACAAAAGCACTGCAAGATTATGTGACCTAGAGCTAAGGAATTTCTATATTTGTCATATGTTTTGTTATCAAATGTGTTTTATTTCAACTAGTTCATATATTTTCAAGTTGACTGAAACAAGACCAACAGGTCTGTTCCATGTTCTACAAACACACAACAGTATTTTTAACCCAGATCCAAGATCTTTCTTAAAGGGCCAAGTGTTTCATGTCACTGTGTATATAATTTGTCATTAGGTTTTATGTCAACCTATTGAGCTGTATTTAGGCAATCCTCATGCTGATTGTTATAAGACTCCCTTTGATTTAATTATTCTGCAAGAACTGATGATGACTCCAGGGTAGTCGAAACTTATCTTCGCTTAATCTGCGAGGGGTCGCATGCCGAGTGTAACGTCAGGAATCGCGTACTGTCGTTACAACGAGGAATCAATAAAACACCAGACGCTTACTAAATACAGTATTTATTGTTACAATGATATAAGGTAATACTATTTAAACACAGACAAACACTCTCGAACATAATAATTATAATAATGAGATTGCCTTTTGGTGATGAAATTGAAAAAAATAATTCAGGTTCTGTTCATGGAAAATATTTTTAAAATGACATATAATTTCATTTAACACACATCCAGACAATGCTCCTTTTCTCTCTACTCAACAATGAATGATAACAGTGCACTTTCCGCATTGTGAATAGTTCTACGCCATGAGTTGCGTATGGTTGAATAGACTGGAGACAGGTAACGAAATGACCAGATAGCCAGTTTGTCACTCCCTGAAGGAGTGGAGAGGGATAACAGTGGTGTGACAGAAGTGTGGACGAGTTCCTTGAAAGGTACTGAGGGAGAGGAAGTATAATAAACAGTGTTCACGGAAGGATTGATCAAAATATACAGAAATGGTTGAAACGACCGGACGTGACCCCTCATGGGTTAATAAATTTCAAATGTTTTACATTGTGTTGAATGGTGGGACATCCCGCAAAACTTATTATACTAGTTATACGTCAACACGGAAATGAAAATCATAACCTATGATCTGACCATCTGTGCATTGCAACGTCGTTCAGCAACTGCCAGAGAACTGCAACAAGACCTCAGGAGCGTCACTGGAGTCATGGTGTCTGACCAGACAGTAAGGAACAGGTTAAGAGAAGTGTCCTTACGACCCTGAAGTCCTGTTTGAGTGCCCCATTTAATGAAGCAATATTGCACAACTCGCCATCTGTTTGCCCGTACCCACATCAACTGGCAACTTCGCCAATGGAGACCTGTGTTTTTCAAGGACGAGTCCAGATTTCCCCTGACACAGCGTGATAGATGTCAACGTGTATGGAAACGCTGTGGTGAGCAGTATATGCCAAATGTTGTCCAGGAAGGCGACCGATTCGGACAAGGTTCTGTGATGGTGCAGTGTGGCAATCAGTATTGATGGCCGTACCGATCTTGTCGTCGTCCGTAGTAATCTTACCGCTGCGGGGTATATCGAGCAGATACTGCTGCAGCATGTGTTGGTTGCTGCATACAGTGTTGGCCCTGAATTCATACTCATGCACGACAATGCCAGGGCTCATGTAGTGCGCATCACCAGAGCTCTCTTGTGAGAACTGGACATTCAAGAGATGGAATGGCCAGCAGTGAGTTCTGACCTTAATCCCATCGAACATGTGTGGGATAAGCTTGACAGAAGTGTTCGTGGGCGTCCTGTTGCACCGCAGACTCTCCAAGACCTTGAAGAGGCTTTCATTGAAGAATGGGACCTGATACTGCAACGTGACCTCCGTCGACTTATACGGAGCATGCCACGTAGGTGCCAAGCTGTGATAAATGCTCATGGATGACATACAGCATACTGAAGCACTCCAACTGTGATAAAAATCCATCCTGGAAGACTGTTATTACTTTGTTTTCGTCCCTATTTGGACATTTCTGTTTGTATTCTGAAAATGAATGCGAATCCATCTATGTTCCTTTGTATACTTCAACAGTAAAGAATAAATGTTTAGTTGGTAATATACCTGGGTATGAAGAATTGTTATGTGAGCATGGCATACATTCAAAAACATGTTCCCCTAATTTCTTTGAACTGTGTATTAACAAAATAGTTGCAGGACTAAGTAATTCTAAAACAGAAGACTGTTATGGTTTCTCCAAACTGTTCTTAAAGGAAATTATCAGTTTAATAGTACTCTCCCTAACTACACTTGTAGAATGAGTATTCAAGGGAAGAATATTTCAGCACTGTTGATAGATTACAATCATAGTTCCAGTGTATAAAAGAAGGGGATAGAAATAGTCCAGATAGTTACTGACTGGTAGCTCTTGTACCAAATTATAAAAAATAATAGAATACCAGTACTGTATGAAAATGCAACTTTGAAAATACTTTGAGTGTAACAACTTAATGAATGCTTCTAAATTTGGTTTCAACACAGGGAAATCAACCACTAAAGCTGTAGACTGAAATAAAAAATATGTTTGTTTGCCACTCAACTACACTTATTAATCTTAGCAAAGCTTTCAATATGGTATCACATGAGATACTAATTTATAAATTTAAAAGCTATGGAGTTAAGGATCTTCAACTATCATTAATTAAATCTGTCGTGAATTGTAATTATTGAAATGTTCTGATACTGCTGATAATTTCACAGAATATCACAGATTATAGTAACTGTGGCTCACAACAGTCATCCCTGGATCTTCTATCATCTAGAAATAGCACTTATGCTGATCCACACTGAACACATGGAGTAAATACTAAACACAACAGAGTAAGCAAGCTCCAGGAATACTATATTACTCTACACCTCCTCTCTTAATTCCACTGACTGTCCTGGAACCTGGCTGGCATTGTATATGCTCTTTCGTGCCTAGAACAGGATCTGATCTCCTTATACCGACCGAGTTGGCCGTGTGGTTGGGGCGTGCAGCTGTGAGCTTGCATTTGGGAGATAGTAGGTTCGAACCCCATTGTCAGCAGCCCTGAAGATGGTTTTCTGTCGTTTCCCATTTTCACACCAGGCATATGCTGGGGCTGCACCTTAATTAAGGCCACGGCCGTTTCCTTCCCACTTCTAGCCCTTTCTCATCCCATCGCCATCATAAGACCTATCTGTGTTGGAGCAACGGAAAGCAACTTGCGGGGAGGGGGGGAAGGAAGTGGTCTCCTTATCTCATTGAGTCGACAAAGATCTCTTGATGATTAGACTGGCTGACTACAGGTGATTCTTTTCTGAGTGGACAGAGCATGATTATATTTTGACGGAGTGTTCCTTCGGAAGTCCCCTCATTTACTGAATGGGAAGAATCTGTTCTACTCTCCACTATCCCCTTTGACTGGAAGTCGGTGATGAAGACTTGAGTATCAAGTTCAATTGATTTCTTTGGAGTGGAACGCTGATGTTTGTTATAGACTCTTGTCTGATGTAGACCATATTGGATGATAGGATTATAGGATGAATCCCAAGTTAAGAACTCATCATGGTCAATGAGTTGTGGTAGCAACCCTCTAGTGGGCACGCCGTTATTCATAACATAAGCAGGCATGCGGTATACTTTTGACACATGCTTTTATATAGCCGTTTTATGTTACCTAGATAAACTTTTATGAGCTAAATCACTGTTTAAATAAACAAAGATAGAATAAACTTACCTTATATGAGTCAAATGTCCGACTCATTGGCTGAATGGTCAGCGTACTGGCCTTCGGTTCAGAGGGTCTCGGGTTCGATTTCTGGCTGGGTCGGGGATTTTAACCTTCATTGGTTAATTCCATTGGCTCGGGGGCTGGGTGTTTGTACTGTCCCCAACATCCCTGCAACTCACACCACACATAACACTATCCTCCACCACAATAACACACAGTTACCTACACATGGCAGATGCCACCTACCCTCATCGGAGGGTCTGCCTTACAAGGGCTGCACTCGGCTAGTAATAGCCACACAAAATTATTATTATATGAATCAAATCACTGCTCAATTAACCAATACTGGTAATAAAATAAACTTTTCATTATATCACTATGTTGCTGCAGCTGACGGCTTACTTTTGTTCATTTGGGCCAATGTTTTTTTGCAAGCACACACTGCACAACACACTTTCATTACAATATAAGATGGCATAAGCTATCAATAATTAGACTGTATCACTTATCACCAATTTTTTTAGACTTGCACAGTTAACCCCCGACTGGCGTTTGTGGGGTCTTTAAAGATACCAGTGACTTTGTACAACCCTGGCGTTCCCTCCATATTCCATTCTGAACATCGCCGTTCACTGTAGCTGTTATTTAGTGCAAGGTCAACTGCTATCTGGAATTGTAGCATTTAGTAAATATTGGTTTTCTCAGGAACTTGATTTAAATATTGTGTTGTACCTTTTACGACCCCACAATGGCATTTGTGTTCCGAAGTGCGTCATGACTTAAAATTTTGTAAGTGTTCATATTTCATTCTAAGTGCGTATTTGGTACTTTCTATTCATGTAAGCCTCGCTATGGCTTCCACATCTTGCCCTGGCATGTCAGTGTGTGATCCTAAGATTGCAATGTTTTAGTGGAAGATGCCGAAGGAAGTGACGACAGCGATCTCTCAGATAAAAATGACCCAGATTACAATTCTGAGCATGACACGGATTCGGAAAAAGAAGAAGGTGAGTAAGATGAAGAGGGAAGTTTCATGGACAACGTAGACGTCCATAACCAGCTGTCATCTTTCTCTGGTAGGAACAGATAGAAGTGGTCAGCTACCGAACTCGACAGGTAAATGAGACATCAAAGTCAGAACATTATTGTCAAACTTCCATCCCTTAAGTGGTTGTGAAAATGAAGTAAATGACTGCAGAATTCAAAAGTTTTAGGAGTTGTGTATACTATAATATTTAAATGTACCTTTGAATTTGCTTTGGAGCAATGAACATTTAAAATTTGTTTTCATTTAAGTTTAATTCATGGGAATGCGATTCTCTTTTAAATCGGTGATGGTAAAACAATTGTGCATTATCTATCAATCAATCAATCTATCAATACTGATCTGCATTCAGGGCAGTCGCCCAGGTGGCAGATTCCCTATCTGTTGTTTTCCTAGCCTTTTCCGAAATGATTTCAAAGAAATTGGAAATTTATTGAACATCTCCCTTGGTAAGTTATTCCAATCCCTGACACCCCTTCTTATAAATGAATATTTGCCCCAGTTTGTCCTCTTGAATTCTAACTTTATCTTCATATTGTGATCTTTCCTACTTTTATAGACGCCATTCAAACCTATTCGTCTACTAATGTCATTCCACGCCATCTCTCCGCTGACAGCTCGGAACATACCACTTAATACCAATATAAATGGTCCGTTATTGGACATTATAAATTTTCCAGCTAACTCATTCTTGGTTGCCAGCGTTTCGCCCTCGTCTGCTAGGCTGGGCTCATCAGTTGGTACCTAGCACACCTACCAAGACGCTGGCTAGTGCATACCGTGGAGGCCACTGCGTAAGCTAATTGTAGCCACCGGCAGTGCCAATGCACTATGAGACACTTTGTCCCATTATCAAAAATTGATGCCTGCTTGGCCATCAGATGATATAGATGTTGATTCCCATAGGGAATCTAAAATATTTGTTCCGAATGAGTAAATTTATAATACCAATATATATGGTCCGTTATTGGACATTATAAATTTTCCAGCTAACTCATTCTTGGTTGCCAGCGTTTCGCCCTCGTGTGCTAGGCTGGGCTCATCAGTTGGTACCTAGCACACCTACCAAGACGCTGGCTAGTGCATACCGTGGAGGCCACTGCGTAAGCTAATTGTAGCTACCGGCAGTGCCAATGCACTATGAGACACTTTGTCCCATTATCAAAAATTGATGCCTGCTTGGCCATCAGATGATATAGATGTTGATTCCCATAGGGAATCTAAAATATTTGTTCCGAATGAGTAAATTTATAATACCAATATAAATGGTCCGTTATTGGACATTATAAATTTTCCAGCTAACTCATTCTTGGTTGCCAGCGTTTCGCCCTCGTGTGCTAGGCTGGGCTCATCAGTTGGTACCTAGCACACCTACCAAGACGCTGGCTAGTGCATACCGTGGAGGCCACTGCGTAAGCTAATTGTAGCCACCGGCAGTGCCAATGCACTATGAGACACTTTGTCCCATTATCAAAAATTGATGCCTGCTTGGCCATCAGATGATATAGATGTTGATTCCCATAGGGAATCTAAAATATTTGTTCCGAATGAGTAAATTTATAATACCAATATAAATGGTCCGTTATTGGACATTATAAATTTTCCAGCTAACTCATTCTTGGTTGCCAGCGTTTCGCCCTCGTGTGCTAGGCTGGGCTCATCAGTTGGTACCTAGCACACCTACCAAGACGCTGGCTAGTGCATACCGTGGAGGCCACTGCGTAAGCTAATTGTAGCCACCGGCAGTGCCAATGCACTATGAGACACTTTGTCCCATTATCAAAAATTGATGCCTGCTTGGCCATCAGATGATATAGATGTTGATTCCCATAGGGAATCTAAAATATTTGTTCCGAATGAGTAAATTTATAATACCAATATAAATGGTCCGTTATTGGACATTATAAATTTTCCAGCTAACTCATTCTTGGTTGCCAGCGTTTCGCCCTCGTGTGCTAGGCTGGGCTCATCAGTTGGTACCTAGCACACCTACCAAGACGCTGGCTAGTGCATACCGTGGAGGCCACTGTGTAAGCTAATTGTAGCCACCGGCAGTGCCAATGCACTATGAGACACTTTGTCCCATTATCAAAAATTGATGCCTGCTTGGCCATCAGATGATATAGATGTTGATTCCCATAGGGAATCTAAAATATTTGTTCCGAATGAGTAAATTTATAATACCAATATAAATGGTCCGTTATTGGCTACAATTAGCTTACGCAGTGGCCTCCACGGTATGCACTAGCCAGCGTCTTGGTAGGTGTGCTAGGTACCAACTGATGAGCCCAGCCTAGCACACGAGGGCGAAACGCTGGCAACCAAGAATGAGTTAGCTGGAAAATTTATAATGTCCAATAACGAACCATTTATATTGGTATTATAAATTTACTCATTCGGAACAAATATTTTAGATTCCCTATGGGAATCAACATCTATATCATCTGATGGCCAAGCAGGCATCAATTTTTGATAATGGGACAAAGTGTCTCATAGTGCATTGGCACTGCCGGTGGCTACAATTAGCTTACGCAGTGGCCTCCACGGTATGCACTAGCCAGCGTCTTGGTAGGTGTGCTAGGTACCAACTGATGAGCCCAGCCTAGCACACGAGGGCGAAACGCTGGTAACCAAGAATGAGTTAGCTGGAAAATTTATAATGTCCAATAACGGACCATTTATATTGGTATTATAAATTTACTCATTCGGAACAAATATTTTAGATTCCCTATGGGAATCAACATCTATATCATCTGATGGCCAAGCAGGCATCAATTTTTGATAATGGGACAAAGTGTCTCATAGTGCATTGGCACTGCCGGTGGCTACAATTAGCTTACGCAGTGGCCTCCACGGTATGCACTAGCCAGTGTCTTGGTAGGTGTACTAGGTACCAACTGATGAGCCCAGCCTAGCACACGAGGGCGAAACGCTGGCAACCAAGAATGAGTTAGCTGGAAAATTTATAATGTCCAATAACGGACCATTTATATTGGTATTATAAATTTACTCATTCGGAACAAATATTTTAGATTCCCTATGGGAATCAACATCTATATCATCTGATGGCCAAGCAGGCATCAATTTTTGATAATGGGACAAAGTGTCTCATAGTGCATTGGCACTGCCGGTGGCTACAATTAGCTTACGCAGTGGCCTCCACGGTATGCACTAGCCAGCGTCTTGGTAGGTGTGCTAGGTACCAACTGATGAGCCCAGCCTAGCACATGAGGGCGAAACGCTGGCAACCAAGAATGAGTTAGCTGGAAAATTTATAATGTCCAATAACGGACCATTTATATTGGTATTATAAATTTACTCATTCGGAACAAATATTTTAGATTCCCTATGGGAATCAACATCTATATCACATACCACTTAGTCGAGCAGCTCTTCTTCTTTCTCTCAATTCTTCCCAACCCAAACATTGCAACATTTTTGTAACGCTACTCTTTTGTCGGAAATCACCCAGAACAAATCGAGCTGCTTTTCTTTGGATTTTTTCCAGTTCTTGAATCAGGTAATCCTGGTGAGGGTCCCATACACTGGAACCATGCTCTAGTTGGGGTCTTACCAGAGACTTATATGCACTCTCCTTTACATCCTTACTACAACCCCTAAACACCCTCATAACCATGTGCAGAGATCGGTACCCTTTATTTACAATCCCATTTATGTGATTACCCCAGTGAAGATCTTTCCTTATATTAACACCTAGATACTTACAATGATCCCCAAAAGGAACTTTCACCCCATCAACGCAGTAATTAAAACTGAGAGGACTTTTCCTATTTGTGAAACTCACAACCTGACTTTTAGCCCCGTTTATCAACATACCATTGCCTGCTGTCCATCTCACAATATTTTCGAGGTCACGTTGCAGTTGCTCACAATCTTGTAACTTATTTATCACTCTATAGATAATAACATCATCCGCAAAAAGCCTTACCTCCGATTCCACTCCTTTACTCATATCATTTATATATATAAGAAAACATAAAGGTCCGATAACACTGCCCTGAGGAACTCCCCTCTCAACTATTACAGGGTCAGACAAAGCTTCACCTACTCTAACTCTCTGAGATCTATTTTCTAGAAATATAGCAACCCATTCAGTCACTCTTTTGTCTAGTCCAATTGCACTCATTTTTGCCAGTAGTCTCCCATGATCCACCCTATCAAATGCTTTAGACATGTCAATCGCGATTCAGTCCATTTGACCTCCAGAATCCAAGATATCTCACAATCTATAATCAATAAATATATTAATTTCTCATTGTAGGTAATGCGAAAGGTATAAGGAAATATAATTGACATGTATTTATTTTTGAAACCTAAATAAAGGGTGTTTGAGGTCATCCATTCTATGGTATCATTTTAGACCCCACAATGCCATTTACATACCAAAGTGTTCACAATGCCAGTTGAGGGTTAATTGTCTTGCCCATTTTTGAGGACTGCTTGATACTTGTATGCATTGTTTTCTTATGCCCTTCATAACAAACAAAGCTATGGCATGAGTCACACCTTATAGTGGGAAAGGTTCTTTTTGCCCATCCACATATCACACACTATCCTCTCTTCTTGGTAGTAGGCTCCTCAATCCTTTCAACCCATGGTTCTTTGTATTTCTCACGGAAAGTTGCAATGTTGGAAGGAAGTGAAGGAATTTCATCTCCTTGCACTAGCTGAGGCTTCATAAGGGAAATGCTAAGTCTTTCAAGAAAATCCTTCTTTCTTTTTTGGATTTGCCTCATTTGAATGATAAATGAATTGAGGATTGATTCCTGCTATTTCCATCAGAGCATAGAATATGACCAACCGCCATCTTCTCGTCACACATGCCATGGAATACGCACCTCCCCATCGATCAACTAAGTGCATTTCTCCCTTTGTTACACTGTAATCCAAAACTGTCTCTGGTTTACCTGTAGTTTCGTCAACTCTTCTAGAATCGTGCCTAGTTGAAAGTACTAAAATTGCCCTTTTTATTTTTAGTGTTAAACCCTGGATCCTCATTGAATAGCCACTCAACTTCATTCTCGGTTAGCTTTGATCTCATCCTGCATAGAGTGACAAGAACCCGCTTGTTACGTGTTATATTTTGCATCACTGAAAAGGTAACACAATAAAAGTGAAGGGAATATTACTTACATGACGAAGCATGTGGCCCACTTTATACACTAAGCTGACATACTCGCTGTTTATTTTCTATTATTTCTGCTCACTTGGATGTATGACAACACATCTCATCACTATGCTAGCTGAAGCAATAATGAAAGAATAGGTACGAGCCTACAATTATAAAATAACAAAGGAACGATATAAGGCAATGCTATTTATTGTTGATGCACTTTATACATAGGTGCACCCAAAGGGCTAATAGTTTAGCTGGGCATATACAGTTGGCAGTATGATAGTGCCGGAAATGGATCAGCTAATTCTTACCTAATAGCTGTTTGAGTGTTTTAACAGCTTTCTCTACCTCCCCATTGTTCTGATGATAATGTGGACTACTGGTGCTGGTTTTGAACCCATACTCATGGGCAAATTTCTTCCATTTGCCACTGATGGACTGCTTGCCTGAGAGTGAGAAGACTTCCATCAGTATACCAAATCTAGCAAAAATCATTTTGCACTTCAAAGCACCTTTAAGAAGTTACTATTGAAGGCTATTTTTCTAGCTGGGAAAGACTGTGATCTTGTCAGGATGAAAGTAGAGGTGTTTCAGCACTGCAAATGAATTGACTGTGTGATGTAATCTGTACATGGAGGCCATAGAGGCCACAGAAGCCATTGTATCAAGTCCTATATCTCGACTGGCTGCCAAAATTAATCGTGCTTTTATTGTGAGACACTCTAGAAGTCTGATTCATAAGAAATCTTCTGTTACCAGTGTTTGAGATCTGGCTAGAGTGTAAATTTCTTGGTGCAAAGTTTCTTGTCTCCTAACTCTACTTCAGTGAAATCTGTAGCTTAGATCTGTGTAAGAAGTGACAGATAATTGCCTGGAGATGAGGTCAGAAATTAATTCTGTTATTTCAAAGCAGTCACTACTGATCTGCATTTAGGACAGTCAGCCAGGTGGCAGATAGCCCATCATTTGTTTACCTAGCCTTTTCTTAAATAATTTCATAGAATTCAGAAATGTATTGAACATCTCCCTTGGTAAATTATTCCAGTCCATAACTAGTTTGTCTATAAACAAATGTTTGCCCAAATTTGTCCTCTCGACTTCCAACTTATCTTCATATTGTGATCCTTCCTACTTTTAAAAGCACTTACTCAAACTTATTCATTTACTAATGTCATTTCACGGCACATCTCCACTGACAGTTTAGAACATACTGCTTAGTCGAGCAGCTTGTCTCCTTTTTCTCCCATCTCCTCAATTTTTATATATGTAAGAAAATATAAAGATCCTTGAGGAATTTCCTTCTTAATGATTACAGGGTCAGATAATGTTTTACTTTACTAATTCTGTGAGTTCTATTTTATAGAAATTTAGCCACCCATTCAGTCACTCTTTTGTGTAGTCCAATTGCACTAACTTTTGTCAGTAGTCTTCCATGAATTACCCTATCAAAAGCCTTAGATAGTTCAATGACGATACGTTCAGTTGAGCCTCACATGAGTAACCTTTCCTATACCCAAATTACCTTCTGTTATATCAGTTACTAATTTTGCAAACATGTCTAATATAATCAGAGAGGATGCTTTCTCAAAATTTTATGTGCAACATATGCCAGGCTGACCATCCTGTAATCATCTGCTTTATGTGTATCACCCTTTCCTTTATACACAGGTGCTACTGTGGCAACTCCCCATTCATTTGGTATAGCTCCTTCATGCAAACAATAATAATAATAATATATTTATTGTAGCCAAATAGCCATACAGAAAGAGAGAAAAATAATACATTTATAAACACTGTACTCGCGTGCTTGCGCCTTGGATTGCATATTCTTTAATAGTTTTTGTTCTTTTGGTGCAGAGTTCTACGTGGTAACGTTCACACGTGTATCCACATAGTTTGAACTTACATGTCTCTGTCGGTTCATGGTATGAGGTATTGGTACAAATTAGATGGTGGAAACCATGTACTGCAAACAATAATCAGATGATAAGTACTTCAGATATAGTACTATATCCCAACCTATTGTCTTTAGTATATCCCCAGAAATCTTATCAATTCCAGCTGCTTTTCTAGTTTTCAACTTTGTATCTTATTGTAAATTTCTTTCTTACCATTAGATCTCAGATTTTTAGGTGCTAGAAATGTTGTTTTTGGTGCCTATAATAGGCTCTCCAATATGAAAAATTAGTACCAGAAACATGTTTTAGGTGGCTTCAATTTTATGTATTTTAATAAGCATTTATCAATTAAAATACCATGATTATTTTGCTAAACTGATAAAAACTCTTCAGGGAAAAATATAAAACGTATTACACTCACCGCTTTGCTGAAAATGTTACACAACGAGCCATGGAGCGACAGATGCTAGGGATCAGCCTTAGGGATAAGATCCGTTCAGAGGACATCAGGAGAAGAACTAATGTAACAGACATCCTAGAGATAGTGGCAAGACTAAAATGGCAATGGGTAGGACACGTAGCTCGACAAGACTACAACAGGTGGACCTCTAGGATTGTTGACTGGAGACCATGGGGACACAAGAGAGGCATTGGAAGACCCCTGAAAATATGGCTCGACGACATAAAGCTGATGGCTGGAACACGCTGGTTCCAAGTGGCTCAAGACCGAAGACGATGGAAGCACATGGAAGAGGCCTATATCCAGCAGTGGACTGAAATAGGCTAGAAAAGAATAAGAAGAAGAAGAAGATGTGAAATGGAGAAACTCTTATAACCACTGTTTAATTAAAGACTATTTGGAAGCCGACACTTTCGGCATAATGCACACACTGAACAAACGGACTCACTGACATGTTCTCACAGAATGAAATGAAATGAGTGGTGTTGTTTTTTTTCCGGCAGGTCAATGCACACTGTCTCCCGCCTCGTGAGACGCAAACTATGGGCATGTTTACTGTGGGAGGTTCTTAAAAGGACTTCCTGAAAGTATGGTTCATAGCAGTATTTCAAAAATATACTGTTCAAGAGACTAAAAATGAGTTGGCAAGTATTTTAATTTATTTAGGCATTAAAAAATAGGCATTATAGGAGTATAGGTAAACATAGATTCTAATGCCAACTTAAGCATTTTTAGGCGCTATAGGACCACCGTTTTTAGCCATATAAATACATGAAAGGTCTAAATACAACTTCATTTTAAGTTATCTCTTCAGGAACAAAATGGGTTTTTGCCTAAAATCTGAGGTCCAGTTTTCATATGTAAATTTCAATACTTTATTAGTATTAGTCACCTCCTCCACCTAGACATTATCCTTGTCACCAACAATCTTTACACACTGACGACTGAATACTTCTGCCTTCTGTAAATCCACACATATACACTCTCCTTGTTCATTAATGATTCTTATAAAGTCCTTCTTTGAACCTGTTTCGAGCTTAAGGTACCTATGCATGTCCTTCCATTTTTCAGTAAAATTTGTATGACTGTCAATATGCTTGCGATTATGTTATCCTTAGCTCACTTCTACTGTAGTTTCAGTTTCCTAATATACCGAGCGAGTTGGCCGTGCGGTTAGGAGCATGCAGCTGTGAGCTTGCACCCAGGAGATAGTGGATTTGAACCCCATGATTGTTAAGGTGCTGAAGTCTAAACGGTCTGACACCGAGGTTAGCCGGTTCGAGTCCCGTTGGTCGAAAAAATTTCACCATCAGAATGTTGGCCGGCAAGGTAAGGGAGGTGGTGGTATTAAATTTCTAATCAATAGATTGCATGCCAAAAGCCTGGATTAAATTCCAAACCTCTCCGAAGTGTTCATACGGAGTCAGGGCATATGACGCTGTTGATGGTGATTCATCCGTCGGATGGAGACGTTAAGCCTTGAGCAGACCCCTTGGTGCTATTCGACAGGAGTAGGCTATGTGCCCAGCACCGGGTTTCACCCTCTCCCAACTATCATATATCATGTCACTCATTTCATCTCATTAACTCCTCTGATGAGGTTGACATCAGGAAGGGCATCCGGTCATTAAAAAAAACAAAAAAAAAACGCCACGTCAGATTCATCTCACCTCATACCTGACCCCGAAGGAACAAGGGTTGGACAAACATTATTATAAAACAACTGTGTCTTAAATAGAGCAACAATTAAATGTCACAATTTCACTACCTGATGATAGAGTATAAGCTCTGAAACACATTGTGGAATATAAATTAATAAAAAATGACTGGTAATTATTTCATAATGAATAAATTACCAGTACCTATATTTACCAAGGCATTAGAGAGAGACTGCTCGGAGGAAGAAGGAGATAAGAAAATGGAAATAATAGATGGAAAAAAAAGAAGAGAAGCTGATAACATGGTTGGAACTTGAAAGGGCAGTGAAAGCAATGACCAAAGGTAAAGCACGTGGAACAGACGAATTCAATGCTCATATGATTAAGGCAGCAGGAAGCACTGGACTACAGTGGCTATACCATTGGTTGTGGCATCATACACAACCATTAACCCAGCTCAAGGGAGAGAGATTCATCTCCTCTGTCCTTCACTTGAGTAATTCTTGTCTGGCGCATCCACCTTGCGGGGGTGGGTATCCTCCACATCAGTAGGCCAGTGTGAAGGAGAGATAAGTTCAGGCAGGGACCCAGTCTCATGGGGAATAATGTGAAACCCATGCCCAGGGTTATAGGTGAAGACCTCAACAGCATCTTAGGCAGAGAAGGAGACCTTCAAAATGGCGAAGATGGTGGATGAGGCAACCCATCCTCTCTGGGGAAATTAGAAGAGGAAATCACTGCTTGTGGAGAAGAGGGATCTTCAAAGGCTAAGGGAGTAAACCCCGAAAGAAAATCCTCAGATGCGTTAAGCTTAGCAGGTCAGCAGATGAGTAAATTTGTACTTGCTTTCAACTATAATACAAGCCTTGGATGGAAGTTTAAAAATGGAAATGGAATTGACAAATCTCTGGCTACAGTTGCACAGTATGATGGTAATGCTGATGTTCATGCAAGTGTTAGATCAGAGAACAAAACCCGACTTGGAACAATACATATTTTAACAATGAATGGGAAGGAAAATGAATTGATTGACCTAATGGAGAGACGAAAACTGGACATCCTGGGCTTAAGCGAAGTAAAATGGAAAGGGAAAGGAATCAAGAAACTAAGAAAGGGGTACACCTTGTACTGGATGAGGAGACCCAGGGAAGAACTATACCGGAACATGAGGACAATCTCAGAAGAAATCAGACTGAAAAGAGCAAGGTTTGCGGGACATGTAATCAAGATGAATATGGATAGAATGATGAAAAGAGTATGGGAAACAACAGCGAGGACACGAGGAAAGACAGGAACCAAGTGGGTAGTTGAACTCCAGAAAGATTGGTCGGAATTGGGGATCAAGGTGGAAGAAAAGGAAAATTGGAGAAGCAAGTACATACCGACTAATATGCCAGAGATCAATGATAGGGATGGGTACAGGAAAAGGATTGAGAGTCACCAGTGGAGTAGACAAGAGAAGAGGATACTGAATATCTCGGAAGAAGAGCGGGAGAGAAGAAGAGAAAGGATGAAGAGGTTCTGGGAGGAGAAGAAGAAAAACCAATCCATGAAGGAGCTGTCCGTGGTCCTACACAGGCCGTAACGCAAGAAGAAGAAGAAGAAGAAGAATGGAGTGGGATTTGTAGTGAATCAGAATGTTGAACCAATAGCTGAAGTTGAGTATATAAATGAAAGAATTATAATAATGCACATGCATATAAACAAGGAACTGCTGAAGATAGTACAGGTGTATGCTCCACAGACAGGATGTAGCGTGGCAGAAAAAGAAGAGTTCCTCAATGAACTGGAAACACATATTGTTGGAGATGGGTCCATGATAATGAGAGATCTGAATGCTCATGTGGGAGCTGATAGAATGGGATATGAGAATGTTATAGGCCCACATGTGTACGGCAATAGAAATGAAGATGGAGAGAAACTGTTGGACTTTTGTATCAGAAATAACCTGATAATAAAGAACACATGGTTTATGAAGAGGAATAACCATAAGATCAGCCGATATAGTTGAGATGGACAGTATGGAACACTCATAGATCTTCTTCTTCTTCTTCTTCTTCTTCTTCTTCTTCTACTTCTTCTTCTACTTTTATGACCACATAGGATCACTTTAGTCAGTCCATCATTCAGGTCTTTTTGAAGGGATTGTTAGGGCTTTGCAGTCCTTCCAGTTGGTCCTCCTAGTAATTCTTCAGACGCTCCGATCTTCGTTCCCTTTCTTCAGTTGAAAATATGCATGTTGTTGGTTTATTTTGTGTAAGGGTAAAGCGGAGGTTTGTATTCTTGAGTTTTGTATTCAATTTTATCTTATTTGTGGTCTCTACTGTTGTAAGGCCTATTTCCTTCAGATCCTCTCTTACTTCTCTGATCCATTTACATCCTGTTGTGGGATTTTTTGAGATGAGATTGTGTTGTGCTAGTTGTTTCAGAAGTCTCAATTCCTGCACCCTCATGATATGTCCAAAGAATCCCAGTCTCCTCTTACGCATAGTATCTGTAATGGGTTTCAGCTCTTTGTACATGACTTTGTTAGGTATTATCCGCCACTGTCCATTTTTCTGGTATCTTTTGTTGATGCAGGTTCTTCCAATCCTCCTTTCAATTTTCTGAAGTCTGCCAGTCTTTGATTGTTTATTCAGGTGTAAAAGGGTTTCTGCTGCATATGTAGCTTCCGGTTTTATAACTGTGTTGTAGTGTTTTATTTTTGCATTTATTGATAGACATTTCTTTTTGTAGATATAATAACAGACTGAGAATGGGGAAGATACGTCATGAATACAAAGATAATCCCCAGTTGAAGTATGGAGGGTGATCATAGATTATTAACTGTGGAATTAAAACAAGTAAAAATCCCTAAAATTGTATAGAAGAAGAAACCAAAGATCAGGATTTGCCAGTTGGAGGAGGAGGAGGGTAAAAGAATGGCATTCCAAGATTGTATAAAAAGGAACTTGCCTAACATGGAAATACGAAGTGTAGAAGAAGAGTGGGACAATTTAAGACAATTTAAGACAGGCATTTGTAGAAGCAGCAATTGAGGTATGCGGAAAAACAAAAGCAAAAGTTAAGGGAAAGGAGATGTAGTGGTGGACAGACAAAATAAAAAAAGAAATGAAAGAAAGGAACAATGTGAAGAAAGAAATGGATAAGGAAAAGCAAAAATAGTATGAGAGGGATGAGAATAAAATAGAAAGGTTACATGTGGAATACAAAAGATTGAAACTACAAGTAAAGAGGAGTATCAAAGAAGAAAAGGAGAAATGTTGGGGAGAGTTTACCAACAAAATTGAGCAAGACAGTCGAGGAAATCAGAAACTATTATACACAGTAATAAAATCGTAAAGAATAAATCAAGAAAAAATCAAGGCATTAGAGAGAGAAGATGGATCGATAGTACATGATGAAAAGGGTCTTCAGAAGGTGATGGCAAAGTATTTTGAAAAATTTTATAATGAGGATGACTGCTCGGAGGAAGAAGGAGATAAGAAAATGGAAATAATAATTGGAGAAAAAGAAGAGAACCCGATAAAATGGTTGGAACTTGAAAGGGCAGTGAAAGCAATGATCAAAGATAAAGCAAGTGGAAGATAGGAAACTTAAAAGGGTCCACCTTTTCAATACAAATAAATGTTATAGTTTATTTACAACATATATTTACACTTGGAACTAGTTTCGATGCTGTTTGGCGTCATCTTCAGCCAAAACGTGGGAAATAGGCATAGCATGTAGACATTTATATTATACAAGGTGTTACATCAGTGTGATTAAATGAGAGAACATGAAGACGTGAAGTACAATGTCAGTTTCAAAATGGTCATGAAGGGTGAGTCAAAATTGTATAAACATGAGATAACATAATCACTTAAACAAAAAACATATAAACATATAAACTCTAACAAAACCATGCGGAAGTTCGAGATGTTTGGCATTGGAGATTCAAATTATTTCAGACACACTTCCATTGAATGTTGACATACGCAGGTGTAAGATATAGACACAAGCCTGGAATGAAACATCTGGCGACGAGGACTGTACGAATTTGGAAAACACCAAGACGAAATAACAGTAGTGAAGGGGGCAGGGAAGGGAACTACCTACGTAAATTTTTAATGGCTGGCAACCAGGTATTACTTAATTGTTGAAATTGTTAGGATTTCTACGTATTTCCACAGCTTCCCGTATAATCCTGGACCTGTAGTGTCTAGTGTGGGTAAGAGCTCGAGCATCTTGGAACATTATATCATGACCCGACGATAGAGCATGCTCAGCTATTGCCGATTTGTCTGGTTGGTTGAGACGAATATTACGTTCATGTTCCTTGATACGGGTACCAATGGACCGGCATGTTTGGCCGATGTATACCTTACCGCACGTACAGGGAATTTTGTATACCCCAGGATGTAAAAGTGGTTTTACTCAGACTGTGAGCAATTTTAGTGGCAGTGCCAAACACGATTTTTATATTGTGTTTGCGGAGGACCTTGGCAATTCGATCTGTGGTGTTGTGAATGTAAGGCAAGTAGACAGTTCCCTTCACTTCTTCCTTCTGTGAGCTTTGCTTGGTCGTTTCTCTGGGATGTAGGGCTTTATGAATCTGCAACTCGCTGTAACCATTACCCTTGAACGCGACTTTGAGCATGTCCATCTCCACCTGGATATGTGATGGCTCACAAATTCGTCTCGCCCTGTTGGCGAGTGTCGTGAGAATGCCTTGTTTTTGTGCTGGATGGTGGTGAGAATCTGCATGAAGGTAGTGATTTGTGCGGGTAGGCTTACGATAGACGGTATCTCCTATGGAGCCATCCGGTTTCTTTCTTACCAGAACATCCAAGAAAGGAAGGCATCCATCCGACTCCATCTCCATAGTGAATTTTATTGATGGATGTTGCCGATTTAGGTGGTTCAGAAATAGCTGAAGTTTCTCAGGACCTTCTTTCCAGACAACAAATACATCATCAGTGTACCTCCACCATATCATTGGCTTGACGGGCGCCGAAGCAATAGCCTTTTCTTCAAAATGCTCCATAAAGAAATTAGCCACTACGGGTGAAAGTGGACTTCCCATGGCCACTCCGTCCGTCTGTTCGTAAAAATTCCCACCCCACAAGAAATAGCTGGACGTCATACCGTACAGTGGTAAAATAGCTTAGTAATGTCCTCAGGGAACAGGTGTTCAATGAGAGACATGACCGAGTCAATCGGCACTTTAGTGAACAAGGACTCCACATTGAAACTCACCAAAAGTGCATAGGACATACTGCATCATACGTCAGGTACTCTCGGTATTTCGTCACCAAGCTGTCAACCATAACTCTAAAACCTAATGCACATATATTTGGATTTGGAAAAAGCTTATGTTACAGTTAGGAGAAAACATGTATGGGAATGCCTACTGAAAAGGAATGTTATCAAAATCATTAATTAACAAGATAAAAATGTATCATGAGAGTTAAAGTTAAAAGTAGAGCAGCAGAGGAATCACCATGTAACAACCCTTATCTATCGACTCTTGACTGAAAATATACCTGAATATCTCTCCAGTAATTTCCGTTTTCTATCCTCCTTTCATGACCGTGACACGCGATCTGGGTCAACAATTGCAATACCTCCACATCATACATCTGCTTTCAGTAATTCTTTCCTTGTGTCGGGCCCTAGAATATGGAATGCTTTACCCCCTGAAATTAGAAATTGTTCCTCATTAATTACCTTCAAAAGACAGTCTAAAGATTTCCTCTTGAATATGTAGGCTATATCATGTAGTTATGTGTGAATGTGTGAGTGAATGTCTGGAGCAAATAGTTCCCAAAAGTTTACATAAATTATTGTTATATTTTATGAATTCCACCTAGAGTAGTTAATATTGAATTTATTTTTCTAATTTTAGACTTAGGATGTAATCTTTCAGTTTTAGACTATATTAAGTTATATTACTATTATATTATATATACTGTGATAAGTTTGAACATTAAGTTTGGTTTCAGTATTAAGCCGCATAATGTGGTTAAGTGTAAGAGAGGGCCAAGAGCCCTAACTTCACCACAAATAAATAAATAAATAAATAAATAAATAAATAAATAAATAAATAAATAAATAAATAAATAAATAAATAAATAAATAAATAAATTAAATAAATAAATAAATGAGTAAATAAATAAATAAAAGCAGTGTACAAGTCGGGAGTGGTGACTCTGAAACATTTTATACCAAAAAAAAAAGGTCTCAAGCAAGGAAGTGCACTGTCACCATTATTGTTTAATTTATTACATTGTAGCGAGTTGGCGGGGGTAGTAGGATCAATTAACACTAGACTGGTAGCTTCAATACTGAGATTTATTAGCTAGGCACTGAACTACACAAGACTACACACAACTTCTGCTCATAACACACACTTACGCAGTTCGCTCCCTCTCTCTCCCTTCGTTTCTCACTTGTTCTCACACTACACAGTTTTACACTCAGACATAAGGTCCCCCGTCGCACGGTTACACGTTCTCTCCTTCGCCGACAGTCCGCACTGTAGCACACTAGTCCGATAATCACGGCAGTTGACATACTTCACAACACCGGCAGTCGCTCATGACTGAACCATACCAACTTCTAACTCAGTCTAACTCTCACTAACTCCAGGCAGGTCGTTCCTCTCTTATATACCTGCGTTGGCTCTTCTAGAATTGTCCGGATGCTGGATGGATCCAGGAACATCGCGAGATGGAACACTCTAGATAAATCGTTGAGTCATTTCCATACTCCTCTGCTGCGGGACCGTGAGCGGAAGCGAGTGGGGCTGGCCTAGCTCTTAAGCGCTGCTAGTGATTGGCGCAGTTGAAGCGTAAGCGGTGGGTCTATACAGTGCCGGGCCGGGCCCACTGCCAGTTGACACGGCGGACGCTATGCCCATTACACTGCCCCCCCCCCTCAAGGCTGCTCGTCCGGAGCTGCTCCACGTTACGGTGCCAAGTGATCCAGGTGAACAACCATCATCTTCCCTCGGGGAGGCCGCCGGATCTGGTAGACGATGTTGTTGATCCTGGTGACAATTGTATATGGGCCTTCCCATTGTGGCTGCAGTTTCGGTGACTTCCCTTTCGTCCACACCGGACGGTACAGCCACACTCTGTCACCTTCTTGGAAACCCGCAGAGTTCGCCAGCATGTCGTAGCGGGCTTTTATCCTGTCGCTGGCTACCCTTAGATGATGTCGGCCATAATCGTTGATGTTGTTGAGCCGATCCACTAACTCCCATGCATAGTCTGTCGCTGGTTGCTGCTGGTCTGGTGCAGACCCGAACATTAGATTGCACGGCAGGCAGAGCTTCCTTCCGAGGACCATGTTGGCAGGTGTCATGCCCGTCGTCTCATGGGTGGATGCTCGATAGGCCATCAAGAAGAAGGGGACCCTCTCATCCCAGTCCTTCTGGTGCACCGAAACCACCTTCCTGAGGTGCTCTTCGACGGTTTTCACAAAATGCTCCACCATACCATCTGACTGAGTGTGGAGAGGCGTCGTACGTGTCTTCCGCACTCCTAAGCATTGCAGAACCTCTTGCATCAACCTGGACTCAAAGTTTCTGCCTTGGTCGCTATAAAGTTCCCTCGGGACACCGAATCGACAGCAGAAGTTCTTGTCCAAGACGTCGGCCACTGTCGATGCTTCTTGGTTCGGGATGGCGTAGACCTCTGGCCACTTTGTGAAGTAGTGCATAGCCAGGAGTAGGTAACGGTTCCCGGCGTCAGATTCGGGGAATGGTCCAGCGACATCAATGGCGATCCTCTCGAATGGTGCTCCAACGTTGTACTGCATCATTTGGCCCCTACACCTGGTACGTGGACCCCGGCTCACCGTGCAGGTGTCACACAGCTGGCACATCCTCTCAACATCGTTCCTCAAGTGCACCCAGTAGTAACGCTGTCGGGCACGATCTAGTGTCTTATTCACTCCCAAGTGGCCGGCAGTATCGCCCGCATGCAACTGGATCTTTCCTCATGCTCCTGGGGATTATCAGCTGTGCAATGTGCTTCTTTCCGTCAGTTGATTCCCACGTGCGGGTAAGTACCCCGTCACTAACCATGAGAGACGACCACTGGGCCCAGTACGCCTTATAGGTTGGACTGAGTTCGGCGATGTCTTTCCATTCCGGCCTCTGCCCCAACTCTACTTCTAGTAAGATCCGCCCGATGTCGTCGTCCTTCAGCTGCTCCCTCCTAAGGGCTTCCGATCCCATCCTTCAGCGGCGGTGGCCCTCACGGCCCGGACGTCCACGGTGCCTGCCTCTCTCTCCACTTTCTGGCAGTGTGTACAGTTCGCAGGGCACGGTCTTCTCGATAGAGCGTCGGCGTTGCAGTGCTTCTTTCCTTGTCGGTGCTGAGTGGTGAAGTCGTACTCCTGAAGGCGTTGCACCCAGCGAGCTGTCTGACCTTCCAGGTTTCTGAAGCTTAGGAGCCAGGTCAATGCGGAGTGGTCGGTGCGTAGGCGGAAAGGCTGTCCATAGAGATACTTGTGGAAGTGCTCCAAGGTCTTCACGATGGCCAGCAATTCCCGACGCGTCACGCAGCAATTTCTCTCAGCTTTTGACAACGTCTTGCTGAAATAGGCAATCGCCTTCTCCTGGCCGTCTTGGGCTTGTGACAATACCCCACCAATTCCCACGTCGCTGGCGTCGGTATCGACGATGAACTTCTCCCCAGGCTTGGAATATCCGAGGATGGGTGCAGTACATAGCGACTCCTTCAGCTTCCGGAAGGCAGCCTCCGCCTCGCTTGACCATTGGAAAGGCCTCCTCTCCTCGTGTAAGAGGCTTTGAGATGTCTGCGTAGCCTGCTATAAATCTGCGGTAATACGTGTAAAGGCCGAGAAAACTCCTTAGTTCTCGCTTGTCCTTCGGCACTGGCCAGTCCCTGACAGCTCCTAACTTCTCCAGATCCGTGGCTACTCCCTCCGATGACACGATGTGGCCCAGGTAGCGGACCTCCTTCTGGAACAGCTGGCATTTTCCTGGATTTAACTTTAGGTGAGCCCCACGTAACCTCTCGAACACTTTCCGCAGGTTCTCCACGTGCTCTTTGAACGTGCGTCCCACAATAATTATGTCATCCAGGTACACGAGGCAAGCGTTGTGAGTTAGCCCCATCAGCACGGCCTCCATCAGTCACTCGAAAGTCGCCGGCGCGTTGCAGAGGCCGGAGGGCATCACGATGAACTGGTAGAGCCCTTGGCCGGTTGAGAACGCCGTCTACTCCTTGTCTTCCCGATGGAGCGCTACTTGCCAGTATCCAGACTTCAAGTCAGAGTCGAAAACCACTGGGCTCCAGATAACGTGTCCAGGGTGTCATCTATCCGAGGTAACGGGAAACAGTCCTTCTTCGTGACGTCGTTCAACTTCCGGTAATCGACGCAGAAACGGAGTTCACCGTTCTTTTTCTTCATCAGGACGACTGGCGATGACCACGGGTTGTTCGACTCCTCGATGACTCCCCGCTGCTTCATGTCATCTAGCATCTGGTCGATTTCCACCTTCTTCGCCAGGGGTACTCTACGAGGTGGGTGTCGGATTGGAGCGGCGTCGCCGGTGTTAAGGCGATGGTACATTCTGTCCGTCTTTCCGTAGTTACGTCCGGTAGCAGTGAAAATGTCCTGAAACTCATGGATTAGTTCCTTAAGCTCCCTGAGCTGTCTCGCCTCTAAATGTTTCCGGGCGTCGGATATAATCTTCCAGAGCTTATCCAATCCTTCGCCTGCTTCCAGGGTCTGTGCATCTTCGTCGTCCACTGGCACATCGCACGTGACTGGTTCACAAGTCCCAAGCTCAGTCCCGCCGGGTACCCTCTGCTCCCGCGACGTCGAATTCAATATTCGTACCGGCACGCAGCTTCGTGCAGGAACGAACATCCTGGCCAGGTAAAGTCCTTGATCGATGGTCGGCGAACCGGGTTCCACCAGCACGCTGTCCCCTTGTATGGGTTACTCTAACCGTGCCATAACCATCACCTCGCTGTTGGCTGGTATCACTTCGTCGATGGCCAACGTTAACCGGGCTACTCGAAGTTGCTTTCCTGGGTGTCGCAGCATTACCTCTTGTTTGCCGAGCCACAATACACGTCGTCCCACGTGGACAGTCGCCTCGTATTTCCGTAGCGCGTCTAGGCCCAGGATGACCTCATCCGTGGTGGTGGCGACGAAGGCCCAGACTCGTAGGCGTCGTTGTCCCAGCGTTAGTTGAAGTAGCGCCTCCTTCAAGACAGGGATGGTATCTCCTGAGGCCGTCCGCAGCAGATAAGGGCGGTGGGGTTCCCTCTCTGGCTGTCCCTCAGCGATGTCCGGCCTGGCGATGGTCAATGCCGCCCCCGTGTCTATCGTAACTCGGCACGGCCTGTCTCCGAGCCACCCGTCGGCGATCAAGCTGTCGTCGCTCCGCTCGGTGACCACATTCAGCGTGAAACGAGGGGACGGTAGTGACGGTGCCGACGAGCCCCTCTCCTTGTCGGCCCTTACTCGTTTCCCTGATCAGGGGCCGCCTCCATACGGCAGTTCCTCCGCAGGTGCCCACGCTCGCCGCAATTCCAACAGGTGATCTCGTTGGTGCGTCGACGTCTTAGCGGTGGCGTGCGTCGTTCTCCCGTAACGGCGCTGGTCTCCGGCGCGTCCTCGATTCTCACGGCTCGTATTCTTGGTGATGGTGCCATTGTTCCCTTCACTGCCTATACCCTCAGGGTTAACGTCAGGACCTCTCTGAGGTCATGCTCCCTGCTGAGCATCAGCTTTTGACGGATCTCAGCGTCGCGGAGCCCATCAATGAATGTATAGGCTACCTCCCGCTGAATGTGGTCCAGAGGCAGCCCATCCAGAGCCTTGTGGGCTAGCTGCTCCACATCTTGCGTGAATTCTTGCAGCGTCTCATTAGCGCGCTGGGTCCTCTTCCTCAGCTGGATTCGGTATTCGTCTGCCAGCTGGTGGTCACCGTACCGGCTGTCGAGCGCTCTAACGACCTCGTCGTAAGTGGCACCCGGCTGAAGGCTGTGTAGTACTTCCGCTGCTGGCCCTTGCAGTGTGGCGATTAGGTACACGGCCCTTTCCTCCGATGTCCAACCGTTGTGCCCGCACACGGTCTCGAATTGCGCCCGGAAGGTCCGCCAAGATGTTGTCCCGTCGAAGCGCGGGGTTTTACTTTCCCGGCGCAGGAGCCGCTGTTGCTACGGGTGGCTCTAGCACGAGTCTCCATGGCTGTCACTCTCGTACGCAGGGCAATTACTTCTTCCTTCAAGTCTCGAACCCCTGACTCCACAACCTGCGGTATTTCTTTGATCTGTTTTTCAACCAGTTCCTGTACGTCCTGCATAATGTCACTCTTTAATTTTCTTTCGAGAGAGCGCATTTGGTGTTTTAATTTACCTTGTCCACCCTTAAGTTCATTTAATTCCAGTTTCAGTTCGTTCTTGATTTCGTCCTGTTTGGATGAGTGTTCGGTGAACTTACTGAGGAGAGCCTGAAATTGTTCGCTATCCATTTTACGATTCAGTAGAAATTCCTAGTTACGAAATTATTGCTACCAGTCGATCCCGATTCTGACACCAGTTGTAGCGAGTTAGCGGGGTAGTAGGATCAATTAACACTAGACTGGTAGCGATGTCAATGTTTAGCCTTGCTAGCTCATGGGCAATAAGAGCTGTGCTTCTTTTGGGCCTATTATTGTCCTTCAGTTCAAGTAGCATTCTGGCATTCCATGTGCCTTCAGCTAAAATTGTGTTCATTTTCGATTGATTTCAATCGCATGAATTGGGGCGACCCTCTGAGTGCAGTTTCCCAGATGGGTTCGAATGTGACTACTGATGTTTAGCCTACATTTTCTAGCCCCTTCCTCCTTCAGGGTGGGCAGCAGTGATCCTAAATAGGCTTGCCCAGTCATAGTTGCAGTACTGGATTCCTGAGTAGCCTTAAGGTCTCAGGAAGGCAACCGTCACACGTCTATCGCCAACGTGCAGGTCCAGACTAGAAGCTCCCAGTTTCACCCGAAACCTGCTCCCACCATCCTTATCCCATCGCCGTTGGACTTTTGAATAGCAAGTGATATTGCCATTGGCGTGACTTTGTTTAAGGTGGACTACAACTTGCCAGGAAGTGGCCCACACACTATGATTCCAGAGCCATTCATCGCGGCTCATATAGCACGAGGCATGCGGAATCAAGCACCAGAACTGCAACGAACTGCCGCAGACTCCACAAAACTTGAGTTGTGCCTTTGTAGCCAGTCCGTCTGGCATAGCCTCTTCCGCTAGCACAGCCGTTGGGAACCAGTGATATTACACTATATCGGTTTCTCTTCCGCCTGCTCAACCGTTGGGCGATTGTATTGTATTGGATATTTCAGCCAGCCCTACATACTCTAGGGGCCCCCTATCCACCACCTGGGGACGTGCTCTGTAGGGGTCAGGATCCCCTGGTTACTTATTGGAAGTTAACCCCACCCACAATGGCTGAGGTTATTTGCAGAGATTTGTGCAGATATACAAACCTAAAACACAAACTGTGTAAGTTACTGTGTGCTCAGTTTTCGTTCATCCTTTTCCATCCTCCACCGGACAGTCTTCTTCTTCTTCTTCTTCTTCTTCTACCGATTTTCCCACACCTGTGGGGTCACGGGTGCGAACTGTGTCTCACATTTGGATTTTGCCCTGTTTTATGGCTAGATGCCCTTACTGACACCAACATTATATCGAAGGATATAATAACTATTGCGTGTTTCTGTGGTGGTTGGTAGTGTAGTGTGTTGTCTGAATATGAAGAGGAAAGTGTTGGAACAAACACAAACACCCAGTCCCTGAGCCAGGAGAATTAATCAAGCACGATTAAAATCCCTGAACCGACCGGGAATCGAACCCGGGACCTTCTGAACCGAAGGCCTCAATGCTGACCATGCAGGCAATGAGGTAGCAGGTCCGCCTCTGTGGTGTAGTGGTTAGTGTGATTAGCTGCCACCCCCGTTGGGCGACTTTGTACTTGTATTAATCCCCAGTACCTGGGCTGCCTCTTGCACCATCTCCACTCTACCAAATCACATCTTCTCCACCGTAGATGCCATTGAGGTCTTCATCCATAACCCAGGGCAAGGGCACTCCATATTTATGACTCCTGGAGAGAGGGTGTCCCAGTACTGTAAAGCCCCCAGGAACTGGGCTACCTGTTAGTCTGCGAGTTGTATTGTATTGGGGAGGACAAATCAGTGAAGCAAGTAGCGCATACACCATCTTTTGGAAAGGAAGGGAGGAAGGAGAAAATCGTATTCATGGTGCACGTGTCCATCTCATGCATCTTTCCAGAAGAAAATTCAACACTGTTAAACTTCAGAATGAGGCTGTTGCCTCTGAATACCAGAATTCAATTTTAAACCACTTGTCACATAACCCAGTCAACAATAATGACGTAGATTGTGAATGGATCGCACAAAAAAAATCATCAAGTAATCAGCAGAATGTGCTATTGGCTTTGAGAAAAAGACAAGACTGGTTTGATGATAATAATGAAGCCATAATCAACATTATGAATCCCAAGCAGGATGCCTTTTTATCCTCCGTACAAGATCCATCTTTTCAGATAGAGTTTGAAGCCGACTTGCAGATCATGTCAGTGGTACTCCCGGATGTGCGAAACCCACACTGTGATTGACAAGGTTTTTTTTGGTCGCTCCGACTCAGACAGATCTTATGGCGACGATTGGACAGGAAAGGGCTCGGAGTAGGAAGGAAGCGGTCATGGCCTTAATTAAAGTAAGTAAATTAAGTAAAGTGTGAAAATGGGAAAAACGGAAAACCCTTTTCAGGGCTGGCGACAGTGGGATTCGAACCCAGTTATCTCCCGAATACTGGATACTGGCCACACTTAAGCAACTGCGGACCTGCTACCTTTCCATATTGATGTTATAGAACGAATGTAGATAAAATGCATCTTATAATACTATTTCACTTTGACACTTGTCCTGTGCCCTCAATTCTATTCACAGTTAATATTAGATATAATTTATGTTACAATGAATGACAGTGTTGGCTACACTGATGTAAATAAGAGTACTGCTCCCTCTTCCTGAGCATTGTTGTTGTTATGTGTAGACAGCAGACACTTGTTGAAAATGAGTAAACGCGTGAAGACCAGTTCCTTATGATAACGTCTCTTTACCCACTGAAGTTTTTATTAATTCGTTTCACACAATTCATTAAAACAAAATAACATAACATTACTTCATTTTACTTAATCGATCCTCTTGTACCGGTGTGTGCCGTGCTTTCGCAGACAGGTCATCATGTTTTCTTGTCTTCCATCCTTGATCGCGGCGTTGTCAAACTTACTCCTCTAGATTTCAGAAAATACGCTATGTTGTCTTCTCACTTCATCCGTTGTCTGCCTCTCCTTAACTTTATAGCAAATAGGAATGCGTGTTTTGCTGCACCGACTTTCAACAGTATAGTGATACGTGCGCGCATGTGCGAGTGAATGAATGGGACTTCGCCAATACAGCTGTAAGGAGACAAGCTTGAAGCCGTGACCAAAAAAAGGTGAGTAACGTTGTACGTTATTTTTAACTGTTACTTTTCACAGTTTCTTTATTGTAGCAGCGACAAATGTAGCAGTTATCCAAAAATAACCGTTCGCCACATCTCTGCAACAAACTGTTTAAAAAACAAAAACAAAGAAACAAAACCGTTGGCATCCGCTGGTTGAATTACTATCGCGCAGTCCATGTAGTATTCCTATCCTACTATTCCATTATGATTGCATGAGAACATATACACATGGACGGTGCTGATTTAGCAAGATTTCCAGGGAGAATTTTGTTAGATACGAAGGCCCGCACTCTGACAGGTCCCGAGCGTTGCCGATCACCGGTTCCCACACGTCATTGTTGAAACTTTCCTACCCACCATGCTACTGTACAGTATGGGATGGCATTAATCCCAAAGGCTTCCACCAATTCACTGTGACATTCTCTCACATTCCCCCCCCCCGGAGAACGGCTATTTTGATGTATGCGCGCTGCTCAACACGGGTTGCTTCCATTTCGCACGACGCTCGCCACCCAACAGATTTCACAGCGCTCTCTGTGCTACTGCCAGCAATCACAGAACCATCTGTTGTTGTGAATGACTTATACACCACGCCTGCATAGCTCCCACACGGACCGAGCTCGATAGCTGCAGTCGCTTAAGTGCAGCAGTATGGAGTATTTAAGAGATAGTGGGTTCGAACCCCACTGTCGGCAGTCCTGAAGATGGTTTTCCGTGGTTTCCCATTTTCACACCAAGAAAATGCTGGGGCTGTACCTTAATTAAGGCCACGCACGCTTCCTTCCCACTCCTAGCCCTTTCCTGTCCCATCGTCGCCGTAAGACCTATCTGTGTCGGTGCGACGTAAAGCAACTTGCAAAAAAAGAAAAAAATGCTCCCACACGGCAAACAGCTGTTTGTAATCCGCTCACATATCTGCAAAAAGAAACAAAGTTGCAATGCCTTTTACCCCAACCCTCGTATAACAACAACAATAACAACAACAACGGCAATAGTAATTGTTACGGGTTTTTTGTGGTTCACAGAAGGGTAAGAAGCCTGAGAGTTCAATGGGTAGACAAGGAATTAACTAGAGCAGAAATTAACACACCAAATTTTATTTCTTCCCAATTTTCCCTAATTTAAAAATTGATAAATAGAAAATCTGAATGAATAACAATATTAATGAACTCGTCAGTTCTAACAACAACAAGGACTTAAACGTCCGTAAAATCAGGTACCAAATTTACAATTGTCAATAATTTGGTTGGTTTACATAGATAAAGCGTTTGTGCTCTTACCAGGTACAAAATTTTGTAAGAGCTAGAAAAGCTCCAGGAAAATACCCTTCGTAGGAGGCTGCGCTCCAACTATATCCTAGTCCAGCCTCGCAGAGGCATCAATTTTCTCATGGCGCACTTACAACCTATCGGTTGTCCTCAGTTAAAGAATTTACACCAAGTAGCCCTGATTTGGGTTTATCAATTGCTCAACAGTTCATAACTTTCTGTTCCTCAAGGGAACTTCACACTAGAAACAATTATTGAATAAATAGGGGCATGATTGCCCATACTAACAGGCCTTAATGTAAAAATAAAAGGTTGAACATGACTGGCCATAAACAAAAGGCTAGGGGGCGAAACACTTGCCCTCCTTATAGAAATAGTTAAAACCCTAAGTGGGCGGACGGCCCAATGATACAGAGGCTAAACCTATTCTACACCGGGGTGACTATGTAAGAAATATTAACGCCAAATATGATAAAACATATTTAGAGGTTTTGAAAACTGTAGTCACCCCATGCCAAGTTGAATGGCAATCGACAGAGGGTAATCACTCTCTGTTCTCTTAAATAACATATTTCCCAGTAGGGAATATAATAAAGTCCTCAGACTTGCCGAATATTCTACATTTAATAAACCACCAAATTTAGAAATGTATATAAATAAAAGAGGTTGACACCTTCCCCTCAAGTTATCCGCAGGAGCTACCACATGTTTATGGAAATTCTGCCATTACCTTGAGTTGCTGGCCCTTCCTAACGTCGCCCGCGCCCCTCCCTCCTGGTTCACGTCAATACACCCTCCTCACACTGGAGCAATTCAGACAATATGGCCCTAAAGCGCCTATTTTTATAGTATTTTTGAGGAGAAGCTTCCAGAACTCTTTATTGATAGGCAGGATTCCTGAACACGCCCCCAATTTTAATTGGCTAGAGAGGTACCGAGCTCTATAGCTGCAGTCGCTTAAGTGCGGGCAGTATCCAGTATTCGGGAGATAGTGGGTTCGAACCCCACTGTCGGCAGCCCTGAAGATGGTTTTCCGTGGTTTCCTATTTTCACACCAGGCAAATGCTGGGGCTGTACCTTAATTAAGGCCACGGCCACTTCCTTCCAAGTGCTAGCCCTTTCCTGTCCCATCGTCGCCGTAAGACCTGTCTGTGTCGATGCGACGTAAAGCCAATAGCAAAAAAAAATGGCTAGAGGAAATCATCACACATTTCTGATAGGTTGATTACTATTGAAGAAGGAACCAATAGAATTCTTGACAACTTTGATACATGAACAAAACAATCTTCCAAACCTAAGTTTTGCCAACTGCAAAAGTAAACTTTCCTTTAAGAACTAATTATAGTTGGTCCCGCCAAAGGGGGAGGGGTGGGGCTTAAACCGATGATGGAGACATCTAACAGTTGAAGACCAAAGTATCTTCTAACACACTAGTTCAAGTTTGTTTACATAGATGGCCTTAATAGAAGGAGCGCAGTTTAACTGACCGGAGAAGGTGTACCCCCGGTACAATAATAATAATAATAATAATAATAATAATAATAATAATAATAATAATAATAATAATAATAATAATAATGGCGTGTGGACTTTGGAGATTCCTGGTGTAGGTCTTTCGTGTCGACGGCCATGGGTGACCTCTACTTCTGTGAGAATGGATCCTACCCAGGATGAAATCTAATGTTGAAACTGTGAAAAAGACTGAGTCCCCGAGCCAGAGGAAATAACTAATGACCTGACCGGGAATGAAGCCCCGGATTCCTTGTCCTTAAGCCCAGCATACTAACCCGTTAGCAACGGGGCCGGACAACTCGTGTTCTCGTATCTCACTCCTGCAAAATTTTAACACGTATTATTTACAGAAAACTGGAAAGACAAGTTGAAGCTGAGATGGGAGGAGATCAACTTGGCTTCAGAAGAAATGTAGGAGCACGTGAAGCAATCCTAACTTTACGTCTTAGAGGACACGTCCACGCACATGGCGTTCGAAGATCTAGAAATGTTAATTGGACTAAGCTATTTGAGATTCTGAAGGTGATGGGGATTAAATACCGAAAAAGAAGAGTGATCTACAATCTGTACAAATATCAGTCTTCGGTGATAAGAATCGAGGGCTTTGAAGATGAAGCAGCAATCCAAAAAAAGGAGTTAGGCAAGGCTACAGTTTGTTGCTCTCCTTTTCAATGTCTATATAGGGCAGGTGGTAAAAGAAATCAAAGAAGAATTTGGGCAGGGAATCACAATCCAAGGAGAGGAAATAAAAAATCTGAGATTTGCCGATGATATTATTTTATCTGAGTCTGCAGAAGATCTGGAGAAATTGATGAATAGTATGAACAGAGACTTGGAGAAGGAATACAAGATGAACACAAATACGTACAAAACAAAAGTAATGGAATGCAGTCGAACGAAGTCAGGTGATGGGGGAAAAAATAGTAAATTAAGTCTTAAAGGAAGTAGATGAATATTGATACTTGAGTAGTACAGAAACTAACGATGGCAGAAGGAAGGAGGACATACAATGCAGACTAGCACAAGCAAGGAAGAACTTTCTTAAATAAGGAATTTGCTCACTTCGAACACTGATATATGAATTAGAAAGATGTTTTGAAGATTTTCGTGTACGGAACTGAAACCCGGACAATAACTAGCTCAGAAAGAAAGAGGATAAAAACTTTTGAAATATGGTATTACAAAAGAATGCTGAAGGTTTGAAATGGGTAGATCAAATCACGAATGAAGAGATACTGAATCTAATTGGCGAGAGGAGACCGATTTGGCTAAATTTGACCTGAAGAAGAAATAGAATGATAGGACACATCGCAAGACATCCAAGATTTGTTCAGTTGGTTTTTGAGGGAAGTGTAGGAGGTAAAAGAGACAGGGATAAACCAAGGTATGAATATGACAAGCAGATTAGAGCAGATGTAGGATGTAGTAGTTACGTGGAAATGAACAGATTAGCGCAGGGTAGGGTGGCATGGAGTGCTGCATCAAACCAGTCTATGGACTGATGACCCAAACAACGGCAACAACAACAACAACAAAATGCACTAGGCTATATGTTTCCTCTAAATAAATTACAGTATAAGATTGAGTTAGTTGAAATAACATACGATTCATATATTATTGTTGTAATAGGGAAATCCTCGTATTCCTTAAAATTTTAAGTGAATGAAATTAATATCGAGTAAATATAATAAGTCAAAAAATAATTAAAACGATTGAAAGTAATATAGATAGTTAATTTACGTGAATAAAGATGCGTCTAAGAATACGTCTGCATTAAAACAGTTCAGATTTCTGCTTACCGTAGACTTGGTTGGGCATCGCACACATACGCATAGACAAACAGTGGCGGGTATTACCGACTGAATATGACTCCGCCGCCTCTGTGGTGTAGTGGTTAGCGTGATTAGCTGCCACCCCCGGAGGCCCGGGTTCGATTCCCGGCACTGCGACGGAATTTGAAAAGTGGTACGAGGGCTGGAACGGGGTCCACACAGCCTTGGGAGGTCAACTCAGTAGAGGTGGGTTTGATTCCCACCTCAGCCATCCTCGAAGTGGTTTTCCGTTGTTTCCCACTTCTTCTTCAGGTAAATGCCGGGATCGTTCCTAACATAAAGCCACGGCCTCTTCCTTTTCTATCCCTTCCAATCTCTCCCCCCCCCCCCAAAAGGCCGCCCCTGTTCAGCATAACAGATGAGGCCACCATGGGCGAGGTAGTGGTCCTCCTCCCCAGTTGTATCCCAGGCCCGATGTCTGACGCTGCAGGACACTGCCTTTGAGGCGGTAGAGGTGGGATCCCTCGCTAGGTCCGAGGGAAAAGCCAACGCTGGAGGGTAAACAGATTAATAATAATAATAATTGTACCGGGCGGTACACCTCCACGTCGCTAATTCAAACTTTGCGCCAGTTGAAACTCCCCTACTGGAGGAAGTCTGAACTTTATCTAAGGTGTTAATTTTCAAGTTTCTCAGAAGATGTCACTACTTGGAAATTTTGAAGTTTCTGAACTGGGTCGTTTTCGATGTATTTTTGTTTTGCCTGTAGTAAGAAGTGTGAACTTTCTCTTCTAGAGGACACTACTGAAGAACTACAATGGTGCACCCTAGTGCGAAGTGAAAGAACTGTTTTTTGGGGAAAATTTGAATTCATAAGTTTGTTCTTTGTTAAATTTCTTGCAGTCATGGTTTAAGTTGGCAATATTAACCCTTTCTTTCCCCTTGTTTTGAATTTAGCCAATCCCGAATTTCTTTAGTTAATTTATGACCAATCTGGTGTATCTTCCCCAAAGGGGATATGTTGCTTAACCCTAGCCAATAAAATGATTGTGGGCGGGTGTACTCATTCCTGAAACGCCTCGAACTTTCCGCGAGAGTATATAAACTGCTGATTTTCGGGTCTCCGCGCCACTCCAGTAACATCTTTTGGTGTGTAAAGTACATAGCAGGGGGCGGGAAGCGCCTCTTTCTTCGGGCAGCAGTTCAACAACAAGGTAATGGCCGTTTAATAACTTCTTTTCTTGCTAGCTCAGCAGTTTAACTCTCGGGGCAGGTCCGATGCTTTTCCACCATGGAACCTTTCCCTAAAATGTAAAGACTCTTAGTATCTATTCTCTCTTAAGCTGCATATTGGGATAGAGAGTGCTTAACCCTCTCGAGCTCCCACTCATATTGCATTGAGGTGAACTTATTTTTATTTTCTCAACCGTTTCTTCCTTAACGTAATGTAAATTGTTTCATTCTAAAGTCACCTCTTTAGTATGGGATTAGCCCTTGCATTAGCGGCCTAGAGCCAGATTATGTTTTAAACAAAATGTATTAGGAGTGCAGATCGCCTCCTCTCAAATTGGTATTTTAGAGGCCATGTAATTAACCTTTTCTCACTTAATAGGCCTCAGTAGGTTGGGTATTTTACCCCTGTGTTTATGTCCTTAGAGGACAACTTGAAGGTGGAGTTTGGTGTGGCCTTTTATAGGCTTGAACGTTGAGAGCGGTTTGCTCTTTTTGAAATTTGGTTCTGCGTGCCTCGAGGAGGCTTTACTGTGTAATTTGGAGCAAGTGCTCCTGGGCATGAATGGGGTTTTCTGCCCCTCTGTTGAAACTTGTTTTAGGGTAAAGCTGGGCTAATTGCTCAAGAATTGTGAGTTCGGGTCTCGAAGCCCAAATCCTGTAAATACTGTAATTGTACTTTTGTTGCCTTGCTACTCTGTACCTGCCATGCTTGTTATTTCTTGATTTTGCAAAGAAAATATAACCTTGTTAAATTTTAAATTAACTTTAATTTCGTAGCCTGAGACCTGTTCACCCCCGCACCTTCTTTCACCTCTGCTGTTCCACAGATACCTCGGAACAATAATAATAATAATGATGATGATAATAATAATAATAATAATAATAATAATAATAATAATAATAATAACCAAACCCCATGTTGCAACAGCCCTGGAAGAGCCTTGGCCTACCAAGCGACCGCTGCTCAGCCCGAAGGCTTACAGATTACGAGGTATCGTGTGGTCAGCATGACGGATCCTCTCGACCGTTATTCTTGGCTTTCTAGACAGGGGCCGCCACCTCTCCGTCAGATGGCTCCTCAATTGTAATCACGTAGTCTAAGAGGACCTCGAACCACCCCTCAGATCCAGGTAAAAATCCCTCGCCTGGCCGGGAATCGAACCCGGGGCCTTCGGGTAAGAGGCAGGCCCGTTACCCCTACACCATGGGGCCGGCAATAATAATAATAATAATAATAATAATAATAATAATAATAATAATAATAATAATAATAATAATAATAATAATCTTATTTGCTTTACGTCCCACTGACTACTTTTACTGTTTTCGGAGGCACCGATGTGCCGGAATTTAGTCCCGCAGGAGTTCTTTTACGTGCCAATAAATCTACCGGCGCGAGGCTAACGTATTTGAGCACCTGGAAATACCACAGGACTGAGCCAGGATCGGACCTGCCAAGTTGGTGTCAGAAGGCCAGCACCTCACCCATCTGAGCCACCCAGCCGGACTCTTCTGTAATGTTCACCATCAATATTATCATTATTATCATCATCACCACCACCACCATCATCATCATCATCGATTATTCCTATATTTCAATTCCCCACATGTCCGACTCGTTGGCTGAATGGTCAGCGTACTGGCCTTCGGTTCAGAAGGTCCCGGGTTCGATTTCCGGCTGTGTCGGGGATTTTTACTTTCGTTGGTTAATTCCATTGGCCCAGACGCTGGGTGTTTGTTATGCCCCCAACATCCCTGCAACTCACACACCATATACACGTATCACTATCCTCCACCACAGTAATACGCAGCTACTTATACATGGCAAATGCCGCCCACCCTCATCGGAGGGTCTGCATTACAAGGGGTGCACTCGGCTAGAAATAGCTACACGAAAACAAAAATTCCCACATTAGAAAAGGAAACTAAGGAATAAATATTCATTATATAATGTAATTAAAAATGAAAATCAACAGCCCGATTCCAGACGTTCGACTGGGTCAGGAAGTAATTTAATATCTTCTAAACATATTTCGATTCACCTGTGAGTTTCTAATGTACTACTTTGTTCAATCCTGGTACCATGTATGATCTGAAATTTCGCTACAACTTCAAGCATTTATCTTGTAACTGGAAAAATTTGCATTTTATTTGTTGAGTTCATGCATCGCTGGAGGGTGAATGTGATGTAGTGTTTCATTTTGAATATTTGTTGAGAAGTAAACATACAAGTACACAACAAGAATAGGATTTCTTTATGGCGCCGTGTATTGCTTCTTCGCCATTACATTTATATCGCAGACTTTCTTAACTTTTGCACTTGCCATTTGAAACTCCAAACAGTCATTAAACTCTATTTCAATGTAGTTGTCACTTCAGGTTTCTTTTCAGAAAGTTTCTCACATGAAGTCGTAAAATTCTTGCGCACAACTTTTCTAACACAACCCCCACGTCCCTCCCCCCACTTTACAAATTAGCATATATAATGTTGTTCGTCATTCGTGTAATTCTAGCACGAACCAAACTGCTGCCCAATTTACATTCTTCCTTTTTATGGATAGAAAGTTCGCTTTCTCCTTTTTTGTGGGAAACTTTAACAGATATATCACACGAGAACAGAAAATATACGAAATTCGAATCATGGCTGGTGATGTTAGCAAGGTGATGGAACTTCGACCGAACTTATCGGTATATAGGGAATTAGCGTAACGTGACCAGAATCCAGGAGGCTGTGGAGCGCGCCTGAGATGCCAGTAAAGGTTAAGCTTTAAAAAAATCGAAATGAAACTTTCTTTAATCTCTTATCTGGATGATGTCTGTACTGAACTTGCTTATACACCGATGAGCAAAAGCACTCATTTTGACTATATATTAAAAAGTTTACTAAAACAGCTTTGTTCCGTCCGTCCGGACGTTCTACAGGGTCGATTTGCTTCAATCTTTTTGACATTGAAAATGTTTCTTAGATCACATAGTATAGAGTCCCACTTTTCAAAAACGTGTAAAGTTAAGCTATTTCACTCAATTGTAACTAAAATATTGAAGGTAAAAGAATAGTGAAGGTGTCAGAACGTGTGTTTTGGAGAGCTCTTTCTTCTTCTTCTTCTTCTTCTTCTTCTTCTTCTTCTTCTTCTTCTTCTTTTCTTTCCCTTTGTGCCGTTAGGCGTCGGGACATTTCAGCTATTTACTAAACTTTCTTCTATCGTCAAGTTGTTCCCTTGTTATCCGTCCGGCTACTCTCATGTTTCTCTGAGTAGTTAATTTCGCTCCACGTGGGTTATTAGCCCTACGGAAGCTAGCATGATGAGGGGGCTGCCCTCTTAGCTGTCATGCCAGCCCGTTTTCTGTCAGGGTATCTTCCCTTAGCCTTTGGGGCCCACTCCCTACCTGCAAGGCAGCAGTTTGTGGTTCACAGTTCCTCTGCCTACTCCGCCGTTGAGGTGTTTCCAAAGTTCCTTCTTCCGCCTTCGTAGCCATTGACTGCCAACTTCTGATGAATTTATGTGCCATTTCCTGCACACAGGCATCATCTGGCCTCCAAAAGGGGAACTCCTCCGCCCGTAGACGGTGCCCCCCCCCCCCCCTTCTGGTTGTCAGGTTTGGTAATGGCCGCCTGACCCTCGGCCAGACAGTCGCAGGTTGTACCATCTACTGTCACATACGGTAGCTGGATATTTCCTGACCTGACGGTCTGGAGAGCTCTTTCAAATGGAAAAAGAACATTTTTGAAATCATATCTTGTCCAAATGTTATTCACGGAAAAACCGTAAAAAAGGGCAAATTTCAAAAATGAACTTGTTCCACGATTATTATCAATTGTTCATTTTAAATATTTCAATAAATAGATCGATCCTTTGTTAAAACGTTTGTGTGCCAAATTTTTGAATTTCGGAAAACTAAGCTCTCCAATTTCATTTGAAGTGGGTCATGTATGATGTGACAATAGGGTTACTAGTGGCTAGTCAACCAATGAGTTTCCGGTTGGAGGTTATGTTATCTAACAATGCATCACTTGAGTATGTCATGCGCCATTATGCCGCCAGCATGTAAACATAGTTTGATTGAAAATAATAAGTTGGAAAAGTGGAAAACACTTAGTGGTGAAATGTAATAATGAACCAGGACCGAGTGGTCGTTCGGATGAAGATGTCATGATAGTAGAGCGTTCAACAAAGACAATTATTGATGAAGATAATCTACCTTCAAATACTTCACACGATATCAAAATGCAGAAGCAACGTAAATGTCCTCAACCAAAACGACGGGATTACAAAACAAGAATTACATCGTTTAAACAGTGTATGAATACCAATTTCTTCTCGGTCAATCTCAATGAATTCTGTCATGTGTGTGAACGTATGAGGTGGACGAATCAATTCCGGAAAGTGAAGCCTTGATAGTTGATGCAAGTGTTATGGACTAGTATAATATGGAAACAATTCTCTAACCCATGGAAAAATAATGGAAATATCGACATTGATTATTATTGTTATGATTATTATTATTACTCGTGAGGTTTGGCTATGAAGTTGTTTACATCTATTATTATTATTATTATTATTATTATTATTATTATTATTATTATTATTATTATTATTATTACTTGTTATGTACGGACTTAATTTGGTATAAATCGTGGTCGTATTATTTGTGAGGTTATGTCATGAAACATCTGATGTATGTATATTAATGTGAGTTTATTAGTAGTATAATGGGAGAGATCGGCGGCCGCCGCCGCCGCACGCCTCCTCCGCCTCCTCCTCCGCCGCCGCCGCCCGCGGGAAATTTGAATTTTGGCGGGAAATTTGAATTTTGGCGCGAGATTTGAATTTGTAAACAAAGCCACGTGCTTTTTGACAGCTGTCATCGACAACAACGCATCGCTAACCTCAGTACTGCCATCTTGACAGGCCTAAACCTCACTAGTGCCAACCTAACCTAACTAGAATGAGGTAAACAAAGCCACGTGTTTTTTGACAGCCACGTGCTTTTTGACAGACAACAACGCATCGCTAACCTCAGTACTGCCATCTTGACGGGCCTAAACCTCAGTAGTGCCAACTTAACCTAACTAGCATGAGGTAAACAAAGCCACGTGCTTTTTGACAGCCACGTGCTATTTGACAGATTTGTAAACAAAGCCACGTGCTTTTTGACAGCTCTCATCAACAACAACGCATCGCAAACCTCAGTACTACCATCTTGACGGGCCTAACCTTAGTGGTACCAACTTAACCTCACTAGCATGAGGTAAACAAAGCCACGTGCTTTTTGACAACCACGTGCTTTTTGACAGATTTGTAAACAAAGCCACGTGCTTTTTGACAGACAACAACGCATCGCAAACCTCAGTACTACCATCTTGACGGGCCTAAACCTCAGTAGTGCCAACTTAACCTAACTAGCATGAGGTAAACAAAGCCACGTGTTTTTTGACAGCCACATGCTTTTTGACAGCTGTCATCCGCCATCTTTAAACTACAGAGCGCTGTGCTGCCCTCTTTCGTCACCTGTCATCGGCAGTGCTGCCATCTTGGCGGGCCTAAACCTTAGTGCTACCAACTTAACCTCACTAGCTCGAGATAAACAAATCCACGTGCTTTTTGACAGCTACGTGCTTTTTTGACAGCTGTCATCCGCCATCTTTAATCTATAGAGCACAGTGCTGCCCTCTTTAGCTACTTACCTTTGAAATGTGGTGGCGGATAATTTGAAAAATGCTTTTCGACAAGCAGCCATCTTTAATCCAGAGAGAACAGTGCTGCCCTCTATGCGGTGACGGCAAATTGAAAAATTCCACGTGCTCTTGTTTGGAAACAAACTCACGTGCTTTTTCGACAGCTACCATCCGCCATCTTTAATCTATAGAGCACAGTGCTGCCCTCTTTAGCTACTTACCTTTGAAATGTGGTGGCGACAAATTCCACGTGCTCTTGTTTAGTAAACAAACTCACGTGCTTTTTTTGTCAGCTGTCATCCGCCATCTTTAATCTATAGAGCACAGTGCTGCCCTCTTTATCGTAGTAGATGTAAATTCGTCACAGCTGTCATCCGCAGTGCTGCCATCTTAACGGGCTTAAACCTTAGTGCTACCAACTTAACCTTACTAGCGCGAGATAAACAAATCCACGTGCTTTTTGACAGCTGTCATCCACCATCTTTAATCTATAGAGCACAGTGGTGCCCTCTTTAGCTACTTACCTTTGAAATGTGGTGGCGGATAATTTGAAAAATGCTTTTTGATAGCAGCCATCTTTGAGCACCGTGCTACCCTCTTTTGTGGTGGCAGGCAATTCTACGTGACAGCAGCCATCTTTAATCATGAGAGCACCGTGCTGCCCTCTATGTGGTGGCGGCAAATTCTACATGCTTTTGTTTGGAAACAAACTCACGTGCTTTTTTCTGACAGCTGTCATCCGCCATCTTGCATCACAAACCTCAGTGCTGCGCTCTTTAGCTAGATACCTTTGAAATGTGGTGGCGGCAATTTGAAAAAAATCTATGTGCTCTTGTTTAGTAAACAAAGCCACGTGCTTTTTATGACAGCTGTCATCCACCATCTTTAATCAATAGAGCACTGTGCTGCTATCATGCAGGCAATTTCATCACCTGTCATCCGCCATCTTTTAATGAACAGAGCACCGTGCTGCTCTCTGTAGTAGCGGGCAATTTGAAAAGTTCTGTTAGCTGTCATCCACCATCTTTAATCAAGAGAGCACCGTGCTGCCATCTATGTGGTGGCGGCAAATTCCACGTGCTCTTGTTTAGTAAACAAACTCACGCGCTTTCTGGTCAGCTGTCATCCACCATCTTACATCGCAAACCTCAGTGCTACACTCTATGTGGTGGCGGATAATTTAAAAAGAAAAATTCTACATCAGTCCTCTTTCGACGCTAATTGCACAAGATGGTGACTATACATGACTCCTTAAAGGTGGTTATGCAAGATGATCGCTATACATAGACGCCCTTGGGATGCTTGCGCAAGATGGCGGTTATACATGGCTCCTTTTGAAATATGGTGGCGGATAATTTAAAAAAGAAAAAATTCTACATCAGCTATCTCTCGACGCTAATTGCACAAGATGGTGGCTATACATGACTACTTAAAGGTGCTTATGCAAGATAACCGCTATACATAGACTCCCTTGGGATGCTTGCGCAAGATGGCGGTTATACATGGCTCCTTATGAGACGCCCTAGAGATGCTTGCGCAAGATGGCGGTTGCTCTTATGAGGTGGCTTAAGGGTCCTTGCACAAGATGACTAGAGACGCCCTAAGGATGCTTGCGAAAGATGGCGGACACAAGATGGCGGCTATACACAACTCCTTTTGAGACGCTTTAAGGGTGCTTGCGCAAGATGGCTGCTGCTCTTAGCTTAGAGGCTAACGTGTCGTGCTAGTTCGATTCATTAAATTTGGGGCTTAAATGCAAAATGTTAAATATCTCGAAAGCAGTGCATCGTAGAGCAAAACGGACAAAATTTTTCTGACCAATGATTTAACAGCTGCTGTTATGCATGCGGTGGAGGGCAATTTGAAATTCTATGTGCTTAATCAACAGAGCACCCTGCTGCCCTCTTTAGCTGAAATGTGGTGGTGGATAATTTGAAAAATTCTTTTGACAGCTATCATCTTTAAAAACAATGGCGACTATACATAGGCTGTTAAGGCCTTATCATGCTCCTCCTCCTCCTCCTCCTCCTCCTCCTCCTTCTCTACCTCCTCCTCCGCCTCTTATGTCAAGGCATAGCTTTATATCGAACAAGTTTAAACCTGCATCGCGAAGGCAAGCGTGTGCAGCGATAACGTTATTGTGCATGTTTAGACTTTCGAAACATAAGAAGAGTAGAATCAAACGCTGTACTCGATACGACATGTGATCAGAACATTGATTGATGCGTTCAGAAAAACAAAATAAGTGATCAAGACTAAAATCGAACAATGTACTCAATACATCATGTGTTTAGAATATGTCAGGGGATACGCTTGTTCTAAGAAGATCAGATTGAAACATAACAAGACTAGAATAGAACACTGTCATCGATGTTGTTAACTTCAACATGTGATCAGAACATTGATTGATGTGTTCAGAACACAAAATAAGTGATCATGACTAGAATCGAACACTGTACTCGATACAACATGTGATCAGAACATTGATCGATGTGTTCAGAACACAAAATAAGTGATCAAGACTAGAATCGAACACTGTACTCAATACAACATGTGTTTAGAACATGTTAGGGGGTACCACAACCTCATCGATCGCTATCAGCAAGAACGCTTGTACTTTGTTAAGTGTAGAAAATTAATCTTTATTGGTAAATGGTTTTATGTTCAGAACAAGGAATGGAACCTAGGGGTTACGTCTTACCTAATAAAATCCCTGAGGTGCGATGAGTTACGTTTTTCGAACTAGTGTTTGGAACACTGAACTTTTCAAGATGGCAAGAGTGAGGTTAGCAATGTTCTGTTGTTGGATTTTAAATTCTACGCTATAACATGCATAAGGTGGCAGCCTTGAGGTTTACCGCCGTAAAGATGGTAAGAGTGAGGTTAGCAATGTTCCGTTGTTGGATTTTTAAAATTCCCCGCTCTAACATGCAAAAGGTGGCAGCCTTGAGGTTTACCGCCGTAAAGATGGCAGCAGTGAGGTTAGCGACGCTCTATTGTCCTCCAAAGTGAGGTTAGGGTTCGTCAAGAAGACAGCTGTCAGAAAAAAGCACGTGGCTATGTTTACCAAACAAGAGCACGTGGCCGTGACGTCACGGTCACGTAATCAATCCTTAGCTCGACGTCGTTAAGAGCAGCATTACGATGAGCTATGCTTAAAAGTCTTGGGAACAGAGTAGCAGTATGAATTGCCATGTTTCAAAGCGTGTACACATCACCTATCGATTTTACTTGCATCGACCATCGAACTAAACTTCATCCGCTAGATCGTGCTGCTATCTTAGCATAACCTATACCCATAAAATAAAAATAAAATGAATAGCCATGTTTCAAAGCGTGTACACATCACCTATCGATTTTACATGCATCGAACATCGAACTAAACATCCGCTAGATCGTGCTGCTATCTTAGCATAACCTAAAAGTACAATGAATAGCTATGTTTCAAAGCGTGTACACATTACCTATCGTTTTTGCATGCATCGACTCTCGTACTAAACTTCTTCCGCTAGATTGTGCTGCTATCTTAGCATAACCTATACGCATGACCTTAAGGTACAAAGAATAGCCATGTGTCAAAGCGTGTACACATTAACTATCGACTTTGCATGCAACAAATATCGTACTAAACTTCTTCCGCTAGGTTGTGCTGCTATCTTAGCATAACTTATACACATGAACTTAAAGTACAAAGAATAGCTATGTTTCAAAGCGTGTACACATTACTTATTGATTCCGCATTCATCGAATCTCGTACTAAATTTATTCCGCTAGATTGTGCTGCTATCTTAGCATAACCTATACCAATGATCTTAAAGTACAATGAATAGTCATGTTTCAAAGCGTGTACACATCAACTATCGAATTTGCATGTATCGACTCTCGTACTAAACTTCTGCAGGTAGATTGTGCTGCTATCTTAGCATAACTAAGACGCATGAACTTAAAGTACAAAGAATAGCTATGTCTCAAAGCGTGTACACATTACCTATCGATTTTGCAAGCATTGACTCTCGTACTAAACTTCTTCCACTAGATTGTGCTGCTATCTTAGCATAACCTATACGCATGACCTTAAGGTACAAAGAATAGCCATGTTTCAAAGCGTGTACACATTAACTATCGACTTTGCATGCAACAAATATCGTACTAAACTTCTTCCGCTAGGTTGTGCTGCTATCTTAGCATAACTTATACACATGAACTTAAAGTACAAAGAATAGCTATGTTTCAAAGCGTGTACACATTACTTATTGATTCTGCATTCATCGAATCTCGTACTAAATTTATTCCGCTAGATTGTGCTGCTATCTTAGCATAACCTATACCAATGATCTTAAAGTACAATGAATAGTCATGTTTCAAAGCGTGTACACATCAACTATCGAATTTGCATGTATCGACTCTCGTACAAAACTTCTTCAGGTAGATTGTGCTGCTATCTTAGCATAACTAAGACGCATGAACTTAAAGTACAAAGAATAGCTATGTCTCAAAGCGTGTACACATTACCTATCGATTTTGCAAGCATTGACTCTCGTACTAAACTTCTTCCACTAGATTGTGCTGCTATCTTAGCATAACCTATACGCATGACCTTAAGGTACAAAGAATAGCCATGTTTCAAAGCGTGTACACATTACCTATCGTTTTTGCATGCATCGACTCTCGTACTAAACTTCTTCCGCTAGATTGTGCTGCTATCTTAGCATAACCTATACGCATGACCTTAAGGTACAAAGAATAGCCATGTTTCAAAGCGTGTACACATTAACTATCGACTTTGCATGCAACAAATATCGTACTAAACTTCTTCCGCTAGGTTGTACTGCTATCTTAGCATAACTTATACACATGAACTTAAAGTACAAAGAATAGCTATGTTTCAAAGCGTGTACACATTACTTATTGATTCTGCATTCATCGAATCTCGTACTAAATTTATTCCGCTAGATTGTGCTGCTATCTTAGCATAACCTATACCAATGAACTTAAAGTACAATGAATAGTTATGTTTCAAAGCGTGTACACATCAACTATCGAATTTGCATGTATCGACTCTCGTACTAAACTTCTGCAGGTAGATTGTGCTGCTATCTTAGCATAACTAAGACGCATGAACTTAAAGTACAAAGAATAGCTATGTCTCAAAGCGTGTACACATTACCTATCGATTTTGCAAGCATTGACTCTCGTACTAAACTTCTTCCACTAGATTGTGCTGCTATCTTAGCATAACCTATACGCATGACCTTAAGGTACAAAGAATAGCCATGTTTCAAAGCGCGTACACATTACCTATCGACTTTGCATGCAACAAATATCGTACTAAACTTCTTCCGCTAGGTCGCGCTGCTATCTTAGCATAACTTATACACATGAACTTAAAGTACAAAGAATAGCTATGTTTCAAAGCGTGTACACATTACTTATTGATTTTACATTCATCGAATCTCGTACTGAACTTCTTCGCTAGATTGTGCTGGCATCTTAGCATAACTTATACACATGAACTTAAAAGTACAAAGAATAGCCATGTTTCAAAGCATGTACACATTACCTATCGAATTTGCATGCATTGACTCTCGTACTAAACTCCTTCCGCTAGATTGTGCTGCTATCTTAGCATAACCTATACGCATGACCTTAAAGTAAAAAGAATAGCCATGTTTCAAAGTGTGTACACATTAACTATCGACTTTGCATGCAACAAATATCGTACTAAACTTCTTCCGCTAGATTGTGCTGCTATCTTAGCATAACTTATACACATGAACTTAAAGTACTAAGAATAGCCATGTTTCAAAGTGTGTACACATTACTAATTGATTTTGCATGCATCAAATATCGTACTAAATTTCTTCCGCTAGATTGTGGTGCTATCTTAGCATAACCTATACCCATGAACTTAAAGTACAATGAATAGTCATGTTTCAAAGCGTGTACGCATCAACTATCGATTTTGCATGTATCGACTCTCGTACAAAACTTCTTCAGGTAAATTGTGCTGCTATCTTAGCATAACTAAGACGCATTAACTTAAAGTACAAAGAATAGCCTTGTTTCAAAGCGTGTACACATTACCTAATGATTTTGCATGAAACGACTATCATACTAAAATTTTCCACTAGATTGTGCTAAAATCGTGTTAGTGTGCTGCTATCATAGCATAACCTATCGATTTTACATGCATCGACTATCGTACAAGACTTCTTCCGCTAGAGCATGTAGCAATCGCTTTTGTGTACCCCTAACCCATGTGCACGAACTTAATGCACAAAGAAGAGCTATGTTCTAAAGCGTGTACACATCACCTATCGATAATGTATGCATCGACTATCGTACTAAACTTCTCCTGCCAGAGCGTACGACTATCGCTTGTGTGTGCATGAACTTAAAGCATAAAGAATAGCAATGTATAAAAATCTTGTAAACAAAGCAGCAGCATTACGTATAGTCAAGTTTAAATGCGTGCACACATCATGTGTCCATGATGCACACAGTACTAAACTTATTCCATTAGAATGTACAAAGTTCGCATGTGTTTGTGCTGCTATCTTAGCATAGCCTATGTGCATGAACTTAAAGAATAAAGAATAGTTATGTGTAAAAAATCTTGTGAACATAGCAGAATGTTTACTACGTAGGTGTAGACATTGAACTTTGCATGCTGAGGCAACATACTACGTGACCGTGACGTCACGGCCACGTGCTCTTGTTTGGTAAACATAGCCACGTGCTTTTTTTCTGACAGCTGTCTTCTTGACGAACCCTAACCTCACTTTGGAGGACAATAGAGCGTCGCTAACCTCACTGCTGCCATCTTTACGGCGGTAAACCTCAAGGCTGCCACCTTTTGCATGTTAGAGCGGGGAATTTTAAAAATCCAACAACGGAACATTGCTAACCTCACTCTTACCATCTTTACGGCGGTAAACCTCAAGGCTGCCACCTTATGCATGTTATAGCGTAGAATTTAAAATCCAACAACAGAACATTGCTAACCTCACTCTTGCCATCTTGAAAAGTTCAGTGTTCCAAACACTAGTTCGAAAAACGTAACTCATCGCACCTCAGGGATTTTATTAGGTAAGACGTAACCCCTAGGTTCCATTCCTTGTTCTGAACATAAAACCATTTACCAATAAAGATTAATTTTCTACACTTAACAAAGTACAAGCGTTCTTGCTGATAGCGATCGATGAGGTTGTGGTACCCCCTAACATGTTCTAAACACATGTTGTATTGAGTACAGTGTTCGATTCTAGTCTTGATCACTTATTTTGTGTTCTGAACACATCGATCAATGTTCTGATCACATGTTGTATCGAGTACAGTGTTCGATTCTAGTCATGATCACTTATTTTGTGTTCTGAACACATCAATCAATGTTCTGATCACATGTTGAAGTTAACAACATCGATGACAGTGTTCTATTCTAGTCTTGTTATGTTTCAATCTGATCTTCTTAGAACAAGCGTATCCCCTGACATATTCTAAACACATGATGTATTGAGTACATTGTTCGATTTTAGTCTTGATCACTTATTTTGTTTTTCTGAACGCATCAATCAATGTTCTGATCACATGTCGTATCGAGTACAGCGTTTGATTCTACTCTTCTTATGTTTCGAAAGTCTAAACATGCACAATAACGTTATCGCTGCACACGCTTGCCTTCGCGATGCAGGTTTAAACTTGTTCGATATAAAGCTATGCCTTGACATAAGAGGCGGAGGAGGAGGTAGAGAAGGAGGAGGAGGAGGAGGAGGAGGAGGAGGAGCATGATAAGGCCTTAACAGCCTATGTATAGTCGCCATTGTTTTTAAAGATGATAACTGTCAAAAGAATTTTTCAAATTATCCACCACCACATTTCAGCTAAAGAGGGCAGCAGGGTGCTCTGTTGATTAAGCACATAGAATTTCAAATTGCCCTCCACCGCATGCATAACAGCAGCTGTTAAATCATTGGTCAGAAAAATTTTGTCCGTTTTGCTCTACGATGCACTGCTTTCGAGATATTTAACATTTTGCATTTAAGCCCCAAATTTAATGAATCGAACTAGCACGACACGTTAGCCTCTAAGCTAAGAGCAGCAGCCATCTTGCGCAAGCACCCTTAAAGCGTCTCAAAAGGAGTTGTGTATAGCCGCCATCTTGTGTCCGCCATCTTGCGCAAGCATCCTTAGGGCGTCTCTAGTCATCTTGTGCAAGGACCCTTAAGCCACCTCATAAGAGCAACCGCCATCTTGCGCAAGCATCTCTAGGGCGTCTCATAAGGAGCCATGTATAACCGCCATCTTGCGCAAGCATCCCAAGGGAGTCTATGTATAGCGGTTATCTTGCATAAGCACCTTTAAGGAGTCATGTATAGCCACCATCTTGTGCAATTAGCGTCGAGAGATAGCTGATGTAGAATTTTTTCTTTTTTAAATTATCCGCCACCATATTTCAAAAGGAGCCATGTATAACCGCCATCTTGCGCAAGCATCCCAAGGGCGTCTATGTATAGCGATCATCTTGCATAACCACCTTTAAGGAGTCATGTATAGTCACCATCTTGTGCAATTAGCGTCGAAAGAGGACTGATGTAGAATTTTTCTTTTTAAATTATCCGCCACCACATAGAGTGTAGCACTGAGGTTTGCGATGTAAGATGGTGGATGACAGCTGACCAGAAAGCGCGTGAGTTTGTTTACTAAACAAGAGCACGTGGAATTTGCCGCCACCACATAGATGGCAGCACGGTGCTCTCTTGATTAAAGATGGTGGATGACAGCTAACAGAACTTTTCAAATTGCCCGCTACTACAGAGAGCAGCACGGTGCTCTGTTCATTAAAAGATGGCGGATGACAGGTGATGAAATTGCCTGCATGATAGCAGCACAGTGCTCTATTGATTAAAGATGGTGGATGACAGCTGTCATAAAAAGCACGTGGCTTTGTTTACTAAACAAGAGCACATAGATTTTTTTCAAATTGCCGCCACCACATTTCAAAGGTATCTAGCTAAAGAGCGCAGCACTGAGGTTTGTGATGCAAGATGGCGGATGACAGCTGTCAGAAAAAAGCACGTGAGTTTGTTTCCAAACAAAAGCATGTAGAATTTGCCGCCACCACATAGAGGGCAGCACGGTGCTCTCATGATTAAAGATGGCTGCTGTCACGTAGAATTGCCTGCCACCACAAAAGAGGGTAGCACGGTGCTCAAAGATGGCTGCTATCAAAAAGCATTTTTCAAATTATCCGCCACCACATTTCAAAGGTAAGTAGCTAAAGAGGGCACCACTGTGCTCTATAGATTAAAGATGGTGGATGACAGCTGTCAAAAAGCACGTGGATTTGTTTATCTCGCGCTAGTAAGGTTAAGTTGGTAGCACTAAGGTTTAAGCCCGTTAAGATGGCAGCACTGCGGATGACAGCTGTGACGAATTTACATCTACTACGATAAAGAGGGCAGCACTGTGCTCTATAGATTAAAGATGGCGGATGACAGCTGACAAAAAAAGCACGTGAGTTTGTTTACTAAACAAGAGCACGTGGAATTTGTCGCCACCACATTTCAAAGGTAAGTAGCTAAAGAGGGCAGCACTGTGCTCTATAGATTAAAGATGGCGGATGGTAGCTGTCGAAAAAGCACGTGAGTTTGTTTCCAAACAAGAGCACGTGGAATTTTTCAATTTGCCGTCACCGCATAGAGGGCAGCACTGTTCTCTCTGGATTAAAGATGGCTGCTTGTCGAAAAGCATTTTTCAAATTATCCGCCACCACATTTCAAAGGTAAGTAGCTAAAGAGGGCAGCACTGTGCTCTATAGATTAAAGATGGCGGATGACAGCTGTCAAAAAAGCACGTAGCTGTCAAAAAGCACGTGGATTTGTTTATCTCGAGCTAGTGAGGTTAAGTTGGTAGCACTAAGGTTTAGGCCCGCCAAGATGGCAGCACTGCCGATGACAGGTGACGAAAGAGGGCAGCACAGCGCTCTGTAGTTTAAAGATGGCGGATGACAGCTGTCAAAAAGCATGTGGCTGTCAAAAAACACGTGGCTTTGTTTACCTCATGCTAGTTAGGTTAAGTTGGCACTACTGAGGTTTAGGCCCGTCAAGATGGTAGTACTGAGGTTTGCGATGCGTTGTTGTCTGTCAAAAAGCACGTGGCTTTGTTTACAAATCTGTCAAAAAGCACGTGGTTGTCAAAAAGCACGTGGCTTTGTTTACCTCATGCTAGTGAGGTTAAGTTGGTACCACTAAGGTTAGGCCCGTCAAGATGGTAGTACTGAGGTTTGCGATGCGTTGTTGTTGATGAGAGCTGTCAAAAAGCACGTGGCTTTGTTTACAAATCTGTCAAATAGCACGTGGCTGTCAAAAAGCACGTGGCTTTGTTTACCTCATGCGAGTTAGGTTAAGTTGGCACTACTGAGGTTTAGGCCCGTCAAGATGGCAGTACTGAGGTTAGCGATGCGTTGTTGTCTGTCAAAAAGCACGTGGCTGTCAAGAAACACGTGGCTTTGTTTACCTCATTCTAGTTAGGTTAGGTTGGCACTAGTGAGGTTTAGGCCCGTCAAGATGGCAGTACTGAGGTTAGCGATGCGTTGTTGTCGATGACAGCTGTCAAAAAGCACGTGGCTTTGTTTACAAATTCAAATCTCGCGCCAAAATTCAAATTTCCCGCCAAAATTCAAATTTCCCGCGGGCGGCGGCGGAGGCGGCGGCGGCGGAGGAGGAGGCGGAGGAGGTGTGCGGCGGCGGCGGCCGCCGAACTCTCCCATTATACTACTTTTATTTAATGTAAGAACACGTAATTAATAGTATATAACTTATTGTTGCCTGTATATATGATATATAAATCCAATGCAATGTTGTGCAACACAGGGTAATAGTCCAAAACAACGTATCTTTGGCAATATGGAGTTGTTCAACGAGACTTGTAGTGGAAGTCGTTAGTCAAATGTATGAACTTTGTTGGGTTGGTAGTTAGTAGACATGCAAGTGTTGCAGTCTCGTGACAGTGTTTTGTTCAAGAGGGCAGTTATCAGTGTGTGTGTGTGTGTGTGTGTGTGTGTGTGTGTGTGTGTGTGTGTGTGTGTGTGAAATTTGTAAATAAAACTATACACAGATGACAGCATTTCGTGTGAGCGTCTTTGTACTTACAACATGGTGTCAACTGGAATTGCCTATTAATATGTTATAATCCCCGACTGTTGAATTTCAAAGTATGTACGGCATGTATGCACGAACTTCACGTTAAACAGACTCCTTATATGTCGACAGTGAACGGTTTCGCGTATCTTCAGGCGGTTCCGCGATTACCACCTTTATGTCCGATAACGGAGAGATTGAAAAGCAATCTCGTGGTTCGCTTCTCCTTCATGTCCTAAAAGTTCCCCTTTCCACATATTTGAAGGAACATTTTCAATGTTCAGTTGCTTGTCCAAAGGACTAGAACTGTGGATTTTTTGTTCTCTCCGGAATTACCTGCCGGTGAATTATCAGGCAATGATAGGTCTCTGAGTTCAGTTAACTTTGAGTGATCCTAAAATCAAATCACTAAATGACCACTCGAATTATTGCTGGCGAAAGCTTGCCCTAGCCCGCAGTACATTTTGTACTTAGCGCAGTGGCGGCCGGTGGTCTTTCAGGTCGGAGGGACGGCCTCAGTACTTTTTCCCCACAACTCTTTCGTTGCTACTGACCATTACCACCGCACTCATTCAAGACTTCCACGCGAGAACAAACTAATTCACTTTTCTTTTCTTTTTTTTTTTTTTTTTGCTATTTGTTTTACGTCGTACCGACACAGATAGGTCTTTGGCGACGATGGGACAGGAAAGGGCTAGGAAGTGGAAGGAATCGGCCGTGGCCTTAATTAAGGTACAGCCCCGGCATTTGCCTGGTGTGAAAATGGGAAACCACGGAAAACCATCTTCAGGGCTGCCGACAGTGGGGCTCGAACCCACTATCTCCCGATTACTGGATACTGGCCACACTTAAGCGACTGCAGCTATCGAGCTCGGTAAACTAATTCACTGCTGCCAACCCTCACAAAACGTGGGATGCAAGACAGAGGCCCAATTTGAATTCAATCAATCAATCAATCAATCAATCAATCAATCAATCAATCAATCAATCAATCAATCAATCAATCAATCAATCAATCACTACTGATCTGCATTTAGGGCAGTCGCCCAGGTGGCAGATTCCCTGTCTGTTGTTTTCCTAGCCTTTTTCTTAAATGATTGCAAAGAAATTGGAAATTTATTGAACATCTCCCTTGGTAAGTTATTCAAATCCCTTCCCCTTTCTATAAACGAATATTTGCCCCAATTTGTCCTCTTGAATTCCAACTTTATCTTCATACTGTGATCTTTCCTACTATTAAAGACACCATCCAAACTTATTCGTCTACTGATGTCCTCCCACGCCATCTCTCCACTGACAGCTCGGAACATACCACTTAGTCGAGCAGCTCGTCTCCTTTCTCCCAAGTCTTCCCAGCCCAAACTTAGCAACATTTTTGTAACGCTACTCTTTTGTCGGAAATCGCCCAGAACAAATCGAGCTGCTTTTCAAATTCAAATTACAGGTTTCAAAAGTTACATTTCAATGCAATTATTTACTCATTTTCTTCTTAAAATATAAATAACAGGGCTTACAAGGTCATTTGATTGCACACGACCATGGAGATTTGGCTGGCGCATGCTCGTATGAGGGTTTGTGAGGACTTCTTTACTGCTATACTGCTACGGACTCTACCCACCTGAAAGCCCCTTCTTGCACCCTTCCTCCACCTGAAACCGTCCATAAGTGCGTTTCCCCCTTACATTTCAACCCACTCTCCCACACTATATTCTCGGACGGAAACTCGAGAGTCCGTGCCTTATCTCCAACCTGAAAACATTTACCAGTTTACTGCCTAATGAAGGTCAGTCACCTAAGTTTGATATTGCCGATCAGTCTTCCTTATTGATGAGAATTGACGGTCTTACAACGAAATATAATTTTCTTATTTTTATTCGAGGCCAATATTTGACTGAAAATGTCGAGAGAATATAAAATAACCTTTTTCGTTTTCTAGGGAGGACATCGTCCGGGAGTCCTTAACGGTGGCCGCTAATGAATTAGCAGGTTGCTAAGCGTTCAACACTTTCATTAATATTCTGATAAATGTGATTTTCATCCTTAGTAATGTGATTGCATGCAGCCTTGTTTGACTACTGCCTGTCAAGCCAGAGATAATATATTTCCTGTGATCATGGAAGAATATGATTTTCTGCTAGATACTCTTTGATTCTCTGACCTTCCCCACTTCTAATATACTCAAAAGATGGCAGAACGTTCCTAATACCCTAAGAAAAATCAGTTGACGTACGTATAGACGGGAAGGTATGAAGTCGACTAGCCTTCTGTATGATCATTAATAAAGCGCAGGTATAAACACTCGAAAATTGGGAGTCTACACACCCGAACCAGAATTCAGTCACGGTCATTGGTCGAAGCACAATGAATATTGTATGGAAAGAAATGTTATAAGCTGCATTACGAGTGAATCAATTATTATGTACCGGTGTTAAACTTAATGAAAACGGCAAGCAAAACAATATGACTACAATAGCCATTAGAGGTGTGACAAACGGTTATTTTTGTGTAACTGCTACATCTGTCACTCGTACAATAAAGTAACTGTGAAAAGTAACAGTAAAAAATAACGTCCAACGTTACTCACCTTTTGTTGGTCACAGCCTGGTCACGGCTTCAAGCTTGTCCCCTTACAGCTGTGTTGCGAAGTCCCATTCATTCTCTCGCACATGCGCGCACGCATCACTAAACTATTGAAGATCGGTGCAGCAAAACACGCATTCGTATTTGCTATAAAGTTAACGAGAGGAAGTCAAAGGATGAAATGGGAAGACAACATAGCGTCTTTTCTGAAATCTAGATGAGTGAGTTTGACAATGCCCCGATCAAGGATAGAAGACAAGAAAACATGATGCGCAATATCTGAATCAACGATTACCCCTGATCATTTGAAAATGTCATAACATTTTACACTTTAGTTACCAGATGACAGCAGCAATTTACACTACACACTATAGAGTATATTATACACTATAGTCCATTTGACTTTAAGCAATCTCCTACGAACGCGCTCTCACTTGGAAGACATGCGTACTATCTGAAATCTGGAGGTCACATTCTGTGTCTGTAAGCTGCTACTAGTGACACTTCTCAGTTACTGTTTTCACTAGCCAGCGCCTCATCGTTACTCGGTAACCTGTTATTTTTTGTCCTCGTTACACTTGTAAATGTGATAGGCATGTAACTGTGACAAAGCAACTGCTACGACATTTTTCAGCCATGTCTAATAGCTATATCAAGACGAGTTTTCTGCACCACGGGTCCACTAGTTTGTCTCAGTTTTAGTTAACACAAGTGCTACTTGTACAAACCGCAATGAGTTAAAAAAGCATTTCAACGATAAATGAATATTGCTAATAACTTTGGTGAGAAAGAATAAAGGTATTATATCAATTACCTTGCATTTGCAGACGACTTTGCTGTACCGTACTTTCAGATAGCCTGACAGCTGCAACAACACAACTCAATCTCTTGGAAAGAATAGCCAACAAAAGAGGTTTGAGAATCTCTGTAGAAAAGACTTACTACAAAAGTAAAAAAACGCTCCCAAATTTTTGAGGATACATATTGGTCGAATGGAGAAAGCAAAAGAAATACAAGTACCTGGAAAAAATAATTCAAGAAAATGGTTTAGACAAATTCATGTTGAGCCTTTTTCTGTACACACAATTTTCTTTGACCGGATTCAAGACTTTCCTTTCCTTGGATTCTAGTTTTTCTACCTAATATTTATTATTCATCGCGACACATTCTGCTAAGTGCAAGGCCACTAGTCGAATGACTGGACGGTAGTGTCTGAGTTTGGTGCTGAAGTACAGTACATTGATCGTTTATTGTAGATGTCGTTGGTCAGATGGTATGCAGTTTCCATCATGTTGATCCTAGATACGAAGGCGTCTATACGTTTACGTAGAGTGATCAGACGTCATTACATTTCGACCCTATGCCCGGAATCCCAGAAAGAGCACCCAAATGTCATACATTTCAAAATTTCTTATTTTAGTGAATACATATTTAAGACAAAACTAAACCAAAATTGAACATTTGACATATGAAGGGAAATGGATATTTTTATATGTATAACAAATTTATTCTGAACTCTTGAAGCTTGCAGTATAGCAATTTTCATTATCAGTCCATAATGCTAACAAATAGAGGTTGTTTTCATTCATGCCTGTCAAATGGTCGGATAATCGTAATTGTTTAAACATTGATTCAATGAACTATAATTCGAAATATTTTGAATGTAGTGAATTTTATAATTATGTATCGAGAAATAATGATATATTGGCAAAACTCACATCAGCAGATCAGAATAACTAACAACTTCACATAATGGTGAGATTTTTTTTTTTTTTTGCTATTGGCTTTACGTCGCACCGACACAGATGGGTCTTATGGCGACGATGCGACAGGAAAGGCCTAGGAATTGGAAGGAAGCTGCCGTGGTCTTAATTAAGGTACAGCCACAACATTTGCCTGGTGTGAAAATGGGAAACCACGGAAAACCATCTTCAGGGCTGCCGACAGTGGGATTCGAACTCACTATCACCCGGATGCGAGCTCACAGCTGCGCGCCCCTAACCGCACGGCCAAGGTGAGAAAATCAATTATATTAATGATGTTATGTGTTTCTTTTTAAAATCCATGCTACAATAAACCAGTCATTCATTTAACGACCTGCAATACGAGAACAGGCAATGTGTATTTCCTCAGTTTCATTGACGCAGAATTTAGCCCTTAAGAGATCGAACGGTTATATAACTACTCTTATTATTTTTTCTAAAATATTATGGGCGTAGGCTAATGCTATCTATTCTTAAGGGAAAGTTAAAATTGTAAGTTTCACCAAGACGAAAAGTCCTCTCAGTTTTAATTACTGCGTTGATGGGGTGACAGTACCTCATGGGGAATAATGTAAGTACCTATGTGTTAATATAAGAAATGATGTTCGTTGGGGTAATCATATTAACGAAGTGGTTAAGAAAGGTTACAGATCTCTTCACATGGCTATGAGAGTATTTAGGGATTGTAGTAAGGATGTAAAGAAGAGGGCGTATAAGTCTCTGGTAAGACCGCAGTTAGAGTATGGCTCCAGTGTATGGGACCCTCACCAGGACCACTTGATACGAGAACTGGAACAATTGAAAGCTAAGCAGCGCGATTCGTTCTGGGTGATTTCCGACAAAGGAGTAGAGTTACGAAAATGCTGCAAACTTTGGGCTGGAATGACTTGAAAGTAAGGAGACGAGATGCTCGACTATGTGGTATGTTTCGAGCTGTCAGTGGTGAGTTGGCGTGGAATGGCATAAGTAGAAGTATACGCTTGAGTGAAGCTTTTAAAAGCAGGAAGCATCATGATATGAAGTTGGAATTCAAGAGGACAGATCGGGGCAAATATTCATTTATAGGACGAGGCGTAAGCGATTGGAATATATTATTAAGTGAAATTTTTGATAAATTTCCAATTTCGTCGAAAGTATTGAAGAAAAAGTTAGGTAAACAATTATAAATAAATGAAACTATGAGGTAGTCCTACGCCGCAGTGTAGGGGGCAACGCGCCCGCCTGTCATCCGGCGGCCCCGGGTTCGATTCCCAGTTGGGCCAGGGATTTTTAATTGTAAATGCTTAATATTCCTGGCCAGGGGACTGGGCGTTTGTGTCGTACTTAACGTTACTTTCCTCACATTCAAGACTCTACACTTCCTCCATTCCAATTACACGCAGGTTCATAAGGGCAAGTAGGGGCAAAAGATCTCTATAGGTCGACGCCCCGAACAAATAGTTAAAAATAAAACTATGAGGTAATGCAGGGCCTCTCGTGGTGCATGCACTGTGCACGGTGCAAAAGACGACTTGGCTTGGTTGACCAGAGTGCAGACCCCCCACTCCTCGATTTGGAGCAATAGCGCTTACTCTCTCTTTCCTCACGCCTGTCTCGCTCGCTCCCCCTGTCTCCCTCTGCCCCACTTGCGCCGTAGTGCTCCAAATCCGGGCTGACTTGAGCCGAGTATAGCCGAGTTGAGCCGAGCTTAGCCGAGTAGCCCAGAGACGAAGCGTTGATCCGAGCCATGCCGAGCGGCAGCGATGCACAGTGCACGGAGCTCTTGCGCCTCGCTCTGCACGCGTGAGATTTTGGGCGTTTGAGAGGCCCTGAGGTAAACAATTGAAAGAGAATCTGCCACCTGGGCGACCACCCTAAATGCACATATTTAATGATTGCTTGCTTGCTTGCTTGCTTGCTTGCTTGATTGATTGATTGATTGATTGATTGATTGATTGATTGATTGATTGATTGATTGATTGAAAAAGAAGTTGGAGTAGGCTTGGTCGGGACACGGGCGCAACACCTTGTGAGAGTAGAGCTGTGTGTTTCCACTGGAACTCGTATGGATGTTTGTTGTTAGTATTGCCTACACTGGTACTAGGCTGGGTGGTGTATTATGTTTCTTCCCTCTCCCTGTAGAGTCTGTTGCGTTCGATCCTGGTAAATGGCGGCTTGTTGTTTTTTTTTCTTTCTTTTCAGAATAGATATGACCTACTCTTTCTTCCATATGTCATTTCCTGAAACGCTGCTTATATATACTGTATTCACCAACGTGACTTAAGAAACAACACCACCTATCTGCCAATGCTCTTCCTATCCATTATTTTCCTTAAGAGTGACCACGCTTCCTATAGATCATTCCACATTAAGAAAACAGTATTGCACTCATGGACCTACAATGAGTGAACACACCCCCTGTTAGATACCCATACTACGTCGTGATTAACGAATATTGTAATATGCTTTATATTGTATTATCAAAGAAGGAACAAGGATGAGGTATGTTTTTACCAGTGAGTTATTAAAATAACTATTCCACCTTCTCTATATATCATAAATAAATTCACAGGGAGGAACCGCAATGGCAGGAAGAGCCATCGCTTTGTTGCCTTCCTTAATTTTCCTTCTGGGTTGCTCTGATACGTGTGACGGATAATCCGGTACGCTGTGAATCGCCGGAAGCTTGTCACTGTTGAAGAGAAATTACCTGTGTGTGTATTTTCTAATATTCTCGTAGATGTTAATGAAGATTTTGATGCTCTGGTGTGCAGCGATACATCACCCCTTGATTTGTACTGATACACAGAAATTCGTTTTGATTTTGATCTTTGTCTCGTTTTGTTATTTACCTGTTTTTTAAGCGGATTTTATTTTTACCATTCTTTTTGTGGGACGATATGACAGCGCAATAGTGCCCGGTGTTGCCTGGGCAAATTTATTAGATTCAATTAATTGCATCCCCACCCCCGAGTCTATAAAATTTACCTGTTGTCTGTTTCTGTATCCTAGATTTCAAAAAAATAATTTTCAGCTTAGTTTCTTCCTCCTTTCATTCTCAACTTAACTACTCAGTTTCACAAATATACCTGCCGCCGTTTTCCCGTAATGCTGTTGAGTAGAGCTGTTCGACATGTCGACCCTGTTGTCATAAGAACAATACTGTTTTCTTAACATGGAATTACCTATAGCCACATATTGATATGCAGTCCATCAGAACAATTTTCGTTGTGTTAATTTTCATATGCGGATGTGTAAAGGAAAATGAATCTTAAATACATCATAATCTAGGAGTGGTCCGACTCGTTGGCTGAACGGTCAGCGTACTGGCCTTCGGTTCAGAGGGTCCCGGGTTCGATTCCCGGCCGGGTCGGGGATTTTAACCTTAATTGGTTAATTCCAACGGCACGGGGGCTGGGTGTATGTGTTGTCTTCATCATCATTTCATCCTCATCACGACGCGCAGGTCGCCTACGGGAGTCAAATAGAAAGACCTGCACCTGGCGAGCCGAACCCGTCCTGGGATATCCCGGCACTAAAAATAAAAAAAAAAGCCATACGACATTTCATTTCATCTAGGAGTGCGTAAATACGTCATACACACTTACATCTCTACAGTACGGTAAAGCAAGGGTAATCGCAATGAGGAGTTAAAGGTCAATTTAGGAATGAACCTGATGGATGAAGTTGTACGCTTAGGTGGTGGGATCACGTGAGGCGAATGGAGGAGGGTGGATTACTGCAATCTGGCCACCCTATCAATTTCAAGAAACTTCTTTGTAACAATTGTTCACATCTTCATGTGCTATGTTAAGCGACAAATCAAGAAATATATTATATATCAATGGAACAATAGCCGGACTTCTAGCTTGAAGGGATATGTTACAAGAGAACTATTCTCCCCCGATCGACTTCAGAGTAACTTTGACCTAACGCAATTTCTATTGGGAGATAGAGAATTTAAATCTCACCTTGAGCGATTTAAAATCCAAATTACAGATGGATATTTATGCTTGTGTGGTTCTCCTCAGGCATTGGATCATCTACTTTTCTCCTGCCCCGCGTTTGGAATGAAAATACTTACATTTGAGTGTCACCTGAACAGTTGCGATCTTGTATTCTCTAAACCATTGCATGATATTTTCAAGAAGCTTTTTTGTTATAAGCAATCATTAACATTCATTCAGCACATCTTTAACAAACTGAACTCTAATCTTTCATTTTGAAATATTTTTTGATTATAAACTACACCCCTAATTTACTTTTGTGAAATAGGTCTCCAGGCTGTACTGGATGTTCAGTTATTCAATAATAACGACAATAGGAGAATAATGGATTTTGTCATGGAGAGTAAGAGGAACAGAGGTAGACCAAGGTGGAGAGGGTTAGAGTCGTTTTCAACGTGCTCTATTCTTAGAACAAACATATCGAAAGAGTACAGACGTACAAGCACAAGAGGAAATTTTGTTACGCTGATAATTCTGTCCTCGTGGCCATAGCGTGCTGTTCCTGTATACAATTGAAGACACATTTTCAGGCCGGATTAGTCTCAGAGGCCTTCGTTTGGATACCCCTACCTTTTTAGTATTAACGAGATTAAATGAAAACCTTCCTTTGCCAGATTAGCACTTTACTTACTAGTTTGAATCCTTTTTAAGGGAAAGAGAATTGGACCATGCTGTGATGAAAGAGAACTGCCCCACAGCGAAGGCTTTCGGAACCCTTCATCATTCTTAAAGCTATTTCCGGTCGTTCGTCTCCCTTTGAAGTCTCAAAGGGAGCGTTTGTTTATTGCTAAACTTTTCCATTTATCACAGGATGTTTACACTGGAGTGGTTCGGTTCGAAACGCTTTTCTCATCTACAAAACCTGAAATCATGCGGTTCTTTGCCCTTTGAGAATAATCGAATGAATTCCCTTTACCTTTCCTTCCCACCGCGGCGCTAATCAATGCCACTACTAGGAGTTACTATCTCAATCTGTGCCAAGATTCCTTTTAATTTCCGTTCTAGTACAAATTACATGGACGACTTCATATAAAGAGCTAACTAACTTGCAGAGTCTGTGGCAATCGCTTGAGAAGAACGATCCATCAACGGTGGAGAAAGGGGAGGGGCGTGAACGGGTGCGCCCTGGAATAAAATTATACCCAGCAAGCTACGGTATCAATACGTCAGGGAGAAACAAACGCTTACTACAAGCTCGTTTTACCAATAGGTAAGTGGGACGTTGACTACGCAGCAGAAAGGTTTGTCCGCATGGCCAACGGATATGAACAACTTGTTGAAGAATTTACATTTAGTCCGACTCTTTGGATGAATGATCAGGGCAGTGGCCTTCGATTCAGAAGGCCCTGGGTTCTGTTCCCGGCCGGGACGGGGATTCAAACTGAATTTGGTTAATTCCTTTAGCTCAGGGAATGGGTGTTTGTGTTCGTCTTATAATACACATTTCATCGTCTACGTACAATACACCACACTACCAACTACCTCAGAAGCATGTAGTAGTGAATACACCCTCCTCCTGCCATCCATCTCTTCATAAGGGAACGAATTTTAAGGTGGAAAGTATGGTCAGAAAAGGGGGATAAAAAGGGTTTTGAAAATACATAAAAACAGGTGCACAAAAGGTGTTGTTGAAATCACGTTTTTGAGGTTTTATACAGTTACATAAACTTCCCTTATCCCTTTGCGAAGATCGAAAATCTACAGCCTGTTTCCAGTCATTTGACCGGGTCAGGAATGGAATGAATGAAGTCCCCATCCCATTTAAGCAATAATTAATTAATTAACGACAGATTAAATAAAATGACCCTTATCCCATGTACTAATAAATAATAAACTTGTTATATTGGATTGCATACAACATTTTAGTGTTTTTGACAGTAATTCACTGGTGCTTTGAGCGCAGTAGATTCTTACTATAGTCCGTTTTGGTTGAAAGCGTCCTGCGCGAGAAATGGTTGCGCATGCAGTGGTGGGAGCTATCGTCCCCCCACTCCTACAGCAGGTCCAGTCGCCAGGCTAGCGCTGAAGTGAAAACGTCTCTCAAGCGGCGCGTGTTGTTACGTGCGAGCTAAGTTGAAATTACTGAAGTGACGAGCATGGCTTCTAGGTCCTCTTCTAAATCTGGGAGACCATTGCGAGGCTAGGCACGTGAAAGTGTTTATACAATGAGTGAACATATGAAACATATCATCCAGATCTCAATCACACTGAGTCGGTTTGGGGAGATATCAAAGGAGAGGTCCGTGATAAGAATATATCTCATCGGGCGAGTTGGCCGTGCGCGTAGAGGCGCGTGGCTGTGAGCTTGCATCCGGGAGATAGTAGGTTCGAATCCCACTATCGGCAGCACTGAAGATAGTTTTCCGTGGTTTCCCATTTTCACACCAGGCAAATGCTGGGGCTGTACCTTAAGGCCACGGGCGCTTCCTTCCAACTCCTAGGCCTTTCCTATCCCATCGTCGCCATAAGACCTATCTGTGTCGGTGCGACGTAAAGCCCCTAGCAAAGAAAAAGAATATATCTCAATTAATAGTAATACAGCATAATTAGTTTTTTAGCATAAAAATGTGTGCCATAGCATCTCTAATGCATTCACTGTTCATAAATGAGGCGCTCCTATTCCCAACATAAATAGAAATGCTTATTCTGTACGAAATATTTTTCTGTCTTATAGATCATTCGTGACTTGACAGCAGACACACTCGACAAAAAGGAAGCTCTTTGCGGATATTGCTTGCACAGTATTCGCAAGACAAACGGAAAAAAAGGTTGCGACCACGTAAAAGACACTGAGCAGGAATACCGGGAGCGTGACAACACCATGCATAAGGAATTAGAATTAGACCAGTCCGACATCAACCTCGGTGAAACTTCCAGATGACACTGATTCAGACGAGAGTGAAGATTATTCTGAATAATTTGTAAATAAGATCCCTGAACTCCGAATATTAAACAAACGTGATCATAGAACACGTAAGAAGTCCGATAATATTTTTGCTCTGATTTTATGAGACATATTTATATTGTCTATTGTTCCGGAGCATTTGTTGCTGTTTTCGTTGTTGTTTTTTGTTGCTGCTGTTGCTGTAGGAGACCTGTTCTCTCAGTCATAACAATAGCAGGTTATTCAAGAGTATTATATATTATTATATTTCTTCTGATGGACAAGAAAAGTAGACATTGTTAATGTTATTATGAAAGTAGCTGAAGTATTTCTACTAATGCTTCTTCTCTGCATTTTCCCGACAAATTTGCATTAATTAATCTCTTTTATACGTATTTCACTAGAAATCACGTTAAGTAGATTATATCTCCAGGCTGTCACTGGAAACAACTTCCTCCTATTCGTTAAGCGATTGATGAACTGATAGCGCGTACCGATGCGCCTTTCCTTGGTATACAGTACAATACAGTACAGTTTCAAACGAACTTCCTTTATTCGCAGTATTACCAGTTGCAAGTTACTGTCTTATGTTCAATTGATTTTCTACCAAATGGTTCAAACCTTTCAATTTTATATAACAGATTTCATATTCGTAAGAATGTATAAGAATAAATTAAAGGCTGCAGAGTGCCAAAATATTGACCTCCACTTTTACTATACACTGAGATTTATTTCACGTTGTGTCGAAAGCATCATCCGATATGAATTCTTTTAGGCATGACCCTCTGATTTCTTGACGTCACCAACATTTACGACGTAAGTTACGAAGTACTTCCGTACTGGAATAGAACTGAAATTTTAGAATGTTATGCTCAAAGGCCTGTGTAGTTAATTGACAAGGTTTAAGGCAGACAATCGAAATATAAGACTCGATTTGTACAGTGTACGGTACTATTTTATTTTCACTAGTTTATCATATTAAGTAATTCCTACACCTTTGAGTTAGTGTGATGTATGTACACCGATGAGCCATTGAATAATGACCACCCCGACCCGGGAACGTATCGCGCCTAAGCTTTCCACACTATTTCAGTCAGTTCCCAGGGCTACGTCCGCTGCCTGAACTGGACTGTGTCAGCTGGAGGAAAGGTTCAAGTTTTTCCCCCACCACCAGCGTGAACGCTCCCATAGTTCCTCGCACACGAGGCCAGGCCACACCCCCGGTCGTCCAGAAAGACGCTTACTACGAAGATGGACTATAGGTGATGTACCCGTGCTTCGCTGCGGGGTTCTCAGAACGACTGACTCTGTGGATTTCCTAACTAAAGTCAACATAGGTCATTACAAAAACGTCAGTATGAATGTAGGGATTAAAAGCAATGTTATCATATAAAATACTCGATCAAATGAAATACAGCACATTTTCTCACTTTTAACGAACAGAACTACGGTGCCGATCCAACAATCCAAAGTCCCAGAGCTGGAATGACCAGGCCGCAGATTTCCGTGAACACTCCTGTGCTATTGTTCCGTGAAATATGAAAACCGCCTATTCCAATCAGTGCCTCAGAATAGGGATTGAATAGCTCGAAGGCTATGATGAACCAGTGTGTTACGTACCAGTAGTATCAGAAAATTTATGAACAGAGAAAAATCCTGTGAGAATGAAGTAAGCACATCCATAATACAATATATGGTTTGCAAACTCTACTTCTATTCTTCTTCCGTTAAAATCAATGAAGACTGAAATCCATAATTTTTCAGATATTTCTCTACTCTTAACTTTCAATGTCAAGACCGCTATTTTCTTAAGTAACCAGTTCTCCATTCACATCACCTAACCACACAACCGAAACAGTTTCACATACACTGTTTTATCCAGGGTGGTATTTCTACCTTACGAGCGAAGTACTCGTAGCAGCAGAAAGAAATGTATATGATTCAGGTATACAGTATGTGCCGGTACATTCGACAGTAAAGAAGAGAAACAATAGACTATAGTAGCACCACTCGAGGACATTAAACGTAGTATGGAATATTGGACTAGCAGCCGAGTGCGTTGTACAATATCAACAAAACAAAATTCTCATAGTGTAAAGAAGTGAATAAACATTGACGTATCGTTCAAAATGCTGTTTGAATGTATAGCCATATGTCCTTATCTTGAACTAATGGGATGACTGATATATCCTGGAATAAACTTCTGTGAATATATTCCGAAATCCACTTCAGAAATATAATTGGTGCGGAAATGATAGTGGATATTTTCTCAAAAGTGATGAAAGCACAAATGTTCCTTGTACCAACATTTGATTATGATTCTATTTCAACGGTTAACTTTAAAAGTTCTCATGCAGCCCACATTTGCATGCAGTAATGAGTTGTTATTTCAAATCTCTCCCTTGTAAAATTCAATTCCAGCCCCGGTGATGTGCATTCTCAAATCTTGGCCCTAGAAGTTGTTGATGAACAATGAATTAAAGCCTTATGATATTGATACAAAAAACCTCCGTCTATTTTATTACTCTAATTTATTTCAGGATGGCCCAATAAATGCACAAACACACAAGTAGTATAATTGGACAGTTCGGGCGCCACCACCCCCACCGGCTCCCAGAGGCCACCTCTACCACCACCACAGCCAGAGGCCTCCCAGATGCCTCCTCCACCACCACCACAGCCAGAGGCCTCCCAGAGGTCTCCTCCACCACCCGCGGGAAATTTGAATTTGTAAACAAAGCCACGTGCTTTTTGACAGCTGTCATCGACAACAACACATCGCTAACCTCAGTACTGCCATCTTGACGGGCCTAAACCTCAGTAGTACCAACTTAACCTAACTAGCGCGAGGTAAACAAAGCCACGTGTTTTTTGACAGCCACGTGCTTTTTGACAGACAACAACGCATCGCTAACCTCAGTACTGCCATCTTGACGGGCCTAAACCTCAGTAGTACCAACTTAACCTAACTAGCGCGTGGTAAACAAGGCCACGTGCTTTCTTGACAGCTGTCATCCGCCATCTTTAAACCACAGAGCACTGTGCTGCCCTCTTTATCGTAGTAGATGTAAAATTCGTCACCTGTCATCGGCAGTGCTGCCATCTTGGCGGGCCTAAACCTTAGTGCTACCAACTTAACCTCACTAGCGTGAGATAAACAAATCCACGTGCAGCTGTCATCCGCCATCTTTAATCTATAGAGCACAGTGCTGCCCTCTTTAGCTACTTACCTTTGAAATGTGGTGGCGGATAATTTGAAAAATGCTTTTTGACAGCAGCCATCTTGCATCGCACACCTCAGTGCTGCCCTCTTTAGCTAGATACCTGTGCTGGCAGACAATTCCACGTGACAGCAGCAATCTTTGAGCACAGTGCTGCCCTCTTTGTGGTGGCGGCAAATTCCACGTGCTCTTGTTTGGAAACAAATTCACGTGCTATTTTCTGACAGCTGTCATCCGCCATCTTGCATCACAAACCTCAGTACTACACTCTTTAGCTAGATACCTTTGAAATGTGGTAGCGGCAAATTCTACATGCTCTTGTTTGGAAACAAACCTATGCGCTTTTTTGACAGCTATCATCCGCCATCTTTAATCCAGAGAGCACCGTGCTGCCCTCTTTAGCTACTTACCTTTGAAATGTGGTGGCGGCAAATTCTACGTGCTCTTGTTTGGAAACAAACCCATGGGCTTTTCTGACAGCTGTCATCCGCCATCTTTAATCCAGAGAGAACAGTGCTGCACTCTTTAGTTGAAATGTGGTGGCGGCAAACTCCACGTGCTCTTGTTTGGAAACAAACCTATGCGCTTTTTTGACAACTATCATCCGCCATCTTTAATCCAGAGAGCACCGTGCCGCCCTCTTTAGCTACTTACCTTTGAAATGTGGTGGCGGCAAATTCTACGTGCTCTTGTTTGGAAACAAACCCATGTGCTTTTCTGACAGCTGTCATCCACCATCTTTAATCCAGAGAGAACAGTGCTGCACTCTTTAGTTGAAATGTGGTGGCGGCAAATTCCACGTGCTCTTGTTTGGAAACAAACCCATGTGCTTTTCTGACAGCTGTCATCCACCATCTTTAATCCAGAGAGAACAGTGCTGCACTCTTTAGTTGAAATGTGGTGGTGGCAAATTCCACGTGCTCTTGTTTGGAAACAAACCTATGCGCTTTTCTGACAGCTGTCATCCACCATCTTTAATCCAGAGAGAACAGTGCCGCACTCTTTAGTTGAAATGTGGTGGCGGAAAATTCCACGTGCTCTTGTTTGGAAACAAATTCTACGCGCTCTTCAGCTGCCATCCACCATCTTTAATCAAGAGAGCACCGTGCTGCCCTCTTTGTGGTGGCGGATAATTTGAAAAATTCTTTTCGACAAGCAGCCATCTTTAATCCAGAGGGAACAGTGCTGCCCTCTTTAGCTACTTACCTTTGAGGCGGTTAATTTGAAAAATTCTATTTAACAAGCTGCCATCTTTAATGAAAAGAGCATCGTGGTGCTATCTTGCGGGTAAATTTTACGTCACAGCTGTCATCCACCATCTTGCATTGCTAACCTTAGTGCTACCCTCTTTAGCTACTTACCCTTGAAAGAAAATCTATTTGAGAAGCTATCACCCGCCATCTTGCATCGCAAACCTCAGTGCTGCACTCTATGTGGTGGCGGATAATTTGAAAAAAATCTTTTTGACAAGCAGCCATCTTTAATCAACAGAGCACCGTGCTGCCATCTTTAGCTACCGCCATCTTACATCGCTTACCTCGCTGCTGCACTCTTTAGTTGAAATGTGGTGGCGGTAAATTCGAACAAGTTTAATCACGCATCGGGAAAGCTAGAGTAAGCACGTGCTGCAGTGATGACGTCATCATGCATGTTTAGACTTGTCCGTTTTCTTAAGAGTAAGTCGGTGTAAAGGAATGCAATAAGTATGCATCATAAAAACAAGAGTTTGCATGTGCTGTAGTGATGACGTTATTGTGCATGTTTAAACCCGTTCGTTGATTAAAAGCTTTAGTCTTCGAGAAACAGTGATAGAGAGTGGAGTGCAAACATGACGAAAACATTAATAGTTGATGTGCAAGGCTTTAAAGTAAACGGAAACAGATTTGTGTTTAAAGAGGTGGCTGTGTTAGATTGCAGTGTGCTGTGGGCACCAAAACTTGTTAGTTTAGTATTTAGTCCACCGTTCCCTTACTGTTTGCAAACAGATGAAGACAAAAAGCAGACTCAGTAGATTGAAAACAATTTAGGTTTGAAGTGGGAAGATAAAGGAATACCTTATCGTTTTCTACCTTTAATGATGAATGCACATTTGTCAAGAGCAGATCTTGTTCTTTTAAAGGGTGGTGAAAAGAAAGAATGGTTGCGTGATTTTCTACCATCATCGTGTGAAGTTATCGACATGCATGAATTTGGGTGCCCATCATTTAAAACTCTTCCGAAAGAGCATAGTAGAGAAACAAGTAAACAGTCTTTACAACATGTATGCATGCTCTTTGATTGGTTGTGTTGCAGTGCACGCCGGGAAGTGAACAACATATGTAAACTGCAATGTCGAAATAACCTTAGTGTAAAAGAAACATTTGTAGAGTAAAGACCTCATGTCATTTCTAACAGACACTAAGTGTAACGCAGTTGAAAAGGCGATCGTAAAGTTTTATGCATGCAAAAGGAACTAAACACTTTTACTGAAGAAGAGTTAAATGCATTACCAAAGGCATTTTTGGTTAATGTAGCTGCGAATGCTGTAAAGAAGATTTGGGATAAGGTGCCTCGTGAGTGGACTCAAGATCCTGTTTTGTCAGAGCTTCAAACGTGTAGTTTACATCATGAACACGTGAGTTTATGTAGAAGACCTTCTGTGAGACAGTGCCGTACATGTCAACTAATTAAACTGTGTCACGGACCTAAACCTAACGAGTTGTCTTCGCTTATAAACACTTACCATGGCTGTGGAGAGAGTAAACAAGGAAAAGGTGAAGAAACGTGCTGGGAGAAAGATGAGGAAGCATGTTGGGCGTGGACCCATCAATAGAGTGATTGATCTTCTTTTCTTCGTGCTTCATCTCCCCTGCGGCCCTAGAACACGTTCGCCTGACATGTAGTTACATGCTGCCTGCATAGAGTATGTCGTGTAGCTGTTAAAATTTGCTTCGTAACGTTATGCTGTGTGTGTGTTATTACCTAGTGCTTTAGCTGCTCAGAAGTATATAGCAGCACTTGTCGTTGTTGGTGTAATAAAACGAAAACTGAGTGACAAAGACCGTAAAATAAACAAAGGATAAAAATGTATATATATATATACATTCTAAAATAAATATGAATTGTCAAAACATATTACAGGTGTTGTTTAATCCTACAGCATGTCCTAGTGACTTAGAAGAAAGGAAACGTAGAGGATTAAAAGAAAACACACATAAGATTTAAAGTACATCATCTTTATTAATCCATGAATTAAAGCTGTTATTAAAACCAAGCCATTTAACATACAGTTTATTGCCAACAGTCGAATAACACGTTCAACTAAATAGTGATCAGGATATTTTGTTTTCTGCAGAGTAGTATAATAGGGGGAATCGGCCGCCTCCTCCTCCGCCCGCGGCGCGGGAAATTTGAATTCTGGCGGGAAATTTGAATTTTGGCGGGAGATTTGAATTTTGGCGGGAGATTTGAATTTGTAAACAAAGCCACGTGCTTTTTGACAGCTGTCATCAACAACAACGCATCGCTAACCTCACTGCTGAAATCTTGACGGGCCTAAACCTCAGTAGTGCCAACTTAACCTAACTAGCATGAGGTAAACAAAGCCACGTGTTTTTTGACAGCCACGTGCTTTTTGACAGACAACAACGCATCGCTAACCTCAGTACTGCCATCTTGACGGACCTAATCCTCAGTAGTGCCAACTTAACCTAACTAGCGCGAGGTAAACAAAGCCACGTGCTTTTTGACAGCCACGTGCTTTTTTGACAGATTTGTAAACAAAGCCACGTGTTTTTCGACAGCCACGTGCTTTTTGACAGACAACAACGCATCGCTAACCTCAGTACTGCCATCTTGACGGGCCTAAACCTTAGTGGTACCAACTTAACCTAACTAGCGCGTGGTAAACAAAGCCACGTGCTTTTTTGACAGCTGTCATCCGCCATCTTTAATCCAGAGAGCGCAGTGCTGCCCTCTTTAGCTACTTACCTTTGACAGCTGTCATCCGCCATCTTTAATCTAGAGAGAACAATACTGCCCTCTATGTGGTGGCGGCAAATTCCACGTGCTCTTGTTTGGAAACAAAGCCACGTGCACCAGTCATCCGCCATCTTTAATCACAGTGCTGCTCTCTTTAGCTACTTACCTTTGAAATGTGGTGGCGGATAATTTGAAAAATGCTTTTTGACAGCAGCCAGCTTTGAGCACCGTGCTGCCCTCTTTAGCTACTTACCTTTGAAATGTGGTGGCGGTAAATTCCACGTGCTTTACAGACCTATATGCTTTTCTGACAGCTGCCATCCACCACCAGGGAGAACAGTGCTGCACTCTTTAGTTGAAATGTGGTGGTGGCAAATTCCACGTGCTCTTGTTTGGAAACAAACCCATGTGCTTTTCTGTCATCCACCATCTTTAATCCAGAGAGAACAGTGCCGCACTCTTTAGTTGAAATGTGGTGGCGGTAAATTCCACGTGCTTTACAAACCTATATGCTTTTCTGACAGCTGTCATCCGCCATCTTTAATCCAGAGAGAACAGTGCTGCCCGGTGGCGGCAAATTCCACGTGCTCTTGTTTGGAAACAAAGCCATGTGCAGCTGTCATCCGCCATCTTTAATCAACAGAGCACCGTGCTGCGGGCAATTTCGTCAGTTGTCATCCGCCATCTTTAATCCACAGAACACCGTGCTGCCCTTTTTATGGCTACTACCTTAAGCACGTAGTAGCGGGCAATTTGGAAAGTTTTGTTAGCTATCATCCGCCATTTTTGAGCACCGTGCTGCCATCTTTAGCTAGATACCTTTGAAATGTGGCGGCGGATAATTTGAAAAAATGCTTTTTGACAGCAGCTATCTTTGAGCACCGTGCTACCCTCTATGTGGTGGCGGCAAATTCTACATGCTTTACAAACCCACGCGCTTTTTTTGACAGCCATCATCCGCCATCTTTAAGCAACAGATTACAGTGCTGCCCTCTTTGTTGTGACGGCAAATTCCACGTGCTCTTGTTTGGAAACAAAGCCACATGCTCTTTTGACAGCTGTCACCCGCCATCCTTAACCAACAGAGCACTATGCTGCTATCATGCGGGCAATTTCGTTAGCTGTCATCCGACATCTTTAATGAACAGAGCACCGTGCTGCCCTCATGCGGGGCAATTTCGTTAGCTGTCATCCGACATCTTTAATGAACAGAGCACCGTGCTGCCCTCATGCGGGGCAATTTCGTTAGCTGTCATCCGCCATCTTTTAATGAACAGAGCACCGTGCTGCTCTCTGTAGTAGCGGGTAATTTGAAAAGTTCTGTTAGCTGTCATCCGCCATCTTTGAGCACCGTGCGGCGGCAAATTCCACGTGCTTTACAAACTCACGCGCAGCTGTCATCCGCCATCTTACATCGCAAACCTCAGTGCTACACTCTTTAGATAATTTTAAAAAGAAAAATTCTACAGCAGCCATCTCTCGACGCTAATTGCACAAGATGGTGGCTATACATGACTCCTTAGAGGTGCTTATGCAAGATGATCGCTATACATAGACGCCCTTGGGATGCTTACGCAAGATGGCGGTTATACAAGGCTCCTTATGAGACACCCTAGGGATGCTTGCGCGAGATGGTGGTTGCTCTTATGAGGCGGATTAAGGATCCTTGGCTAGAGACGCCCCAAGGATGCTTGCGCAAGATGGCGCATGCAAGATGGCGGCGATACATAGCTCCTTATGAGACAGCCAGTACTCATTACAACATGTGATCAGAACATTGATTGATGTATTCAGAACACAAAATAAGTAGAATCGAACACTGTACTCGATACAACATGTGATTAAAACATTGTCTGGCGTGTTCAGAACACTACATAAGTAGAATCGAACGCTGTACAACATGTTAGGGGATACCTTTGTTTAGATTGAAACATAACAAGACTAGAATTGAACACTGCACTCGATGTCGTTACATGTGATCAGAACAATGATTGATGTGTTCAGATCACTAAACAAGTAGAACCGAACACTTTACAACATGTTAGGAGATACCTTTGTTCTAAGAAGATCAGATTGAAACATAACAAGACTAGAATTGAACACAGCACTCGATACAACATGTAGTCAGAACATTGATTGATGTGTTCAGATCACTAAACAAGTAGAACCGAACACTGTACAACATGTTAGGGGATACCTTTGTTCTAAGAAGATCAGATTGAAACATAACAAGACTAGAATTGAACACTGCACTCGATACAACATGCAATCAGAACATTGATTGATGTGTTCAGATCACTAAACAAGTAGAACCGAACACTGTACAACATGTTAGGGGATACCTTTGTTTAGATTGAAACTAACAAGACTAGAATCGAACACTGCACTCGATGTCGTTAACCTTAACATGTGATCCGATACAACATGTTAGGGGATACCTTTGTCCTAAGAACCGAACACTGTACAACATGTTAGGGGATACCTTTGTTTAGATTGAAACTAACAAGACTAGAATCGAACACTGCACTCGATGTCGTTAACCTTAACATGTGATCCGATACAACATGTTAGGGGATACCTTTATCCTAAGAACCGAACACTGTACAACATGTTAGGGGATACCTTTGTTTAGATTGAAACTAACAAGACTAGAATCGAACACTGCACTCGATGTCGTTACATGTGATCCGATACAACATGTTAGGGGATACATTTGTTCTAAGAAAATTAGATTGAAACATAGCAAGCCTAGAATCGAACACTGTAAGAACATTGTTTGATGTGTTCAGTACAACTTCAATGATTTACCTAGTGTAAAACACACACTGTGCACATATCGCATAGCTATCTCGCCTAGTATGAAAATAAAAAACGCACTGTGCACATATCGCATAGCTAACACTTCATATGATTTGCTTAGTACGAAAATAAAAAATCTATACCGCGTAGCTAACTCGTTCATCGCACTGCTCAGACGCTTAGTAATTGCGAATACACTCATACGAAAATCAAGAAAGCACACTGCGTAGCCAACTCGCTCGGCTCACTCGCTTAGTAATTGAAACACTGATACACACACGGATAAGAATGTTCCGAGATACTACATACTTACATGTTTTTTAAGGGGGGTAAAAGATCATAAATTATATGTACACATGTTGTCTCCTCCAAGTTGTAAGATGAAATAGACGAAGTACTGCGAGTTTCCGCTCTAGCTGGCGAACGGAAGTAGCATGATATCTCAGCAAAAAAAAATACGCGTGAGCTTGCAAGTCAGACACAATGATGGATACCGCGATTCAAATCCTGGCAACTTATGCCGTCAGGAAGGGCATCCGGCTATATCACGTTATGACGATCGCGCAGGCTCCTCACCTAGCATTTGCTATTTTTTACAGCTTCCAGTTCGAACCCGCTATCTTCCGAAGTAGCGAGAATGATTGAAGAGTGTTTGAGTGTGATTCATTTGTCGGATGGAGGCGTTAAGCTATGTGCAGGCTTCTTCGGTAGGAGTAGGCTATGTGTCGGTACCGGGATATCTAGTTATCGATTTAGAATCCTAGTCAGGAAGGGCAACCGGTCGTGTAAAACTATGGTGTATGATCTAAGAGGCGGGGTGTGCAAAAAAGCCAGCATTAAGTAAGGGCTGTTGATGGGGACGTTAAACCTTATGCAGACTCCTTCGAAAATGATTTTGAGTACAAGACGTTGATGGTGATTCATCTGTCGGATGGAGGTAATAAGCCTTGTGCAGGCTTCTTCGGTAGGAGTAGGCTATGTGTCGGTACCGGGATATCTAGTTATCGATTTAAAATCCTAGTCAAGAAGGGCAACCGGTCGTGTAAAACTATGGTGTATGATCTAAGAGGCGGGGTGTGCAAAAATCCAGCATTAAGTAAGGGCTGTTGATGGGGACGTTGAACCTTATGCAGACTCCTTCGAAAATGATTTTTAGTACAAGACGTTGATGGTGATTCATCTGTCGGATGGAGGTAATCAGCCTTGTGCAGGCTTCTTCGGTAGGAGTAGGCTATGTTCCGGTACCGGTACATCTAGTTATAAAACAACAAATTTATCGCGTATACTGCGATTTAAAATCCTAGTCAGGAAGGGTAACCGGTCGTAAAACTATGGTGTATGATCTAAGAGGCGGGGTGTGCGAAAAAGCCAGCATTAAGTAAGGGTTGTTGATCTGGGCGTTAAACTTTGTGCAGGCTCCTTCGAAAATGATTTTGAGTACAAGAGTGTTGAGGGTGATTCATTTGTCGGATGGAGGCAATAAGCCTTGTGCTGGCTTCTTCAGTAGGAGTAGGCTATGTCGGGATATCTAGTCATCGATTTAAAATCCTAGTCAGGAAAGGCAACCGGTCGTAAAACTATGGTGTATGATCTAAGAGGCGGGGTGTGCAAAAAAGCTAGCATTAAGTAAGGGCTGTTGATGGGGGCGTTAAACCTTGTGCAGGCTCCTCCGAAAAAATGATTTTGAGTACAAGACGTTGAGTGTGATTCATCTGTCGGATGGAGGTAATAAGCCTTGTGCAGGCTTCTTCAGTAGGAGTAGGCTAGAATCTAACTCGGACCTCCGGGGGTAGCAGCTAATCACACTAACTACTACACCACAGAGGAGGACTATTTCAGAATATTTTACAACCTTAATTAGTACTGTGTTTTAACCTCTCCGTACAGAGCTTACATGGGCTGCATGCTACTCAGCTAAGAAGACGTTCGTGAGTTACAAGTCGCTTATCAGCACACCGTGTTTTCGTTCAAGGTTACTACTACAGCCGGAAGATACGTGTACAATTTCAGCTAACACATGCATTCCGCTGCTCGCTCTGCGCTGATACATCTTCAAAGACTGTGGAACAAACCTATAGCCTACAGTATGCATGCCTCTCACCCGGTAGTCTCGGGTTCGATTCTCTTGGGAATAAAAATGTGTTTAAATCGCAAGAATTTGTTGAGTTGCCCTTCCTGACGCAAAACTAGCAGTATCTAGCCTCTTACATCATACATTATAGTTTTCGGCCGGTTGCCCTTCCTGACGTCAAAGAACTAGGATTAAGAATCTGTTTTGTTTTAAGACTAGTTGTCCTTCCTGACGCAAAACTGGTAGTATCTAAGCTCTTACATCATACACTATTGTTTTCGACCGGTTGCCCTTCCTGACGTCAAAGAACTCCGATTAAGAATCTGACACGAGAATCGGGGATTTACAGCTAGATGCTCTTCTTAGATAATAAATCGCTGTATCACGAACTATTGTTTTACAGCCGGATGCCCTTCCTGACGCAAAACTAAGATTTTAAATCGCAAGAATTCGTTGAGTTACCCTTCCTGACGCAAAATTGGCAGTATCTAGCCTCTTACATCATACACTATTGTTTTTGACCGGTTGCCCTTCCTGACGTCAAATAACTAGGATTAAGAATCTAACACGAGAATCGGGGATTTACAGCTAGATGCTCTTCTTAGATTTTAAATCGCTGTATCACGAACTATTGTTTTACAGCCGGATGCCCTTCCTAACGCAAAACTAAGATTTTAAATCGCAAGAATTTGTTTTAAGACTAGTTGCCCTTCCTGACGCAAAACTGGCAGTATCTAGCCTCTTACATTATACACTATTGTTTTCGACTGGTTGCCCTTCCTGACGTCAAAGAACTCGGATTAAGAATCTAACACGAGAATCGGGGATTTACAGCTAGATGCTCTTCTTAGATTTTAAATTGCAGTATCACGAACTATTGTTTTACACCGGATGCCCTTCCTGACGCAAAACTAAGATTTTTAAATCGCAAGAATTTGTTGAGTTGCCCTTCCTGACGCAAAACTAGCAGTATCTAGCCTCTTACATCATACACTATTGTTTTCGACCGGTTGCCCTTCCTGACGTCAAAGAACTCGGATTAAGAATCTGTCGAGAATCGGGGATTTACAGCTAGATGCTCTTCTTAGATTTTAAATCGCTGTATCACTACAGCCGGATGCCCTTCCTGACTAAGATTTTAAATCGCAAGAATTTGTTTTAAGACTGTTGCCCTTCCTGACGCAAAACTAGCAGTATCTAGCCTCTTACATCATACACTATTGTTTTCGACCGGTTGCCCTTCCTGACGTCAAAGAACTCGTATTAAGAATCTAACACGAGAATCGGGGATTTACAGCTAGATGCTCGACTTTAAATCGCTGTATCACTACAGCCGGATGCCCTTCCTGACTAAGATTTTAAATCGCAAGAATTTGTTTTAAGACTCAAGTCTTGTTATGTTTCTTTCGTAATCCGCAAGTCTAAACATGCATATCGCTGCACACTCTTGCCTTCGCGATGCGTGTTCGATAATTGTTTTCAACCGGTTGCCCTTCCTGACGCCAAAGAACTCGGATTAAGAATCTGTCGAGAATCGGGGGTTACACAGCTAGATGCTCTTCTTAGATTTTAAATCGCTGTATCACGAACTATTGTTTTACAGCTTCATGCCCTTCCTGACGCAAAACTAAGATTTTAAATCGCAAGAATTTGTTGAGTTGCCCTTCCTGACGCAATACTCGCAGTATCTAGCCTCTTACATCATACACTATTGTTTTCGACCGGTTGCCCTTCCTGACGTCAAAGAACTCGGATTAAGAATCTGTCGAGAATCGGGGATTTACAGCTAGATGCTCTTCTTAGATTGTAAATCGCTGTATCACGAACTATTGTTTTACAGCCGGATGCCCTTCCTGACGCAAAAGCGTGTACACATCACCTATCGATAATGCATGTATCGAATATCGTACTAAACTTCCCCTGCCAGAGCGTACGACTATCGCTTGTGTGTGCGCGAACTTAAAGCATAAAGAATAGCAATGTATAAAAATCTTGTAAACAAAGCAGCAGCATTAAGTATAGCCATGTTTAAATGCGTGTACATATCATGTATCCATGATGCACGCAGTACTAAACTTATTCCATTAGAATGTACAAAGTTCGCATGTGTTTGTGCTGCTATCTTAGCATAGCCTATGTGTATGAACTTAAAGCATAAAGAATAGTTATGTGTAAAAAATCTTGTGAACATAGCAGAATGTTTACTACGTAGGTGTAGACATTGAACTTTGCATGCTGAGGTAGCATACTACGTGACGGTGACGTCACAGCCACGTGCTCTTGTTTGGTAAACATAGCCACGTGCTTTTTTGACACCTGTCTTCTTGACGAACCCTAACCTCACTTTGAAGGACAATTGAGCGTCGCTAACCTTACTGCTGTCATCTTTATGGCGGTAAACCTCAAGGCTGCCACCTTATGCATGTTATAGCGCGGAATTTAAAATCCAACAACGGAACATTGTTAACCTCACTCTTGTCATCTTTACGGCAGTAAACCTCAAGGGCTGCTACCTTATGCATGTTTTAGCGCGGAATTTATAATCCAACAACAGAACATTGCTAAACTCTCTGCTATCATCTTGAAAAGTTCAGTGTTCCAAACACTAGTTCGAAAAACGTAACTCATCGCACCTCGGGGATTTTCCAATCCTTGTTCTGAACATGAAACCATTTACAAATAAAAATTAATTTTCTACACTTAACAAAGTACAAGCGTTCTTGCTGATAGCGATCGATGAGGTTGTTGCTCCTTTAGCCCTTTAGCCCTTTAGCCCATTAGCAATTTAGCCCTTTAGCCCATTAGCCCTTTAGCCAAGGAATGTGCGGTAAACTAATCTTCTTAGAACAAAGATATCCCCTGACATGTTTATCGAGTACAGTGTTCGGTTCTACTTATTTAGTGTTCTAAACACTTCAATCAATGTTCCGATCACATGATAAAGTTAACGGCATAGAGTGCAGTTTTCGATTCCAGCCTTGTTACGATTCTTCTGTGATTTGCAAGTCTAAACATGCTTCATGACGTCATCACTGCAGCACGTGCCTACTCTAGCTATTCCGATGCAGGTTTAAACTTGTTCGATAGAGCTGTGCCTTGACATAAGAGGAGACCTTAACAGCTTATGAAAAAGCACGTCGAATTTTTCAAATTACCCGCCACCACATTTTATGAGGTTTAGTGCTGTAAAAATACCTGCACGATGCAAAGCTAGCTTTCTTCATCAGAGCAGCCGCCATCTTGTGTAAGCACCTCTAGGCCGTATCATAAGCAGCTGTGTATAGTCATCGTCTTGTCGCTGCTACCTCCCGCAAGCACCCCTAGGGCGTCTCATAAGAGCAGCAGTCATCTTGTGCAAGCGCTCTTAAGCTGTCTCATGAGAAGCTATGTATAGCCGCCATCTTGTAGAAATAGATAGCTGCCAATGCCAAAGGGCCTAAGTAGGAATCGAACCGTTGATCTCATCATTAGGCTATGTTTTTTTCTTGTTCCTGATACTGCAAACCTAGGTATCAGGTAGAAAAATTTTGTCCGTTTTCGAGATATTTAACATTTTGCATTTAAGCCCCAAATGTAATGAATCGAACCTGCACGGTACGTTATACTCTCTACCATAGATAGACCTGATCATGTTACGAAGACTTGCTTCATTACAAGCTGAAACAGAGCTAATGCTAAAGGGCCTAAGTTAGAACCGAACCGTTGATCTCATCATTGGACTATGTTTTACTTGTTCCCCATGCTGCGAACCGAGGTAGAAAATTTTTTGTCCGTTTTGCTCTACGATGCATCGCTTTCGAGATATTTAACATTATGCATTTAAGCCCCAAATTTAATGAATCGAACTAGCACGACACGTTAGCCTCTAAGCTAAGAACAACAGCCATCTTGCGCAAGCACCCTTAAGGCGTCTCATAAGGAGTCGTGTATAGCCGCCATCTTGAGTCCGCCATCTTGCGCAAGCATCCTTAGGGCGTCTCTAGTCATCTTGTGCAAGGACCCTTAAGCCGCCTCATAAGAGCAACCACCATCTTGCGTAAGCATCCCAAGGGCGTCTATGTATAGCGATCATCTTGCATAAGCACCTCTAAGGAGTCATGTATAGCCACCATCTTGTGCAATTAGCGTCGAGAGATGGCTGCTGTAGAATTTTTCTTTTTAAAATTATCTAAAGAGTGTAGCACTGAGGTTTGCGATGTAAGATGGCGGATGACAGCTGCGCGTGAGTTTGTAAAGCACGTGGAATTTGCCGCCGCACGGTGCTCAAAGATGGCGGATGACAGCTAACAGAACTTTTCAAATTACCCGCTACTACAGAGAGCAGCACGGTGCTCTGTTCATTAAAAGATGGCGGATGACAGCTAACGAAATTGCCCCGCATGAGGGCAGCACGGTGCTCTGTTCATTAAAGATGTCGGATGACAGCTAACGAAATTGCCCCGCATGAGGGCAGCACGGTGCTCTGTTCATTAAAGATGTCGGATGACAGCTAACGAAATTGCCCGCATGATAGCAGCATAGTGCTCTGTTGGTTAAGGATGGCGGGTGACAGCTGTCAAAAGAGCATGTGGCTTTGTTTCCAAACAAGAGCACGTGGAATTTGCCGTCACAACAAAGAGGGCAGCACTGTACTCTGTTGCTTAAAGATGGCGGATGATGGCTGTCAAAAAAAGCGCGTGGGTTTGTAAAGCATGTAGAATTTGCCGCCACCACATAGAGGGTAGCACGGTGCTCAAAGATAGCTGCTGTCAAAAAGCATTTTTTCAAATTATCCGCCGCCAAATTTCAAAGGTATCTAGCTAAAGATGGCAGCACGGTGCTCAAAAATGGCGGATAATAGCTAACAAAACTTTCCAAATTGCCCGCTACTACGTGCTTAAGGTAGTAGCCATAAAAAGGGCAGCACGGTGTTCTGTGGATTAAAGATGGCGGATGACAACTGACGAAATTGCCCGCAGCACGGTGCTCTGTTGATTAAAGATGGCGGATGACAGCTGCACATGGCTTTGTTTCCAAACAAGAGCACGTGGAATTTGCCGCCACCGGGCAGCACTGTTCTCTCTGGATTAAAGATGGCGGATGACAGCTGTCAGAAAAGCATATAGGTTTGTAAAGCACGTGGAATTTACCGCCACCACATTTCAACTAAAGAGTGCGGCACTGTTCTCTCTGGATTAAAGATGGTGGATGACAGAAAAGCACATGGGTTTGTTTCCAAACAAGAGCACGTGGAATTTGCCACCACCACATTTCAACTAAAGAGTGCAGCACTGTTCTCTCTGGTGGTGGATGACAGCTGTCAGAAAAGCATATAGGTCTGTAAAGCACGTGGAATTTACCGCCACCACATTTCAAAGGTAAGTAGCTAAAGAGGGCAGCACGGTGCTCAAAGATGGCTGCTGTCAAAAAGCATTTTTCAAATTATCCGCCACCACATTTCAAAGGTAAGTAGCTAAAGAGAGCAGCACTGTGATTAAAGATGGCGGATGACTGCTGCACGTGGCTTTGTTTCCAAACAAGAGCACGTGGAATTTGCCGCCACCACATAGAGGGCAGTATTGTTCTCTCTAGATTAAAGATGGCGGATGACAGCTGTCAAAGGTAAGTAGCTAAAGAGGGCAGCACTGCGCTCTCTGGATTAAAGATGGCGGATGACAGCTGTCAAAAAAGCACGTGGCTTTGTTTACCACGCGCTAGTTAGGTTAAGTTGGTACCACTAAGGTTTAGGCCCGTCAAGATGGCAGTACTGAGGTTAGCGATGCGTTGTTGTCTGTCAAAAAGCACGTGGCTGTCGAAAAACACGTGGCTTTGTTTACAAATCTGTCAAAAAAGCACGTGGCTGTCAAAAAGCACGTGGCTTTGTTTACCTCGCGCTAGTTAGGTTAAGTTGGCACTACTGAGGTTTAGGTCCGTCAAGGTGGCAGTACTGAGGTTAGCGATGCGTTGTTGTCTGTCAAAAAGCACGTGGCTGTCAAAAAACACGTGGCTTGTTTACCTCATGCTAGTTAGGTTAAGTTGGCACTAGTGAGGTTTAGGCCCGTCAAGATGGCAGCAGTGAGGTTAGCGATGCGTTGTTGTTGATGACAGCTGTCAAAAAGCACGTGGCTTTGTTTACAAATTCAAATCTCCCGCCAAAATTCAAATCTCCCGCCAAAATTCAAATTTCCCGCCAGAAGTCAAATTTCCCGCGCCGCGGGCGGAGGAGGAGGCGGCCGAATCCCCCTATTGTACTACTCTGCAGTTCTTCGATGTAGAATCCTCCTTCAATAGGCTGTCCTCTGAGATCGCGAAGTAAATACGTAACTGGATTAGTAAGCTTAACACTTCTGATTTGAAAAAAATTCAGTGCTCCAGTTAGGTGTGTATCCTTTTGCAAAGATAGACTTGTGTTTGCTGATGCGAACAAAATCACCTTCTTTAAAGCGATAGCGACGTGGATCAGCTGTTTTAATTACAAGATGAATAGCATTTATACGAGGTGTATTCTTTGTAACAAGACGTGGCTTTGTTCCGATAGTGCGATGAGGTGTATCGTTGTAGGTAGGTAAAAGTCTAGGTAGCAGATCAATCCAACGATATGAACCTTGCGCTGTAAATTCTCGCCACATCATTGTTTTTGAGTGTACGATTAAAGCGTTCTAAAACACTTGCCTTGAGATTACTGAACGTAGAGTAGTGTTGAATGCCAAGTAACGTGAGGTAAGAAGAAGAATCCTTGTTGTAAAACTCTTTGCCTTGATCAATTTGAAGAATCCTTGGGCAGCGTTCCGATTCTTCAACAATATGTTTAAATGCTTCTTTAACTTGAACTGCTGTTTTAGAACGCACGGGTTGTGCAAAAGCAAACTTCGAGTACACATCTATAACAGTAAGTAGATACTTATACCCCTTATTACTAGAGGCATATGGAATCATTTCTACTAAGTCTGCTTGCCAGAGATCAACTTTTCCTCGTGTAATAACGCGTCTGAGACAGTAGGTGCGACGTGCTGGTTTATGTAACTCATGTGCGATGTTTACCTTTACAGGTGAGATCTTCTCTTGACGAGCCATTACAAAATAATACCGGCATAACGTAGTTCTCTTTCTATTTCTAGAATTTCTGATCCGTGACCAGTGTAACCAGCCTCTTGCGATGCTCTTAAAAGTTGTAATCGTTTAACGAGTAAGTTTGGGTCATTCCAGTATCTTACATCCACATACGGCAACAAAGGCTTGTAGATAACATCAAGACTACGTGCAGTCGGAAACAGCTTAGAAATAAATTCACGATACTTGTAACTCTTATTCGCATTTACAGCTTCTGTTCTCTTGTAATTACGTCGTGTTGCGTCAGTAGCAAAAAGTATTGCTTTATATTTTTAAGATCATCTTGTAAAATTATATCCTTGTCAGGTATTCGTGAGAAAAGAAGTTCTAAGAGTCCTTTCGTGGGTTTATAGGTAACACCTTTTACAATGAGTTTGTTGTTATTAATCTTAACATTTGAATTTCCTATCCGGAAACAGTCATCTTCGTAGCGAATACGTAGGCAGTGTCAGTTTGTCCTGTAAAAAGTTTTTCTATATAAGGTGCAAAGAGAGATCCATAGGTATCTTGAATAAAAGTTCTAAACATTGCGATACTCTGGTGTAATCATAACCTCAGACAAAGATGGTAGATTTTGCGTCGATGTAGTAGGTGTTTCTGCAATAACATCTGTAGTTAAAAACTCAACACGCTTAGATGGTGATATATCATTAAGTTCTTCTTCTTCTTCTTCTTCTTTATCTTCCTCTTCTTGATCTACATACTGCTTCTTATCTTCCTTATCTTGTTCATGCTTTTCTTCTTCATGCTTCTCTTTATGATATGATGTTTGCATAGAAGTAAAACTTGAAGTAGACTGCGGTAATGAAGTAGAATTAAAAATATCTTTGAGTGGTGTACTTAGTTGTGTTTTTAAAAATAAATCCGTGTCTGCTTGAATACGTTTAAGCTCCTTAAATTTCCGTCGAATATTGTTTCGAGCTTGGATGATATGTTTTGTGGTCTCCTTGCTAGATGTTAACATGATGATGGTTTTTAATCAAGTAGTTACTGTAATTCTGTGTTAATGCATATAAAATGGTCGAAACCCATGCGATATCGTCCATGCTGTACATCACTTTCTTTATCAATAACTAAAAAGCTGTAACGGTGTAATGACCAACATTTAGCACACATACGTTTAAAGTCGTCGAATGTCATATCATTGTTAACATGATCGTTATACACATGTCGCATGTTGAGCTCATCTTGCCGAAAAAGCACAATAACATTTGCGTTGTCGCGTATCAACTGCTTAGGCACACGAGAATAGGTTTGGCACAAATAGATGCAATCAACATATTTATGCAGACCCATACTAAAGAATGCACGAATAACGTTTTGCTGTTCTGTTGCGACATCATCAAAGATCATAAGAGAATTAGGAAGCACATCGTCTGGTGATGGTACTTTCTCATGCGAATTAAATTTAAAATATCTTATTCCATCTTTAACTAGATCGTGCATTACAGTTTGTAGAATAGTATATAGCGGCTGATAGAGTGACTTTGCGAAAACGTAAATATTCTCGAAGCGTACACCATTTACAGAAGTAATAAGTGAGAGTAAAAGATTTGTTTTCCCGCATCCCGACGGGCCTGATATAATACATCGAACAGTAAAAGGAAACAACGTTCCATGACGTTTTCCTGTAGTTGTACTAGAACTAGGTAAGAGATGTGGTACAATGTCGGTAACAGGTAGCGTGTCTTGCTGCTTTATAATCTTCATGATAACTGAATCATAAAGTACGTAATAGTAACATATATATTAAACGAAACAAGAGGTAACGGTTAGTTTATGATTTGCTCTTGACTAGTAAAGTCGTGTCCAGCATGGTAAAACAACGATATCCAAACGACATGAAGGAGAAGAAGAAAGTAGAAACTGTTGGATGGAAAGATGTTATAAAGGCTGCGCAAAAAGCTATTCGAGGGGAATACAATCCTCGTGTAGCTATTACTAAAGCGTTACGCGCAGCAAGAGCGAGAATTTCTCCAAAGTGCAGAGCAATATTTAGTAAACGTGCACGAATTATTCCTGTACCAAAACGAGGAGGATTTCTTCCTGCGCTGTTTGCTGGCTTAGCAGCTTTAGGGTCATTGCTAGGTGGTGCTAGTGCTGTAGCGAGAACTGTCAAAGCTGTAGAAGAAGCGAAACAACAGTTGAAAGAGAGTGAACGTCATAACAAGACGATGGAGGCAATTGCGTTACGAGGCAAAGGTATGAACATGAAGCTAGCGCCATACAAGAAAGGGCTTGGTATCTACATTTCTCCAAAAAACGTCTACTGAATGCACTGCCATATCGAGCTCTAACGCATGATGAAGTTTTTACGTTTGCTAAACAACTAGGAATTCATTATTTTCGAGGAGTGTATATGCGCGATCAACTACCAGCACGTCCACGTGAACGTGAAAGTGCCGTAATTAACTTGGACGACAGTCGTGGACCTGGAACTCATTACGTTGCTTATGTAAAACGTAAATCTAAAGTATGGTATTTTGATAGCTATGGAGACTTACCTCCTCCTTTTGAGCTCATACGTTATTTCGGAAGCAGTGCAGACATTGTTTACAATAAAAACCGTGTGCAAAACTTTAATACACGCATGTGCGGACGATTATGTCTTACGTTCTTATATCAAACCCAGACAGTAGAGAAAGTGCATTAGTGTCTACGTGATGACGAACAGTGAAAGAACGTTTGCTGTACGTGGAGAAGGACCTGAAACAACCGTCTATTTTAATCCACCAATCGAACTTAGCTATCAGCCGCATAGTCCTGGACTAGTATCGTTTGAAAGCTACAATAAAATCTATAATGTGCGTGATGGTGTAAACAAGTTCTATTACGATGAGTATGTGCTAACACTACCCTCAGGTAGTTATACAGTAGACGATATTCACGACTATATTGAAAGTACGTTAATTGATCAGTTTGGGGAAGATAGTTTTAGTAATCATAATTACAAGTTCTCAATCACTATAAGCAACATTACACATAAATGTGTTATTGAATCATCATTTAAGATTAACTTCAAATCACAACCTGATTCCATTGGACCACTGCTTGGATTTTCATCGAGGGAGCTCCTACCGAACGTACGTTACGAGTCTGATCAACCTACAAAACTCTTCGATGATTATAATGTGAACATTACTTGTAATATTATTACAGATTTGAATAGTAATCTACAACCTTCGCACGTCCTGCACGACTTTATTGTTACAGAGGAACGTGGATATACTATTTGTGAGAAACCAGCAGTAGTTCTTTATCATCCTGTGTCTGTAAAACACATTAGCAACATTACTCTTAGACTTGTAAATAAACATAATCAGCTTATTCATTTAGATCAGCACGCGTACGTAGCTTACAAACTACATCTTAAACCAGTATGAAAACCATCTATAAAACACGGTGTACATTCCGAAGACATACTACATGTGTGCAGAGACTCATCGAGTTAACAGATACCCATAAGCAGATACTCCAAGATTTAGGATATACACTACTACAACAGAATGGAAGAAATGCTAGACATTACGAATACAGTAGAAAGTCGTGAAGGTGTAGTACGAAGTGAGCTTCATTCCTATCAACCTTTTACGTTTGGATTAAATAACAATGATGAAATTCATTTTATTATTAATCAACAAGATGTTTACACCTTACCACACGAAAGCTACCTCTATATTGAAGGACGATTAGAAAAGTCTGATGGAAGTGGACCAAGCACTTCACAACTAAACAACCATGCTCTAGCTTTTCTCTTTTCTGAAGCGCGATATGAAGTAAATAATGTTGAAATAGATCGAACGAAGAATGTTGGTCTTACAAGTGCAATGAAACTCTACCCTTCTTTCGGTGATGAAGAAAGTAATCTTTTGCGGATGGCTGGATGGTATCCAAAAGCTACTAACAACTGGATGATTAATGAGGATGGAACTTTTACGGGTATGTTATCACTGAAACATATTTTTGGATTCGCAGAAGACTTTACACATATTATAATCAACGCAAAACAATAGCTTATTCTAATCCGTGATCGAAGTGATTACAATTCTCTTAAAGCAGTAGAAACACCTGTAGAATCGAAAATAACACTGCATCGTATATTGTGGCGGATTCCACATGTAACCTTATCTGATCGTGAAAAACTTCGATTGCTCAAGATTGTAGAAAATGATACACCATTACCTATACGTTTTAGAAGTTGGGAGCTACATGAATATCCTGTGTTACCACCTACAAACAAGCATAGCTGGGCTGTTAAAACATCACGTTTTACTGAGAAGCTCTTGTACATTATTTTTGGATTTCAAACTAATCGTAAATTCAATCACGAAAAAGATAGCTCACTGTTTGATCACTGTAAATTAAGACACGTTAGACTATATCTCAACGGAATTACGTATCCCTACGAGAACATCGACATTAACTTTGAGAAAAATAAGTTTGGGATGCTCTATGACATGTTTTGTACATTTCAATCATCGTATTATCAGAAAGAAGATCGTCCGCTATTTACACCTCAAGAATTTAAAAATAAAGCACCGATTGTAGTTATAGACTGCTCTTATCATGAAGAATCTATAAAAGAATCTCCAGTTGATATTCGTTTAGAATTTGAAACATCTGAAAACATTCCTGCTAACACAGCAGCCTATTGTCTTATTATTCATATGAGTGATGTTACTTACCATCCGCTAACGAATATTGTTACGAGACTATAAATAAGAATAGATCCTTATCATTTTCATTAGTGTGTGCTTCGACATCGTACGCTATGGAACAAAACTGAAAATGTGCATGTTGTTTGCATGCTCATACGCAACATCTTATTTATCTTTCACGAGTGAGTGAGGCTATTAAGATGTTCTATAAACATAGATCGTCGATGCCGAAACATCTTATTCAATACTTACCACCAGGATTTTTATATACGAACGCTGCCTCTTACGTACATAATTTTTGGGACATCCTTCCTCTACACAGTAAGATGTCGATCAAAGTAGCATTATGCAGAACTTGTGAAAGACATTACAAGCATCGAGGAGAAAATGGTGATGATGATTGGGATGGACCAAATCCGAGGACTGAACACTGTACACAGTGTATGAATGAACTTTCTCTAGTACCTCATGATGATGATGATGATTCCGAAAAGGAATAACAGCAAGGTAAGAAGTATATGATCTTCTCTGTAAAGCATAACATACTTAGTATAATATATTTCTAAATGTTTTGTTTAATTTGAATGTTGCAGGAGGCATTTCAGAAGCATACGTTGCTAAGAAGCACACCAACCTTGTCAGCAGCAAAAACGAACACTGTTGTAGTACATTTGTAAATAAATATTTGATCGCATTCAAAAAATGTTGTACTTATTGCATTGCTTTACACCGACTTACTCTTAAGAAAAACGATCAGGTCTAAACATGCACAATGACGTCATCACAACAGCACGTGCTTACTCTAGCTTTCCCGATGCATGTTTAAACTTGTTCGAATTTACCACTACCACATTCCTTTACACCGACTTACTCTTAAGAAAACGGACAAGTCTAAATATGCATGATGACGTCATCACTGCAGCACGTGCTTATTCTACCCTTCCCGATGCGTGATTAAACTTGTTCGAATTTACCGCCACCACATTTCAACTAAAGAGTGCAGCAGCGAGGTAAGCGATGTAAGATGGCGGTAGCTAAAGATGGCAGCACGGTGCTCTGTTGATTAAAGATGGCTGCTTGTCAAAAAGATTTTTTCAAATTATCCGCCACCACATAGAGTGCAGCACTGAGGTTTGCGATGCAAGATGGCGGGTGACAGCTTGTCAAATAGATTTTTTTCAAAGGTAAGTAGCTAAAGAGGGTAGCACTAAGGTTAGCAATGCAAGATGGTGGATGACAGCTGTGACGTAAAATTTACCCGCAAGATAGCACCACGATGCTCTTTTCATTAAAGATGGCAGCTTGTTAAATAGAATTTTTCAAATTAACCGCCTCAAAGGTAAGTAGCTAAAGAGGGCAGCACTGTTCCCTCTGGATTAAAGATGGCTGCTTGTCGAAAAGAATTTTTCAAATTAACCGCCTCAAAGGTAAGTAGCTAAAGAGGGCAGCACTGTTCCGTCTGGATTAAAGATGACTGCTTGTCGAAAAGAATTTTTCAAATTATCCGCCACCACAAAGAGGGCAGCACGGTGCTCTCTTGATTAAAGATGGTGGATGACAGCTGAAGAGCGCGTAGAATTTGTTTCCAAACAAGAGCACGTGGAATTTTCCGCCACCACATTTCAACTAAAGAGTGCGGCACTGTTCTCTCTGGATTAAAGATGGTGGATGACAGCTGTCAGAAAAGCGCATAGGTTTGTTTCCAAACAAGAGCACGTGGAATTTGCCACCACCACATTTCAACTAAAGAGTGCAGCACTGTTCTCTCTGGATTAAAGATGGTGGATGACAGCTGTCAGAAAAGCACATGGGTTTGTTTCCAAACAAGAGCACGTGGAATTTGCCGCCACCACATTTCAACTAAAGAGTGCAGCACTGTTCTCTCTGGATTAAAGATGGTGGATGACAGCTGTCAGAAAAGCACATGGGTTTGTTTCCAAACAAGAGCACGTAGAATTTGCCGCCACCACATTTCAAAGGTAAGTAGCTAAAGAGGGCAGCACGGTGCTCTCTGGATTGAAGATGGCGGATGATAGCTGTCAAAAAAGCGCATAGGTTTGTTTCCAAACAAGAGCATATAGAATTTGCCGCCACCACATTTCAAAGGTATCTAGCTAAAGAGTGTAGCACTGAGGTTTGTGATGCAAGATGGCGGATAACAGCTGTCAGAAAATAGCACGAGAATTTGTTTCCAAACAAGAGCACGTGGAATTTGCCGCCACCACAAAGAGGGCAGCACTGTGCTCAAAGATGGCTGCTGTCACGTGGAATTGTCTGCCAGCACAGGTATCTAGCTAAAGAGGGCAGCACTGAGGTTTGCGATGCAAGATGGCTGCTGTCAAAAAGCATTTTTCAAATTATCCGCCACCACATTTCAAAGGTAAGTAGCTAAAGAGGGCAGCACTGTGCTCTATAGATTAAAGATGGCGGATGACAGCTGCACGTGGATTTGTTTATCTCACGCTAGTGAGGTTAAGTTGGTAGCACTAAGGTTTAGGCCCGCCAAGATGGCAGCACTGCCGATGACAGGTGACGAATTTTACATCTACTACGATAAAGAGGGCAGCACAGTGCTCTGTGGTTTAAAGATGGCGGATGACAGCTGTCAAAAAAGCACGTGGCTTTGTTTACCACGCGCTAGTTAGGTTAAGTTGGTACTACTGAGGTTTAGGCCCGTCAAGATGGCAGTACTGAGGTTAGCGATGCGTTGTTGTCTGTCAAAAAGCACGTGGCTGTCAAAAAACACGTGGCTTTGTTTACCTCGCGCTAGTTAGGTTAAGTTGGTACTACTGAGGTTTAGGCCCGTCAAGATTGCAGTACTGAGGTTAGCGATGCGTTGTTGTCGATGACAGCTGTCAAAAAGCACGTGGCTTTGTTTACAAATTCAAATTTCCCGCGGGTGGTGGAGGAGACCTCTGGGAGGCCTCTGGCTGTGGTGGTGGTGGTGGAGGAGGCATCTGGGAGGCCTCTGGCTGTGGTGGTGGTGGTGGAGGAGGTGGCCTCTGGGAGCCGGTGGGGGTAGTGGCGCCCGAACTGTCCAATTATACTACACACACACACGCGCGCACGCAATTCTAATTAACCATGAATGGCCACACTCAGTAATTGAAGTCTATTTACAAGTCTCTTTCCTCCTTACGGCATATCAGGCGGCCAGGCCCATTGCTATACCTGGAGACGGTTAATCCTTAATTTCACTTTCCCCAAGTTCAGTCACCTCATACATCAGGTGTGTGCAGACCGCTGGATCTAAACACAGGGCTACGGGTCACTCGACACTCCATGACTGTTCGTTGGTTCGACTCCACAGACAGTCCAGTAATTCACAGAGTCACGTGCAGTGAACAACTAAACAGCTCAACCGTATTCAACAGCAGGACGATACTCACAACAGTGAACACATTTCCATTTACCCTCACACTCACGATAGTGTCCTCCCACACTGACTCACGGTCATCCTCAGTTCACAGAAATACTGAAACATACAGTACTCTCAGGTAGTGCACGTCTTTCGTTCCGCCATCTCCAGCCCACCTTCTTACTGGACTCTCCATCACCACAACAACATCTCCTAGTTCAGATTTCGGTGGGAAACTAGAAACAGCCAACATCTCTATCTCCCTCAGCCCACCAAACCCCAACACATTGAGTCGCACAATCACTTCACCACGGAGTCCAACACTGACCCCGAGTCCAGCAGCAGCACTGACTCCACCACGGAGCCCAACACAGACTATAGCTCCACCATGGAGTCCAACACAGACTATAGCTCCACCACGGAGCCCAACACATACTATAGCACCACCACGGAGCCCAGCACAGACTGTAGCTCTACCACGGAGCCCAACACAGACTATAGCTCCATCACGGAGCCCAACACATACTATAGCACCACCACGGAGCCCAGCACAGACTGTAGCTCTACCACGGAGCCCAACACTGACTATAGCTCCACTACGGAGCCGAACACATACTATAGCACCACCACGGAGCCCAACACCGACTATAGCACCACCACGGAGCCCAACACCGACTATAGCTCCACCACGGAGCCCAAGACTGACTACAGTTCCACCACGGAGCCCAACACTGACTGACTGTCCGCGGCTAGCCTTCCTTTCTATAGCTCGAGTGATGGGGACCAGAAGATTCACGAGGTGGCTAGAGGCGGAATATTCCCGTTGAATCTCCTAGAAAGTCACAGGTCAGCCGGCCGACTAGAACAATACACGGAAAGGCCGGCCCCACCCCACAAGTCGGCTGGGTAATCCTCGGTCTCTGAGTCGCTAGTCCCTTCCTGTAAGTACCAAAACGGGCTACCATGGGGCTGGCACGTAACAATATTATTCTAAGTTGGATGGCTCTCATCGCCAGTAAATTCTGCGTAATGAGATATATCCTTATAGCTTGTAGTACAAATCTAGTGGTTGCAGTATACCAGTCGTTCCTAGGGGCAAAGTTAGTTTTATCCTCCATGTTCTTTTTCACTTTCAATCGATGCTGTTCTGTTTGAATCCTTGTGGCGCCTGTAATAATCCAGAAACGTAAAGTAATCTTATGATAATATTGTTTGTTTTGAAGAAGGTCCCCTGTACGTTGGTTCGTGTAGGATAAGATATAGTTTTTATGAAACTTTCCCCGATTTTGAGATAAGACATAATTGAAGACTTCTTCGGAATAAGGATATAACCAACAAATTAATTTTTCAGGAGAGAGGAAAATTATTTTTTGGGGCTATTTCATGGTATACATTAATTGAACAAATTCCATATGCAATGTACACATGAGTTCATCTATTAAAAACAATATTTCATTGTTTTAGCTTAAGGTTTAAAAATAATGTATAAATTGGATGTGATAAAATAGAAAATAATATGTAAGTATGCCTTACATTTGTATACAGTATAACAGAATAGAACTCCTGCATGGAATTGCAACACAAATGATAGTAGTGTAATAATAAAAATAACAATAAAAGTGTCAAAAAATATAGATGTATTTTCGTCTATGGCCTTATTTACACCTGATGATGAACCAACACAAGCACTGTCCACTTGACTGATGTTCCATCCTTAATCATGGAGGATAAAGTTCTGCTGGGGAGTTCTTGAAGATCGTGATATTCAAGGCATTGTCCTACAGCTTGATGCAAAGGTGAGTGAACAGTTTGAGAAACATTCGATTTAGGAAGACTTGGAATTATGAATAATCATCGTGATGATGCCATATTCAAACTCATATCAAACAGTATTTCACAAAGTACAACTTCACACTCACACATAACTGAAGACCTCTCAGCAAGAAGAATGTAACCAACAAATGTTCGAAAAGTGAGATTTTAGTTGAAATAGGGTAGATCATCACGCCTCTATGTTGTTGTGTCATCTTACGTCTTACATTTGAACTTCTAGCTGGTTTACAGCCAGCGGAACGGGAGGCTTAAGATTCACCGCCATCTAACACCATACTTGACGTCACGCACAGCCGAACCGTTGCCTACGTGATTTAATAATCTCTTGGTAATCTCATAGGCAACGGCCGAACACAGCCGGGAGGCCTAAGATTCACCGCCATCTAGCACCACGTGTGACGTCACGCAAAGCCGAACATAGCCGACTCCGCTCCGACCCGGAACAGTCTCTTACACTGTAGCATCCGACAGGGGCCAGCGGGTTCGCGCGCACTGGGACTCGCATTAATGCAATAATTTCAGAAAATACTGAAATATACACTTCCACTGTAGTACTCATGATGACATGAGATCTTCTCCAGTAGTCATTATTAAAAGTAACTATAAGTATATTTTAAAATTCGAAGTTCTTTTCCTTTTCAGAAATATAAATACAAAGTACACAATAAATTTGATATTAAATATCACTTTCGTCAGAAACATAATGCTGCTTATTCGTTTAGATACCAGTTCTCAATAAATAATACAACTGTACAAAGATAATATACACAATTTTATTCATGAGTAGCTAGTTATCTCCCTAAAAATTATGTCTTTAGGTAATCTCCGTTTCAACGCAAACCTCGTAATTATCTCTGTTTCTGCTTATATCTCCATGACAGTGAAAAGGTGGTGGTGGTGATTATTGTTTTAAGAGAAAATACAACTGGGCAACCATCAACGCTTTATAAATTGATATCAGGAAGAGGTCCGACACTTCGACAAATGAATGAATCGGCCAAAGAAAGACAAAGGGCACACAAGGCGTGAAAATGAAAGATCCATTCGCAGATCTAATACTGCCGGGGTCGGAAATGAACAACAGTTGACCAAGAGAGGATGGATAGGACTGATGAAAGTGTGGAGCCTGGCACAACTAGTGGAAGCGATACCAGGACTCGGCTAAGGACCAACCCACGCTCCCAAATTGAAAGCCCCGGAGACCCCTTTTAGCAGCCTCTTACGACAAGCAGGGGATTCCGTGGATATATTCTACAGACCCTGCAACCTCAGAGAGTACCGAGCGAGTTGGCCGTGCGGTTAGGGGCGCGCAGCTGTGAGCCTGCATCCGGGAGATAGTGGGTTCGAACCCCACTGTCGACAGCCCTGAAGATGGTTTTCCGTGGTTTCCCATTTTCCAACCAGACTAATGCTGGGACTGTAGGCCTACCTTAATTAAGGCCACGGCCGCTTCCTTCCCATCGTCGCCATAAGACCTATCTATGTCGGTGTGACGGAAAGCAAGTTGTAAAAATACATCAGAGGGCTCCATGAAAGCCGTTATATATTACGAACAAAAAGCCTACACAGTACCTCAGTTAAACTTTAATATTAAAGATTTCTAGATTGTATACTAATTCTGAATTTTTTTAAATAATATGCATAGCTAAGTTATAACAAATAAAAATGTTTATTTAACAGATATTATCCTACGCTGCTATTAGCCCCGTAGCTTCTGGCCAGCATCAAGACCTCCATTTCAGAGCGTCATAGGTTCGATTCCCGGCCGGGTAGCTTTATAACTGCGTCTAGTTAATTTAACTCGGGGACAGGATGTTTTCTTTTTTGCTAATGGTTTAACGTCGCATTAACGCATTTTCAGAGCTGCCGACGGTGGGATTCAAACCCACCATCTGCCGCATGCAAGCTAACAGCTGCGTGGTCCTAACCGCATGGCCAATTAACTCGGTACTCGTAATACATCCCTCCACATATAATTGGCGTTAAGAAGGGCATCCGATCGTAAAGCAGGCTCCAGTCCACATGTGCTGCACAGTTGGCACCCGACTTCACAAGGATGTGGGAAAAACGGAAGAAGAATTGGAAAATCCCATGGCACTATTGCTTTCCTATTGCATCTGTTATAGCTATGCACATTATTTTTAGAAATTCAGAATTGTTCGTTTTTTGTTTGTTGTTTAAAGGGGCCTAACAGCTAGGTCATCGGCCAAATTCAGAATTAGTATCCAATTTAGAAATCTTTAATATTAAAGTTTCATTGAAGTACTGTATAGGCTTATTGATGGTAATATATAACGGCTTTCACGGAGCCCTCTGAGGTTGCGGGACCTGTAGAATATAATATCCACGGTATCCCCTGCTTGCCGAAAGAGGCGGCTAAAAGGGGTCCCAGGGGCTTTCAGCTTGGGAGCGTGGGTTGGTGACCACGAGGTCCTTAGCTGAGTCCTGGCATTGCTTCCACTTCGTAGTGCCAGGCTCCACACTTTCATCAGTCCTGTCCAACCTCTCTTGGTCAACTATTGTTCAGTTCCGACCCCGGTGGTATTAGATCTGCGAATGCTACGGAGTATTTCATTTTCACACCCTTTGTGATCCTTGTCTTTCTTTGGCCGATACCTTCATTTGTCAAAGTGTCAAACTTCTTCCTGTGATCAGTATTAAGCGTTGATGGTTGCCCAGTTGTATTTTCTCTTAAAACAATAATCACCACCACCTTCTCACTGTCATGGAGATATAAACAGAAATAGAGATAATTACGAGGTTTGGGTTGAAACGGAGATTAATTAAAGACATAATTTCTAGGAAGATAACTAGTATTCACGAATAGAAACTGTGTATATTTTCTTTGTATAATTTTATTATTTATTGAGAACTGGTAACTAATCGAATCTTCGTTTTACTTTAATATTAAAGTTACAATGAATTTTAAACATATCGTTTGCCGTCATGAAAATATTCCTTTTGTAACAGTAAATATTCTTTATTTACAGAAAGTTTTCCAAGGATTCTGTCTGAAGACAAAAATCTAACAGAACAGTTCTGAATAAAATTATTTTATGGTATATTCCTATCCCGCTGAAGTTCAGCATTATGTTTCTGACAAAGTGATATTTAATATAAAATGTATTGTGTAGGCGTACTTTGTATTTATATTTCTGAAAAAAAAACTTCAAATTTTAAAATATACCTCCAGTTATTTTCAATAATTATTACTACTGGGGATGATCTCATGTTATCACGTATAAAATGCGTACTACAGTGAAAGTGTATATTTCAGTATTTTCTTAAATTATGACATTAATGCGAGTCCCATTAAACGCGCAACCGCTGGCCTCTATCGTGTGCTGGAGTAAGATACTGTTTGGGGTGGGAGCGGAGTCGGCTATGTTCGGCTTTGCGTGACGTCACACGTGGTGCTAGATGGCGGTGAATCTTAAAGGCCTCCCGAACACAGCCGACTCCGCTCGGACCCGAAATAGTATCTCTAGCACCCGGTAGAGGCCAGCGGCTACGCGCGTACTGGGACTCGCATTAATGTCATAATTAGTACGCGCACCTTTTCTTGAGCCCGGATCTCCATAGTAACGAATGGAAACCAGGGCTCAAGAAAAGGTGAGCGTACTATAGACGTATCTTTAGGTCCCTAAAAGATACGTTTTAAGCTCCTAAATAGGTGGTAAAATGTACAAAATAGATTATTATTGTTTAAAATAGGAGCATTGACATTAACGGAATACATCTGAAGGAGTACCGTGCAAGTAGAAATAATAATAATAATAACAATAATAATAATTTGACATAGAGCATGCAAGGCATTATAATGTAGCATTTTGTGTACTGTAGTTTAAATCTGGTTGAGATCAAATCACTAGAAGTTGCAAATAGCTTAGAAGACAACAACAAATTTACTCATTATCACTGTCGCTGAGTTTCCGCCATAATTTTGTGCACAGTAAATCATTAACAACATTTCCAAACATTGTGGTGTAAATTTATGTCCGGATAGGATTAGTTTGAATGTTTTCATCTGACACTGTGCTTTCGTAAACACAGACAATGATTCAGTAAGAGTGAATTTTGACGAGTAATTGTTTTGCAGTGTTTCTTAAGAATGTAAAATTAGCACGAATATATTATGTTAGATCCAACGAGCTAGAATAACATAGAGAGGCGGAAGCGCTGCCTGGTTGAAGCTAATAGAATGGACGTCCGCCATGTTTCCTATGGTCACACAAGGAAGGAGGCATAGCCTTTAATTACGAAAAGCGTAGAAAATACGCATTTTATAATCACTGTGGGAGAATTAAAGACCGTTGCCGAAAGCTTAAAGCATTAAAAATCATAGACTGCGAATACCGCCACTTCATAATATTGCGGCAGGAGGCTAACATCACGATCAATTGATTGCAGGGTTGTTCGAAATCATCGCACAGTGACATATGAAGAGGCCTCGAAATTGGAACCAAAGCGTTACCCTGCTTGGCTGTTGTGGTTAAGCGTAAATTACATAAATATTTATGACACAATAGAGACATACAGTAGGTTACAACCTCACTCTGATCATATTTTTAAAAGTATTGCAAACCCATGAGTACTGTCTTTCTTTCTTAATCTGTTTACCACCGGGCGAGTTGGCCGTGCGTGTAGAGGCGCGCGGCTGTGAGCTTGCATCCGGGAGATAGTAGGTTCGAATCCCACTATCGGCAGCCCTGAAAATGGTTTTCCGTGGTTTTCCATTTTCACACCAGGCAAATGCTGGGGCTGTACCTTCATTAAGGCCACGGCCGCTTCCTTCCAACTCCTAGGCCTTTTCTATCCCATCGTCGCCATAAGACCTATCTGTGTCGGTGCGACGTAAAGCCCCTAGCAAAAAAAAAAATCTGTTTACCTTCCAGGGTTGGTTTTTCCCACGGACTCAGAGAGGGATCCTACCTCTACCACCTTAAGAACAGTGCTCTGGAGCATAAGTACCTCGCCCAGGCGACTGCCCCTGCTATTGTGAACATGGGGCTTGTGGGGGGGATGATACGATTAGAAGGGATAAACAAGGAAGAAAGAAGGAAGCAGCCGTGGCCTTAAGTTGGGTACCATCCCAGCGTTTGCCTGGAGGAGAAGTGGGGAACCACGGAAATCCACTTCGAGGATGGCTGAGGTGGGAGTCGAACCTACCTCTACTCAGTTGACATCCCGAGGCTGAGTGGACCTTGTTCCAGCCCTCGTACCCCTTTACAAATTTCGTGGCAGAGTCGGGAATCGAACCGGGGGTTTTGGGCGTGGCAGCTACTCACGCTAACCACTACACCATAGAGGAGACCCATGAGTACAGTACCGCTATGATTGTTTAATGTTATTATTTATTATAATATAGGGGGCATATCATCCAGGGGAGCGTGACAGGCTTCGGCAGCCGGCACAATTCCTATCCTCGCCGCTAGATGGGGCTTCATTCATTCCATTCCTGACCCAGTCGAATGACTGGAAACAGGCTGTGGATTTTCATCTTCAGGAGGCATATCATATTTTTCCCATTACCATATTATATTGGGATTAGTAGCTGAAAGGCAACCTTGAAAGTTGTCCATTATGAAGTGTAGCCTAGTTTTAAATACCAATGCAACTGACATCTACAATATAAAGGCTTCATAAATTTCACAAATAACAGTAAACTACTGTATTTACCACATTCAGTGTACGTTTGACCGAAATAGGTGACTTTTTGTGGTTACATTTCCTTGGTGGTGGGCGCTCCATTGCCTTTGTTTGTAAATGTGAATGAAAGTTAAATAGGGTTGGAACGGCATTTGCCAGTAATCGCCGTTGGTCATTTCTTTCATACATGTACGTATCTCCGAAATGTACAGAGCATAAGCGACTGTATTGAGTGGGATACCATTTACCTCTGTTCGTCCTCACAACGTATTTTCCCGTAAATTCCTTGTTCTTTAAAGGAACTGAAACATAATCCGACAAATAATTACCGTGGGTGTCCGTACTTTTGATGTGTAAACAAAAAAAATGGGTTTAATTACAAACATAAGTTACAAAAAGGAATCTTGGCTGTCATTCAGTAATACTTAAAATACGATATATCCTTGGCTTTATTACTCCGATTAGTACAACCATACGCTGAGTATACGGGTGTCATTCTTGAAAGTGAGAATCTATCTTTTCACTACTTAAAACTTACGAAAACTTAGGAAATTAAATTGGTATGCACTATCTCCCTGTCACCTCAACATTATGTTCTCACGCCAATTCGTTTTGTTTTGACAACCGCTAACATGGCTGCCCCTTATCAACTTGCTTCCGCAGGGAGCGCTGATGTCTGGCATGCAGCCCCTCTATGTTATTCTAGCTCATTAGTTAGATCCCTTACATTCTTCTCTTGTAGTATACTGCGAGTCATCTGAGAGACTGCTGACAACGTTTTCTGTACAATGGATGTTCTCAATGTAATACTGAACAGCCTGTAACCATGGACCCCATCTTGTTACAATAGGTGCTGGAGGCGGGGGCAGATTTGGTTACTTAAAGGCAACAACTTCAGTACTTGGTCTTGAAAGTACTTCCTTTACTGAAGAAATTAAATCATTCTCTTTTGGGAACAAATTTCTGATTTCTGCTGCTACTGCGTGTAGTGCATGTGCGAGACAAGTAACGGGGATAACTGTCAAACCCACAAATTCCTAGTTCCAAGCTTGTATCACAACCCCCGACATCTCCCCTCACGCCAGCCTGGCTTGCATCTCTGTCTTAGATGCCCCCTGGGAAGACTTAATTACATAATAAATGAATAATATTACTGTTTATTTTATGAAATATGCAACATTTAAAGCGAAAAATCATCGCTAGGCTCAGAAAGGCAAAATCAGGTCGTAGCGTCGAAATAGGTGCGTACAGGCACTATAAAATATTATTTACTGAGACGGTAGGTACATAATGCGGATAAATATCACAGATAGGCTTGACAGGGTCTTACGGAAAACAATAGGTAAAAACCTAAAGATCCGATGTTTAGTCTTAATTTAAGAAAATACTGGAATATACAGTTTCAGTGGAGAACTCAATTCATAAATGATGCCATGAGGTCATTCCCAATAGCCATGTCTGTCTGTTAGGTCATCAGCCCAGAGGCTGGTTGGATCCTCAAATAGCACCACCAAAGGTTATGCGGTTATAAGGAAACCGCAAAAACCAATGGCAGCACCAAAATGAGGCGTACTAGGCAAGACGAGGAGTGAGGTAGTTTGCCATTGCTTTCCTCACTGGATCAGAAAGTGCTATTACAGCACGACTGACCCTATGAGCAACACCTTTCATAACACTCATGCACTAGTCGTGCTCTGAATGTCATTACTCAGCACCACCCATATCCCAGCAGCTGCCATATTGTCACAGCCATAGACGAGACTAGGACTTCGGTGGAAGCTACACTTTACTCTGGCCTGTGCCAAGAGATGGATACAAAAGTACTGTATCCATCAAGAAATGGCAGCAGGCAACCCAATAACTGGAGGTGTATTTTAACATTCGAAGAATTTTTTTTTCCTAAGTAATGCAAATACAAATTACACAATGAATGTTATAATAAATATCACTTTGTCAGAAACATATAGCCGAACTTCAGCAGCATAGGAATATACCATCAAATAATGTTATTCAGAACTCTTGTTAGTTATATGTCCTTAATCAGAATCCTTGGAAAACATTTATTCACTGACAAAAAATTAATGACAGCAAACTGTAAGTTCACAAGTCAATGTAATTTCATCATTAAGGTAAAATGAAGAATAAATAATAAAATTCTACAAAAACGATATACACGGATATTATTCATGAATAGTTAGTTGTCTCCCTATAAATGATGCCCTTAGTTGAAGTCCTTTTCAACCGGAACCTCGTTATTGTTATCTCCATGACAGTGAGAAGGTTACCTTTTTAAGATAAAATATAACTGGGCAACCATAAACTCTTAATACAGTGATTGTGACGGGTAAATGAGACAAAACGAAGGTGGCGTTGAAGTTCATTGAGTTGTGAAGGCCTGAATGTGTCAGAAATTAAGTCAATGCAACAAACAGTACGAGACGAAGCCAAGAGGAAGTACGGGATACTACCAGCGAGATTAAAAAGGAAGAGAGGAAAGTAATAGTGCCATGGAGTTTTTCTATTCGTCTTCCGCTTTTGCCACATCCTCGTGGAGTCGGGGGTGGCAACTGTGCAGCATACGTGGACTGGGACCTGTTTTATGACCGAATGCCCTTCCTAACGCCAAATCTATGTGGAAGGATGTATTCACTATTACGAGCACCGAGCGAGTTGGCTATGCGGTTAGCGTCGCGTAACTGTGAATTTGCATTTGGCAGATGGTGAGTTTGAATCCCACCGTCGGTGGCCCTAAAAATCCGGTAATGCGGCGTTAAACCACTGGCAAAAAACAACAGATTATGTGTTTCTATGGTGGTTGGTAATGAGGAGTATAAAGAGGCGTGTATGGCAACAAATGCAGACACCCAGTCCCCGAATTAGATCAAGTAATTAAACGCAGTTAATAAAGCAACCCAGCCGCGAATCGAACATATGACCCTCTGGAACGGAGGTCTTGACGCTAACCATTATGCTAAGGAGCCAGTAGCAGCAATTTTGAATATTAAAGTTCTTTTTAATATGCTATTTGTTCGGGGCGTCGACCTACAAAGGTCTTATTGCCCCTACTTGCACCATATGTCACGAACCTGTGTGTATTTGGATATTGTGGAAGTGTAAAGTGTTGAATGTGAGGAAAGGAACGTTAAGGACGGCACAAACACCCAGTCCCCAGGCCAGGGATATTAATAATTTACAATTAAAACCCATTACCTGGCCGGGAATCGAACCCGGGGCCGCCGGGTGAGAGGCGGACGCGTTGCGCCATACACCGCGGGGCCGGAGAATATTAAAGTTACTTTGAAGTACTGTGTGGGCTTATTGTTGGTAATATGTATAACGGCTGTCATGGAGCCCTATGAAGGTGGGGTTTGTAAAATATATCCACGGTATCCCCTGTCTGTCGTAAGAGGCGGCTAAAAGGGGTACCAGGGTCTTTCAACTTCAGGGCGTGATTTGGCGACCACGGGTCCCTTAGCTGAGTTCTGGTATTGCTTCCATTTAGTTGTGCCAGGCTACCCACTTTCATCAGTCCTATCCGACCTCTCTTGGTCAACTCTTTCTTTTCTGACCTCGGTGGTATTAGCTCTGTGAATGCTAGGGACTCTTCCATTTTCACGCCCTTCGTGGCCCTCGTCTTTCTTTGGCCTTTACCTTCATTTGTCGAAGTGTTGGACCTTTCCTTTTATCATGTGATCAGTGTTAAGAGTAGATGGTTGCCTAATTATATCTTCTCTTCAGAAAATAATCACCACCATCTTCTCACTGTCATGGAGATATAAATAGACATATATATAATAATAACGAGGTTTCGGTTGAAAAGGAGATTAACTACAGTAAATAGGCATAATTTCTAGGGAGATAACTAGCTATTCATGAATAAAATATGTGTATATTGTCTTTGTACGATTTTATTACTTATTGAGAACTAGTATCTAAACGATTCTTCAGTTTACTTTAATAAAATAATAATAATAATAATAATAATAATAATAATAATAAAATTGCAGTAATGAAAATACTTTTTTTGTGACAGTGAATAAATATTCTTTATTTAGAGCAGGGATTCTGATTTAAGACGCAACTAACACAACAATTCTGAGTAAAATTATTTGATGGTATATTCCTTATGTTTCTGACAGAGTGATGTTTAATATCACATTTATTGTGTAATTTGTATTTAAATTTCTGAAAGAAGAACTCGAATGTTAAAATATACTTCTGATTATTTTCAATAATTATGACTAATGGGGATGATCTCATACCACCATTATAAAATTAGTAGGCCTACTGTCCGCCTCTGTTGCGTAGTGGTTAGTGTGACTAGCTGCCACCCCCGGAGGCCCGGGTTCGATTCCCGTCTCTGCCATGAAATTTGAAATGTGGTACGAGGGCTGGAACGGGGGTCCACTCAGCCTCGGTAGGTCAACTGAGTAGAGGTGGGTTCGATTCCCACCTCAGCCATCCTCGAAGTGGTTTTCCGTGGTTTCCCACTTCTCCTCCAGGCAAATGCCGGGATGGTACCTAACTTAAGGCCACGGCCGCTTCCTTCCCTCTTCCTTGTCCATCCCTTCCAATCATCCCATCCCCCCCACAAGGCCACTGTTCACCACAGCAGGTGAGGCCACCTGGGCGACGTACAGGTCATCCTCCCCACTTGTATACCCCGACTCAGAGTCTGAAGCTCCAGGACACTGCCCTTGAGGTGGTAGAGGTGGGATCCCTCGCTGAGTCCGAGGGAAAACCGACCCTGGAGGGTAAAACGATAAAGAAGAAGAAGTAGGCCTACTACATTGAAAGTGTATAGGGCCTATTTCAGTATTTTCTTAATTTGTGACATTAATGCGCATCCCATTGCGCGCGCACAGCCGCTGGTCTCTGTCGGGTGCTAGAGATATTTTTTCGGGTCGGAAAGGAGTCGGCTATGTTCGGCTGTGCGTGACATCAAGCATGGTGCTGGATGACGGTGAATCTTAAGCCTCCCGTTCTGTTGGTTGTAAACCAGCTTGAAGTAAGATAACACCACAGCATAGAGGCGTGATGATCTACCCTATTTCCACTGAAATATCACTTTTCAAACATTTCTTGGTTACATCCTTATTTCTGGGAGGTCTTCTGTTATGTATGAGAGTGAAGTTGTATTTTTAGATTGGTCTTCCCCACAGACTTTTGTTACACGGATGCTGGCCATGTTCTGTCCATAGTAAACTTTGTGAAATCCTGTTTGATCTGAGTTTGAATTGACATCATCACTATGACTTGCTAATTACGCCTGTTTCCTTATTGGTCCTAAAATATTTTCGGAAGATCACAGAGCAATTTTTCTTGACCTTAAAGTTGTCTCGCCAAATGCCAAGCCGAATGTTTCTCAAACTGTTCACTCACCTTTGCAATGTAGGACAATGCCTTGAACGTCATGATCTTGAACAACTCGGTGCTCCGAACGTAATTCTTGAAACGGTTCGCAGGTCCTCTTGTTAATTTCTTTGATATTCTCACATAACTTTTGTGTTTATTTTAACTTCTGATTTCCATCTACACAGCTGTCGTTTGTCTGTCGAATGGGTGAAATTATTTTTCATGGAAGACCATGGCCTGAAGCTGTCTCTGTGGATCAGTGGTAGAGTGCCGGCCTCCGGATCCCAAGGTAGCGGGTTCAAACCCGGCAGAGGCAGTCGGATATTTGAAGGGCGGAATAAATTCCATTGGACACTCCATGTCGTACGATGTCGGCATGTAAAATATCTCTAGTGACACATTTGGTGTTTACCCGACAAAATTCATTAAATCTCAGCCATAGACGCTCAAGAAAGTTTCGGTTTACTCGGTCTGCCATCTAGTAGGCCTAGAGTGAAACGGAACGTCGACATTGACGAGCAGACAGCCAGATGGCATCAAATTGAAATGTCTGCATACGGTAGCTGAGGCCATACGATTATTATTATTATTATTATTATTATTATTATTATTATTATTATTATTATTATTATTATTATTTTCGTGGCCTGAGATTGAATTTCATATTATGATGTGCGGGTCTTCCAGGAAGAAGTGAGTAGCCAGTTGCATTTCCTCTTTCAGTAAATGATATTACTTTCTGCTTCCACTTTGAAGTTGGATGATATGAACTTGAAGGGGTATTTTTCTGAGCCTTTTGTGCCCGACTCAGTGCTGCTTTCAATAACCGACTAGATCAAAGTAATTTGTTCTCCGGTTTCAAAATGTTCATCACAGTCTCTTCATTTGTGTACTCTCGTGTTTTCATGTTCTTCCAACCCGCTGGAAATTGTTTCTGTCACAATTACGACATGTTCACATTTTTATGTTTCCTTTTATCATTTGTCTTTCAATAATTGTTTTTAAGTTTTTTTTCATGATTGTTCCCTCCCACCCTCCAATAAGCGCTCATCATTCGCCACCCTTTTCTCTATTTATCGTCTCCCATTCATTTATCAATCACCACGGAAAGCTGTTCGAGTTGAGCCTCACATTGTAATTCTTTTAAATTTCTTCCCTTTTTAAAATATTTTATTTGGTTTTTATTCTTTTTAACGATTTAAATTCTTTTTAAAATTTATACGTCCGCTCTGAATTGTTGAAATTAAGTCCTACACTGTATTCCTAAGACTTCAATTACATCACCTTTAAACTTAGTCCCGGAGAAACAAATGGCTACAAGACCTGCCTAGCAACAACTATACATAACTGCATATCACAAGTTCAATTTCATAACGCCGGACTGAGTGGCTCAGACGGTTGAGGCGCTGGCCTTCTGATCCCAACTTGGCAGGTTCGATCCTGGTTCAGTCCGGTGGTATTTGAAGGTGCTGAAATACGTCAGCCTCATGTCAGTAGATTTACTGGCACGTAAAAGAACTCCTGCGGGACTAAATTCCGGCACCTCGGCGTCTCCGAAAACCGTAAAAGTAGTTAGTGGGACGTAAAGCAAATAACATTATTATTATTATTATTATTATTATTATTATTATTATTATTATTATTATTACTGTATCGGGCGGTACACCTCCGCTCCGCTAATTCAAACTTTGCGCCAGTTGAAACTCCTCTACTGGAGGAAGCCTGAACTTTAACTACAGTGTTAACTCTCAAGTTTCTCAGAGGATGTCCCTACTTGTAAATTTTGAAGTTTTCTGAACTGGGTCGTTTTCGATGTATTTTTGTTTTGCCTGTAGTAAGAAGTGTGGACATTCTCTTCGAGATGGAACTACTGAAGGACTACAATTATGCACCCTAGTGCGAAGTGAAAGAACTGTGTTTTTGGAGAAATTTTGGGTTCATAAGTTTGTTCTTTGTTAAATTTCTTTCAGTCATTGTTTAAGTTGGCTATATTAACCCTTTCTTTCCGCCAGTTTTGAATTTGACCAATAAGGAATTTCTGTAATTAATTTTCCACCAATAAGGTGTTTCTTCTTCGTTTGGTGTAGTAGTTTTTGCCATTATCCAATAAAAGGCTTGTGGGCGGGTGTTCCACGAGGGTATATAAACTGCTGATTTTCGGGTCTCCGGGCCACTTCAGTAACATCTACCATTGTGTAAATTATGTAGCAGGGGGCGGGAAGCGCCTCTTTCTTCGGGCAGCAGTTCAACCACCAGGTAATGGCCTTTTAATAACTTCTTTTCTTGCTAGCTCAGCAGTTTAACTCTCGGGGCAGGTCCGAAGCCTTTTACCATGTAACTTTCCTTTAAAATGTAAAGACACTTGGTATCTATTCTATCTTTTTAAACTACAAATTGGGATAGAGAGTGCTTAACCCTCTCGAGCTCCCACTCATATTGCTTTGAGGTGAACTTATTTTCACAACCGCTTCTTCCCTTCTAATGTAATGTAAATCGTTTTCTTATTTAAGTCACCTCTTTAGTATGGGATTAGCCCTTGCATTAGCGGCCTAGTGCCAAGTAGGTTTTAGTAAAGTATATTAGGAGTGCAGTTTCGCCTCTTCTCAAGTTGGTATTTTGGAGGCCACATAATTGTCCTGTTTCTTCACTGAATAGGCCTCGGTAGGTTAGGTATTTTTACCCTTGTGTTATTTGTATTTGGAGGTCAACTTGAAAGTGGAGTTTGGTGTGGCCTTTGATAGGCTTGAACTTAAGAGCGGGTTGCTCTTTCTTACAATTTGTTTCTGCGTGCCTCGAGGAGGCTTTACTGTGTAATTGGGAGCAAGAGCTCCTGGGCATGATTCGGGTCTTCTGCCCCTTTGTTGAATCTTGTATATCGTAAGGTTGGGCTTATAGCTTAAGAATTGTGTGTCTGGCTCTTGGAGCCCAAATCCTGTAACACTGTAATTGTACTCTCTCGAATTCTTGCTAGGCTACTGAGTACCTGTTATAATTGTTATTTATTGATGTTGAAAAGAAAATATAACCTTGTTAAATTTTATCTTAATTTTAATTTCGTATTTTGAGACCTGTTCACCCCAGCACCTTCTTTCATCTCTGCACATCCACAATACTCCGTAACAATTACTATTACTATCAATTTCATAACGAATTATGCTTCAAGTTTTCATCTCAGAACAAGTCCTTTAACTCGTTATTGACCTCAAATACATCTTTACACGTCTTCATATGTGAATGTGGCACAACAAGATTGTAGTAGACCTGCTTATGAACTTCAACGGGATTTGTTTCGGCACGAAATAGTGTTAATTTTTCCACGTATTCCTTTTCTGCCTGCGATCATTGTATTATGTGTTTTTAGATCTTTGTGATTTAATTTTTGCACTGCTTTGCTAAGTGGCTAATGAGGACACTTCAAATGTGTCGAAACTGGTCCCAAATGAACGGGTTGTAACTTCTATTGGTTCAACTTAATAACAGAGTACTGAAAGGTGGATCCTTCCTTCTAATTAATATCGTTTAAAGAATTGCACAAGCAACACTGATACGCTCAGCGGATTCATGGTCACGAAGAAACTGCAGCAAACACACGCAACACAGCGCCGAGCAGTACTGAATATTTGCAATACTGGCTTGAAGAGACCCTGCTTTCAGTCTCGTAACTGATAAGGTTAATGTTTGCGAGTGGTGGTAACATAACATGTAATTTTCTCTTTTTACTGCTGAATACAAAAAAAAAAAAAAAAGAAAGAAATATAAAGGTCATACTTTAATCATATAGGCCTACAGGGTGGTCGGTCCGGCTCCATGGCTAACTGGTTAGCGTGCTGGCCTTTGGTCACTTCGGTCCCAGGTTCGATTCCCGGCAGGGTCGGGAATTTTAACCATCATTGGTTAATTTCGCCGGCACGGGGACTGGGGGTATGTGTCTTCTGCATTTCATTGTCATCACGACACGCAGGTCGCCTACGGGAGTCAAATCAAAAGACCTGCACCTGGCGAGCGGAACATGTCCTCGGACACTCCCGGCACTAAAAGCCATACGCCATTGCATTTCATACACAGGGTGGTCGGAAACAACGCGAACCGAGTATGTGAGCATTGGTCATATTGATGGGTAATTTGAAAAAATACGTCTATATCTCGCGTCGTTGTTGTTTTATTAGCTGATAGGTAAGGTAAGGGTGTATTCTGCCCAAAGGCAGGTCCGAACCTCCGCAGAGGTGTTCCTGAGCCGGAGTTTACGTACGGTAGGGTGGCCAGTTCCTTTCCGCTCGTCCATTCCCTTACCCCCACCAACAGCGCATGGCAACCCATCCAACTCCTGACCACGTCCAATGTTGCTTAACTTCGGAGATCTCACGGGATCCGGTGTTTCAACACAGCTACGGCCGTTGGCTTATTTGCTGCTGAAGTTAGCCAATCAGATCACTTCACGGGCGAATTCAAATGGGCTTTACAAGGCAGTGTTGCTAAATCTGCGCGTCGCTTGGTCGGGTTTGAGAGCCGTGCCGAGATATGAGCATCAAATACTGACACACCGTGGATTTCAGCCAATGTCACCGCAGCGTGCCTGCTATGGGCCGAGCATATCAGCAGGGAGTTTCTTGTTCAAGTTCCTCCCCTGGAGGAGTTTATTTCTTCTATTGGCGTTCTCAAGCCGGTCATAAGCCAAGTGAAGATTAGCAACACCACCTCGCCAAGTCCACCTGAAATCGCCTGCGAAGCCATCTGATAGGCTAACTTCAGCACCTGATAAAATGACAACATCGCGAGGTATTGATGTATTTTATTTTTCAAATTACTCATCAGTATGGCCAACCCTCTAACGCTCATATACCCGGTTCACGTTGTTTCTGACCACTCTGTACATTTCTTTCTGATAGTATGGGTATTTTACTTGTTACTTTTGTCCCTTCATTTGGAATACGTGGCCTGTTTATGTTACCCTCCTATTTGTACCAGCAACCATTCTCACTAGTACAGAGATGTGAAAATTATTAGACTCAAAGGAGAAGACAAGAATTTAAATTGCCTTAGTTTTTGCCCTTATTTGTCTTTCTAATTTGTTCCATGGCATACCCCACCTTTCAGTCAAATATTCATCCGACTTACTAACCTTTGTCCATCCGTGCAATGAAGATAAGCTTTTGAGGTGGATAGTGGCGGAATGGAAAAGTGCTGGGAATTTGTGTAGGTTTTTGTCTAAAACCAGAAACAGATGTTCAGTAGCCTTAAAGGCGAAGGCTCAGTTGTACCAAAAGAAGGAAGATAGTGTATTGGCATGCCATGACACAAGCAATGTACTGAATCAGCACAGTGGAGTGGTCGACCTTCCTAGCTGCTGACTAGTAGTGGGGAAGGGGGGAGGAGAGGTGGTGGCGTGTGCTACCACAGAGAGACTTACTAGCATATGCAATAGTTGCTAGTTCAGGCGGGTGACACATGCCATCACGTATTCAGGAAGTGAGGTGGTTTTAACATGGGGTTGCCGTATTTTGCCCTTCTAAATTTATTTTTAATTGCCCTTTTAATTTTATATTTAATTGCCCCTTTAATTTTAATTTTATTTTTAAATTCAACTGGCAGAGAGGCCAGTGGACTAACTTTCCCTTGTGCTCTTATTTCATACTGCTATGCCCACCAATGGGGGATTTCATTGTGCTCTTAACAATATATTGTATATGACATCTAGGTTTCCTGGTTTTTTTGTCCTTGCTGTAATTGTCGTAGTTTTGCATGTTTTTTATTCTTTTCCCAATTGAGGATTGTTATTTTTCTCCGTTAAGATCGATTAGGTTGTGTAAACTGTAAGATCGGGAGAGAAATAAAGGTGTACTACTACTAACCTTTGTCAAATACTGTATTATTCCAAATATTTGGAAGTATATTTGGACATCCTAATTAAATATATAAATATAGCCTGTATAAATATTATATTGAGATTAAATATTTCTGTTTGGTCTGTTGCTAATCCTACAGTATCGTTTTCCAAGTGTTTGGGCAGTAAATAATACGAAGCACAGCGAATTACCAGCGGTCAAGTGAAGCAAACCATCACAGAAACATCTCATGTAATTCCGTTTTATCTATAATTACATTCAAAAATGAAATTAAAAGTCCGCAACATTGGAATTTAACATTGATAGAAACCAAGAAGTACTCAGAAGGGCAAGAGCAAGTCGGGAACTCGTTCAAACAATAAAACTCTGGAAGATCTCCTACCTTGGCCACATCCTTAGAAATGACCGTTACCTCATGTTACAGCGGATTGCACAAGGCAAAATACAGGGTCGAAGAGGTGTCGGGAGGAGGCGAACATCATGGCTTGGAAACATCAAAGAATGGACTGGAATTCACAGTGTTGAAAGACTTTTCCACCTAGCAAGAGATCGTACTGCATTCGCCACAGTGATCGCCAACGTCAGGGGGACATGATACGGTACTATGAAGAAGAAGAAGAAGTGTCTACTGACTATAATATCGTCACTGATGTAATTGAAAGAAAATGTAACTTGTCTTCTATAATTTACGTTAAACAGACAAGAAGTAACAGTAAGGCTCCTTTCACACGGTCCACTTGCTTTCCACGCCACGCCACGCCACGTCACTCCACTCCACTTCTCAGACACTTGCTGTCCACTTCCGTCAACTTGCCGGCAACTTCTAGTCCCCACCACATATTTTGCGTCTCGGTTTGAATCTGGTCCACGGATGCGAACGTTATCCTTGGGATTTATATTCTTACGAAAAGAAGGTTGAGGTGAAAGCAGAGTACTAAGGTTCATTGGGTCCATCCATTGAATTCATATCACCTAGAACGAGGAGCTCATCGTTCTTCTAGATGAACGTACCAGTGATCAAAAAATGTTCTTTAATTACTTTCGTATAAGTGAGAATTTGTTTGAATTGTTGTCAATCCTTGAAGCAAGCAAAATGTATTCCGCCGATATTTTGAAACAAAAACTTCGAACTTGTGACGCACATATAATGTTGACCGTTTGAAGAACTGATTTAGTGAGCTACCAATATGGCCTCGCTACCTACACCTAACTTCTGTAAATGAAACACTGGTAGTTCCCACGAATAAGATTGTTTTTTTTTGTTTTTTGTTTTTTTTACGAGTTGCTGTACGTCGCACCGACACAGATAGTTTTTATGGCGACGATGGGACAGGAAAGGGCTATGAGTGGGAAGGAAGCGGTCGTGGCCTTAATTAAAGTACAGCCCCAGCATTTGCCTGGTGTGAAAATGGGAAACCACGGAAAACTGTCTTCAGGGCTGCCGACAGTTGGGTTCGAACCCACTATCTATCGAATACTGGACAATGGCCGCACTTAAGCGACTGCAGCTATCGTGCTCGGTCCGAATAAGAAAATGTTATTATGTAATTTAATTCAAAGCAGTTCTTTTGAAATAAAGACTAATAAAAACCTTGATTAATTATTTTTCAATTACCCATGTTATTGTAACATACATACATACATTATCATTATAGACTGTTATGCCTTTCAGCGTTCAGTCTGCAAGCCTCTGTGAATTTACTAAATCTCGCCACAATCCTCGATTTGCAACTAGTGTTGTGGCCTCATTTAGTTCTATACCTCTTATCTTTAAATCGTTAGAAACCGAGTCTAACCATCGTCGTCTTGGTCTACCTCTACTTCTCTTACCCTCCATAGCAGAGTCCATTATTCTCCTAGGTAACCTATCCTCCTCCATTCGCCTCACATGACCCCACCACCGAAGCCGGTTTATGCGTACAGCTTCATCCATCGAGTTCATTCCTAAATTAGCCTTTATCTCCTCATTCCGAGTACCCTCCTGCCATTGTTCCCACCTGTTTTTACCAGCAATCATTCTTGCTACTTTCATGTCTGTTACTTCTAACTATGAATAAGATATCCTGAGTCCACCCAGCTTTCGCTCCCGTAAAGCAAAGTTGGTCTGAAAACAGACCGATGTAAAGATAGTTTCGTCTGGGAGCTGACTTCCTTCTTACAGAATACTGTTGATCGCAACTGCGAGCTCACTGCATTAGCTTTACGACACCTTGACTCAATCTCACTATATTACCATCCTGGGAAAACACACAACCTAAATACTTGAAATTATCGACCTGTTCTAGCTTTGTATCACCAATCTGACATTCAATTCTGTTGAATTTCGTACCTACTGTAATATCGAATAAACAGTTAACATATAACACATAGCCTATTACTGTAGTTATCAACTTCTCTCTCTTTGGAGTTGTCCAGTTCGGCAAAAAGTGGAATCACTTCATGGAAAACTTCATTCCACATTTGAAGCCTTTAATTTTATTTGAATAATCTGTTGTTCGTTAATCCCACAGACAAGGGTGATTTTGTATTTCTATTATTAACTTTTCAGTATCTATGAATGGAACCAAGATTTTGAAACAAAAACTTCGAACTTGTGGCGCACACAATGTTGACCGTCTGAACGAGCTAATCTGATTTAGTGAGCTCCCGATCGCCCAGAGTGGAAGACACTTCAGGCCGGTTGACAGCAGCCTGCTGTTGACGAGAATGGAGGGAAGTTGCGCCACACGAAGTGTCTCGTGTGAACGCTACCGGCCTTTCTCTATACCTCTGGTGGAGTGGAGTGGAGTGGAGTGGCGTGGAAAGCAGTGGATAGTGTGAAAGGGCCCTAAGGAGCTCCACTGCAGCACAAAAAAAATATGGGCAGGGAAGTAACAGGTAATGGGACAACGGAAATAAGAAAAAAAAAGTATTGAGTCTAACAATGTTCCCACTTCTATATAAGGACCACACCAGGCTTAAATAGCCACAAACTGGGCTAAGTGACTCAAATGGTTGAGGCGCTGGCCTTCTGACTATAACATGGCAGGTACGATCCTGGTTCGGTCCGGTGGTATTTGACGGTGCTCAAAAACGTCAGTCTCGTGTCGGTAGATTTACTGGAAGTAAAAGAATTCCTGCGGGACCAAATTCCAGCTGCTCGGCCCTCCGGAAACAGTAACTAGTGTGGCGTAAAAATCAATAACATGATAAACAGTCACACGAAGCAATAATAATATATTAATAATAATTCGGGAGGTGGTGGTTTCTCCATTCTCACTTCCAAGCAAATGCTGGGACAGTTCTTATTCATAGGCCATAAACGATACTTCCTCCATCATTGTATCGCAAATCAGCACACATCTTCTGGCCAGAGAAAGGGCGACACCTTCAAGTGGCCCACCGTAGGCTATCACTTCAGGGTACGGAATGGAAACTAATGATAATAATTTCGTGAGGATATTACTAGCCTGCCGACTGCGTGGCGTAGGGGAAGCGTAGAACTTGGGTTCGATTCCCGGTCCACTCAGCCTACGTGATTATAATTAAAGAGCTATCTGACGGTGAGGTAACGGCACGGTTCTAGAAAGCCAAGAATAATGGCCGAGAGGTTTTGTCGTGCCGACTACAGGACGTCTCGTAACCTACAGGACTTCGCTTGGGAGGCCATGGCCCTTCGGGGCTGTTTCGGCATGGAGTTTGATTGTATTGCTAGCCTGGTGCAGACCCTCCGAAGACGGTGGATGACATCTGCTACGTATATATGCAACTGCGTATTGGTGCTGTGGAGAAGAATGTTGTATGCGATGTATGAATTGCACGAATGTTAAGTACGGCACAAACATCAAGTTGTCGAGTCAAAGGAATTAAGACTAAAATCCTCAAGCCAGCCGGGGATCGAAACCAGGGCTCTCTGAAACGATGGACGCTACCCTAGTAATTCAGCCAAGGAGCCGGACATAATAATAATAATGATGATGTTTGTTTGTTTGTCCAACCATTGTCCCGTTTCTTACGGGGTCGGGTATGAGGTGAGATGAACCTTTCGTGGCGGGTTTTTATGACCAGATGCTCCTCCTGACGTTAACTTCATTAGAGGAGTTAAAGAGATGAAATGAATAACGTGATATATGATAGTAGGAAGGGAGATGGTGACACCCGGTGACGGCACGTAGCCTACTCCTGTAGAATAACACCAAGGGGTCTGCTCAAGGCTTTACGTCCCCATCCAACGGACGAATCACCATCAACAGCGTCATATGCCTTCACTCCATATGAGCACTGCAGAGAGGTTTGTAATATTAAAAGGTTTAACATGATCGGCCATGAAAAAAAGCTAGGAGGCGAAACACTTGAATTCCCTTTAGAAAAACTCTTAAAACCCTAATTGGGCTTATGGCCCGAAGTTGCAGAGGCTAAGCCTATACTACAAAGGAGTAACTAGACGAGAAGTATTAAAAGCCGAAGGAGTGTGAAGATTTTAGAGGTTTAGAAAATTTTTGTCACCCTATACCAAGTTGAATGGGAATCAACAGAGGGTGAACACTCTTTGTTCTCTTAATTTACATGTTTCCCAGCAGGGATTTGAACACAGTCATCAGACTTTACATTTAAACTATGACTTAGAACTTTACATTAAGAAACGAAGTTTGAAACCTTCCGCTCAAGTTATCTGCCTGGAGCTATCCCATGGTAAGAAATTTCTGCCATTACCTTGAGCAGTTCGGTCTTCCGAACAACGGCAGACAGCCCACGCCGCACTCACTAAACTGGAGGGATGAAGATGACATTACGGCCTAAAGCGCCCAGCGTTTATAGCATCTCAGAGGGGAAGTTTCCAGAACTCTTTTCAGATAGGCAGCATGCCTGTAAAAAACCCTAATTTTAATTGGCTAGAGAAATATACACAAAATTCCTGATTGGTTAATATCTAAGGAAGAAGGAAGACGTAAGAGTGTTGACGACACATAAAAAAATCTACAAAAACTAAGGTTTAAAAACTTTGAAAATTGAAATTCCCTCAAGAATTAATTGTCCTTAATTCCGCCAGAGGGGGCACATAGGCCGGTGGTAGAGACATCTAGTAGTGGAAGGTCGAAGTATCTTGTATTAGTTCAAGATTCATAGCACAGATGGCCTTATAGAAGGCGCGCAGTTCAACGGGACGAACAAGGTGTACCCCCAGTACAATAATAATAATAATAATAATAATAATAATAATAATAATAATAATAATAATAATGTCCGCGTCTGAAGTGTAGTGGTTAGCATGATTAGCTAACCACTACGATTAGGTGCCACCCCCGGAAACCCGGGTTCGATTCCCGGCTCTGTCACGAAATTTGAAAAGTGGGACGAGGGCTGGAACGAGGTCCACTCAGCCTCGGGAGGTCAACTGAGTAGAGGGGGATTCGATTCCCACCTCACCCATCCTCGAAGTGGTTTTTCATGGTTTCCCAGTCCTCCTCCAGGTAAATGCCAGGATGGTACCTCACTTAAGGCTACGGTCGCTTCCTTCCCTCTTCCTTTTCTATCCCTTTCAATCTTCCTATCCCCCACAAGGCCCGTGTTCAGCACATCAGGTGGGACCGCCTGGGCACGGTACTAGTCCTCCTTCCCTGTTGTACCTCCAACCCAAAGTCTCTCGCTTCTTTCTATGATGTTGATACTCACTAGTGTTCAATATATGATATGCCATTTCATCATTTTCAGATGATGTTATCTTATACAAAAGTAATATCAATTATCAAGTCTTCCACTTTTATGAAATGACATCTGTACAGCTCATAAAAATGCTGCGGTGCGAGCGACAATATTCTCTCAGAAGGATTTTGGTAACACTTGTCAAAGCGTCACGCGTCGCCACTGGTCCTTCTAGATTTACGAAAGTCTATTTTAGCTGCCTTAAAGTCTATTCCTAAGGACGTTAAACTCCGAAGTCTAATGATAAGTAAATGCTTATGTCAGCAAAGATAACAAGATATGATCCTCTCCTCCACTGCTGGCCATTCGTGATTGGGCAGAAGAGTATTCATTCATGTAGGATTCCGTTAGTCGTCAGATGATACACAGCCCGTACTGCGGGGTTCCTTTGTTTTTAAGCTAAGATAACCCTCTCCTCAGCGACATCAATGATTCACGACCATTTAAGGAACTGATCATTCATATTTTAAACGCCTGGAAAGCTTTACAACAACAACGTGACGTCACCTTAAGATGAAATAAGTTTGAGGAAGTGAACACTCGCTTATTTGTTCACCTCTCTCTTGAGTATCGACATGGCAAAGTTTTTAGCTTCATTTATATTTAAAGCCATTTGAACGAAGTCTTCTTTACGCATTATCGCTTGTGTGCCTAAGTCATCCACGTGAAATCGTAAGACTCGAGTTTCCAAACTTTATAGAACGCACTTTATTCATTAGCAAGAACAAAAATGTCTTTCTATAACTACAGTGTGGCTATGATAACATTCAGAAAGGAGAAATATACGAGGGTAATTCAAAAAATAACATAGGCCTGAAAAATTGAGGTAATAGAAAATTGTTGAACATATTTCGATTGATTTATACATTACAATAGTGTTGCGAGATCCTCCGGAATTTCGGAATATCTTCCCATTTTTGAAACAATTCTAGAAAATATGAAGTTAAAGGGAAATCTTCCCGCCCTCACTTTCTAGACACAATGGACCAGACAGAAATATTTTACCTGGCTGCACACCACTACACGAGTAGCGTCCCGCAAACTCTCCCTAATGTGGACTGAGAGAGTGTCCAGTTTCCGAAATGTCGAGTTTTGTGGAAGAAGGGGTGGAATATTCACAACTTATTATATTTAATTGCATATTACTCTAATTAAAGTTCTAACAATAGAGGACACATACAAAATAATTGTTAATTTTTTAAAACAAGAAAAGAAACATACAAAAGTAAAGAAATGACTAGTTCTTCGTAGGAAAAAAATGTCATGATCATTGACAGTTGTGATGGTACATATATCACACGTTGTAGGGGCAGTAGAATAACACTCACGGTATCCCCTGCCTGTCGTACGAAGAGACAAAAGTTCACCAGGGGCTCTTAACTTGGGAGCTTGGGTTGGCAACCAAAGGGCCATCAGCTGAGTCCTGGCATTGCTTCCACTTACTTGTGCCATGCTCCTGACTTTCATTTATCCTATCTGATCACACTTGGTCAACTTTTGTTCTTTTCCGACCCCGACAGTATTACAGCACTTGAGGCCTAGGGAGTCTTTCATTATCACGCCCTTCGTGGCCCTAGTCTTTCTTTGGCCGATACCTTAATTTTTCAAAGTGTCGGATTCCTTCCATTGTTTCTCTCTGATTAGTGTTAATACAGAATGGTTGCCTAGTTATACTTCCTTTTAGAATAATAATGACCATCACCACACCTCACACATTCTCTAGGTACGGAAGCACTTCCCATACCTAGGGTAGGGTTGGTTTCTATTGTTCACCCGTGAGAGGTGGCGTCAAAAGAGATGCATGATGGGTCGCGCACGGTCGATTTGACCGAGGAGTAAAAAACAAAAAACAGTTTTTGTAACAAAACGCATTGTATTTTTAAGGACTAACATATCACTGGAACGAAATATCAGTTTTTCTAAACACATTGTGTTGTGTAAGAAAGTAGGCTACATCCATGAAACAAACAATAAGCTTTTATAGCAAAACAAGCTGTATTATTGAAGAGATCTATAAACCACTTCTATACCGACAAGAAATACTGCGGACGGCGAACGTTAAGAGTCGCGCACAGTGTAAAGAAACGAGTAATAAGGTAACGCCAGGAGTCGCGCACGGTGGAAACGACCAGGCATACAGACAAAGTTTTCCACTGGTCGCTGGTGTTGGAAGAGGAAACAGGGAACGTAAACTCGTGTAATGGACTAGTCAGTTGAAAAATACAGGAAAGGAGGAAGCTTTATACCGTGAAACTATTTCGAAATAATTAAAACATTGTATGCGCCCTGTCTAAAAGACATGACGCGACCCCTCGCGGGTTAAACATTGAAACTATTATTGTGGATAAACATTTAAAAAGATAAGCATGTGATTGCGCGGATTTTTGTATGACATTTTATGGCCTACATTTCTTATGCTTATAGCTTGTGGATATTTTTAACGTTTTAGGCAGCGTTAGACGAGAAAATGTTCGCATGGCATCAATTTTTTCGAGTTGTTTCGTAGAAACTTATTACTCCTTGGATTTGATTCGTCGCAGTTCAGTATTTAATACACCGAAACGTTCCACCACGGACGTTCCTCTTGACAACAGCGAAAACTGTATAAAATTACGTCCAGCGGCTCTCCCGACCATCAGTACAGACAGACAGACAGACAGACAGACAGACAGACAGACAGACAGACAGACAGACAGACAGACAGACAGACAGACAGACAGACAGACAGACAGACAGACAGACAGACAGACAGACAGACAGACAGACAGACAGACAGACAGACAGGCGTCGAGTGTTATTTGGTGCTCATTTCAATACTCTCATTTTGCTCCATCACGCTGAAATTTTTCACGAAGTTGATGTGAAAAAAAACAGAATGTAATTCGAAATTGTAGGTACATCTTTATTGCTGTAAATATGTTAGTTAAGAAATAGTAACATTGTTAACGAGGAAATAACTACGTGATACCAACAGCATGCACTGTCAATACCATAGAAATGCTACCAAATCCCATGACGCACTCATTGAGAGTAAATATCTACTGATCAGGAAAATAGGTAACTACGACACGATACCCTTTTTAAACTACCCCCTTAAGCGGGTGCAGGCCATATCCTGGTCAGTGCGATTCTAAAGTAACAGTCCAAAAACTACGAATAGCAATGCAGTCCGTGGCTAGAAAACTATTAAATACTAGCATTCAAGGCACTAACTGGGTCGCCGGGCAAGAATTCTTCATAGGTACCGGGACCTCCCGGCATCGTTGAGAATTGCGGCTACAACACTGTCACCTAGTAACCAATAGGAATGAAGTGAGCAGCCATTTCATTCATTCCCGCCAAATCTGCAATGTTCTTTCTTTCGAATACCGAACTATAATTTCATCAGTGTAGTAACTTATCATATGATCTATGAATAAAGAACCCTATACAATAAATATTTTTAAAAATTCGTACGAGATTGTGTCAGGTTTACGGCCGCATGTTTTGATATACAGGGAGGTTAGAAACAACGTTTACCGGGTATATGACTGTTAGAGGGTTGGCTATACTGATAAATAATCTCACACCGTTGTTATCAGCTGCTGAAATGACCCAATCAGATCGCTTCGCGGGAGAATTCAAATGGACTTTGCGACGCGGTGTTGCTACCTAAATCTGCACTTGCCCAGATTCGATACCTCAACCTCGAGCAAAGAAAGTGAGAGCTGCCCTGAACCATCGATTACAATGTACATACAAGGATTACTTTCCTCTCAGAATGAGAATAAGTAGGTTAAAAGGTTTCTAAGCCTTCGAATTGGACTATGAAGCCTTTCTAAGTTAAGCTTCTTTTAAACATTTCGTTTCTGTTGTCAGCCTGCAGACGATTAATAATCGTATGGCCTCAGCTATCGGGTTACCGAACTTCTGACGATTTGTCATTCACGAATTGCGTGTACAATTTCCGCGTTTAAATTCTACCAGAAACACAGTACCGTAGTAGACGGGTTCAAAGGCTTAGGGTAATGGTGGTGGTGATTACTGTTTTAAGAAGTACAACTAGGCAACCATCTTCTATTAACACTAATAAGAGGGAAGAAAAGGAAAGCGTCGGACACTTCGAAAAATGAAGGTATCTGCCAAAGAAGGACAAGGGCCACGATGGGTGCGAACATGAAAGAGTCTCTAGGATTCCCAACCTAATACTGTCGGGGTCGGAAAAGAACAAGAGTTAACCAGGGGAGGTCGGATATTATAGATGAAAGTGAGGATCCTGGCACAAGTAAGTAGAAGTAATGCCAGAACTCAGCTAAGGTCCCCGTGATCGCCAACACATGCTCCCAAGTTAAGAGCTCCTGGAGTCCCTTTTAGTAGCCTCTTACAACGGGCAGTGATTACCATGGGTGTTATTTTACCACTCCCACCCGCAAGGGGGCAAAGGCTTAAAGGACTCTCAACTTCGTAGTGTGGGTTGACGACCATCGGGCACCTAGCTGAGTTTGGCATTCTTCTTCCTCTTCTTATTCTTCTTCTTCTTCTTCTTCTTTGTTTTAGCGTTTGTCCCGCATAGCAGGGTACGATGTACTGTACACTGCAATTTACTAATTCGGACCCAATCTGATTAAAGGGGGTGATTTTCCATGGTTTTCCACTTCTTCCCCAGGCAAATGCTGGGACTGTTGTATGTCCGGCGCTCCCTTCTCGCTCCGCCAGCCAGCTGCACGCGCGCCTGTGTATCATTCTGCTAGCTTCGACGCGCAGCCCTCAGTGCGCGTGCCTGACCATCGAGTGTACTATAAATAGGAGCTCCTTGCCTGCTCACTTCCCCACTTGCCCGGTGTCCAGCTCCAGAATACACCCTACGTCGAGCACGGAGGCTACTCCTCTTGAAAATGTGCTTCGACCAGGTGGACTGAATTTCTGGCAGTACGAGGTTTCACCTCTGGTCACCGCTCCCTTACCTGTTTCCGCTGCCTATGTTCCGTAATTCTTTTACAAGCCATTTTCATTCCCTAACTTATGCAACCTCCCTTAGTTTCGCTAGGTGGAATTTCTTCAATCAATTGAACTTGCTTTTTAGGAATTCAGGCACTTCAACAAACAAGGACTCTCATAAACATTTATGTTAGTGTGCCAGATAGTTCTCGACTATCAACGTGTCAATTCACAAAGACTATCTTTTCAAGATAGAAGTGTATATAAAGACTGTAAACCTGTACATATTGTATAAAGACAGACTTTTCTCAAGATCCAATATTCCTTTTTGCTTCAAAATAAATTTCAGTTATTTGTGTAAATATCATAAAGTGAAGCAATAAAAGTTGTGTTCTGTAAACTTCAACCTTGGTTACAACACAACTCTATGGCGACGAGGTAAAAAAGCGACACTACAATTCTTCGGCCCCAGTCGCCAACTCTATGGCGACGAGGTAAAAACGCGACCACCTACAATTCTTCGACCCCAGTTGCCCACTCTATAGCGACGAGGTTAAAAAGCAACAAACTACACGTCATCAGCCCAATCGCCAACTCTATAGCAACGAGGTAAACACGACACTACACTTCAACAGGCCCAGTTGTCAACTCTACGGCGACGTGCTAAACAACAACGACACTCCAACCAGTTCTGACACTCAGCTTACCTTACTATTTCTTGCACGCATCTCGCAATGGCTACTGCGGAACAACTCGCTACGGTCTTCCAAGCCTTACAGCAGCAACAACAACAGTTTATGCAACAACAACAGGCAGCATTAATTCAGGCTATTCAAGCTATTTCTGTCTCTACACAGCCATCAGCTATTCCTCCGTTCTCTGCTTTTGAACCGGCTAAGGAAGAATGGTCAGTTTATTTAGCCCGCTTGCAACAGCATTTCATCTGCCATTCTGTCACAGATGATCAACGCCGCCGCGCACTATTTCTTAGTTCGGTTGGCAATGCTACGTGTGAATTACTACGTAAATTGAGTCCAGAAGAACACTTATCTGAGGTACCCTTCACACAGCTCTTGGCCCGTCTCACGGAACACTATGCCAAAGCTCCTCACATAGTGGCTGCTCGCTATAAATTTTTTCAGAGCAGAAAGCAACCCCATCAGACACATACTGAATGGATAACTGAATTGCGTGGTCTAGCTAAACCCTGCCAGTTCATCTGCTCCAAGGACGGTTGTGGTTCATCCTACACTGATTCTCTCATTCGGGACATGCTAATTTTACATACTCCTGAAGACAAAATACGTTTTGACGCTGTCAAGCAGAGTAACCCTTCTTTAGAAGACGTCCAGCGTATTGCTACGGTTTATGAGCTTACTACCAAGACTGCCGCAGCCATAGCTTCTCCACACGAAGTTGCACAAGTCTCGCCTCAGGCCCGCAAGTCCTCTGCTACAGTGAACCGTACGGATAAGGCGCTCTCCACCAAGCATTCTCGCCAGATTCCCTCTCGTAATGCTACACGGAAGCCCAATTCTAAAAGCACCTCGAAACTCCTGCCTTCCTGCCGAGGTTGTTTCAAGCATCATGAACGTCGTGACTGTCGTTTTTTCAAAGCTACTTGTGAACGATGTAATAAACTTGGACACATTCAGACTGTCTGTCAAAGTTCGCTCCGCCCTGCTAAGACTACTGCAGCGCGCCGGAAGCATATACAGCCCCGCCAAGACATGGAAGTTGATCAGATCAATCTTATTCTTCCCACAAAGGATTCTCACAAAATCATCATTCCTCTCTCATTCTCTGATCGATCTGTCGATTTTCAATTAGACACTGGATCACCTGTCTCTATTATTAACCTGACTACCTACCACGACTTAGGTTCACCTTCATGCTCTCCAGCTGACATCCAGCTCGTGACATTTAACAAGAAGAAAATTGACATCAAAGGTCAAATTAAGCTTCAGGCTAGTTATAAAGGAATTCAGAAGGCCATTCCTCTTCTCGTAGTTAACAACTACACGGCATCAAACATTATGGGCATGGATCTATTTAACTTATTTGGTTTCCAGATACATGACAACATTAACGTCGTATCTCAATTGCATCCTACTTCTGACGTTACCGCTCTCCTAGCGCAGTTTCCTGAAGTCTTCGACTCTCAGCTCGGAACAGCAAAAGACTATACAGCTCACATACAGCTGAAATCCGGAGCTAAGCCTCGCTTCCTCAAAGCACGTCCAGTACCCCTAGCACTTCAAGACCAGGTCACGAAAGAATTAGAAAGATGGATACAAACTGGAATTGTCGTACCCGTTACTTCTAGTCAATGGGCTACTCCACTCGTGGTAATCAAGAAACCTGATGGTAATATTCGACTTTGTGGCGATTTTCGATCTACAGTCAACGCACAACTCGAAACCGATATCTTTCCTATTCCACGTCCAGAAGACTTATTCCGTCGTCTCTCTGGTGGACAATTCTTCTCTCGAGTTGATCTTAAAGAAGCATATCTCCAGCTACTTTTAGACGAAGAATCTAAGAAATTTCTCACACTCAACACTCCTCTCGGACTGCTCCAGCTCCAGCGGCTCCCATTCGGTATTTCATCCTCAGCGGCTATTTTTCAGCGCTATTTGGCTCAACTCACCGCCTCAATTCCCGGTTGTGCTAACTACCTGGATGATATTATTGTTACTGGAAAAGATCATCAGGAACATCTAACCAATCTACGCCTCCTTCTCCAGAAATTGAAAGACAATGGCCTACGAGCGAATCTCGCTAAATGTACCTTCTTTCAGCCTCAAGTTCACTACCTAGGACATATACTTGATAAGAATGGAATTCGTCCTAGTACACAGAATGTCTCAGCGATAGTAAACATGCCAGCACCTCAGAACCTCAAGCAGCTTCAGTCCTTCATAGGCAAAGCAAAATATTATAATAAGTTCATTCCACGCTTCGCTACAGTGGCAGCTCCATTAAACGCTCTACGTAAAAAAGGTGTTAAGTTTCAGTGGACTCCGCAATGCCAACAGGCATGGAAAACAATCAACAACGCCTTAATTCAAGCTATACAACTCACTCATTTTCAGCCCGACAAGATCATCACGCTAGCTACTGACGCTTCAGACTATGGTGTCGGTGCCGTTCTCTCCCAGAAGGATCGTCATGGACAAGAACGCCCCATCGCCTTCGCTTCGAAAACACTTAATGACCATCAACGTCGATACTCACAGATAGAGAAAGAAACTTTAGCCATCATCTTTGGTATTCGCCGTTTCAATGAATATCTTTATGGCAACCATTTCCTGATCATTACCGATCATAAGCCTCTCGTACACTTATTCCATCCTGGTAATAAGATCCCAGAGAATTCCCTCAGAAAGCTTCAAAGATGGTCCATGTTCCTTTCTGATTATTCCTATCAGATTGTATATCGAGCCACATCCCAGCATTGTAATGCTGATGCCCTTTCCCGCTTACCCGTTGGTCCTGATACTGCCTTCGATTCTCAAGAATCTGAATGTCTTCAGTTGGACATAGAACTTGAAGATACTGTATCCAGTTTTCCTATTGATGCTACCTGCATAGCTAAAGCTACGGATAAGGACAGTACACTTGCTACTGTACGTACTTACATCCGCAACGGTTGGCCTCTTCAGAGCACACTTCCTGCCCACCTGGCACCTTATCATCGTATGCAGCATCGTCTCACGACTCGTGCCGGAGTTGTACTACTAGAAGCCGGCACCATCTTCCGAGTGGTTATCCCACTTAGCCTACAGAAACAAGTTCTCGAATTATTACACCAAAGCCATTGGGGTATATCCAGAACAAAGCAACTCGCCCGTCAACACTGCTACTGGCCCGGTATTGATGCCGCCATCGAAAAGCTAATACGTCATTGTGAGCAATGTCAAATGAATCAGAACGCCCCGTCTTCTGATCTTGCTTCATGGCCTCCTGCTACTACTCCATGGGAACGAGTTCACATCGATTTCGCAGGTCCTTTCCTCAATTCCATGTGGTTAATAGTCATCGATTCACTGTCAAACTTTCCATATGTCGTGGATATGCATTCGACTACTACAACCGAAGCTACCATTTGTGCTCTCCAGAAAATCTTTACTACAGAAGGTTTACCGCAAGTACTCATTTCGGACAACGGACCTCAATTTACAGCTACTGCTTTTCAGAACTATTGTACACATAATGGCATTCGTCATATCCTAGCACCACCTTTTCACCCTCAATCTAATGGTGAAGCTGAACGCTTCGTACAAACATTTAAAAGAAGTATGAAGAAAGCTGTCTCTTCAGGCTTAACTAAAGACCAAGCCTTGCTCCAACTCTTAAACAACTACAGAACTCTACCCGGCGCTGATAATATCACTCCTGCACAGAAACTCCATGGACGACCTCACAGAACTTTACTTTCTCTGTTACAGCCTCTTCCGGCCCAGCATAAGACCTCACCAACGAAGTTCTCCCTCAATGACAAGGTCTACACCAGGACATTCAAATCCAACCCACTCTGGATACCTGGAGTCATCTGCAGATCTTTGGGTCATCGTCTCTACGAGATACAGACTACGGAGAAACGTATCTGCCGCCATCAAGATCAGATACGTCTGCGCTACCGCCCCTGTCCAGCTATTGATGCTATTGCTAAACCAGATAAATCCATTGCTGAACGCGCTTTAGATCATTTAATAACAATGGGTTCCTTTCAGGACGAGACAGCGCCACTCCGCCCAGTTCCAGCTCCGGACAATACAACAGAGACATCAGCAGCTCCGCCCCAGCATCGCAGTCGCCGCCAGCGCCGCCGCCGTTTCACGCCGTACCGGCGTATTTAGGAGGGGAGGGTGTTGTATGTCCGGCGCTCCCTTCTCGCTCCGCCAGCCAGCTGCACGCGCGCCTGTGTATCATTCTGCTAGCTTCGACGCGCAGCCCTCAGTGCGCGTGCCTGACCATCGAGTGTACTATAAATAGGAGCTCCTTGCCTGCTCACTTCCCCACTTGCCCGGTGTCCAGCTCCAGAATACACCCTACGTCGAGCACGGAGGCTACTCCTCTTGAAAATGTGCTTCGACCAGGTGGACTGAATTTCTGGCAGTACGAGGTTTCACCTCTGGTCACCGCTCCCTTACCTGTTTCCGCTGCCTATGTTCCGTAATTCTTTTACAAGCCATTTTCATTCCCTAACTTATGCAACCTCCCTTAGTTTCGCTAGGTGGAATTTCTTCAATCAATTGAACTTGCTTTTTAGGAATTCAGGCACTTCAACAAACAAGGACTCTCATAAACATTTATGTTAGTGTGCCAGATAGTTCTCGACTATCAACGTGTCAATTCACAAAGACTATCTTTTCAAGATAGAAGTGTATATAAAGACTGTAAACCTGTACATATTGTATAAAGACAGACTTTTCTCAAGATCCAATATTCCTTTTTGCTTCAAAATAAATTTCAGTTATTTGTGTAAATATCATAAAGTGAAGCAATAAAAGTTGTGTTCTGTAAACTTCAACCTTGGTTACAACAGGGACAGTTCTCATTCATAGGCCGCAGACGACTCATTCCACCGCTTTACCCAATATTATTCACAATCATTTATTACATCTTTATTAGTTTCTCAGTTGACGATGGTGTTAGGAAGGGCATCGGGCCGTAAACACATACCATATAAATTCATGTCACCTCACCCCCGATCCCATATCAAGAAATGGGACTAAGGGGTAGACGTATAAATAATAGCCTATATTTTAAAATTCCGTCCCATTATTTCATATTATAATACACAAGCCGACACTGCACTGTAGTTACACGTGCCCGGTCCTGCATAGTACAATCAATCAATCAATCAATCAATCAATCAATCAATCAATCAATCAATCAATCAATCAATCAATCAATCAATCAATCAATCAATCAATCAATCAATACTGATCTGCATTTAGGGCAGTCGCCCAGGTGGCAGATTCCCTATCTGTTGTTTTCCTAGCCTTTTCTTAAATAATCACAAAGAAATTGATTGAACATCACCCTTGGTAAGTTATTCCAATCCCTAACTTCCCTTCCTATAAATTAATATTTGCCCCAGTTTGTCCTCTTGAATTCCAACTTTATCTTCATATTGTGATCTTTCCTACTTTTATAAACGCCACTCAAACTTATTCGTCTACTAATGTCATTCCACGCCATCTCTCCGCTAATAATAATTTCGTGTGGCTATTTCTAGCCGAGTGCAGCCCTTGTAAGGCAGACCCTCCGATGAGGGTGGGCGGCATCTGCCATGTGTAGGTAACTGCGTGTTATTGTGGTGGAGGATAGTGTTATGTGTGGTGTGTGAGTTGCAGGGATGTTGGGGACAGTACAAACACCCAGCCCCCGGGCCATTGGAATTAACCAATTAAGGTTAAAATCCCCGACCCGGCCGGGAATCGAACCCGGGACCCTCTGAACCGAAGGCCAGTACGCCGACCATTCAGCCAACGAGTATCTCTCCGCTGACAGCTCGGAACATACCACTTAGTCGAGCAGCTCTCCTTCTTTCTCTCAATTCTTCCCAGCCCAGCCTTTGCAACATTTTGGTAACGCTACTCTTTTGTCAGAAATCACCCAGAACAAATCGAGCTGCTTTTCTTGGGATATTTTCCAGTTCTTGAATCAAGTAATCCTGGTGAGGGTCCCATACACTGGAACCATACTCTAGTTGGGGTCTTACCAGAGCACTAAAAAGCAAATATCGCCGCCTAATTTTGTTAATCGCTCATCGCTGCTTCCAACTTGACTAGTTAGGCCTACATATTGAAATCACGAGACATAACCATCAACAAACTAACCTCAGTATAAGTATCATTAAACCGGCAAGGGGCGCGTAGTGAGATTTTCTCTCACTCATGAAATGAATGAAGAAAATCATCTTTATAGATTTAATTGGTGAATTAAAGCTTTCTGTATTTATTTTCACAAGCATGATTGTGGTTTACAATATTTTAGTTAAAAAATCTAGGATAATTTACCTTGGTTAACAATGCCAGAAATAGTAACGTAACAAGACGCAAGGTGAGGGAAAATGTCACTGATCTGCAAGGATTACAACAATGCACCGCAAACGAAAGCAACGAACTATCACCAACAAGCAACAGTCGCAAACTTACGCGGAAAACAATGAACTTGGAATACCTCCAAAAAGAGACTCGTGCGCAAAACTATTGCGCAGTGGGACATGACGAAATCAAGGAATGAAAGATTCCCTCATCACGCGCCCGTTGCCGGGGTAATGGAGGTTCCCTTACCCTAGAAAATGACCAATCAAGATATTCATAAGTAAGTTGGTTTTCAAGCTCGAGGAGGAATTAACGAAGTACACACTCTCTCACCCTCACTTAATTTAATGTTATATATTTTTGCCCTTATTATGATATACGCTTTACTATAATCAGTGTTGCCAACTTAGCGTATTATCCGCTAAATTTGGCGGAATTACTAGACGGTCGACGGAGAAATATATCATTTAGCGGACAGCAGATTTTCTGGCGGAATTCTAGATTTATTATAGCGGAATTTAGCGTTTTATCCATTTTAGGTTTTAAAAAAATTTGTACTCCAGTCTGTCTCCGAGCTATTCCGTATTTCTTCTCAGGAGCAAGCAGTCACATGAGGAAAACATGTTATTTGGATTTGTTGTTATGAGATCATGGTATCATAAATTTGTAATACGTGGGGAAAGGGTACTTATCTCTTAGTTGACGAATGACGACAGATAATGAAACTGTGAGAGAGTAGCATTTATATTTATGCTAAGAAGGAAGACCTTTTAATGAACTGGCCTGTTGTGTGTGTGGCCCTTGAGGTAGGGGATTCACCTAGTTTGCACCCGGCACTAAAACGCCAACAAATTCTAGCTCGCCGGCTCGCAGGCAGGGGGTTAATCCCAGTGAAACTCACAGATCAGGTGAGTACAGACATTTACGATTATTATTATTATTATTATTATTATTATTATTATTATTATTATTATTATTATTATTATTATTATTATTATTATTATTATTATTATTATTATTATCTTCTACGTAAATTATCTGGATCAGAATGGGGCAGTCAACCAAAAACTATTCGTGCTTCCGCCATGGCACTATGTTATTCTGCAGCGGAATATGCCTGCCCTGTTTGGTACAATTCATCTCATGCCAGACAGGTAGACATAGCACTTAATGAGACCTGCAGACTTGTTACAGGTTGTCTAAAGTCTACTCCAACTGAAAAACTCTATCGGCTTGCAGGGATAGCACCACCCGGTGTGCGAAGAGAAGTAGCTGCAAATAAGGAAAGGACAAAGGTTAAGCACGAAAGTACTCATCTACTGCATGGACATGAGCTTCCAGTACAGAGTCTGAAATCTAGGAAGAGCTTCCTACGAACATCTCAGGAACTTATAGTACCAGCTGAGAAGGCAAGGATACAGCTATGGAAGACGAAGATCCCCCAAGGCTCTGAGTAGATGGCGGTTGAGGAACGTTTGCCACCCGGTGGCAATGAGAGCTGGACAATCTGGAAATCTCTCAATAGGTTGAGATCGGGAGTGGGAAGGTCCAAAGTTAATTTGGCTAGATGGGGCTTCATCAATGGCAACAACACCAAGTGTGACTGCGGAGAAGATCAAACCATCCAGCATATGCTTCAGTGTCCGCTGTGTCCATCTTTGTGCACGCAAGATGACCTGCATCGAGCTACGAAGAGAGGACTCGAAGTAGCGTTGTATTGGTCCCAGATTATTTAAATTTTACTTGAAATTATTGTAACTTTTTTAGAATTATTATTATTATTATTATTATTATTATTATTATTATTATTATTATTATTATTATTATTTTATTGCTCATGATTTGAGATCGGCTTTCTTGGCGGAATTTTAGCGGATTTTTAGTAGACTAGTATTTAGCGGATCTTGAAAATATAAGTTGGCAACACTGACTATAATCGTATTCTTCGGTGTTTGCCTGGTGTAAATAATTCAGCTGCCTCGTTGAAGTTTGCTATTACTTGTCGGACTGAAGAGCAACCACGCTGTAAGAACACACACAAGCAAATATATTACATGTACGTTCGCCGTAAGTCAATAAGGCTAAGTATGCAAACCTACCGAAGTCATGACAAGACAAGGTTAGGTTAGATTGATAACGAAATTTCTTTCCATTTCAGCTGGAACGATCTTTATAAACGAGGTAATGTTGCTTTTCTTTTAGGAGGAGTTCTTACAGATTTTGTTGCTTCTTATACATTCTACTCGAATTCTGTACATACGAAATGGACGGAAATAAGACCGTATTAATAAAATGCTGCGTTCGTTATTTAACATCAACTACGTTATTAAGTGCATTATTCGAACCTGGCACAATTCTTCTTAGTATTACCCAAATAGAGTTACAATCCTACACAAAAACAGACAATATGCTTTATTTACTCCCGCAAATGTAACCATAGTGATTTTCACAATAATGCAATGGCAGTGCCCAGGGCGTATAATCTCGCAAGTCACGAAAACTGATATGTACACAGTGCCAACCTGTAAAATTAACAGTATCTGTAAGACATCATATCGCCAAGTAGGGCCCCTAAATTCTATGGTTAGTGATACTGAATCGAACACAACAGTTAGAAAATAACCATAAATCACTACCTTCAGCATTAACAGGGGAGAAAGAGTGTACACGCTTACACGGCAGGGAATACGTGTCCGTTTCCGTCGCACGGTAATATCCGGCAATGTCTCGATGTTCGCTCACTAGAACAGAATATGCTCACCTCGCCCTGTGCCTGCATTTCCTTGAGTTGAGGCTCCATGGCCTATACTATTCGTTCCTGTATTCGAAACTTCTTTCAACTTCGATTCGTCCATAACATTCTACTTTATTTTCTGAGCAACCTTCTGGAACACTCAGTATATAAATCTGAGTGGGTAAAATAATTGAAATAATTTACGTTGGGCATAACAGGGTAAAATGGTGATTGTAGGCAGTATTTATTATGAAAATTAATTCTCATAAGGCAATGTACTGCCTGGGCATTACAAGGTTAAACGCTTTGAGGAGGCATATTCGGCTGAAACTCTAATATGCATACGTGTATTAATCGTTTATTTATTCCAGTAACTTCCTCGTTTGCTCCCTGTATCGAATTGCTTCGTTAACTTGTAGTTCCGCGCATGCGTGGTGAAGAGTGCTGGTGCAGCTGTGTAATTTAAGAGCATTCTCTCTTCAAACTGCATGTAATTATGTTTAATTATTCAGCTCCTGGAATGGTGGTGATGTGAGGTTAAAAGTTTCCTCGTAGCTTTTCACTCTCATCTTCAATGAATAATTGAGGCGACCCAATCAATGAATTGTCTGACCCATTGTGTATGTGTTTGTTCAGGTAGACAGCTCTTTGACGTCACATGTTTACTACCACTCGCCTTACATTTTATATAGAGCAAATTACCATTCTATTCAAGAGGAACTAGCCTATCGACTGACTCAAATTTCATAAAACAAGTGATGCCTGCCTGGCAGTTTGAAACTGAAACAGTACATTGTAGTCATCCGCCAGGAAGCCCTGCACCATAGAGTGTCTGTTACTAAGCATAGAAGGCTTGACTGAAAACCTGGAAGCCAGAGAGAGAACGTTCTCAGAAATATACCAGGTCCAGTATTGGAAGATAGAGAATAACGTGTACGTCACAATTCAGATCTCTACACCCAGGTATAGAGACTTTGACTGGACCAGGAAAAAGAGGGTAGCTTTCCATGGTCATGTCTCAAGAGTGTCTCCCAACAGACCAGTTGACCTTCTGGTGAAACAAGACGGAGAGTAGATGACGGAGACAGAAAAGAATATAGCCTGGGGCTGACAGAATTACAAAACAGATAGGCTATGAGACAGATCGTGAAGAAAGTCCGCGGTTTATAGGGAAAACCTGTGAAGAAGAGAGGTACCACCTGGGTGGAGGAAAGAAAGAAATTACACAGGGAGAAGATTATGACATTACTGGGCAAAGCTCAAAGTTGAAAATGTGTGATCCCAAGTCGACCTATTCGAATTAATAATAATACATGTTAGGGGGATACAGCGGAACGCAGAGATGTAAGAGAGTGCTAGGGTGAATGGGTGGACAGAGAAAAGATCGAAGCGTAATATAAAACAATAAAATTGAACATTTCTTTCCTTTTTTTCTGACTCTAAACTTTGGTAAACAACAACAAGAAATCGGGAGCTCGTCGGCTCAGATCACAAGAATGGTCAAAGTTCAGGTACATAATAAGTTGTGGAAAGACCTTATAGCTCCCAAGTTACATTATTCAAAAGAGCACCATTGCTCCATTCAACTAACACTCTAGGAGACTGCACTCCATAACTTATTATAATCTAACCTCTCCAAGGCACAATTCTCTAATCCAAACTTTTACATCAGATCATTACAAAACAGTTCTTTCTGTCTTACCTGCTCGACAGTTTGATTTACACCTTACAATGAATAGTTAGTGATTAACCAGGGGCAATAAGTGCCCATCCTAAATGGCCTTCGTGGTTAACAGGAAAGGTTTAACATATCGGCCATAAACAAAATGATAGGAGACGAAACACTTGCACTCCTTTTAAAATATACCTTGAAACACTTAACATCCTATTTGGGCTCATGGCCCGAAGTCGCCAAGCTTATACTACAGAGGGTGACTAGATGGAGAAAAATATTAAGTTCCTAAAAGAAGGGATTAAGTTTAAATTTTTACAAAATCATAGTCACCCCAAATACCAAGTTGAATGGGAACTAAAAGAGGGTGAACACTCTTTATTCCCTAAATTAGAATAAAGTCCTTAGACTTCCTTAAAATTTAAGGTGATGTTAAACTTTGAATTTTACAATAAAAATGAATTTTTGAAACCTTCCTCTCAAGTCAGCTTTCCGAAACTATTACATATTTAAAAAAAGTTTGCCATTACCGTCTTCCGACGGCGGGCAAGATTTTCCCCTGCCTCCACTACGTACGCACTCTAAACTTCTTGCCTGGTGCGATGGATAATACAACATGGCCCAAAAGCTCCCAGCTTTTATAGCTGAGTGGAAGGTTCCAGAACACTCTAGGCCGAAAGCCTGTACACACCCTCAATTTTGATTGGCTAATTGCATTAATATCCAAAATATCTAATTGACTAATAATTTCGCGAAGAAGGAAGAGATAGAAGGGCTAGTAACCTTAGAACACCAAAAACAATCTATAAACTCTTCAGTTTAGAAAACTTATAGATACTAAAATTCTCTTGAACATTAATTGTCCTTCCACCCACCAAGGGGTCGACAATAGAGACATCTGAAGATAAAGTTCGAAACTTCTTCTGATACACAGTTCAAGGTTCGCATTACAGATAGCCTTCTAAAAGGCGCTCAATTTAAATGTATATGTAAACAATAGTAACGGATAAAAATCCCTCAACGGCCACTTTTAGCCTAAATATTAGCATTTCATGCGGAACTTTTGACACAGTGTGTCACAAGTAATATGTTAGCACCTCTTATGGCGTGTATGTCTGTTCAGTTTTGAAACTATATCTGAAGAAAACCAAACAAACAACACGTCAGCTAGCAGCAGCTGATGAAACGTCACTGAAGGCGCATCGCAAGCACCGTGTCATCCCAGGCCTGTAGGGGAGGGGAAATAATGGGCGTATTCCAAATGAGTGAGACATCGAGTCAAGGATAGTACCCCCGTGTGGGAGGGGGCGGTACAATAACACCCACGGTATCCCCTGCCTACCGTAAGAGGTGACTAAAAGGGGCCCCAGGGGCTCTGAACTTTAGAGCGTGGATTGGTGACCACGGGGCCCGTAGCTGAGTCCTGGTATTGCTTCCTCTTACTTGTGGCAGGCTTCTCAGTTTCATCTATCCTATCCGACCTCTCTTGGTCAACTCTTGTTCTTTTCCGACCCCGACGCTATTAGGTTTGCGAGGGCTAGGGAGTCTTTCATTTTCACGCCCTTCGTGACCCTTGTCTTCCTTTGCCCGATATCTTCATTTTTCGAAGTGTCAGACCCCTTCCATATTTTCCCTCTGATTAGTGTTATATAGAGGATGGTTGCTTAGTTGTACTTCCTCTTAAAACAATAATCACCACCACCACTCAAGGTTAGTAGCTATGTAACGACGTGAGAACAATTGCATTGTGGTTTATTGTCACAGAGTAGTAGGGTGTTTTAGTGTCACAGTATTTCCGTACGTAGGCCTACCTGCTGTCGTTTGAAGAGGTTGATACGACGTCAAAAGAGGAAACCCTACAGAATGTATTAAGTGCTTTGTAAGTTAAGCTTAAAATAATTAACAAATGTTGCTGTTTACATAGTTACAAGCTGAGGTTCAACTAATATGAGATACTAGCTATCGCGTTGACGAATCAGATTTTGTAGCAATATTGTCAGGTAGTGGAGATGAATAACAACAAAAGAAGCATATCACACCTCAACAAACAACAATAATTAGTCGGGACTGTATTACTGTTGAGGAGAAGTTTTAGGCGCTTGCCTTTTCAGACCCTTTTCTCCTGATACTACGATAATCCAAGCTCAAACCTAATGAGGAACATCTGGAAGATACGAAGACTGAACTTTCCTCGTGTGTAAGCATAGCAAGCAAGATTGATTGTAACTGTGCACTTACCTGAGGTCTGGGAATTCCAGGAAGAACTAGGTAGTGTGCATACCAGAAGGATTTAAAAGTCACTAGGTAGCTATAGGACGGCTGCTTAAAACTAAGAGTCCGTTGTTGTAGACAAGATCATAAGATCAGCAAACAGCGTTTTGCAGTGTGGCTACTCCGACCACTACTCTTATACTTACATCTCCTTCACACAATATACATAACATTTGTTTGAGCGCCAGTTGCTTTTTTAAGAAAAACAACAAAATTCGGTAGAGCATACCTCTTATATCAATTATCTCAAGGCGTGAGGTGATAAACTCACATATTTGGCAATATACAGGGATATGGATCAGGAAAATATTAAATTACTATTGCATTTCCACAATTGAGGATTGTACATGGAACTGGAATCACTTATTATAATTAAAATAAAACTGAGTTTATGACTATAATTTACGTCACAATGAACAATCATTGACGTCTTTTAATTTAACACAAGAAATATATCGTGAGATTTGCGGTATTAAGGAAAGGAAAATTTAATCTAAACAAAAAAAGCTATTGGCATGAACTTGAAGTGAGATATGATATCGCCGCTGATTACACTCTTCTTCATGTTATGAATGCATAACATGTCTGATGCTTTAATTACCTGTTGTCTGCATACACCGCTGTTGAACTTGAAATTCTTGGGAAAACCTGTGAGCTGAAGTCGGGAGCCGTCTGTTGTAATCTTCTTATATAACAAGGAATTGGCCTACATACCATGTACGCGTGTAGGGAGCTCCAATGTAATTACGTCCACTCAAAATATTTTAAATAATTGGAAAATATTATTGAAACATCTTGTGAAGTCCATCCTCACAAGAAGATGATGTTTCTTTATCAGCATAGTACCCGTCTCTGCTCGGATACAACCACCACTTGTAGACCTCCTCGATTATTACTTCTTCAAACACAACTCTTAGCTTTGACCATCACACTAAGACCACTTCTTCCATTTGATACATCTGACTGTTACATATGATCTGCACGATATCAACTGCTTATGAACTGAGTAAGAACAGAATACCTCTCCCTATCGTAGCATCACCTTATATCACCTCGCGATGACGACTCATCTCCCCACTCACTGTTCATCCCTTCCACTTCAACATACAGTAGCTGGCGAATACTGACACTTGGTCGCAATCACGTGTCCACGCACTGATGTCATCAGTCATGTGTCGTCTAAGCGTACCCAAGCGGTCCGAGAATGACTATACCGAATGCGTCACCGGGAAATCTCCTTGTACACAACATTCCCAGTTAAACATAGCCTTGATTGCAAAATACTATGCCAGCTCATCTAGCCAAAGTTACAAGCCACAGCATGACAATATGAAACCAACAAATCTCACTTACTACAATACAGAATAATTACAAACATATTCACTTAACCTATGATTAAATACAATAATATACGCGATACCTAATTATTACAGTCTAAATGATGAGAAACAGAATATATAAAATCTAATGAATCGGGTTAATAATAATAATAATAATAATAATAATAATAATAATAATAATAATAATAATAAATACAGAATGGAGTCTGTAACCCTGTTGTACGGTTACAGAACGCCTCCCTCATGAAATAATCGATTAAATGAATCGATTGATTCATGAAATATATACATAATCACCTGAAATCGAGTACACCATAGATACATGTATAAAAATGCCCTTTACAAATTTGGTACATAGTATCATCCATCTGGATGTTCGTTGTTACACATATAAAACATTTATCAATTATCATTTTCACTTTGATTATACAGTCTTATTTACATACAGATTACATTTCTTTCTCACTTCTGTCGTTTCAAACGTTCATTGAGTGTTCAAAAGTAATTCTCGAAGACATTTCATTATATACACTGTCTCCAAGCACTGGAGTTTATTGCACTGCCATGCTTCACTTAATATCACAACACACGCTAATTTCACTGAAGTCCTGTTCGCAATGCCAGCTTCATAAAATATGGTGAATTAACATAATAATGAAAATTAATCAACAAACTCACATGATATATTTCTTAAGATTTCTTATATTATATGTGCCTACGATATTTCCTTCCTTGTCTTCTAATGAATAAGCACATTTCCCAATCCGTTTCACTACGGTGAAGTATCCCTGATATAACAAGAAAAACTTAGAAAATTGACCAGCTTCTGCTGATGACGGGAGTGGCACTCTGAGTAAAACCTTGTCACCAAGTTCAAATTCATCCAATATAGTCTTACAAAAATCATCATGCACAATCTTACCGTGTTATCCTTCTTAGGTATAATAACAAGTGGATTTAAATTAGGACTACATGATGGTTCAATTATATTATAATCTAGCATAATGTCAATCTGCTCTTCAACAGCGCTAGCGTATTTTAACGGAATGGGATATTTCGGTCCTACAAAAGTTGAGTTATCAATAACATTAAATTTGTGTTCGTAAAGATGTGTTCTACCAGGCCGATCGCTAAAAACATCACTATGTGATATCAATAATTCACACAATTCGTCCTTCTGACTTTCCGCTAAATTACATTTCTCCACTGTCTCATACAATTCATCTCTAGAATCTCTCTGTATGGACACATGGCAGACATCAATATTTTTCCTAATATTAGGAATTTCACAAGATCCTTCCGTACTAGAACACACTTTATTCGCACTAATTTCTGACAAAACATCATATGGTAAACTGACTTCCCTGCTACTCTTTCCCCAAATAAGATTGACATTACACAGATCAAAATTTAATTTAGCCTTGTGACACGTTAACCAGTCAGTACCTAAAATAACGGCATAAACTAAATTAGGCACAACTAAGCATGGTTGGAAAATACATTCTCCACTTATGGTAATGGGGACAGCTATTAGTTTATTCACTCTTTGAGACTTGTTTCCAACAGCTGTTACGATGAACGTATTCCTCACTGGAATTTCCGCTACCTCATACTTCTCTCTTAAAACTTCCTCATACAGCTTGGAATTTACACATGACTTCTCACTACCAGAGTCCAACAAAATCTTAACTTTTCTGCCCCATATCAGCAGTTCAATCGTCGGTGTAACAGTAACACTACATAAATTATCCTCATTACATAATATAAGATCACTTAACAAATCTTGCCTTATATCTAAATTTAAATTACACTTATAAAATTTATTGTTTACGATTAAGTCGTCACTTAAAATATTTGAATTATTGCTACTTAGGTCACAATCATGTTCACTTACAACTATAGGCTGGTCGACATTAACATACTTATCTACCTTATACGTGAACTCACCATTTACGGACTGTCTCCGTGACCTGTTTATACAGTCCGTTGCGCGTTTAAAGTACTTGGTTCGGTTACGACTTGTTGGTTACACACCTCAGTCGGCCTCCCCTGTTGCCTATTTCCTCTAGCGTCATTATTATTATTATTATGGCCTGTATTCTCCCGCCTCCCAGCTTCTGGTTGATTACCATAATCACGCCTCCCAGTCCTGAAATTTTCCGAACTATTCTGATAATTTCTCTCCCTGTGGAAATTATTATTAGGTCTCTCCTGATATTCTCTTCTGTAGTTACGATTATTCATAGGCCTGTCCTGATTATTAGATTGGTTACCCCTTCCTTCTACATTCCTATTTAATGTCCTATTATTATTCAAGCTACTACCTAAAGCATCAAAACTTTCCAACAAAATCTCCATTTCCTTAATAGTCTCCACTCTTTGCATACAAACAGCTTCTCTTATTCTATCGGGATAGTGCTTAGCCATAAGTCTAACTATATCAGCCTCAGGTCCAATACATTCTAAATTTCTCCACACCAAAACATGAGCCAAAAAGTATTCAGTCATTCTAACACCCTCGTTAGAATTATACCTGCCAAACATTACTCTCTCTCTCTCTCTACTCTGAACACCTTCACTCCAAAATTTAGCTATGAATTTTTCCTTAAATTCAGTTAGACTAGACATCGAGCTTTTATATACTTGAAACCAAGACTTAGTCTCTCCTACGAAAGCATTAGATAAGATCTCCAATACAGTTTCCCAGCTAATAATATTGTCTCTTAATTGAACAGCAAATTTCTTCTCTACTACTCTCATAAATTCCATCGGGTTAAATTCTTTCCCAGAAAACTTAGGTAAATAATGATCTCTAGTGATTAAACCATTATTTACAATTATCTCACGTACATTCTTACTATCACGCACTTCTTGCTGGAGTACTCTCTGGCAACTCAGAAATTTTTCTTCCACTGTTTCCTCAGCCTTTTCTTGAATTTTTCTTAATTCCTCCTGCAACTTTTCTTCCGATTCTCTCACCTTCTGTGATAATGATTTTTGTTCACTCTCTAGATCACCTACTTCTCCAAGTTTTCTTTCCACATGTTCTACCCTACTAATACATTTCCTAGTTTCTTGCCCCACTGTATTGGTTATCTTTTCAAACCTTTCTTCTACTAACTCATTGATTTCTCCTTTATTCGACTCGATCTTGGCGCCTAATTCATCAATCTGTTTGATGCATGTCTCACTAATTTGCTCTATTTCCGTATGGAGATTGCTCCGACCCAATTCCATCTCTGCTCTGATGTCACTACACTCCCTATTTACCTTACTTTCTAAATTATTAATTTGCTTACTTATTTCTAACACCTTATGATCTATCTTATTACTAACATCATCGATCTTCTTATTAATACTAATACCCTGAGCTTCAATTTTCTCACTAATGATATTATTCTGATATTCAATTTTCTCACTCATAATATTATTCTGAGATTCAATTTTCTCACTAATGACCGCTTCAATTTTCTCACTCATAATATTATTCTGAGATTCAATTTTCTCACTCATAATATTATTCTGAGATTCAATTTTCTCACTAATGGCATTATTCTGCTCAGTCATTTTGGACATCAGCAAATTAAATAAACCCATGTCAATCACCCCTTTACTTTGATCTTGCGTGACAGCGTTTTCCTCAGTTTCTACTATTTTCTGACTTTCAGCAGGTCCCACCTTAGTCACCAACTTCCTATTTATGTTACCACCTTGGATTTCCTTGGACACAATAACCTCAGCCTCATCACCTGACTGCATATTGCTATCCTTGTCCATCTTCGGTTTCCTACTAATTTTTCGCGATCTCAAAGCTATTTCCCCTTGCAATTCCTCTGACATTACCCCTTAAATACAAACTTCAACAAAATGACCTTCCTAACATTACTCGGTGAATTTAACATGTGCGTACTCATTAAAAGAACTGATCCATGTATATTGCCATTCAGAAACACTTTTTCTGAACCTTTCGAGTCCCACGTTGCTGGCGACACTTGTGGCTACTCCGACCACTACTCTTATACTTACATCTCCTTCACACAATATACATAACATTTGTTTGAGCGCCAGTTGCTTTTCTAAGAAAAACAACAAAATTCGGTAGAGCATACCTCTTATATCAATTATCTCAAGGCGTGAGGTGATAAACTCACATATTTGGCAATATACAGGGATATGGATCAGGAAAATATTAAATTACTATTGCATTTCCACAATTGAGGATTGTACATGGAACTGGAATCACTTATTATAATTAAAATAAAACTGAGTTTATGACTATAATTTACGTCACAATGAACAATCATTGACGTCTTTTAATTTAACACAAGAAATATATCGTGAGATTTGCGGTATTAAGAAAAGGAAAATTTAATCTAAACAAAAAAAGCTATTGGCATGAACTTGAAGTGAGATATGATATCGCCGCTGATTACACTCTTCTTCATGTTATGAATGCATAACATGTCTGATGCTTTAATTACCTGTTGTCTGCATACACCGCTGTTGAACTTGAAATTCTTGGGAAAACCTGTGAGCTGAAGTCGGGAGCCGTCTGTTGTAATCTTCTTATATAACAAGGAATTGGCCTACATACCATGTACGCGTGTAGGGAGCTCCAATGTAATTACGTCCACTCAAAATATTTTAAATAATTGGAAAATATTATTGAAACATCTTGTGAAGTCCATCCTCACAAGAAGATGATGTTTCTTTATCAGCATAGTACCCGTCTCTGCTCGGATACAACCACCACTTGTAGACCTCCTCGATTATTACTTCTTCAAACACAACTCTTAGCTTTGACCATCACACTAAGACCACTTCTTCCATTTGATACATCTGACTGTTACATATGATCTGCACGATATCAACTGCTTATGAACTGAGTAAGAACAGAATACCTCTCCCTATCGTAGCATCACCTTATATCACCTCGCGATGACGACTCATCTCCCCACTCACTGTTCATCCCTTCCACTTCAACATACAGTAGCTGGCGAATACTGACACTTGGTCGCAATCACGTGTCCACGCACTGATGTCATCAGTCATGTGTCGTCTAAGCGTACCCAAGCGGTCCGAGAATGACTATACCGAATGCGTCACCGGGAAATCTCCTTGTACACAACATTCCCAGTTAAACATAGCCTTGATTGCAAAATACTATGCCAGCTCATCTAGCCAAAGTTACAAGCCACAGCATGACAATATGAAACCAACAAATCTCACTTACTACAATACAGAATAATTACAAACATATTCACTTAACCTATGATTAAATACAATAATATACGCGATACCTAATTATTACAGTCTAAATGATGAGAAACAGAATATATAAAATCTAATGAATCGGGTTAATAATAATAATAATAATAATGATAATAATAATAATAATAATAATAATAATAATAATAATAATAATAATAATAATAATAATAAATACAGAATGGAGTCTGTAACCCTGTTGTACGGTTACAGCAGAGAATTTAACCCCGCGTCTTCAGAAGGAAATCTCGCCTCTTAACGAGCAAGACTAATAATGAAGGTTTGAATTTAAGAATGCATTGCCGTTGCTTACGTATTATACAAGGCTGGTCGTGAAACTGGTTCCAGCTCGGGCTTTGCTACTATATATATAGGTGCGCTCTTCTTAGTCATAAAATTGCGCAGGCGAAGTACACATTCAAACATTCACGAGCATGTCAATGATGATGATGATGCTTGTTGTTTAAAGGGGCCTAACATCGAAGGTCATCGGCCCCCACGAGCATGTCAAGACGTATTTTTTGTACTTTGTGAGCTTTCGTGTTCTAGTGCGGGTGATTATAATTAAGTGACTGAAATTAATGACCGTATATACGCAATGCGAACATCGGATAATTCTTGAAAAAAAAAAGTTGTATTGTAGTGTTCAAAAACCTCAAGAGGGTGTGGTATTTCATTTCACAGACTTCCGAAAGACGAGAAACTTAAAGATACATGGTGTTTGGCAGTTTCTCGTCTTTCTTTCTCTATTAGTTGAAGTGACACCAACAAATGACTGTGTAGGTGTACATAAGAGTGGTTTGTTCATACAACTTCCTCCGTAAGGAGCCGGTCACAAGGACAAAGTATAATGAACACAAACCAGAAATTAAAAAATAACAATACATTGTGTACATGAAGAAGTAAAATCAATCAATCAATCAATCAATCAATCAATCAATCAATCAATCAATCAATCAATCAATCAATCAATCAATCAATCAATCAATCAATCAATACTGATCTGCATTTAGGGCAGTCGCCCAGGTGGCAGATTCCCTATCTGTTGTTTTCCTAGCCTTTTCTTAAATGGTTTCAAAGAAATTGGAAATTTATTGAACATATCCCTTGGTAAGTGATTCCAATCCCAATCCCTAACTCCCCTTCCTATAAACGAATATTTGCCCCAATTTTTCCTCTTGAATTCCAAATCTATCAGCATAGGCTTATTGTGATCTTTCCTACTTTTATAAACGCCATTCAAACTTATTCGTCTACTAATGTCATTCCACGCCTGTCAGTCATTAATTATTACAGACTTCGAACACGGCTTCAATAAATATCACTTGTTCATTAGTGTGAAATATGTATAAATTATTTGTAGATTGCATTCTTAGAGTAATTGTTGCATGCAAGTCAGATAGAACAATAAGCGTTAAATTGTGTTAATAATATATAATTGTGTTAATATTTTGTATCCCTGGACTATAGCATCCTTGTATAAGTTTAGTTTACTACGAGTACGGTATCAGTGGACAGGATTTTTTACCAGCTTCTGACATACCTGTAAATGTAAGTGTAAGTGCCACTTCGAAGATGGCGCCAAGGAAAAATCACCAATAGGTCATTATATTCTTTGTACATTGCATTGATAGAGTGATTGTAATTTGCGTTAATATTTAATATACACGCATTAGTATTTTATATCCATGGACGTATAATATCCATGTATATTAACGTTAGTTTAATTAATATTGTTTGTCTTGTCAGCATCCATTTTTCTCAATTAAATTTAAGCTTACAGGGATGAATAAGGTATCAGTGGATAGGAATTTTTACGAACTTCTGGCATAGCATACTCGTATTATATTGAAACGCAGGTATATATAAGACCCATCAGGCTTGCTAAAACACAAATAATTTTGAAGAAAAATACTCTTGTCATGTTGGTCAGAGCTTCAAGTGCTAAACAGAGCTTCATCAATGGGGGAAGAATAGTCCTCAAGCACCTACATGAATACCCTGTCATTGCTCGATTAATTGACTCTGGAAAATCTGTTATCATGCCATACTTTTCCAAATAACTAGAAGACAGCATGGTTTCAGGGACGAACTTTTCAAAGAGCTGGATTTATATTTGCCAAATGCTCCATTTCCTCATGTAGCCTTTATAAGAGCCAATGATTCTAACAATAGTTTTGTATCAGTAACTGAGAATGACAAACACAAATTCAAGATGATTGCATTGTGACATCAAATATTGAATACAAAGATATTGTAAATACGTTCACATTAATAAACTCTCTCTTTGCTGTTTTATCTACACACAACATACTATATTATTTTGATGAAGGCAAGGGGGGGGGGGGATGAGGCAGGGAGATGTCGAATGTGCGGAAGTTTTGCACAGGTTTACTGGTATGCTACAATATGCGAGAGCTGTTTTTTTCAACCTCCGATGGCCTATAAAAAAAAGACACACTAACATAACAAAATTATTTTATCACTAGAAGTTTTAGAGTTTTATACGTATTTTTCCACATAATCGCCAAAACGATTTAGGCATTTGTCGTATCGTGACACGAGCTTTCCGATGCCCTTTGCCAGTGAGGTAATGTGCATCTTCATTCTTCATTTGTTCGCCACAAATGGAACTTTACGATCAATTAACTTTCTGCGGCAATCCCAGACATTTCAATGTCTTCTCTGTACACAGTTATGACTAAACACTTAGGTTACCGGAAACTTTGTTCACGCTGGGTCCAACAATGTTGACTGACGATCTCAAAACTCAGCGAATGTCGTCAGCCGTATGTTTCTCACGACTTAACATTGTGAGGGGCAAGAGTTTTTGAAGTCTATCGTTACTGGGAGACTTTCCAAAGTGTGGGGAAATTCATCTTCTTAGGAACCAAAATCAGTCAAAGTGGAGATTGCGGACCTGATATCAACATACGGATTTCGCTTGGACGTATCGCTATGATGGCTATGTGCCCGGTCTGGAAGAACAGAGATATCAGTTTGTCTACCAAGTACAGATTAGTCAATGCGATTATATTCCCACTGCTCATGTATGGGTGTGAGAGCTGGACGCTGAAACAGGCAGACAAAAGGAAGATCGACGCTTTTGAACTCTGGTGTTGGCTAAGAATCTTACGAATACCATGGACTGCAAAATTCACCAGCGAGGCAGTTCTAGAGGGCATCAAGCCCCATACGTATGTCATTGGTTGGTAAGATTATGAAGCTCAGCCTAGCATACTTTGGCCACGTTATGCGATCAGATGCACTGAAAAAAGCAATAATGCTAGGAATGATCAGCGGCACAAGAAGACCAGGTAGCCAGAGGACTCGTTGGTTAGGTACCATTAAAACAGACACAATCGTCACCCTGGAACAACTAAAGGAGAAAGTGTGGAACAGGAAAACTTGGAGAGCGCTGATTCATAGAATCGCCGATGGTCGGATTCGACTGAACGGATGACATCACATCATCGGTACTGGCGATGAAACTTGGGTCCTGTATGATACTCTAGAAACCAAAGAACAGTCTAAGCAGTGGATGCATCCTTCTTCTCCAAACAAGCCAAAAATGTTTGAACTGACACTGAGGTACAAGGAAACAATGGCTGTCGTTTTTTGACCATAGAGGTGTCTTGTTGGTGGAATTTATGGAGCAGGAGAATGTCGAGACGCACATAACCTCACTGGCAGCAAACTTTTTTGCAGAGAGCATCGGAAAGCTGATGTCACGATACGACAAATGCCTAAATCATTTTAGCGATTATGTGGGAAAATAAGTATGAAACTAATAAAATTTTAGTGATAAAATAATGTTGTTATGTCAATGTGTCCTTGTTTACAGTCCATTGGAGGTTGAAGGAACAGCCTCCATAATAGTATTCTAAACTCGTAATGCAAATCATTAAACATTATGTGAAGGAATGTACATTCATTTACAAATTTGTGGATGGATTTTTAAAAGCTCTGAAATGTATTAAGCCTCTGAATGAAAGGCTGAAATGCAGTGAGTCTGTTTTGCAAACTGCACTATTGTAGGTAGTAAAGAGAAGAATTTGCACGAGCAGAAGTTCTAACTTTCTTAGTTTGAAATGTTCAGTTTCTTTTACTGTTGACCATACAAATATGAAATATTAGAAGTGTCAGGATTTCCGTCTATTCTACCATTTATAATTTTGTAGAGAAATGTCATGGCGTCATTCACCTTTCGGAATTCTAGGCTGCAAAATTTGAAATTTAGAAGGAATTCGTTGTATGATGTCATTAGTGCGTATACGCCTGACGTTTTGTATATCTGAGAAATCTTTTCTTACGTTTTCATTTTGTGCAATGTGAGTTTTAACTCTGAGACTCCATACAGAGCTTGCATATTATAATTTTGGTCTTATTAGGGAATTTTACAAGCGAATGCATGTATGATTTTATGTTCCTAAGTAAAATAAACAAGGGTTCTGTATGTTCCATTTAGCATATATTATAGTTTAGGAGTGAAATTGAATTCTTGGTCAAATAATATTCCAAGATCATTCACCTCATTTACCTTCCCTAGATCATAGATAAAATAAAGAGGGCTTCATATTCTTTTTAAATCTCGGTGTCCTCCATGTTTGTTTCGAAGAGGATTATGTTTCAGGATGTCATCACGTATGATTCCCGCTGCTTGTTAGTCCTTTTCCACCTCGGTGATCGAGTCCCTACCTCTAAGTTCATCCTAGTAGCTGATATGTCCTCTGAAAACCGGTGTTTTGTGTGTCACTCGTTTTAGAAGTTACTCACTACTCTGCAATACGTGGTGCAATTCTGTACCGTGGCTCTAACTCAATGTATTCGCTAACATTCAATTAGCTGGTAGAACACGGCGCCGCTGCAGAACTCAGTGTGACATTGTTCTAGCGCACCAACACTAAACTGTTGTTCAAGCATCCATTATTCAGTCAGTCTCCACCGGGCCGTACGTGAGGGAACTTAAAAGCGTCATACTTAATTATTCTAAAGAACCTTAACCTCGTTTCTTGCTCACAGCTTCCGAACACACTATAGCGTCACCAAGCCCGTCAGCGTCTGGCAGGAGCGACTTCTCCAGCTTTCAAGGGTGTAATAGCCAATGATTAGATACGGTATGAGAGTCAGTCTAAAACTAATGCACCACAAAATACTTATTTACTAATTAGAGGGGTCCATCACATATTGTATATTTATTTAGCGCACTACAGGACTTACTGTCCCAATTACAGTGGCGACTACGTTCTATGAACCAAACCAGTATACAGTTAAAATAAACAAACATGCATACTGTGCCCGTATACTAGGTTCGTCGGCGAGTAAGAGACACCCCAGGGGCGCTCAGTTCACATAACCAGACCTAAAATTGATGTGAGTGGCAGGATTGACATAAGGTTCAGAAATAAACACCATTATAAGTGTAAAGAACATATAACATTTTTATTCAAATACAATTTTAAATAAATTAGCCATCCTGACATCTATGATTATGTAAATGATCGTTACTTCACTTTAATTATTTTTGCTCTTGATGTAACAGAAAAATAAAAATATTCCAAATGGGATGGTACATTTAATTTAGCTTCCCTACCATTCTAACAGAGTTTTGAGGCAACATTGTTTTTCTTCGTTTGGAACATTAATTTAATAATTTGAAGTTTAATTGAATCGTAATAAAAAATGAGGTCGTCGAGAACTTTCCTCGAACAATCTGAAAAAATTAACTAATTTTAAGAAGGGTATAATAAAAATTTTCCAAAATCAATTAGTTTTACAACCTTGTCAAAATGTGGATGAAATTATGTTCGTCAAAAATTAAGTTATTATTTAATTGAAAATTTTGAATTTGCCTTTGTTTATTTTAAGTTATTTCGAGACGTCGAATATATCTGTAATTTCTTCCCACTTATCTCCTCGTGAGAACTATTAACAAAACCTTTCGTTACATAATCATTAACTGAACAGAACTAGTATTATGACCTTTCAGAAAATCAATAAATATGGGAAAATATCCTCCATATGGAAATCCTGTCCACATACGAATTCACACGACAAAGTGCCACATATCAACATAACACAATGCATAGAAAATGAACATCATGACACTTGAAAAATCTCTAAATCTACAGCTAACTACTGGAAATTACCACAGAAGAATATCTACAATATTTACACATTATCGACGTATATTAACCAATCTTACCACTCATATTAAGTCATCCATCATGTAGAAAATAAAGTCTCCGCGTTAGTACGGAATAAGGCATTTAAAATGAGCCTGCCTGGTTCTGAGTTGCGATCGTATCAGAATATTCAATAGAGGATCCATTCTATAGACCTGAAGCTTCCTAATAATATTCACACGCACCTTGAACTTGTAATTACTGAATCTCATGAGCACAATTAGGATATTATCCGGAAATATAGAGTACAATAATCGCATGGACTTGTCCTTCTTATTGGAAGACATTACTAAATTATCTACACCTCGTAACATCTCGAAGATTCCGCAATTCCATTTTAACATGATCCACCTCAAGTATGGCAATATCACTACACTTAAAATATGAAAATTCACTTTCACGAAGACTATTATAGTACGTACAAATTCCCATAAATTACACGTACAATACCACAGCATAACGACGACCAGAATTCATCGTAACTAATTATCACGCATGTGTAGCCATGAAAATTATAAGGACCTACCAGCATCCCAAAAACAAGTCATATCTTCATTGAATATTTCCCGACGATCAACAAATCCATTAGCCACATAATTCAATAACGAATGTACTCTAAATAAACTCATATACTAGCATCGGCATTAATATCCAGATGACACGTGATCACGACTATAAGGCACAAGTAAAAGTTCAACTACCGTGAGAATGTAAAAATATTACGAAAATATTATCTCAATGAATACACCAAACACAGATTAACTCACTATTATACCTAAATTCGTGCTATGAAAAAGGAAGTTTTCGATAACACATGGATACTTTCAAATGATCCCTTATCGTCAAACTCGACAACACGTGTTCCTGACCCATCGGAAAAATGCAAATTAAGTTCCAAGTTCTATCACATGGTTAAAGAAGAAAGCAGTAAAATACTGTGAAAATCAAATCATTTAGGTCATATAAAATAAATCTAAGGAAAGATTAGAGTAGAAGAAAAGAGCTACATAGGACAGATATAGTAGACGTAGTCGACTTAACTTATTTAGTTGTCAGCACATCTCGAAGTCTGGGATATCCAATCGCCCATTCGAAGGCGAAAGCTCCTGCATTCCGGCCCGTCGACGCTGGTCAATGCGTTTAGTTCACCATGATGAAATGTGTAGAGTCCTGGATACGAACATCCATCTTCTTACGATGATCACGTTGAGATCTCCTTCCACGTTCACAGTCGTGAAGTTGCTGAAACTTGCATCAAATGCATTAAAAGAAATCCTGAGCACACATATAATTTGTACTAAAAAGAACACGTATTTTTAAAATTTATCTGCGTTTCGACGTCTGTGTTAGCACCAACTCGGATTGTAGAAAAATGTTGAACACAGGAGTGAGTCCCCTATCACTGACGATAGCCTTCCCTTGGAGTTCTGCGATAAGTCCACTCATAGGAGAGCACGAGGCGACTGCGCGAAAGCTTGCGAACGTAGAGTAGTAAGTAAGAGTAGGTAAGAGTAAGAGAGCTGGTCCCCTAATGACACGCCTTAAATATCGGGCATGGCGTTCGTTCTCGGAAGTGAAGTCGACTCAAGCACTGAATTCCCCTGGGGTTTGATTAAATAATTTCACGTTGTTTCTAGCCGAAATCGTTGAAATCCCTCAAGAAAATGCAATTATTAATTTTTGTAACTCACACTTGATATTATTAACATGGTTCAATTAAATGATTCATGTGTAACTTCCTGATTAGGCGTACACGTCACCACGAGTATTTTAAATATTTTATTAATTATACGTCGCTGTGAGTACAGACGAACATATTCTGGTTCATTTTATTTCTCGCTCTGTTATTTTTTTATTATTTTTTTTCAGCCGGCAAGCCTCCCTCTTCAAGTCAGGAACAGGTTCTCGCTATCACCTGACCGAGGCCCCGCGCACCGAGCCGACAAAGCGAATTCCCGTGACACGCTCTCCCATATTCAGTCAGCTGAGACCTTGAGACGGTCACATCACATGAGTAAAGTAGATCCTAAAGTGTACCAGGTATTTGGCGTTAATCGCGAGGCTGCTCACAATATTGAACGGAATTTTGAAATAATAAGAGTAATAGCTCCCGCCAGAGGTGCTAACCGCTGGCGCGAGGAAATTCGCAATAATTATTATAGAGAATCGTGAGGTTCCTCACGATGCTGTGTGATAAAACTCTCATCAATTAATAAACTATAGCACCAATTGACGTGTCACCTTCAAAGTTGGGACCACCGAGCGAGTTGGCCGTGTGGTTAGGGTCGAGTTTCTGTGAGCTTGCATTCGGGAGATAGTGGGTTCGAATTCCACTGTTGGCAGCCCTGAAGATGGTTTTTCGTGGCTTCCCATTCTTTTTACAATTTGCTTTACGTCGCATCGACACACATACATCTTATGGCGCGATGAGACAGGAAAGCCCTAGGTGTGGGGAGGAAACGGCCGTGGCCTTAATCAAGGCACAGCCCCAGCATTTGCCTCGTGTGAAAATAGGAAACCACGAGATAAATTGTTTATCAGTCCTACACATGCAAGATTGAAAACAACAGGAAACACTACGTTATTCTTGTATCACAATTAATTATAAGGAAGGATATGATGCAATCTTAAAAGCTTATTATAGAACAATGTAAGGTTTATACTGCAGTATTTTAAAAATCGTTGTCTCTGTTAAATTATATTGGGAAATAAAAAGTGAAATGAAAAAATAAAAATAGCTTATAACATACTAAAATATCAGCGTATATGTGAAAGAATACTGTTTTACTGTCTGAATGATCTGTTATCTGGGGATGAAAGTTAGATTTAGCTCTTAAAATAAAGAATATATTTCCAGGCTGACTTAGTTTAAGTGGTGTATAGAAGGAGAATGACCTCCAAGGTTGGTTCTTCCCTCGGACTGAGCGAGGGATCCCACCTCTACCGCCTCAAGGGCAGTGTCCTGGAACGTGAGACATTTGGGCCGGGGATACAACTGGGGAGGATCACCAGTACCTCGCCCAGGCGGCCTCACCTGCTGTGCTGAACAGGGGCGTTCGCGGGGGATGGAAAGATTGGGGGGCATAGACAAGGAAGAGGGAAGGAAGCGGTCGCCTTAAGTTAGGTCCCATCCCGGCATTTGCTTGGAGGAGAAGTGGGAAACCACGGAAAACCACTTCCAGGATGGCTGAGGTGGGAATCGAACCCACTTCTACTCCTCAGTTGACCTCCCGAGGCTGAGTGGACCCCGTTCTAGCCCTCGTACCATTTTTCAAATTTCGTGGCAGAGCCGGAAATCGAACCCGGGCCTCCGGGGGTGCCAGCAAATCACACTAACCACTACACCACAGAATTATTCCGTTTACAAAATTCAAATCTTTGGAATTTGATACGTGGTGTAGTCCTAAGCTATTTACACCACGCTCCGTGAGTATATTTGAATTGACTGTATACCGAGCAGAGTAGCCGGGCGTGTTAACGCGCTACGGCTATGGAGCCAAGCTCTGTATTCGGGAGACGATTGGGTTCTAATCCCAACGTCGGCTGTTCTGAGAATGTTTATCCGCGGTTTTCTATTTTCACTTGCAGGCAAATGTCGGAACATCTCCTATTCTTACGCCACAGCCGATTCCTTCCAAATCCTTGTCCATTTTCATTCACAATAATTTTATCTTCATTAGCTTCTCAAATAAAGTTGGCGTCAGGAAGGGCATTCAGCTCTTAGAAAGCAATATAATTTAATCTCACGTAATGTCTGATCCCGTACCAACAAACGGAACTATGAAGTGGACATTCGTACAACTGAATGTTGAGTACGTACCAGTGATTTTATGGAACTAATTATAATATCACATTGATCTAAGTACTGTTCATTGAGGTGTGCCATGTCTCTTCTGCTGCCACTCCAGGGTTGATTTTTCCTTCGTACTCAGCGAGGGATCCCATCTCTACCACACCAAGGGCAGTGTCCTGGAGAGTGAGACTTTGGGCCGGCGGGATACAACTGGGGTGGAATACCAGTACCTCACCGAGGCGGCCTCACCTTCTACGATGAACAGGGCTCTTGTGGAGGGGATGGGAAGTTTGGAAGGGATAGACAAGGAAGAGCCTTAAATTAGGTACCATCCCGATATTTACCTGGAGAAGTTGGAAACCACGGAAAACCGGTTCTCAGTTGACCTCCCGAGGCTGAATGGACCCCATTCGAGCCCTCGTATCACTTTACAAATTTTGTGACAGAGCCGGAAATCGAACCCGGGCCTCCGCGGGTTACAGATTATCACACTAACCACTACACCACTCGTATTACTGTTGCCCAAGTCAGTGAACTTGGCGTCCGGCTTGACAAGGGTCCTACTTTCACTGCTCATGTAAACAAGGTGACAGGAGAGACCTACCGGGCATTGGGATTTATCATTTATTTAGTGATGACGGAGCACTAAACTGTTCAGGAAGACGAATACATTCATAGCACTCTATAATGCCTTTGTACGAACATAACTGAAATATGCTGGCGTTGTATGGAATCCAATGTTCTATAAATATATTAAGTTAATCGAAAGAGTGCAAAAAGGTTTTGTAAGATCCCTTCATCAACAAACATATGGGTTGTACCCACTTATGGTGCCATACAAAAATTTCCTAACCAGTGTCGGAATGACCAGTTTGAAAATCAGAGAAAAATAATTGATGCCAAGTACCTGCATGCATTATCTATATATATAAAATAACTTGTCCTGACTGACTGACTGACTGACTGACTGACTGACTGACTGACTGACTGACTGACTGACTGACTGACTGACTGACTGACTGACTGATTCATCATCGCCGAGCCAAAACTACTGGACATAAAGAAATGAAATTTTGGGGATATATTCAAACTAAGATGTAGGTGCTCGCTAAGAGAGGATTTTTGGATATACCGTCGATAAGGGGGTGTAAAGGGGGGTGAAACCTTAACATGAGTGTATCTATATCTCAAAACTTCAAAAGTTTACAGATGTAAAAAAAATTGGTATTTAGAATCTTCTTTAAAGATAAGGAAACACGTATTTTTTTTGTTTTCAGAAAATCCTAATAGGAGGGGTGAAAAAGGTTGAAAAAGGAGTTGAATGCCTTTAATCAGGATACCGGTACTTATATCTCAGAAACTGAAGATATTATAGACCTGAAAATTGGTACTTTTGATCTCTTTTTATAGAAACGCCTAATTTTTGTTTTTGGAAAATCCAAATAATGGAAGGGTGAAAAGGGGGGTGAATTTTTTAAAATGAGTGTATCTATATTTCAAAACGTTTAAAGTTTACAGATGTAAAAATTGGTATTTAGAATCTTCATTAACAATAAAGAAACGCGTATTTTTTTATTTCCGGAAAATCCCAATAGGTGGGGTGAAAAGGGGTGGAAATTGGGTTGAATGCTATTAATGAGGAAACTTATATCTCAGAAACTGAAGATTTTACAGACCTGAAAATTGGTGTTTTGGATCTCCTTTAAAAATAAAGAAACACATTTTTTTTTGGAAAATCCAATTAATGGGGGGGGGGTGAAAAGGGGGTGAATTTTTAAATGAGTGCATCTATATTTCAAAACTTTTAAAGTTTATAGATGTAAAAATTGGTATTTAGACTCTCCTTTAAAAATAAAGAAACACATATTTTTTGTTTTCCGAAAATCCCAACAGGAAGGGTGTAAAAGGGTGAAAAATTGGTTGAATGACTTTAATGAGGCTACTTATATTTCAACACCTGAAGATATTACAGACCTGAAAATTAGTATTTGGGATCTCCTTTAAAAATAAAGAAACACGTATTTTTTGTTCTTGGAAAATCCAATTAATGGGGGGGTGAAAAGGGGGTGAATTTTTAAAATGAGTGTATCTATATCTCAAAATTTTCAAAGTTTATAGATGTAAAAATTGGTATTTAGAATCTCCTTTAAAAATAAAGAAACACGAATTTTTTGTTTTCGGAAAATCCCAATAGGAAGGGTGGAAAAGGGTGAAAAATTGGTTGAATGCCTTTAATGAGGCTACTTATATTTCAGAACCTGATGATATTACAGACCTGAAAATTGGTATTTGTGATCTACTTTAAAAATAAAAAACAGGTATTTTTTTCCTTTTTTGGAAAATCCAAATAATGGGGGGAGGGGTGAAAAGGGGGGGGGTGAATTTTTAAAACGAGTGTGTCTACATCTTAAAACTTTAAAAGTATACAGATGTAAAAATTGGTGTTTAGAATCTCCTTTGAAACTAAAGGAACACGTATTATTTGGTTTTCTGTAAATCCCAATAGGAGGGGTGTAAAAGGGTGAATAATGGGCTGAATGCCTTTAATGAGGATACATATATCTCAGAAACTGAAAATATTACAGTACTGAAAATTTGTATATGGGATCTCTTTTAACAATAAAGAAACACGTATTTTTTGTTTTTGGAAAATCCAATTAATGGGGGGTGAAAAGGGGGTGAATTTTTAAAATGAGTGTATCTGTATTTCAAAACGTTTAACGTTTACAGGTGTAAAAATTGGTATTTACAATCTTCATTAAAAATAAAGAAACGGGTATTTTTTCATTTTCGGAAAATCCGAATAGGTGGGGTGAAAAGGGGTGAAAATTGGGTTGAATGCTTCTAATGAGGATACTTATATCTCAGAAACTGAAGATTTTACAGACCTGAAAATTGTGTTTGGGATCTCCTTTAAGAATAAAGAGACACGTATTTTTTGTTTTTGGAAAATCCAATTAACGGGAGGGTGAAAAGGGGGGAAATTTTTAAAATGAGTGCATCTATATCTCAAATCTTTTGAAGTTTACAGATGTAAAAATTGGTATTTAGAATCTTCATTAAAAATAAAGAAACACGTATATTTTTGTTTTCGGAAAATCCCAATAGGAGGGGTGAAAAGGGGTGAAAAGGGGGGTTGAATGCCTTTAAAGAAAATACTTAAATCTCAGAAACTGAGGATATTACGGACCTGAAAATTGGTGTTTGCGATCTCCTTTAAAAATAAAGAAACACGTATTTATTTATTTTTGAAAATCCAATTAATGGGGGGTTTTAAAGGGGGCGAAATAAAAATGAGTGTATATATATCTCAAAACGTTTAAAGTTTATAGATGTATAAATTGGTATTTAGAATCTCCTTTAAAAACAAAAAAGCGCGTATTTTTTTGTTTTCGGAAAATCCCAATAGGAAGGGTGGAAAAGGGTGAAATATGGGTTGAATGCCTTTAATGAGGCTACTTATATTTCAGAACCTGAGGATATTACGGACCTGAAAATTGGGGTTTGGGATCTGCTTTAAAAATAAAGAAACACGTATTTTTTGGAAAATCCAATTAATGGGGGTTTAAAAGGGGGAGAAATTAAAATGAGTGTATATATATCTCAAAACCTTTAAAGTTTATAGATGTAAAAATTGGTATTTAGAATCTCCTTTAAAAATAAAGGAACACGTATTTTTTGTTTTCTGTAAATCCCAATAGGAGGGGTGTAAAAGGGTGAATAATGGGTTGAATGCCTTTAATGAGGATACATATATCACAGGAACTGAAGATAATACAGAAATGAAAATTTGTATATGGGATCTCCTCTAAAAATAAAGAAACACGTATTTTTTTGCTTTTCGAATATCCAATTAATGGCGGTTAAACAGGAGTGACAAATTGGGGTGAATGTTTTGAAAGACTATATCTACAGAATATCTGAGAAACGTAAAATGTTACAGACGTAAAAAGCGGGTATTTGGAATCTGCTGTAAATGTAAAGAAACATAGGTGATTTGTTTTTGGAAACTCCACTTCAGGGGAACTGAAAAGGGGTGAAATTTTAAAAGAGAATTTCTACAGTATATCTCAAAAACTTAACTTGTTACAGAAGTGGAAAATGGTATTTTTTATCTCTAATAAAAATAAAGAAACGTGTATTTTTAGTTTTCGGAAATACCACTTGGGGGAAGGGGGGTAAAAGTGACAGAAAATGGTGTTAATTAGGCTACTGATATCTCAAAAATGAAGATGTTACAGACGTGAAATTTGATATTTGGAATCTGCTTTAAAAGTAAAGAAACACGTATTCTCGGAAAATCCATGAAGGGGGGGGGGGGTGGTGGTGAAGGAATTGAAAAATTAATTGACTTAATTGTATGAGAATACATACATCTAATAAAAACTAAAGTTGTTACAGACGTGAGTATTGGTATTTTGATCTCCTTTAGAAAGAAAGAAAAGCGCGTTTGGCGGGGGGGGGGGGGGGGGACCATCTTGGGTGGCGGGAGTGAAAAGGAGTTGAATTCCTTTCATGAGGACACACAAATCAAAAACTGAAGAAGTTAGAGTCATGATAATTGGTATTTAGAAGAACCTTTACTATTAAAGAAACAAGTATTTTTGCTAGAAAATTCACTTGCGGCGGGGGGGGGGGGGGGGCGGGAGTGTGGGAGGAAGTGAAAAAAGTTAATTATCTTTATGGGGATACTTATATCTCAAAACTGAAGGTAATAGACGTGAACAATGGTGTTTGGAATCTCCTTTAAACATAAAGAAACACGCCTTCTTTTAATTTTTTGGAGGGGGGAGGTAAATAAACTTAACGGTGGTGGGGTGTTAAAGGGGTTTGGGATCTCCTTTAAAAATAAAGAAACACGTATTTTTAGGAAAATCCAATTAAAATCTAATTAATGATTTTACCGTTCATAATGTACTTATAAGGAGCCTCCGTTGTTCAGGCGGCAGCGCTCCGGCCTCTCACAGCTGGGTTCCGTGGTTCAAATCCCTGTCACTCCATGTGACATTCGTGCTGGACAAAGCGGAGGAGGGACAGGTTTTTCTCCGGGTGCTCCGGTTTTCCCTGTCATCATTCATTCCAGCAACACTGTCCAATATTTCATTTCATTTGTCATTCATCGATCATTGCCCCAGAGGAGTGCTTCGGCAGACGGCACAATTCCTATTGTCGCCGCTAGATGGAGCTTTATTCATTCCATTCCGGACCCAATCGAATGACTGCAAACAGGCTGTAGATTTTCGATGTACTTATTCTGATCATAAACCGATCATTTTTAATCTTTCCTGGGTTCGTCTTCAACAGCCATCTTTTCCTTCGGAGAACCTTCTTAGATTACAGTAGATTCTCCTGGCATATAAATAAAAATTGAAACACATTTGAAATAAACGATAGGAATGAGATTGACCGTGCAATTTTCACCTCTATAATAAGGTCAATAATGCACGGAAGTATGTCATTCGTATCGCCAGAAGACCCGCACACTTGCCTACGCGCGACAATGGTGCTGGTCACATTATCAACAATAACAATGGCAGAGGATGTAATTTACTGCCAAGTAGCGGTCTTGCATCTTGCTGTGGGGTCCAGAACATCTAATAATAATAATAATAATAATAATAATAATAATAATAATAATAATAATAATAATAATAATCTGGACCGTCCTCAAATGCGCGGACCGCGCTGGAAATGGGTCCTGGACGGGTAATGACTAAGAATGCAGTCCGGCCGCGGGTTCAGTACCACCAAGGTGGTGGTGGTGGTGGTGGTGGTGAATATTGTTTTAAGAGGAAGTACAACTGGGCAACCATCCTCTATATAACACTAATCAGGGTGAAAAAATGAAGGGGTCCGACACTTCGAAAAATGAAGGTATCGGCCAAAGGAAGACAAGGGACACGAAGGGCGTTAAAAATGAAAGACTCCCTAGCCCTCGCAAACCTAATAGCGTCGGGGTCGGAAAAGAACAAGAGTTGACCAAGGGAGGTCAGATAGGAAAGATAAAAGTGAGGAGCCTGGCACAAGTAAGTGGAAGCAATGCCAGGACTCAGCTGAGCGCCCCGTGGTCGCCAGCCCACGCCCCAAAGTTCAGAGCCCCTGGAGCCCCCTTTAGTCACCTCTTACGACAGGCAGGGGATACCGTGGGTGTTATTTTACCGCCCCCACCCACAGGGGGATACCACCAAGGCACCCAAGACGACACCACGCCGGATCTCCTGAAGGATTTGATACGTATTAAAAATGCTTATAGGGAAAGATGGCAAATATTTAGGGAACCCAACTGACCGAGTGGAATACCTGGACCTAGCCCGGGAAGTACGAAATCGATTGCTGGAAAGAAAGATTGAAAAATGGGAGGAAACTTGCCGTAATCTATTAGAAAACGAGTCAGATCGAGAATTTCGGCGGATTATATATGTAAAACAATAAGCATTCAATTATAAATTTCAGTATAATACCGTAGCGAAGCGCGGGTATCTTGCTAGTTAAACAATAAACTAGATATTATGAATTTACTGTCTCTATTGAATTTTCGCGTAACTCACTTGCACTCAAGAGAATGCAGCACGTTTCGCACCGAAAGAGCTCTGACGACCACCCACAACCATTCGCCACTCTATAGGTTATGTAACAACTACACTTAAGAAAATGGAAATTGCAACACCATGAAGTTATTGGTCGTTTGTGTTGATTTTCAAGATATGGAACGATGGCATGTAGGTATGTAAACGATCAAAGTTTCAGACCCATTGGATTGTTGCTACAGGTCTCCCCACGTGATTGGTCGCGGAGGAATCAACTCCAGTATACGGACTCTGGTGTAGCGTAGTTGACTTGCAGTCTGTGAGGTGAAGTGTTCCCCGTCAAACATACCTCGACGATAGAGAAGAGCACGCTATCAACAACTGTCGCCGTTTGAGAGGGCTCGGATAATTAGGCTGTGTGAGGCTGGATTATCGCTAAGGACTATCGCTGCACGTATTGGCCGACAGGCATCTACGGTACAACGTGTATGGCAGCAGTGGTCAAATGAAGGTACCCACACTCGTAGACCTGGCACAGGCCCAGCGCGACAGGCAACTGTGAGAGAGGATCGCCGCATCATTCGGATGGCCCGGATGGAACTCCATGCAACAGCAGCGCAAATTCGAGCAGCTGTGGCACCCCACGTTACACAACAAACAGTTGGTAATCGCCTGCGTGCAGCTGGATTACGAGCCCGTGTCCTTGCAGAAGGTGTTCCATTGACCCCACAGCAGCAACGTGTAAGGCTGGCCTGGTATCGAGAAAGACCGACGTGGGTCGACGAATGGCATAAGGTCGACTTTAGTGATGAATCGCGTTTCTGTCTTGCCCGCAGTGATCGCCGGAATCGTGTGCGCCGACGTACCGGGGAGAGGGGCCGCCAAGATTGATTGTCGAGAGGCACACAGGGCCAACACCAAGCATTATGGTTTGGGGATTTATTGGCTTTAATGTGAAATCACAATTAGTGCTTGTTGAGGGCACTACGACTGCTCGACAGTACATTGATAGGGTACTCTACCCAGTGGTTGTCCCTATGATGGTGATCATTGCTAATGGGATGTTTCAGTAGGACAATGCCCGGGTTCACACTGCACGCGTCTCCAGAGAAGCTCTCCACGACATCACATCCTTCGAATGGCCCGCCAGATCCCCGGACCTCAGTCCTATTGAGCATGTGTGGGACATGATGAGTCGGCAACTGGCCAACCGTCCTCAGCCACCCACAATTCTGGAACAACTGACCCGTGCAGTGCAGCAAGCATGGGCCACAGTTCCTCAGGAAGCGATCCAGGGCATTATTGACTCCATGCCTCGACGAATTCATCAATGTATTTCAGCTCGTGGTAGGTACATCCTGTATTGATTGTTGTCCAAACTTGCGGTCAGAGGGCCCTGAAAGTGAAATCATCGAATCACAACCAAACATTCGTCCTGCATGTTCAATTGCAGCATTGTAGCACCACTTCTTCTGGGTGTTGCAATTTCCATTTTCTTCAGTGTAGGCTATAATGAAGCTCTTAGCATAGACCATGGTCAGCCAACTGGCTGGCGTGTGGTGCAAGAGGGCGCGTGTGACGTCGGAGAGTCCATGTGACGTATGAGCGCAGAAGGTGGAGAGCCGCTGTTGTGGAGTGAAACGAAGAGAGAGCCTCACACGTGCAGTGCCATACGTGGTGCTGGTGGTAGTGGTACAGTACGTATGGATGAACCGGGCACATCACGGTGCGACAAGCTACCTACCCTCCGATCTTTTTAACTTGATGGGAAGATCTATATTTTTTTCTTGAAAATGATAGGAATGCTAGTTTAGTTTAGTTTAGTTTAGTTTAGTTTAGTTTAGTTTAGTTTAGTTTAGTTTAGTTTAGTTTAGTTTAGTTTATTGCCTTTCTTATATGGTGGAGCTCAGGCTATGAAGCCTGCTATTATGCCAAACCATATTATACAACAGCTTTATACAATTTACAGAATAATGTGCATACAATCATGTTTACATATATTTCTAAAAATCATTAAAATTAATATACTTAACCTCTATAAGTTTGTATCCTTATTGATGATTAAGAGCTAATTATTAAATTTTTACGTTGGTGAAGTCTCCTTTTTACATATTTGTGTACCACATTAAACATTTCCTTTTAAATAACTTCGGATTGCCTATGCCTCTAATTTCAGCTGGGATTGAGTTCCAGGAACGTATGGTAGCAGGTATGAATGAGTTGTACGAGTTACTGTGGTGAATGGGAATGGACAAGAGGGAACGTGTCGATGACCTTGAGGGAGCTCTATCGGAAGGGGAGAGGTATTTAAAGTCTGTTCTAAGATAGTCTGGTTTGTTTGTTTGCAGAATACTGTGGAGAAGGGAAACAGCGTGGTATTTACGCCGTTCAGTCAATCTTAGCCACGACAGCTGAGAGAGGAAAATGTTTAGTTTGTATATGGAGAAGTAAAGTTGCTTCATAACTCTTATGCTACTTCATAACAAAGTTAGGTTACAATAAAATATGTAGAGAGAAATATGTACTACACATACCGCATTGTACCTGCAGCCCTTGGTCCTCCCCCTACGAATGACGTTGTGTTTCCCCTCGCCCCTCTAGCCATCACTTCTCTGTTACAGTACTAAGTACTTCGTTTCGCTGCCCGAGCAGAGTGTGTGACGTGTTACCTGACATCACACGTACACGCAGTTGGCTGACCCTGGCATAGACAATAACTTGGACTTCGACATATCAATATCCAAATACATAAAGCGTTTTTCAGCTACACGGCCATGACACTAAGCATTAAAATCACGTTGAAAGCTATCAAAAGTTATAGGTACTGAATAATTTAGTTATTAAGAAGTTTTAGTTATTAAAATCTAAGACTTGTATCAATGTAATTTAATTCATAATTTAGTTATTAAGAATTGTATTTTTAGTTATTTAGTAATTTAATAAGTAATTTAAAGATTTTTAGGTTTACTGTACTTAATTGGGGTTTACTACCCTGTTGTAAACCGGCTATTAAATAAATAAATTTTCGTACAGTAGAAAACCATATAATCTATCAAGAACGGATACAGCAGCTTGTTACATATATTTATATATTAAAACATATTTGTCCAGTCCGTCCGTCCGTTCTACTGGACCGATTTGCTTCACTTTTGTTTTATTCCCTCCAGAATTAACTGCCAATGAGTCATCAGACAACGATAGTTCTCTAAGTCAAGTCAACTTTGAGTAATCTAAAAGTAAAGTCTTCCAAGTTCTTTGAAAACAAGGAGCAATATCTTTACGCGAAGATATCGGCGAATCGAAACGATGTGAAATGGCGGCGACCAAAGGAAATCTGCAATTTCAACCGAAATTGGCCCACATATGACTTAACACTATCTGGAGAAAAATGCCGCGGGAGTAAGGCACCCCTTGCATTCAAAGGTATGGAGTGGGGAGGGAGTCCAATATTAGTGTCGAATCCATACTTTTCAGGGTCACTGAGACGAATTGTGACACCATGGATGCCGATTAAATTCAACTTCAGCCTCCATCGATATTTGGGACCTGAGAAATGAGAAAGAATATGTCCAAAATGACAGTGATCGGTAGTGAATTCACAGTTTGGGGTTTTCTAGGCTGATTGGTGACAGTGCCAATGGCAGTTGGAATCGTGTACATCATATCTACAGGCCGTCTCAAACCCTTTGGGTCAAATTGGAAAAGGTGATAGTGGCTCCACAAACGATTGTATTGAGATAGGGAACCAATGGTCGGAAATGCATATTTATTGCGTTATGGACATACACAGCGTACACAGCATAACAATAACGTAGCTCATAGTAATTGTTCAAAGAGACGACCACCAGTCTCAATGCATGCATGGCAATGGCGCATGAAGTTCTATAGCACTCTCTCAAATATCCCTCGTGTCTGTTGTACCAGGAGACAGGCAGCTTGAACCCTACCAAGCAGGTCTTCATCCGTTACACGGGGGTTTCATACACCAACGACTTGACGAAACTCGAGAGGTGTGAGATCCGGCGATCGCGCTGGCCATCAGACAGGACCTCCCGTTCGAATCCAAAGATGACAGTACGTGTTGTTCAGGTGATCGTGGCCCAGCGTCATGTTGAAACCACATCCTTTCGTGAACAAGTAGGGATACAGCCTCCAGGAACTGTGGTAGCACTTTTCGCAGGAACACCAGGGACGGTAGACCACTCAAACGGGAAGGAAGCAAATAAGGTCCTATTAGGTGACTTTGGGCAATGCCCGCCCATACGTTGACAGAGAATCGTTGCTGGTGGCCACCGATGGGGGTGGCGTGGAGATGGTCTTCTCTCCAGACATGGCTGTTGAAGCTGCTGAGAACACAATCATGGGCGAATGAGGCCTCTCCGTGAAAAATACAAACTGTACAATGTTCGGCACTACAGCACTGCGGTGGATAATCCATTGGCAGAAGTGAACGTGGGGCTCAAAATCTGTTGGTCCTAGTGCTTGCAGAGGTTCCTTATGATAGTTGTGTGCAGTACGTCTGTTTGGTGGTCTGGGGTGTACGCTGCATATCACCCGCTGCCTGTTCCAGTGTACAACAGTCACCCGGAATCATTGCAAGAGTGCGGCACAGCTGCTTTCGTCGTTGCAATACATGCATTGAGAGGGGCGGTCGTCACCTTGAACACTTAATATGAGCTACGTTGTTGTTAAGTGGTGTATGCTGTGCATGTCCATAACACAATAAATATGCATTTACGACCATTAGTTCCCTGTATCAATATAATCGGTTGTGAACCCACTATCACCTGTTTCAGTTTTACCCAGGAGGTTTGAGGCAGCCTGCATAGTACGACGTGTCAATATAAGGGGTGATCAAAACGTTTCTGATCGACAGCCGTACAGTTCTGAATCGGGATGCCAAGCAAGCAGACTCACAGTGAGTACTGAGTGACTCGTCCCACCGACGCACGAGGTTGAAGATCCCCGAGTGGTAAAACACCGTGTCCTGGTGCGTGAAGAAGTCCGCAACCGCCTGCTGCACATCCTCGACCGACAGAAAGCGTCGACCCTTAAAGGCGTTTCTGAGGAGACCGAAGGCTTGATAAACGCGACCCGCACGGAACTTAGAGAGCACCGTTCCATAACGGTGGTTTTCGAAAGTCATGCTGCCCCATACACTGTCTTAATTCTCCGATAGCTGTCCACAGGTGTTTGTCCTTTGGAAGCCAAGAACAGAATAACAGTACGTTGGTCCTGTTTGGACGCATTTGGTAATAACGTCGCCATAAGTTCACTTAGCAGGTTTTAACGCACGCTCTTCGGTACGACATAACTACCACACTAATCCCTTTGCTAACATGTCCGTGCTTATACACTCGCACCGGAGTCGTGCTAAGTTCCATATCCGCTGCAGCAACGCCCTCAAACGGAAACTTTTGATCACGCCTTATAAATACAGTTATCATTAATTTTTATTTCTTGAAAGGATCAATTACTTCCCAGACAATCTCGGCTGTCAAGAGGACAAAGTTCCACGCAAAACAAAATAATCTAAACCTAAAATTAAAATTAAACACATAACTCCCCCTGTGGCTGGGGGCGGTAGAATAACACCCACGATATACCCTGCCTGTCGTAAGAGGCGACTAAAAGGGGACCCAAGGGCTCTGAACTTCGCAGAGGGAGGATTGGAGACCACGGGGCCCTTAGCTGAATCCTGGCGTTGCTTCCACTTACTTGTGCCAGGCTGCTCATTTTCATCTATCCTTGAACCTCCTCGGTCAACTCTTGTTCTTTTCCGACGCCGGCGGTATTAGAGTACTCGAAGCCATTCATTTTCACGCCCTTCGTGGCCCTTGTCTTCTTTTGGCCGATACCTTCCATTTAAAAAATCGTAGAAAAATGTTCGTAAATTTTCAATCAGGCCGCCTCTGTGGTGCAGTGGTTAGTGTGATTAGCTGCCACCCCTGGAGGCCCGAGTTCGATTCCCGGCTCTGCCACGAAATTTGAAGTGTGGTTCAAGGGCTGGCACGGGATCCACTCAGCCTCGGGAAGTCAGATGATTACAGGACGGTTCGATTCCCTCCTCAGCCATCCTCGAAGTGGTTTTCCGTGGTTTCCCCAATTCTCCTCCAGGCAAATGCTGGGATAGTAGCTAACTTAAGGTCACAGCCGCTTCCTTCCCTGTTCCTTGTCTACCTCTCCCGATCTTCTCGTCCCCTACAGTGCCCCTGTTCAGCATAGCAGATGAGGCAGCTTGGGCGAGGAACTGGTCCTCCTCCCCAGTTGTATCCCCAGACCCAAAGTCTGACGCTCCAGGACACTGCTTTTCGGGTGGTAGAGGTGGGATCCCTCACTGAGTCCGAGGGAAGACCAACCCTGTAGGGTAAACGGATTAAGAAAGAAAGAAAACAACCACGTTATTTGCTTTGTGTCACAATAACTACTTTTACGGTTTTCGGAGACGGCGGGGTGTCGGAATTTAGTCCCGCCGGAGTTCTTTTACGTGCCAGTAAATATATCGACATGAGGTTGACGTATTTGTGCACCTCCAAATACCACCGGACTGAGCCAGGATCGAACCTGCCAAGTTGGGGTCAGAAGGCCAGCGCCTCAACCGTCTGAGGCACTCAGCCCGGCTACAAAACATCACTTCACATACAATTAACAGGGCCCTATTTCATAAAACTCAGCAGGTGCGACAATTTCGACAAGTAGGCCCCTATGCCAGTTCTGACAAATTTTTGAGTATGTCATTACAAAATTGTCCGTTTCATAAATGTCACAAGTTTCCTTTACTTGACAGGCAAAGTAGAGTAACTTGCCAAACTTAAAGAAATTTCAAAAGCGCGACAATTTTACGTCAGACGCGACAATTTTATGTCAGACCACGGCCGACTGGATCCCTCGCTGCGGAACTAGCTAGAGCGACGCATCAAGTCAGCTGTAGTGAGACCTAGTAAGTCTACTTTATTACGCTCTAGATGGCTCTGAAGAGTGATATCGATCATTGTATGCGATGACACTGAAATTGAATGTTAGGTTAATCATTTGCCTAAAAACCCGGCGTGGTCCCATTTAAATGTCTTCACTACTCTCACTACTACTGTTACTGGAGTACATTATCCACAAGAGAATTTAAATCACAAAACATTCACGAAAATAAACCCCCAAGTTATATACACATTACCCAAACCCAAACCCAAACCCAAACCCCATGGCACTACAGCCCTTGAAAGGCCTTAGCCTACCAAGCGACCGCTGCTCAGCCCAAAGGCCTGCAGATTACGAGATGTCGTGTGGTCAACACGACGAATCCTCTCGGCCGTTATTCTTGGCTTTCTAGACCGGGGCCGCTATCTCACCGTCAGATAGCTCCTCAATTCTAATCACGTAGGCTGAGTGGACCTCGAACCAGCCCTCAGGTCCAGGTAAAAATCCCTGACCTGGCCGGGAATCGAACCCGGGGCCTCCGGGTAAGAGGCAGGCACGCTACCCCTACAACACGGGGCCGGCTATATACACATTACAGGTTACATAAATATAGAAGTTTACCTGTCACTTCTACAATGACAATTGTACACATTTGTAAATATGCAAAAAAAAAAAAAGTAATGACATATGTTCAAGAACACTACATCAGAGCCTCTCAAACGTCGTAACTCTTACGCGTGCAAACCGAGGTGCAGAGGTTCCGTGCACCGTTCATCGGTCCGATTCGGACCAGCGTTTTGTCTCGGGGCGACTCGGCTAAGCTCGGCTCAGCTCTGCTTGGATGGTTGAGCGCTGCAGAACAAGTGAGGAAGGGAGAGACAGGCGAAGCAAGCGAGACAGCGCTATTGCTCAAAATCGAGGAGTGAGGGTCTGCACTCCGGTCAACCTAGCGAAGTCCTCTTTTGCACCTTGCACCGCGCAATGCACCGATGCATGCACCCTGAGAAGCCCTGCCCTACATGTAGCCTACAGTATGACAAGTGAGTAAAATTTTTACCTGGCGGTCCAAAAGTTTTATGAATCAGACATTTGTAAATTTGTCGTAAAATTTAATTTCGTGTATCTATTTCTAGCCGAGTGCAGCCCTTGTAAGACAGACCCTCCGATGAGGGTGGGCGGCATCTGCCATGTGTAGGTAACTGCGTGTTATTGTGGTGGAGGATAGTGTTGTGTGTGAGTTGCAGGGATGTTGGGGACAGCACAAACACCCAGCCCCCGGGCCATTGGAATTAACCAATTAAGGTTAAAATCCCCGACCCGACCGGGAATCGAACCCGGGACCGTCTGGACCGAAGGCCAGTACGCTGACCATTCAGCCAACGAGTCGGACGTAAAATCAACTAAATATTGTAAACGTGTAAGGTTTTATGCAGCAGGAAATTGGTACTATGTAAACCTGTCTCTCAATTTCCTGTCACCTGTCGGATTCCTAAAAGTGAACGTTCTAGAAACTACTCGGGCAGCGCATAGAATAATTTCTTATCAATATACGTTATCTGACTTATTTATAACGAATGCTGTGGAGAAACACGTCCCTCTAGTAATATTATAAATCTTCATGGTATCTTGATAATAGATCACATTATCCCCTATATGCTACACGAATACTCTACACAAAACCTTGTAGACTAAACATTTCCTAAGCAATCGATGAGAAAATATGCGAGTTTATAGCAGCAGTTAATGGCAGCTCCGTATATTGTAATCTTGTCTTATGACTTTATCAGAAAGCTGTAAGCCGTAATGGAATATAAACTTGAGCGTGCACTATAGGTGATTTATTAACGGCATCTCGTATTAAATTCTGCACAAAATGGCAGAGCATTGATTTGCGCATCTATAATACCAGCCTGTGGAATGAAATATGAATCCTCGACCCGGGTATGATGCCAGAGGATATTAAATCTTTTATTTTTATTTTAAAATATAGGCGATGGGGAAATGATTAGTTGTTTCCAGAAGATTCTGCGCTCCAGGCTATTAAGATACTTGAACTTGATTTACTTCTCGTGGAAATTACGGCGCACTGCAACCACTATTTTATCGAAACGTTCTTCATAGAGGCAAAGAAATGAAGGTGGGGACAGATATTTCTAGGAGCCAAAAGCTAGATTATCAGCCATGGACATAATAAATTATTATTGACTTAATAATAATAATAATAATAATAATAATAATAATAATAACAATAATAATAATAATCATCTCTAGTAAAAGGAACCTCAGGCGTGATTAACGCAAGTGCTTAAATGCTGGCTTTCCACCCGGATTGCCGAGGTTTGAATCCCGTTCGATTTCGGGTTGGAATTTATACTAGAAAAATCACATAACATCAGGAAGGGCATCAGGTCTTAAACCCTCGGCTAAAAAAATGAGATTGGTGCCTGTAGCGATGCTACAAACACAGAGGATAAGCCTAAGTAAGTCTAAGAATTGCCTTTGCTGGTGAGCTGTAGTGTTTCCAGTGCACTGTATCTTCTGGTATGGGCTAGAATAAATTTTTTTCATTGACATATCCCAGGCTCAACCTTGACTTTCACAATTTGAAAGTCACTGAGGTATGAGTGATGCTAGTAATACCATTCCTCATGCAGCCAGTCCCTGTTATGAATGGTGTGAAAATATCGCTCATAGGGTTGGTTGGTGCATGGATTTCAGTGGGCTTGGCAGACTGATATGCAATAGCAACTTTTGGCTCGGTGAGGAAAGCAACGGGAAACGACCTCACTCCTCATTTCCCTAATACGCCTCTTCAGTGACGCCTAGGCTATTTGTGACAGCTGTTGGCGGAGCTGTGGAGGATCGAATCAGCCTTCGGGTTGAATACCCAACATACAACATACAAGCCTACGAAACATATTTTAATAATTAAATTAAATGGGGTGTGGACACCGAAGAGGCCTGGTGCAGGTCTTCCGAGTTGACGCCGTATAGGCGACCTGCGCATCTGTGAGATTGGGGCCCTACTAATCATGAAGACGCCACACAAACCCAGACCCCGCGCCACTGGAATTAACCAATGAAGGTTAAAATCCCCTACCCGGCCGGGAATAGAACCCGGGACTCTCTGGACCAAAGGGCAGCACGCTAACAATTTAGCCACGGAGCCGGACATGTTGATGATGATGATAATAATAATAATAATAATAATAATAATAATAATAATAACGTGACGGTATCTCTCCTATTCTGTTTTACTTAGTTCTAGATAAACCTATTAGAGAATGGGAAAGGAACGTCAATGGTGTGAACATCGGATATTTTGGAAGCAAAGCCAAAGTGAACTGTTTAGCCTTTGCTGATGATCTAACGATTATTACAAAGACCAGAAATGAAACCAGACACGCCGTACACAGATTACACAATATAGCATCAAAGGACATCGTACGAAAAACCCCAGTACTTAGAAAATCTACACGTACATAGCAAGAAAACACTGCTAGAGATGGAAAACGGCACAATTTCACAGGTGTCCTCCATCAGATACTCCCCCTGTGGGTGGGGGCGGTAGAACAACACCCACGGTATCCCCTGCCTATCGTAAGAGGCGACTAAAAGGGGCCTCAGGGGCTCTGAACTTTGGAGCGTGGGTTGGCGACCACGGGGCCCTTAGCTGAGTCCTGGCATTACTTCCACTTACTTGTGCCAGGCTCCTCACTTTCATCTATCCTATCCGACCTCTCTTGGTCAACTCTTGTTCTTTTCGTACCCCGACGCTATTAGGTTTGCGAGGGCTAGGGAGTCTTTCATTTTCACGCCCTACGTGGCCCTTGTCTTTCTTTGGCCGATACCTTCATTTTCCGAAGTGTCGGATCCCTTCCATTTTCCCCTCTGATTAGTGTTATATAGAGGATGGTTGCCTAGTTGTACTTCCTCTTAAAACAATAATCACCACCACCATCCATCAAATACGTTGGAGAAATCATATTACCATCGGCACTAGACAGTATGACCAACGTAGGAAGAGCTAACGTCGAATTACTACAACAAAATAATCGTATCGCGTAATGCAAAATTACGACATAGCAAGACAGTTGTTATGCCTGGAGCTTAATACACCTCAGAAACAATATCCCTTGGAGTTACTAAAAAAAATATTAAAATCGAAAAACAAGAAAGAAAAGTCTCCGGAAAGTGTATGGTTCCACGAGAGAAAATGGAATGTGGATTACGAGCAGGTTCACTGAAATTCACTGAAATTCGATGGCCATATCTAGAGAATAGACAGCGACAAACTCACCAAAAGATTATTTAAAATAAGCAACTCAAAGGAGGTCAAAATAAACTGGCTAGAACTAACCAAAGCGGGCCTCCAAGAAAAGGAATATTACGGATGTCATAGAAGATCGTGGAATCTTTAGTACAATAGTAGCCAAGTACAAATTCGTGGAGAAACCTAAAAATAAAACTGGTAGCAAGTGGTCCACAGAGCGCAAGATGCAATACAAAACATTCATGAAAAGATTTTGGGGGGATAAGAAGGCGGAAACCATCAGGCCAACGACAAACGCGCTCTTTGAATGGGCCTAACGAAGAAATCATAATAATAATAATAATAATAATAATAATAATAATAATAATAATAATAATAATAATAATAATAATAATAATAATAATAACTAGTGAAACCGTGCTGCTTTGCGACATTCGTCATAAATAGGTCAGATAACTCTTCTTGATATGCCTTTCGTAGTCATATTTTTTGCCTTCCTTTTCAATAGTTTTATGACCATTCGGCCGTATCTGGATCAACATTTCCGAACGATCTTGCCTGAAATAGGGCAAAATACAATTGGCTGTGGCTGAATACTAGTTCGGGTAGGTAGACTACTCACTTTTTCAAGCTTTTGTACCTGCGTTTTATTAATGGTCATAAAGAAAGCTAATCGACTTGATATTTTCCCGTCTGTACGTACGTAGATGGTTTTCTCTTACCCGCATGTTAGTTATTAGGAGCGTTCTGCCATCTGTTGAGTATATTCAGAAGCTGGGGAAGATCATAGAATCCAGGATTATCAGCAGACAGTAATATTCCTCCATCATCAGAGGAAGTGTATACTCCCTGACTTGACAGGTAGTAATCATTAATTTAGTCGCTTAGCAACCTGCTAAGTACAGAATGTATTGGGGGTTAGGGTACGCCTTCGCCTGCAATTATTGGAGTGTCATGATTTGATTTTGAAAAGAAAAATCTGTACACTTTTCAAGAAATGCAAGATTTCTCCTGTACTATTGAGACGTTTTGGAAGATTTTGGTACAAAGCGCACCTTTTAACTCCCTCTGGTTTAAGAGCTTTAAGAGTTTTGTGAAACATACACTGTAGCTTTTAATATGTATAGATAATACAAATACACATCATCACTACAGGCTGTTACGTCTTTAGGCGTCCAGTCCGCAAGTCTCTGTGAATTAACTAACAGCTTCCACAATCCTCTAATTGCAACTAGCTCCGTAACTTCGTTTATTTCCTCACCGGTCTCCGTCTGTTTCTCTTACCCTCCATGGTGGCGTCCATGATTTTGTTTCATTTGACCACGTCATCGAAGCCGCTTTATACGGACAGGTCTTCATTCATAAAATCCTCCTCCCGTAGTTCCTAAGTTTTTGTAACGGAGATCATTATTGCTACTTTCATATATCTGTGGATCAACGGTGGAGTGTTTGCCTCCGGATCATAATATCGCAGGTTCAAATCCGGCAGTGGTATGAGTATTGCTCTTATGGACCTTCAAGGTGCGAATACACCCGTACCCCTTAGACACCCATAATTCCTCGTGATTAAGGAATAGTATAATGTACTTTACTGTATATTGTATTATGAAAGAATGAAAAAAAAAGATGAGGCATTCTTTTGCCCGTGAATTGAACTATGAATTGTTAAAAGGGCATAAGTCCATTGAACCTAGTTCTTAAAAAACTCAGAAAAAGTTTCTGTAACCCGCGTTATTGAATTATGGAAGCAAAAACTCTTGTAATAAGTCTGGATACTTCTGATCGACCTATATAACTCCAGAAATCAAAAATAAAGTTCATTTTTTGTACGTTTTGTTATGTTTAAAGTGCATTGACTTAAGTCCTTTTAGCAATTCATTCAGTTTTACTTATTGCATTTGCATTTTAAACGTTCCATTCTTTGAAAATTAGCCTTTATTTGGAATATTAAACAAAGTGTTTATTGGTAATTGTAGCATATAATGCATTTACATTAATAGAAACACAATCTCCGAAAATTAAAAAAAGCAAATTATTCTTGAAAGTATGAAGTTTATCTAAGCCAACAAGTATTTACCTTATCACATACTAATACTGAAATATCACCAGAAGAGATAGAAATAAATCAAGAAATATTTTAATTAGCCAATCTTCCTTAATATCAATGCAGAATGTTTTTAAGTGTTAGCATCTTTATTCTTTTAAAACTGACCATTAAAATCGTGGATAGTATAATCAGTCTTCGTCACCCTCATTGTTCAAACCATCCATATTGTTACATTTTAAAATGTCTTTATAAAATCATCTTCCTCCTTATCTGCGGAATGTATGGTAGGAGTTGCTCAATATCCTTCAACGTTTTAGTGTGGATGGGAACAGAACCTTCAGGGTATGTCAAGTTATGTGGAAGCGTAATGTCTCCTACACCTGGCTGAATTAGCTTAAATGTGTGTTTCACAAACGTTCCAATGTATGGGGAAACAACAACACATCCAGGGCTTACTACTTTTTAACTCTCCATGAAGGAACTGACTACCCCGACTAAGCTCGAGATTGTCCCGGATGCAATGCCTTTTAACACGAAAGGATGGGTATAATCCACAGGAACAGATTCATATATATAAGTGAAATCCATCAAAATGTGGATTTACGCTCTTTAAGCAATTCAAGATTCAATTATTAAAATAATTACTTAACATTCTCCTTTTCATAAATACATTCTCAGGGAGAAAGCACAATGGCGCAATAGTTATCTCTTTGTTGCCTTCCTTCATTTTCCTTCTGAGTTGCTCTGGTACATCTTACACGTAATTCATCACGCTGTGAATCCCCGGCAGTTTATCAGTGTTGAAGAGAAGTCTTCTATTTGTTTGTGTGTGTTCTAATATTTTTCTACTGTTAAGCAGTTGTTACTGAATATTTTGATTCTATGGAGTGCGGCGATAATCATGGCATGACCTGTACTGACACGGAAATTCGTTATGAATTTGATCTGTGATTGGTTTTGTTATTTAATTGTTCTTAAGCGCATTTTATTTTTGTATCTTTCACGAGCAGGTTCAATTTTTACCGTTCTTTTTGTGGGGCGATACGGTGGCACAGTAGTACCCGGCATTGCCTGGACAAATTTATTACATGCGATTAAATGCATCCTCCACTCCCGAGCCTATAGACATTTTGTGTTGTCTATTTCTTCACCCCCAGGTACCCTTGAATTTCAATATTGCAGTAGTTGACCGTTGTTATTATAAAACTCGAAATAAGTCCCTTCTAAAGCCCCTGCACCCTATATTTCACAAAAAATAATTTGCAGCTTAGTTTCTCTTCTGTTTTACCTTGAACTTAAATGTAGTTTTCATAAATTTATGCGCTGCCTTTGTCCCATTATGCCCTGGAAACCAAAATGAGCTCCCTCTGAACCCCCAGTCCTCTTGAGTTTCTAAAAATAACTTGCATCTTAAATTCTTCCCCCCCCCCTATTGTCTTAAAATTAAATAGTAAGTTTCACGAATATTTGTGTCGCCGTTATCCCGTGATGATCTTGAACAGAGCCGTTCGATATGGCAACACCGTTGACATAAAAGCAACACTGTTTTCTTAATGTGCAGTCGGACAGTTGATAGGTGCAAAACGTCCATTCAACGCTCCATGTAAAAGAACCCTGGTGACACATTTGGTCTTCTTGTAAGTTATGTAAGTCATTGTTCATAAAGTACATGAAGATTTTGAAACAGTTCTAATGACAGTGGACACGTTTTAGTCGAGAATATTTTGTTCTAGGGTTAACAATATGTTAAGCTGAGGTCACATTTTTCATTCACTGCTTTACATCACTGCGTGAATTCATTGCTCTCGATAATAAAACCGATGAAACGTGTATTACTCCATTATTCTAGTGTATAGAATGTTTTTAGTCAACATACACAGAATGTGACACTAAAGAGAAAAAAACAGATGTATAATTGAAATACACTTCATTTTCAGAATGAAAGCAATGGCATTTAACATTAAAATGTTTTATGAATCTACTCTTTGTTCCCGTGAGAAGAGAATATTATTCTCCTAAATGAAATATTCATGATAGCGATAAAACAACACACAGTTGACGAGCATGGTGTATGTTGATGATGTTCGCGTGGAATAAAATATTGCTCATGAAGACGTAGCTGAGTAAACAAAAACAGTAGCCTACATCATTGAAAACAACCGAAAATATATTACTATGTTTGATTCATTGATGTTCGCGTGGAATAAAATATTGCTCATGAAGACGTAGCTGAGTAAACAAAAACAGTAGCCTACATCATTGAAAACAACCGAAAATATATTACTATGTTTGATTCATTGCAGGGGCTTGAGATATTTTTGTCTTCAACGTCATGTAGCCTACTCACTACGTAACGTGCAAACCCTGACTAATAATCTTCGTTCCTGTAATGTCCAGTGTCTCTCATCACTTCTTGTCAAGTTTTATTAGCATTTATAGAGCTAGTAGCGGTATACAGGCCGTACACATCGTTATGAAAATATTTTTCTACTTTCTATTCTTTCTTCTTCTTCTTCTTCTTGTTCTTCTTCTTCTTCTTATCATCATCATCATCATCCGACTCATTGGCTGAATGGTCAGCGATGATCCCTTCGGTTCAGAGGCTCGCAGTTTCGATTCCCGGTCGGATAGGGGATTTTAATCGCATCTGATTAATTCTTCTGGCGCGGGGACTGGGTGTTTTTGTTTGTCCCAGCACTTTCCTTTTAACATTCAGACAACACACCACACTACCAAGCACCACAGAAACAGGCAATAGGAGTTACACACCTCCAGATATGCTGGCGTTAGGAAAGTCATCTGACGCCAGAACAGGGCCACAGTCCCCAACTGCGATCCCTACAGGTGTGCAAAAAGCGGTGGAAGATGATGATGATTATTATTATTATTATTTCATCTTCTTTCTTTCTTAATCCGTTTACCTCCAGGGTTGGTTTTTCTCTCGGACTGAGTATAGTATCCCACCTCTACTGCCTCAAGGGCAGTGTCCTGGAGCGTGAGACTTTGGGTCGGGTATACAACTGGGGAGGAGGACCAGTATCTCGTCCAGGCAACCTCACCTGCTATGCTGAACATGGGCCTTATGGGGGGGGGGAATTGGAAGGGATAGACAAGAAAGAGGGAAGGAAGCGTCCGTGGCCTTAAGTTACTGTAGGTACCATCACGGCATTTGCCTGGAGGAAAAGTGGGAAACCACGAAAAACCACTTCGAGGATGGCTGAGGTGAGAATCGAATCCCTCTACTCAGTTGACCTCCTGAGACTGAGTGGACCCCGTTCCAGCCCTCGTACCACTTTTCAAATTTTGTGGCAGAGCCGGAATCGAACCCGGGCCTCGGCGCGGTGATAGCTAATCAAGGCTCGGTGTAAACTGGATTGAGCGTGACATGTGCACCTCGTGTGCATATTTCATTAGAAATCCTCAAACAAAGTCAAATTGTTCTGCTAATCCTTAAACACCACGAAAATGACACCCACGTCTGCAAGAATTAGTCGAATACCCATTTCTTGGTGCATCAAAGAGGGGAAAACAGGATCTGCACAGAAAGCTCAAATGCGATGCATTACTTGTGCGCATACGCCTAACAATCTAGGGAACACACCGAATGCACAAAAACAAAAGCAGTACAATGGGTGGCATCTATTGTGTATTTATCAAACTTGATCAACGAGCCCATACTTGGCAGTTCGATAAGTGCAACGCGGCGAAGATTTGTCGAGTCGACAGCTTTACAAAGGTGAAAAATGAGTGAATCCTCCTAATTCAGTACATCATATATTCCATCATTAGGCGGAGTAAACAAATTCAAACATGTTTCGGCTTGTTTGAGCCATTTTCAGTGAAAAATGAGGGGGGGTTGAAATAATTTACATAATATAAGTTTAAAAATGCCAAAAAAAACATAATGAAGGAGCAAATGAAGAAACAAACAAAAGAGAGTCTAGACAAAAACAAAATTAGCACAAATATACAATATTTACATCAATATGCGGAGCAAAAAAAACTCACTGCGACAAAATTCAGTGAAACAGGTGTTAATTTAAAATAATAATGGAAAATAAAAACTGTGTTAACTTAACAAAGGAATGAAAAACAAAAGATACAGATGCAAATGAACAATAGTAGCACATGGTGAGGTTGTGGACCTCATTGTTTACAAAATATTGGTTTTGTAACAGTAACAAAACAGGTTGAAATCACTGTCGAAAACCATCCTTGTAGAAACCCATCACATCAAATTGGTTAGGAGAGAAGCGGGAGCAAATATTTTTGAGAAACCAAGCCTGATATAACGTGCAGGCGAAAAGCCTGTGACAAGGAAAAACGCCGATGAAATTTAAAGTTTTAGAAACAGCAGCATTCTCAATATCTTGACACCATTTTCACACCAGGCAAATGCTGGGGCTGTACCTTAACTAAGGCCACGGCCGCTTCCTTCCAACTCCTAGGCCTTTCCTATCCCGTCGTCGCCATAAGACCTATCTGTGTCGGTGCGACGTAAAGCCCCTAGCAAAAAAAAAATATCTTGACAATCCAGCGGTTCCCTTCTTGATTATTGTTTCATATGTTGGCTGGCTGCTTTGTCTTATTATAAAGGGTCGGAGGGGTCGCGACATAAAATTGAGAAGCTCTGTTAGGTAGACGACAGATGCATGGTAAACTGTAAGTGACCTAGTGGAAACCGTCAATGAAGTTCTAATATGTAATGAAAAAAATGCGGTTGTGTGAGAAACGTGGGCTGATCAGTAAAAAGTGTGGAATGGGTGTGTAGAAAACTTAAACTTACGGTGTTTAGCAGGTGGTTGTCCTCTCGAATGGCCTGGCCTTCTCAAAGTAACGGTCTCGTTCGCGTGATTGAGTCTATTGTTGGTTCAGCTGTGTTTGCGAGGATGGAAAGAGCGGAGGGGAAAGAGGTGGTGCAGGGCTGGTGTGAGGAGGGGGGAGTGGTGGTGAGTTGGAGAGATGGAGGTGGGGTTTGTTTGTATTATGGAAGTTCTGACAAATATATGGCATGAATGTTTCAAGCGGAATGTTCTTTTTTCTCGCTGACTTCATTTAAATTGTGAGAGGGGTTCATAAACTGATCTAAATCGATGTGGATACTCTCGAGAACGTTGAGCAAGGTGCATTTTTGCTCATAATGCAAGATATTAAGGCCTATCTATTGAAGTGTATTCGTGGCTGGATGCTTTAAATGTTCACTCATAGCTGAAAAACGATTATATTTGAGAGCGTTGCGATATTCGGGGTATCTTATGACAAAATTGCGGCCTGTTTGACCAATATAGCTTGAATTACAGGATTGGCATTTTAATTTGTAAACTCCAGAGTTCAAATATTTGTTGTTAATGTTGTTATTGTTATTGTTGACAGTGTGTGGATTGAAAATGAGTTTGGAGTTGGTGTGGTAGGTTCTATAAGCTATTTTGATGTTGTGTTTCTTAAAAGTGTTAGAAATTTGGGAAATGCTACTATTATTGAAAGTGAATGTGGAAAACTTTTCTTTAGGAGCGGAATCTTTTTCTAGGGTAGTCTTGGGTCTGCTTTTATATCTATTGATGATTCTGCTGGCGAAGGTTCTACTGAAACCATTGTGTTCTGCAATATTGTAAATGGTATTAATTTCTTTTTTGTAATTCTTGCGAGATAAAGGGACAGTTAATGCTCTGAGGACCATGCTATTGTAAGCTGCTTTTTTTATATATGTCTGGGTGCACAGAGGTCTGATGGATGGTATTGATGATGTGGGTGGCTTTCCTGTATATATTGAAGGATAAAGTGTTGTTACTGTTGCGCATAATGGTTAAGTCCAGGTAATTAAGGGCATTATTGTTTTCTGACTCTATGGTGAATTTTATATGTGGGTCAGTGGAGTTGAGGAATTCAAGTACTGTGTGCTGTTAGTAACGTGGGAGTCTAAAATAACAAACATGTCATCTACAAAGCGTGTCCAGTGTTGAATGACGTTGATCTTGCCAATGATGTGAGAATGCTCTAAATGATCAATGTAGATATCCGCAAGGATTCCTGAAGCTGGTGACCGCATGGGAAGACCTATCCGTTGGTAAATGACATTATTGAAAGTGAAGAAATTGTTGTTCAAAGTAAATTCCAGAATCCGAATAAATTCGTCTATTTCGCCTATACTTAAATTGCTGAAGTTGGAGAGATTGTTCTTGATCAATGGTACGGTGCTGTTAACATTAACATTAGCATACATGTCACTAATATCAAAAGAATGAAGAGTGTGGTGTTTGGATAAATTAAATGTTTAATCTTGTTGCAGAATTCTAAGTAGTTCTTTACTGATGTGTTGGCTTGAGAACGATAGTGTGACTTGAGGAATTTGTGAATGAACCGAGATATTTCATAAGTCGGACTGTTTCTGAAATTGATAATGGGTCTTATGGGGATGCCTGCTTTATGGATCTTGGGTAGCGCTTTGGCTGTGGGAAGCTTCGGATTCATGATAATCATTTTGGATTTTTCAAGGTCATTAAACAGAAACGAAACGTTCTTGATGATGGTTTTTAGGTCTCTTTGTATTTTATTAGTTGGATCTTTTTAGAGGTTGTGAAGTTGTTGTCTCATGTGTCCAAACCTATCTGTGTGAAGCCGCTACGTGGAGTGACCGGTAGTGCGAACTAAGTGAAAGCCGAGCTGTCAATCAAGATTTCTGAAGGGAACGCCGCTCCATGTAAATATACTTTGGGACAAAATATGACAGTCTCAGTTCCTGGAAGCGAGCTGGAAGCCAGCAGTCAATCACACCCTGCATCCTGCTGAGTTGACGAGTTGTAAGTGATCCTTGTTTGGTGTGGAGAGGTTGCCAAACCAGTTTCGTCAGTCTTTACACTTTCTTCGTGTCTAGTGCAGTAGAAGATTTGGAAACTACGGCTACAGCAGATATAGTAAACAGACACCGGGCTGCCACAAGAGAGTAGTGGTGTGAGGCGAGGTCGGATGTTTGCGCCCAAGTATACCACCTAGCTGACCGCTTGTTATAAATTTACAAATTTGTCCGCTACTCCCGGTGTTGTTCCTTTCTTCCTTCGGTCCGCGCGTTTTCTGCTTTCAGCTCTTGTGGTCTTGAAGTTTCTTCTTAAGTGGGTTGCGCTGCTGGATATCATCATGTGTGATGCCCACCTCTTGTAGATCTTTTTCTACCTCACTGAACCAGGCCCCGTTTGTCTTTTTAAGTCGGAAGTAGAAGAAGATCCGCTTGGTTGACCTTCCACGGCTCATTCTTGTCACGTCACCATAGAAAGCAATCGTCTCCTCCGCATCTATCGGTTATCTTTTCTACATGGAAATAGAGCTCGTCGTTGTGCCTTCTTCTATATTCATCTTTGTCTTTGATGGGGTTTCCCGAAAAATCTTTCTTTCTTTCTTTCTTTTTTTTTCTTACCTTCTTTGATCTCAAGTTTCTCAGTAAGGCCTTTTTTGTTCATTGTAGGTCACTCTGCATACAGTAGAGTGCTTTCGATCGAACGACTGTGCCGTAGTGTGTGAACTTGGCGTTCAAGGATATTGATATTTTATTGTACACCCTAGTTAGCCCTCCTGGTGGCCATGATCGTTAAGGCTTTGAAGTCTAAACGGTCTGACACCGATGTTAGCCGGTTCGAGTCCCGTTAGTCGAAAACATTTACACCATTAGAATGTTGGCCGGTAGGGTAGGGGAGGTGATGGTACACAATATCCAATCACTACATTGAGTGCCAAAATCCTGGATGAAATTCCAAACATCATATGGAGTGAGGGCATATGATGTTGTTGGTGGTGATTCGTCCGTCGGATGGAGATGTTAAGCCTTGAGCAGACCCGTTGGTTCTATTCGACTGGAGTAAGCTATGTGCCGGCACCGGGTTTCACCCTCTCCCTTCCTACTATCATATATCACGTCATTCACTTCAACTCATTAACTCCTCTGATGAGGTTGACGTCAGGAAGGGCATGCGGTCATTAGAAGCCCGCCACGACAGATTTATCTCACCTCATACCCGAGACGGTAGAGAAACGGGAGAAGGGTTGGACAAACATCGTATACACTATTTATTTAATTTTATTTAACGGGGCGAGATGGCTGTGCGGAAAGGGGCGCGCAGCTGTGAGCTTGCATTTGGGAGATAGTGAGTTCGATCCCCATTGTCGGCAGGCCTGAAGATGGTTTTCCGTGGTTTCCCCTTTTCACAGCAGGCAAATGCTGGCGCTGTACCCTAATTAAGGCCACGGCCGATTCTCTCCCAGTCCTACGCCTTTCCCTGTCCCTTCCGTCGTCGTAAGACCTATCTGTGTCGGTGCGACGTAAAGCCAATTGTAAAAATTATTTATTTATTTATTTATTTATTTATTTATTTATTTATTTATTTATTTACTTATTTATTTATTTATGTAGGTGGCGAAGTTAGATCTCTTTGCGCTCTCTTACACTTGGGCCTAACCACATGTGTGTGTGTGTGTGCTAATTTAGGTCAACTTAGAACAAGTTAGATCGATAAAACGGTGTGTGTTATCTGTAACAGTAACACGGATATCTCTAGGGTGATCTATGGCTGAATTTTTAATTTATTTTGTCGGTGAACTCCTAATGTGTCACCACAGCTCATTTACAAGCGGACCTCGTACGAGATGGAGTGTCGAGGGACTTGTTCGATTTCTTCAAAAATCCGATTATCTCTGCCGGGTTTGAACCTGCGTCTTTGGTCAACACTTTATCACTGGTCCACAGATGATGATGACAAATAGTAATAATACTAAGAAGAAGAAGAAGAATGGCGTGACCTCCGGTGAAGCCTGGTGCAACCTTTTAGAGTGGACGTCGTATAGATGACACCTATGCTGAAGATTGCACACATTAACTAATGACAGTTAAAATCTCCGAACCGGCAGAGAATCGAACGTGGGACCCTTTCGACCAAAGGCTAACCATTTAGCAATGGATCCAGACGTAATAATAATAATAATAATAATAATAATAATAATAATAATAATAATAATAATAATATTAATAATGTTATTGGCTTTACGTCCCACTAACCTTTTAAAGGTGTTCGGAGACACCGAGGTAAAAACATTTAGTCCCACGGGAGTTCTTTTAAGTGCCAGTAAATCTACCGACACGAGGCTGACGTATTTGAACACCTTCAAATATAACTGGACTGAGCTTGGATAGGAATAATAATAAATAATGTCCGCCTATGTGGTGTAGTGGTTAGTATGATTAGCTGCCACCCGCAGAGGCCTGCGTTCGATTCCAGACTCTGCCACGAAATTGGAAAAGTGGTATGAGAATTGGAACGAGGTCCAGTCAGCCTCTGCAGATCAACTGAGTAGAGGGGGTTCGATTCCCCTCTCAGCCATCCTCGAAGTGGCTCTCTGCAGTTTCCCACTTCTTTTCCAGGCAAATAGCGCGATGGTTTCTAACTTAAGGCCACGGGCGCTTCCTCCCCTCCTTCCTGTTTTCACATCCCCCCACAAGGCTCCTGTTCAGCATAGCACGTGAGGCCACCTGGGCGAGGCACTGGTCCTCCTCCCCAGTTATATTCACACTACCAAATGTCTCACTCTCCAGGACAATGCCCTTGAGGCGGTAGAGGTGGGATCCCTCATTGAGTCCGAATGAAAGAAAAAAACCCTGGATGGTAAACTGATTTAATAATAATAATAATAATAATAATAATAATAATAATAATAATAATAATAATAATAATACCGGAGATACACGCTCTCCGTGCATTTAAACTGAGCGCCTTTTAGAAGACCATCTACAATACGTACAGTGAACTGTCTAGCACAATAAGTTTCCAAATTTATCGTCAGGTGTCTCTACTGTCAACTTATGCGCTTCCTTTGGTGAGAGGATTGACAATTAATTTTCAAGAGAATTTTGGTATTTGTGGCCTCTGTGGTGTAGTGGTTAGTGTGATTAGCTGCCACCCCCAGAGGTCCGTGTTCGATTCCCGGCTCTGCCACGAAATTTGAAAAGTGATACGAGGGCTGGAATGGGGTACACTCATCCTCGGGAAGTTGACTGAGTAGAGGTGGGTTCGATTCCCACCTCAGCCATCCTAGAAGTGGTTTTCCGTGGTTTCTCTCTTCTCCTCCAAGCAAATACCGGGATGGTACCTAACTTAAGGCCACGGCCGCTTCTTTCCCTCTTCCTTGCCTGTCCCATCCAATCTTTCCAACCCTCCACAAGGCCCCTGTTCAGCATAGCGAGGTTCTGGTCATTCTCCCCAGTTGCATCCCCGACCCAGAGTGTGAAGCTCCAGGACACTGCCCTTGAGGCGGTAGAGGTGGGATCCCCCGCTGAGTCCGAGGGAAAAACCGACGCTGGAGGGTAAACAGATTAGGAAGGATTTTGGTATTTATCAGTTGGCTTAACTGTAATGTTTGTAAAATCTTTTTTGTGTTCTTAGGTACTAGCACTGCTATACCTGCCTTATTCTTAAAATTTTTGGACCAATCAGGAATTTCGGATATTTATTTAATTAACCAATAGGAATTGTGGCTGAGTACAGGGCTTCGCCCTGAGAGTTCTGGAACCTTCCTCTCCGCTATAAAAGCTGCTACCTTTTGGCCCATGTTGTCTTTCCATCGCTCCAGTCAAGAGGTTTAGAATGTGTCGGAGGCAGGGGGAAAACCTTGCCCATCTCCGGAAGGCCCACCAGCCCAAGGTAATGGCAGACATTTTTATCATGTAATTGTTTCAGAAAGTTAACTTGAGGGGAAGGTTTCAAAAATTCTTTCTTAATGTAAAACGCAATCTTTCAATGTAAACTTTCAAAACACTCTACAGTATTTTTCTAACTTAGGGAATAAAGAATGTGAACCCTCTTTTAATTCCCACTCAACTTGGTATTAAGGTGACTATGATTTCGTAAACTTAAAAATTATCTCTTCCTTTGGAATTTAATTTTTTCTCTGCGTCTAGTCACCTCTGTAGCATAAGCTTAGCCGCTGTAACTTCGTGACGTAAGCCCACATAGGATTTTTAAGAATCTTCAAGTGTATTTCACAGGTGTGCAAGTGTCCGCCTCGTAGCATTTTGGTTTACGGCCGATAACTTTAACCTTTTCTTTTGATCACTAAGGACATGTAGAATGGTGCCTCTCTTATAGATTAACTACCGATTTAAATGTAACAGGCTGTCGAGCGAATAAGACAGTGAAAATAGTTTTTATTTAATCTTATGTAAAAATTTAGATTGCGCCTTGGATAGGCTTGATTGTAATAAGGTTTGGAGAGTAGTCTCCTAGGGTGTTAATTGTGTGGAGCAAAGAGGCTCTTTGGGATTTTGTAATTTGGGAACTTCAAGCTTAATATGTACCTGATTATGATAGGGTTTTCTAATACTGTTGCTAGAGCTGACAAGCTAACCTTTGTCTATCCAATTGTGATTTGGTGTTGTTCATCTAAGTCAATTCAGAAAAAATGAAAGAAATAAAATATAAAATTTTATAGTTTTAAATTATACTTTGATCTTTTCTCTGTCCGCCCATTCATGCCCGAACCTTCTTACACCTTTGTAAATTACGGAAACTCCGTAACAACTGTACCGGGCGGTACAACTCTACGGGACACAAGTTCAAATCTTGCGCCAATTGAAACTCCTCTACTGGAGAAACCCGGAACTTTACCACTGAACTAACTCTACTAGTTATCAGAAGAGGTCACTGGGTGTTTTGATTTGCTTTTGTTTTTCATGGATCAAGAAGTGTGGACATTCTCTAACAGATGTCTCTACCAAAAACTATGGTAATACACTCTGGTGTATTGGAATGTACTCTCCTGAAGAAATTTTGTATTCCTAAGTTTTGTTTTTACTAAATTTTGTTCTGTGGTTTGTGGGTTGGCAACAGTTATCCTTTCTTTCCGCCTGTTTTGAATTTAACCAATCACTAATTTTTGTAATTAATTTCTGACCAATAGTGTCTTTCTTCTTCGATGTTGATGTATAACTTTTAGCGACCCGATAAATTGAGAGTGTGTGTCTACTCATTCCTGAAAGGTCTCGAATTTTCCACGAGGATATAAAAACTGCTGATTTTCTTGTCTCGGGGCCACTTCTGTAACATCTAACTTGTGTGTGGATATGTAGCAGGGGGCGGGAAGCGCCTCGTTCTTCAAGCAGCAGTTCTTCTACAAGGTAATGGCCTTTTAACATCTTTATTTCTTGCTAGCTCAGTAGTCTAACTCTCGGCTAAGGTTCGAAACCTTTAATATGTAACCCACCTTTTTAAAATGTAAATTTCCTTTCTGTCTATGTAAAAACTACAAATCTCTTTTACTGTAAAGCGGGGATAGAGAGTGGCTTACCCTCTCGAGCTCCCCTTCAGTTTGAAATTAAGGTGACCACGTTTTCGTAACCATTTCTTCTCTTCGTTAATGTGTTAAAGTTTTTTCATACGGGTCACCTCCCTAGCTTGGGATTAGCCCCTGTATTATCGGCCTAGCGCCACATAGGTTTTAAAACAAAACTTTAGTGCAGGAGTGCAAGTAATCGCCTCCATCCTTTTGGTTTTGGGCCATTTAAATTAGCCTAGTTTTGCACACTAAGGCCCAGTAGATTGGGTACTAGTTCCCCCTGTTGATTTATAAGTTTGCCTTAAGGGCAGTTGAGTGTAACGTCTGCTTATGGCCTCCTGATAGGCTTGAACTATTGAGAGCAGGTCTGCTCTTTTCTGAATTTGATTCCTGTGCGCCTCTAGGAGGCTTAATATTGTAGTTAGGAGCAAGTGCTCCTTGGCATGATGGGGTTTCTGCCCCTTTGTTTAATTCTGTACCTTGGTAAAGTTGGGCTAATAGCTCAAGGATTGTCACTGTGGGGCTCGAAGCCCAGATATTATAATAATCCCCTAACTCTTGTACATTTTTGTACCTGATTTTGGCTTGTTGTTGACTTGTTAAGTTTCCAAATTCTATGTCACCACTGTTAAGTTTTGAAAATATAACCTTTGTTGAAATTTTAATTCATTTTTCGAACTTGTAGTTAGACACATTCCAGCCCGCACCTTCTTTCACCTCTGCTGGTCCACCAAAACTCCGTAACAAGTGGTAGCAGAGCGTGGTTGAATGGGTCTCAATTTAGCCCCTTTTGACGGCTAAAATTTGCTTTGTTTTGAACTCTAACAATTTTCTCAGTCGCTGAGGCATTTTTTCGATTTTTTTCTACATTTGTAAAATCTTTTCTATCATGTCCGGCCCTCGCGATGTCCTCCATCCAGGCTATTTGCGCAAGGATTAATTGATTTATGAATTAACAATTAGAAATGTTCAATCAGGAGGCACGGTTGTGGCCGATACCTCGAAGCTTAAAGAGTCCCTTGATTTGCCGATTTCCACCCCCACTTTGAGAGAGAAAGAGATTGACGACGCTCTCTCCACGATCACTGATAATACTACTGAGCTAGCATCTGTAGTTAGTTTTTTTGAAGAAAAGAACTTTTGCCGAGTTAGAGGCTATGGCTGTCTCAACGGAAGGAGTTAAATACGCCGACACCTTGTGTGTCGCGAAAGAACCCCCTCCATCCTCTAGTCATTTTCGGCCTCCACCTCGCCGAACCTTCACTGCCCGTAAATATTATGCTTGCGGTTCGCCTGACCATCTTCGGAACAAGTGTCCATTAATTAAATCTAGTGGGACAAGGAATGGAGCAGGGTCATCCCAAGGCTGTTTTAAATGCGGCGCTTTTTCCCATATTGCCAAGAACTGCCCTAATGCTAACAGCAATCCCTCCTGCTCAACTTCGGGGGCAACTTCCACCAACAATCATAAGTGACTAGTGGCTCCGGCTGAGTCGGCAGATTCGTCTTTTCAAGGCTCAGCCCAGGTTAAATCCGACAAATATTCAGGGAAAAGTCAGAACTGTTCTACATTACCATTTGAATGTCCCAAAGAATGTCTTAGGATTACGGCGGACACCCCCGCACCTGTACCATTTCTCAAAATTGAATTGAATAATGAGCCTGTAACTGCTCTTTTAGATTCAGGCAGTGTTTGTTCCATTATTTCGGCTGAATGGTATTCCAAATTGAAATCTGTTTGTGAACTTCCTGAGTTTTGTTCGTCTTCGGTTCATTATGTTTCGGCAAACTCCTCTCCATTAGAAATTGTAGGTTTTCTGTATGCCAAAATTAGAATGGTCAAATTTACTTGGAAGGTTAAACTGTTGGTGGCTAAACATTTATCTTGCCCCATTATATTGGGAGCGGACTTCATGTCTCACACCGGTCTAGTGTTCGACCTTCAGAGCAAGTCGTGCACTTTCAAAATTGATAGTAAATTCAATATCTCTTTATTAAAGTGTAGTTCTGTGTCATGTTCATCTGTTTCGCCTACCCAGGATGAGTTGTTGTTAGATCTTAACCATCTACCTGAGGAGCAGGCTGATAGTATTCGCAGGTTATGTCAGTCGTTTCCAGAAGTTTTTTCTGATACTCTTGGTGTAACTGACCTTATCGAATACAAGATTGAGGGGACGGATTCGATCTCTGTTAGATTTCCGCCGTATAGGCTATCTCCTCCTAATATGAAAGCTTTGAAGGAAATCATAGATCAGATGTTGAAGGATGGTATTATTCGACCCTCTCAGTCGGCGTATTCTTCGCCTATTTTCTAGTCCCGAAACCCCAAGGTGGTTTCAGGCCTGTGATTGATTATAGGGCTCTCAATCGGAAGGTGGTGTTACAATCTGTGCCCCTTCCAGACCTTCACTCTTGTTTTTCATGGTTTCGAAAGGCTAAATTCTTCACCATCTTAGACCTTAATCAGGCTTATAATCAGATACCGCTAGCAGAGGAATCTAAACACCTGACAGCTTTTGCCACAGACTGGAACTTGTACGAATACAACCGCGTGCCTTTCGTGCTTCCCACGGGAGCAGCCGTGCTTACGAGACTGCTAGACAGGGTTTTCTCCGACATCAAATTTGAGTACGTGTATCATTATCTGGATGATGTTGTCGTATTTTCTGAGACCTTCGAAGAACAGCTTGATCATCTGAAAGAGGTCCTTAATCGTCTTCGTAAGGCAGGGTTAACAGTTAAGCTGTAAAAGTCGCTTTTGCTAAGCCTTCTATGTCATTTCTAGGGCACATTGTGTCGCCCGATGGTGTCGCTGTAGATCATTCTAGAACGCAGGCCATCCGTGGTTTTAAAACCTCCCAAGGATATCAAAGGTATCGCTAGGTTCATTGGTATGGTAAATTTCTTCAGGAAATTTATTCCAAATTTCGCCAATAGAGCGGCGCCCTTGAACGTACTTCGTAGGAAAGGCGTCAAATTTGAGTGGGGACCTTCTCAACAAGCCGCTTTTGAAGATCTCAAATTAGCTCTGTGTAATGACCCTGTTCTGGCCATGCCTGATTTCTCGAAGAAATTCATCGTCCAAACCGACGCGTCGTCGTCGGCGGTGGCAGCAGTCCTACTTCAAGAGACTGAACTAGGGAGGCGACCCATCGCCTATGCATCTAGGACACTATCGGCCCAAGAATCCAAGTATTCCATCTATGAACTTGAGGGTTTGGCTGTCTTGTTTGCTTTAGAAAAGTTCCGCCTCTATCTGGAACATGTCAAGTTCGACTTGGAGACTGATAACCAAGCCTTAAGCTGGGTCTTAGCTAGGCCGCGTCGCACTGGTCGCATAGCCCGCTGGGCCATCAGAATTTCTGCCTTCCAATTTGACGTTAGGCATATTAGAGGTACTGAAAACGTGGAAGCTGACGGACTAAGCCGTATGTTTTCTAATGATGTAGAGACCCCTGAACAGGTTGATAGTTCTTCACCTCCCGCGTCCATACTACCTGAGGTTAATGCCATTCTAACAGATGCTCCCATGTTGTTTAGGGGTCTTGAGAAATATCAGCATGAAGATCCGACGCTGGCCCCTATCATGGAAACCCTTTCTTCTAGGGAACATGTCGTCCGTTATGTGTTGAGGAATGGTGTTTTATGTTGCCCGTCGGGGCATGATAAGATGATGAAAGTTGTGGTTCCAGCTGTCCTCGTGCCCATGATCTTCAAGTACTATCATGAGACCCCATTAGGGGGGCATTTATATATCTTCAAAACTAGAGAAAAGATCCGAGAAATGTTCATTTGGAAGGGTATGGACGGAGAAATCCGTGAATTAGTAAAAGCTTGTAAATGTTGTTGGCTTAGTAAACCCACCATGTCTAATAAGCAAGGGCTTTTGTCTTCTCATCAAGCGTCGCGCCTCATGGAACGTCTTTACATCGACTACGTAGGACCCTTCCCCCAGTCAAAGGGGAATGCCAACAAGTTCATCCTTGTGTATGTAGATGACTTCACAAGATTTTCTTGGTTATTTCCGACTAAGCTGGCTACCGCTCAGTCCACTATTTCTTGTTTAAATTCTATTTTTGCTTCTTTTGGTCCGTGTCAATATATTGTGTCTGATAATGCTAAAGCTTTCACATTCAATCTCTTTCGTAAATTCTGTTTTGATTTGTCCATCTCTCATGTGACTACTTCTGCTTACTATCCTCAACCACCTCTAGCTGAACGGGTCAATCGTAATCTGAGGTCGGCTCTTATTGCCTATCATCACGACGATCATTCTAGGTGGGACACATCCCTGCATTGGTTAGCTTTTGCTTTGAATTCGGCGGTTCATGAATCCCATAAATTTACTCCAGCTTCTTTGATGTTCAAGTTTGTTCCCAACACGCCGCTCTCTAACCTGTGGGCTCTTAATGATATTCTACCGGAGACAATAGATCCAGATAATATTAGAGATCTTTGGAAGAGGGCCAAGGCCAATCTTAAAGTGTCTCGTGAGAAGGTTAGGGAAAGATATGATCGTGGACGGAGGCCCAACAACTTAAAGGTAGGAGACCAAGTTATGGTCAAGAATTTTGTTCCCGCGGGCAAGCTTGCCCCCAGATTTCATGGGCCGTGCACCGTCTTGGATTTTTTAACGCCGGTGACATTGTTAGTGAGCAAACCAGCCACCGAGAGAATCTTTAGGGTTCACCTGCCCCAGGTGAAACCTGTGTAAATTACTTGCTCCTAGGATTTTTAACATTTTGTAAGAACCACAAAAGGTTATATTTTTCTCTAAATCCTAGGCCTTCTGCCTCTTATAGTTTTACATTTCGTTTTTTGTTATCTGCTGTGTAAAAACATTGTGAAACCTTCTCTGAGGTTACTCTGCTGTCCTCTCCGTATGGCCATTACCAAGCTCTCGTCTCCTGCTAAACCACACCAGTGGAAAATAAAAGTGAAATAAAAGTTCCACGCCGCTGGCCCCTCAGCCTCACCACAAAGACTGTACCCTAAAAACAAAAAGTCCAACACAATTCTGCCGCCGAGTTCTTACTGTTTCAGTGCCCCCGCAGCCGTGCGGCGCCGTACCGCCACTGAGGTGGGGTACGGGCCCACTCCACTCCAGTGAGGTCAACCAGTGTACGGTGAGCCGGAGCCCTCATTCCGGCCAAGGCTGATGTGCGGCGCACCACCTGCAAACTGCTCGAGGACTGTAAACAATCGTCGCGTCTGCGGCGTGCTGCAGCACGACTACCCCTCTCATAGTGCGGGAGAGCGGTATCTCAGGGTATTTAAGGGGTCCGAGCGGCCTCCTCTGGACAAAGGCAGCGACGGCAGGTCTTGCCGTCAAAAGTAATCGGCAACTAATGTACTTCTTCTGCTACATGGACACTCTATTCGGCTATTAATACATTTTGCTTCAATCAACCTTTGGTGGACTTAGAAAAAGTTTACTACCATGAATTAATGTTTTGTTTCACAATGCTACAACTACCAAGAAATTCTAAAACTGGACCTAATCACACCCATCTATATCAAACCAATAAAGAAACCTCCGACTACTGAAAAATGGTTTTTCTCTGCTAAATTTTTCTTCTACTGTTCAACAACAAACTTGGACCTTGCCCTGGGATTATTTTTTGTTTTCTTCTGTGTCCCCCCTTGGAAGGACTTTTGGGGGGGGGGAGGTCTGTACCGGGCGGTACACCTCTACGCGACACAAGTTCAAATCTTGCGCCAATTGAAACTCCTCTACCGGAGAAATCCGGAACTTTATCACTGAATTAACTCTACTAGTTATCAGAAGAGGTCACTGGGTGTTTTTGATGTGCTTTTGTTTTTCATGGATCAAGAAGTGTGGACATTCTCTAACAGATGTCTCTACCAAAAACTATGGTAATACACTCTGGTGTAATGGAATGTACTCTCCTGAAGAAATTTTGTATTCCTAAGTTTTGTTTTTACTAAATTTTGTTCTGTGGTTTGTGTGTTGGCAACAGTTATCCTTTCTTTCCGCCTGTTTTGAATTTAACCAATCACTCATTTTTGTAATTAATTTTTGACCAATAGTGTCTTTCTTCTTCGATGTTGATGTATAACTTTTAGCGACCCAATAAATTTAGGGGGTGTGTCTACTCATTCCTGAAAGGTCTCGAATTTTCCACGAGGGTATAAAAACTGCTGATTTTCTCGTCTCGGTGCCACTAGTATAACATCTAATTCAGTGTGTGGATATGTAGCAGGGGGCTGGAAGCGCCTCTTTCTTCAAGCAGCAGTTCTTCTACAAGGTAATGGCCTTTTAACATCTTTATTTCTTGCTAGCTCAGCAGTCTAACTCTCGGAGAAGGTTCGAAACCTTTAATATGTAACCCACCTTTTTAAAATGTAAATTTCCTTTCTGTCTATGTAAAAACTACAAATCTCTTTTACTGTAAAGCGGGGATAGAGAGTGCCTTACCCTCTCGAGCTCCACTTCAGTTTGAAATTAAGGTGAGCACGTTTTCGTAACCATTTCTTCTCTTCGTTAATGTGTTAAAGTTTTTTCATGCGGATCACCTCTCTAGCTTGGGATTAGCCCCTGTATTATCGGCCTAGCGCCACATAGGTTTTAAAACAAAACTTTAGTGTAGGAGTGCAAGTAATCGCCTCCATCCTTTCGGTTTTGGGCCATTTAAATTAACCTAGATTTGCACACTAAGGCCCAGTAGATTGGGTACTAGTTGCCCCTGTTGATTTATAAGTTTGCCTTAAGGGCAGTTGAGTGTAAGGTCTGCTTATGGCCTCCTGACAGGCTTGAACTATTGAGAGCAGGTTTGCTCTTTTCTAAATTTGATTCCTGTGCGCCTCTAGGAGGCTTAACATTGTAGTTAGGAGCAAGTGCTCCTTGGCATGATGGGGTTTCTGCCCCTTTGTTTAATTCTGTACCTTGGTAAAGTTGGGCTAATAGCTCAAGGATTGTCATTGTGGGGCTCGAAGCCCAGATCTTGTAATAATCCCCTAACTCTTGTAAATTTTTTGTACCTGATTTTGGCTTGTTGTTGACTTGTTAAGTTTTCAAATTCTATGTCACCACTGTTAAATTTTGAAAATATAACCTATGTTGAAATTTTAATTCATTTTTCGAACTTGTAGTTAGACCCATTCCAGCCCGCACCTTCTTTCACCTCTGCTGATCCACCAAAACTCCGTAACAACAACAACAATAATATTAATAGTAATAATAATCACCACCTGGGTGAGAAGCTCGGCACAGATCGTACAGAGACAGTCGCTTTATCTCCACAATTACGACCAGAGTTGAGGCGTGGAGTAGGACAGATATAGAGCAGCATAATATCTACTAACTAGGTTCTACATCAAAGGCTTGTGTTTGATTGTCTCCCAGTGCAATACATTTGCAGAGATGGCACATTTGGCTGTCGGAGATGACTGGCATTGTGTTCATATATGCCTGACATATTGCTACGTCCGTCTGACGTCAATAAACTCAAACAGAACACTTCTTGAGCCAAAGTCACGACTCCTACCTTTTTAAAATTTTAGCGTCATACACCGTTTTTGTCTCGGAAAAGGTATAGGCCTAGGAGCGATTAGTTAAAATTATGACTTTCTGCCTAGTTTTTGTATGTTGTTAAAACGTCGCACAAATTTCTTCCTCTTCTTCTAAAGCAATCCCGCAGGGGCAGGGTCCATTTTTCGGGTCGCAGAACGCCATTTTCAAGTATCAAATACATCAGCTGGGTATAAGTTGACACAATTTAGATCAGACTGGTGAAAATCACTCGTTCGCCTCCGTGGTGTGGTGGTTTGTGTGATTAGCTGCCAACCCCGGAGGCGCGAGTTCGATTCCCGGCTCTGCCGTCAAATTTGAAATGTGATATGAGGGCTGGAATGGGGTCAACTCAGCCTCGAGAGGTCAAATCAGCAGAGAGGGTTCGATTCCCACCTACATACCGGCCAAAAGCGTGGGAAAATGCTGATTTAACTCCCTTTGTTCCAGAACATACTTTGCTCACACTACATCCGCTGCTCAGACCGAATGCCTGCAGATTGTAAGGTGTCGACGGATCCCCTCGGCCGTGGTTTCCCTGTTCTTCTCCAGGCAAATGCAGGGATGGTACCTAACAGCCTTTTCCTTCCTTCTCCCTTGTCTATCCCTTTCAATCTCCTCCCTCCCACAGAAGGCGCTGTTCAGCACAGCAGTTGAGGCCAACTGAGGGAGGTACTGGTCCTCCTCCCCAGTTGTATGCCCGACCAAACGTCTCACGCTCCAGGACACTGCCCTTGAGGTGGTAGATGTGGAATCCCTCGCTGAGTCCGGGAGAGAAACAACCCTGAACGGTGAACGGATTAAGAAGGAAAGCAAGAAAATCACCCAATATGATGAATAACTGAGGGGGCGTAACTAGCTCAGTGGCTAAGTTGCTGACTTCACCTGAAATCCCAGTCGATCGTAGGGCAAAACCAAAACCAAAATGAGCCTAGGTGCACTTGATCCTGCATATTGGCTCAAAACGGACCAGAAAAGCCTCCGTTTTATGGAGGCATCCGAGTTGCTTTTTTTTTTTTTTTTTTGCTTTACGTCGCAGCGACACAGATGGCGACGATGGGACAGGATAGGCCTAGGAGTTGGAAGGAAGCGGCCTTGGCCTTAATTAAGGTACAACCCCGGCATTTGCCTGGTGTAAAAATGGGAAACAACGGAAAACCATCTTCAGGGTTGCCGATAGTGGGGCTCGAACCCACTATCTCCAGATTACTGGATACTGGCCGCACTTAAGCGACTGCAGCTATCGAGCTCGGTAGTTGCTCCTATTTTGAGCCGGTGTGTAATTCCAGGATAATGTCAGGCCAGCGTACTGTCTGTGGAGGCACCTTATTAGGCGCTCTGACAAGGAAAAGGAATCGAAGGTACTTCCATCATCGTGTAAATCGACAACAATTGATTCATTTCATTGTTCTCATATCCATGTTGACACTAGTCAATTTTGAAATGAAAGAGTTCCCCTGTTCGACATCTTATCTCATAATGAGTTACATATTAGTGGGAATATATCTTATGTCCTCTATGGGGACATCCTCAATTTATTGAAAGATACGCATAAGGTTACAAGGACAACACTTAATTTTTGAAGGTAGCTCCAATGACCTCAGAATTGGCTGGAATAAGCTGAAGAAACTATCAGCATGATACCTTTGCTGTATGGTCAGCGTTCTGGCTTTCGGTTGAGAGGGCTCCGGGTTCGACTCCCATCCGGGCCGTAGATTTCAATTGAGCTCTGGCTCGGAGAAGACAGTTATCTTCTTCTACACACAACACACCACAATACTAACCACCACAGAAACACGTAATAGTGATGTCAGGATATACGGGAGAGCAATAAAGTAAAGACAACACAATTCATAACTCGTCTTGATCATCAACTGTATTTCCGAAATACATAACTAAGATAAAACATACGTTACGCAATGAACTTAAAAGTAAGATATAACAGTTCTAAAATGCTAAATCTACTTTCTTGAAGTATCTGTTAATTCCCAACATTCTCCCCACCCTGAGAAACCTCCAGAGGGATGACCAGCTGACTTGGTTGAGCAGTTTGCTGTCCCTGTGGGGTTCGAAGATTAGCAGTCCTTATCTTGTGGTCCCTTCCTCTCTATTCTTCTTCTCCATAGACGGCGAGGGCGTCCATCCTCTTCAATCAAGGCTATATCTCCCACTTGTAACTCCATGTATCTCCTGGACGTACTCAAACTTCAGAAAGCTCTGGAGTTCCAGGAAGTACTCCTTGGTCTATCTTCTTCAGAAATCATCCGCTAGTTTCTGATGAAGTCTGAATTATCTTGTCAAGACAGGTCTAGTAGTTGGTTCTGTTCATGTGGGCACAGGGCACAATTAAGAGTCCTTCGTCAATAAGAAAGTGTGCTGGAGTCAGGTGTTCAGCCTCGTCTCCTTGGGTGATTGGCCTTGAGATGATCACAGCTTCGATGCTGACTTAAATGGTGTTGAAGCTGTTCTTCTATGAGTCTTGATCATCCCAGTACTGTTCGTAAGCATCGCTTAATTGTGCCTACCATTCTCTCCCACCTTTACATACTGTTTTAGTGATCGATGTAAAAAGTATCCATTTCTGTATTCCATTATACGCATAGTACCTGCGTCTCTACGTTGCCCTCTTGTCCTTCGGCTCTCCATACGGTTTTCAGAGACACTGAGTTAGTGGCCTATTTCGTCAGGTGAAAATTTATGTGTCCGCCTCTGTGGTGTAGTGGTTAGCGTGATTAGCTGCCACCCCCGGAGGCCCGGGTTCGATTCCCGGCTCTGCCACGAAATTTGAAAAGTGGTACGAGGGCTGGAACGGGGTCCACTCAGCCTCGGGAGGTCAACTGAGTAGAGGTGGGTTCGATTCCCACCTCAGCCATCCTGGAAGTGGTTTTCCGTGGTTTCCCACTTCTCCTCCAGGCGAATGCCGGGATGGTACCTAACTTAAGGCCACGGCCGCTTCCTTCCCTCTTCCTTGCCTATCCCTTCCAATCTTCCCATCCCTCCACAAGGCCCCTGTTCAGCATAGCAGGTGAGGCCGCCTGGGCGAGGTACTGGTCATACTCCCCAGTTGTATCCCCCGACCAAGAGTCTGAAGCTCTAGGACACTGCCCTTGAGGCGGTAGAGGTGGGATCCCTCGCTAAGTCCGAGGGAAAAACCGAACCTGGAGGGTAAACAGATGATGATGATGATGAAAATTTATGTTTCATCAGTGCTGTAAGCTCGGAATACATAGCAATCGCATTGTTGTCATTGTCTGCGCCCGATACGAAGTCATCCACTGGGTATCTACCTCTGAAATTGTTGTTACCTACGAGGGATCCTGACTTCTACTGCCTAGCGATGATGATGATAATGATGATGATGATGATTGTTGCGGGGCCTAACATCTAGGTCATCAGCCCCCTCTGTCTAGTATACATCGAGTAAGTCGGCTTAGTCCTGTAGGTCCTGTGATGCTCGCTTGAACTGTGTGCAAGAACGTGAAACCTGGTCTCTAATCCGTGACGTACAGTATAATTTCGATTAGTGTTCGAATGTGCTTTATTTCTTCTTGCCGGGTTTTCGCACCATACATTATTGTCGTGACATATGGGATAGCATTAAAGAAAACACCACAGTTTATGACTTGTTTTGATCGTCAACTATATTTTCAGACGACTTAACTAAGATAAAACATATATGGCACAATGAATTTAAAATTAAGGTATAACAGACGACAGTTCTAAGATACTATACATTTTCAAAATACATCAGTTCACAAAATGTGTACGATCACAAGGAACCTCCATTGTTACAACTTAGGCAATGATAACCGAAAATATTAAAATTATTGTACAGAAAGAAATCATTGAATGACTTTTCATTTAGGAATAGTATAAGTGATGATTTAAAATAGGGGCTGCCTGGCCGAGGCGGTAAAGGCGTGCTCGGTTCGACCGGAAGGACGCGGGTTCGAATCCCCGTCAGGATGTCATAAAATTTAAGAAACAAGATTTCCGCTTCCGGGGGTGCATATGGCCCTGAGGTTCACTCAGCCTACACCAAAGATGAGTACCAGGTTAATTCCTGGGGACAAAGATGGCCGGGCGTAGAGCTAACCACTCTACCCCATCACGTGCCGAGGTTAACAATGGTGGAAGCCTTACTTTCCACTCCTCCAAGGGCCTTCATGGCCTGTACGGAGGTGACTTTGCTTTGCTTTTTGATTTCTTTTGATGATTTCAAATTGTCACCGAATCTTTTAAAATGTCCACTATAATGTTTTCCTAGAGTTGTGTGCTGGATTCCAAGCTTTTTCAAGATTTCCCACGTAGCCTATGCTTAGGAACACTGCATCTGCTTAGAAATAACAGACCCAACACGGACCAGTTTACTGGGTGAATGGTACGTCTCTCACTCAGATATGGGATGCATGGTTCATACATTCTCTTCTTTTTCTGTACAACTTCCACGAAGTGCCTATTAATTCTCAACAAGTGAAGAGATCCCTCTACATTGGGCTGGTGTCAGGAACGACATCCGGCAGTAAAGCTAGGCCAAACACATACCAAGTGCCGACAGCAATATACAGTCGAACCTCGATGTCTCGAAAGTCGATTACTCGAATTTTCAATATCTCGAAGTAACCTAAGTTTCCCGGCCGTTTGTCCTATTCTTCACGTGTATTTATTTCTCCATTACTCGAAATTCGGTCACGAGAATTTCTCGATGTCTCGAAGCAAACATTTCCTCCCATGAAGCAAAAAATACTCCATAACACGAATTTTGTGCAACATTAACTGTGCAATACGGCAATTATGGTTTCTGAGTCACAGTTAGCAAGTAAAGCAAGGTTTACGGTGATGATGGGAGCTAATATGACGGGAACCGAAAAACTGTAACTTCTAGTAATCGCAAAATGCGGCGAAGCCTCGCTGTCTCTTGTATGTATGTTTAGTCCTCAGCCCGAAAGCTGGTTGGATCCTCAACAGCTCCACCATCAGCTGTGATAGATGGCCTAGGCATCACTGAAGAGGCGTACTAGGGAAATGAGGAGTGAGGTAATTTCCCGTTGCTTTCCTCACCGAGCCAGAAGTTGCTATTACATATCAGTCTGCCAAGCCCACCGAAATGCATGCACCAACCGACCCTATGAGCAATATTTTCACACCATTCATAGCAGGGATTGGCTGCAGAAGGAATGGCATTACTAGCATCACTCATACCTCAGTCACTTTCATTTTGTCAAAGCCAAGGATAAAACTGAGACAGATCACTGAAAGTAACAAAAATTGCTCTAGCCTATACCAGAAGACATAGTGCACTGTAAACACTAGGTCCCGCCAGCAAAGGGGTGTGAATTAATTACCGGTCACGTATGAAAGCAAGCTCCGAAGTCGCGGATGACAAGCTCTATTTACGTATCTCGGCTGCGTGGTATTGACGAGAAGTTTCAGCATGAAGGGAGGAAAGGTTAACCGCAACAAACAGAAGAGACTAAGGGATTTTTTTTCAAAGGTGTTAACGGAGGTATGTTTCTTGTTTCACTACTGTATGTACTGTACCCTGTCTTCTAAACAGTTGCGTAATAAGGGTTATAATTAATGTGATGCCATAAAATAGAGTTTGCTTGTACATTTCTGAATTCTCTTAAAAATAATGTATTCAGTAAAAGCCTGTAGGTTCATGTGATTTAACAGTGGCGGTGGGCTCTCAGGAGCACATGAGCACGTGAACACCCAGCTGTAGCGCATATTCACGCATTCATGGGTACGGGGAATTAAAAATTGTTTCCTTTCTTCGACCTGATTTCGTCAATCGATCGAAAGCAATCGACTTATATCGAAGCTCCGTTACATTGATAGCTGTTCGTTTCGACTGTCAATGCCAGGGAGCATACTGGAGATTTTGCTACGAGCCTTAAGACTATACGCATGCGCATGGATATGACGTCATGGTTTATGCACAGATATATCCATAAGTGAGGAGCACGGTAAGGAACGTGCCTTTCCGTCTACAACCACCCTCAAACCAGAGATAGTATTACAGTTGACCACAAGGGTCCGCCACCTCCCCTGCCACTGTTGGCCACAGCTCTCAGAAGTTACTATTGCATTACATTGCAGGAAGATTTTGCTAGTAGCTAATTCTAAAGAGGTTTTCGTTATCACGGGATCAGAAAGCCAGAGCTTCAGCCAAAGTCTGAGCGGCTCAGCCCGGCAGTCGTAATTTTACTTTTCTTGTACACTCACAGATTAGTCTCGGGAAAATGAATCCTCAGTTTTAAGAGTACTCCCATATTATGAGTAGAGAAGCAACCGTACAAGGAAGGATTTAAGTAAGTGATTTTGTACTTATTTGCATTCTACTTTGGTATATTTTGGACGTGAACACAAACTTTGCTGTGAACCCCCTGAAAATTCGGTCACGAGCCGCCGCTGGTGATTTAATTATGTGCTCAAAAACGGTATTCTGTATATCTCGGAATTTCGATAACTCGAAATATAATTTAACTCTCGAGGTGAATCAAGATATCGAGGTTCCAGTGTATTGGGGAGAAGGCGAGGAAGAAGAGAAGACGGCGATGGGATGAGATATCTGAGACCCATTCTGATAACGACTGAGTCAATTACCGCGTCCTAACTTCCTCCACTTTCCCACACACATAAGATCGCGGTTGATAAGTCAGCTCCAGTACCAACTCTCTCTCGCCTTATTCCCCCTATCCGGGCTGTCTTGCAGAACTTCATAAAATTGAATTGCGGTGGTCCGTAGAAGAAAAATAATTGGAGTTGAGGGGATAGCAATATTAAATCATCAGTTCGTTGGTTAGCTATCTCTTGATTCGTTGACGGTAATCTGTGTGTTTACAGAGCCATTAATTTGACATAGCGACTGAGTGAACTTCGTGCATTAAACTCGCGGTACCCACACGCACATCGCTTCGCATTTAGCGCTTCACCTGTTTTTACTAGTTTCGACGCTTGAGGGCCCCAGCTGCTGGTGTAATTGGATTTACTCGCAAGGTGGCGCAGAATTCGATTAATGGCCGGCGGACTTTCTCGTCTCGTGTCACTTAGGGGTTGCTGTATCTTATTTAGTGTAGCTATATTGACCTTTATAGCGTCCACTAAGTCACCTCCTAAAGATGAAATGTGGCCCCCCTCCCTTACTTGGAGTAGTCTAGTGGTTGACCTCGCTGATGGAAGTGAGAAGTTGCCACTCGTACCCATAACTGAATGTAGTATCAGCGATAGATTCATTGCATTATTTTATGTGCATTCTTCAGTAAGTACTTTGTGCTCTTATTGCTTTTGTGGGGTGTCATAGCTCCTTGAGATCGTCCCTAGCCTCTTCGCAAGGCATTCCGCTGCTGAAGCGCATCTTGGTTCACCCTCGTTCTATCTGGACCAATGAGCTAGAATAACACAGAGGGGCTGAATGCCTGACATTAGCGCTCCTTGCGGAGGCAAGTTCATAAAAGGCAGCCATGTTTCGAGTTATCAAAAGAAAGCAAGTTGGTGCGAGAACATACGATGAGGTGACATGTAGATCGTGAGTGGCGATTGAACATCTTGAGTTTTAGGAAGTGGAAAGTTAGATTCTCGCCTTGAAGAATGCCAGCCAGTCGTATACTTAGCGTACGGCTGCACTAATCGGAGTAAAGTGATTGATAATGATCGCCTTCTTTTCGGACTAATCATAAGTGATGATTTCTTGGTACCTCTTATCTTCGAGGATGACTGAGATGGGAATCAAACCCCTTCTACTCAGTTTACCTCCCGAGGTTGAGTGGACCCAGTTCCAGCCCTCGTGCCACTTTCCAAATTTCGTGGTAGATCCGGGAATCGAACTCGGGCCTCCGGGGATGGCAGCTAATCACACTAACCACTACACCGCAGAGGCGGACAATAAATAAATATATAAATAAATAAATAAATAAATAAATAAATAAATAAATAAATAAATAAATAAATAAATAAATAAATAAATAAATAAATATAAAACCGTGACGACCGTCTGTCTCTACATTCATTATTTGGTGAAATCTTCTTATAGTTATCCGTTTCTGCTCTAATAATGATCATCTTACAGACCCAGCACTCAAAGAAATCATATCCCTAATTAAGTACTCTCCAAAAGATAGTGGCTGCCCCCACAAGTAATGACAAGAAACAGATACTACTTGAAGCTGTTTTCCTATGGTTCAATAATGCTTAATGTCCCAATAGGAAATCATTTCCCAGAGAATTGAGAGTCCTTTTCTGGAACGCCGAAAGTGTTAAGCGCCAACACGCAGAACTCTGCGTAATTCTAAACCATCTTCACGTTGACATAGCTCTCATTGGAGAAACCTGGCTCAAGCACCACATCCCTTTTCGTATTCCTAATTTCAAAATTTACCGTAACGATCGCCCCACAATAGAAAAAGGAGGCACTGCTCTTCTCATTCGACAATCCCTCTTTCATCAAAGAATTCCCACCCCTCCTGATCCCACCTCCCTTGAACCTACTACAATTAAATTCGATACCCAGAAAAGACCTCTCAATCTCTTTGCCTGCTATATCTCCCCCTTAGCCAGGTTTGACTCAGCTGACTTGGATAAACTCATTCAGGGTAGCACTCAATGTATTCTGGCAGGAGATTTTTACGCTAAAAAAACTCGATGGAACAGCCGAACCACTAATACCAGAGGTAACCTCCTCTCTAATTACTGCGATAGGAATCCCCTCCTCACTCATGGTCCAGATATACCAACATTCTATTCCCACAACTCTAATGTGAGGCCTGACACACTGGACATTGCCACCTCTTACAAAATCAGACACCACATCCAACTTAACACCATAGATGCCCTTGACCCTGATCATCTCCCGGTTCTCACGACCCTCTCCTTCACTCCATCCATCTCCCCCTGACTCATTCCAATTTACAATCGAATAATCAACTGGAATCTCTTCAGAGAATACATAAACACTCACATAAATGGCAACCCCAGTGTGAAAGGGACCGATGATATACGTAGTAGATGCCCTAGTGACCAAAATAACTAACACTTATTTCGGCCGCTGAAACATCCGCCGTGGGACCAGCAGTGATTCAGTCCAGAAAGAACACACTGTCGAAAGAAATTCTGGACCAAATCAAAATTAAAAACAAGACCCGGAAACTCTGGCAGACTACTCGTGACCTCTACTTCAAAGCTAAATGGAACAGGCAAAGAAGAAATCTCCTTATTCTTGTTAAACACCACAGGATAAATCCCTGGAAATCTAGACTAGCTGGGTTGAACGTGGCTGATAACTCCCTTCGCAGGATGGCTCGGAAATTCACTAGAAAACGGACTGGCATATCCACCCTCCATGGATTACGAGGATTGGCCTACACTGTTCTGACACACTTGAAAACACTTGCATCCCAAATGACGACCCTTCTGATGATGACTTCATTGACCTAGTTGAAGAAGAGGTCGAAGATCTAGGTGACACTAACCTTCCCTCCAACTTCAAATTTGTCTCACCCCGCGAATTATATACAGCCATTCTCAAACTCAGAAACAGGAAAACCCCTGGACTGGATAATATCTCGGCATCTTTTCTGAAAAATCTCCCCAAGAAGGATCTTACGTTAATCACCAAACTATTCAATGCTATTTTCAGATACGGTCACTTCCCCACCCCATGGAAAACTGCTAAAGTCATTATGATCCCCAAACCTCTTGCAAATACCACATTTCCACAAAATTATAGGCCAATCTCTCTTTTATCTATACTATCTAAACTATTTGAAATACTTCTGCTCAATAGGCTTCACAATATCATTGAAGAAAATCACTTAATTAACGATGAACAATTTGGCTTCCGAAGTAAGCTCTCTACGGTCCACCAACTCATGAGACGTACTGAGGAAATCACTAAAAATTTCAACGACAGAAGCCACACGGGAGTCTGTTTTCTAGACATATCGCGTGCATTTGACAAGGTATGGCACGAAGTTCTCATATTTAAGCTTAATTCCCTCGGTATACCTTCTTCCATGATCCAATTATTAAAAAGCTAACTTTCACACAGAAAATTCCAAGTCGAGGTAAACAAAATCCTGTCGATTCCACGCCCCATCTTGGCTGGTGTTCCCCAGGGTGGAGTTCTTTCCCCGATTCTTTTCAATGTGTACATGGCCGACATACCTAAGCCAACGCAAGCGAAGGTCTACATGTATGCTGATGATACGGCAATTTCCTCTGTCTCTTGGCAACCACCTAGAGCACAAAATTATATTCAAGACGCCCTCTCCACCCTCGAACCATGGTTTCAGAAGTGGAGAATCAAAATTAATGTAAATAAATGTAATGCAACCTTCTTTTCTAAAAGCACTATGATCAATCCACTCCCACTGGTCTTTTTGGACGAAGGGATCCGGTGGAAAAATGCCACTAAATACCTAGTTGTTATCCTAGACAGAGGACTTACCTTTAAAGATCATACCAGTTCGATTTCGGCACAAGCGAACAAACGCTTATCTGAAATTATCCCCCTCGTGAAAGCTGATCAAGGCCTAAATCTCGAAAACAGGCTCACGCCGTACAAGACATCTATCGACCAATACTAGAGTATGCCAGTCCGGTCTGGGGAATGGCAGCCAAAACTCACCTGGATAAGGTGCAGCGCGCCCAAAACCGTGCGCTGTGTCTTATCTCTGGTGGTCAATGGTTCGAACGGAATCAGGACATCCACCAATCCCTAAGGATTGATGAGATTAGAACCAGAATTAAGAAGACGTCCCGGAAATTCTATTCTGGACTAATCAACAAGCCCAATCCCATCATCTCGTCGCTGGGTAACTATGATACCGAGGGTTCCCGCTATAAGCGCCCCAAGGTCATCTTAGATTAGTCGTCGCTAAAAAGGGCGCAGGTCACATTCTGACCAGTTCAGATTCCGTTTTAACAGGTTCTCCTACCCTACATCAATGCAGCTTCTAGTCAACTTTGACAAGAGATAGCACCCAAAACCTTACTCGGTCGGAGGGGTAAAATCCTCAACGGAACCGACTTGTTCGGATTCCGTCTGAGATTTGGGGCATGGCACACGATTTTCCGAGGTACACTTGTCTGTCAAGTCTAATTGTCTAATGGCGATGGAACGATGAGAGGAAGTAACGGAATAATTATTCTATCAGATGAAATTTTTACAGCAGTTACGTGTATTCAGATGTCATTATCAAAGTATACCCCAGTATTGACGAAATAAACCTTGAATCGACTGAATGGCTCTCTGAGCGAACAATACTAAGTCCGACCAACAGCGAAGCCAGAGCTATCACTGGGTCCATCATGAGCAGACTTCAAGCGCAGGGTGTGGAGCATACGTCGGTGAACTGAATTGTCAATTAGGATGACGCTGTGCACTATCCTGTTGAATTCCTCAATTCTGTCACAGCTCCTGGACTGCCGGCGCGTATTATAACTGTGAAAATGGAAGCACCCATCCAGCTTCTCATTAACCTGTCCCTTCTGAAACTCTTCAGTGGCAATAGGCTAAAACTATCGGCATTGCACAGGTACAGTATGTGGTCGAGATGATTATTCTCACTGGCTGTGGCAAAGGAGAATACGTATTCATACCAAGAATTCATCTGATTCATACGAATTCCCCATTCCAATTCAAGTGTTTGCAATTCCCCTTCGCGATGACTATCAACAGCTCAAAGGGTCACACTCTGAGAGTTGCAGGACTTGACTCAAGTCGAGCTGCTTTGCACATGGCCAACTGTATACTCGAAATCTTCAGTATCTCATGGCCAGAAATATTCATTTCAGGCAAGAAATCAGTACAGCCCTCAGAACCACCCAGTACCTGCTTACACACTCTCTCTCATTGGTCACATCCATCAAACGCATTAACACATGCACACATCTGAAGAGTGAGGGAAGGTGGATAAAACGGAAGTGCGAGGATATGTAGCATGAACGAAACACCCGCGGAGGGAAGGTACTTGCATCCCCGCCTGCCCACACATCCCACTGGCTTGACAATGAAGGGAGAGTGGAATGAAGGGAGGAACCAAATACTTTAATACACCAATACCGGACAGCTGTATCTCAACAGCATTGAGTGGAGTGCGAACAGCGATGGTGGTGACATCTAGCGTGTTGGTGTGAACTGCATACTTGGCTGTGCTACAGCTGAGAGGAATGCACCACACTCATCGGAAATATTTTCGTTAAAATAATTGAATAATCACAATAATTAAGAATGAAATTTTAAAATATGAAATTCCTCCTTCATAAACTTCCAAACGAGCATTATGTTAGCCGTGCCTTTCGCTATGTCTTAAAAATTATAAAGCAGAATCTGTTTGAGGATCCACCCAGCCTCTGGGGAAATACTTAATAACTACACTCTCCTCTTCTTTCTAACCTTTTCTCAATTACCTAGCGCAGGATTTTGTATGGACTTGGCCTAGTTTTCCGGCCGGATGCCTTTCATAACAGCAATCATATGTGGAGGGATATATACCGTACTCACTAGTGTTTTTGTGGTTGTTTTTTGCATGATGTGTTGTATATACTTGAAGATGCGTATGAATACGAACACAAACTCGTAGTCCTCGATCTACAGAAATTAACAGACGCGATTAAAATCTCCAACTCAGCCGGGAATCGTACCAGGGCCCTCTGAACTGAAGGCCAGTACGCTGACCATTCCGTGGTGGTGATTATTTTAAAAGGAAGTACAACTGGCCAGCCATCCTCTATTAACACTAATCAGAAGGGAAATAGGCCGGCCCCGTGGTGTAGGGGTAGCGTGCCTGCCTCTTACCCGGAGGCCCCGGGTTCGATTCCCGGCCAGGTCAGGGATTTTTACCTGGACCTGAGGGCTGGTTCGAGGTCCACTCAGCCTACGTGATTAGAACTGAGGAGCTATCTGACGGTGAGATAGTGGCCCCGGTCTAGAAAGCCAAGAATAACAGCCGAGAGGATTCGTCGTGCTGACCACACGACACCTCGTAATCTGCAGGCCTTCGGGCTGAGGAACGGTCGCTTGGTAGGCCAAGGCCCTTCAAGGGCTGTAGTGCCACGGGGTTTGGTTTTAGAAGGGAAATGGAAGAAGTCCAACACTCCAAAGGACGAAGGTATCATAAATGGGGGGGGGGGGGGGCACGAAGAGCTAACCAATCAGCCAAAGAGCCAACGGGGGCAGATAACCTAAGAACATCCATGATTTATTAAGATTTTGGGAACGAGAAGAAGCTGTAATTAAGAAACAGTAGTTTGGTCCATTATGTTGACTTCTTTCTTCTTCTTCTTCGGTACGTCCGATCTTCCCGAACTGTACAGAGCAACTCAACCTCACGCTACTATCTCGCTTTTGCCGTTCTTTGAATTTTCTGTTTTACCTCTGAAGACAAAAATACATCATATATGATAACACATATTGGGGTTACGTGAGTGAACTACGATGTTACTGACAAGGATGAAGGGTCCAGAATTTCCTAAAGTCTCTTTCACAAATTAATGCATGAAGAATTACCATACACACGTTTTAAATTAATTGGACTGGTGCTCAAGTCTATGCCAATAATGCACTGAAATAATTTTCTTACGCCGGGCTGAGTGGCTCAGACGGTTGATGCGATGGCCTTCTGATCCAATTTGGCAGGTTCGATCCTGGCTCAGTCCGGTGGTATTTGAAGGTGCTCAAATACGTCAGCCTCGTGTAGGTAGATTTACTGGCATGTAAAAGAATTCCTGCGGGATTATATTCCGGCACCTCGGCGTCTACGAAAACTGTAAAAGTACATAGTGGGACGTAAATAAAATTATTATTATTTTCTTACAGTAAAAGAAAAGGTGACTGGATTCGAAACTCATGGCTTTGAATTTTCAATTTCAAGACTACCACGATAACCATTACGCTACAGACCCACAAGTTTTCGGTTGTGAAATTTATGGCACTGTTTAACAATATGGACCCTCAAGCTTGAGTATACTAGAGTTGCATATTTGTTAATATTATTGGTTTTACGTCCTACTAACATTTCAGTAGGGTATTTGATTGAATTTCTTAATATAAGGGGCATAGAATGTAACCTCGACACAGATGCAAGGTCATTACTTTTTGTAATACTTGCGGTTCTTATTATTTCCCACGCCCATTATAATGCTGGGTAATTTGTTCAGCGCATAACACTTTTCGTGGAATATAACTGCAATGTAAGATTATTTAGTGACAAACACTGATACATTATAAACAACACGGCAGTGCACCAAGAATCATGCAGATGGCAATATGTTTTTGAATAGTTGGTCACACCGAGCCATGTAGGTAGCAGCACTATCGTTTTTCTCGCTGAAAACAGCAAGGTGTCCGGTATTATCATATTAAAGTATTTGGAGGAACCACACGCCTGCTTCAAGGCAACAGACGTGATTTGTATGCCAACTCACTGAGGGTCAAATTCTCCAGTTTCTTTGTAATTCTTGTGTGCGAGGTCTGGCTGAAATGTTAGCGGTCTTGACAATTACTTCATTATCAAATGGCATCGCACTCAACCATTGTAAGAAAGAATGACCCATATTTTCGTCAATATAGGCCCTGTTATATACTACTACTACTAAAATAAAGTTGCTGAAAAGGTAGGACTCCAGATTTCTATTCCAAAGACAAAATATATGACAAACATCTGTGATGGACCAGAATGGATGATCACTAATCTTGGAAAAATCGGTCGAGTCAAGAATTTCGGATATCTTGGTGAAGTCATCCAGCAGAATGGATTAGAAGAGGAAGCAATTAATGTCAGGATGAGGAAGTTAGACCAGGCATACCAAATGACAAAGAATATCTATAATAAAATGTCTATGAGTATAGGGGCCAAGTTCCGACACTATAACACAGTTGTAAAACCTGAGGGATTATATGCATCTGAAACTTTGACCTTAAGTTGTAAAGGTCAAGCTGATTGGCTGGAAAAAAGAGAGCGCAGGATACTAAGAAAAATCCTAGGTAATAGGTGGGTTGATGGACAGTGGCGAATGAGACCAAATGAGGATTTGTACAGCAAGACAGAACCTCTCACAGCGTCAATTAAGAAGAGACGGCTATTATTTTACGGTCATCTCTTGAGGATGACTAATGGTCGGCTAACAAAAAGAATATGGAATTTTATTCAATCTAAGGCAACAAGGCCGAGATGGTTCCAGGAATGCGAAAAAGATCTGATGCAGATTGGTATTTCAGACCAAGAAATTCATGACAGGAGCACATTCAGAAGATTGGTGAACAACTATCAAGGTTTCCAAATGGCATCAACTTCCAGAAGACGGAAAGGACCTTTGTCTGATGAGCATAAACAGGCACTCGTCGCTGGGCTCAGAAGATACTGGCAGGAAGTCCAAGCCGGAACAAGAACAAGACCTAGACACTGAAATGAAGTTGGTTGTTACCACGCAGTCCATAGAGGCTCAACTCGATGTATAAAATAATAATAATAATAATAATAATAATTGTTATTCTCAAAACACAAAGTAAAAATAACCTTGCGTTAAATAATTATGATTATCAGAGACGCAAGGGCGTTTGGAAAACCGTTCCTATGAAGTTATTGTCAGCGCCGATCGAACAATTAAATGCCATATATTGGGTGGAACTATATCGTGCACACTTCATTGGAATTAAATTACAGTCAATTAATTGTTTTCCTTGATTAGGAAAAGCTAGTATAGCCAGAATATTTAACCAAACAAATGGAGTTGGGAGTGGCCTCAGAGTGCGCAACGTCACAAGCCGCACCTCCTGGAAGACGAACACATGTGACGTTGCCTTGGTAACTTCTTCACCTTCAGGTGTGGCCAAAATCTTCGCCCAAACGTTACCTGTTTCCTTTTCCACCCGGAATTCTTGTGATGGCGATTGTACGTCGCATGCTCCCGTGTTAGTAGCAATAAACCACTCTTCGTCTGTCCTCACAGTAACAGAACGACGCATGTGGTGTACAAAGAAGCTTTAGGTTAAATCACTGATTCGAAGCATCTCAAATATAGTATTTGCCTCACATGTAAGCGCCTAAAACCCAGTATGTCAACAACGAAATGGTTATGTATCTGTTATGTTAGATTGCAAGGAATAATGGCTGATAACCATGTTGCCTTTAGCTCTACAGCAGGCAATACAAAACTAACAATATTATTTTTAACACTTAGCTTAGTGTAACTGTGCCTTCATTCTAACGAACCCGTCAAGACGGCTAATTTTGATATTTGTTTTAAACACCAACACAGACAGATTTTATAGCGACGGTGGGATAGGACTGAGATGGAAGTATCTCTGAAGTAGCCTCAGCGTTTGCCTGATATGAAAATGGAAAACCACAGAAAACAATATTCGGGTGTGCCGACAATAGAATTCGAACCCACTACCTCCCAAAATCCAACCTGACAGCTACGTGACGCAACCCATACAGCCAACTAGTTCGGTATGTTATTTGGGTCATATGTCCATAGACTGATTTGATGCAGCTCTCCATTCCAACCTACCCTATGCTAATCTTTTCATTTCCACGTAAGTACAACATCCTAAATCTAATCTAATCTGTCTGTTATGTCCACAGCTTGGTCTACCTCTGCTCTCCTCCCTCAAAAACCAACTGAACACGACCTGGTGTTTTAAGATGTGTCCTATAGTTCTCTCTCTTCTTCTGGTCCAAATTCGCCAAATCGTTCTCGTTTCACATATTCCATTCAGTATCTCTTCATCCTTGATTCGTTCTATCCATCTCACCTTCATCATCCTTCTGCAACACCACATTAGAAACCTTCTATTCTCTTTATTTCTGAGTTAGTTATCGTCCATGTTTCACTTCCATACAATGTCACGCTCCATACAAAAGTCTCCAAAAACGTTTTTCTAATTCCTATATCAATGTTCAAAGTGGGCAAATTTCTTCCCGTAAAGCTTCCCTTGCTTGTGCTAGTCCGCATTTTATGTTCCCCTTACTTCTGCTATCATTAATTATTCCGCTAGCCAAATAACAATATTCATCTACTTCCTGTAGGACTTCATTTCCTAATATAATATTTCCTGTATTCACTAGACTTCATTCGATGGCACACCATTACCTTTACTTTAGATTTATTTATCATTTAGATTTTCACGGTCCGTGTAACTATTCATGAGGTATATTTTGGGCTTATACCGTGTACTTAATTGTAAACACACTCTACGCGTTTCGAAAGGCAAGGTTCATTTCGAAACGCGTAGAGTGTGTTTATAATTAATTACACGGCATAAGCCCAAAATATACCTCGTGAATAATTTACATTTATTTATTTATTTTTGTCTTGTACTCCTTTTCCAAGACTGTCCATACCACTCAGCAATTTCTCCAGATATTCTGCATTCTCAGATAAAATAACAATGTCATCGACATATCTCAGAGTTTTAAATTCCTCTCCTTGGATTGCGGTTTCTTTTCAAAATTCCTCTTTGATTTCCTTTACTGCCTGTTCTATACAAACAAAAGCAGAATGTATGCGTTAAAATTTGTCATTAACATTAATTTCAGACTTTAATTTTGGACACCCTCTATTTGTAGAAAAGGGTATCGTTTACTTTGGTTGTTAATTGGTCGTCGAAGGCCGTAACAGCCGCGTGTTCTCCTCCTGCAAGCATTTTGTTATTCTGATCGCACCTTTCCGTGTCTAACACAAATTAAGAGCACCTAGAGTCTCCGGGATATTTATCATGCTCGCAACCCACTTTCAATAATGGTGTTTGTTCTATACACAGGATACAGGACCAACAGGCTATCAACTGGAACACTAACCACTGATTTGGAGATAACGTTTGGTGGTGTACTAGGCACCGCATTCACTAGTTTCCGATATGTCCTTCATGTTGCTGTATAATGTTGTTAGCACTCTAATAGATGTATTGTCGTTAGGTATCTGACAGTTGCAATGGACAAAGTCATAGGTATATAAATGATCGGGCGAGTTGGCCGTGTGGTTAGGGGCGCGTAGCTGTGAGCTTACATCTGGGGGATAGTGGGTTCGAGCCCGACTGTCGGCAGCCCTGATGATGGTTTTCCGTGGTTTCTAATTTTCACAGCAGGAAAATGCTGGGGTTGTACCTTACTCAAGGCCACGGATGCTTCCTTCCCACTACTAGGCCTTTCTTATCCCATCGTCGCCATAAGACCTATCTGTGTCAGCGCGACGTAAAATAAATTGTAAAGAAAAGGGGTACATAAATATGTATTATTATAAATATGCCAATAGTACAAAAAATACAACTATATACAAACAAGCTGCAATAAACATAACACTATTCATACAAGAGAGTAGCAAGTAACTACCAACATGTTAGAATGGCGCTGGTCTTTATCTGCCCCATTGAAAGAGCGTTACTTTTTCTTCAAATTCAGATACTGAGTAGAAGCTATTGGATGTCAATAAATTTTTGAGAGCTCTTTTGAAGTTACAAAGGGGCATATCCTTTCCTTGGGCAGGTACGAGTGTACAATTTTGCGAGTTGTTAGGTCGTCGATGTTTTTTTTTTTTTTAGTATGGAATATACATTGATATATGAAAGTGTCATAATTGGAAGGTCTTGAAACATAGGTCTACATGACTCCCTAGTGGTCTTACCTTTAACACATCTTATTGCCTTCTTTTGCCACTTGAACACATCTTGAGCCCCTGTTGAATTACTCCATAACATAGTACCATAATATGACAGACGTGAATGAAAGAAGGCATAGCATGCACACATCATTTAACTACTACTAACTGACCCTTTAAGTATACAAAGTAAAATTATGATTATATGAGATTTTCTATTATTATTTATACGGGTCTGACACTAGGTCATCAGCCCGGAGATTTTATATAGCACATTATCAGTTACTATGGTGATACAGTAATTAATTCGGTGTTTTAAAGCAGCTATAATAATTGTACTTCTTCTTCTATTATTATTATTATTATTATTATTATTATTATTATTATTATTATTATTATTATTATTATTATTATTATTATTATTATTATTATTGCTAGGGGCTTTATGTCGCACCGACACAGATAGGTCTTATGGCAACGATGAGATAGGAAAGGCCTAGGAGTTGGAAGGAAGCGGCCGTGGCCTTAATTAAGGTACAGCCCCAGCATTTGCCTGGTGTGAAAATGGGAAACCACGGAAAATCATGTTCAGGGCTGCCGATAGTGGGATTCGAACCTACTATCTCCCGGATGCAAGCTCACAGTCGCGCGCCTCTACGCGTACGGCCAACTCGCCCGGTATTATTATTATTATTATTATTATTATTATTATTATTATTATTATTATTATTATTATTATTATTATTATTATTATTTTCCCATGTTCTGGCGAGTTTCCTGCTGAGAATTGTTTCGCACATATGACTACTAATAATGATTATAAAAGTAAAGTAAAATAACCTTTACAAAACATAACATGATTTCCGTAAAGGTCAACGATAAATTATCAGAGTGGAAAACAATGAACACAGGAGTAAGACAGGGTTGCGGTCTTTCCCCTCATAATCTATATGCATGCTCTCATACGAGAATTTAGAGAAACAAGACATGGTTCCAGAAATCTACAGCTGGACACAATATTATTTGCAGATGACTTAGTGCTGGTCGTCACTTCAGAAGATGATTTTCAGCGTTCAATGAATAACCTGAACCTAGTCTCAGAAAAGTACTCAATGGAAATATCCCCTGAGAAAACTAAGATAATGGCTTTCTGTGATAAGGAACCAGTAAAAAGCAAGATCTGCTTAAATAATAACATTTTGGAAAGATTAAATGATTTTAAATACCTGAGCTACAAACTGTCTTTCTTTGAAGTAATGGACGTACCCGAGAAAATCTCCATATTCAACATATATTTGGGAATCATCAATAAAGGTTTTAGACAATCATTAGTTCAAAAACACACCCGTACAAGAATCTACAAAACCTTGGCAAGACCTGTACTTTGCTATGGAAGTGAAGCGTGGACCCTGAGGAAATGCGATGAGAGAAGAATAACTACAGCTGAAATGAAATACATGCGGGAACAGCAGGTGTCACTAAATGGGAACACAAAAGAAATACATAAGTGCTGATTGATCTTAAAAGCAGATCTATATTGGAATACATTAATGGATACCAGAGAAATTGGCTAGAACACCAAAACAGGATGAACAAAAGCAGGATCCTCAAAACATTCATAAACTACTGTCCCGGTGGGAAGAGATCTCTGGGACGCCCCAGGAAGAGATGGCGTTTAAATGCAAATCCTTTCTTCTATAGGACTAATACATGAAAGAAAGATGATGATGATAAAGTAACAATCGCGACCAGCGGAAATAATAATAGTCGTCATAATTAATATACTGGGTACTTGAATTTATTTTTATTAATTAATTAATAAATATTTATTTTAAATTTACACTGACTGACAGAGCAAATGCAACACCAAGAAGGAGCGGTCAGAACTTTATGCCAATTGCAGGGTAGACTGACGTCACTGAGGTATGCTCATGATGTGAAATGCGCCGCTGTGCTGCGCACGTAGCGAACGATAAATGGGACACGGCGTTGGCGAATGGCACACTTCGTACCGTGATTTCTCAGCCGACAGTCATTGTAGAACGTGTTGTCGTGTGCCACAGGACACGTGTATAGCTAAGAATGCCAGGCCGCCGTCAACGGAGGCATTTCCAGCAGACAGACGACTTTACGAGGGGTATGGTGATCGGGCTGAGAAGGGCAGGTTGGTCGCTTCGTCAAAGCGCAGCCGATACCCATAGGGATGTGTCCACGGTGCAGCGCCTGTGGCGAAGATGGTTGGCGCAGGGACATGTGGCACGTGCGAGGGGTCCAGGCGCAGCCCGAGTGACGTCAGCACGCGAGGATCGGCGCATCCGCCGCCAAGCGGTGGCAGCCCCGCACGCCACGTCAACCGCCATTCTTCAGCATGTGCAAGACACCCTGGCTGTTCCAATATCGACCAGAACAATTTCCCGTCGATTGGTTGAAGGAGGCCTGCACTCCCGGCGTCCGCTCAGAAGACTACCATTGACTCCACAGCATAGACGTGCACGCCTGGCATGGTGCCGGGCTAGAGAGACTTGGATGAGGGAATGGCGGAACGTCGTGTTCTCCGATGAGTCACGCTTCTGTTCTGTCAGTGATAGTCACCGCAGACGAGTGTGGCGTCGGCGTGGAGAAAGGTCAAATCCGGCAGTAACTGTGGAGCGCCCTACCGCTAGACAACGCGGCATCATGGTTTGGGGCGCTATTGCGTATGATTCCACGTCACCTCTAGTGCGTATTCAAGGCACGTTAAATGCCCACCGCTACGTGCAGCATGTGCTGCGGCCGGTGGCACTCCCGTACCTTCAGGGGCTGCCCAATGCTCTGTTTCAGCAGGATAATGCCTGCCCACCCACTGCTCGCATCTCCCAACAGGCTCTACGAGGTGTACAGATGCTTCCGTGGCCAGCATACTCTCCGGATCTCTCACCAATCGAACACGTGTGGGATCTCATTGGACGCCGTTTGCAAACTCTGCCCCAGCCTCGTACGGACGACCAACTGTGGCAAATGGTTGACAGAGAATGGAGAACCATCCCTCAGGACACCATCCGCACTCTTATTGACTCTGTACCTCGACGTGTTTCTGCGTGCATCGCCGCTCGCGGTGGTCCTACATCCTACTGAGTCGATGCCGTGCGCATTGTGTAACCTGCATATCGGTTTGAAATAAACATCAATTATTCGTCCGTGCCGTCTCTGTTTTTTCCCCAACTTTCATCCCTTTCGAACCACTCCTTCTTGGTGTTGCATTTGCTCTGTCAGTCAGTGTATTTAAGCCTTTACATGTGGCGAAATTCAGGCTCTTGGAGCCTCTTACACACAGCCACATTACTCGGTATATTGTCTATTCTTACAAATTAATAAGATGATAATTATGATGGTGCATGGTGTGGGTTACTGTAGTCACGTCCTAGTTCGTGAACCATGGGCAACGGCTGAGTGGCCTAGTATGTAGTCCTGAGAGTCGAGATACCAGTTGCTATGGAATGGGAGTGGGCATCACGGACATATTCTGAGTCATGGCTCTCCTTGTGCTCAGGCGGCTAGGACTATACAATCAACCGGTGGTCCCTAACCCGTTAGAGGAGTGATCCTCACTTGGACTATGTGCAAGTAGGGTGTCATCCTGCTTCATAAATTTACCAGCTCAGAACATTTTAAGTAAGCATCGGACCTATGGGAGTTAAGGAGTCCCACTCGTATTTGACAGGTGAGGGACTCCTTGGAAACAACTTGGCGAACGAAATTATATTTGATAGGGAGCTATCAATATTAATGGGGCTTATGGAAGAAAGAAAGCAGAACTGGTTGAGTCAGCAAAGAGGATGCATATGGATGTGCTAGGGGTAAGTGATATTCGGGTTAGGGGAGAGAACGAGGAAGAGATAGGTGATTATAAAGTGTACTTGACGGGTGTTAGAAAGGGATGGGCAGAGTATGGGGTAGGGTTGTTTATCAGGAATACCATTGCACGCAACATAATTTCTGTTAGAAATGTAAATGAGCGTGTGATGTGGGTAGATTTGGCAGCTGGAGGAATTAGGACAAGAATAGTCTCAGTGTATTCACCATGTGGAAGCATTGAGTGACATCGTAGTCAGGGTCAACAGCAAGGACAGGATAGTGCTAATGGGCGATTTCAATGCGAGAGTTGGAAATAGAAATGAAGGATACGAAAGGGTGATTGGTAAATGTGGGAAAGATATGGAAGCTAATGGGAATGGGAAGCGTTTGCTGGACTTCTGTGCTAGTATGGGTTTAGCCGTTACGAATACATTCTTCAAGCATAAGGCTATTCACCCCTACACATGGGAGGCTAGGGTTAGCAGATCCATAATGGACTATATCTTAACAGACTTCGAATTCAGGAAGTCTGTTAGGAATGTACGAATTTTTTCTGGGATTTTTCGATGATACAGACCATTATCTGATCTATAGTGAACTAAGTATCTTTAGGCCTAGGATAGAGAAAGTGAAATTTGTCTGCAAACGAATAAGGGTAGAAAATCTCCAGGACGAGGAAATTAGACAGAAGTACATGGGTATGATTAGTGAGAAGTTTCGAACAGTCGACAGTAAGCAGGTTCAGGATATAGAAAGAGAATGGGTGGCATACAGGGATGTTGTAGTAGAAACAGCAAGGGAATGCCTAGTAACAACTGTGTGTAAAGATGGGAAAAAGCGATTATCTTGGTGGAATGATGAAGTGAGAGCAGCTTGTAAACGTAAAAAGGAAGCTTATCAGAAATGGCTCCAAACAAGGGCCGATGCAGACAGGGAATTGTACGTAGATGAAAGAAACAGAGAGAAACAAATAGTTGTTGAATCCAAAAAGAAGTCGTGGGAAGATTTTAGTAATAACCTGGAAAAGCTAGGTCAAGCAGCAGGGAAACCTTTCTGGACAGTAATAAAGGCTTTTAGGAAGGGGGGAAAAGGAAATGAACAGTGTTTTGGGTCATTCAGGTGAACTCATAACAAATCCCAGGGAATCACTGGAGAGGTGGAGGGAATATTTTGAAAAACTTCTCAACGTAAAAGGAAATCTTCCTGGTGGTTTTGCGAACAGCCAAGCTCATGGGGAGGAGGAAAATGATGTTGGTGAAATTACGCTTTAGGAAGTGGAAAGGATGGTAAATAAACTCCATTGTCGTAAAGCAGCAGGAGTAGATGAAATTGGACCTGAAATGGTGAAGTATAGTGGGAAGGCAGGGATGAAATGGCCCCTTAGAGCAGTAAGATTAGCATGGAGTGTTAGTAAGGTACCTTTAGATTGGACAAAAGGAGTAATTGCACCTATCTATAAGCAAGGGAACAGGAAGGATTGCAACAACTATCGAGGTATCTCATTGGTTAATATACCAGGCAAAGTATTCAGTGGCATCTTGGAAGGGAGGGTGCGATCAGTGGTTGAGAAGAAGTTAGATGAAAACCAGTATGGTTTCAGACCAAAGAGGGGCTGACAGGAACAGATTTTCAGTATGCGCCAGGTAATTGAAAAATGCTACGAGAGGAATAGACAGCTGTGTATATGTTTCGTAGATCTAGAAAAGGCATATGACAGGGTACCGAGGGAAAAGATGTTCGCCATACTGGGGGACTATGGAATTTTAAAGGAATGTTATTAAAATCAATCAAAGGCATTTATGTTGACAGTTGGGCTTCAGTGAGAATTGATGGTAGAATGAGTTCTTGGTTCAGGGTGCTTACAGGGGTTAGACAAGGTTGAAATATTTCACCTTTGCTGTTCGTAGTTTACATGGATCATCTGCTAAAAGGTATAAAGTGGCAGGGAGAGATTCAGTTAGGTGCAAATCTAGTAAGCAGTCTGGCCTATGCTGACGACTTGGTCTTAATGGCAGATTATGTCGAAAGCCTGAAGTTTTAACATCTTGGAACTTGAAAATAGGTGCAATGAGTATGGTATAAAAATTAGCCTTTCGAAGACTAAATTGATGTCAGTAGGTAAAAAATTCAACAGATATGAATGTCAGATTGGTGATACAAAACTGGAGCAGGTAGATAATTTCAAGTATTTATGTTTTATGTTCTCCCAGGATGGTAATATAGTAAGTGAGATTGAATCAAGGTGTAGTAAAGCTAATGCAGTGAGCTCGCAGTTGCGATCAGCAGTATTCAGTAAGAAGGAAGTCAGCTCCCGGACGATACTATCTTTACATCGGTCTATTTTCTGACCAACTTTGCTTTACGGGAGTGAAAGCTGGGTGGACTCAGGATATCTTATTCATAATTTAGAAGTTATAGACATGAAAGCAGCGAGAATGATTGCTGGTACAAACAGGTGGGAACAATGGCAGGAGGTTACTGAGAATGAGGAGATAAAGGCTGTTACGAATGAACTCGATGGATGAAGTTGTACGCATAAACCGGCTTCGGTGGTGGAGTCATGTGAGGTGAACGGAGGAGGATAGGTTACCTAGGAGAATAATGGACTCTGTTATGGAAGGTAAGAGAAGTAGAGGGAGACCAAGACGACGATGGTTAGACCCAGTTTCTAACAATTTAAAGATAAGAGGTATAGAACTAAATGAGGTCACAGCACTATTTCCAAATCGAGGATTGTGGCGACGTTTAGTAAATTCACAGAGGCTTGCAGACTGAAGGCTGAAAGGAATAACGGTCTGTAAAGATATGTATGGATGTTATGATGACGATGATGATGATGATGATGATGATGATGATGATGATGGGAGAAAGGAGCATTTTACTGCAGTCTACTGTGCAAAATGCGGAATAACATTACATCTATAGGCTACTGTTAATAAAAATGAGATGGTGTCTGTCAGTTTGTTTGTTTGTTCCGGATAGGCTCGAAAACTACTGGACCGAATGAGGTGTTATAAGGTAAGGACACAGCTTGAAATCCCGAGTCACGTAAGGGATATTTTGGTTTTGATGTATTTCACGGTTTCGAACTAGTGGGGGCTTTTACAGGGGCATGTCCCAAATTTGTGTAATTTTTGTCCTACAACAACTAAAATAACGGGTAAATTGTTGTCCTTATTGAAAACGGAAACACACCGTGTGGCCATAAAATTAAATGTTCTACAAGAAATGCCATATGCTTTTTCTTCGTAACTCTAATAGTTTTCGAGAAAATTCAGGTTTTTCGCGTTTTTAGCTGTGGTCGCCTTCACTAATAAACAGGCAGGCAACTCATTTCGCGCGTAATGTGGGGTCATGTGAAGCCATGTTCGTCGTAAAGTCGTTGTTCGTTTGTGAACAGTCCAGCTGAAGAACCAGTCCGCCATTCTGTGGAAAGGTTCTGGAGGCTACAGTTGTACTGTTGAGAGTCTAAAGCGTGCTCATCAATATTGGAGAACTCCTGCAGGCTGTAGAGTATTTATTCAGCCATTTTCATAATTATCATCATCACGTTTTATTTATATTCCCTGTTCCTGTCTTTTTAATATGTTTAAGATTCATATTTAATGCCATTACTGACGAGACCTACTGTTTATGTCTTCTGGTATGGGCTAGGATAATTTTGTTACATTCATTGATCTGTCTCAGTCTTACCATGGCGAGGGCTCAGCCATTACACCATGGTAGTTCGTGGTCCCGCCACTGCAAGCACTGCAAAGGATTATATCCAACACGTGCTCCAGTAGATACGGCAAGCCGAGTATATGGGTAGAAAAGTGCGAGAGACTTTAGCCAGATTTTTCTGTGAATTAGTTGAATTTTCTTAGCTTTCAGTTCCTAAACTCAGTTAATTGTGTGTGTTGTGTACTTCAAGCCTGTATCTTAATCCGGCTTGATTAATTTAATAGTTTAGCATGCCGTACTGTTTTGTACCTGGTTGTAAGTCAGACTATGGCAGAGTAGTTAATAATAAGTGGTTTTTTTCACCACCGAAGGATAGAAATCAATTTGAAAAAAATAGGCCAGAGCTATTCCACAGAAGTGCTCTAAACTAACGCGTAATAGTAGAATTTGTCATGTTCATTTCTCTGATGATTTTATACTAAAATCAGATAATTTTATAGTGATTGGGGAATTTACAATCTCGAACATCCGCCAAATCTTCAGGCAAGCTTTCGAAAGGCCAGTAACCGAGTTAGTAATTAGAGTATTACCTTTAAATAGTTCATAAGTGTTTGTTTTAATATGCTGGGAGTTATGTGTCATTTATCTGTATGTGCACACTCCAGTAATCTGTGCTCTCCGCAACATGTGATGAAGGCCGTAGTTCTTATTTCCATGTATGATTTTTCCATTGTATTTTAGTTGTAATCTTTCATTGTTTTTTAAAAGACAAAGTATATACTTTTCAGTTACGGAGTAATACGTTTCCTCTGGCAGCATTCTTAAGACCAGCTGATAGGTACTGTGGAGCTTACCCACTCTTGCGCTGCCTGGCGGGGCGCTTTTGAACTCGAGAAGTCCTCACACTTGTTCTTATATTCGTCATGGTCTTACCCTTGGCTTTGACAATACGGGTGGGTGACTGAGCGATGCCAGTAATGCCATTCCTTATCAGCCAGTCCCTGCCATGAATGGTGTGAAAATGTTGCTCATAGAATCGGTTGGTGCATGCATTTCAGTGGGCTTAGGGGACTGAAATGTAACAGCAACTTCTGACTCAGTGAGGAAACCAACGGGAAACTACCTTACTCCTCATTTCCCTGGTACGCCTCTTCACTGATACCTAGGACATCTATGACACCTCAAGGTGGACCTGTTGAGGATCCAACCAGCCTTCGGGCTGAGGCTTAATGTACTACATATATAGTACAGTAAGTTTATAAATTTTTCCCATGTTGGTGGTTATCTGTGACTGGGAGAGAGGATTTTTCTTATTTGTTTTATTAATTAATTGATTAATTAAATTGAGTAATTAATTAATTAATTCAAGTCATTCATGAAACTCTCGCCCAAGTTGGTGTTTATCCGTGACTGGGAGAGCGGACTTTTCTTAGTTGTTTTATTAATTAACTGATTAATTAAATTGAGTGACTAATTAATTAATAATAATAATAATGTTATTTGTTTTACGTCCCACTAACTACTCTTTTACGGTTTTCGGAGACGCCGAGGTGCCGGAATTTAGTCCCGCAGGAGTTCTTTTACGTGCCAGTAAATCTACCGACACGAGGCTGACGTATTTGAGCACCTTCAAATACCACCGGACTGAGCCAGGATCGAACCTGCCAAGTTGGGGTCAGAAGGCCAGCGCCTTAACCGTCTGAGCCACTCAGCCCGGCGACTAATTAATTAATTCAAGTCATTCATGAAACACTCTCCCAAGTTGGTGGTTATCCGTAACTGGAAGAGGGGATTTTTCTTAGTCGTTTTATTAATTAATTGATTAATTAAAATGAGTACCGGTAACTAATTAATTAGTGCATTCAGGTCATTCATGAAACTCTCTCCCAAGTTGGTGTTTATCCGTAACTGGGAGAGAGGACTTTTCTTAGTCGTTTTATTAATTATTTGATTAATTAAATTGAGTAACTAATTAATTAAGCCATTCAAGCCATTCATGAAACTCTCTCCCAAGTTGGTGGTTATCCGTGACTGGCAGAGAGGATTGTTCTTATTTGTTTTATTGATTGATTGATTGATTGATTGATTGATTGATTGATTAAACTAAGTAACTAATTCATTCATTCATTCATTCATTCATTCATTCAAGTTATTCAAATGGATGTTGTAATTGTAGGATTACGTTAAAGTATGTATAACAATATAATACACATGAGGTTATAATTCACTATTCATTTTGCGTCATCCTTGCTGATAAATTCGTTCGCCCTGAAAATGGTATTCCGTGGTTTCCTATTTTTACACCAGACAAATGCCGGGGATGTACCTTAATTAAGGCCACGTTTACTAGCTCTTTCCCATCCTTCTGTCACCGAAAACCTTTGATGTGTTAGTGTGATGTTAAACAACTAGCAAAGTAATAATATAACAATAATAATAATGGTCTTAATTCTCATTAACTACTTTTACGGTTTTCGAGGCCGCCAAGGTGCAGATATTTCTATCTGAGGTCCGTGGGCGACTTGCGCCTCTGTGTGCAAGATGATAATGAGGTAGGGAGGAGGTGAAACTCGGTGCTGGCACTCCATATGACACCTCATGGTGAACCTGTTGACGATTCAACCAACCTTCAGGCTGAGGCTGAACGTACTATATATCAATCAATCAATCAATCAATCAATCAATCAATCAATCAATCAATCAATCAATCAATCAATCAATCAATCAATCAATCAATCAATCAATCAATCAATCAATCAATCAATCAATCACTACTGATCTGCATTTAGGGCAGTCGCCCAGGTGGCAGATTCCCTATCTGTTGTTCTCCTAGCCTTTTCTTAAATGAACGCAAAGAAATTGGAAAATTATTGAACATTTACCTTGGTAAGCTATTCCAATCCCTAACTCCCCTTCCTATAAACGAATATTTGCCCCAATTTGTCCTCTTGAATTCCAACTTTATCTTCATATTGTGATCTTTCCTACTTTTAAAGACACCTCCCAAACTTATTCGTCTACTGATATCCTCCCACGCCATCTCTCCTCTGACAGCTCGGAACATACCATTTCATCGAGCAGCTCGTCTCCTTTCTCCCAAATCTTCCCAGCCCAAAATTTGCAACATCTTTGTAACGCTACTCTTTTGTCGGAAATCACCCAGAACAAATCGAGCTGCTTTTCTTTGGATTTTTTCCAGTTCTTGAATCAAGTAATCCTGGTGAGGGTCCCATACACTGGAACCATACTCTAGCTGGGGTCTTACCAGAGACTTATATGCCCTCTCCTTTACATCCTTACTACAACCCCTAAATACCCTCATAACCATGTGCAGAGATCTGTACCCTTTATTAACAATCATATTTATGTGATTACGCCAATGAAGGTCTTTTCTTATATTAAAGTAAACTCGTGTCCTCATTCCGAGGTGGTGCAGCTCTTTTGAGGCACACCCCCATTGAAGGTGAGCTGCATGTACCATTTCAACCACATACCAGCCCTCCTGCCATTCTTAAATTTTTGGCAGTACCGGGAATCGAACCCAGACCCCCGAGGACGGCAGCTAATAACACTAACCGTTACGCTACGGAGGTGGACTTTTCTTATATTAACACCTAGGTACTTACAATGATCCCCAAAAGGAACCTTCACCCCATCAACGCAGTAATTAAAACTGAGAGGACTTTTCCTATTTGTGAAATTCACAACCTGACTTTTAACCCCGTTTATCAACATACCATTGTCCAGCGTCCATCTCACAACACTATCGAGGTCACCCTGCAGCCGCTCACAATCTTGTAACTTATTTATTACTCTGCACAGAATAACATCATCTGCAAACAGCCTTATCTCTGATTCCACTTCTTTACACATATCATTGATATATATAAGAAAACATAAAGGTCCAATAATACTGCCTCGAGGAATTCCCCTCTTAATTATTACAGGGTCAGATAAAGCTTCGCCTACTCTAATTCTCTGAGTTCTATTTTCTAGAAATATAGCCACCATTCAGTCACTCTTTTTTCTAGTCCAATTGCACTCATACGTAGTGAGTTTATAATTCACTATTCATTTTGCGTCATCCTTGCTCATAAATCGGTTCACCCTGAAGATGGCTTTCTGTGGTTCCCTATTTTCACACCAGGGAAATGCCGGGGATGTACCTTAAGACCATGTTAATGCGGTGTGGCATAGACTAGAGAATGGGGAGAGGTTTGGAAGTACTGTCATCGAACACTCCCGGCATTAAAAGCCACACGATAAAAAAATGAAAATCCACAGCCTATTTCCAGTCATTCAACTGGGTCAGGAATAGAATGAATGAAGCCCCCATCTAGCGGCGAGGATATGAATTATGCCGGCTTCTGAAGCCTATCGCACTCCTCTGGTTCAATGATTAATGAATGACAGATGAAATGAAATAATATTGGAGAGTGGTGGTGGAATGAAATATGACAGGGAAAACCGGAGTACCCGGAGAAAAACTTGCCCCACCTCGGCTTTGTCCAGCACAAATCTCACATGGAGTGACCGGGATTTGAACCATGGAACCCAGCGGTGACAGGCCGGCGCGCTGCCGCCTGAGCCATGGAGGCTGCAAAAGCCACACGATAAATAAATAAATAAATACATAAATAAATAAATAAATACATAAATAAATAAATAAATAAATAAATAAATTGTAGGGTATGTTTCAGTATACCCCTGTTGTCTACGCACTAAAATAAAGGTTCAATTCTTAAAGGCTTTTCCTTTAAATTTTCAGGTAGGCCTAATGAGTGAGTGGATTTTTTTTACACAGTTGAGTCTTATGGCGAGGACTGGATAGGAAAGGGCTAGGAGTGAGAAGGAAGCGACCGTGGCCTTAATTAAGGTACAGCACCAGCATTTGCCTGATGTAAAAATGGGAAACCACCGAATGCGATAATTATTTTGGATATATATTTTTCTCTTCAGTCTTTGGATTTGAAGCAGCGGCTTTATCTTGGAATATAATTATTTCGTACATTCCAATTCACATTCATGTTTTTAGCCGCACATCCTAGTTTTGTTAAAATCACTTGATGTGCAATTGTGAATTTTGAAATCCTTTAATATATTTGTAATTAATAACGGTATTGGGGGGAGGGGGAGATATAATTTGTAGAGTTTAGAAGGAGGAGGGAAGGGGGTTGGCACCGGCTGGGAGTTTTTGTGAACCACTGAACTACAGGGTGAGTTTTCGGCTGTTTCACCACCAACTCTGAATTATTAAGCTGCTTTTCCTATAGACATTGGCCACATTATTACTTTCCAAGCAACTTGTTTAAAGCAGAGTGCTGTGTCGCGTCCTCCTGATCAGAGAAGATGACGTCGGCCGGGATCTGGAATGGCTCCGTCGGTCATTGATCCTCGTCAAGTGGGCACTCCAACGAGCCCTAACTCTCGACATAAAAGACAATATTACCACATTATTGCGACTCGCCTCCTGTCGTTGATTGGTTCCTCGGCGTTGCTATGGAGCTCCCCACTCTAACGGGGTGAACACACCCTATAACTTACTTCTGTGTGGCTTAGAATGGATCATATTTGAAAGGAGTAGTCGAGCATGAAATATCATCATCCACTAAGTTGAAAGTTGTCTAAAACCGCGCGGTACGGGTGTGGTACAGTAAGCTTACACCCGGAAGAGAATCGGTTCGAACATTAAATAGCCCTGAAGATGTATTTCTCACAGTTCCCACAATCAATTCCTAAACATAGTATTAACAGTGATATATAATAACTACATGCGTTACTTCATAACCAACTAGGTTTACCCCGCGATTTCTCCTGCGTCCATCAGGTTGTGTGAATACAAGCGATTTTGCAGATAGAGAAGTTCAATGCAGTTTTTCTGTTATTAGAAGTATAATCATTTTACAATCAGCTAATGGAAGACAAATAAAATTAGAGTGCTACAAACACGACAATATTAATTAATAAATCAATGAATTTATTTATTTATTTATTTATTTATTTATTTATTTATTTATTTATTTATTTATTTATTTATTTCTTTATTTATTTATTTATTTATTACCGAGCTCGATAGCTGCAGTCGCTTAAGTGCGGCTAGTATCCAGTATTCGGGAGATAGTAGGTTCGAACCCCACTGTCGGCAGCCCTGAAAATGGTTTTCCGTGGTTTCCCATTTTCACACCAGGCAAATGCTGGGGCTGTACCTTTATTAAGGCCACGGCCGCTTCCTTCCCACTCCTAGCCCTTCCCTGTCCCATCGTCGCCATAAGACCTATCTGCGTCGGTGCGACGTAAAGCAACCAGCAAAAAATATATTTATTTATTTATTTATTTATTTATTTATTTATTTATTTATTTATTTATTTATTTATTTATTTATTTATTTATTTATTTATTTATTTATTTATTTATTTATTTATTTATTACAGATATGATATAGGCTTTTGGGCTTATGTCGTGTCAAGAAAATAAGGTGGAATTCTTTATGTTTCGCAGAGAACTTTGCTCTGCGTCATCAGAAGAAAATCTCGACTGTCCACGAGGAAGGCTTCTTAAACAATGAGCTTTTGAATTTAGACGTTATAATAGAAGTGGAAATGGTACGTTCATTCGTCACCAGATGGCCCCCGGACGCGGTTCAGCACTAGCGTTCGAAGCGGATTCTGACGGAACTATCATAATCAGTCTAAGAGGGTCACATAACATGTGTACGTAACATGCCATATGTTACTTCAATGTCATATCTATAAGTACCGGCCGTGAAAGCATCAATGGCAAACTTAATTTATTTATTTATTGCTGTCCAGGGCGATATGAAGGGCCCGCTTATCCGAGGCGGTAAAGGCGTACAACTCAGTTCACCCGGAAATTAAGAAACTGTTTTTTTTTACAAACTGCACATGGCCCTGGTCTGCTCAGTCTACTCAAAAATGAATATACCAGGTTAATTCCTGGGAACAAAGGCAGCCGGATGTAGAGCTAACCACTCTACCCGACCAAGTGCCGAGGTTACCTTCCAACCCCTCCAAAGACCTGCACGGCCTGTGCGGAGATGACTGCGTTGCTTTGGGGATCGAGCGGCGTCCGGCCAGAACCGAACCCGCGAAAGAGCGCCTGGAAAACAAAGGGAAGACTGAGCAGGAGCCAAGCCCCCGCGAAAGGACCCTCTCAACTTGCAGAGAGAGCTGGAGAGATGACGCGATGCTGGAGAAGTCAGATACGCCCCGAGGTGTGGCCTAACTTCCCAGGGTTCCAAACGAACAGAAGGAACTTCCGGTTTTTTATGCACGTTTCACGGGTGCCAACGTCGGATTTTGGCGCGTAAAAATGAGATGATATTTTGATCCAGACATAGGAAAATTATGAGAGGTACACCAGTGAATACAGCTGAATTTTCTGCATATCCCAGACTCAAAATATGGAATACTTTACTCAAGGGACGAAAGGAGGTCACCAGATGTCCAGATTTAACATATTGCTAACACGTGTGAATACAAGAGCGTCACCCACGCTAAGAATCGCGCTCAAAAGATGACTCCACCCCCAAGGGACGCTAATGAAATAATTAAAGACGGGAGTCGAATTACGTGATAACTGCCGATCGTTGGTTAAGCGCACCTGGATCAATTAGGAGAGAAAAAGAGGGCTACAATATCCACTATTTAAATGTCTTCAACTCCTGGAATGAAAGGAGCTCTTGTCCTTAATGAACCGTGAATCGTTTACGCCCATTATCTTCCGGTACGTATACCATAAAGGCTGTGCTGACGACCCTCGCTGAAGACAGTTCCTAGCGGGTCGTTGAGAGGGGACATTGTGTCACGTTGTGCCCCAGTTTTACAGTCAGAGCCCTACTGACCGCATATTAAGTCAGTGCTATTGTGTCCGTCGCGGCCGTGAAATACGAAGCCTTTGTGAAGTGCGGACGGGAAGCCAGGCGAGCCTAGGCGAATGTCTCTGTGCCGCGTGTCAGTAAATAAGCTGCGAGAAGAGTTTATAAACGAGTAGCGACTTCGGATATGTACAATGCCGGCTTAAATGGGTCTGTGGTTTTAGTAAATTGGTATCACCCAAGTTGCTAATCTAAGTCAGGGTGCTCAGGTGTTGTGAGCTACCCGATTCATGTTGTGAACGCGCTCGCTGTAAGTGGCATGACCTGCTTGTTCGTGGTGTAGACTCTGTGTTCGTGTCGTGGTAACAGCAGGACCGTGTGACGGGTTGTGGAGTGTTACCCCTTGGATTACTTTAAGATTTCAGCAGTGAACGAGCCAGCCAGAATGTTGGACCTGTGTGTACCAGGGTCACAGGACAGCACGCTCGACGCCAGCGCCGTAGTCATGCAGGAGTAAACTCCACCATGGGTCTCCCGTGGAAGGAAAAACCATGGCCACCAAACAGATGAGTTGATGTCAAAATATAAATTTCTTAAGCACGATAATGCATAACCGGGGATAGGATGAGCTTTCCTTTGTAAATACTTAAATGTTGTAAAATAATGCATGTCCTAATATGGGAATTTATTGTTCTTTAAAATGTTAACGTAAATTCAAGGGAACTAACTCCTCGGACGACCCATTTTTTTCTTCTTAATGCTAAGTTTATCGTGAGGGGTTATTCTTAGTAATATGTGGTATATCCTAGCAAGTAAGGGAGACAAGGATAGGAGAATATTTGAGTTCCCCTTAGGGGTGGCTGGAACAATAATAAATTAGCAGGGAAAATCATGTCCATAGGTTGCTAGTTAATGTCCAACATGGCGATCGTATTTGCTGGGGAAACTCATGGGTCAATCAGACGATGCATGCGTAATTTACACATATGATAAGTGCATGTACAAGAGAGAATAAATCCTGACCGAGAGAGAGGTGCATTATGTTATTTAGGTATAATAGTGAGGGACAGTTCGCGAGTTTCCCGTGATTCTTGATTATTTAACCAGAAAGGTATGTATTTGTTTTGTATGCAACCGGCTGAGATCCAGGGAAGCCAGAGTCTTATGTATGGTAAAAATATGAATATATGCAACTCTGGGCGGTAAGCGAAGAAATTGAGGAACGTGGAATCAAGGAATCATGAGAGTCCTACGCCCAAGGAAAGAAGATACGCGATATGGGACGTAATGAGAGGGCCGAATGCCCAGATAGTTTCTGATGAGATAATTCGGAAGTGATGGTGCTCATGAAAAGAATGGTAAGGTATAGAATAAATGAGTATTTCCTGGGAATTCTACGGTAAGATGAATAAACAAATGAAGTGGGCCATCGATGTATGTCCCCGAGAAGAGAAGGCTGTACGTGTGAGGGAGAGAAGAATCTGGCATGGCCAATGAATGAGAAATGGTCGTACGAAGTGAATGACCGCCCCTCCTTTTTTGTGAGTGCTTGGTTCTCGCCCTCGTGACAGAGGGGTCCTGCTGTACTATTGTATTAAGACTCGGGCTCTGGGTTTTCACCGTGCTCTTTTGTTTGGTTTAAATGGCTTAGCTAAGAATACTTATATAATGATAATATCACGGCGATTTAAAAGATAATTAATAAATGAATATGGATCTCCCCCCAATGTCCGGTGATATGAGACCGTAGCTAGTTAGGGATTTCTCTTTCAGGAACGCACCTCTCGGTCGGAGTCATATGTTCGAGCCCAGGTCAGATGGGCTGAGGCAGAAGATACTGATGACCATGTTTTTCTTACAGGAATGGCCTCCTTTCGGAATGAAGTGTATATATCTGTGTGTGTTTAGTATGTAATGTGCATCTATTTTGAGTTCAAACAGAACCGTTGTTCAGCGTTGTCTGGTCTTGGTGACAGATACGGGAAGTCCGGGGTTTAGCTAGATGATATGTGTGTTTTTGTTTGTGCATTATGTAAATATCTCTTTGATATGTCAATTATGTAGCGTAGGGACCGGTTGATTACGTGCTAAGAATAGAATGTATTATGTAAGTGGACATCATCTCATATTACACGATGTGATCGACAGAAGAATAAAATTAACGACACAGGTACGAAACTAATGAGGGAAATACGATATTGGTTGCAAAACCTCAATTATACCTTTGTGCTAGATGACACCCTCAGGCGAGTCAATTTTTAAAGTGTTCATTATTTTCTTTCCCTCCCGTATGCGGAGAATTCATTGTATAGTATTCGTAACCCCCATTATATGATTCTTGTCATTTGTAGTTATGCTAAGCAGTATCCAGTAACAGTTGAACCCGGAGAATCCTACTTTCATATTACATAAGGCTCCATCTTAAATATTTGTTTTTTTTTCTCTTCTTTCGAACATACCACCCCCAAGTGCTCGAGCCGCCGAGGCCAGCGTAGAAAGTAGGAGAAGCGCGTTCCGAAACTCGTTATACAGTTCAGGTCGCCCTTCACTCTGGTCTCATCCGTGGTTGTTTACATGGTTACGCGGAGGCATTCTTATGCGTGGGTCGTCCATTCGAGACCCGGAAGGGTGTAATATCAAGTGAAAAATCTGCGGCAAATTAAGAAATACCGTCGTTATTTGAGAAATATTAAAACATACTTAAGGCTTGTGGACAGGACTGGTTTATATCGTATTCCGCTGCTGGTGCCGTCTTTTGTTACTTTCTTCAGGCCCAGGGCTAACACCGTGGAATGGGAGTGTTATGTCTGTAGATTCTCATTATCTTTGTCCAGATGACTAGAGCGGCCAGTTCAAACAGCAAAATGGAAGTCAACAGAAAAATAGCATGATCCCTGGACCAATAAATATTTTTATTTCTGTTCGAACGACCAATAAATGACTAGTTCACTGAATTTTTCTTATGTACATTGGCCATACCATTTTGTTGCCTATTAAATATTGCATATCGCTATACAATTCATGAAATGATGTCATTGACAAGTGAAGCAATGAAACGAAAGCAAAGAACTTCAGTGAACACAGATATCACACACGAAATTGTTGGAAGTGTAAGACAAAAGACATACTGTGAGCGCAACACCAAATGTACTTGTAAAGTGGTAAAGTACGTATACATAATATTCTCCAAAAATCACATATTTCTTATTTGCCGCAGATTTTTCACTTGATATGTGTAAAAGCAATTATTACGTTCCATTTGTGACAAATTTTATAGTGATAGTTGGGTGATACCCATGTGCACTATACCCGAATGAGGTTAGTAATTATTATCAGTGACATACTGTAATTATTACTAGTGAGAATAATATACTGCTGAAATATGTGTATTACTGTTCTGTTCTTGTTTATTCGAGCATTCTATTCTATTCTCTTCTATTCTATTCGTGCTACCACGCGGCTCCTTGAAATGTTTTCTTCCTAGATAACCAGATAAAGCGATCATAAAGGCGGTAAACGTGAAGAAATACGCGAGTGAACTGCAGGAAGAGATTTTTATGGTTTGGAACGAGTGTATACATGCAGTATAGTAATACAACGCGTATACCACGTTTATTAATAAGAAAAATATACAACGCTTATATGAGGTTTATTCAATGTATAATTATACAAGTGTTAAACAAATGTACAAGGTTTTTTTATTAGTAAGCCTGTATATTTACACACATAGAATGAAGATATCTTTAAAACTGTTATAGTGGGAACACCTTTTAAATATTGATATATTATTCCACATACGCTTCTTTGAGGCCAGTCAGTTTGACATGTGTTGCATGTTGTAAGCTCTGGGAAAATATTGTTCATATTAAACGCGTTTGCGAAATTACTAACTGGTTTGAGAGAAGGCAGTTCGTGTTTTGGAATGGTTATACTGTATAGTGTGGCTCAACTTGAAGGATTGCAGCAAAATATAGATATTTCAGATTCAGAAGGTAAAATGGACTGTACCGCTACTGACCTATCCAAGGATGTTGATAGGGTAGATAAATGGAATTCACTGACGAAAATGTGGCTATTGAACCAGACAAAAGAGTGGTTGAATGGCTGATTATTTTTCTAGAAAACAGAACATAGGGAATTGGAGTAGGTGAACGATTAACGGTTGTTAAGATTAAGAGGGGGATCCCACAAGGCAGTATTACTGGACCTTTATGTTTTCATATGTATATACAGGTAACACACGATTCGATCACTGATGTCAAGGAACATGACAAACCTGATTTGTTTATTACACTTACCTGTCATTCTCATTGGACTGAAATCGAAGAAAATCTCTCCGAATACACATCACCACAAAACAGATAAGACACAATAAACAGAGTATTTCATCTGAAAATTCAAGAATTAATGATGAAGAGAAAATGTTTGGCCAACCTCGCTGCCATATGTGCACTGCCGAATGATAGATGGATGGCCTCACATCCATCTACTATGGTTACATAATTAGATTGGACGAGGCAAGGTAGTGTAATTTGGGCTAATACGTAGATTGTCAAGCCCCTATAAACAACCTACCTCATCATCATCACCATCATCATCATCATAATGTATTCTCAGCAGAGTTACCAAATGAACATGCTGATCCAACATTATATGTTATTGTGTAAAAGCACTTGATTCATGGTCCCTATGGTGCTGTAGATGCATATTTGCCTTGCATGCGTGAGGGGTTTGTGCCAAAAGGTATCCAAAACATTTCCAAAGCTCCTGACCCCCTGACATCTCCTGACCCCCTGTGGCTGGGGGCGGTAGAATAAAGCCCACGGTATTACCTGCCCTTCGTAAGAGGCGACTAAAAGGGGGCCCAGGAGCTCTCAACTTTGGACCGTAGGTTGGCGACCACGGGGCATTGCTTCCACTTACTTGTGCCAGGCTCTTCACTTTCATCTCTCGTATCCGACCTTCCTTGGTCAACTCTTTTCCTTTTCAGATCCCGGCGTTATTAGGTTTCCGAGGGCTAGGGAGTCTTTCGTGTTCACGCCCTTCGTGGCCCTTGTCTTTCTTTGGCCGATACCTTCATTTTTCGAAGTGTCGGATCCCTTCGATTTTTCCCCCTCTCATAAGTGTTATATAGAGGATGGTTGCTTAGTTGTACTTCCTCTTAAAACAGTAATCACCATCACCACCACCACCTGCACATCTGGTGATAATGGGTATCACAAATACCGTAGGTTGTCACCTGGTGACGGTGGAAAAACTACAACTCTCAGGAATAATGAAGAAGGTAACCGATAAGTGGTTCCCAATAATGCGGTTTCTCTTTAAATTTTTGACGCACACAACAACGTTGAATTATGTAATTGCATCAAATCCATTTCATATATTTAAGTATATCAGGCTACTTTCAGCATTCACTCTACAAATGAGGTTCAGTATCAGTCTGGAAGATATGTTTTCAACTCCGAGACAGTGACGGGTTTTACCGTTCAGGGTACATGAACGAACACCTACAAGCACTCACCTTGCAGACCATTTCATTGAAAATAATGCCTCTGATATTCCCAATAATCCACGTCCTACAACGCTTACAGCATTTTTAAAAATAATTAAGTGCAGAAGACGACTCTGCAAAGACTCTTACGTATGACAAAGTTACAAGTTATAACACTCGGAGTTGTACTAACTGGTGAGGAGAAGTGAGGTGGTTGATGGTTACAATGACATTAAAAGAACAGATGCGCTTGGTTGCGTGCATATAGTCCCTCCCAACAACAGTGAACGCTTTTACTTGAGGATGTTACTTCACGTGGTTAAAAACTGTAGTTCTTCTCAATATTTAAAAACTGTGGAAGGAATAACTCACGACACATTTCAAGGAGGGAGATGGCTCTCACCGGGAAAAGACGTTATTAAAGCTCCTCTATGTAGTTCGGCAAGATCACTTCCATATTTTCTTTCCGTCATTATAGTTATTTTGCTACGTTCCTGGTCTATTGGGTCCTTGCAATAATCTTCGGGAAAGTATTTCAGAAGGCACACGCGGGGAGCTCCTAAGAAACACGCGGCACCACCAGATCAGATCCTTCATTGCCGAAAAACTGAGAAAGAATGTACATGAGGAGGTACACGGACTGGCCATAAATGGTAGTTCGCAGAGAATTGACATCATAGCCTTTAAAGACAACAGCTTCGAAGGATTCATATTAGCTCCGACTGTCAGGTTCGAGCACCATAGCGGTCAGCCAGAGGAGGTTAATCTAGAAAAGATTAACAAATACAAACCCACTATTCCTTACTACAAATCAAAATACCGCCTTCAAGAAATTGAAATAATAGGGATAATGGTCGGAGCTCGCGGTACCATACCTCGTCACTTCGTCGCCACATGGAAGCGCTTCCAACTCCCAATGAAGCTCATCCCCGAAATCGCGACCGTCGTCCTCCGAGCCTCCATCAAGATCATGAGGCACCACCTCTACAGCTAGGTTTGAATTTTCTTTAATTAGATATGTACAGAAAATTGATATGTTTTACCTTGTTCTTAGCGGCAGCCTGTAAATACAGGAGGTCTTTCCAAAATAAATGGAAATTATCTATAAACTATGACCAAAACGTGTTCAATGAAGGGACAATAGAAGTCAAGAGAATAGTACAATCACTTGCAAGCAAATCTATCAGAGTGTGGATTTATTTTCCCCGATAACAATAACTTATACCCGAACAATAATGAGTACTTCAGAGAGATGAGGTGAGATGGACAGCAGCCAATGATATGATGATAAATGGGGTTAAAATTCAGGTTGTGAGTTTCACTAATAGGAAAAGTTCTTTCAGTTTTAATACTGCGTTGATGGGGTGAAAGTTCCTTTTGGGGATTACTGTAAGCATCTAGGTGTTAATATAAGGAAAGACCTTCATTGGGGTAATCACATAAATGGGATTTAAAAGGGTACAGATCTCTGCACATGGTTATGAGGGTATTTAGGGGTTGTAGTAAGGATGTAAAGGAGGGAGCATATACGTCTCTGGTAAGACTCCAACTAGAGTATGGTTCCAGTGTATGGGACCCTCACCGGGATTACTTGATTCAAGAAGTGGAGAGAAAAAAAGCAGCTCGATTTGTTCTGGGTGATTTCCGACAAAAGATTAGCGTTACAAAAATGTTGCAAAGTTTGGGGTGGGAAGACTTAGGAGAAAGGAGACGAGCTGTTCGGCTAAGTGGTATGTTCCGTGCTGTCAGTGAAGAAATGGCGTGGAATGACATTAGTAGACGAATAAGTTTGAGGGGTGTCTTTAAAAGTAGGAAAGATCATAATATGAAGATGAAGTTGGAATTCAAGAGGACAAATTGAGGCAAATACTTGTTTGTAGGAAGGGGAGTTAGAGATTGGAATAACTTATGAAGGGACATGTTCAATGAATTACCAAATTCTTTGCAATCATTTAAGAAAAGGCTAGGAAAACAAGAAATAGAGAATCTGTCATCTGGGCGACTGCCCTTAATACAGTTCAGTAGTGACTGATTGATGCTGAAAGCACAGGGTCAGACACTTAACGTGGCTGGATATGATCTCAGTGGAGCATGTTTTCCTCATGGACTGCTTTATGCGTGTTACATCAAAACGAAGTCTTTTAGTGTTTACTGCTGGAGGGAAAGCGACCAATGTCATATATAGCCTAAGTATATTTTATAAGAAGACATCGGATATGTATGAAAATGTATATTTTGTTCCCGACATGTAGACCTCCAAAACCGACTAGGAAGTGCGTTTGAAGGTGAAACTGGATGGATTATTAAGTTGAATAGTGCATGTGTATGTATGTACGTACGTATGTATGTATGTATGTATGTATGTATGTATGTATGTATGTATGTATGTATGTATGTATGTATGTATGTATGTATGTATGTATGTATATATGTATATATGTATGTATACCGGGCGAGTTGGCCGTGCGCGTAGAGGCGCGTGGCTGTGAGCTTGCATCCGGGAGATAGTAGGTTCGAATACCACTATCGACAGCCCTGAAGATGGTTTTCCGTGGTTTCCCATTTTCACACCAGGCAAATGCTGGGGCTGTACCTTAATTAAGGCCACGGCTGCTTCCTTCCAACTCCTAGGCCTTTCCCATCCCATCGTCGCCGTAAGACCTATCTGTGTCGGTGCGACGTAAAGCCCCTAGCAAAAAAAATGTATGTATGTACGTATGTATGTATGTATGTATGTATGTATGTGTGTATGTATGTATTGAACCCTTTTGGTCCATATTTAGGGATACCTACCTTCCTTACCTATCAGCAAAGTTCATGAGATCTGTCTCTTGGGTCGTATCGGGTTCTTCGTCACTTGCTGAGGTAAAGGTAGGGTTCAGTAATTCTAATCAATCTACTTGAACGAAAGGTCGGTTTAAAAGATTCCTATTTATTCAGGAAATTCTGAAGCATTCTGATATGTCAACGGTATCACTGAAATCAATCGTGTCCGCTGGACACCACAATCATTTTATTACATAGAAGGTTAGAACACTGGTGAGCCTTTGACGTGTCTGCCTGATGGACATTCTTACTAGAAACCATATTTTGGACAACCCTGAAATTTGCTTGTCTTGTACATTATACTCTAAGTCCGTCGTATCAAATGCACATTACGTCCCAACTAAACAAATTTTACAGTATCTAATAACACTCAGGTTATTACCGGATGAAAATTTCAACTAAATCCAACATTTAACGTTCTCCCCGGCCGAGAAATACAATCTCAATTCCACGCGTGTCCCGTTATCTTACGGTGAACCCCTATAAGCTCTGGCCTCTCGCCCTCAAGTTCGCTTGGCAGTTACACGAAACATCTGTCGTTCTACCTAACTGGCCTCTCTCTTTAAATCTTTAAACTCTGCCGACATAATTAAACAAATACGATATTCTAACCAACAAAATGCACAGATTATACTTCAAAATGCCCACAATAGTTATACACATCGCAAATTAATACCGCCATGGATTCCTATTTATTGCTTTCCATTCCCAACATTATAAAATATTCCTCGGGCTTCCATGTCCCGGCTTCATTTGGCAGGTCTCTAACCTGATTCACAAATCTCATCTCAACTCACACGACAACTAACCTCTGTTTCCCAACTCGCAACTATCACCGACAAAGAACTGGAATATAATCCTTACTAGAATTCATGACGTATAATACGCACAATGCATTAATAATGAACAACTTCGCATAAAATGATATCGTATTTTTAATAACTTGATTTTCACGAAAAATGACTGAAAAATTCTACTAGATCTTTTTATTGCCAGTCAGACACAGTTTAAAATGAGCCTAGAAAAACGTTTCACTCCGTGACCAATTCATCACACTAGACTCTCACCCGACAGTGCGCTTCCACTCGATTGAAAATGGGTAACTATGGATTTCTTATATTTTTTACGTCAAAATTTCAGACCGAAAAATTTTACGTCGAATGAACATCATAATTTGACATCACAAAATATAGGCAGTAAACACACGGAAATGACGATCTACATTGGACGTGATATCACTTCGAAACCCTATTCAATAACTTTTTACAACATCATACGGCACTCGCAAGACTTAAATTCTTTTATCCAAGTGGAAAATAAAACAAATGACTCCTTTTTTAGTGGTATTCTAACATTTACAAAACCACATAGGGGTGACCACTGCGTCGTATATACACCATTCAAATACACATTTAGAGATCATGAAACAAGATATAATAGGTAGTAAGATGGAAAGTCACATACCTTATGTAGTCACGCCAGTATTCGTCATAGGGCTCACCTGCGACCCTGGCATTTTTATTTAGCCATTTTTACATTCATGGCTTTACAGATCATTATATTTCTTCAGGTTTCCTGGAATAAAGCATTAAAAAAGAAATGCCCTTCACTTTTTTTTCTTTGAGCGCACACGATGGACTGTAATTACTTCCGCACACGAATTACTTTATTTATCACATGAGAATTTATTCAGTACTTTGACCGTCCTATCTGGTACAATTATTTCCACTCAAGAAACTATCTCCACATGGAGTCAAGACCCCAGCATCAATGGCTAAAATTTGCGGTTGAACTTAGTCTACTTTTGTTGTTTGATTTCACAGAGCAGCTCAACACTTTATCGTCCGCTTCGTAACCCAAAATGCAGGAAGAGACTTCGTCATGGCGTCCCTTCATATTTATAGCAGTTACCCCTTCTCTTCGGGCATCTCCCTTTGCCGCCAAGAAAATTTCTATAAATTTTCTGACTTAACTAAACTGTAAATACAAATGTTTTGAAGGTGACTACATATTCGCTACATTTCCAGCAGTAGTGTTCATGGACATTTAAAATGTAAACGTGTTCGATTTGTGGGATAAATGACCTCCTTTGATAGGCACTATATTTTTGACTTGGCTTGGGCACGCCATATACACGCGCTTTGCATTAGTTCACAAAAATGACTTAAGATTCTTCCGCCGTTGACACGTGTGACTGACGTCACGTATCCCAGAGCGTGGGACCGAAGGTAATCACCCCCTTGCCACTTGTCAATTCCATGCTATCAAGAATCGAACTTCTTATTAAATTGACAATTTATGCATAATATTCTTAGGGCACAAAGGTCATGGGTTCAGTATGTATGTATGTATGTATGTATGTATGTATGTATGTATGTATGTATGTATGTATGTATGTATGTATGTATGTATGTATGTATGTATGTATGTATGTATGTATGTATGTATGTATGTATGTATGTATGTATGTATGTATGTATGTATGTATGTATGTATGTTCAGTCGTCAGCCCTAAGGCTGATTGGATCCTCAACAGCTCCACCATCAGTTGTCATAGGTGGCCTAGGCATCATTGAAGAGGCGTACTCGGGAATTGGGGAGTTAAATAGCTTCGCGTAGTATTCCTCACCGACCCAAAAGTTGCTATTACATATCAGTCTGCCAAGCCCACTGAAATACATGCATCAACCGACCCTATGAGCAACATTTTCATTCAGTTGCTAACAGGGACTGGCTGCATAAGGAATGGCATTACTAGCATCGCTCATACCTCAGTCACTTTCATATTGTCAAAGCCAAGGATAAGACTGAGACATGTCAATGAAAGTAACAAAATTGCTCTAGCCTATACCGAAAGACATAGTGCACTGTAAACACTAGGTCCCGCCAGCAAAGGCATGGACAGTGCATATATATGCATATTTACCGGGCGAGTTGGCCGTGCGGTTAGGGGCGCGCAATTGTGAGCTTGCATCCGGGAGATAATGGGTTCGAACCCTACTTCCGGCAGCCCTGAAGATGCTTTTCCGTGGTTTCCCATTTCCAAACCAGGTAAATGTTGGAGCTGTACCTTAATTAAGACGACGGCCGCTTCTTTCCAACTCCTAGGCCTGACGTATCCCATCGTCACCATAAGACCTACCTGTGTCGATGCGACGTGAAGCAAATCATACTTTTAAAATGCATATATTTAGATTAAGCCTCCATGGCTCAGGTGGCAGTGCGCCGGCCTCTCACCGCTGGTTCCGTGGTTCAAATCCCGGTCACTCCATGTGAGATTTGTGCTGGACAAAGCGGAGGCGGGACAGGTTTTTCTCCAGGTACTCCGGGTTTTCCTGTCATAATTCATTCCAGCAACGCTCTTCAATATCATTTCATTTCATCTATCATTCATTAAACATTGCCCCAGAGAAGTGCGACAGGCTTCGGCAGCCGGCAAAATTCCTATCCTCGCCGCTAGATGGGGGCTTCGTTCATTCCATTCCTGACCCGGTCGAATGACTGAAAACAGGCTGTGGAATTTCATTTTCATATTTTTAGATTAGTGCATACATTTCAAATTTCGGATTTATTGAGCATGTTTTTTACTTTTATCGTGCATATTTTAACATGTTTTAGAAGCAGTCTTCTATGATGTAATGTAATTAATGCCGTGAAATCTTTCGACAAACAAACGGTTCAAAGAGAACTGGCACTTGTCAAGGCACATTTTCATATCATCAGCCATGAAGTTAGAAACACGTAGGTTGTGTTTTCGTGATTCGATCGACATTACGGAGAACGTGAAGCGTGAACTGGACGGTATTCCAGGAAACCTCGGACATGTCCTAAAACGAAATCCGAGCTGCGACATCTTGGTAGCTCTAAAGAAATATTTGTCTGATGCCGATAATGTAGATCTACCACAATGTGTAACACCTACATTCGCTCCTAAATTCAAATACTATCCTGTCGGGTGTAGAGAAATTATTATTCGCATTGAACACTGATAGATGGATAAGTCTCACAAATTATGCACGGATTGTTTGTCTAGTGGAACAGTCGCAGCTGTAGGTAGAGTGACTTTTTGTTTTTCATTATTCATGATCATTATTGTATACATTGGTGTGGTGAATCGCCTGAGTCTAGTAAAGGAATGTTACGTTTGCATTTCATAGAAGTATTTAATAGCATGAAAATTAAGTGCATATTTCACAACTTTTTGCAGCATAGTTGCTTGCTTTTACTGGTGATTTCCAGCACATCAATCAGATGTCTACTTGTAAGTCCTCAGTTAAAAGAAGCCTATCTCCTTAAACTCAGTACTGTTCCCGTGCGAAGCTGAGCTAGTTTACTTATAAATCACAGTCATTTCATATACGAGGTTCGAGTCATGTCATGGAAACTATTTTCTTTCTCGCGAACAGGAGACAACACGGAAAATCTGAGATATGCATTAGGAAAAATGGGACATGTACTTTTGGATAGTGCCTGAAGACAAATTCTGACTTCAGGAGATTCTCGTAAGAAAGTGACAGAACAAACGCCATTGGTAAACATTGTTTTATTATGATATAGACAGCAAATACATAAGACTACGTACAATGGACAGGACCCCACTGGTTACAGACCTTCGAAATAATCACCCAAACTTTCCACTGTGCGCGTTACACCTTTCTCCGAAATGCTGTTACGATGTCCTCTTTGTTAGCAAACTGCTGTTCACGTAATGGCTTCTTGATTGTGGGGATTAGATCATAGTAACACACCTAATGCTTCCCGCAGCTCAGCATGGCATTGGTGTGCATTTCTGCCGCGGAGAACTGCTATTTTAATATACGATCGTTGCTTCTGCATGTTGACTTCCATTTTGTGACGCTCTCACTCACACACTGAACTTGGGGGCATGCTTAGACACACACTGTTGTTTACATACTCCGTCTAGTGGCATCATACGCAAGTACATACCGTACGTTTCCAAATGTATGTCTTAGATTTTCCGTGTTGTCTCCTGTTCGCGAGAAAAAGCAGTTGCCATGACTTATGACTCGACCTCCGTACGTGCTTGCATAATGCCGTCATTCCTTGGATATATTGTTCTTCCTGGCCTTTTCTCAATTAACTGGTGACGGAACATAGTCTATTCCTGTCGAAAAACACCAAGGAGTCTGCTCAAAGCTTAACGTCCCCACCCGACGGGTGAACGACATATGCCCTCACTCGATGTGAATACTGCGGAGAGGTTTGGAGCAATACCTAGACTTTTGGCACGCAAGCTAGTGATTAGACACAGTACAGACCTACCAAAACCTCTCCTATTTTGCCGGCCAACATTCTGTTGGTGGGACTCGAACTGGATAACTACTTTGTTAGACCATAAAGACAACGATTATGGCAATCAGGCGGGCTTAAGTTCTTAACTTCTTAAAACAGTATTTAAATATGATGAAATACGAACAGTTAGGCCCAGATTCTTGAACTTTGTGTTAAATTTTACTGAACAAATGTTAACTAACAATTGTTATTAATTTAACACTTCGGTTAGAAGCATCCTGTTTCACGAGCACATTTCCAACATTTATTACGAAACTCTTGTTGAAGACAACTTAACACGTTTCTGTGAGATTTCTGAACGTATTTGGCAGTGAGCGTCTTTTGTTTCTTTACATAAAGCGCTCCTAATGGTATGCTGGAATAGTATTTTGTCACATATGATTATTATTTTTTTTTTTGCTAGGGGCTTTACGTCACACCGACACAGATAGGTCTTATGGCGACGATGGGATAGGAAAGGCCTAGGAGTTGGAAGGAAGCGGCCGTGGCCTTAATTAAGGTACAGCCCCAGCATTTGCCTGGTGTGAAAATGGGAAACCACGGAAAACCATCTTCAGGGCTGCCGATAGTGGGATTCGAACCTACTATCTCCCGGATGCAAGCTCACAGCCGCGCGCCTCTACGCGCACGGCCAACTCGCCCGGTCCACATATGATTGACATTATTATAGACTATATATGCCTTTGCTGGCGAGATGTAGTGTTTACAGTGCACTATGTCTTCTGGTATGGGCTATATCAAATTTGTTACGTTCATTGACCTGTCTCAGTCTCATCCTTGGCTTTGACAATATGAAAGTGACTGAGGAATGAGTGATGTTAGTAATACCATTCCTTATGCAGCCAGTCCCTGTATTGAATGGTGTGAAAATATCGCTCATAGGGTCGGTTGGTGCATGCATTTCAGTGGGCTTGGCAGACTGATATGCAATAGCAACGGCTGGCTCGGTGAGGAAAGCAACGGGAAACTACCTCACTCCTCATTTCCCTAGTACGCCTCTTCAGTGACGCCTAGGCTATTTATGACAGCTGTTGGCGGAGCTGCAGAGGATCAAACCAGCCTTCGGGCTGAATACCCAACATACATACATACATAGACTATATGGTTAGCAGAGACCGCTAAGACATAAACATGTCAAGTAAGAGGCAACAAAAGCGTTATTATGAAGAATGCGAGGCAAATGTTGTTATAGGTTTAATTTGAAAGTATACGAATGTGTTTGAACAATGAAAGAACGGACTGTTATATCACAACGTTCAGCATATCCTTACATGAGTGCAATCTAATGCTCCTACATCAACGGGAAAATGTGATGATTGACATTCTTAAATGATTTTCGGGCATTCCTTTACTGCGGGGAAAGTAATGTAATGCCTTGTTAATACTGCGATGGCAGCAGGAATTCTTTGCAGAATTCTACACACTCTTGTCTTGCCCTCACGAAAAGAGTCTGAAGCATAATATCTAAAACTTATAAGCAACTGCTGCATTGAAGACACTGGTAAGTTTCAGTCTGTGGGAAACTCTAACCTTTTTTCAATTTGTTCTAATACTTTGTTCATTATGACTTTGGTAATTGGGTATTTTTTGTAGAAAACATTTTTCTGACAACTGTAAACAGTCGTTTTTCTTAGTATGGGTCGTCGTTTGCCTTCTCCAGTTCATTAGTAGTCTTCAAACCACAGTAAAGCTTCAAACTTACCTCTTCTACATGCTACCATTTTAAAATTTTAACAGGGCTGCTGTCGTGTTAATTGAACACAAGTACACTCACCGGCAAAAACAAAAGCGAAACACTACGAATCTCAGACAAAATTTAATATTAGCCCATTTGAAACCTAGTAAAAATAAAATATTTTGGGATTAAAACAATATGGCGTTGTAGTTTAAACTAAATAGCCCAAGTGAATAAGCGTGAAACATTATTGATCGTGGCAATCACAACAGTCCATGAACATGAATTTAGTACGCAGTCCATTTTTTCACATGTTTTCATTACAATTCTATTGCCTCAGTGACGGGTATTACCACATCTAGCCGCATTTACAGCCGTGATTCGATCAGGCATGCTCACGATGCAATCTCGAATGTTCTCTTGTGGTATGAGCTCCCATTCTGCCTGGAGCGGAGTCCGAAGTTGAGCCCAGTGTTACGACTTCTAGCACGTCTTCCAAGCGTATCCCCGACATGTTCTATGGGGTGTAGGTCGGGACTACGAGCAGGCCACACCATGCGCTCAATTCCGACTTCATTCAGGTACTCACGCACAAAAACGACAACGTGTGGGCGAGCATTGTAATTCATCACGATAAAGTTTTCGCCGATGGCAGGTGTAAAAGGCACCACGGGATCCATTAAAATATCTTCAATGTATCGATGGGTTGTCAGACTTCCATTCTCGACGAACACAAGCTTCAAGAGCGCATCAGTGATAATCTCGACTCAGATCATCAGAGGTCCTCCACTGAACCGTGTCCTTGCAGAGAAGGTATAGGGTAAATAACATTCCCCAGACTTTCTCCATACTCTCTCCCTTCTACCCTGTGCCCCCAGACAGAATCTAGATTCATCCATAAACAGCACTGAGCTCCAGTTCCGGTGGGTCTTGGCGAATTGCATCCGATAGGCGCGGTGTTCACGTGTATGCAGAGGTCCTATGGCGGGCCTCCCGGACTGTAAATCCTCTTCATACAACCTCCTTCTTACGATGTGCATTCAAGTTCTAAGTTTTTTTCTCCAGACTGGAAAGAAATAGAAACATGTGCATTGTTTTAAAACGAGCCCACGTTCGTTGTCAAAACGTCACAGAGATGGCAGCACTATACGACAGATGGAATTTTAGCGCCAGCCGCGAGAATGAGAACTGTTTTAGATACTTATAATAGCGACGTTTTCCTTACTTGAACAGCGTGCAATCATTCGTTTTTTTTGAATTTGCGTGGTGTGACACCAATTGAAATTCATCGACAGTTGAAGGAGACATGTGGTGATGGAGTTATGGATGTGTCGAAGGTGCGTTCGTGGGTGCGACAGTTTAATGAAGGCAGAACATCGTGTGACAACAAGCCGAAACAACCTCGGGCTCGCACAAGCCGGTCTGACGACATGATCGAGAAAGTGCAGAGAATTGTTTTGGGGGATCGCCGAATGACTGTTTAACAGATCGCCTCCAGTGTTGGCATTTCCGTGGGTTCTGTGCACACAATCCTGCATGACGACCTGAAAATGCGAAAAGTGTCATCCAGGTGGGTGCCACGAATGCTGACGGACGTTACGCAAACATTTCTTCGTGAAAACAACTTTGAAGTGATTCCTCATGCTCCCTACTCACCTGACCTGGCTCCTAGTGACTTTTGGCTTTTTCCAACAATGAAAGACACTCTCCGTGGCCGCACATTCACCAGCCGTGCTGCTATTGCCTCAGCGATTTTCCAGTGGTCAAAACAGACTCCTAAAGAAGCCTTCGCCGCTGCCATGGAATCATGGCGTCGACGTTGTGAAAAATGTGTATGTCTGCAGGGCGATTACATCGAGAAGTAACGCCAGTGTCATCGTTTTCGGGTGAGTAGTTAGTTAGAAAAAAAATCGGAGGCCTTAGAACTTGAATGCACCTCGTAGTGTCCTTTTGCCCCGTACTTGCTGCAGACGATTTCTGGCGTACACAGCTGTTGTGAGTCGATCACGGAGAACTTGCAATCATCGAGCGAGTAGTGCTCCTCGTACGACCAGAACCGGGCTTCCTGGTGTAGATATTGTCTTCTCTGTACCTTTTAACAGTCCTGTACACGTTAGAACGACACGTGCCTAAAACATCTGCCACAAAACAATGTCACGGCCGTTGCTGCGTTTTCAAGTGAAAGAGCCATTATGACTTACGAGAGAGACTACTATTGCATACAAGCCGTAATGTCCACAAAAATACGCAGCACGAAAATTCACTGCAATAAATCTTAAGGCAGCATTTTGTGGTTATTGTTATCCAAAGGCGGCGAACGGCAATAATGGTGATGTGAATATCACGATAAATAATGTTTATCAATTATTGAGCTGAAACTTCTCAAATGGGCTAATTTACTTACGATTCATTGCCATATTGTTGTAATGTCATAACATTTAATTTATAGCTGCCTCTGTGGATCCGTGGTAGAGTGTCGGCCTCCGGATCCCAAGATAGCGGGTTCAAACCCGGCAGAGGTAGTCGGATTTTTGAAGGGCGGAAAAAAGTCCATTCGACACTCCATGTCGTACGATGTCGGCATGTAAAAGATCTCTGGTGATACATTTGGTATTTACCCGACCAAATTAATTAAATCTCAGCCATAGACGCCCAAGAGAGTTTCGGTTTACTCTGTCTGCCATCTAGCGGACCTAGAGTAAAACGGAACGTCGAAATTGACGAGCAGACAGCCAGATGGCGTCAAATCGAAATGTCTGCACACGGTAGCTGAGGCCATACGATTATTATTATTATTATTATTTAATTTATACAAGGTTTCAAATGGACTACCATTAAATTTTGTCTGAAATACGTAGTGTTTCGCTTATTTCTTTCTGCCGGTGAGTGTATTAACCTTTTGTTAGAGTTAACAGTTCTTGATGAGAAGGTAATGTTGTTAAATTATGTTTTAAGTCTCCTTAACAGCAGTGTTAATACTTAACATTCAGTGAAGAAACTGGGCATTAATGATTTTTCGTTGCTAACACATTATTTATCTTCAGCTTCCGCTACCTTTATTTCAGCTTGTGGATACGTAGCTTGTTATTTTACAAAACAGTAGACTGGTGATCGAGAGGCAGCGAGCCGTGATTTGTTATGGCATAAAGCAAGCCTTTGAGCAACAGTAACAAAATTAAAATGGAGCCCTCATTACCGGAGCCTGTAACGTTGTTACCATTGCGAGCTTTGAACAAAGTTAGTTATGTGAATAATAAACACAAGTTCTTTGATGTGACTGTCATTATACAGTCGTAGAAGCTCAGTTATGCCATTTGATCTAACTCAATCTGTTTAATAAATAATACTTCTGTTAAAATATTAAAATACCAGCCGTCGAGTAGTGGAATATTAATTCATCACTGTATATTTGAATGCCTCTTCATCGTACATATCTAGCCAATAACTGTTATTCTGTAAGAAGACAGTAAAAGTATGTTCGAAATTTTCTCTTTGTACTGTATACGTGAGGTCGTGTATGACTTCGTATCAGGGACGTGAAGATCCGAGGAAGATACAGAAAAGGATTTTACTAGCACGACTCGCTCTGAAGAAATTATCCAAGATCCGGCAGAACGGGGGAGCAACTAATAATACAAAGATCCGTCTCGTTAAAACCCTCGTATTCTCTGTTTTCTCATATGGCTGTGAGACCTGGACCGTAAAGGCTTTGGACAGAAAACGCTTTGATGCCTTTGAAATGTGGTACTACCGTATAATGTTACATGTGCCTTGTAGAGTTGACTAGTGTGTGTATACAGCAGGGAGTAAAGAATACAGGGATACTCTGTGTGGCTACCGCTTGAAGCCAACCGCCATGTGGAGCAAAACATGGCAGTTCTTATGTTGTGGATGTACTGTATACGAACTAAGACATTTTCTCGGGAGTAAGGAAACTCCGGAGCCTCCGTGGCTCAGACAGCAGCGCGTCGGCCTCTCACCGCTGGATACCGTGGTTCAAATCCCGGTCACTCCATGTGAGATTTGTGCTGGACAAAGCGGAGGCGGGACAGGTTTTTCTCCGGGTACTCCGGTTTTACCTGTCATCTTTCATTCCAGCAACACTCTCCATTATCATTTCATAGCATTTATCAGTCATTAATATCACCTTGGGAGTGGCGACCCCATTGTAATAATAGCCTGTACCTGGTTCATTCATTACATCCCTGACCCGGTCAAAGACTGGAAAACAGGCTGTAGGTTTTCATTCATTAAGGAAACTCCGAAATAACCGTTTTCTAAATAACACGGTGATTAACTGTAACAAAATCCTCTTCGCAACAGACCTCTTCTTCTTCTTCCTCTTTTTCTGCCGCTTTTCCCACGCCTGTAGGGTCGCGGGTGTAAACTGTTTCGCACATGTGGATTTGGCCCTGTTTTACGGTCGGATGTGTGTTTGTGTGATGGTTGGTAGTGTAGTTTGTTGTCTGAATATGAAGAGGAGAGTGTTGGGACAAACATCCAGTCACCGGGCCAGAAGTATTAATTAGAGGAGATTAAAATCCCCGACCCAGCCGGAAATCAAACCTGGGACCCGAAGGCCTCAACGCTGACCATTCAGCAAACGAGTGGAATCCCTCTTCCCAGCAGACCTATTAATGATTTATTACTAAGCTCTACAGAGGCGTTTTTCAAGACTCACAGGCTTAAATCCACTCTCTCCCCACTTGAACACCAGTACTATAAAGTGAGTATCTTGAAAATAGGAAATGATGATAATGTCGTGTGGCCTCCGAAGAGGCCTGGTGCAGGTCTTTCGAGTTGACGCCGTATAGGCGACTTACGCGTCTGTGAGGATGAGGTCCTACCTATAATGAATTCTAATGCTGAAGACGTCACACACACCCAGCCCCCGAGCCATTGAAATTAACCAATTAAGGTTATAATCCCCGGCCCGGCCACGAATCGAACCCGGGACCCTCTGGACCAAGGGTCAGCACGCTAATCATTTAGCAACGGAGCCGGGCAAAATAGGAGATGTAAATCTTCACCAGATATCGGTAAAGACAAGCAGTAGGCTATTAATAAGGGCATATCGCAATCTGAATGCTTGAGGGGAATGTGCAATAAATCACCAAACTTGGCTTAGCAACATTGTTTACTATATTTTAGATTTGTGGTGATGATTATTGTTTTAAAAGGAAGTACAACCATCAAGCAAACCATCCTCTATTAACACTAATTACAGGAAAATAAATTGAAGGGGCCGAACACTTCGAAAAATGAAAGTATTTCCCAAAGAAACGCAAGGGCCACGAAGGGCGTGAAAATTAGACTCCCTAGGCCTGCACACGTAATACCGTCGGGGTTGGAAAAGAACAAGAGTTGACCAAGGGAGACTGGATATGATAGATGAAAATGAGGAGCCTGGCACAAATGGAAGCAATGCAGGACTCAGCTAAGGGTCTGTGGTCGCCAACCCACACTCCCAATTTTATTATTATTATTATTATTATTATTATTATTATTATTATTATTATTATTATTATTATTATTATTATTATTTATTTTTTTTATTTTTTTACGTCGCACCGACACAGATTGGTCTTATGGCGACGACACTCCCAAGTTTTAAGAGCCCGTTGGGCCTCTTTCAGTCTCCTTTTACGACAGGCAGGTGATATCGTGAGTTTTTTCCATCACCACCACCCACAATAGGATACATATTTCAGAGGTGGTAAGTAAGTATAACCTAAAAATTCTTACGAAATATGGACGTTGCTTACGGGACTCCGAAATACTAGCACAATAAAATAATGGATGGATTAGAAATAAAGATAATTCATTATGTATATTGTGTCCTCATCCTGAGGCGGTGCAGGTCTTTTCAGGCACACCCCCAATGGAGGTGAGCTGCATGTACCATTTCATTCACATACCAGCCCTCCTGCCATTCTTAAATTTCTGGCAGTACCGGGAATCGAATCGAATCGAATCCGGGCCCCTGAGGACGACAGCTAATACGGAGGCAGACTAGGACACGAGTTTATTATTATTATTATTATTATTATTATTATTATTATTATTATTATTATTATTATTATTATGTATATTGTGTGGAGAAGTGTATCAATCACAAAGTTTACACAAGGAGTAATTTTACTTAATACCACCTATTCAGTACAATTTATTCCACTATTGTGTGGTCAAATACACATAGAAATTACCAGAATTTTAAAGGTACATGTTTCGCCCACTATTTATTGGGCATCATCAGCCTCGTTCAAACTTAAAACACACACTAGTGGGCGAAAGATGTACCTTTAAAATTCTGGTAACTTCTATGTGATTTGACTACGCAATAGTGGAATAAATTGTGTTGAATAGGTGGTATTAAAATTACTCCTTGTGTAAACTTTGTAATTAGCTATTTTCAATACGGAATAATGACGAGAATAATGGTTTGTGAAGAGTATGAAGACCTGCAATTGCTAGGTCTATGCAATGAAACAAAAAAGTGAGAGTGAAAATTCTGAGTGTAAGTTAGCAAGCGCTATTAAAACACAGTAATGAGCAGAAAATTATTAGGTGGGTGATTAAAGAATGGAATAGGGTAGGGAATCTGAATTGGTATTTAAGTGCCGTAAAATATTATGTGGTCCGCCTCTGTGGTGTAGTGGTTAGCGTGATTAGCTGCCACCCCCGGAGGTCAGGGTTCGATTCCCTGCTCTGCCACGAAATTTGAAAAGTGGTACGAGGGCTGGAACGGGGTCCACTCAGCCCCAGGAGGTCAATTGAGTAGAGGTGGGTTCGATTCCCACCTCAGCCATCCTGGAAGTGGTTTTCCGTGGTTTCCCACTTCTCCTCCAGGCAAATGCCGGGATGGTACCTAACTTGAGGCCACGGCCGCTTCCTTCCCTCTTCCTTGTCTATCCCTTTCAATCTTCCCATCCCCTCTAAGGCCCCTGTTCAGCATAGGTGAGGCCGCCTGGGCGAGGTACTGGTCATTCTCCCCAGTTGTATCCCCCGACCCAAAGTCTGAAGCTCCAGGACACAGCCCTTGAGGCGGTAGAGGTGGGTTCCCTCGCTGAGTCCGAGGGAAAAGCGAAGCCTGGAGGGTATAAGATAGGGAAAAAGAAAAACAATTATGTGTTAAAAAATCCAAAGAAGTGGCCGTGTAAGTGGGCTAATAAGAAATTATGTGTTGAGACAATTGGACTCGATGTTGGATACCTAGGTAGTGAGTTAAAAGTAAAGAAAATGAAGGCATGAGACTCAACAGATTAAAGGAATGAAAAGCGTGAATCAGCAAGATCTTAGTACAGTGAGGTAGGTCACGACATGGAGCAAGCAGCCTTGTCGAGAAGCAATGAAATGATACAAGGACAAGGTTGCTGTGCTCTAGCTCGTGTAGAATGGAAGTAGATTAAGACTAGCTGATTCAACCAGGATTGGAGAGGCAGGTTATTACTCTATGTTTTGTTGTTTCGTTGTTTATAACTTCACAAAGGTTGTACTCTTTGCTGTTTTGCCGAAGAGGCTTGTTTATTAGGGTTTATTTGCAACTATTCAATGTTTTATGTATTATTTCAATGTTTTCTTTCTTTCTTTCTTTCTTTCTTTTTTCTTTCTTTCTTAATCTGTTTACCCTCCAGGGTTGGTTTTGTCCCTCGGACTCAGCGAGGGATCCCACCTCTACCGCCTAAAGGGCAATGTCCTGGAGCTTCAGACTTTGGGTCGGCGGATACCACTGGGGAGAATGACCAGTACCTCGCCCAGGCGGCCTCACCTATGCTGAACAGGGGCCTTAGAGGGGATGGGAAGATTGAAAGGGATAGACAAGGAAGAGGGAAGGAAGCGGCCGTGGCCTCAAGTTAGGTACCATCCCGGCATTTGCCTGGAGGAGAAGTGGGAAACCACGGAAAACCACTTCCAGGATGGCTGAGGTGGGAATCGAATCCACCTATAGGCCTACTCATTTGACATCCCGAGGCTGAGTGGACCCTGTTCTAGCCCTCGTACCAATTTTCAAATTTCTTGGCAGAGCCAGGAATCGAACCCGGGCCTCCGGGAGTGGCAGCTAATCACACTAACCACTACACCACAGAGGCGGACATTTCCATGTTTTATGTTTTATGTTTCGCCTTTATTTGGTTTTGAATTCTTGCTATTTTCTCCGTAGGGATTAAGGTTGAAAAACTGTAGATCTGGAGAAAATAAAGATACTAATATTGATACTGATACTAGCACAATAACAGTGGAGGTAAAGTAATATACAGTAGTACATATTATTAACCATACTTATAATCTTAGCCGTGAAAAATTATTCCAGGAATATTTTTGGTTTTCCGAGTCGTGCAACCACACGCACAACACATTATAATAGCTACAACACCAACTTTATGTTAGTATCTCCTTTATATTTTAGTGTGTCACGCAGTGTTCACGTCTGAAAATTCCCGCAATTACAATTTGCGTTCACCGTATGTACTTCAATGAGCTGTGATGGGTTTGGCTGACAAAAAACCACATGCGTTCTCGCGCCTGCATACGACCACGCCCCTTATGTAGAGCGCTGTCATTGGGCTTCACTCTCAGAGCTCCAGGGCAACTCCATGTATTCTTTACTCCCTGGTATGCCTCGTCGGTGCCTCGACACAACAACGCTTCCCTGTTTCGAAGCAGTGAGATTGCTTCGCGTGTCGTTTCACGTGAACAGAAACTCCAGTCGTTCCGCACGTCAGCTACATCGATGTTTCGAAACAGCAAACAGTGACAGTGCTTTGTTTATCCTCTCACCTCAATAATAATAATAATAATAATAATAATAATAATAATAATAATAATAATAATAATATATTTCTTTGCAGCCAATGGCCAAAAGATATTACATGAATACACAGCATTAGTCATCTCTGCAGAAGGCTATCATCGATTCGCGCCGACAAGTACACATCATGGCATGATAACGTTCACAGCTCTTACCACAACGTTCACATACACAGTCTGGTTGATGGAATTTCTTTGTTTTACACAGCTTATAATGAAATCCGTGTATTGCAAAGCGTGTAATCAAGTGTCTGAGCTCATATCCTCCTCCTTGCCAGTCCTTGTAAATCATTGCGTCCGTCGAGTAAAATTCGCTCCATATGTCTCTCTTCTTTGCCCTTAATTTCTCTATGAACTGTAGATATGTTGGTGTAGTTGGTAGCGGTAGGTGACAACGGAGATCCTCTACGTAGAAAGGTTCGCGAGTTAACTCATAAACAAGCCTTGAAGGCGTATACTTCGAGACACATAGTGCTTTTTTCAGGAACATGGCTTTCACTTTTTCTAGTTGTTCAAACTGTTTCATTTTTAGATGCGGCCGTACAATTTCTAATCCATCGGTGATCACTGGTGACACTTTGAGGTCAAATAATTTCAAGGTTGTTTTGATAGACAAATTCAAATTCTGTATGTCGTTGATGGCTCTGATTGCTGCATTTGTCCTGTCATTGATGTGGGTAGAGAAAACATTACCTCTAGTTTGTAGTGTGACTCCCAAATACTTGAAGTTCGATACATTCTTTAGAGGTCTCCCATGTATATGAAACTCTGATGCTTTACCTCCTTTCCTAAATGTCATTGATACTGTCTTTTCATAATTTAACTGAAGTTTATTCTCTTCTGTCCACTTCACCAACGCATCAAGTGTCTCTTGCAGTTTCTTGCTGGACCTCGAGGCAATCACGATATCGTCTGCATACATATATATGCTTGTTTCTTCAGGGATTACTATAATGCTCGCTGTAGCAATTATAAATAGTACTGGGCTTAGTGGATCCCCTTGTAGTACACCGGTGGTTTGTTGAATTGGGTTGGACTTCACTATTCCGTCAATAATTTCTATGCAGTTTGAGGCCAATATGTTCTGAATTTGGCGTTTGAGACTTGCATTACTTCTCATTAATCTGTCTAGTTTCTCCATTATGATTTTTCGGCTGATAGAGTCGAAGGCTTTGGAGAAGTCTACGAAAATGGTGTACAGCTTGCCTCCCGCTCTAGTTGTACCTGCTTCAATATCATCCAGTAGACACTTGATGGCCTGAATCGTGTTCCTCCCTCTTCTAAAACCGAATTGTTCTTCTGGTAGTTTGGAATCGACTTCTCTAGTCAGGCGTTGACATAAGAGTTTTGTTAGGATCTTTAGCATCGTACATTCGAGAGCGACGCCTCTATAAGCGTTTGGATCTTCAGTGCTTCCCTTTCCTTTATATATAATTTTGACTGTGGACTTTCTCCAGCTGCTTGGAATCGTTCCTTGCTTAAGGCATTAGTTCAAGACATATGTTATTGCTTCTTTTAGTGTCGGGAAAGCAAGTTTGATGTGTTCATTGTAGATATTATCCGGACCGCAAGCCTTATTATTCTTGGAGATGTTTATAGCATCTTCTACTTCCTTGAATGTAAACTGTTCGGTGTCTAGGTCTTCTTCTCCCGTGGGTGTTTGAGCTAGAATACTGCAAGGATGTGTGTCTCTTGTACTTAATACGTGGCCCAAATGATTCTCCCAAACCTCAATAGGAACATTTCGCGGATATTTTGGGCGTCTTGGGTTAAGAGCTTTATACGGCTATTTCTCTGCTTTTTCTATCAATCTTTGTTCTTCCTGTTCCTGAAATAGCTTTTCCTCCTGCTTTATGAGTGCCTTATAGGTCCGTCTCTTGTTGGTGTAATCTTCCAGTAGATTGGTGCTTGGGGCTTTAAGGGCTGCGTGCAGCGCTTTCAGTGCAGTCTTTCTTGCCTTGTAGAAACACTCCGCGTGACATTGCTCTGAAGATGAGCCGGCACTCGTTAATAGACGCTCCATATTCGGAACACAGTCATGTTACTAAAGAACAATAAACTCCGCAATGTAAGGTCTGTGTTTTACGGAGAAAAGGGACCTTATTATTCTCAAAGCAGGGCCATACTGTAACAGAAAAAGGCTCTCGTTTATCAAGTGCAAAACTTTTGAAAATTCTTTCTTTCTTTCTTTCTTAATCTGCTTACCCTCTAGGGTTGGTTTTTCCCTCGGACTCTGCGAAGGATCCCACCTCTACCGTCTCAAGGGCAGTGTCCTGGAGCGTGAGACTTTGGGTCGGGAGATACAACGGGGGAGTACCACCAGTACCTCGCCGAGCGGCCTCACCTGCTATGCTGAACAGGGGCCTTGCGGGGGGATGAGAAGATTGGAAGGGATAGACAAGGAAGAGAGAAGGAAGTGGCCGTGGCCTTAAGTTAGGTACCATCCCGGCATTTGCTTGGAGGAGAAGTGGGAAACCACGGAAAACCACTTCTAGGATGTCTGAGGTAGGAATCGAACCCACTTCTACTCAGCTGACCTCCCGAGGCTGAGTCAACCCCGTTCCGGCCCTCGTAACACTTTTCAAATTTCATGGCAGAGCCGGGAATCGAACCAGGGCCTCCGGGGGTGGCAACTAATCACACTAACCACTACACCACAGAGGCGGACACTTTCGAAAATTACGTTCTTAAACTTCAATATGAAGTACATTTTTAAACTGGATTAGGTCAAGTTCTTTACTGTAGACTACAATAATACCGATCTTGGAGGCTTCTTAGATTACCGAGGGAATTGTCCGGCTGCATTGCTAAATGGTTAGCGTGCTGACCTTCGGTCATAGGGGTCCCGGGTTCGATTACCGGCAGGGTAGGGAATTTGAACCATAATTGGTTAATTTCGCTGGCACGGGGGCTGGGTGTATGTGGTGTTTTCATCATCATTTCATCCTCATCACGATACGCTGGCCGCCTACGGGAGTCAAATCAAAAGACCTGTACCTGGCGAGCCGAACATGTCCTCGGACACTCCCGGCACTAAAGCCATACGCCATTTCATTTCACCGAGGTAGTTAGCCGTGCGGTTAGGATCACGCAACTGTAAATATCCACTAGAGTAACAGTGGGTTCGAAACCCACTGTCGGCAGTTCTGAACATGGTTTTCCGTGGTTTTCCATTTTCGCACTAGGAAAATGCTGGGGCTGTACCTTAATTAAACCCATGGCCGCTTTCCTATCTAATCGTCGCCATAAGACCTGTCTGTGTCGGGGCGACGTAAAGCAAAAATTGTTCCAAAAAATGTTATCTTAGATTTAACAACTCGTCTTATAACTTTTTTTTTTTTTTTTTACAGATTGGTGTTATGGCGACGAGATAATAGGAAACGCCTAGGAGTGGGAAGGAAGTGGCCGTGTCCTGAATAAGGTACAGCCCCAGCATTTGGCTGGTGTGAAAATGGGGAAACCACATGAAACAATCTTCAGGACTGCCGACAGTGAGGCTCGAACCCACTATCTCCCGGATACAAGCTCATAGCTGTGCGCCCCTAACCGCACGGCCAACTCGCCCGGCCATTTCATAATCATTCAAATTAGTTCATTTAGTTTGTTAACTATCTCACAGTAGTTTCGTAAATAGTTTAGATTGTTTGTCAATGTATGTAAAATTCTGATTTCGGACTTTTCTTAGATTACATTATTATAATTATTCAAGTTGGTTCACTTACTTAGACTATGCTTTTGTATTTTACTGTGCTTTTGTATCTGGATTAGGTTAAGTTTGTTTTTGAACACAGAATGTCTATTTTGAGCTCTTCTTAAATGTCATTACTAATTTTAGGCATATGGCGTAATTATACACATTACTTACTCTTTTCGTATGCGTTTATCTTAGTTTTGTAATTTTGAACAAAAACACAAACAAAAACACGGGGGGAATATCACGAGGAGAACTGAACCAGTACAGGATATTTCCATTGTTGCTTGCATCAGTACACACACTGAGAAAATTAACTTTCAATTGGCCTTTTAACTGTTCCAGGCAATCGTGAGCTATAACATTACTGATTAATGCTCACACCAACGCGGGACGCAGGAAGCGGGCACAACAGCGAAACCTACAATCCCGCGGTCGCTGCGAAGTTCGTCTTTGTCTTCACACCAGAGAGAGAATTCGTCTGATGAGGAAGTGCTTCTGCTTCTAGCAGTTGCTGAAGATGATGGCCGCAGCTTCGTATTATTATTATTATTATTATTATTATTATTATTATTATTATTATTATTATTATTATTATTATTATTATTATTATTATTATTAATTAATTAATTAATACTACTTTCTTCAACTTATCGTAGTTATTTCTGGGGTCGCTGGGGCCTAGCAGACTCATTTTTATTTTGGTCGGGGTTTAAGACCTGATGCCCTTCCTGACGCCACCTGATTTTTGAGATGAAAACCTCTACCCGGGATTCGAACCTTAGCCTTCGCGATAGGAGGTCAGCAACTAAGCCACTGAGTTAATTACACTCGCCTTCGTATTAGCATTATTTAGTTATCAATATTACGTTGGAGCGCGAGTTAGCTCGGTGGCTTACCTACAGGCAACCGGTCCTAAAGACTCCGTCAAAACTCACAATGACCTGGGTTTCCACGATCGCAAATTGGATAAGAGGATATGTTTTAGTATTCAATCAATCAATCAATCAATCAATCAATCAATCAATCAATCAATCAATCAATCAATCAATCAATCAATCAATCAATCAATCAATCAATCAATCAATCAATCAATCAATCAATCAATCAATCAATCAATCAATCAATCAATCAATCAATCAATCAATCTGTACCGGGAGGTACACCTCTACGCCGCACATTTAAATCTTGTGCCTAAAAGAACTCCTCTACTGGAGAAATCGTGAACTTGAAAGTAGTCCTACTTCAATCTTTACTCAGAAGATATCACTACAGAAATTTTGTTATTTTGAAGTTTCATGTACTGTATGAAATTCTACGTGTTTTGTTTACCATTTATCAAGAAGTTTGGATTTTCTTCAACAGATGTCACTACAAAAACTATGATCATGCACCCTGGTGGGAAGTGAATGAACTTTGATTTGAAGAAGTTTTGTATTCATAAGTTTTTTGCTAATTGATGTTCATTTATTTTTGGGTTGGCAATATTTATCTTTTCTTTCCGCCAGTTTTGAATCCAACCAATCCCTAATTTTTGTAATTAATTTCCAACCAATCCTGTATTTCTTCTTCGACTTTGAGTGTAACTTTTGAATCGACCAATAAAATTGAGAAGGGGGGGGGGGGCTGGTTTATTCGTGAAAGGTCTCGAACTTTTCCCGAGGGTTTATAAACTGCGGAGTTTCACGTCTTTTGGCCATTTGATCGTCATACGACCTAGTGTGTGTGTCAAGCAGGAGGCGGGAGGTGCCTCTTTCGTCCGACAACTGTACGGCGACAAGGTAATGGCCCATTAACATCTTTATTTCTTGCTAGCTTTGCAGTTTAACCCAAGGCGGAGGTCTGAAACTTTAACCATGTAACCAACTTTTCTAAACTGTAAATCTTTCGGCTAATGTAAAAACTTCATAAAACCTTTAACTGTACATCGGGGATGGAGAGTGAAGTACCCTCTCGAGCTCCCCTTCATTTTGGTCTGAGGTGCCTCGTTTTTGTAATCTTTCGTTTCTGCAATGTATTAAAGTTATTTCCATACGAGCAACCTCAGTAGTTTGGGAATAGCTCCTGTTTCGTCGGCCAAGCGCCCTATAGGTTTTAAAGCTTTATTTGGAGCTCAGTCTTCGACTCCATTCAAATTGTACTCGGGCCGTTTATTTAACCTGTTCTTTTTTCACTAAGGCCCTGTAGGGTGGGTACTAGATACCTCTGTGTAATAAGATTTCTATGTGTAAACAGTGCCTCGTAAAGCCAGAGATTATCAGATTTTCATCAAAGTTTTGTATGATTAATGTATGCTTCTGGAAGGCCAGATGTTGTAATGCTGGGAGCAAGTGCTCTTTGAATTAGGGGATTTCTGCCCTTGTATAAATATGTGCTCTTTGGTAAATTTGAGCTAGTAGCTCAGGAAATGTAAGGCTAGGGGCTTAAAGCCCAAAGTGTTAAGATTCTGTATCTTGGATTTTTCCCAATCTTATTTAACGTTTGCTACTTGTACCTGCAATATTGTCATAAAATCTTGTTATGTGTGAAGTCCTGAAAATATAACCTTCAGTTTAAGTTTTAAATACAATTCTTGACATTGTAGTTAGACCCATTCACCCCGGCACCTTCTTTCACCTCTGCGTTCCACGGGTAACCCCGTAACACAATCAATCAATCAATCAATCAATCAATCAATCAATCAATCAATCAATCAATCAATCAATCAATCAATCAATCAATCAATCAATCAATCAATCAATCAATCAATCAATCAATCAATCAATCAATCAATCAATCAATCAATCAATCACCTGCATTCGTTTACCTAATATTTATATTTATTTATAATGGTTTACCAAGCTTTGTCTTAAACATTTTCAAAGAACTTGGACATTTACTGAACATTTCTCTTGATAATTTATTCCAATCCCGTACTCCTCGTCCTATAAATGAATATTTGCCCCAATCTGTCCTCTCGAATTCCAACTTTATCTTCACATTATGATCTTTCCTACTTTTAAAAGCTCCACTCAAGCTTATTCTTCTACTTATATCATTCCACGCCAACTCTCCACTGACAGCTCGAAACATACCACATAGTTGAGCATCTCGTCTCCTTACTCCCAAGTTTGCAACATTTTAGTAACACTACTCCTTTGTTGGAAATCACCCAGAACAAATCGTGCTGCTTTCCTTTGAATTGTTTCCAGTTCACGTATCAAGTAGTCCTGGTGAGGGTTCCATACACTGGAGCTATACTCTAACTGTGGTTTTACCAGAGACTTGTAAAACTTTCTTAACTACTTCGTTAATATGATTACCCCAATGAAGATCATTCCTTGTATTAACACCCAGGTACTTACAGTATTCCACACGAGGTACTATCACCGAGCTCGATAGCTGCAGTCGCTTAAGTGCGGCCAGTATCCAGTATTCGGGAGATAGTAGGTTCGAACCCCGCTGTCGGCAGCCCTGAAGATGGTTTTCCGTGGTTTCCCATTTTCACACCAGGCAAATGCTGGGGCTGTACCTTAATTGTGGCCACGACCGCTTCCTTTCCACTCTTAGACCCTTCCTGTCCCATCGTCGCCATAAGACCTATCTGTGTCGGTGCGACGTAAAGTAACTAGTAAAAAAAAAAAAAATTAAAACCGAGGGGACTTCTACTACTATTATGATAATTATTATAATTGTATATTTCCTCTCTACAATCCTACAATCTTCATTGCCCGTATCGTAAAGTATAGGATGTTTTTAACGCACTCTATCAACAGCTTCAGTGTCCACTCACAATGAACACGGGACGCGGGAAAACGCTGCATGCAACGAACTGGAAATATGTTGCAGTCCCGCCATGTACGCGGGAGAATGACGCTCCCGTGTGAGTGGATTCACATCCCGCTGTACACTTCCTGCCATGTATGCGTATATACTAAAGATACAACCTGATTCTTTCTCCCCTTTTTAATACTGAGTGTAGTGATTTATAGTTATTCTCTAACTGTTCGGTTCGATTCAATGTCACTGACACCGGGCGAGTTGGCCGTGCGGTTAGCTGTGAGCTTGCATCCGGGAGATAGTGGGTTCGAGCCCACTGTCGGCAGCCCTGAAGATGGTTTTCCGTGGTTTCCAATTTTCACACCAGGCTGGGGCTGTACGTTAATTAAGGCCACGTCCGCTTCCTTCCCACTCCTACGCATTTCCTATCCCATCGTCGACATAAGACCTATCTGTGTCGGAGCGACGTAAAGCAAATTGTAAAAATAAAAGTCACTAAGCATACAGTTTAGGGACCCTACTTGCCGACACGACGGCTTACAGCTGTTGCATGTTATCACTATATGGTCAGGATTTTTATCGTGGCTTGTGACATTTACGTATTCCTACTGCATTTTGTGAAAATCACTAGTGTTACATTTCTGGGTATAAGTAAAGCACATTTTCTTTATTCTTTAGGATTATAAATCTGTACGGTTAATACTAACAGTAGCGGCGACTGGGAGTTAGAAGAGGGGGGCAAAAAATATACAAACAACAGAAAGTAGTCGGCTTGAGGGATATAGCGGGGGGTGGAGGGTTTTACACATCAAAACTGAACAAAAACGTTGCAAAATGGTAAGCTTTTGATGCTCTTTGAGCGAATTTCAACAGAGAGGTGCGTCAATAATAGTTTTTTGAAATTTTGATTCAATACTTACTATACAATAAAACAATAAAAGAAACAGTATTGCACATGTATTACAATTAAATGAAAGTACGGAGTTATTATGAAATTGAAAAAATCATTTAGTATTTCACTGCACTCTAAGAAACTAACAAATAATATTAAAGAGACTGCCAGACTGACGAATGCACGCGGCAAGCAGGTGAATCATACCTCACTGTCCACGACCTTGGCAAAAAATGCCCCTGTTACCCTTCCTCATAGCATTTGCGAAGTCTCCACTACTTGTTGTGGTGCTATACAAACCGGTTAGCCGCAACGAACGACATTTTGTGCGTATTTTCGATAATAATTTTGTTAATAATTAAAAATTTGCACAAATTGTTTCTTAATAATTCCTAGCTTCAGCCGACTACAATGGCATAAAAATGTAATGTTTTCTCTACAAAGTGGGGGGGGGCGACTGCCCCCTCCCTCGCCCCCCTTAGTCGCCGCTACTGAATACTAAGTAAGTAGAATTGTGACATGTTCGAAAAATGCATTTAATAACGTGGTTCATGTTAAATGACAAACGCACCATTTTATTAAGACGGTCTTATTTCCGTCCATTTCATATTTATAGAACTCAACTAGAATGTCTAAAAAACAAGAAAAATCTGCAAGAACTCCTCCGAAAAGGCAAACAACACTACCTGCTCTATAAAGATCACTTCATATGAAATGGAAGGCAATTTCTTTATCAACCTAACCTAACTCTGTCTTGTCACGAGTTTAGTATGGTTTACGGACTTAGCCTTTCTGTATTCTTATTGACTTACGGCATATGTGCAGGTAATATATTTGCTTGTGTGTATTATTACAGCGTGATTTCATGTAAGTCCGACAAGTAATGGCAAATTTCAGTTAGGGAGCTGAATTATTTACACCATGCAAGGGAAGCAACATTACAGTACGCGAACCTTTTCGTGATACCCCAGCTCCCTCGTGCTTCATCGGTAGACCTCGGTTATCTTCGAGATTCGTATTGGCAACCTTTGACACACAAACTATGAATCGCCGTGAGACATCTGGTGTGCACTTTACAAACTATGGAATTCGTGGTAGGAACAAGATTCGCATCGAGAAATGTTGTATAATGTTATATAATGTGTGTGTGACACAGTTGTTGGCTTAAGATAATAAAGGTTTAGAAAATTCCTATCGATCGGTCATACTATCGATTCAATTCAGATTTCATTTCAATTCAGTTGGAAGTATAACCGGAACCGGGAGAGCTCCCTCCTTACTCCTCACCTACGTAAAACCTGGTATCAAGAAGAGGTTCACGTACTTGTACCTTCTCTATGAAGACCAGTTCATATGAAATGGAAGGAAATCTCGTTATCAACCTAACCTAACTTTGTCTTGTCGCGACTTTAGTACGGTTTACGGACTTAGCCATTGTGTAGTCTAATAGACTTACGGCATATGCGCAGGTAATATATTTGCTTGTGTGTATAATTACAAGTAATAGAAAATTTCAGGAAGGGAGCTGAATTATTTACACCATGAAATGAAGTGAAATGTCGTATGGCTTTTAGTGCCGGGATATCCCAGGAAGGGTTCGGCTCGCCAGGTGCAGGTCTTTCTATTTGACACCCGTAGGTGACCTGCGCGTCGTGGTGAGGATGAAATGATGATGAAGACAACACATACACCCAGCCCCCGTGCCATTGAAATTAACCAATTAAGGTTAAAATCCCCGACCCGGCCGGGAATCGAACCCGGGACCCTCTGAACCGAAGGCCAGTACGCTGACCGTTCAGCCAACGAGTCGGACATTTACACCATGCAAACACAGAAGAATCAATCACTTACTTGGGTAAGGGAACCTCCATTTTTCTTACACTGAAGTTAGTTTGCTGACGGTTATGTCTCGTGATTTCAATATGTAACTCGTCAAGTTGGCAGCAGTGATGAGCCATTAAAAAAGAGAATGGAGAGGCGATATTTGCTTTTTAGTGTATAGCCTTACGTGCCAATAGTTGGCCATGGGTTCGCTTTCTCTTTCACTCCAGCGTTCCGCGTTGGCGTGAGCAGACCTATAATGCTACACATTTTGTTTTGGGTCAGGAAAAGTGTTATGCTATTTCGGAATCACTTTAAACCCTTTCAACCAGTTTGCTAATAAGTTATAGATCATAGAGTTAAAAGTCTGATGATGGTGCCTCTGCTGCGGCTATCTACAGATCCCTCTTGGTGTGGGCTTTCGGGAAGAAATGTATAAATCTCTGTGGCCTGTCCTGAGCTTCTTTATTTTTCGAGTGTATTTGCTGCCTACATGACCCAGAAGGTCTGACCTCCCTCCGTGTGATAAGGAGAAGAATCATCCGAAAGCAAATAGATTTAAAAGAGATTTAAATGTCTCACTCTAATAAACTATGGACGACTTTGCGCAGACTGGGGGACTGGACAAGCAGTGTTCTTCTCCCACGCACATAAAATATCTAAAACATACTTCCACAACACACATTCTGCTTCGAATTTGCTTCTCGTAGAAATGGGAATTTAGTTTTGAAATTCACCTAAAATTTAGACTTAAAATTATCCTTGTATACCTTCCGGCATTGTCACTAATACCGCAACAGAACAAAGAATAAATACATATAAAAAAATCAAACCCGCCGATAAGAGTACAGTTGTTATGGATCGTATATTGATCATAAACTCTGAAATAAATTATTGTATCGCCACTAATCCGGAAAATCGATATTGAGTTCCCAGGGTCAAGTTATGTTCGCTAGATGATGGTTCTAGGGGTTTTCTCCTGTTTTCTAAATATTTAACCGGGAAGAAACCTACCAACACGCACAAGTTGAGTCCGTCAAACACTAGCGTATGTGTTGTATCGTTCAGTGATCATTTCGACGTTTGAGCCTGAAAAAGAACATGTGAGGGACGCATTGCCTTTCTTATGTAATCAAAAGAAAACGCCCCATCGTTTAGACATGGTTTCGACAATTTAAACTTGGTGATTTCAATGTGAAGGGGCTGCCTGGCCGAGGCGGTAAAGGCGTACTCGGTTCGCCCGGAAGGACGTGGGTTCGAATCCCCGTCAGGAAGTCGTAACATTTAAGAAACGAGATTTCCACTTTCGGAGGTGCATATGGCCCTGAGGTTCACTAATCCTACGCTAAAAATGAGTACCAGGTTAATTCCTCTGGGCAAAGGCAGCCGGGCGTATAGCTAACCACTCTACCACATCACGTGCCGAGGTTAACAATGGTGGAAGCCTTTACCTTCCACTCCTCCAAGGGCCTTCATGGCCTGTACGGAGGTGACTTTTGCTTTGTTTTGATTTTAATGTGAAAAAGTGTACGCGCTCTGATAGACCACAAAAGTGCGAAGACGAGCAATTGCAGGCATTAAATGTGTCACAAGAAACAATCAAAGACGTTTACTAGCAATGGGGAAGATCAGTAAACTCGGTAAATGGGTCCCACACGATTTGAATGAACGCAAATGGAAAATCGCGAAGTCACGTGTAAAATGCTGCTTCAAATCCATGAAAGAAAATCATTTCTGTACCGAATTGTGACGGGTGACGAAAAATGGATTTATTTTGAAAACCCGAAGCGGAGAAAATCGTGGCTGTCACCTGGCGAGGCCAGTCCTTCAACACCAAGGCCAAATCAATTCGGCAAGAAGACCATGCTTGTGTCTGGTGGGACCAGAGCGGTTTTGTGTATTATGAACTCTTGAAGCGAAACCTTTAATGCACAACGCTATCGCCAACAAACTATTTATTTAAATCACTCAATGATGGAAAGGCGACCGGAATGGGCCAGAAGACATGACAAAGTGACTTTGTTACACAACAATGCGCTGTCTCACACAGCAAAACCAGTGAAAGACACCTTGAAATCACTTGGATGGGACATCCTCCTGCAGCCGCCGTACTGCCCCGACCTGGCACCATGTGATTATCACCTCGCATCAATGGGGCACGTGCTCTCAAAGCAGCACTTCAGCAATTTCAAGGAAGTTGGAAAATGGCTTGACGAATGGTTTGCCACAAAATACAAGCAATTTTTCTGAGGTGGTATCCATAACTTACCTGTAGGATGGGCGAAGTGTGTAGAAGCCGATGGCCACTATTTTGAATAAACAAAAAAATGAATTTTCCTTCAAAATGACGTGTTTTATTACCACAAAACTGGCAGAAACTTATGCATACACCTGGTAGAGACCTAGGGTCATGATTCATAATGCGCCCGACATGTCAATTCCTATCCCGACTCTCAGGACCACGTATTAGGCCACTCAGCCGATGCTCTGGTTCACGAATTAGGACGTGAATACACTAACTCACACCATGAACTACACCATTCGTACTTTCAGTTAAACCACCATCACCGTGGTACAGAATGTCTCGCCATAACTGTTGTCAAAGGATCAATCGCCATCTTTCGGAACCACCTTCATATTGCTTAGAATGTGGTAAAAACTCTGGTCAGCTGTTTTGCTCATGTTGTGCATCCATCTGTGCGCCTCCAGTTCTTGGTAAGCTATGTTGCATAAGGCAATCTTGCAATAAAAGAACGCACTGAAAATGAAAACATCTCATTCAATACCGTAAATGAAAAGCAGGATGTCAGGACAATGAAGGTATTGACTACTTTTAGATGGCATGCGGTCTCCAATAACGCCATTCACTGGCAGAAAGTCTCGTGGAACAATGAGACAATAATATTTACGTGCGTCGGAACGCATTTTATTTTCACATGAATACAGTGTGTCTTATGGATGGGGGTCATCCAAAAATTTGTGCAACGTGACAAAATGCGTGGCGGAAGTGACGTCACATTAGTCGTTACCGTAGGCCTTGGTCGCCAAAGATGCTGCGGCTGTGGATTTGTATTAATATCAGTCAAATATATACAGTCGTGAAGCTCAGATTATATTTTTCATCCGAGGTGACTATAGTGTTCCAAGCGGCGAGGTAGAGGCAACTTGCTAGCAGACAAGAGGGAACGAATTACCACTACAGTCTAAAATGGTCATAACTTCTGAACAATTCATGCAAATAATGTCCTGACAAGGTTATTGTAATCCTTATGAAATAGTGGAGGATGTCAAACAATTTATTTCGATGAGGAGTTCGAGGATAATATCGAAATATTTGTTTAATTTTAAGGAGTCATTTCTTTTACCACGGACTATAACATAAAATCGCTTCTAGAGGGTAACCGGTTGGAAATAGGTATATACCATCACGGACTTTTTTGTAGAGGTTTCTATGCTCTACAGTTCGCACGCTTACACTTGAGGTCTATCGTTGACGGTTCAGGCAGCGTAAGCCAAGAAAGCAAGTGACTGACCGACCGACATGGAACCAGCCAAGTTGGGCTAAGAAGGCCAGCGCTCTACCATGGTCGGTCACTTGCTTTCTTTCTCGGCTTACGGTGCCTGAACCGTCAACGATAGACCCCAAGTGTAAGCGTACGAATTGTAGAGCATAGAAACTTCTATAAAAAGACGTCTGCGATGGTACATACCTATTTCGAAGCGGTTGCCCTCTAGAAGCGATTTTATGTTACAGTCCCGGTGAAAGAAATAACTCCTTAAAATTAAATAAATAAATATTTCGATATTATCCTCGAACTCCTCATCGAAATAAATTCTTTGACCTCCTCCACTATTTCATGAAGATTACAATAACCTTGTCAGGACATGATTTGCATGAATGGTTCAGAAGTTATGCCCATTTTAGACTGTAGTGGTAATTCGTTCCCTGTTGTCTGCAAGCAAGTTGCCTCTACCTCGCCGCTAGAGGTGCTAGTATCGCTCCAGCTGTCAAGTGGATGAACCTGCCTCTTATTAGAGCTTCCGAACTGTATATATTAGACTGTGTAAATATTGTGTGTTGAAGTAGAAAGTGTACAGTCAGTAAAGTCATATTAGTCGTTACCGTAGGCCTTGGTCACCACAGATGAAAGACATATTTGCAAAGAGAAATACTTTGAGATCATTACATTTCTTATTTTTTAAATCACGAATTTCGGATGAAGAACATATCAAACAGTGAACTTCTTACAAAATTTTTATCAACTTCAAACAACCTTTCAAATAATAGAAATAACTGTAGAATATCCAAGACACATTATAATGAAAAAGTTACAAAAGCCACTTCCAGCAGTGCTTTGGATGTAATAACTATTTCTAGTTTGTAGTTATACAACAATCGCAAATCTGTTTGTGCCCGGCAGTTGCGGGAAAATACGTTCAACTTCAATGCGACGTCTCAACGACTTTTCCAGACTGACAAATGTCTCGATAAATGGATGGCTGCCTAGTTGTACTCAGCCTTGAAACAATAATCTCTACCCTACCACGAATTTTCCGTTCTTGTCTGTAGCTATTTTACACGTACCTTCAAATAAAGATGTGCGAAACTTCATAACGTTAATTGTTGACCGAAGGCCATCCATAAACATCATTAAACTAACAGTGGGGAAAAATGGGAATTTCAGTGAGAAAACATATATTTCCCTTCCCTCAAATACATAATTTAATAATTATTTACAACCCTAACTTTTATATAACATTTCTTTTAATTATAGTCTCTGAAACTACTTATATCAGTTCTTCCATTCTCTCTGTATGTCACATGACACTCACACACTTTTTAAAAAATCACCACCAAGTTTTAAAAGTTTTCCTTAGAAACTTCTCTTAGGAGTCACACTTTCAAAATATCACCACAGTATTTAAGCAGTCTCTAGTTTTCCTTTCCTTCTCTTTGTAAAAAATATTGACTTTACAGTAATCTGAACAAGTCTGCGGTTCACATCCCGGGGCACATATCATCACAGCACAAAGGTGATATTGAGGGAGAGGAGCTCCATGGGCTCCATTCGAACATCATCTAATGATACGTACTTAGCTTTTTGATGAAGTCCTGTTAACGTCGTCTGAGATATTGTGTGCAGTTTGAGATTACGAAATAACGTCCTCTTATGGAAAGCTGGAGAGGGTTTACCTTCAGTGCCAGGTTCAAGTCCACACTGGGGAATTACGATACCTGCGCCAACATTGCAAGCATATCCTTGCCTATGCAACACAAGAAGCGACGAAGTTGAAGGGAACTGCATGTAGTTCGGATCGGAGGAAGTGCGCATGTTTAAAAGGTGGACGTCGCAAGGAAATGGCTTCGTCAACAACTGCACCTTCTTGTGTAGTGTCAACTCTCTCTCCTGGTTACCATGCTGTTCTTTACCTGAATTCTGTTGTCCTTCAGAAATCCCTTCCACCACGAAAAGATTAGCGGGATAGAGAAGACTGTTCGACAGATGATGAGCGAATAAGCTTGGACGAGAATAGGTATCCTTTTCATTTCCTTCCGTGATTTCCTCAAGAAGTAGCCAAAATTTGGTCAACACCCTCTTGTTGTCCACGATACCTTCTCCCATCCCTCGGGAGTCATCGTACAGTGTTCGCCTGTCCAGCATCACTTCGAGCCAGCCAGGTTGCCATGATGCCGCTCCCTGAGCATGGTTTACCAGGAGGCTTAGTCTGCGGGTAGTATCCTGGATATAAGCCATAGATGTGATGGGGAAGTAATTGCCTTCTATGCCGATACGTTCAACTTTCACTCTCCTTTGCATCTGGAAACCATTCTGGTCGGAGTAGAACTCTGGAGGGTCACCATTGCTAATATCACTCACTACTCTCATAAACAGCTCCGTCTCACGATTTTTTGGTGGTGCGCCGAAATCTATAATATTCTCTATATAGATGCCTTCGCTAAGAGGACCGGCTGCGTGGTAGATTCTAACAGAATGTGTCAGGACAGTATTGTATATGACTGTGAGTTCGGAAGCTATGGGGCCAGAAGTGATAACAATCTGCAGGTTTCTTCGACCATATGGTTCATCGAACAGTATCTCTCGCTCTGGTTCTCGCGAATTAGGATCGGGCATGAACAGATAGGCACCACTATGGTACTGAGCGGACGGATAGGCGGCGAACTGGAGACCACACTGCGTTGTACGCCCGGTAGATTTCCGGGTCACTGCCTTCAAGAAACCAGACCGTCCATCGAAGAGGAGCTTCATCCGGTGGTTCTCTAATTGAATATCCCCAGCCTGCATACTTTTCACTTCAAACGGTGACACATAACTAGAGTCCTCAGAGTTCTTGCCGCAAGATGCACAATAAACAATGGAACGCGATTCCAAATTCTTCTCAGCCACTCTTTCTATGACAAATGTCATAAGGGAAAGTGGTGGAAGATCTGCAACAAAAATAACTTCAAAAAGATCCCTTGTCATCTGCAGCACGCTGTCTCCTTTATTGGTGTCTCCGTTTTCAGAGCCTTCATTGATACCTGCTTCCTTGGCACTGTTCACACTGCTCGTGAGGTTCCACACGGGGTTTACTTGGAAGGGGATCACATTACCGTCAGAGTCCAGCACCCTTACATTTGGTGACGTTGTCCGCACTTTTACCACTTCCTGTCTCTGTTGTACTAACGAATTGAACAGAACAATGCGTCGAGGCTCATTCCTTGGCACGACGAGCGGCACTTTCTGAGCCAGTTTCTCGTACGACTCTCTGTCCGTATCTGGTAATAAAAAGTTAACAAACGGTTCAATCGGTTTCTTGCTAGTGATCTTACTGTTAACATTTTCCTTGAAATCTTTCACTAGTAGGGCTTGTGCACAGCGTCCCTGGACATACACAGTGTCTTGTATGCCTTCAAAAAGCTTCAGTGCGTAATCGTGCATTACGAAGGCTTTTGAAGTCCCAGTAATGGCATCGTGATGCTGGAACAATGCTAAATTCTTACGTGCTTTCGTCAGACGCTCATAATCTCTTTCTAGTAGCTGTATTGTCTTATTGAAGGAGTTCTGTCTCGCTCTATTTAACGCTATAGTGTACAAAATCTCCGCAGATCTCAGACTAGCCTCAAGCTCTCTGTCTAGAATCTTCCAATAAGGCCTCGTGGTGAAGTAACCACTCCAATACGCAGGTCTTCCTTCCGAGAAAATATCACTGTAAACGAAGAAATCCCCTCGTAGAGACTGGAATGTCTTCGATCTTTCCTTCACAGCTTCGAAGTAGTCGGATGGTGTACCAAACTGAACTTCGGCGTTGTATTTGTCTTTGTTTTTGTTGATGTAGTCGAAGAGGAGTTTATAGTTCTTGTACTGCTGATCCCACTCGATGTCGTGATCATAACGGAAATCGTCGCCTAGAGGCATGAGCACCACGTTGTGAGGGAAGAGCGACCCAGTCCGACCGTATTGCTCTAGCAGCAGCTCTGCCTTCTCTTTGATATTGTGCTTATCGATGGGTACCGCCCGAAGCGAGTACTCAGTATACTCCCCAGGGATCTTGCGAAAGTCGAAGTTGAGACACACCTGTGGATGAGGGCCACATGAGTGTTTTATGGAGTAGATGTCGAATGGCTGATTGTGCACAAGGATGTCCGTACGGCCGTCGGAGTCCCAGTTCTGGCGCCACATGAAGTCTCCCATCTGCTGCTCTGCTAGCCACTGCTTCCAAGCGTAGTGGATCCGCTGAATGATAGTGCCGCCCGAGAAGCCAGACGCCTTCAACAGGTAGGGTACAGTGGCGCCGTGGCCGAAAGGGTCGATGGACCAACCAGACTTCGGAGCCAGGCCGAGGTTGTTCTTCACCCACTGGTGACCTGCAACAGGCGAAACACCATAGCAATTACAACTGTGAAAAAGAAGGATAGCATTCAAACACATTTACTTCGCAAACTAGTGACTGAACTTTTAAACAATTTAACATCCTACTCTTCAAACGGACCATAAATGGAAATTTGTTATTTTCCTGAAATTCAATTTTTAATACCGATAATTATTATGAAGGATTGTGGTATGTTATTATTATTATTATTTATTATTTTCCACAAATTGTAGATACAATTCAGGGATAGTGAATACATACACGATTGTGACTCCATCCCTACTCAAAAATACAATAATAAATAATTACAATTTTAGGGTACGGAATGTGCTTATATACAATTACCGAATTTACATCGACGTATTACTTACATAATATTCACAGGATCTGTTCAACATTTAAGAAATTCTGCCCGCACACACACACACACACACACACACACACACACGAGTGCGCGCGCACCCACACCCACCCACAAACAAACACACACACACACCTTGAATTCCCACATATACTTCAGCTAGGCCGGCTCATTTATACGCATATACAGTCTTACTCACTCGGGATCACGAATTTTCATCCGTCCTCCCACGTATACTGAACATTCACACAGTATAAAATTATGATATCCACAGATTCTTTCTACCTCTTTACAAAAATGTTCAGCAGATAGCTCTTTTGTCTGTGGTGAGAGTTCGTTCCATAGCCGAGCAGAACGAATAAAGAAGCCACTTTGATAAGTCGCTGTTCTTGCAAGTGGAGGAAAAAGGGACACACCTCGACCTCTTTGAGCGGAACGATAGTTCAGCTGTAAGCGGTTGAAAGGATTGATGTATCTGTTACCTGCGAGGAATTTTCTGAGAAAAGCAATATCTATTTTTGTACAGAGAACAGTGACGTGGCTGGATTTAAATGACCGTAATTAGCCGTTCTGCTCGCAACTGAACTCCCGTTAGTTTCGTCATATTCTCTACTGTAGATGGGTGCCAGGCAAGGTACGTAGAATACAAGGTAGGGATCACGAGAGAGGTGCGCAGTGGCAAAGCAGAGCTGTGACGTCACGCTGGACCCTCGCGTTGAGTCTGCTCTGAATGAGGTAGAGGTAGTTCGAATAAGAATCGCTGTGCACGCAGAAGCTAGGAGCTAATAATAGACGATAGTAACATATCTGTGGTGTATAAGAAACCGTGTGTGTTTATTTTATGAGATAAAACGTAAAAAGCAGTAATAGTGTACACTTTTCAGTATGCTTTGTCATGCCATTGCAGGCTGCACAAATCATAGCAGGCACGCGAAGGAACGAAACATACACTTTCATGAATTCCCTAAAACCACTGACGTAAATAAATGGTGACAGAAGTAATCAAGACATTATCGAAAGCTATCTTTCACAGCTTCGAGGGTTCGGAAGGCTTTATGTCGATCCTCTTCCGACAGCTGTGACGCGAAAGGTGAAATCATTGCTTCTAGCCTCATGCTTCCGAGGCGATAAGAAATTCCAACTGTTCTCCGGAAGATTATGAAATATTACGCCCAAATACGTACTGCTGAACTCGATCAAAACTCGGATATCGTGTGCCAGTCTAAGGCCAGCGTTGAGCCCACAACATCCTATTTTTTTTATCGGAGGATGAGCAAGCCCTTGAAGATCTAGTAAAACAGCTCGAGGACAGTTGTGAAACCAAGGAGCTGCTTGAAGACTTCACTGCCTACATAGCTTTTAGGATAAAGAAGAAGAAGAACCTCGATAAAGAAAGTAATTACGGAGAGAAAACAGGTCAAACTACAAGGGGTGGAAATTAAATTTCAAAAAGGGTTCCAATTTGTTTTTCAAGTTGCTTTACGTCGCACCGACACAGATAGGTCTTACGGCGACGATGGGACATGAAAGGGCTAGGAGTGGGAAGGAAGCGTCCGTGGCCTTAATTAAGGTACAGCCCCAGCATTTTCTTGGTGTGAAAATAGAAAACCACGGAAAACCATCTTCGGGGCTGCCGACAGTGGGGTTCGAACCCAATCTCCCGAATACTGGATACTGGCCGCACTTAAGCGACTACAGCTATCGAGCTCGGTAGTTTAAATTTTACCACGGGAAAGAACTGAAAGAGGGTTCTAACATCATCACAAATCTTACGGATATCCTGAGAAAGAAATTCCCCGAAATTTATGAGCTTGCAAGTTGCTTCGTGAGAAGCCGTTCTTTTATTCGAATGGACGCTTTAAACAAAAGTAAGACATTCAAGAGACCGGGTTTCAGTTAATACAACACCGATAAAGAAAGAAGAAAAACAAAGAAATTCCACTGATGCTATGGATAAGTATGTTTGATATGTTTTTTAATATCAGCATTATTCTTTGTGTATAACATACCTGTTTTTTATGAAAGGCAATTTATTATGTTGTATATGAAACCAGTGCTAAGAATATTAATATACAGGCTCATTAATATGGCCTATCTAATGTTAACGTGGAATTTGTCTTTTCCTGGCACTTGGAGAACATTTACTGTACTATTTGTGTTGTCGACAGTTTCCGAACATTTGCTGTTTGTGTTGTTGACAGTGTATATAGTTTTCCAATACTGCTTGTAACAACCGACATATTTCTTGCAGTCATTAAGCTTTAATGTTCGAGTCTGTAACAATTAGAGCCCCTTGTTATTGTTAGGTGTTGAGAACATGAACATATGGAATGGCCATTCCACTGCGATCACAGTCTTAGCATTGTTACAACCTTTTATACAGATCGAAATACTTCAGAAACGCTGCTGGATTCACACTGTATTTGATCTCCTTATTACTCTACTGTAATAGTGAAGTGGAATGCATTTTCTTAGGTGATGTTAAAATATCTATGAAGTTCTCTTATCTCTAACTTGTGGCTAAAACAGAATAACTTACAGCTGTGTATTAGCCTACCTCATACAGAAGACAAGGCGCTGAGGGTTCACCTTGACGTCATCGACGGCCAAGCGTGGTGGGGAGACCTGCGCGTGATCCCTACCTTGTACTCTAACTACCTTGGGTGCCAGGAAGGATGCGCTTGAGAACGATTGGCTGTTGAGAGAGCTCTTGCATTATTGTAGTGATAAAGTAGTGAAAACCTATTGAAATAGCTTAATTTTGTGTATATCTGATTCATTTAGTGCTATTTATATAGTGGTGTTTAGTGCTTGTTGGTAGAAATTGGGAGTAGTGATATTTATTTAAATTTTGTAACAAGTAATTCAGTTGGTCTTCAGTAAATTACGTTTTCTAGGTTAAGTAGGCTAGCTAGGTGTACCTTGTTTCGAATTAAGGTTTATGAAATACTTTAGGTAATAATATTAACTTTAAAAATATTTGTAAATATCTGTAGGTTCGTTGGTTGTACTTACAAAGGCAGATTATCATAAGGAATAGTACCGTAACTTCTGCAGCAACTTCTCCGGTATTTCGTATAGATATCCGTTCAAACTATCGCGAAGGTAATAATTTACTACATTAAAAAACACGATACGCCTGTAAACTTCTATTTAAAAAGAAGTTAAAGAGATTACACGGTAATAGTTAACAGTCGTATTGTTGATTATTGTCGCTCCTCATATTCAAATATTGCATTGTTGGCTACAGTCGTGAACAAAGGGTGTAGTATAGTCAAGTAAATATAAATAAAAATCAGCTGACCTTGTATTCCATGCATTTGTACTTCTGAGTAGGTAGTTAAAGTATCCGTAATTTATATTTCGCTCCCTCGATCTTTCACTATTTATGAACGATTAGCTAATAATAATAAAGTTCATATATCCCAGTAATTGCAGTTCAAGTCCCTGGAGTAGTAGTAGTAGTTTTGATAGAAATATTTGAGAAATTATTGTAGGCAACCTCGTATTTTTCAGTAGGCCTAATTAAGGACACTTTTATTCTCCGTCCCGTGGAGTAGGGAAAATAATAGTAATCCGCCAGCTGTAATAATCGCATAACCACATTTCAGTAGAATTGTAGTGAAGATAAGGTATAATATATTAGATAGTATCTTGCCAGTTATATTCGTGTTTTTCTTCGTGTACGGCAATCCTTTTGATACTTAAACATTTAACCAAACGCAGTGTAGTGTAGTGTAGTGTAGTGTAGATACATTGTAGTATAGATACAGTGCCGTATCTTGCCTGCTATATTCGTGTGTTATCTTTCGTGTGTATCTATTAGACCGTAATACTAATAATAATTTGTCTAAGCATTTAGCTTCGTTGGTAATCTTTGAGTACAGTAGTTGTTGCAAATTTCATTTCTGTTGTGCTTAGTATTGACCTACGGTACGGTACCGGTATCGTAATTAGGATACGTCTGAAAGTAGTTTAAAATTACTGTAGTGTACTGTACAGTAGTATACGAGTAATATCCTATTAGAATTTAGTGTGCTTATTTTATTATTGTAAAATTTGTGTAGTACTGGTGTAGTAGAGGTATCCGTAGAAACTCTTACTAAAATACAGTTGTTGTAAATAGGATAGGCTTAATTGCAGTTTGGAATTGTGTAGTTCTTGTGTATTACTCTCGATATTCAGTAATTAACAGCAGTTTTTATCCTGTTAGGGGTTGTATGATAAAAAAATAGAGCACGACTAAGTAGTATTGTAGTGTAGTCGTATATTAATTACCTTATTGTTGTGTACTATTCCAGACAATATATCCCTCCGTTCATTTATTTTTTTGCAAATAAATTATTTTATTTTTAATTTCATTTTTTTCCGTAAAGAATGGCTAAGGAGCGCGAGTGTACTTACTGTGGGTGCGATGAGGCATTGAGGGGTATGAGGGAGGAGTTGGAAAGTTTGAAGGAGATAATTAGGATTCTCACAGAAGACAGGAAGGAAGATAGGACTCCCTCAAACAATGTACAGGTTACAGTAGGTGTACAAGAGGGAGGGGAAGGAAAGGGAGGAGTTGTAGAAGACAGTTGGTCTAATGTTCTAAGGGGAAGGAGATTGCAGGCTAAGGGCTCTATTCAGGATCAGAATTCAGGACAGGTGTCTGTGCGAAATCGGTACTAGTCACTCCAGGTAGAACAACAGAGGGAAGATGAGGGACAGGGAATTGTTGCTGAGATGTGTGGAAGTAGGAGGAAGGGAATAGGTAGAAAAGGGAAATGTAGAGTAGAGGATAGGAAAAGACAGGTGGAACAGGGTCATGGGAAGGAGAAAAGGGAGGAGGAAGTAGCTTCTGCAGCTATCAGGAAAGATAGGGCTGACCAGTAGGGGAGGGGATCAAATGAGGTGGGTAGGGTTGAGGCTCTGGTCATGGGGGGTTCCATCGTTAGACACGTGGGGAAAGTGTGTGGAGGAAAGGGAACCAGGGTAGAATGTTATCCAGGAATTAGGTTGAGGCAGATGTTGAGGAAAGTAGAAGAGAGGGAGGAGGGGAAGGAGAAGGTGGTAGTGTTTCACGTTGGTACCAACAACGTAAGGCAAGCTGATATAAGTACCAACATAGTTGGAGATGTGTGGGATCTGGTAAATGCAGCACGGGTGGAGTTTAAGAAAGCGCATATTGTTATTAGTGGAATACTGTGTAGGAGGGATACTGATTGGAGGGTGATTGGGGATTTAAATGAGACTATGGAGTGGGTATGTGGTAAACTGGGAGTGAAATTTCTAGATCCTAATGGGTGGGTAGGAGATAGGGATCTGCGCTCGGATGGCCTTCATTTAAACCGCAGTGGTACGTATAAGTTAGGAAATTTGTTTGGAAGGGTAATAGGGAGGTACATTCAGGGAAACGGGATGGCCTAGGGAGCGGTGATAAGGGGACAGGGACTGGAAATCAAGTAGGGATGACATAAAATTGTTAGTGTTGAACTGTAGAAGTATTGTAAAGAAAGGAATAGAATTAAGTAATTTAATAGATATATATTTACTAGATATTGTAATATGAGTTGAATCATGGCTGAGAAATGATATAATGGATGCAGAAATTTTATCAAGGCACTGGAGTGTGTATCGTAGAGATAGGATAGGAATGGTGGGAGGGGGAGTGTTCATTCTGGTGAAAGAAGAATTTGTAAGCTACGAAAAAGTTAAAGATGAGACACATGAAATTCTAGGTGTAAGGCTCATTTCTAAAGATAATAGGCAACTTGATATATTTGGAGTGTACAGATCGGGAAAGGGTAGCACTGACGCAGATTCGGAGTTATTTCATAGGATAGTCAGCTATGTGGGAAACGACATGGAAAGAAATGTGATTGTAGCGGGAGATCTGAATTTGCCAGATGTCAATTGGGAAGGAAATGCGAACGACAGGAAGCATGACCAACAAATGGCAAATAAGTTAATATGGGAAGGACAGCAGATTCAGAAAGTGATGGAACCAAACAGAGGGAAAAATATCCTGCATGTCGTGCTGATAAAACTAGATGAGCTGTAGAGGGAAACTGAAGTAATAGATGGTATTAGTGATCATGAAGCTGTTTTTGTCGTAGTTCAAAATAAATGTGATAGAAAGGAAGGTCTTAAAAGTAGGACTGTTAGGCAGTACCATATGGCTGATAAAGCAGGCATGAGGCAGTTTCTAAAAAGTAATTACGATCGGTGGAAAACGGTAAATAAAAATGTAAACAGACCCTGGGATGGGTTTAAAGAAATTGTTGAGGACTGCGAAAACAGGTTTGTACCTTTAAGGGTGGTAAGGAATGGTAAAGACCCACCTTATTATAATAGAGAAATAAAGAGACTAAGAATGAGGTGCAGACTGGAAAGAAATAGAGTTAGAAATGGTTGAGGAAGTAAGGAGAAATTGAAGGAACTTACTAGAAAATTGAATCAAGCAAAGAAAGCAGCTAAGGATAACATGATGGCAAGCATAATTGGCAGTCATACAAATTTTAGTGAAAAATGGAAAGGTATGTATAGGTATTTTAAGGCAGAAACAGGTTCCAAGAAGGACATTCCAGGAATAATTAATGAAGATTGTTGGTTACAAGGATGATGTCGGGATGGAGGAGGAGACCAAGGCCAAAGAAGTAATAAAATTTATATATGATAACAAAGACATTTACAATAAGATACAAAAGTTGAAAACTAGAAAAGCAGCTGGAATTGATCAGATTTCTGGGGATATACTAAAGACAATGGGTTGGGATATAGTACCATATCTGAAGTACTTATTTGATTATTGTTTGGTCGGAGGAGCTATACCAGATGAATGGAGAGTTGCTATAGTAGCCCCTGTGTATAAAGGAAAGGGTGATAGACATAAAGCTGAAAATTACAGGCCACTAAGTTTGACATGTATTGTATGTAAGCTTTGGGAAGGCATTCTTTCTGATTATATTAGACATGTTTGTGAAATTAATAACTGGTTCGATAGAAGGCAATTCGGTTTTAGGAAAGGTTATTCCACTGAAGCTCAACTTGTAGAATTCCAGCAAGATATAGCAGATATCTTGTATTCTGGAGGTCAAATGGACTGTATCGCGATTGACCTGTCTAAAGCATTTGATAGGGTGGATCATGGGAGACTACTCGCAAAAATGAGTGCAATTGGACTAGACAAAAGAGTGACTGAATGGGTTGCTATATTTCTAGAAAATAGATCTCAGAGAATTAGAGTAGGTGAAGCTTTATCTTTTTTTTTTTTGCTAGTTGTTTTACGTCGCACCGACACAGATGGTCTTACGGCGACGATGGGACAGGAAAGGGCTAGGAGTGGGAAGGAAGCGGCCGTGGCCTTAATTAAGGTACAGCCCCAGCATTTGCCTGGTGTGAAAGTGGGAAACCACGGAAAACCATTTTCAGGGCTGCCGACAGTGGGGTTCGAACCTACTATCTCCCGAATACTGGATACTGGCCGCACTTAAGCGACTGCAGCTATCGAGCTCGGTGTAGAAGCTTTATCTGACCCTGTAATAATTAAGAGGGGAATTCCTGAAGGCAGTATTATCGGACCGTTATGTTTTCTTATATATATAAATGATATGAGTAAAGGAGTGGAATCGGAGGTAAGGCTTTTTGCGGATGATGTTATTCTCTATAGAGTGATAAATAAGTTACAAGATTGTGAGCAACTGCAACGTGACCTCGAAAATGCTGTGAGATGGACAGCAGGCAATGGTATGTTGATAAACGGGGTTAAAAGTCAGGTTGTAAGTTTCACAAATAGGAAAAGTCCTCACAGTTTTAATTACTGCGTTGATGGGGTGATGGGGTTAATATAAAGAAAGATCTTCATTGGGGTAATCACATAAATGGGATTGTAAATGAAGGGTATAGATCTCTGCACATGATTATGAGGGTGTTTATGGGTTGTAGTAAGGATGTAAAGGAGAGTGCATATAAGTCTCTGGTAAGACCCCAACTAGAGTATGGTTCCAGTGTATGGGACCCTCACCAGGATTACCTGATTCAAGAACTGGAAAAAATCCAAAGAAAAGCAGCTCAATTTGTTCTGGGTGATTTCCGACAAAAGAGTAGTGTTACAAAAATGTTGCAAATTTTGGGCTGGGAAGATTTGGGTGAAAGGAGACGAGCTGATCGATTAAATGGTATGTTCCGAGCTGTCAGAGGAGAGATGGCGTGGGAGGACATCAGTAGACGAATAAGTTTGGGTGCTGTCTTTAAAAGTAGGAAAGATCACAATATGAAGATAAAGTTGGAATTCAAGAGGACAAATTGGGGCAAATATTCGTTTATAGGAAGGGGAGTTAGGGATTGAAATAGCTTACCAATGGGAATGTTCAATAATTTTCCAATTTCTTTGCGCTCATTTAAGAAAAGGCTAGGAGAACAACAGATAGGGAATCTGCCCCCTGGGCGACTGCCCTAAATGCAGATCAGTATTGATTGATTGATTGACTGATTGATTGATTGAGCACTGTTGGCTGGAGTAATATAAAATAGGCCGGCTGAACTGCTTTCTTTCTAGCTCTCAGTAAAGATCTGTGGATAAATCCATGCTTTGCACCTTATTTCCTCAACGTTCATGTTCCACTTTAAATTGCTGCAAATATGAATACCAAGCCCTTTTATTGAGATGCGAGGCAGTGGTGTTGTTTAATTCAGCGAGGGGTTTGTAAACTCTCATTTCCCATGCCACTTTCTATGAGGTCTATGATTCAAGTTGCCAGAGTATATGTATTGTTTGCAGCAAATGTGTTTTAGTCTAACAGAAACTTCTTCTCAGTGAGATTAGTTGCTTGTTTAATGTATTTTAGAAAACCGAAGTTGTGTTCTATGTATTACAACTTTTTGCTAATTTGGATATAAAACAAGAGGTCAAATGGCGTACGATTCAACTGGTCTAACGGTTAGTATGGTTAGTTCGTTCCGTCCGAGTTCGATTCCAACGTGGCACAAACATCTGGGACGCACCTAGCTTGCTCTTTAGGTATCATAATTCTTAGGATGGCTGGTTCACCGTAGCCAATGATTTCGCATGCTGGCCTTTGGTTCGAAGGGTGCCGGTTCAATTACCGGCCGGGTTGGGGATTTTAACCTTCATTCGTAATTATCGAGCAGCTGGGTGTTTGTGCCATCCTTGACTTTAGATTTTATCCTAGGGAGGCCTTCAGGAATGCAGGTTGTTGAGTTTTTGGTCCAAAGATATTTGAAGATCTGTTTGGTTCACCTGTTGTCATCCATTCTGTAAGAATGTCCAAATAATATAAATCGTATCTTCCGCATTGTTTCTGTTATGTTTTCTATATCCCGATATATTTCATCATTACTTTTCAATGCTTCTAATTTATTCAGCTTGTAATTCAGTACTAGACATTCGCATTCCGGTTTGACTCCTGTGCTGTAGTGTAGTATTTTGAGTTTTTTTTAGATAAACACCTTTTGTTTTAGATATTCCTAGTTATACCGTATGCTCTTTGCATCTTGCGAATCCTTTTTCTACAGCGGATTTTTCCAAACCGTTTTCTTGAATTTTTTCTCCCAAATATATGAATTTATGTACCTTCCTTATTCCACCAAAATCAGGAGCATTTTATATATTTGTCATAAATTTTCCTTTTTGTACAGAAATTCTTAAACCGGTTCTGTTGGCTATTTCTTCCAGGAGATTTATTATTATTATTATTATTATTATTATTATTATTATTATTATTATTATTATTATTATTATTAATCAATACTGATCTGCATTTAGGGCAGTCGCCCAGGTGGCAGATTCCCTATCTGTTGCTTTCCTAGCCTTTTCCTAAATGATTTCAAAGAAATTGGAAATTTATTGAACATCTCCCTTGGTAAGTTATTCCAATCCCTAACTCCCCTTCCTATAAATGAATATTTGCCCCAGTTTGTCCTCTTGAATTCCAACTTTATCTTCATATTGTGATCTTTCCTACTTTTATAAACGCCATTCAAACTTATTCGTCTACTAATATCATTCCACGCCATCTCTCCGCTGACAGCTCGGAACATACCACTTAGTCGAGCAGTTCTTCTTCTTTCTCTCAATTCTTCTAAACCCAAACATTGCAACATTTTTGTAACGCTACTCTTTTGTCGGAAATCCCTCAGAACAAATCGAGCTGCTTTTCTTTGGATTTTTTCCAGTTCTTGAATCAGGTAATCCTGGTGAGGGTCCCATACACTGAAACCATACTCTAGTTCTGGTCTTACCAGAGACTTATATGCACTCTCCTTTACATCGTTACTACAACCCCTAAACACCCTCATAACCATGTGCAGAGATCGGTACCCTTTATTTACAATCCCATGTATGTGATTACCCCAATGAAGATCTTCCCTTATATTAACACCTAGATACTTACAATGATCCCCAAAAGGAACTTTCACCCCATCAACGCAGTAATTAAAACTGAGAGGGCTTTTCCTATTTGTGAAACTCATAACCTGACTTTTAACCCCGTTTATCAACATACCATTGCCTGCTGTCATCTCACAACATTTTCGAGGTCACGTTGCATTTGCTCACAATCTTGTAACTTATTTATCACTCTATAGAGAATAACATCATCCGCAAAAAGCCTTACCTCCGATTCCACTCCTTTACTCAAATCATTTATATATATATATAAGAAAACATAAAGGTCCGATAACACTGCCCTGAGGAACTCACCTCTCATCTATTACAGGGTCAGACAAAGCTTCACCTACTCTAACTCTCTGAGATCTATTTTCTAGAAATATAGCAACCCATTCAGTCACTTTTTTGTCTAGTCCAATTGCACTCATTTTTGCCAGTTGTCTCCCATGATCCACCCTATCAAATGCTTTAGACAGGTCAATCGCGATACAGTCCATTTGACCTCCAGAATCCAAGATATCTGCTATATCTTGCTGGAATCCTACAAGTTGAGCTTCAGTGGAATAACCTTTCCTAAAACCGAATTGCCTTCTATCGAACCAGTTATTAATTTCACAAACATGTCTAATATAATCAGAAAGAATGCCTTCCCAAAGCTTACATACAATGCATGTCAAACTTACTGGCCTGTAATTTTCAGCTTTATGTCTATCACCCTTTCCTTATCATTATGGTGAGCTTAAAGATGTTCGGAAAAGAGGAAGAAACATGCTAAGAAAAATTCTAGGTCCAAGTGTGAAAAATGGAGCGAGGAGACTCAAATCTAACAGAATTGTATCAAAGAACGGAATGAGTGGTTGAATTGATGAGGAAGAGACACTTGGACACTTGTTGAGGATGGACAGTAGCAGGCAAACGAGGAGAATCTTTGAATTGTTTAGGTAGAGGAACACAGAGCTGGAATGGTTTCGAAAAGTGAGGTTGGACGAAGAAGGGAGATCCAGAAGATTACATTATGGACAGGAATCGATTCAGACAACTAGACAAAAATTTTCGTGGTTTCTAGGAGACTGGGAAAACACTAGTGAGAAAAGAAGGATCCTATACAGAATAAGGGAGTAGGAAAAACTACTAGGATGAGAGAAACAAATACATTTTCATTACAAATTCTTAGAAACAAAAGAAATTAAATATCTGACAGGCAGTCGAAGGCATTCATATTGACACAGTGAGAATGTATGGCTAAACGAGTTCTTGGTTCAAAGTAGTCTTAGCGGTTCGACAAGGCTGTAATCTTTCGCCCTTGTTCATAGTTTACGCTTATCATTTGCTGAACAGTATAAAATAACAGAGAAGGCTTCAGCTGGGTGGAAATACAGTAACCAGATTGATCTACGCTGACGGCTTCATCATAATGAAATGGCAGACTGTGCCGAAAGGCTGCAAACTAACATCTTTCTGCTTGAAAAGCGGGATGTGATATGAAAATTAGAATTTCAAATACTACAGTGATGTCAGTCAGTAAGAAACTTCAAGGGATAGAATGTCACGTAGTGAATACGATACAGGAACAGATGAATAATTCTAAGTATGTCAATCAATCAATCAATCAATCAATCAATCAATCAATCAATCAATCAATCAATCAATCAATCAATCAATGAATCGATCAATCAACCAATCAATCAATCACCGCTGATCTGCACTTAGGGCGTTCGTCTAGGTGGCAGATTCCCTGCCAATTACTTACCTGTCATTCTTAAATGATGCCTTAGAGCCGTGAACTTGGGAGCGTGGGTTGGCGACCACGATTCCCCTGGCTGAGTCTGACATTGCTTACACTTACAGTGTCAGACTCCTCACTTTCAATTTTCCTATCCGATCTCTCTTGGTCAACTCTTGTTCTTTCCCGACTCTGACGGTATTATGTTTTCGAGGCATAGGGAGTATTTCATTTTCACGCCCTTGTCTTTCTTTGGCCGTCGGATCCCTTCCATTTTTCCCCCTGATTAGTGTTAACAGAGGATGGTTGTCCAGGTGTACTTCCTCCGAAAACAGTAATCACCACAACCACCAGTTTAACCCCGGACTGGAAACGTAGGTATTTGAGAACAATGAGACACTGAATGCCCCATATTTTAAATGGCAGTTTGCATATTACGACTGAAATACTTTATAAGATTTAGGAGGGTTCTACATAACGAACATACACGAAATATTATTTTAAAAAATCATACTTTCAACAATAATCTAACAAAATCTGTATAGGTACCTCCATTCTATCGTTGGTCAGGTTCGTGCTTGGCCCGCTGTGCGATGATTTTTCTTTCTTTGTGAAGAGAACGATGTTGTCAAGGCTATCAGCAATGATAAACAATCCCAAAGCATCGGATATTGTTTTCACGACCTTAGCATGGCCTTTAGAACCGAGTCTAAGCTCGATTTCTTCAACTCTGTGTTAAATTTTACTTAACAAATGTTAACTAACAATTGTTATTAATTTAACACTTCGGTTAAAAGTATCCTGTTTCACGAACACATTTCCAACATTTGTTACGAAACTGTTGTTAAAGACAAATGCCCCCATGTAGCCGTGAGATTTCTGAACGCGTCTAACAGTGAGTGTCTTTTGTTTCTTAACAAAAATACTTGCTCCTATAGTGGTATGTTGGAATAGTATTTAGTCAGACAGGCTCCTACAACACCGATAAAATGTAATAATTGATTTGTCTTGAATGATTTTCGGGCATTCTTGTACTGCGGGGAAATAATATCAGCAGGAATTATTTGCAGAATTGTACACCCTCTTGTCTTGCACTCATGAACATAGTCGCCTATAATTACATGAAAAGAGTCTGGAGCATAATATTGTTGCGTCCACAAAGACGCGCGCACGAAATACTGTCAATTGTGTACACTGTTTTATTTACAAATTATATATACATATTCTACACACAAGCCTCCGTGGCTCAGACGGCAGCGCGTCGGCCTCTCACCGCTGGATACCGTGGTTCAAATCCTTGTCACTCCATGTGAGATTTGTGCTGGACAAAGCGGAGGCGCGACAGGTTTTTCTCCGGGTACTCCGGTTTTCCCTGTTGTCTTTCATTCCAGCAACACTCTCCATTCTCATTTCATAGCATCTACCATTCATTAATAAATCACGTTGGGAGTGGCGACATCGTAATAACAACCTATATCTGCTTCATTCATTACATCCCTGACCCGGTCAATGATTGCAAAACAGGTTGTAGGTTTTCATTTTCATTCTACACACACGCACTAATAAACTGCCATCTTAAAAAACAAAACACTACTACGGAGAGTAAGGAGTAAGGCCGTCCTGTGCCGGCAGTGTCCGAGAAGATGTTCGGCTCGCCAGGTGCAGGTTGTTTGATCTGACTCCCGTAGGCGACCTACGCGTCGTGATGAGGATGAAATGATAATAAAGACCACACTTACACCCAGCCCACTTGCTAGCAGAATTAACCAATGATGGTTAAAATTCCCGACCCTGCCGGGAATCAAAGCCGGAGCCCATGTGACCAAAGACCAGCACGCTAACAATGTAGCCATAGATCCGGACGGTAATAATAATAATAATAATAATAATAATAATAATAATAATAATAATAATAATAATAATAATAATAATTGTTACCGTGATTTGGTGGAACAGCAGAGGTGAAAGAAGGTGCCGGGGTGAATGGGTCTAACTACCAAATCAAAGTTAATATAAAACTCTAACAAGGTTATATTTTCTAAGTTTTAACAAATAAGAATAACAAAACTTTAACAACAATAACAACGGTATGGCAATTTAGAACAAAGACTTACAAGGGTCCAAGATTTCAACCGTTAAACATTCTTGAGGTAGCAAGCCCTAATTTTACAATTCTGAGCTCCTAGTTCAACTCTAGCCAAGCAACAGTTTGTTCAAAAGAGCAGAAAACCCCTAATACATGGAGCACTTACACTTAGAATATCAAGCCTCTCCGAGGCACTTTTACAACACATGAAAAGAGGTGACACGCTCTCAGTTTTTCACGCCTATTCAAGGCAACACCAAAAATGTCTTATACTTTCTGGCCTTCCATGGCCTACCTTACAAATAGAAACAAGGGTATCTCGTACCCAGCCTACAGGGCCTTCGAGTAAAAGAAGTAACCGTTAAATAAATGGCCCAAACAAAAGGAAGGAGGCGGATACTTGCACTCCTCTATGTAGCTTCTTAAAACCTAAAAGGCACGAGGCCGATGAAACAGGGGCTATTCCCAAACTATGATGAAAATAATAATAATAATAATAATAATAGTAATAATAATGTTATTTGCTTTACGTCCCACTAACTACTTTTACGGTCTTCGGAGACGCCGAGGTGCCGGAATTTAGTCCCGCAGGAGTTCTTTTACGTGCCAGTAAATCTACCGACGTGAGGCTGTCGTATTTGAGCACCTTCAAATACCACCGGACTGAGCCAGGATCGAACCTGCCAAGTTGGGGTTAGAAGGCCAGCGCCTCAACCGTCTGAGCCACTCAGCCCGGCCCCAAACTATGGAGGTGACTCGTATACGAGTTATTGAAGACATTAAGGAAGAGAACAAAATCAGTTACCAAAACGTAGGCACCTCAAACCAAAATGAAGGGGAGCTCGAGAGGGTAAATCACTCTCTATTCCCGAATTACAGTTACAGATTTAATTAAGTGTTTACATAAGCCAGCAGAAAATTACATGTTTAGAAAGACAGGTTACATTGTAAAGGTTTCGGACCTTTCCCGCGGGTTAAACTGCTGAGCTAGCAAGAAATAAAGATGTTAACTGGCCATTACCTTGCTGAAGACCTGTTGCCTGATGAAAGAGGCACCACTCGCCTCCTGCTTCACATCCCCACACTTAGATAGACGTAGATCAAATGGCCAAGAGATGTGAAAATCAGCAGTTTATAAACCCTCGGGGAAGGTTCGAGACCTTTCATGAATAATTAAGCCACACCCTCTCAATTTTATTGGATACCTTGGATACACACCAAATCGAAGAAGAAGCCGGTGATTGGCTGAAAATTAATTACAGAAATTCTGGATTGGCTAAATTCGAAACTGGCAGAAAGAAAGATAAATATTGCCAACCCACAAATGAATGAACGACACTTAGTAAAGAACAAACTTATGAATACAAAATTTCTTCAAATAAAGTTCCTTCACTTCGCACCAGGGTGCATGATCATAGATTTTCGGTGACATCTATGAGAGAATGTCCAAACTTCTTGATAAATAGTAAACAAAAACAAGTCGAAATTCACACAGTGACATCTTCAGAGGAAAGGTTTAAATAGGTCCCGTTTAAGTTCAGTGTTTCTCCAGTAGAGGAGTTCCAATTGGCGCAAGATTTAAACGTGCGGCGTAGAGGTGTACCTCCCGGTACAATAATAATAATAATAATAATAATAATAATAATAATAATAATAATAATAATAATAATAATAATAATAATAATACGCTATGCACTCAGTGTTTCACATGACATAGTAAATACGATAAGTCGTACGACATACGTCCTAGCTTCAAAGGGGAAGTCACGTCGCACAGACAATGTTTTAACTTAAAAAACACACTTCTTACAATTCCGATTCTAATTTTTATTTCTACATTTAGATCCCATTCCTACGTACTCTTCAACATAGGTGCTTAAAATGTGACATCCTTTCAATAGTGTTCCCATCTAGGGCGACAAAAATAGTGTTTTTCTGCCTCAATAACTTCAAATAGTTTCCGATTACTTCGAAACTGTTTACGTGCTAACCGTGCACCTCTAGTTACCAAACGTCCTCTTCGTAACAAAGAACCGTCCGGGCAGCTTTTTGCTAAAACGAACTATTTTTTTTGTTAGAAACGAACAAAACACATATTTTGAAACGATATCGTAAATATGTTCATAGTTTCATCGTTAGCTGGAATGAGTGCATCGACCTGGCGCCTCTGGCATCGTCCGGATCATCCTCAAGTTCATCTCCCGAACCCGGTTCATCCAAAGCGGGAACAGCAGGCCTTGCAGAAAGGACAGAAGGTGTACGTCCAATGTCTGAGAACAACGCCAGTGATTAAGGTATGTTGTATTTATTTTACCATCCTACAAATATTAATTTATGAATGAATGAACTTAAAATTCAAAATTACAAACGAAAAATGTGAAACTGTGACGCCCTGTTTGAGTCACACTCGAGCGTGATCTTCACGAGTCGATTTCGCAACAGCGCGCTCCATGTACGCTGTACTGCAATTTAAGGTTGGAACGCTCTAGCTGACAATCCAACCCCGAGTCAACCCGCCAATGAGTGGCTCAGGCAATGCATTAGTGAGCTCCCTGTACAAGCTATGAATATAACGACTCATTCTCGTATTAATCCATAGCACCAGCCATAAAAGCTTCTGTCCATTCTTCGTGCTGGGTCACTAACAATGCATTATGAAAGCAAAACAAAGGAGGGGGAAATAGTGAAAACCTTCTTGATGGTCCGTGCTGGCTATCTCCGTAATTTCCTTATCACACTGCACACTTGGCAATAACAGGGCATGACAACAATAGGCTGGTCAATGCCAACTTCATTACGAAACCCATTGTTGCCACGGCAACGGAACGAACAATGAGCTCGCCGTCAAATCAATACAATGCTGAAAACAATAGGGTGTGGCTTGGGGCGCACGCGGTTATTTTTAAAGGCAGAATTAAATAGGAGATAAAACAATGAGAGCAGAAAGATTTAGGAGATATTACGGTTCCAGAGAAGTGAGCCGCTATTGAAGAGGAAAGGGGGTGGAAATAATATGAGTTTTGAACTTATTATTCGCTGCCCTCAGCACTGAAGGGCTACACCTCAGTCCAAACAACTCCATCAATGTTCATTATGGCCTCCCATACGAGACACTTGGCTGCAGTGCAACGGAATGAGCAGCGGGCAAGACTAATTATGTAAGTAATTCTCATGCACAAATGTATCAATGTTGTATTTTTAAATGTGAAGTGTATGCCATTTCATAGCATTTTCCCCGTCACATTATTCCTTGTAGGGGCGTAGCCATGGGGTAGAGGGTGGGGGTTTCACTGGGGGTTAGACTTCCATGAAATGTTTACGAAGGCAAATAATAGAAACTAACAATATTCTATATAAATAAAGTTGTAGGGGGTCCGCTGTCTGTAATTTCGTTTATTTTGCCAACTTTCCAGGTAGTTGTCCGTTTTAAATCAACTCAAAACCGTATCAGTGGTTTTTAGCTTTAATGACTGTTTGTCCGTTCCACAATCACAGCAAAACAGCTGGATAGATATCGACCAAACTTCATATTTAGAGTATACTCATCCAGGAGCGGGTTTAGATGTGCTTAAGATTTAAAAATCACTGAACGGACTGGTGGGTTTGCAAGAAGACCACAACAGGACTTTTCAATATTCTCGTATACTATTGATTTTCTGTAAAATCCGTAAACTACACGTGAAACATACCTTTATTTTAAACAACTTTTGTTATGTCCATAATTTCGCTTATTCTTCAAATGACGGAGAAAATTACTATTTTCTGCGGGTTTCATGTTCTGCACTGAGTGACCAACAAGCCTACCGGTTACCATGGCAACGCCTCTAGCTGCTTGCCAGCAGGGAAGTGATGTAATGCCGTTTTCGTCGTTATTCCTGGAAACTCATTGTTGTTCGTTGGGTAGAGAGCAAGAGAGACGCCAAGCTGCCATTCTGCGGTGTATTTCTCTCTTTATAATAAAAACTCCCTATCTCCATTGTGAATGGCATTAGGCAAGTGAGCCTCCCGTTATAGTAGAAATTCCCGAACTCGATTGTTAATAGCAGTAGGAAACGTGGCTTGCCATTATCAACCAAACTTCCAACGGGCACCGTACAACGGAAGCAGTGTATGGGGTCCTTCCCGTGGTTTTTCTCGGATAACGCTAAACTACATGCAATTTAATACCAGGTGAGCAGAACAGAGCGGAACCGCTCCATCCTGTGTGCGGAAATTATTGAGTGAGTCAGACGCTCGGTGACGAAATACAGTGCCGGATGTTCTCAAGGACGCGCTACCGCGCCCGGTTTCAGTATTTGTTGAACGTTTTGCAAACGTGGCATGTGTTTAGTTGGATATACTAGTACAGTGTGTGAATTCAGTGAAATGGCTCAGGTGGCTCAAGTCGGGTATCGGTATTCTATTCCACAAAGACGATTCATACGTCCGTACAGGGCCGTAAAGAGATTATTTCAAGAGAAGTTTCCTGATCAAGTCCCAGGTGGGACTTCGATTCATAGATTAATAAATAAATCACATAAGACGGGAAGTGTTCTGGATATGAAACGTAATAAACCACGTACAGTACTCACACAAGAAAGGAAAGGTCTCCTACAAAATCACTTCGACAACTTGCTGAGGAAATGAACATTTCCTATGGTTCTGTTCGAACGCGTACAAAGTTACTGAAGTTAAAGCCGAATAAAATTACTGCAATGCAAGAACATAAACCGGGTGACTCTGCAAAACGAATGCGATCTTGTGAATGGGTTTTGAATGCGATACATGACGGAGAAATTGACCCTAATCTAATGTTCTTTTCGGACGAATCGTGATTTCACCTAAGTAGGTATACAGTATTAACACACAAAATAATCGTTATTGGACTACTGAAAAGCCTAATCAGCTTCACCAAATATCCCTGCATGATGTAAAAATAGGAGCGTGGTGCGTTATTTGTTAGAAATAGCTTACGCGACAATATATTTACTTTGGACTTCCTGTCACGCACGCACATCCCGTGTGCAGGTTTCACTGCCTGGCTGCGGGACTGGTTCTGCTTTATATTGCTCACCCGGTATAATCTTTCTCACTGCGTGTATTGTGTAGAGATGAGAAGAATGCAAGAATGAGGAATGTGGCCTGCAAGCACGAACTTCCTGTTCTGCCCAGACAGATCGGCTCTTATCTGCTCTTATCTGCTACACGAAAACATTGACTCACACTTTGCAGTTTGCTGGATTACAACTGACAAGAGCGAAGAGCTACCAGTAGAAGTTAATATAAAGTCGCCTAGGTAGTAGCGGAGTTGCTATGGTAACCATTGCGTCACTGGCTCTGTTGGTGAAAACCCCTTCGCCCCGTGCCTCACCGCGCATGTGCATTCTTCTGATCTCCCAACAATACAGTAATCATATATATTATTTCAGTAGTATAGATCCCTTTTGCGGCGCTCACAAGTAACCGATCGTGACAAACGCGCATTCAAAAGAAAGAGAATATACATTAGCAGTGACGAATTGCACTCCCACTCCATAAATATCGATAATTTCTTTTTAAAATTAGTTTAAAAAGATTGCACGAAGTGTGCGATTTGCAAATCCTGTTGCTGTAGGAAAATACGCACCATCATTGCTGTCCACTTCACATTTTGACCAGTGTGATTGTTTTTTCAATAATATGCTGTGATTATCAGTTAAGAAAAGAATGATAGTAAAAGCCAAAATTACTGCCGGAACATTCGTCAGCATAATAATGCACTTACATTTGCTTCCGTTCAAGTGGATACCATCAATGTTAAAAAAAAAATCAAAGATTACATTAAGACTGTCTAATATTGTACTGATTCGTGTATTCCTTAGTTCACCAGGGGGCTACTCCACCACATACTTTATGAACATGCGAGATTTCTCACACAGGTCCCCCAGTTTACGTAAAAATCCGTACACAATGTACAGTAGTGAACAATAAATAAACATTCAGAGACAAAATTGTAGAACCAACAGGTCTGTTTAACCTATTTTCTAAGAAGCCTAGAAATTTGGATGTTAGATTGTAAACTGAACATAGCATTCACTGTAAAATTGCTGACTTTGATAGTATTGTTCTTGTTCTGTATTTTAATGTAAGATTTTGTAGTGTACTGCAATCTCCATATCAACATACAGTAATTCACTCGTATCAATGTCCTTATAATGACAAGCTATGCATTCTTGCCCCACACAAGCACTTTCTTAGCGTTCTATCATCATTTTATATCTACAGTCGAACCGCGATATCTCGAACTTCCATTACTCGAATTTTCAGTATCTCGAAGTAACTTAAATCTCCCAGCCGTTTCTCCTATTCTTCACGTGTATTTACTTCTCTACTGCTCGAAATTCGGTATACGAATTTCTCGATTTCTCGAAGCAAACATTTTTTCCCTTGAAGCAAAAAATACTCTGTAACTCCAATTTTGTACAACATTAACTGTGCAATACCGTATTTGTCGTTTGTGAGGAAGGGTTAGCAAGTAAAGAGAGGTTTGCAGTGATGCTGGGAGCTAATATGAATGGAACAGAAAAACTAATTAATGATCGGAAAATCGGCGAGCTTCGCTGTTTGTCGGTTGTGAATTAATTACCGGTCACGTAAGAAAGCAACCCCCGAAGTCGTGGATGAAAAGCTCCACTTACGGATTTCGACTGCGTAGTATTGACGAGACGTTACAACGTGAAGGGAGGAAAGGTTAACAGTAATAAACAGAAGAGGTTAACGGAATTTTTCCAAAGATGTTATTCGAGGTAGGTATCTTGCATCACTACTGTATGTATTGTACCCTGTCTTCTAAAAAGTTACTATAATAAAGGTTATAATTAAAGTGATGCCGTAAAATAGAGTTTGTTTGTATATTTTTAAATACTGTTGAAAATAATGTATTCAGTATAATCCCGTAGATACTTATGATTCAATCATGTGCTTGCTATACATGCTCAAAAATGGCATTCCCTATATCTCGAAATTTCGACAACTGGAAATAAAATTTAGCTCCGAGGTTCACCCCACCCACCGACAGATCCTGGCTACCCTACTGATTTCTTGTTACATCTCTAGTTAGAACAGAAAATGCTGAGGAAGGAAACCTATTTCCGTAAGCCCCTGCGGAGCAGCAGAAGACAAAGGATTTCACAAACTTACAATGAAAAACCTACAACCTGTTTTCCAGTCATTAACCGGGGCAGGGATGGAATGAATGAACAAGATATTGGCTAAGAGTACGATGGGGTCGCCACTCCCAAAGTGATTTATTAATTACTGACAGATGCTATGAAATCAGAATGGAAAGTGTTGCTGGAATGAAAGATGACAGGGAAAACCGGAGTACCCGGAGAAAAACCTTGTCCCGCCTCCGCTTTGTCCAGCACAAATCTCACATGGAACGACCGGGATTTGAACCACGGTATCCAGCGGCGAGAGGCCGACGCGCTGCCGTCTGAGCCACGGAGGCTCCACCAACTTACAATCTCTGGATTTAATACGAAAAGAGTGGTTAGCTCTATGTCCAGTTTCCTTTGTTCCTCTTGTTCTTAAACGGGTTCTCATTTCCAGGGTAAACTGAGTGAACTCCATGTGTCATATTTCTCAGTTTTTATGTTTGTGTTAATACATACATGTTATGACTCCTAATAAACCATACCGTGAAATGAAACATGTATTGGTCGAATTCATCCTTCCAAATAAAACTGAAGTCAGAAAGGGCATCCAGCTGTAAAACTGACCCAACCCACATATGCGACATACAATGCACCCATGAACCTCCCCATCTTGCGGGGAAATTGAAGCAAGAAGAAGAAGAAGAAGAAGAAACTGCATATGCAATTACTGTGGAGAAAATCGTGACAGCATTTAATATATTCCCATATTTGAATTCTATAGAATCCCCTTAGCATTAGAGGTTCTCCCATTAAGAACGAACACGAAGCTTACGAAATAAGATTGATCAAAGAAAGGCGAGGAGGAAAGGGTATAGAACGCTTCATTAGCAGTCTGGTAAAAAGGATTCCGTCTGCCATACATTCTAGCTCATTCAAACAGCGTACCAATCACATTCAAAGCTTCGATTTCAAGAAAAGACCTCCAGACAGCTGAGATAAATAAGGAGTTGATTCTAAGCAAGAAATAAACATCTCAAACCTATGGTATCCCGACAGCAGTCAGATGTAAGCAGACGCTTACGCGGATGATTTCAATACTTTTGTACATTCATGCACATAAATGGTGTCCCGATATAAACAAAGCATGGCGTCCCTACCTCGTCGCTTAACGAATTGCTGCAGGTAGACACAGCCCGCTAAAAGGCTGCTGTGATTGAAATGGGCACTGTGGTGAATGTATAGCAATACAGACACCGTGCATTCAGCACTACATGTTCACTTCCTTTCCCTCCTTTTGGGTACGGGAATGGCCTTCAACATCACCCCTTCACTCACTCCCTCCCTCCTTTTCAGTACTAGGGCAGTGCTGATTGTTTATATCGCGATACCATTTCTGTGCATGCGTGTACTGCTGCCGGTACACAACACTGTATTTATTTCTTCTTCAACTGTTTACCCTCCAGGGTCGATTTTTCCCTCGGACTCAGCGAGGGATCCCATCTCTATTGCCTCAAGGGCAGTGTCCTGAAGCTTCAGACTCTGGGTCGGTGATACAACTGGGAAGGATGACCAGTACCTCGCCCAGGCGGCCTCACCTGCTATGCTGAACAGGGGCCTTGCGGGGGGATGGGAAAATTGGAAGTGATAGGCAAGGAAGAGGGAAGGAAGGGGCCGTGGCCTTAAGGCATTCGCCTGGAGAAGAAGTGGGAAACCACGGAAAACCACTTCCAGGATGGCTGAGGTGGGAATCGAACCCACCTCTACTCAGTTGATCTCCCGAGGCTGAGTGGACCCCGTTCCAGCCCTCGTGTCACTTTTCAAATTTCGTGGCAGAGCCGGGAATCGAACCCGGGCCTCCGGGGGTGGCAGTTAATTATACTAACCACTACACCACAGAGGTGGACTATATTTAATTTCCTTTGCGCCATATTTCCAAGATTTTATGTCATAGTTTGGTATCCTATAGTGCTGAAGTGCATGAATATATCGGGAAGTTTTAAGTCACAGAAATCCAACTCTTACTGACGATGAACAGTAGCATAGATTTGTCTCCCTATAACGCATTTAGCGCTGGTAAATTGCTTTACTGCGGTTTGTGCAGGCTCGCTAATGTGCTGACATCTGGTTATGATGCGTGACATGACTGTTGCGTTATTGTAATAACCAGCTGAAGATGTAGGACAGTGCTGATGTCAGTTTTGTTCCTTCGTTCAGCAATCAGCTTGTGAGGCAGCCGTTCACAAACAACATTAACTGCACGTCATCAGAGTGCAGACGAGGCAAACATGGTGTTAACGTCAAGAGGAATAATCCATGTCACAGAATTAGTCAGCAGTATTTCAATCGAATACGTGCAGTTGCTTCCTCTGTATCGTGCTCTGTTTGCTATCACGCTACCAGAGGGAATGAATGCTAACTATCGAAAGAAGGTCATGGGATATATAGGGTAAACACCAGTCAACCAGGGGTGGCAAACCCCGTAAGAACCATCTACAGCCTCAAACACAGAACTGATAACATTGTATCTTCCATGTTCCTTACATGCAATAAGGACAACCAGGTTGAGTATAATTGAACCTCTAAGGGCAATCACAACCGCTCATTTTTCATCTTGTACAATTTTATCCTTCATATGTATTCATAACCAATATCGCAATGTATAATCAGGCGTATACTGTATATAAACTCTACGACTGTGTATTTTCCCTCATCGAAACTCAATGTATATATCAAAACTGTAAGTTCATGCTTGTATATTGTCGCGGCCCTTCCGACCCTTTATAATTAGGCAAACCAACCAGCCAACATTATGAAACGATAATCAACATTGGGACCGCTAAATTGAGAAGATATTGAGAATGCTGCTATTTCTAAAGCTTTAAATTTCATCGGTGTTTTTCATTGTCACAGGCTTTTTGCCTGCACGTTATATCAGGCTTGGTTTCTCAAAACAAATTTCGCTCCCACTTCCCTGCTAACCAATTTGATGCGATGGGTTTCTATAGGATGATTTTCTGCCTGAATTTTTGACAGTGATTTTAACCTGTTTTGTTACTGTTACAAAACCAATATTTTGTAAACTACGAGGTCCGCAACCTCACCATGTGCACCTATTGTTCATTTCCAGCTGTATCATTTGTTTTTCATTTCTTTTCTTCTTAGGTTAATGCAGTTTTTAGTTTCAATTATTATTTTTGTATTACCTGTTTCACTGAATTTTGTCGCAGTGAGTTTTTTTGCTCCACTTTTGATGTAAATATTGTATATTTGTGCTAATTTTGTTTCCGTCTAGGCTCTCTTTTGTTTGTTCTTTCATTTGTTCCTTCATTATTTTTTTTGGCATTTTTAACTTGTATTATGTAAATTATTTCAACCCCCCTCATTTATCACTGAAGATGGCTCAAACGAGCCGAAACATGTTTGAATTTTTTTACTCCGTCTAATGATGGATTATGATGTATTGAATTAGGAGGACACTCTCATTTTTTCACCTCTGTAAAGTGTAAAACCGTCAATACGGAATGATTCTAATATCTTGTAATGGGAAGGCCATCCAGGCAAGCAAGAAAGCTAACCTTTATTGCAATCTCAAAATAAAGGTTGCCAAATCATGGCAAGGCTTATATATATATCATTTCAAAAAAAAAGGACGCCCTTAATTCCTACTCTTTGCATATATGTTATACCACAATGGAACTCAAATTATATAATAAAACCATAAGTTCATACCGGTATACAGGCTGACCAAAAATTCCGTTAACATTTGACGAGGCAATACTTCACGAAATATTGGATGTAGAGAGGTAATAATTGACACGCATGATTGGCATGACATGGGGTTTTACTGACAACAAAATCAAGTACAGAAAATGATCAACAGATGGCACTTCATACGATACACAAACAATAATTAGAATAACAATCGAGGTTTAGCAAAGACGATGTTCTTTATAACACATGCTAAACATGTCGGCCGTCATTCCTCAAAAAGTACCTGTAGTCGAGGGACAATGTTGTGAACAGCACTGTACAGCATATTCGTAGTAATGCTGAGAAATTAGCGCCGGGTGTTGTTTCTTAGCATACCTAATGAGGTCGGACGATCGCGGTAGACTTGCGACTTCGGCTAACTCCACTACCAATGATCATACAGACTGAGGTCGGGGGACCTCGGAGGCCAAACATACATCCCACGATTGCAGGCGCATCTGACACCCTCCATCTCGACAGCTCCTTCCATACGGTACCGTTGCTTACAAGATACTGAAGGCCGGGAAATACAGCACATTAGACTCGGCCTCGACATACTTCCGACTACCGCCACTAGAGTTCTCTTTACTGAGCTGTCTCACTCGCTCATTGCAACATGTTCGTATATAAAAAACCATTAAAACGAGTAATTGCAGAAGACACCAAACAGAGATCAGATAAAAATAGACCAAGAGCAACTGCATGACATAGTTTTTACAACGTATTTCTTGCAGTATACTGAAACTAAATAAGTAATTAAGACAAATATTTCAGCAGCATTTATGTTCAAATGTTCGCAAGGACCAATTCATCTCATAGAAATATTATCAATCTTCTATGACGTACCGATATATCACATTAGATTACCTGAATTTCAGGAAGTTATCACCATCTCGATACTTTGGATTCAGGGGTTTCGTTCTGAAATTCTTTAAGATACCATCCTGACAGATATCCTAAACTTTTTTTTCTGATTTCATAACCCGTATCCTACTTCTCAATTTAAACAGTTTTCCTTAATCTGGTATTTGATTGTCTCATCAATTTATATTTAACACAGCTATTCGTACCCTTTCCTCGATACAGAAACGGGACTTTCACTTCTTTTTTGTTTGTGTCTGACGTAGAACAGTTATTTGCTGAAGATATGGCGTGTTCATCTTTATCCGAATCGGGAATCCTACTAAATTTTGATAGAAATACGTCATTTCTAGGAGCTGGATCCTTCCTGTATTTGACACTTTCATGTTTATGACAGGATATAGAATAAAATCCGAAGAAAATTTGTTGGGAAGAATTCGTTTGATTGATGTGCTTAGATTGAGATCTGATGTCTTAAAATGCAAGTTACACACTCGGAAAGAAATTGTTAGGCACCCGAAGAGATCCTACTTTATCACCCTGCCTCGAAATAACTTACCTCCATTTCTCTCTAAAACCGTACTCCGAAGAGAAACTATGAAACGTCACATTTTCTTGCCTTTTAGCATTACGGTATCCGAAGTACATTAGAGGTACACAACTGTTCGCCATCTGGTCAACATCTTAGTCATTCACCGACAGAATCAGTACGCACAATAAATTGCACAAAATCAACACAGTAACACAATTACTCCGCACATCTCTATGATAAAAGTCCGCCAAGAACAGAACAGAATCCTGATATCTAGCGGCCAAACCGTGAACCCGGTCGGGCCGTCTCTTCAGCGGCAAATTAGTAGCTATGTCCCGCCTTGTATATCTCGTAGGCAACGATCGTACACGGGTCTCATGCAGCATCACTGACGTGTTGCAGTCCAGCGCCAGCTGTTGGCCTGTTTGTGCACTCGTTGCTGGTGTCAATAAAACACCATGTTATGTCAAGCATGTGTGGCCATTTTTACCTGCCGTGTTGCTATACAGCACCATCTATTGGTCATTTTGTGTACTTTAATTTGGTGTCAATAAAAGGTTATTCCACTGAACCTCAATTTGCAGGAGGTCAAATGGACTGTATCGTGACTGACCTATCTAAGGCATTTGATAGGGTAGATCATGGGAGACTAATGGCAAAAATGATGGCCATTAGACCAGAGAAAAGATTGATTGAATGAGTGGCTATATTTCTAGAAAATAGAGCTCAGAGAATTAGAGTAGGTGACGCTTTATCTGATCATGTAATAATTAAGAGGGGAATACCTCAAGGCAGTATTATTGGACATATTTTCTTATATATAATGATATGAGTAAAGAACTGTAATCTGAGACAAGGCATTTTGCAGATGATGTTCTTCTGTATAGAGTAATGAATACTTTACAAGATTGTAAGCAACTTAAAGAAGAGCTCGACAGTGTTGTGAAATGGACAGCAGGCAATGGTATGATGATAAACGGGGTTAAAAATCAGGTTGTGAGTTTCACAAATAAGAAAAGTCCTCTCAGGTTTAATACTGCGATGATGGGGTGAAAATTACTTATGGAGATCACTGTAAGTACCTAGGTATTAATATAAGGAAATATCTTCATTGGGGTAATCACATAAATGGGATTGTAAATAAAGGGTACATATCTCTGCACATGATTATAAAAGTATTTAGGGAATGCAGTAAGGATGTAAAAGAGAGGGCTTATAAGTGTCTGGTAAGTCCCTTACTAGACTATGCTTCCAGTGTATGGGACCCCCACCAGGATTACTTGATATGACTGATCTGGGAAAGGGGGGTGAGGTATTCCAGTATAACTTGAAGCAGCAAAGGAAATCTCTTTCTGGGCGGAGGAAAGGAGGGAACGTAGTGAAAGAATGAACAAGTCCTGGAAAGATAGGAAGGCAAGGAGAGGATGAAAAGCCTGAAGTTACTTCACGTGCTCCACAACTGGCCAATAATAATAATAATAATAATAATAATAATAATAATAATAATAATAATAATAATAATAATAATAATAATAATCCTAAAAGGGGGGAGGCCCAGCTTAACGAAGGGAAGAAAAAGGTTCATATTCATTCGATTGTTAAATATGCTGCAATTGTTGTTGAAAATTGCTGCACATATCCCAGTATTGGCATGCTTCCTGGCAACCAGAAGCAACTTCAATAATATCAAAATTCTAATAATTATAATAGTTTAAAATAAAATGTTCAAAATTTCCCGCCTTTTTAACAATGTATCACTGTTTCCCTCATAAATTCCAAGAATGTTCGCACTTTTCCTTTCTTAAAGTGTGTATCAAACCTCCACCTACAAAATGAACCTCAATCACTAACATAGACTGTGATTTAGATACTTTTGTCGAGTTTTTATTCCGAGCACCTGAAAATATTAATATTTTTAAAAATAAATATATTGTATAAAATCTAATATAAATCCTATTGATCTGAATGAGGTACAGATTGTAGTACAACACTATGAGAGAAAACCCTGAAAAAATCACAATTATCCATGAAACAGTAAGATAGTTATGAAGGAAACCTTGATATATTGTTAAAAAGGCGGGAAATTTTTAAACATTTTATTTAAAATTGTTATAATTTGAATTTTGACATTACTGAAGTTCTTCTGATTCTTAGGAAGCATTCCAATACAGCATTTTTCAACGATGTTTGTAGTATATATAACAATCGAATGAATATTGATCTATTTTCCCCGTGTTAAGGGGAGTATGAATGGCCTATCCTGCCAATGTTAAAGATGCTTATTTCATGACCCATTTTCTCAAGAATTACTTCATGAAAGGCAATGAAACTTTTACAGATTATTTATATATGCTTTATGTACTTACTCCTCTAGTTTAATTGGAGTACATTTTCTAGGAGTTGGGATTTAAAAAAAATTCTGTGTGTTATTTTTTTACAACTTTTTTTGTCAAATGATTTAAAATTTTTCTTCAAATGTACAATTAATCTCTACCATACTAGAGGTGTGGTATTACTAGGATATTGTACATGAACAGTGAAAATATCAAGGGTTTATCTTCTATTGATCCGGAGATAACGGGTTATTTGTCTAAAAAAAATACTTTTTCAGAAATTGCAAATAAAAATTAATTTAGATTGTAACTCACTTTTCAATAGCAACAGGAGTAAAAAATCACCGGCAGTGTAGTTTTCATCATCTCCTACATTGTCCGAGTGTATCCTCTTCTTCCTCCTCAAAGGTCTTGCCTCCTTGGACAATTTTTGGGCCTGTAGCTCTGCCTTGTCGACTCGCTCCTTGTCCAGTTCTTTCAGTATGGCTCATGTATTCCAACCAGTCTTCACACCCAGCTCCTCCAAGACTTTCAGTCTACCAGTACTGGCATCATTAAATGTGATGACAGTAACATATAGAGATGGGCACTATCGACTGATAACTATCGAACTAGTCGATAGTTTAAACTATCGTAACAGTCGACTACTTTAAAAAACAAGTCGACTGAATTCAGTCGCAGTCCCCGTCACGGATCTCTCCACGCTTTGCTCTCCAGTCAGCACAAAACAAGTCGACTGAATTCAGTCGTACTCCCGTCACAGCGACGCGGAAGCGAATGGAACTATCAGTTTATGGTCATTTCGGATATGTAATATATAATATGTTAATTTTATATGTACATACTTAATGTGGCGATTTTCTCTTGTCGTTTATGTGCTCTTTATTTCGTTGCATATTTATTTATATTAATTACGTTATTCATAAATAAGGCATAACTATAAAATAATCTGCATAAGCATAATAATAATAATCTAGAAAATACAGTAGTAGTGTGTTTGGCTATTCTCATATATATCTTGATTGTGTACTACAGCAACAAATTTTACATATTATTATTGCTAGCATTGTTCGGGAATAGAGCCTCATTGTCGTCTTTCTATGTGTCACTGTCCATTTAGCACCAAGAAAGGCCATTCCTATGATGCTGATTCGTAAAGGGCATCTCCCTATTTATTAGGCCCGTGTACGGACGAGTACGTAAATCGGATTTTAACCTGCGCGACTGCGAATTCCTCGATAGTGTGATTATATTAGTCTGGGATTGGGGTATGCGCCCAAGGTACAGTAATGTTGTGGCAATTGCCAGGAATGAATGTAGAAAACCCCATGGAAAACTGCTTTAAGGATATGGTATCCGCTGTCAGTGAATGGAATACGGACCTGGGATATCCAGGTGGTAGCTTGTTATTCTTAATGTGGAGTGGTGTAATTTGTAAGTCACTCAATATAACATTACTTTTGTTCTAATGGGTGTCTATACAAGTGATTTCTAATTATTGGTAAATTGCATTAAAATCAGTCGAATTCGTAAAAGTACGACTCTCCACTTTTGATACGGAGAGTTTCGACTGGAAACATTCGAATGTTTTTCATGGACTGACTGCTTGCGTTATATGAATACTTTCTTTCGACTGAAATCATTCGACTGTTCAGTCTTCTCAACAGGAAGTAATGAATACTTTTGTTCGACTGAAAACATTCGACTATTCAGTCGATAGTTTGAAGGGATTATCGCCCGACTAGTCGATAGTGGTTTTCAGTCGATAGTGCCCATCTCTAGCAAGACCTACTCCAATCCTCAGACCTTAATGCTACTCTCGATCGTTCAAAGATGGCGAATCGAGTAGCCGAAATTGTTGGAAATGTGGGTTTGTTTTGGTTTGTTGTTATCGTATGTAGTCGGTGTAATTTTATTAAATTTGACGATAAATGTTAGTTTCTTTGTAGAATATAAGTGTGCGAGTGTATTTATATGAGTCGGTGGGTACATAGGATCTGTAATTATACGCAGCAATGTGAGAATGTGCTTGTTTTGATCGTATTTTTACTCATTAAAAAACATGAGTGCACTAGGTGGACCAGTTTTTAGTCTAACTATGGCAATGCCTCTCATACAACTATTCTTAAGTTTCCTACGAAATAGAACATTAGAAGAGAAATCGATTAGGAATATACATCGTGATTATTTTGAAGTCCATGGCAAAACCGTAGCGTGCATACATCATTTTGAGAATAAGTCTGAGGTTAGGAAATCTAGTTCTCTACTTCCAAACTATTCGTGTTCCTCGAAAAATATTAACTTAGATAGAATATAATTGATATTGTGTTATTCCGTCAGTGTCTATGTGCTTCAAAGTGTCTAGTGATTTAGATGCAAGTGTATTTTACAATAATCTGTGCTTTGCCTGCGGAAATGTTTGGCTGGATCTTGGAGTATAACAAAACTTATAAGTGTGACAGATGGAGCAATCTGTATACTGTTACACAAAAGAAATAATGACTTAGAGGGATTAGCTGGATTTGTAACGTAGGGTTTTACACTACCAACACCTTCCGATTCATGCTGTGGCTATCAGTTATCAAGCAGACTGTGCCGAACTGAAGCTCGTGCATGTGGTTAAATATCAATGTTTAGTCAATAGAGTTTTTCCACTCATGTTATTTAATGGGTAAAAACCTATTAGGCTATATCTTTAGTGTTTGAACGTTTCATTACTAAGGTTACTATCATTGCGCGAAGTGCTGTTATGCCATATGTCAACGTTATATTAACATCATGTTAACATAATCATTTCGGGTGTACTTGATCTGAGTGACACCGAGCTCGAAAGCTGCAGTCGCTTAAGTGCGCCAGTGTCCAGTATTCGGGAGATAGTAGGTTCGAACCCCACTGTCGGCAGCCCTGAACATGGCTTTCCGTGGTTTCCCATTTTCACACCAGGCAAATGCTGGGGCTGTAGCTTAATTAAGGCCACGGCCTCTTCCTTCCCATTCCTAGACCTTTCCTGTCCCATCGTCGCCATAAGACCTATCTGTGTCGGTGCGACGTAAAGCAATTAGCAAAAAACTCGCAATGATCTGAGTGACTCAGACGGTTAAGGCGCTGGCCTTCTGATCCCAAGTTGCTGGATTCAATCCTGACTCAGTCCGGTGGTATTTGATGGTGCTCAAATACGTCAGCCTCGTGTCGGTAGATTTACTGGCACGTAAAGGAACTATTGCAGGACTAAATTTCGGCATTTCGACGTTTCCGAAACCCGTAAAAAATGTAGTTAGTAGGACGTAAAACGAATAACATTATGATTTCGGGTGTACTTCCCATTCATTGGGTGGTGAATTTAAGAAATTATCTACCACTTCAAAACTAAGGCAACAAGTTATGTTTGTGTTTCGCAGTTCTCATGAGAGCGAATAAATCGAGGAATTTTGCACCTTAATTTATTTTGAAATATTCAAAATGATGCTAGAAATATCATTTTAACAGTTTTATCACGTATTTTCATCTATCCAGCGAAGTGAAATCTAAGAGAAAACGTTATTTGACGAATTGAAATGTCTAAATAATCAGCTTGTTGGTCTCTTTTCTAGTAGAATATATGTGATTCTAGTTGATTATATGTGGTGCGTACTTGTTGGCGAAGCGTTTTCATACGTGTAAAAGTGCTTTTCCTTACGATGTTACATTTATCATATTAAATTACGGCCGTTTATATAAAATGCACGTGATATTTTCGTGTTAGCCAATACCAGCAATTCGGCTACTTCGGCCGCCATGTTTTTCTTATATTACGGTCTGAGGATTGGAGTCGGTCTTGTCTCTAGTAACATACATACCAATCTTCAATGTATGCTACCCCACAAATACATTTTTAGGTACCCTTGGCCACACTACATTGTTGAATGACTCATTTACGTTTTGTGATTTCCCTGTCAGACATTTCTTCAGTAGATCTGGATTTTCCAAATCTCTATTAACTGGCTTTATAGCCAACATAACAGCCTCAGGTATAGAGTTCATATGGGTCAAAATTATCTTTTGTGTTTACAGCACTCGCCAGATGAAGGTTGTGGATTGGATTGTCATCTGTTGATATTTTATGGAAAAATGTTGCCCACACAGCCTTTTTTATATCATGTAGATTATTTTAATTGCTTTTGATCGCCTGATCATAGTAATCGGATAGTTTATTGATGGCATTGTCTAGCATACGACCCCTTTTGGTCTTGTCATGATCAAATGTACTGAAGATCAATAACACGCTAGCACAACAGCACAAAGAATGAAAAATATGCACGTTATAGACCTACCAAGAATATTGCGCGCACAACGTAAACAATAAATGCAAATGCTATGCCAATCCCACCAACTTACGCAGCAATGTTCCCACTATAATTTAAATCAAACCACAGCCTTCTAGACCGTATGGTTCTTGAGATATTAAGTATACTTAAATATACTTAAATATACTTCTAATGAAGCAAATTTAATAAATCATACACCAAATTGATCGGCGAATTCCAAATAATGTTTAGGCATAAAAATCAAAAAATACGATTTTTTCAACAAAATGGTCATTTATACTCTTAAGTTGGGTCTCCCTCCTTTTAATAATCTTTTACCGTGTCAGGAAACAAAGAGGCGTTATTTCCCTTTCGCAGACAACTTTGGTCCATGTTACCAGAAGAATATTTCGTCTGCTCACGACCAAGACTTCTCTAATAATGACGTTTTGAACTTAAGAACGCTTTACCGTTGGTCTATACGGTTGACTGGATCCCTTGCTGCTAGAGCGACGCATCAAGTCGGCCGTGGTCTAGAGTAAGTGGTACTCTCGCTCGTCACCAGATGGCTCACTGCAAGAAACTTAGAGTTGGAGGTAACGACACCATCTTGGCTCGAATTAAAGTGTTCCTTGTTCCATCGAAGGCCTACGTGCGTGCGAAGTAACAATAATACATTGAAAGCTGATGGGTCTTTTTAGATGGGTCTACAGCAGCGCCTCCACAATTAGGACACCATCGGTAAAAAACTTCAAGACGACCAAGCGAGGAAGAAGTTTTGCCTAGGATACGAATCCGAGACATGAATAGCTTGTCGTCGCTTAGGGAAGTGTTTACGTCCTCGCAGTCTCTAACTCTCTCCCTCATCCCACATACGCGTGCAGAAATTGTAAAGGCACTTCTCTGTGACGATCTCTCTTAAACACTGAACCTAACGCTACAGAAAATTGCGGGTGCAAACGTTTTCGGTTGAAGCGCTGGCCTTCTGACCTCAACATAGTAGGTTCGATCCTGACTCAGTCAGATGGTGCTCAAATACGTCGATCTCGTGTAGGTAGATTTACTGACACGTAAAAGAACTCCTGCGGGACTAAATTACAGCACTTCGACATTTACGGAAACGGTAAAAGTGGGTAGTGGGACGTGAATCCAATAAGATGTATAATAATATTATTAAGGTTGGATGTTAAGGAAGTCATATTTCATTCCTGAAATCTATGAAATAACTGAATGATGGGTCACTGACCCCGTTTAAAGGAATTTTATGTTACATTTCGGCCATTTTGATTGCTTTGGTCATATTTTACTCATTCTAGTGACATAAGGTTATACTTGGTTATATTCTGAGCATTCGTATTGAAATTGAGGCATCGTTTTAACAAGATACATGTTATCTGTGTCGATTTTCGAACATAGGATTTCAAAATGCTGTACGAACGTACGCCGACAGATAACAAAAAGCATACGAACTCCTTATTTTCTAGAAAGCAGAATGTGGACTGTGCCTCAGGTCTATGATACTGAATGAATGTATAAAATTTCAATTTACCTACTGTAGCTCTGAAGGTTTGTATGATTAAATTTCTGGCACATGTAATGTTAGTAATATTCTAATATTTTACCTGCTATCTGTCCCTAAAATGCTTAAGTCATATTTTAGGTCATGTTTAGCTAGTTTTTAGGGCACATTTGCACAAACCCTGCTAAATAATAATAATAATAATAATAATAATAATAATAATAATAATAATAATAATAATAATAATAGACTAGTAATACATTTAAAGCTGACTAGCAAATGTACCCGTGCTTCGCTACACTATTCTACATTGTATACGGATATCGAAATAAATTAGTATATGCAGTGAATTTCAAGTACTGATAAGGAATCTGCTCCACGTTCAACACCTTTTGGGCTATGTCCGCTGGACTTAGCCTGCAAAACCGACCGTTCATTATACCTCCCTTATTAATCCTCCTGTCGAAAAAATGCACATGAGAAAAAAGTTTTAGAAATGGATTTCCATCAAGGTTGGTCGATTTTCAGTCAGGTTAGTCTTGTATATATTGTTGGAGAGTAAAATCACTGTTTCGGTTCCCTATAAACCCCCAGTCCATTCCGAGAATTTGAAATGGTAAAAATGAAAAATGAAAACCTACCTTTGTACAGGTGGATGCTAAATATGAAGTTTGGTTGAAATATCTTCAGTAGTTTTCAAGTTATAAGAAATACGCTTTTCACGCACCCGCTCTTGAGTTAAGTCCCGTGGGATTTGTACCGGAAAACGGTCCATTAATGATATCTCCCTTATTAATCCTCATATCGAAATGATGCACATGAGAAAAATCGGTTTAGAAATTTATTTATATTAGGGTCTAAGTCAGGTAGATTTCCATCGAGTTTGGTTTGTATATTTTGTGGGAGTGCAAAATCACGGTTTCGGTTTCGTATAAACCCACAGTCAGTTCAGGAATTTAGAAGCAATACTGACTCTGAAACCTACCCAAGGGCAGGTGGATTCTAAATATGAAGTTTGGCAGAAATATATCCAGCAGTTTTCAAGTTACAGAAAAAACAGACACCAAACCTAAAACATATGCAGATACACCTGAAACGGATAACTGTGCGGAAATTTCGCCAAAATAGTCAATTCACAAACACACAGTCGTTACGATTTTATTTATATAGATACGCCTTGTCAAATGGATCTACAACAGTGCCTCAACAATTACGACGCCATCGGTAAAATCTTGAAAGGCGACCAAGCGAGGAAGAAGATTTGCCTGGGATACAAACCCGAGACATCACTTAAGGGAAGTGATAATGTCCACGCAGTCTCTAGCTCTTTCCCTCTTCACATAAGGGTCCTACGCGTGGAGAAATTTTAAAGGCACTTCTCTGTGACTGAAATGGAAATGGCGTATGGCTTTTAGTGCCGACGACTTCGGCTCGCCAGGTGCAGGTCTTTTGATTTGATACCCGTAGGCAACCTGCGGGTCGTGATGAGGATGAAATGACGACGAAGACAAGCCATACACCTAGCACACGTGCCAGGGGAATTAACAAATCATGGTTAAAATTCCCGACCCTGCAGGGAATCGAACCTGGGAACCCCCACGCTAACCATTTAGCCATGGAGCCGGACTTCTCTGTGATGATCACTCTTAAATACTGTACCTAACCAGTAGCGGCGACTAAGGGGGGCGAGGGGGGGCAGTCGCCCCCCCCCCCACACTTTGTAGAGAAAACATTACATTTTTATGCCATTTTAGTCGGCTGAAGCTAGGAATTATTAAGAAACAATTTGTGCAAATTTTTAATTATTAACAAAATTATTATCGAAAATACGCACAAAATGTCGTTCGTTGCGGCTAACCGATTTGTATAGCGCCACAACAAGTAGTGGAGACTTCGCAAATGCTATGAGGAAGGGTAACAGGGGCATTTTTTGCCAAGGTCGTGGACACTGAGGTATGATTCACCTGCTTGCCGCGTGCATTAGTCAGTCTGGCAGTCTCTTTAATATTATCTGTTAGTTTCTTAGAGTGCAGAGATTTGTTTAATTTCATAATAACGCCGTAGTTCCATTTAATTGTAATACGTGTGTAATACTGTTTCTTTTATTGTTTTATTGTATAGTAAGTATTGAATAAAAATCTCAAAAAACTATTATTGACGCACCTCTCTGTTGAAATTCGCTCAAAGAGCATCAAAAGCTTACCATTTTGCAGCGTTTTTGTTCAGTGTTGATGTGTACAACCCCTCCCCCCCCCCCCGCTATATCCCTCAACCCGACTACTTTCTGTTGTTTATATATTTTTTTGCCCCCCCCCCCACCCCCCCAACACTTCTAACTCCCAGTCGCCGCTACTGTATCTAACGCTACAAGAAACTGAGTGAGGGTGCAAACGTTACCAGCTCTCAGTGCCCGAGTGTTGAACGTGTAATCTCAAACAGAGTAATCTTCATAATGTTGGTACTTACGCCTCACAAAATATATCTTTCTTTCGGTTGTTTACATTATCCAGCAATCCGGCTTGGAATAGCAATGAATTCCAGAAACGGAAAGTGGGTGAAATCTGACTGATTCAAAATGGAAAAAAAGGATTCGCACATAGCCAGCCAGTGATAACGAGTAAGAGGACAAAGGAATGAACAGGGGAGAGAAAAAATAATAATGTAGAGGATTGTGAGTGTAAAACAAAGTGCTGGATGAAATATACGGGAGAATGTGGTGCTGGTGTTGGAAGGAAGGGATGCTCCATAGCAGCTTATTAGCCGTAGCGTGGCATGGCGGAGACAAAAGGCAGCCTAGGATTAGCGAGAAGAGAGCTTATCTGAGCCTGCAGGCGCGCTTAGCCGTTCGCAACAATAGAAATACTCTCTCCGCAGCCCTTAATTAGTATCTCCCGTGGCGATCGGAAGGTCGCCCAGCCTCGGGTCCTACTCGGCTCAGCGATGACATCTGGACATCAAGAATGTAAACTAACTATGTAAAAGCAATTATAATGATATTTACAGCCGTAGGTGTCTGGTCTCATTACTCTTCTGTGACAGAACTCGGTAACTCCAAGTAAGAAATCCGGACTTGGAATAATTCCATCCTGTCTAGATCCCTACTGTCTTGGCGGATTCACACTGTATGGCAGTGCGGATAATTTTGCTGACAATTTCTAAATAATGTAGTTTATTGATTTTAACTCAGGTATCCTCTTACTTTTGCTTGTGGTTAGGCAATCCTTGAGAATGATAGGGGCGAATGATTCTGAGTCCATAAATCCGTAAATCTGACCTAAGTCTAACTGGCTCCTTCCCGCAATTAGTTGAAGGAAAGAACAAAAGTTCAGAGAGAGAACCGCTCAATATGTAGGTAGTTGTCGCAAGAGGAAATCCCTTATAAACCTGTGACTGTAGGGGTTCCAGTGCCAGGTATCAGGCCTATTAACAGATCTATCCGCGACAATGCCTCGGGTGTAATATAGTCAAATAGTTGCAATACTCGCGGATAAGCCTTCGCGGATGCGGGTGCGGGTAATGTTTTGTATGGGATTTAGCCGTAAGCTTGTGGCTTGTCGACCGGTACCGGTCTTATATACCATATTCCCTGACTGGATGGTTTATTTTCAAACTTAGGAATAGTGTCTTTCGAGAGTTTTAAATTGTTTGGTTTTACAGTTAAAATAGACCCATCAGGACTTTTAACAGAATCCTCCCCAATTACGAAACGTTCATCGAAGTGTTTTTTTGCACACAGCTGAGCTCGCTGAAGTGACGAATTCGGCTCGATGGATGGCTATGATCCACTTTCGTTTGCGAAACAAGTCAGTAGGAAATTTAGACACTGAAATATTAGGTTGTTTTGAACTATAGTTGATTTTACAACCAGGTATACAACACGACGTGGGCATAATTCACAATGTGCACACACGTTTATATCATTCAATACCATCGATAGCCTCACTGCTGCGAGGTTCAGATCAGCCTACAAGTCACTGGCGGGGAGTGAAGCGGCCGGCGACTAGTATGACGTAGCGCCCGAAGTGGAGGGGGAGCCTTATGGCCTGTCTATCTAGTTGGCCTTGCCCTGAGGTACCTCCATCAACACAACAATTAAAACTGAGAGGACTTTTCCCCTTAGTGCAACTTACAACTTGACATTCCATCCCATTTGCATTCATATCACTGTCTGCTGTCCATCTCATTACATTGTTTAAGTCCCCCGCAGTCTCTTACAATCCCGCAACTCATTTACTACCCATTCCACTGAAGCTCAACTTATAGGATTCTAGCAAGATATAGCAGCTATCCTGGATTCAGGAGGTCAAATGGACTGTATTGCGATTGACCTATCTAAAGCATTTGGTAGGGTAGATCATGGGAAACTAATGGCAAAAATGAGTGTAATTGGACTGAAAAAAAGAGTGACTGAATGGGTGGCTACATTTCTAGAAAATAGAACTCAGAGAATTAGAGTAGGCGAAGCTTTATCTGACTATGTAATAAATTAAGAGGGGAATTCCTCAAGACAGTATTATTGGACTTTTATTTTTTTGTATACTGTATATCAATGGCATGTGTAAAGAAGTGGAATCAGAGATAAGGTTGTTTGCAGATGATGTTATTCTGTACAGAGTAAATAAGTTAAAAGATTGTGAGCAACTGCAAAATGACCTCGATAATATTGTGAGATGGACAGTAGGCAATGGTATGATGATAAACGGAGTTAAAAGTCAGGTTGTGAGTTTCACAAATAGGAAAAGTCCTCTCAGTTTTAATCACTGCGTTGATGGTGTGAAAGTTCCTTTTGGGGATCATTGTAAGTACCGAGGTGTTAACATAAGGAAACATCTTCATTGGGGTGATCACGTAAATATGATTGTTAATAAAGGGTACAGATCTCTGCACATGGTTATGAGGGTATTTAGGGGTTGTAGTAAGTAATATACATATACGTCTCTAGTAAGACCCCAACTAGAGTATGGTTCCAGTGTATGGTACCCTAACCAGGATTACTTGATTCAAGAACCGGAAAAAATCCAAGGAAAAGCAGCTCGATTTGTTCTGGGTGATTTCCGACAAAAGAGTAGCGTTACAAAAATGTTGCAAAGTTCGGGCTGGGAAAACTTGGGAGAAAGGAGACGAGCTATTCGACTAAGTGGTATGTTCCGAGCTGTCAGTGGAGAGATGGCGTGGAATGACATCAGTAGACGAATATGTTTGAATGATGTCTTTAAAAGTAGGAAGGATCACAATATGAAGATGGAATACTAGAGGACACATTGGGACAAATATTCATTTATAGGTAGGGAAGTTAGGGATTGGATAACTTACCAAGGGAGCTTTTCAATAAATTTCCCATTTCTCTGCGTTCATTTAAGAAACGGCTAGGAAATTAACAGATAGGGAATCTGCCCCCTGGGCGACTGCCCTAAATGCAGATCAGTAGTGATTGATTGATTGATTGATTGATTGATTGATTGATTGATTGATTGATTGATTGATTGATTGATCATCCACAAAGAGCCTTATCTGTGATTTCAGATCTTTGCTCATATTAGATTTACCAACAATTCTTAACTGGGGCTAATACCTTAACACCTCGTATGTGATGTGATTTGCCATACTGGCGTGTAGGGGCTTATATACAATTTTCTACGATTTTTCGCTAATTCAAATACCGATCGTTACTGGCTACTGGCTATGGGTACGTATTGCAAGACGCAAGTATACCTGCACGACCGTAGCTCTGTGATGCCTTTGAGTTCGATGTCAGAGTTATTCTTGAAGTGTGTGGTAACTGGATGGGTAGGCCCACGGAAAATAAACGGTGGTTGGTACTTGTGCATGTTCACGGGGTGTAAGGTGTACATTCACGTTCATTTGCGATTCGATCTACCCACCCCACCTCCCAAACAAGGCATCACTGGCATGTGTGTTTGATTGACTGTACAGATGAAGGTGTGCCCTAAAACCACATCTGTCCACAATATGTATTCACATACATAGGTGAAAAGTGATATGTTGCCCCACGGCAACACTATGCAGGAACGGGTTAAGGGTTGTCAGCCTCGGATTACAAATGTATCGTACCGAATCTCCAAAATTATGGATTTTTAAATTTATATTACCCTATAGTTTTGAATCCTTCAGGCTGAGCAGCGGTCGCTTGGTAGGCCAAGGCCCTTCAAGGGCTGTAGTGCAATGGGGTTTGTTTGTTATAGTTTTGAATAAAGCACTTTTAATTAATATAAATATGTTAATACTCACCCACAAAGATACGCCGATGGCACTGCGTTGGTACTCAGTCAGCGAAAACTTTTAAGGACGCACGACATCTAAAGAACAGATATTCCCGCCGTTCTCATGTAACTTTGTTTCGTAATCCATCACTTCTCCGTATTTATCACGGTTTATTTAATTCTGTATTACTTTAATACGCTCTATCAGATTATTGATCGTGGACTATAAATCTTATTCTCTTTCCTCCTCTCCTTATTTCTTGTTGTTTCTGCTATTCCTTCCACAATTACTCCGCTGTACCATTCATCATACGGAATGTCCATTATCACACGTTCCCTCGCGCAGTTTCCTAATGGGTTCCTTCCTCTTCCGGCTGGATCAATCTCTGGGATTCCCCTCCGTTCCCTCAACCCAACTTGTTTTACACACCCGCCGCGTTCTCCTCTCAACACCTCATTTACCGGCCCCAAACCCGCAAGTGTAACACTTTGAGCACATTTTTATCTTACACCACATGCGGGCGACAGGAGTGGTTTTGTACGAGGAGACAGCTAACACGAAGCAAGGCAGTGTGTTATTATTCACCACCACACAACACAGATACTCCGTACTCCCTCCCAAGTTCCGCGTGTTAAGACTGTGCTTTATCGTGCCGCATGGGATAATTAACACACAACTGAATTCAATATTTAGATTGGTGCTTTCACGGCCTGTAATTGTAGACAAATACTACATAACTAAAGTTATATAGCATTATATTTCCGATCATTTATGTCTTATACACTTTTACCGTACGGGCTGTGATAACAGAGATATTCATAAATTTGGATTTTTGTTGCCAAGTCCATACCAGCGCCGAGACACAAGAAAATGGGTAAACAGAATTTAATGAAAATCGGTATATAACAGAACAACTTTCAGAAGATTGATGCAAAATTTCAATAGTTTCCAGGAGAATGAACAGAGGAAAGGTAATAATAACATCTGAACACAAGAGAGGAGGAAACAGCAAACTGAAAGGATGAAGAATTATTGGAAGTCAAGAAAAGAAGGATTGAGATGAATGTACAGGGTTACTTTCTGTAGTATTTGTCGATAGGGCCACTAATAACACAAATATTTGAGACTTAAATTTTAGGCCTTCCTCTAAACCACCATTTCACTCAGCGTTAATAAAATTATGTATAGCCTATATTGTAGCAACTTATTCTCCGACTTTCCATACCGATTTTCATTAATATAGGAACTCTAATATCATAAATATTTGAGAATTAAATTTTAGGCCTTCCTCTAAACCACCATTTCACTCAGCGTTAATAAAATTATGTATAGCCTATATTGTAGCAACTTATTCTCCGACTTTCCATACCGATTTTCATTAATATAGGAACTCTAATAACATATATATTTGAGAACTAAATTTTAGGCCTTCCCCTAAACTACAATTTCTCTCAGAGTGAAGAAGATTATTTATGAACTATATTTTAGTGACCTATTCTAGGACTTTACATACCAATTTTCATTAAGATAGGACCTCTAATAACAAACATTTGGGAATTAAATTTTAGGCCTTCCCCTAAACTACCATTTCTTTCACCGTGAATAAGATTATTCATAGCCTAGATTGTAGCGACTTATTTTCGGACTTTACATGTCAATTTTCATTAAGATAGAACCACTAAATAACATAAATATTGGAGATTTAAATTTTAGGTCTTCCCGAAACTACCATTTCTCTCAGCATGAAGAAGATTATTTATGACCTAGATTGTAGCAGCCAATTCCCGGACTTTACATACCGATTTTCATTAAATTCTCTTGAACCGCTTCCTCGTGATGTGTGAACAAACATACAGACAGATATTACGGAAAATTAAAAGGTGCGTTTCCGTGGACAAAATCGAAGAAAATCGGTATGAAAAATCGCAGAGTAACTTTGCTCCGCGTCTGCAGAAGAAAACGTCGTCTGTTCACGGGCAAGACTTCCCTAATAATAAAGGTTTCAATTATTAAATCTGTCAGTTCCCAGTGTCACCTACAGATTCAGCTATTTCAAATGCATATAAAACGTTGACCATAATTCAATTCTAAATTGGTAAGCATGTCTATGTATGTGTACAATGTTAGTAATACAATGTTTGTAACAGGAAATTTATTTATCTTCTTCGATATATATAAAATAAGACTTTTGTCTGTACATTGATCAGAATTAAAAACGAAAGGTATTTTTGTATCGGTTGTATCAGCAACAAGAAAATGCATGTTTTAATTTTCTGTCATCTGTGCATGTACCGGTATGTACGCGCATCACGGAAAAAAAAATGGCTGAAGAGAATTTCATGAAAATCGCTACATAAAGTCGGGGAATACGGCACTACAATGTAGGCTGTAAATAATTTTATTCACGCTGAGTGAAATGGTACTTTAGGGGAAGGCCTAAAATTCAATTCACAAAAATCTATATCATTAGTTGTCTTATAGGTAAATACTACATAACTGATGTTATATATAATTACTTTACGATCATTTATGTCTTATACATTTTTAGCATAAAACCGGATAACAGAATTTAAAGAAAAGCAGTATATAAAGTCGGAAAATAAAGCACTATAGTCTAAGGTACAAATAACTTAATCCACGTTGGTAGTATAGGGGAAGACACCTAAAATTTAAATTTTAAATACCTATGTTATTAAATTAATATGCAGTTTAATAAAAAAAAAAAGCATTATGAAACAAGCCTATAATGGCAAGAATTAAGACATGAGTATGTTTATAAAATGAGCGAATTGAGTTTTATAATTTCCATACGAGTGTATCAATTACCATTATAGGCGAGTTGCATACGACTGTTTATGCTCGACGATAATTCTAACTCTATTTTTTAAATATTTATACATTTCTGTCGAGATGTCACATGATAGCTGAGTTTACTGAACACAGCGCAGAGCGCATGCGCTCGGTTATTGATTTTCTGTGAGTGGATCAGAGACCTTGACAATGTCATATGTTTTCAAAGCTTTGATAGAAAGTTAGCATAACCTAGTTTTATTTCAAATGCAAATTGTTCATTGAACAGTTGGTGAAGTGAATTTGCGGGAATGTGCCGTGTGGTTGTGGAATATTGGAAGTAGAAGGTGCGCTGATGTTAATATGTGTGTCCGACAAGTTTGATTTTGCTATCCTCACCTAACTGGTCAAACAGTTGCATCATAATGAAAATCTGAACTCTAGTTGGTGGAGAACCTGTACTGTATCATAATGATATGCTAAACTCTGATTGGTGGAGAATCTGTATCGTAATGAAACTTGAACTATAAGGAGCCTCATTAAGTTTCAGTTTTCTGGCATATAATATTTATATTTCGGCATCGTCAAGCATAAAATCTTATTTACAACGTGTACACGACTTCATCTAGAATTCTGTATACAATGTAGAATTCCGCAGCGAAGTACGAGCACATCAGCTAGTATATAATATAAAGTAGAATGTCTATAATGTCTATCTGTCTGTCTGTCTGTCTGTCTATTTGTCCTGTTCCTTATACAAATCCAGGATGCGAAATCTCGGGGGGAAGGGAGGGATTCCCCCCCCCCCACCGACGATTTTATCGCAAAGGTTCCCCCCACTAAAATTGCCCGGGGATTCTTTCATTATAAAATAAACGGGAAAATATAGAACCCATATAATTTATTACTGACATTAATGATTTTTACTGGTCATATTTTCATAAAAAAATAATTCAAATGACTGCCAGACTTTGAGCAATAAAACAACGCAGCAGTGGCAACTCCACACCTGCCGGCTATTTTTCATGTTTCACGCTGGCAAGTCCATCCGAAACCCGGGCAAAAATGTAAATTTCTTCAAGTTCTCCTCCCTAGTCATTGCTGTAAGTAGCTCGAGTTTACACCACTCCTGTACTTCTTGGAGAGGGCGTGTTTCCTGTAGGTATCAATAGGAAAATATTCACTTAAGTAGGGCGCAAACCGACACATTTGTTCAGTCAACACATAGCCTTGGTAGAGGAAGGTTCCATTAAAAAAGCAATAAATCATGACAAATCGCGCCTCGTGTGGTCTTTCTTAAGAAAGCGACAGTCTCTCATAAACTTCTCAGCTGATTGGAATAACGTTCTAATGTTTATCATTCTCGTTATAACAACAAATTTCAAACAAAAAGATCTCAAATTTACATTTTTCTGGGGGGAGAGGGCAACTAAATTACAGGGGAATTTTATATCCCCTGCCCCCGCTGGATACTGCCTGAAATAAACACTAGTAATTAAGACTTCTCCCCCCCCCCTCCCACCTTTCTTTCTGATTTCACACCCTGTACAAATCTATATCGTTCCACCAATCTGTACCAAGTAATCCTGGTAAGGGTCCCATACACTGGAACCATACTCAAGTTGAGGTCTCACCAGAGACAAATATGCTCTCTCCTTTACATCCTTACTACAACCCTGCGGTTAACCCTATCTGCAAGAAATTTTAACAGCTCTCCTCATTAGATTTAAGGCCTTTGGGACATTAACATTCACAAATAGGAAAAGTCCTCTCAGTTTTAATAACTGCGTTGATCGGGTGAGAGTTCCTTTTGGGGATCATTGTAAGTAGGCCTAGGTGTTAACATAAGGAAATATCTTCATTGGGGTGATCACGTAAATATGATTGTTAATAAAGGGTACAGATCTCAGCACATGGTTATGAGAGTATTTAGGGGTTGTAGTAAGGATGTAAAGGAGAGAGCATATTTGTCTCTGGCGAGACCTCAACTTGAGTATGGTTCCAGTGTATGGGACCCTTACCAGGATTACTTGATTCAGGAACTGGAAAAAATCCAAAGAAAAGCAGCTCGATTTGTTCTGGGCGATTTCCGACAAAAGAGTAGCATTACAAAAATGTTGCAAAGTTTGGGCTGGGAAGACTTGGGAGAAAGGAGACGAGCTGCTCGACTAAGTGGTATGTTCCGAGCTGTCAGTGGAGAGATGACGTGGGAGGACATCAGTAGACGAATAAGTTTGGGTGGTGTCTTTAAAAGTAGGAAAGATCACAATATGAAGATAAAGTTGGAATTCAAGAGGACAAATTGGGGCAAATATTCGTTTATAGGAAGAGGAGTTAGGGATTGGAATAACTTACCAAGGGAGATGTTCAATAAATTTCCAATTTCTTTGCAATCATTTAGGGAAAGGCTAGGAAAATAACAGATAGGGAATCGGCCACCTGGGCGACTGCCCTAAATGCAGATCAGTAGTGATTGAAAAAAAAAAATATCATAGGCTAATATAGGCAAAATATCAAATTTGTCGTATAAGGACGGGACAGAGCTCATTGTAAATCTCACAACACGAAGAACAAAACCCATTAAGGCACTATGGGGCCGAAAACCATGTTTTAAGGTCCTAGAACCAACCGCTTTCGATGTATTGGTACCACACTACCCCCCCCCCCCCTTCCGCTCTGGGAATCGGATGAAGAAACGAGCGGCGGTAACCATGGCAACGTTAGCTCAAAGATTCTACAGAAGCGAGATTATGGATGCATGTTCCAGCATCTGCTATTTGCTCTACGTCGCACCGACACAGATAGATCTTATGGCGACGATGGGACAGGAAAGGGCTGGGAGTGGGAAGGAAGCGGCCGTGGCCTTAATTGAGGTACAGCCCCAGCATTTGCCTGGTGTGAAAATGGGAAACCACGGAAAACCATTTTCAAGGCTGCCGACAGTGGGGTTCGAACCTACTATCTCCCGAATACTGGATACTGGCCGCACTTAAGCGACTGCAGCTATCGAGCTCGGTGACTTACTATCTGAAAAAAGAAATATATATATATACTGTGTGGTAAGACACCTATAGCACCCCTTTGGGTGGGGATGGAAAGGGGGTGAAGTATAAACTTAGAAAAGGATGAATACTAGTGTAGAAGCCATAGTTTTGGGGGTTGGTGAGACGAATAGTGACACTCGAGATATCGTTTCAGTCCAAGTTCAGCCCCCCTCGCCACGGGGATTTAGAAGGCGTGAAAATGAACATGTCCAAACTGAGAGAAGAAAGTTGTTTCCATAGTTTTCGGGGTCCCTAGGCTGATTGGTGACAGTCCCAGTGACAGCTGGAATCATGTACGTCATATCTTTAGCGCGAAGCGTAAATAAATACAGGTACAGTTATACTTTACTTTTACACTGACTGACAGAGCAAATGCAACACCAAGGAGGAGTGGTTCGAAAGGGATGAAAGTTGGGGAAAAAACAGAATCGGCACGGAAGAATAATTGATGTTCATTTCAAACCGATATGCAGGTTACACAATGCGCACGGCATCGACTCAGTAGGATGTAGGACCACCACGAGCGGCGATGCACGCAGAAACACGTCGAGGTACAGAGTCAATAAGAGTGCGGATGGTGTCCTGAGGGATGGTTCTCCATTCTCTGTCAACCATTTGCCACAGTTTGTCGTTCGTACGAGGCTGGGGCAGAGTTTGCAAACGGCGTCCAATGAGATCCCACACGTGTTCGATTGGTGAGAGATCCGGAGAGTACGCTGGCCACGGAAGCATCTGTACACCTCGTAGAGCCTGTTGGGAGATGCGAGCAGTGTGTGGGCGGGCATTATCCTGCTGAAACAGAGCATTGGGCAGCCCCTGAAGGTACGGGAGTGCCACCGGCCGCAGCACATGCTGCACGTAGCGGTGGGCATTTAACGTGCCTTGAATACGCACTAGAGGTGACGTGGAATCATACGCAATAGCGCCCCAAACCATGATGCCGCGTTGTCTAGCGGTAGGGCGCTCCACAGTTACTGCCGGATTTGGCCTTTCTCCACGCCGACGCCACACTCGTCTGCGGTGACTATCACTGACAGAACAGAAGCGTGACTCATCGGAGAACACGACGTTCCGCCATTCCCTCATCCAAGTCGCTCTAGCCCGGCACCATGCCAGGCGTGCACGTCTATGCTGTGGAGTCAATGGTAGTCTTCTGAGCGGACGCCGGGAGTGCAGGCCTCCTTCAACCAATCGACGGGAAATTGTTCTGGTCGATATTGGAACAGCCAGGGTGTCTTGCACATGCTGAAGAATGGCGGTTGACGTGGCGTGCGGGGCTGCCACCGCTTGGCGGCGGATGCGCCGATCCTCGCGTGCTGACGTCACTCGGGCTGCGCCTGGACCCCTCGCACGTGCCACATGTCCCTGCGCCAACCATCTTCGCCACAGGCGCTGCACCGTGGACACATCCCTATGGGTATCGGCTGCGATTTGACGAAGCGACCAACCTGCCCTTCTCAGCCCGATCACCATACCCCTCGTAAAGTCGTCTGTCTGCTGGAAATGCCTCCGTTGACGGCGGCCTGGCATTCTTAGCTATACACGTGTCCTGTGGCACACGACAACACGTTCTACAATGACTGTCGGCTGAGAAATCACGGTACGAAGTGGGCCATTCGCCAACGCCGTGTCCCATTTATCGTTCGCTACGTGCGCAGCACAGCGGCGCATTTCACATCATGAGCATACCTCAGTGACGTCAGTCTACCCTGCAATTGGCATAAAGTTCTGACCACTCCTTCTTGGTGTTGCATTTGCTCTGTCAGTCAGTGTATTAGTTGCTTGAAAGGATCAACTACGAATACTTCCCAAACAATTTGCTGTGCCACTAGGAAATAGTTTAACGCGAAACTAAACAATCTCAAATTAAAATTATACACATCTACAAAAGAGTTCGTTAACTATCAGTCACAATAACGAAATCTACAAAAAATCACTTCAAACAGGTCATACAAATCCTAACAGTGAACATAAAAAACGTAGCCCAACAGGGGCGGGCACTGCAGCTAGTGAACAATAAAGCAGTGTTATTCTTTTAGTGGGGATAGGAAATGAAACATGTCTGCAAGCAACAGAGGAAGTTCTGCTTCCAGCTCTCACTGTAAGAATTGAAACAACAGTAAAAGGTGAGCGTATAATTCACGTATTATGTAATATCGTAGTTCATACTACTAGGTAACCTTGTCTGACCATCCACCCATACTTTACTTCACAGCCTGCACAGTTGCTAGGTAACACCGTCTGGCCAACCATCCATACTTCACATCACAGATTGCAAGGTTACTAGTAACACTGTCTGTGCATCCATCCATACCTTACTTCAGAGACTGCACAGTTGCTAGGTAACACCACTTACTTGTGCCAGGCTCCTCACTTTCATCTATCCTATCCGTCAACCCGACGCTATTAGGTTTGTGAGGGCTAGGGAGTCTTTCATTTTCACGCCCTTCGTGGCCCTTGTCTTCTTTTGGCCGATACCTTCTTTTTTCGAAGTGTCGGACCCCTTCCATTCTTTCCTTCTGATTAGTGTTACATAGAGGATGGTTGCCCAGTTGTACTCCCATCCATCCATTCTTTATATCACAGCCTGCATTCCCCTGTGGGTGGGGGCGGTAGAATAACACACACGGTATCCCCTGCCTGTCGTAAGAGGCGACTAAAAGGGGCCCCAGGGGCTCTGAACTTTGGTGCGTGGGTTGGCGACCACGGGTCCCTTAGCTGAGTCCTGGCATTGCTTCCACTTACTTGTGCCAGGCTCCTCACTTTCATCTATCCTATCCGTCAACCCGACGCTATTAGGTTTGTGAGGGCTAGGGAGTCTTTCATTTTCACGCCCTTCGTAGCCCTTGTCTTCTTTTGGCCGATACCTTCTTTTTTCGAAGTGTCGGATCCCTTTCATTCTTTCCTTCTGATTAGTGTTACATAGAGGATGGTTGCCCAGTTGTACTCCCTCTTAAAACAATAATCACCACCACCATCACAGTCTGCACAGTTGCTAGGTAACACTGTCTGTCCATTCATCCATACCGTTCATCACAGTCTGCACGGTTGCTAGTGACACTGTCTGGCCATCCATCCATACCGTACATCACAGTCTGCACGGTTGCTAGTAACACTGTCTGGCCATCCATCCATACCGTACATCACAGTCTGCACGGTTGCTAGTAACACTGTCTGGTCATTCATCCATACCGTACATCACAGTCTGCACGGTTGCTAGTAACACTGTCTGGCCATCCATCCATACCGTACATCACAATCTGCACGGTTACTAGTAACACTGTCTGGTCATCCATCCATACCGTACATCACAGTCTGCACGGTTGCTAGTAACACTGTCTGGCCATCCATCCATACTTACTGTACATCACAGTCTGCACGGTTGCTAGTAACAATGCCTGTTCATCCATCCGTACCGTACATCACAGTCTGCACGGTTGCTAATAACACTGTCTGGTCATCCATCCATACCGTACATCACAGTCTGCACGGTTGCTAGTAACACTGTCTGGCCATCCATCCATACTTACTGTACATCACAGTCTGCCAGTCTGCACGGTTGCTAGTAACAATGTCTGGTCATCCATCCATACCGTACATCACAGTCTGCACGGTTGCTAGTAACAATGTCTGGTCATTCATCCATACCGTACATCACAGTCTGCACGGTTGCTAGTAACACTGTCTGGCCATCCATCCATACTTACTGTACATCACAGTCTGCACGGTTGCTAGTAACACTGTCTGGTCATCCATCCATACCGTACATCACAGTCTGCACGGTTGCTAGTAACACTGTCTGGTCATCCATCCATACCGTACATCACAGTCTGCACGGTTACTAGTAACACTGTCTGGTCATCCATCCATACCGTACATCACAGTCTGCACGGTTGCTAGTAACAATGTCTGGTCATTCATCCATACCGTGCATCACAGTCTGCACGGTTACTAGTAACACTGTCTGGTCATCCATCCATACCGTGCATCACAGTCTGCACGGTTGCTAGTAACACTGTCTGGCCATCCATCCATACTTACTGTACATCACAGTCTGCACGGTTGCTAGTAACAATGTCTGGTCATTCATCCATACCGTACATCACAGTCTGCACGGTTGCTAGTAACACTGTCTGGCCATCCATCCATACTTACTGTACATCACAGTCTGCACGGTTGCTAGTAACAATGTCTGGTCATCCATCCATACCGTACATCACAGTCTGCACGGTTGCTAGTAACACTGTCTGGCCATCCATCCATACCGTACATCACAGTCTGCACGGTTGCTAGTAACAATGTCTGGTCATCCATCCATACCGTACATCACAGTCTGCACGGTTGCTAGTAACACTGTCTGGCCATCCATCCATACCGTACATCACAGTCTGCACGGTTGCTAGTAACACTGTCTGGCCATCCATCCATACTTACTGTACGTCACAGTCTGCACGGTTGCTAGTAACAATGTCTGGTCATCCATCCATACCGTACATCACAGTCTGCACGGTTGCTAGTAACACTGTCTGACCATCCTTCCATACTTACTGTACATCACAGTCTGCCAGTCTGCACGGTTGCTAGTAACAATGTCTGGTCATCCATCCATACTTACTGTACATCACAGTCTGCACGGTTGCTAGTAACACTGTCTGGCCATCCATCCATACTTACTGTACATCACAGTCTGCACGGTTGCTAGTAACACTGTCTGGCCATCCATCCATACTTACTGTACATCACAGTCTGCCAGTCTGCACGGTTGCTAGTAACAATGTCTGGTCATCCATCCATACTTACTGTACATCACAGTCTGCCAGTCTGCACGGTTACTAGTAACACTGTCTGGTCATTCATCCATACTTACTGTACATCACAGTCTGCACGGTTGCTAGTAACACTGTCTGGCCATCCATCCATACTTACTGTACATCACAGTCTGCACGGTTGCTAGTAACAATGTCTGGTCATCCATCCATACCGTACATCACAGTCTGCACGGTTGCTAGTAACACTGTCTGGCCATCCATCCATACTTACTGTACATCACAGTCTGCCAGTCTGCACGGTTGCTAGTAACAATGTCTGGTCATCCATCCATACTTACTGTACATCACAGTCTGCCAGTCTGCACGGTTGCTAGTAACAATGTCTGGTCATCCATTCTTTACATCACAGCCTGCACAGTTGTTAGGAAACATTGCCAGGCCATCTATCCATACTTTGCATCACAGCCTTCACGGTTGGTAGGTTACACTTTCGTCACACACTTTTTGATGGTAATTTCGTAACGCAAATTTTAAGGTGACTTCCAGCAATAAGACATATTTATATCAATATCACAAACTCACAAAAGCTGGCTTGTTTATGCACCGTAAACAATGTTGTACGCATACAGACGCATGGTTAAGAGTGATTAATATAATCTGAGGATGATTTTGTAGAGCGAAACATGTCATTCTGTTACTAATAGGTTGTTTCCTAGTTTTGATATATTGTTCTCAATGTTATATTTCGTGTTTCGACAGACTGTAAAAACTTAGAAGTTATATATGTTTTATAAGGGCAGAAGTGACAAGGTTATCAACTCCTACTGATCAGGGTCAATACTACTACTACTACTACTACTACTACTACTACTACTACTACTAGATCAACAAAGGAGTCTTCAAACATTAAATGCAAACTGTAAGCCATATAGTTGAGAGTAAACTGATGTCTCTTGCTGTCAAAGGGACCGTAGTCTGTTTATTGGCTCTCTTTAGAATATCTTCTGTTCCAAAACGCGGACTCTGCTCTTTACTGTACGCACACTGCGCCAAGCCCTCTTGCTTCTCAAAGCTTCAGTTTGGTTTTTGATGTCGCCCAGCTCTTTTACTGTCGTTCTGGAGCATTCATATCCTCTAATGAAACGGTGGAGTAATCTCCGGGTTTGGTATTCGCCGCCTCTCTGCTGGTTTAAATTACTTCCGTATTACCTTTATGTAATCCGCCAGCCTGCCTTGTTTATATAGAGCAGTGCTCTGTCTCAATACAGTATGTACAATAAGTGGGAAATATGAAGATGACATTGTGTCTTTCTGCCGCTGATCTTAGAGTACCGGTATTACAAAAATCGTCATTAAACAAGAGTTAGGAAACAGACTATATATGTGATGTTATAGGCTTAGGAAAGGTCATTCATAGTAAGAGGTGTATCCAATAAGTCCGTTCACATTAGTGATAATTAGTGTTGAGAAATATATGTATATATTGTAATAATAATGTTATTGGTTTTGCTTCCCAGTAACTATCTTTTCAGTTTTCAGAGACGCCGAGGTGCCGGAATTTAGTCCCGCAGGAGTTCTTTTACGTGGCAGTAAATCTACCGACACGAGTCCGACGTATTTGAGCATCATCAAATACCACCGGACTGAGCCAGGATAGAACCTGCCACGTTGGGGTCAGAAAGCCTGCGTCTCAACCGTCTGAGCCACTCAGCTCGGCATGCATATTTTGACAAAAATATGTCTTACGGCTGGGGGCCATCCGAAAATTTGTGTAATGTGACGCGACAAAGTTACAAAGTTACACCCCAGCGTTGGTGGGTTAGGGCCTGACACATCCCTAAGACGAAACTCTGGTTTATAAAGCAAACGCTTGAAAAGCCTTAGAGCTACTATAGTTATTTAACTGAAATACTGAGTTTCACCAATATACGTGCCTCCGTTTCTCGTGATGATGTTGAGTAGAGCCCTTCGATATGGCAACCTTGTTGCCATAAGAGCAATACTGTTTACTTACCGCGGAATGATCTACTGTAGTCTACTGAAGCTATCATTGGCGCAGCACAGGCCAATGAACATCAAAGTAGAGTAACGTTTAGATAAGCACAATCATATATTTCTTGTCGAACCAAGCAGCGGTGTTCTTTGAAGCAGTCAACAAAGTCCTTCTTCCTCTTCCCCTCCCGTTCACAAGTGTTGGCTATGTCACAGTGTTCTAGGGCATTTCTAGTGCTGAATTCCTAGTTCACTGCATGTGCGCGATGTCGCAGAAATGAAAAGCATATTCAGCGAGTGATAAATTTAAAATAATATCATGGGAAGAATAGGGAGTCAAAGGCATGTTCAAGAGCTCAGAGAATTAGAGTAGGCGAAGCGTTATCAAATACGGTATAGACAATAGACGACACTTCCGGATTTAGCTTTGTTAAAATGGGAGACAATTCGCAAGTGACGCTCCTAGAAAATTCAAATATCAATGTAAATTCATATACGGAAATGGATAAATAAATTACGTCTAGAAAGAGTTATTAAGATATTAACTTCAAAGTTGCTAACGAAATTCTGGATAAATGAACGAAGAATTATTTAACAGGTTATTATTTAAAGAGCCAACGGCCGTAGCCGTGTTGAAACACCGGATCCCGTGAGATCTCCGAAGTTAAGCAACATTGGGCGTGGTCAGGAGTTGGATGGGTTGCCACGCGCTGTTGGTGGGGGTAAGGGAATGGAGAAGCGGGAAGGAACTGCCACCCTACCGCACGTAAACTCCGGCTCAGGAATACCTCTGCGGAGGTTCGGACCTGCCTTCGGGCAGAATAACCCTTACCTTACTTATTTAAAGACTGAAATTAGACATATAATCAAGATGTGAAACCCACTGCTGTGAAAGGGCTTAATCGTTCATGTATGCATTACTTTCTTTTGCTTTAGCATTCTTGCCTGAAAGTTTACGGTTAGATTTGTCTATTCCCTCATTTAAAAACATTGTACCATCACATTAAGACACTTGTCAATAAACAGATCGGCACATTCCTCTCTTTTTCCCTTGGAAGGACCAACCCTTTTGGAAGGGACGGTAGCATTTGATGTTTTATTTTTTGTAAGATTCTGTGTTGGTACAGATCACGGCTTTAATCTGAGAAGAGGGATAAAATAAAGAAAAGCATGAAAATTATGTTTTGGGGAATATTTACGTACAATTACAGTAAGAATTTAACATACCCTTCGCTGTATTGTCGCTGACCTGAAAATGATCTGAACAGATCGGATAATTCTTATTCAAACGTATCGTTCTTCTTTCACATATACCTTATCGAAGTCACTTCTCTGACATTTCGAAACCCACAGTTCACACCTACAACAACACATCGGTATTGAAGGTTAACTGCTGCACTATACAATAAAATAAGCTTATTATATTTTAAGCCAGTTAAAATATGGGGCTCGCAGGTCAGAAGTTTAGGAAGTACTATAAACATCTCTTTGTCACTGGAAGAATACAAAAGCAATTGAATATTTACTTACATTTTCTTGTCACGAGGGAAACGGAAGAAAGACCCCAAATCGTTCTGCACTTCATAGTTATTGCTGCCAAACACAGCACATATTTTTCCACTCATATTGAGAGGAGATATGAAGGAATGACACACGCTACTATTTACTTATATTAACTTACTGAAAACGCATAAATAACACCAAAAACTTCACAAACAAATACTCGTGCTGTTATGACAGAATCTGTAACTCTAGGCCACTCCGCTAGATTGAGTTCTAATCGCTGTCGCTCGATATATCGCAGACTGTCGTGTATTATCTCTACTGTATTTCGCGTTATCTGATCCTGTAATAATTAAGAGAGAGAGAGAGAGAGAGGCCCCGCAGGGCGATAAAGAACTGGAATCACAGACAAGGATATTTGCGGATGATGTATAGAGTAGTAAATGAGTTGCAGGATTGTAAGCGACTGCAGGGCGACTTAAACAATGTTATGAGATAGACAGCAGACAATGATATGAATGTAAATGGGATGAAAAGTCAAGTTGTAAGTTTCTCCAAGAGAACTATTGTGTTGATGGGGTAATAATAATTTCGTGTGGCTATTTCTAGCCGAGTGCAGCCCTTGTAAGGCATACCCTTCGATGAGGGAGGGTGGCATCTGCCATATGTAGGTAACTGCGTGTTGATGTGGTGGAGGATAGTGTAATGTGTGGTGTGTGAGTTGCAGGGATGTTGGGGACAGCACAAACACCCATCCCCCGGGCCATTGGAATTAACCAATGAAGGTTAAAATCCCCGACCCGGCCGGGAATCGAACCCAATACCCTCTGAACCGAAGGCCAGTACGCTGAACATTCAGCCAACGAGTCGGACGTTGATGGGGTGATAGTACCTCATGGGAAACACTGTGAGTACACGGGGGTCAATATAAGGAATTATCTTCATTGGAGTAATCATTTAAACGAGGTACTTTAGAAAAGTCACACATCCCTTCACATGGTTATGAGAGTATTTAGGGGATGTAAAGGATGTAAAGAAGATGGAGTATAAGTCTCTGGTAAGACATCCACTAAAAATATTGTTCAAGTGTACACGCATGCACAGAAATTGTGTCCCGATATAAACAATCAACAATGCCCCACTCCAGTACTGAAAAGGATGGGAGGGAGACAAGGGGTAATGTTGAAATCCTTTCCAGTACCGAAAAGGAGGGGAAAGGAGTGGACGGGGTAGTGTTGAAGGCACAGTGTGTGTATTGCTATACAGCCACCACTGTGCCCATTTCAATCACAACAGTCTTGTAGCGGGCTGTCTACCTGCAGCAATGCGTTAAGCGAGGAAGTGGGGAGACTCCATGCTTTGTTTATATCGGGACACCATTTTTGTGCATGCGTGTACGGGATCCCCCTCACCAGGATTACTTGATGCGAGAACTAAAAGAAAAAGCAGCACGATTTGTTCTGGGAATTTCCACAAAGAAGTAGTGAAAATTTTGCAAATTTCGTGCTGGGAATACTTGGGAGTAAGGAGATGAGATGCTGGACTATGTGGTATGTTTCAAACTGTCAGTGGTCGGTTGGCGTGAAATGACGCAAGTAGAAGAATGCAACTTTATCTTCAAGTTGGATTTCAAGAGGACAAATTGGAGCGAATATTAATTTATAAAAGAGGAGTAAAGGATTGGAATAAATTATCAAGGGAAATCTTCGGTAAATTTCCACGTCCTTTGAAAATGTTCAAGAAAAAGCTAGGTAAACAATTGATAGGATGAAAGCCCTAAATGCAGGTCAATGATTAATTAACTGATTAATTTATTGATTGTGTAGTATTCTTTTGTCCTTCCACCCTGCCATTTGTCACCGTACAAGCCACCTTCCGACATATAGCGAAATATGTCCCCCATCAACCGCGTTATATCAGGCTTTCACTGTATTACACACTTTAGGGTTCAGGACAAGAGAGTGAAAAACCAACCGGTGAATTTTTATGACTTAAACAGAGCTGAATGGTAAAATACGAACTCATCACAGCAAACTCAAACAGACTTTCTTAATGGTTTAATTTACTCTTATTTCTCAACTTCGTGCAAATCACACTTTCAGTGCGTCAGGGTGTGTGGGGGGGGGGGGGGGAAGGGAATGTCTTCAGAGTCAAAGTAAAAGACAACAAAGTGACGCAACAGCTGGTGTGAGGAAGAAAGGCTGTAAACAGCGGCACTTCTCTCCACAAATAACGTCTATTAGACACCAAGTTGACGCACTCACCGCCAAAGAGCAAGTAATGATTCTCCCAGGATGGGAAAGAAGAAACAGCCCAGCCCAACCCAACCCAACCACGCCGTATCGTGCTTCTGAATAAAACACGAGCGAACAGGCAACCTGTGTAGATAACAGGCAGTTTCTCTTTAAGAACATAAAAGTAACATCTCATTCCTACAACAGCAGTGAGACAAGCAGAACAACACTCTCCTCTCTAGTATTGAATTCAGTTCACTGAGAGGAACTACCTGTCAAACACTGTTCCGTGAAATGTAGGACAGACGTTTAAATAAACTGTCGATGCCGGAAGTAAAACACTCGCGGGTTGATGGAATATACAATTTCAACACGAGATTTATGCTCTATATTGGGTCCTCAGAAGCCTCCGCGGCTCAGGCGGCAGCGCGCCGGCCTCTCACCGCTGGGTTGCGTGGTTCAGTTACCGATCACTCCATGTGAGATTTGTGCTGGACAAAGCGGAAGGGGGGGGGGCAGGTTTTTCTCCGGGTACTCCGGTTTTCCCCGTCATCTTTCATTCCATCAATATCCTCCAATATCATTTCATTTCATTTCATTGCCCCAGAGTGCGACATGCTTCGGCAGCCGGCACAATTCCTACCCTCGCCGCTAGATTGGGGCTTCACTCATTCCACTCCTGACCCGCTCGAATGACTGGAAACACGCTGTGGATTTTCATTTTCATTGGGTCCTCAGCTTGAAGGTTGGTTGGATCCTCAAGAGACTCACCATCAGCTGGCATACCCAGCCTAGGCGCCAATGATGATGTGCACTACCGAAATAAGAAGTCATTTTCCCTTGCTTTCCTTACCAAGCCAGAAAGTCCTATTGCATATATCAGCCAAGCCCAATAGTCACAATTAAACTTGTAAAATAGTAGTAAATAAAGGTTACTGACCTCTTCGTATGGTTATGGGAATATTTAGGAGTTGTAGTAAGGATGTAAAGTAGTTTTTAAAAACACAATTTGCTTTACGTCGCTCCGACACGCGGCAACAAACGGATAAGAAAGGGCTAGGAGAGGGAAGGAAGCGACCGTGGCCCTAATTAAGGTACAGCCCCAACACCTCCTCGGTATAAAAATGGGACTCTGCGGAACATGATTTCAGGGCTGCGGACAGTAAGATCCCAATCAGAGTATGGTTCTAGTGAATGAGAATAGATAGCATAGCAGAAAAAAGAAGTACATAACATTTGTAAGCCCGTTTTTTGTTGAGTTAGCCTGAATGATGTGATAGCAATAGTGGCAGACTCCTAGACGGAGTTGGCCAAGATGCTGAATGTATTTATTTTTCTTATGGTGACGATGGGATAGGAAAGGCCTGGGAATTGGAAGGAAGCGACCGTGGCCTTAATTAAGGTACAGCCCCAGCATTTACCTGGTGTGAAAATGGGAAACCACGGAAAACCATCTTCAGGTCTGCCGACAGGATTCGGACCCACTATCTCCCGGATGCAAGCTCACAGCCGCGCGCCCCTAACCGCAACTGAATGTATTATCATCAGCATTGTCAGATTCACGCTTAAACATTAATGCTAAGAAAACCAAGGTATTAGTTCTGAGTAAACATACTGAACGAATTCACAACAACATCAAGCTTACTGACATGATACCTAGTTGAACAAGTCACCAGTTTCCCCTATCCAGGAAATCTGATCACCAATTATAACAGGTGCAAGAAAGAGATCAAAAGGCGAATAGCGCTTGCCAAACAGACGTTTTGTAATAAGAGAAATCTTCTGAGCGGGGCAAATTTAGAATTGCAATTAGGAAGAAATTTGTAATGACTTTTGTATGGAGTATGCTATTGTATGGATGTGAACCCTGGACAATCAGATTTCAAAATAGGAAACGACTGGAAGCGTTTGAGTTTGAGATGCGAGTCTGGAGATGAATGCTACGGATGAAATGGATTGAAAAGAGAGCTAACAAAAGCGTTCTGCATTGAATTCAAGGGAAGAGAGAACTGATGCTAACGATACAGAGAAGAAGAGCTAAATTCACTGGCCACATCTTGCGACATAATACCTTTCTTACCAATCTGCTGGAAGGGAAAATCACACGGGGTTGAAAGGCCGAGGAATACCGATGAACAAAACATCCTTCAGGAGTTGGTACAGAGTCTTGATTATGGTTCCTATTATGCAATGAAACGAGGCGCTGAGGCCAGAGAACAAGGGATTGCCTTTGGATACTGGTGATAAGCCTGAATGAAATGATTTGAAATGTTTTTACCCACATGACGTCACCCTTCGTATTCGCAACGCCTCATGTGTTTTAAACAGTAAACCCTTCTTATTACAGTTTGTTTTAGGTCCCACCGACTCAAACAGGTTTGGTAGTGACGATAGTACAGGGCAGGGATAGGCCACGAAATGAAGCGACCGTCGCCTTAAATCAGATACAGTCCTAACATTCGTCTGGGGTGAAATGGGAAACCACGCGAAACCATCTTAAGTCTGCCGATAAGGGGTTTCGAACCTACTATCTCCCGAATCCAAGTTCACAGCTACGTGACCCAATCCGCGCAACCAACTCGCGCGTTATGCAAAGTCCTCTCAGCATTCTAAAGAAACGTCAAAAATGACATGAAAGTCACCTGTATGGTGTCCCTTCAGAAGACCTGCATGTCGAAAATAGAGATAGTACGATTATAACTACGTATTAACGGGAGTGCGTATTCTTAACAGAGAAAGTAAAAATGCATTTCTTCCTTGATTCTTAGGATTTCCCCAGAAACATCACGACGGGGTGTCCACGATTTCCTTCTCTTTCCATTTCCTTTAATTTTATGCGCATGAGCTTGCATTCGGGAGATAGTGGGATCGAACCCTACTGTCGACAGCCCAGAAAATGGTTTCCCGTGGTTTCCCACCTTAATTAAGGCCACGGCAAATTCTTTCCCTCTCCTAACCCCTTCCTATCCAATCGTCGCTATAAGAGCTCTCTGTTTCGGTGAGACGTAAAGCCAATTGTAAATACTTATTCTCTCTTCTCTTTTTCTGCTAGGGGCTTTACGTCGCACCGACACAGATAGGTCTTATGGCGACGATGGGATAGGAAAGGCCTAGGAGTTGGAAGGAAGCGGCCGTGGCCTTAATTAAGGTACAGCCCCAGCATTTGCCTGGTGTGAAAATGGGAAACCACGGAAAACCATTTTCAGGGCTGCCGATAGTGGGATTCGAACCTACTATCTCCCGGATGCAAGCTCACAGCCGCGCGCCTCTACGCGCACGGCCAACTCGCCCGGTGTAAATACTTATGACACGCAACCAAGGAAGATAAAAATAACTACAAAATCAGCCCGCAATCTACCGACGCTACCAAAATGCATAAAATCAGCCCACGACCTATCAACACTACCAAGTAGCATAAAATTATCAACCGTAGCAGGGTGATCATCAATGTCTGGGGGACCGGATATGGCATTTGAAGAAGATATTAAGCCGCGATCTACAGTAATACTTCGAAATATTGTCAATTTTTCCGTGATCGTCTCTATTTTTACTCCTTTAGGAGTTGAATTTTCAGAGAATAAAAAAAACCCAGGTTTGTTAGCTGTTATGAATTGAAAGGATCTTCTAAGTGAATTTCACTTTTGTAAAAATTACGGATATAGAACCAGATTTTGGGTGGTTAGGCCGTGTGCGTTTGCAGAGTTTCGCCAAGACGTGACATTTGGACTAATCAGTTGGATTTAATATTCAGTGTGACGGTGGTTTCTGAGATATCGCAATGAGTGAGCGAGTGGTATTTCGCATATATACACACACACTACAGACTGCCTGCGAAAGGATTCGATTTTGCACTCTTGAGATAGGAATTGAGCACGTAACCAACTGCTGTGAAAGTTCGGTCTATTTACTAAAATAGGTACTGTCAAACCAATGCTACTTTTACTTCGAAGGAACAATATGAGTACGGTACCCTAAATAATAACTGAGGACCTATTTTTGCAAAACTCAACAACTACTAAAGTTCAATTAGCTGGTCTGATGTGAGGATGTTAATAAACTTATGAAATATTTCGATTCATCCTTCGAGGAGACAAAATTGTTCTATTCTGCACTTATAATAGAGTTATACATGAGGTCGTGTAGTTTAATAAGAGAGGAATCGATTGGACTAATCAGAATTTAGCTAAACTGAACTCTACCACTGTAAATGAGCTTCAAATGTTACAAGTTTTTGCAAAACTCCACATCTACGGGAATGAAAATGTATGAAAACTCATCATCTATGTATTATTTCGCATTTTATTTATATTTACGAGGTAGTTTTTGATTTATACTTTTGGCAACCATATAAGTTTTCGGTAATATTGAGAGACAACTCAGTAAAGTGGAAACTATATCATTTCCGCCTCAATATCACAAAATACTGAATCAGCACGGGCGATGTCTTGTTCTTCGGAAGGACTGGGAAGTGTACGACTTGAAATCAGCAAGTAAACCGATTTTGAAACATAGGTTATCCTTCAAGATGACAGAAGTGCCGGTTTTAACGTACGTGAAATAAAAAAAAATCGAGTTCATTGTATAGTTCGAACAAATTACTTTGGTGATCCTATTGTTGTTGAGGTGTTGAAAAGTGATACAGCCAATTTCAGAAGTATGGACAAGACATCGCCTATCAAATTATCAAATTACGCCAATGTTAAGAAACTTACGAAATATTTCGATTCATCCTTCGAGGAGACAGTGTTGCAACGTTGCTCAGAGAGAAGTGAGGACAATAATGATGTTCAGTATCCAAACGAGCCAGTATACTAACTTTTCAATGTGTAGTTCTACATAATATGTGAAATATTACCTTTGAAAATAATTTTGTAAACATTTTTTCCTGTAGATGTTGAGTTTTGCAGAAAATCCACAATTTTCAATCCTATTTTTCTGCTGCTGTTAAAAATTATTTTGAAAAGTGCATTACAGTTATAACTTTGCTATTAATGCTCTATTATAAGTGAATTTTCAGTGTAATATAGATTTTCTCTTTTGAAAGATAATAAAATGTGCTTCCTAAAAGTTTTACTTTTTGTAGCTGTTGAGCTTTACAAAAATGGTCCTCAATTGCTCTCGCCTCGCGAAGAAAGGAAAATAACATGGGTGTATTACTACACTATAGGCGAGCATAATCATTAAATACTATGACTTTGGAAGGATAATAGCTTACCTTCAATCAGCTGGTCTACCATGGCGTAGATGTGGGTGTTAGCTTCGTCCGTCATAACCCACCCTCCAGTGGTGATCTCGAGACGACCTTCAGCCAACAGCTCGCGGACCACTCGTCTCTTGGTCGGGTGGGCACTGCAAGCAGACCACAAGTATAGCGTTAAAATCGAGCTAGCTCTGAGAAAATTAATATTCAAAAATTCTAAATCAGCGTAAACATGTTCACGTCTGGCCCATTTGATCCTAGACACGCCAATTTCACAGGTATAAGAATTTATGTAGAAAAAATTAAGACAAGTATAAAAAATGCTCCATAAGTTCTAATAACAGAAACTGGTCGAGTAAGGAAGGTAAAGATATTCAGATATTTGGGAGAAGCAATTCAAGAAAATGGTTTGGAAAAATCAGCTGTATAAGAAAAGATACACAAGGTGGAAAGAGCATACCGTATAACTAGGAATATCTACAACAAAAAGTGTTTATCTAAAATCCTCAAAATACAACACTACAACACAGTAGTCAAACCGGAATGCCTATACGCGAGTGAATGTCTAGTACTGAATTAAAGTTGAATAAATTAGAAGTACTGGAAATAAACATTATACGGAAAATACTCGGCCTGCTAAGAGCTACAGAACACTGGAAATTAAGAAGTAATGATGGAATATATCGGAATATAGAAAACATAACAGAAACAATGTGGAAGAGGCGATTGATATTTTTTGGGCATTTATACAGAATGGATGACAACGGGTTAACCAAACAGAAATTCAGATATCTTCGGAACGAGAAGTCAACAACAACCTGGATTCATGAAGTCAAGAAAGATTTGGAAAGAAACGATACAGGAGAAGACGCAGCAACAGGGAAAGAGATTTTTTTTAGAAAGAAAGGTTTAAAAATGGAAGGATTCCAAGGTCGGGAGGGAAAGAAAACAGGACCAAAATGGTCCGAGGAAGGAAAAAGGAAACATAATGAACAGATGAAGGAATATTGGAGGAAGAAGAAGGAACAACAAAGAATGAAACATTGATATTGTCACGTGGTCCCTGGAGAACCCTAATGGAGAAAGAATTAATAATAATAATAATAATAATAATAATAATAATAATAATGACATCGTAATTAAAAATTCCGATACATGGAAAGACCTCTATACTCAGACAGACAACCTATGGTAACTCAGTTTGGCAAAATCTCTCAGGTAAACAATTTCAAATACTTAGGGAAAATCATTCAACCATCCGGAGTAAATCGTGAAGGAAACAGAGAGATAATTTCTAAATTACAAAAAGCCTATAGAATCACATGGAACAGGTACAAAATGCTTTAACACTGGTTTTTTTTTTTTTTTTTTTTTTTTTTTTTGCTAGTTGCTTTACGTCGCATCGACACAGATAGGTCTTATGGCGACGACGGGACAGGATAGGGCTAGGAGTGGGAAGGAAGCGGCCGTGGCCTTAATTAAGGTACAGCCCCAGCATTTGCCTGGCGTGAAAATGGGAAACCACGGAAAACCATCTTCAGGGCTACCGACAGTGGGGTTCGATCCTACTATCTCCCGAATACTGGACACTGGTCGCACTTAAGCGACTGTAGCTATCGAGCTCGGTCTTTAACACTGTAAGTAAGCCTGAAGCATTATACGCTTCAGAAACTTGGATCATTGGAGGCAGACCAGTAATTAAAAAAACAAGAAAGGATAATCCTTAGGACAATATTTGGCTCAGTATGCATAGGAGGAGTGTGGCATTGACTGAATGGTCAGCGTTGAGGCCTTCGGTTCAGAGGGTCATGGGTTCGATTCCCGACCGGGTCGGGGATTTGAATAATATTGGATTAATTTTTCTGACTCGGAGACTGGGTGTTTGTGTATGTTCCAACACTTTCCTCTTCATATTCAGACAACACACTACACTACCAACCACCACAGAAACACGCAATAGTAATTACATCCTTCCATATACGGTTGGCGTCAGGAAGGGCGTCCGGCCGTAAAACAGGGCAAAATCAACATGTGAGATACAGTTCGAACCTGCGACTCCACAGGTGTGGGAAAAACGGTCGAAGAAGAAGAGGAAGATGCATAGGAGGAGTGTGGATGGAATGGTGGTCTCCTGAATTATACCACAATTCTGAGAAAATATTAGGCACTATTATAAAAAGGCGAATGAAATGTTACGGCCATATTCAAAGAATAAACAATGAAAGACTAACTAAAATTCAAGAATAATTGGATAATCTAAACTGAAAAACACTTCCAAGAAATCAGTATAGGAGGTGCAATTATATGGGACAGGACTATCTTTAAAACGGTGAATGACAAATGTCCCTTCTAATACAGAATTTACGTAAAATAACGTGTGACACATGGAATTATTAATGTCAATCAATGCACTTGTATATATGGCCCATCATGTTAGTTTTTACTAAATGTACTGTCCCATGTGTAGCAGTTACATCTATTTCACTTCCATTTCCGCCATATTGTCATCCAGAATACTTCCCTGTATAATAGTGAAATGCGATCAATTTCTCGTGTACAATGCTTAAACACTAGAAATACTTTATATTCGAGTATTAACGTTTTCAGAACTGCTAGTAGCGAAGTAATCAAGGTGCTGTGAGGGTGGCATACGCGACTCCTAAAATCTCATCTCGCAGCCTCATCTATAATGTAATGCTTGTTTACAGGGGGCCTAGACTTGAATGAAGATCTGAGGAGTGGTGGGAGAAGAGGCTGAAGTATGCGGCAAGGAAAGATGCGGGAGAGAGGGCTCGATTGGAAATTATAATCTAAATTCTACATTCTCGCACAAGCTAGGTGCAAAATTAGTGAGAAAGTGATGTTTATATTTAGATGAAAAACTCATTTTAGGTAGCAGACGGGAGTGCTTCTCCGGTTTCCAATTATCACTTCTGTAATTCTACATTACATGTCATTTCCGCAACTTGAACATCGCAACACGCTTTCGGCATATCAACTTGCCTGGTTCTCGAGTTCCACTGCCAAGAATCGTAGATGTGAATCAATCGTCCTTACACTAGCTACAGTGATGCTTCAAATCTGTGTTTAACTTTTTTAACATAGAGTTACGTTCCTCGAAAACGGGTTCAGGGAAAGAAAAAAGTTAAGACGCTTTTAGTGTTTGGGTAGCACGCGAATATCCCCGAAAGTATTTAACGTACGATTACGCTTAATGTCTTAACTGACAGGTAAAAGAAGGGGATACTTGTTGAAAGAAATCTGAAAAGTACTTTTCATGAAATAGCGTTTCAGAGTAAGGCAAAATTTGTACTAAATGTGTGACGTCACCCAACCCCGAAAGAAAACATCGGCCCTCCAGGATTGCTAGGGGTTGGCGTTGGGCTGACAACCCAATCTGTAAAAAAAAAAACTCTCGTTACGAAGTCTGAAGAAGAAATAGCCGGCCTGACCTTTATACGACGACCTCGCAAACGTGTAAAGGACTTGATAATTGGTTCGTGGAATGTTTTAACTCTTTACCAAGCTGGAAACCTCAGAAAGTTGCTCGATCAGCTGGATGAGTATCGACTAGATGTTACTGATATTCAAGAAGTGAGATGGATTGGTGAAGGAGTGATACAGAGGAAAAATCACATGGTATTCTACAGTTGCCACATGTAGGATCACTTGTTTGGTACTGGTTTCATTGTCAATAAGCAGATAAAACACCTTATCATGGATTTTCGGGCAAAATCGCATAGATTGTGCAGACTTAGAATTGGAGGGAAGTTCTTCAATTACAGCCTTATCTGTGCACATGCTCCAACTGAAGTGAAGAGTGACGAAGATAAAGATTCATTTTACGATGAATTGGATGAAATTTATAATGAGTGCCCAAGAGCAGACTGTAAAATAATCGTTGGTGATTTGAATGCGAAGATAGGAAAGGAAGACGAATGCAGACCTTGTACTGGAAAATAAAGCTTGCATGATACTTCTAATGATGATGGAATCAGGCTTATACATTTTGCATCCTCGAGAAATATGGTAGTGGGAAGTACAACTTTTAATCACAAGGACATACATAAAATGTCATGGAAGTCTCCAGATGGAAGTACTTTTAACCAAATTGACCACCTCCTAATAGATGCAAGACACTTCTCTAACTTGATGGATGTTAGAAGTTATAGGGGGGCCAATATTGACTCTGACCACTACCTTGTGGTAGCAGCTATTAGAAGTCGAATATCTAATGCAAGAAATGTACATGGATCCAATACAAGAAAATTCAACAGTGCTCGGCTGAAGGAGCCCAAAACTGTTCTCAGATATGCTAGCTTGCTTAATGAGGCACTGACCGATATGCCTAATAGTGAGAGTATTGATGAAATCTGGAAGAATCTTAAAGACGCACTATCAAAAACTGCAAATGAAGTTTTAGGAAGGGAAGAGAAAGTCTGGCACAACGATTGGTTTGATGAAGAGTGTGCACGAGCAACAACCTTAAAAAATGAAGCATACAAGAGAATGCAACAGAGGAACCACACCCGAAAAGTAGTGGAAGAGTATAGAACTTCCAGAAGAGAAGAAAAGAGATTGCACAAGAAGAAAAAGAGACAGTATGAGAGGAAAGAAGCAAAAGAAATGGAACGGTTGAAAGGGATGAATGATGTGAGAGCTTTCTATCAGAAGTTAAATAAAAGTCGTAAGGATTTCCAGCCTAGAACAAGTTTGTGTAAAGATAAAGATGGTATAATACTGGGCAGTGAGGAAGCAATACTAGAAAGATGGGCCCAATATTTTGACGAACTGTTAAATGAAAGTCCAGGCGATAACCAAGTAACCTTACCTCCTGTAAATACAAGAAAATCAGACATAGAAGTATCGATACCTACTGTTGAGGAAGTTGAGCTTGGCATTAAGAAGTTAAAGAATAACAAAGCCCCGGGAATGGATTTAATACAATCAGAGCTTGTAAAAAATGCTGGAAAAGAATTTGTTAAACACTTTCACAAACTAGTGACCAAGATATGGGTAGCTGAAACAATCCCTGATGAATGGAACGTAGGTATCATCTGCCCGATACATAAGAAAGGTGATATCATGATGTGTTCTAACTATAGAGGTATCTGCGTATTATCCATTGGTTATAAAATATTTTCCAATATTCTCTTTATCAGATTGGTGCCTTACGTGGAAAATGCGGTTGGTGACTATCAATGCAGATTTTGCCAAGGAAGATCTACTGTTGATCAGATCTTCACAATTTGCCAGATACTTGAAAAATGTAAAGAATTCGGAATTGATACACACCATCTCTTCATTGACTTCAGATCAGCCTATGACAGCATTGATAGAAGTAATCTCTATGTAGCAATGGAGGAGTTTGAGATCCCTAAGAAATTGATCGCCCTTGTGAAAGCTACCATGGAAAATACTCGGAATCAAATTAAGATCCAGAATATGTTTTCAAGTGCTGTAACGACGAAGAACGGAGTTAGGCAAGGAGATTCATTACCATGCCTTTTGTTCAATATAGCTCTGGAGAAAGTTGTTAGAGATGCAAGTGTTAACACAAGGGGAACCATCTTATATAAATCAGTTCAAATTTTGGCATATGCAGATGATATTGATTTAATCGCAAGAACACCAAGAGCATTGAAAGAAGCTTTCACAAGCCTCGAAAAAGCAGCAAGAAAGATGAATTTACAGATTAATGAAGGGAAAACTAAGTATATGCCCGTAACCAAGAAAGACCACCTGAGTGGGTCTACATTCATAGAAATTGGCTCGTATAAGTTTGATGTTGTGCATAGATTTACCTACCTTGGATCAGAAGTTAATTCCAAGAACAATGTTAGTTCTGAAATCCAAAAACGTATACTGCCTGCTAACAAGTGCTATCATGGCCTCAGAAAACATCTGAAGTCTAAGTTGCTGTTTAGGAAAACTAAAGTCCTGATGTATAAAGTTTTAGTAAAGCCTGTATTAACATGGTGCTGAGACCTGGACACACTCAAAATCTGATGAAAGACAGCTTGGTATATTTGAAAGAAGGATTTTGAGGCAAATTTTTGCCAGTGGAAGAAAATGGTGTCTGGAGAAGAAGATATAATCATGAATTGTATAATTTATATAACGAACCAAACATTGTTAACTGTATAAAGATCAGAAGGTTGGAGTGGGCAGGACATGTGCTGCGTGCTAATGACAGAATGATAAAGAAGATATTTAATGCAGTGCCAGAAGGAATCAGGAAAGTTAAGGTAGGAAGAAGGGGTGAGAGAGGATGTAAAGATAATTGGAGTCAAGAATTAGAGGAGCTCTGCACTTAACAGGAAAGAATGGGGAAAATTTCTTCAGAAGGCCAAGGCCCACAAGGGGCTGTCGTGCCAGTGATGATGATGATGATGATGTGTGCCATCACCCGCATACTCTGTTATAAGATGGCGCCGTGTTGACTCGCGTGCTCAGTTGGAGGTTAGCTGTCGTTCTGAATACACCGTGGTCAGTTGTATAGAATAACAAATTTAATAATGGAAAAGAAATATTTGATTAGAATTCGGCAAAAACCGTGCAAAAGTAAGAGTGGATACAAGAAAAGTGAACGATGAAAGAATAAACGAAATGAAACGAAGAGAGCGTAATAAGTGTGACAATGAGAAATTTAAACAGCGAAAAAAATTTAATAAGTCTATGAACTCCTCAAAACCCTGCGGTCATTACAATAGTGTCAGCCTACCGCCAATTCTTACAATCAGCTATACGTCACTCCGACACGGATGGGTCTTACGGCGACGATGGGATAGGAAAGAACTAGGAGTGGGGAGGAAGCGGCCGTGGCCATAATTAAGATACAGCTTGAGCATTTGCCTGGTGAAGAAATGGGAAACAACGCAAAACCATCTCAGGGTTGCCGACAGTGAGGTTTGAACCACTATATACCGAATGCAAGCTCACATCCCGCGGACAACTCACTTGGTACGTTTTACTTAACAAATGTTGACCAACAATTGTTATTAATTTAACACTTCGGTTATCCCTGTTTCACGAACACATTTCCAACATTTGTTGCGAAACCATTGTTAAAGACAAATTAACACGTTTCTCTGAGATTTCTGAACGCGTTTGGCCGTGAGTCTTTTGTTTCTTTACATAAAGTGCCCAGAGCGGTGTATTAGAACGGTGTTAACACTAATCGAAACAGACTTTCAACGTATTAGGTCGGGTTACGTACATGTAGTACGTGTTGAAGAGATGTTAAGTACAGAATAAAAATGACCAGCCGGACACCAGTGGGATCCAAACTCACAACCTCCCGATTTTGCGTCGGTTGCTCTACCGATTGAGCTATGGTGGCCTAGGCCATCTTTGTTCTGTTTGAAAGGATCTGAGCTACAGGTCTGGCACTCCTGCTAGCACACTGTAGAGTGCGTTTAAGTCGCCCGTTGTGGGGCATGTTTAAGAAACCGGGCCTGAGATGTATAAGATGTTCGTACATAAATGGTAACATTTAATCAGCCTGTCCTCTCATTACTATGCTATTTATAACATCTTAATTCGTCGCTGCTCGGGCAAAAGGTCATACACGCTTCGTACCCACCACTTTCCTTAAGAATGGTCACGTCTCTCAGCCACACAAGGGTATTTAGACCATGAAAACAATATTCGCTGCGTTCACTTTCCTATGCTTACCTATAAAGGAAAATGAACCTTACCGTACCGATTCTAGGAGTGTGTGTTTGCAAGACTTATTTAATAGTGTTATTTGCTTTACGTCCCACTAACTCTTTTTTACGGTTTTCGAAGACGCCGAAGTGCCAGATTTAGTCCCGCGGGAGTTGTTTTACGTGCCAGCAAATCTACCGACACGAGAATGATTTATTTGAGCAACTTCAAATACCAACGGATTGAGCCAGGATCGAACCTGCCAAGTTGGGCTCAGAAGGTCGGCGTATAAATAGTCTGAGCCACTCAGCCCAGCACGAATTATTTATTATTATTATTATTATTATTATTATTATTACTATTATTAGTATTTGTGTCTTTATTAAGTGGCGAAGTTAGGGCTCTTGGCCCTCTCTTTCACTTAACCACATACAATTTTTATTTTATTTTTACAGTATTAATTTAAAATATCATTGTAATCAATTACAGTTATTGAGATAAGTAAGTCAAATAAGGAATAACAATAATACAATTAATTACGATTACTATTGATGAAAAATTACAGGATAAATAGAGAGTGGATAATAACAAAAAGATACTAACTTTATACCTAAAGAATATATCTACTAACTAGCTTAAAGAAAACTTATTCAAATATAAGGCTAAAATAAATTAACTGAATGTCCGACTCACTGGCTGAATGGTCAGCGTACTGACCTTCGGTTCAGAGGGTCCCGGATTCGATTCCCGGCCGGGGCGGGGATTTTAACCTTCATTGGTTAATTCCAATGGCCCGGAGGCTGGGTGTTTGTGCTGTCTCCAACATCCCTGCAACTCACACACCACACATAGCACTATCCTCCACCACAATAACACGCAGTTGGGTACCTACACATGGCAGATGCCGCCCACCCTCATCGGAGGGTCTGCCCTAGAAGGGCTGAACTCGGCTAGAAATAGCCACACGAAATTATTATTATTATTATTATTATTATTATTATTATTAACTGAATGTTAAAATCTGAGTATACTAAAATCGATGTTACTATGTCGTCTGTTTCTAGGAGCAGTCTACAGCCTTAAATGAGAGGAGACAGAACGTAAATGGGATAGCCTAAGATACTTAAATCTAGTACGTAATGTTTGGTTTTATTCACACGTCATTTACTCTTACATTCATTCGAGTCAACTGTATGTAGGCCTACTTTGGAGGAATTTACGATAGGCTGTTTTAAATGTCCTAGACGAGCAAGACCTTTTAATAACTTCCCGGGTCGTATTCCATAACCTCGAAGCAGAGACCGGGAATGAATGGCTGTAGGTATGTGTTCGATGCGGTGCTATTTCAAGTAGTGATCCGGAACGAGTGTTAATTTCATGGAATGAAGAAAGAAGCCTAAAACTGAACGATAGATATGTGGGGCTGTTTGAAGAAAGCAACTGATAGGCGAGGGTCATTTGGTGGGTTTTTCTACGGTCATTTAAACGTAACCATCCCAACTTTTTGTAGTATGGTGTTATATGGGCATCATGTCGGAGCTGGAAGGCATATCGAATATAAGAGTTCTGTATATTTACGCACTAAAAAAAATGGTGTATGGCTTTTAGTGCCAGGAGTGTCCGAGGACATACTCGGCTCGCCAGATGCAGGTCTTTTAATCTGACACCCGTAGGCGGCCTGTACGTCGTGATGAGGACGAAATGATGATGAATACGACACATAGGCTACACCCAGCGCCCGTGCCATCGAAATTAACCAATCATGGTTAAAATTCCCGACACTGCCGGGAATCGAACCCGGGACCCCTGTGACCAAAGGCCAGCACGCTAACCATTTAGCCATGGAGCTATTACAGTATAATATACATAAGGTTCATTTTCCTTTACACATTAGCATACGAAAATGAACACAACGAAAATTGTTCTGATGGACTGCACATCCAAATTTGGCTGGGAGGCGTGACCAGTCTTAACGAAAATAATGGATACGAAAGGCATTGTGAGATATGGCCTTTTGCCCGAACAGCGACGAATTATGCATACATGTTTCCACACTGTTTTTGGGCTTTTCAGTGTGTGGATTCTTTGGACCAATACTAGAAATATTATTCGTTGTTAAAATATGTAGTTAAATTATTATAGGCCTACATACAACACAATATAATAAGAAATTATTCAAATTAAAAATCTGCAAAATTAAAAGAGGAAAAGGAAAGAAGAAAAGAACAACTGCTACAAAGAGATCTCAAGAGCGAAGGACGTATTCTCCACCAATATGAAAGGTTTAATAGTTGCCAATAGTACGGAAAGAGGCCTAGTATATTGTGTAAACCAGAAACACATAAAAACACGAAGAAAAGTGTCAAACTGTTCATCAGGGCAATCGATTTAGAGAAAGCTTTTGATTCGGTGAGAAGACGGGCTGTCGTATATGAGTCAGATCGGAATATCAAGGAAGATGATGAGAGCAATTTGAAAATACATATGAGGAATTTAAATGTTCTATCAAGGTGAAAGATGATTAGTAGTGGGAGTGATATTTTCAAAACTGTGTCTCGAACAGGGTTACAAATTATCAACAATATTACTTTTATTATTTATTAATGACATTTTCCAATCGGAAGGCGGTGAGAAAAGAGCCTTTCCATGTCTCGAGAACCAAGATATTCCGGGTAGGATCTTCCCAGACGATATCCTTCTACTCGCATTAATACGTGTTAAAATGCAAAATAGTATTAATGGGACAGTAAATTATTGTAAGAAGTGCAATCTAAAAATTGATCCGCAGAAAACCAGAGTTATGGTTTGCAAAAGGGGTGAAAAACTCATAAAAAGTGAACAGTGGTGGATAGGTAAGACAAAATTAGAAGTTGTTAACAAATTTGAATACCTCGGGACGATCATAAGCAGCAATGGCAGATGGAGAGAACAGTTTAAAAAAGAACAAAAGTAGGGGCGTATGTTTTCTGGCTTAGTATAAAAATATTGAACAGAATACGAAGTTAAGAAAAATGTATTTAATTCAGTTATTGTATGGAGCAGAAATTTGGGGAGTAGATGATGAAATTTTAACATTAGACGTAGTTGTAAGAAATTTTTCGAAAGAATAATGGGATTGCCAACCTGTACTGCAAACAGTGGAATGAGAAAGACGTGTGAGTCCCGATGCAAAAGATCGAAATTTTTTTTTTCTTCGACTGTACGTACATCTGACCCCCAGTAATGGTCGGCAACTTTTCACTTGACCAAACCTTACATTTAATTTCTCCCCCGACCAATTTTGGTCTTCCATACAATTCTCATTCTTTGCCTCTGCTCCTTTTTGAAACTGTTCGTGGAATATATTTTTCTCTCGCTTGGCTTTTCATTTTGATTTAAACCCGTCATTTCTCCCTCTGAAATGTCTCATACATATCCTCTTTTATCACGGACACTGTATGTATATTCCAGGGAAGACGAGGAGAAACAAGCAAAGAAATTTTCTCTTCTCTCGTCGTGTCAAATTTTTATTCCTCACATATCTTCATTATTGCTCCCCGAGCGCAGTTTATTCCCGCTCTCCTTTTCCTGGTTAAGTTCCACTCTTTGTTCAGCCTTCCTGCTCTGGAATTATTTATGTTACGCTTGTTTGCAGCAGGTAGAGCCGCGGCCAGCCCCACGAGGTCATCCCATACATTATAATAGCCACATTTCATGTACATTCCTAGATATTCTTTATTTTACACCACCGTATTAATAGTTGAACACTCGTGTTTACAGGTGAGTCGCTTAAAGCTCTCTTTGTGAGTTAGGTTCCAGATCCCTAGATTTCGGGTTCAAAACCGAGAGAAGTAGTTAAACTACGAGCGCTAATGTGAGTCAATGCAGAGTTTCACATAAGCCCTTATTACTACATTCGGTGTGGACATTTTTCTAAAATTAAAAAAAATGTCAGAGGGTATTGAACCAAGGAGCACATTACAGAAAGAATTATGTAGATAAGTTAATTTGGGTACGATCTGAATCAAAAAGAAAACGAGTAAAGAAACAAGCGAGTTTAGGCTGTTTTTCCGGAACTGTATTCAGGCCAGATGTGAATTTCGATTATTTTTTTTTTTTTGTCTGATAGAGCCATCCAAGACTCACAATTTGAAACCTTTCTGGGCCCTTTAGTCCTTCAACTTTCGGCACAATTGAGAAAATTGTTTTACAAGTTTTTCGTAGTATGCGGACCCCTACTTTGCCGGGTAAGAAATGTTTTTAACATTAAAATGTACTTAGTAACAATTACTCATTACTTTTTAAAAAAGAAATAAGTAAAATCACAATTACAATTACCGTTATTCGCAGAACGCGAGTCTTTAAGGGAATCGCTGACATTTTTTTCAAATGGAATGGAATGATACCAAACGAAAAATACATTACTCCATTTCGTGTTATTTAGCATAGAGACTTTAAGGGGGAGTCTTATCTGAAATGTTGAACCTCTGCAATTTACCACGTATCACTAGAACACAAGCAGATATCAATGAGATTTAGTCCCCACATAAAATTTGGAGTTTATTAGTTTGCAAATTACCGGGCGAGTTGGCCGTGCGCGTAGAGGCGCGCGGCTGTGAGCTTGCATCCGGGAGATAGTAGGTTCGAATCCCACTATCGGCAGCCCTGAAAATGGTTTTCCGTGGTTTCCCATTTTCACACCAGGCAAATGCTGGGGCTGTACCTTAATTAAGGCCACGGCCGCTTCCTTCCAACTCCTAAGCCTTTCCTATCCCATCGTCGCCATAAGACCTATCTGTGTCGGTGCGACGTAAAGCCCCTAGCAAAAAAAAAAAAGTTTGCAAATTTATTAACAAATTATTGTTTCTTTGTATGTTGAATAGAGAATGCCCATGCGGCACAGTTTTCATTTTTGTGGGCTATAATTTGGCAGACTTGTAAAAATACTCATATACTTAAGAAAAAATCCGTGTTTTGCAGTCAGGTATAAACTATTGGAGATTTTTTTTTTTCAATTTTTCGTTATTCATTCAATAGGCAAAAATTTACTTTCGTGCTACAGTATTTTACAAACAAAAAAAGGAACTAATATTTAGATGATAATACAATGCAGAAATCCTAATTCATGTACATATTCAAATACTCTCCGAAAATTTCAGTGTAATCTGATAAAAAAAATCTGTCGCAGGGGGCATTTTATGTAGGCAAAGTGCTGACAAAGTTTTAAGGTATAAAACAGCATCTGAAAGTTTTAAGAAACATACCTGCTTTAAAACTGCTCTGGAGTGTAAATTACTCCCTCAAATGTTTTTCTCCTCTCACATACAGCACAGGCCTACTGCAAGGTAAATATAATCCAGCAGTATTACTGAGCTGGCCCCGTGGTGTAGATGTAGCGTGCCTGCCTTTTACCCGGAGGCCCCGGGTTCGATTCTCGACCAGGTCAGGGATTTTTACCTGGACCTGAGGGCTGGTTCGAGGTCCACTCAGCCTACGTGATTAGAATTAAGGAGCTATCTGACGGTCCCGATCTAGAAAGCCAAGAATAACGGCCTAGAGGATTCGTCGTGCTGACCACACGACACCTTGTAATCTGCAGGCCTTCGAGCTGAGCAGCGGTCGCTTGGTAGGCCAAGGGCTGTACTGCCATGGGGTTTGCTTTTCGGGTGTTGGTATTACTGAAGTAGGTCGGTAGATGCAGAGCGGGTCTTGGGCCATAAGTGGCCACGGCTGGTCCACCAGCTCTGCACTCTGAGCGGCCAACCGAGCAGAGGAGGGTGGCCGCGGCTCTACGCCTCTGCATTCGGGAGACGGGTCAGGGCTGGACCTCACCGCTGGCCCCAACCGTCAGCTGCCCTGAGAATGGTTTTCCGTGGTTTTCCATTCTCCTGCACTTAGGCGAATGCCGGGACAGTTCCTAGTATAGGCCACGGCCGCCAACCCCTTCACCTTCTCCGCACATCTTTTTGACAGTAACAAATCTCCCGGCCTGAGAGACGGCGTCACCGTCTAAGAGGCCCGCCTCCCCCTTCAGGGAAGGAATGAAACCATTTTGGTAGTAGTAGTACTGAAAGAGTAGTCCAAAAGAACTTTGAAACTAATGTCTGACAGAGTGAGAGAAAGGGACGTGTGCCTGCTCTATACAGTAGAACTCCGTTGTAACGACATCCAAGGGACGACGACGAGTGTCGTAATAACCGAGAATCGAATTACCAGTCTAGTGAGGTGGAAAATGAAAAATACAGTAACAAACGTATTAGGCTTCATCCCGTCGCTCCGTTTAGGTTTACGTAGACGCTTAATTTTCAAATCCAGCAAATACTTTATCCTTGCTCTTCCAAATCGTTTGGACTGTAAAGTGAGCACGGTCCAACTCACGACACACTTCAACTTTTAAAAATTCTATTCTCAATTTGGTGAATCACTTTACCTTTTTTTTTCCAAAGTTAAAATGCTTCTTTTAATAGTCATGCTGCGTTAAAATGCGTCCACTTCCGTCGACCCCGTGGTGTAGGGGTAGCGTGTCTGCCTCTTACCCGAAGGCACCGCGTTCGATTCCCACCCATGTCAAGGTTTTTTACCTGCATCTGAGGGCTGGTTCGAGGTACACTCAGCCTACGTGATTACAATATTGAGGAGCTATCTGACGGTGAGATGGGGGCCCCGGTCTAGAAATCCAAGAATAACGGCCGAGAGGATTCGTCCTGCTGACCACACGATACCTCATAATCTGTAGGCCTTCGGGATGAGCAGCGGTCGCTTGGTAGGCGATTGTCTTTCAGGACTGTTGCGCCATAGGGTATTTTTTAGAGAAAACTTCCAGTCGAAACGGACCGCACGCAGGTACCATTTATACCGCAATAATTCGGGCGGGTTACAATGGGGTGGGGAATCTGCCTGCATCCCCTAGATCTATGACAAAAGGGGACAGGAAAGAATGAGCCAGGTTGCCAGATTCCAACAAAATATTTCTTGAAATACTTTGGTGATGGTGGTGATTATTCTTTTAACAGGAAGTACAACTAGAGAACCATCCTCTATATGACAGTAATAAGAGAGAAAAATGAAAGGGATGCGATACTTCGAAAATGAAGGTATCGACCAAAGGAAGACAAGGGCCGCGAAGGGCGTGAACATATGAAATACTCCCTAGACTTCGAGTGCTCTAATACTGTCGGGGTCGGAAAAGAACAAGAGTTGAAGAAGGGTGATCGGATAGGATAGATGCAAGCGAGGAGCCTGGCACAAATAAGTGGAAGCAATGTAAGGACTCAGCTAAGGGCCCTGTGGTCGTCAACCCACGCTCCAAGTTGAGAGCCCCTGGGGCCCCTTTTAGTCACCTCTTATGACAGGCAGGTGATACCGTTGGAGTTATTCTATAGTTGGGCCCACGAGAGTTGAAGTCTGATATTTGAGCGGCGAAAGCAGTAACTACGAAGTATGCTGCGTTGTCATAGTTACCTCAATCTGCGACATATCACCCTTTCATATAGGCTGAATATTTCATCAACTATGTTGGCCTAATGCATTTCAATAAGCCTTGACCCGTTCCTAAGCTCGTGCTAATAATTCCGGCATTTAAGACAGAAAACGCCATTGCCGATAGATATGAGATTTCATATTCAATAAAATGAAATTAACCTTTAAAAAAAGTACATGTTAAATAGCGAATAGGACTGTAAAACTTGCCACTGATTAAATTAGAAAAAATAAACTAACAACAAAAATAATATTCAGGAAACAGACACTTAAATTGTTACATAAACCAGCAAGAAGTAACACAGCTAATACAGTACCACTCCGTATAATGTCACATAAGCGTCTGAGAGCAAGCCAACCCACGTGGCGATAGCGTCCATAAATGTGGCATCTCTGTTATCGTTGGCATAGCAACAGATAATTTTCGAGCAGCGTTAGTCAACTTTTTCTCGCCGGTGGCGCTAAACGTCAGATTTCAACTCTCGTGGGCCCAACTATACCACCCCCATCCAGAGGGGGTGAAATACTTTGGTTCTTAGAAAATCTTAATCCGAACTGAGGTTGAAAATGAGGTTATATGCGAGGTAGACGCATATGTGTTTGTCGTATTAAAGAAAGGCTGAAAAACACATTTCTTATGAGGAGTATGTCCGTACGACAGAAAAAAAAAATGACGTCATAGACGAGTTATCGCTGAAACAAATGTCGTTATAACGAAGTTCAACTGTATATGGCGTACCGCAACCCTTTAAATCCGGCATTTAGTCTTCAAAAGTGGCGTTAGGGAAAAATGATACGGGATTTGAAAGAGGAAGAATGGGGTACTTTTCAAGGTTAAAACTGAAAATCTATTTGTTTGCTGGTAAAACAACATCTCTCTGGTAGCTCACGATGTAAAACATATACGGATGTCAATGAGTACTAATTTATTATCCATATTTACATCATATAATTCAGAAGTTCAGAAACACAGTAGTTCCATCAAAATGTAACAACTACATAAAACAAAAGATTAAAAATTGTAAAAGAACAACATCAAGAAAGAACTTAAAGTGAAAAGTGCAGCGAAATTAAATTTTGTGAATATTATGTAATTAAATCATGTAAATATTGGTATATGGAATAATGAGAAATGAATAACGAGCAAAAACTCTAAAAGAAGAAGAAATGAAAATATAATAAAAAAATACTGGCCTTGTGACAATCCATACGCCAGAATCAATACCAAAAAAATAAAAAATGCGTGTGCCATACCATACCAGAGATAGACAACTGGGTGAAATTTAAACAATATTACCAAAATCCACGACCAAAGAGTCCCATAGTTGGACTGGTGGCCCGCTCCCAAACAGGGAGAATGAAATAGCAGCAGCAGCAGCAACACAGTAGCGCGCGGCGATCATTGCTAGCTGCGCCATAAGCGAAACATAGTAGCTCAAGTTCAAAACTACAATCGATCATTGTTGCCAAGACAAGTTTAACAGTCTTCCCAGCCCACTGTTAAGGGCGTCCAACAGAGGAGCCGAGCAGAACACACGAAAACCACTTCAATAATTCAAATACCACAACAAATACAATAAGAACAATTGTACAAATAAACCTGGAAGAAAGTCATCGTCCCAACAAAATTCGTTTTGTGTGTGTGTGCATGTGTGTGTGTGTGTGTGTGTGTGTGTGTGTGTGTGTGTGTGTGTGTGTGTGTGAAAAATCGCAACATTTCAGTCAGTGACTATCATCATTAGGTGAGTTCGACTCGTTGGCTGAATTGTCAGCGTACTGGCCTTCGGTTCAGAGGATCCCGGGTTCGATTCCCGGCCGGGCCGGGGATTTTAACCTTAATTGGTTAATTCCAATGGCTCGGGGGCTGGGTGTTTGTGCTGTCCCCAACATCCCTGCAACTCACACACCACACATAACACTATCCTCTACCACAATAACATGCAGTTACCTACACGTGGCAGATGCAGCCCACCCTCATCGGAGGGTCTGCCTTACAAGGGCTGCACTCGGGTAGAGATAGCCACACGAAATTATTATATCATTAGGTGAGAATAATCACACTTTAAAAATTATTGCTCTCAAGCTAAATTTGCATGGCACTTTTTGTGTTTGCATTATTATCGGGATAACTAACTCAAAACATGTATTTAAATAGGGGACTGGAAATGCCTTAACCCCTTCTCCATCACATATTCATTCCGGCTGCAATCTCGACCACGTTACTTCTGTGGGGTAGGGGTGGTAGAATCTCCTGCCCGTCGTCAGAGGTGGCTAAAATGGAGATCAAGGACTTTCAACTCGGGAGCGTGGGTTGGCGTCCACGGGAGTCTGCCATTGCTTCCACTTACATGTGTCAGTGGGCTCTGTCAACTATCGCTTCTTCCAGACCCCGACGATAATAGGTTTTCGAAGCCGAGGATGTCTCTCATTTCCACGCCCTTCGTGGCCCTTTCCCTTTCTTTGTCAGACCTCCTTCATATTCCTTCTGATTATCACTAGTAGAGGAAGGTTGCCCGGTAGTAAGTTACTTCCTCCCAAAACAAACAATAATCACCACCACCACCAGCTGGACTAAGTACTGTACGATTTTCTAAATCTCAACCAGTAACCATGCCAACATGCCAGTAAATGAACGAGTGGGCGACGTTTCCTGGAATTCTACCCTTGGCGCGACGCCTTGCGAGTTCTGGGGCTCATGAGTTGCTAAGCTCTCGATGCGATGTAAACCCATTACTAAAATATAACGATTACAATTTTATTTCAAGAAGTAAATTACGAGTCGGCAGCCCTGAAGATGGTTTTCCGTGGTTTCCCATTTCCACACCAGACAAATACTGGGGCTGCACCTTAATTAAGGCTACGGCCGCTTCCTTCCCATTCCTAACCACTTCCTAACCCATCGTCGCCAAAAGACCTGTCTGTGCCGGTGCGACGTAAAGCAACTTGCAAAAGGAATGCACATTATAAAAAGAATTACAAGTAATTACGTTTTGTGAAAAGTTACAATTACGAGTAAATTTACTATAAAAGTAATCGTTACAAGTATTTAAATTACTTAATAATAATGTTATTTGCTTTACGTCCCACTAACTACTCTTTTACAGTTTTCGGAGACGCCGAGGTGCCGGAATTTTAGTCCCGCAGGAGTTCTTTTACGTGCCAGTAAATCTACCGACACGAGGGTGACGTATTTGAGCACCTTCAAATACCACCGGACTAAGCCAGGATCGAACCTGCCAAGTTGGGGTCAGAAGGCCAGCGCCTCAACCGTCTGAGCCACTCAGCCCGGCATTTAAATTACTTATACTCAATTATTTCTCAACTATGCTTATGCTTATGACCTACTCATTTGTGGTTCGCGGCGCTCGGCCATCTCGTCTTTCTTACCTTGTCTGTAGGCTCTCTTACACCTTTCTCTGACATCTTGGACTTGTTCGATTTTATTTGGCTCATCATTTATAATTGTTTTCATTTTGCGGTATCCTTGAATCTTCCGTAAATTAAGATACTGAGATATCGTTAAGGTTTCAAGTTTTCTGGTTCGAGTCCCGTCCATCGAAATAAATGTCAAAACGTTGGCCGGCAGGGTAGGAGAGATGGTGGTATACAATTTCTAATCACTGGATCGCGTGGCAAAATACTGGATTCAGTTCCAAACCTCTCCGCAGTGTTCATAAAATGAGGTTATATGACGCTGTTGATTGTGATTCGTCCGTCGGATGGAGACTTTAAGCCTTGAGGAGACACACTGTTGCATATAAAGCTGTTGGAAGGATTACAGTACATTCATACATTACATACTGACGTGTAGTAGTAGTAGTAGTAGTAGTAGTAGTAGTAGTAGTAGTAGTAACAGATTCTCCCAATATTGGAAGACGTTAAGACAAGGGTATAAGGGTAGCGTGTCTGCCTCCTACTCGGAGGCCCCGGGTTCGATTCCCGACCAGGTCAGGGATTTTACCTGGACCTGAGGGCTGGTTCGAGGTCTACTCAGCCTACGTGATTAGAATTGAGGAGCTATCTGACGGTGAGATAGCGACCCCGGTCTAGAAAACCAAGAATAACGGCCGAGAGCATTCGTCGTGCTGACCACACGACACCTCGTAATCTGCAGACCTTCGGGCTGAGCAGCGGTCGCTTGGTAGGCCAAGGCCCTACAAGGGCTGTAGTGCCATGGGGGGGGGGGCGTTAAGAAAATAACTCAATCAATTCTTTTGCGGGTTGTTCTTGTTGTTCCAATAGCCTTTCATTCTTTCCGAGAAGGCTTGTTTGCGTTCTTTCGACAACTTTGGTTTGTACTGTTTTTGTTGTGGTTGCTCTGAGATAGCTTCCCAATTGTTTGTGTCTAAAGATGTCTCTTTCTAGATTGTCTGTCGAATAGGTGTTTGCGTTTTTGAGGCCCTTTCGAAGTTCGTTATGCCAGGGTGTTGAATTCTCAAGTGTAATTACATAATCTATTATCATACTTTTCAATCGATTTTCTGCTAATCTAGTGAGATGACCCAATGATTTCATTCGTCTTTTCCTAACGTCAATGTTTGAGAACTTTTCTCTTCTTTTGACTGATTGCAATATGTAACCGTCTTGAGTGTACCTCGCTCCTAAGAATTTCCTAATGACCTTCCTCTCTTCTTTCTTGATTCATTCAAGTTCTTTTTTCTGTTGAGTGCCAGTCTTTCACTTGCGTAAAGGACTGTTGGTTTTATGACTATGTCGTAATGCCGAATTTTGGTATGTCTTGGCATGGATTTTTTGTTGTAGATATTTTGGACTAACCCTAATGCTTTATTAATATATATATATATTGCTAGGGGCTTTACGTTGCACCGACACAGATAGGTCTTATGGCGACGATGGGATAGGAAAGGCCTAGGAGTTGGAAGGAAGCGGCCGTGGCCTTAATTAAGATACAGCCCCAGCATTTGCCTGGTGTGAAAATGGGAAGCCACGGAAAACCATCTTCAGGGCTGCCGACAGTGGGGTTCGAACCCACGATCTCCCGGATGCAAGGGGGTTCGAGTCCCACTGTCGGCAGCCCTGAAGATGGTTTTCCGTGGTTTCCCATTTTCACATCAGGCAAATGCTGGTGCTGTACCTTAATTAAAGCCACGGCCGCTTCCTTCCAACTCCTAGGCCTTTCCTATCCCATCGTCGCCATAAGACCTATCTGTGTCGGTGCGACGTAAAGCAACTAGCAAATATATATATATATATATTTGGAGACGAGTTTGTTCTGAGATCTAGTTATTATTATTATTATTATTATTATTATTATTATTATTATTATTATTATTATTATTATTATGGATCTATAGAAAGTATTTGAAGGGATGATAAGTATAATGCTGTCGTAACGTTAACGTCATCAAGAATCCAAGTTTGAGAAACAGTAGTGTGTCCCGTTTGGTTCGTTGTCCCCCATTAGTTGAATTACACAGCAGCCCATTGTTGGCTTAGAGCGACAGCGCAGCGTGGCGGACGGGCTGGTGTGTAACTAGACCGTGCTTATTGTTCCAGTTCGCCACGCAGGAAGGGTATACAATTGCGTCTCGGAAGAAGGGAAGGGAATTCCAACAGAGCACAGTAAATCGCTTGTTTACTTTTACTTCAATTACTGTGGAGAGCTTGCCTGTCTCGCTAGAATGGAGTTACAGCTGTTGTCTCTGTCACAGTAAGGTTCGTATCACTCGCACCACGGATTTGGGGCCTTGTTTCTCTCTCAGTCGTAAACCCTGTGGATGGGTACAGAAAACATCTTTCTTCAGTTTATACCAGATACCTTTGCGGTTGATTGTTCATTTTGGGATTTGCGCTAGGGGTTAAGGTTCCATGTCCTTCTTGAGGGAAGTTACATATATTGAACAGAGTTGAAACCATCAGTAACGAATTGTGACTAAAAATTATAGAGATAAAACCAAACTACCTGGAAATAATAACACTAATAATAATTATCCTCCGTGGCTTAGGCGGCAGCGCGCCCGTCTCTCACCGCTGGATTCCGTGGTTCAAATCCCGGTCACTCCATCTAAGATTTGTACTGGACAAAGCGGAGGCGGGACAGGTTTTTCTCCGGGTACTCCGGTTTCCCCTGTCATCTTTCATTCTAGCAACACTCCGCAATATCATTTCATCTGTCAGTCATTAAACATTACCCCAGAGGAGTGCGACAGGCTTGGGCCGCCGGCACAGTTCCTATACTCGTCGCTAGATGGGGTTTCATTCATTCCATTCATGACCCAGTTGAAACTGGCAGTGGATTTCAATATTAATAATAATAATAATAATAATAATAATAATAATAATAATAATAATAATAATAATAATAGTAAAGGGATAAAGACTGGCAGACTTCTTAAACAAAATTCACCTTCTTGCTTAGTGTTTGTAGATAACATTTCAACACTTTCCAGCAACAGACAAGAAACAATCCAGTCCATATACAAACTTTCGAAAAATACGTTCCCAAGTCAGTATTCCGACTATTAGAACTCAGATACACAAGATAACTAAGACATCTCAATTCTAAAACAGGTCATAAGGGCCAAGAAGCAGAATACTTGTCATTAACACCGCGGCCCTTGGCTCACTTATGGCCTGGTCTAGAAGCACCATTTCGGACTATTCCAAATTATCGCATCAAGGTTCACTAAATTACTCAGAATTCAACCCTGAAAACAGCCGTTTCTTAGGAAAAGCTCCTCCCTCTTCACCTTCACTAAATAAAAATTATTGTATTCCAAATTAATGGCGAAGAGGGGGTTTCTCTTGCTTGAAGGAAAATATTGTTTCCAAGTCAGACAGTTTTCCTCCGCCAGTGCAGTGAATTGAGATTTTCTCGACTCTTCGTGCCCTGGGACTCTGCACTATCCACCCCTAACAAAAAAGAAAAGAAGAGGAAAAATAAATAAAAATAAATATCTTCATGAAATAGCGGCCAAAACAGGATTCCAAATTTAATTTGAAAAGGCGCAGTATATGGTAGGAACTAAATGAAGATTCGACAATCAACTAAGTTATTAATCACCAAATTCGAAAACATATTCAAGGTAGAAAATTCAAGTATTTAGGCGAAATTATTCAAGCAGCAGGGACAAGTCAGGAAGCGAAATAAGAAAGAAAGAAAGAAAGAAAGAAAGAAAGAAAGAAAGAACCGTCAAACTACAAAGGGCTTATAAAATCCTCTTGAATAGATACAACAAAAATCTATACAAAAAATAAAAGACAGTACAACACAGCATCTAACCAGAGGTACTTTATACATACGACACCCGATAACTGGCGGGTCACAAATAAAAAGCATAGAAAAACAAGAGAGAAAAATGCTCACAAAAATCCTAGGACCAAAAGGCGAGAATGGAATTTAGATGAAAAAGAAACCACAGGGAATTTTTAAGTCAAAGAAAAAATTACAGATAAAATTACCTACAAAGAAGTGATCAAAATCCTACGGACAACAACACAGAATGGATAACAGCAGGCTGACATGGGAACTTCTAAACCGAGCACTGTCCCTAAAAAATCTGCAACAATTCTTTAGTGGAAATAAACGAAGACATAGAAGAAATTGGTTCTGCCGAGGATATCATTCAAGATACAGCAAATTTGCACAGAAACTCAAAAGAATATGTACAGGCAAATAGCTTAATATTAAGCTATTTGGTACAGGTTGGACAGAAGAACGGTTGTTGCTATACGTCGAACTGAGCCAGCGATTATTTACATGCGTAAAGATTTTGTAACTGTTCTACTGCTAGTGTTCTATTGCAGTTGATTATAAGTTAATTTAGAGTGCATATTGTGTGAAAGTCTTAAACTGTTGAAGACCCTTGTGACTATACCAATAAAAAATGGTGAAGCTCTGAATATTAATATTAAGAAAAATGAAAATCCACAGACTGTTTCCAGTCATTCGACCTGGTCACGAATGGAATAAATGAAGCCTCCATCTAGCGTCGAGAATAGGAATTGTGTCGTCTGCCGAAACCTGTCGTTCGCCTCTGGGGCAAACGTTAATGACTGACAGATGAAATGAGAGAGTGGAGAATGTTGCTAGAATGAAAGAAAACAGGGAAAACCCGAGTACCCAGAGATAAACCTGTCCTGTCTCCGCTTTGTCCAGCACAAATCTCACACGGAGTGACCGGGATTTGAACCACGGAACCCAGTGGTAAGAGACCAGCGCTCTGCCTTTTGAGCCGCGGAGGCATTGATATTACGACTTTTATGTAATTCGTGACTGTTAAGGAAGACCAGGAGAATCGAACATTTTCCACCCGGTCGACGTATTTGACCGGATATGCTAGCTTCGACTTGAAATCTGGACTGTCCGGTCGAAAACCGGATAGCTGGCAACTCTACCTCTGGTTAGAGTCCAGAGGAGATGATTATCTCGTTGTATTTTCCCTTAACGTAATAATCACAACCACCAACACTTCTTCACTATTGAAGAGTAGGTCTGGAACTACTGAAGAACAGAGTTGACAACCTTACAGAAGAAGAAGAATAGGCCTACGTATTGATGATGGCGATTATTATGTTAAGGGGAGTTGGTAAAATAAAACTGGCTCGGAGAATGTTTATAAGACTAACACGGAGTTAACCCTTGTTAATGAACAGGAGAACCGCCCATCATAGGAAATGCTGAAAACCGTGATTTCGGTGCATCAGTGGGTTGCTGAAACATGTCTGTGCGTGCGAATCTCCCGATTACGTCGCTGTGCCGTAGAGGTGTGACAAACAGTTATTTTTGTGTAACTGCTACATCTGTCACTGCTACAATAAAGTAACCGTGAAAAGCAACAGTTAAAAATAACGTTCAACGTTACTCACCTTTTACTGGTTACAACCTGGTCACGGCTTCAAGCTTGTCTGTGTTGCGAAGTACCACTCATTCACTCGCACATGCGCGCACGCATCACTACACTGTTGAAAGTCGGTGCAGCAAAACACGCATTCCTGTTTGATATAAAGTTAACGAGGGACAGACAACAGATGAAATGAGAAGACAACATAGCGTCTTTTCTGAAATCTAGAGGAGTAAATTTGAACATGTCCCGATCAAGGATATAAGACAAGAAAACATGATGATCTGTCTGCCAAATCTCGACAGAAACCGGTAAAAGAGGATCGATTAAGCAAAATGAAGTAATGTTATGTTATCTATAATATATCTATAATTTCAATATGGAAAGTTAGCATACTAATTTATTTATGGTACAAGAACAATTACACGGGTGAAACTTATATTATAATGTAGATATCCCTGCGCGATATCTGAGTCAACGATTACCCCATAGCAGTTGAATATGTCATAACAGTTTAGTTACCAGATGACAGCAGCAACTTAAACAAATACACTATAGTGTATAGTATACTCTAAGCAATCTCCTACGAAAGCGCTCTCACTTGGAAGACATGCGTGCTATCTGAACTCTGAAGGTCACATTCTGTGTCTGTAAGATGCTACTAGTGACAGTTCCCACTTCCCAGTTACTGTTTTCACTAGTACGTTATTCTGTTGTCGTTACTCGGTAACCTGTTATTTTTTGTCCTCGTTAAATTTGTAACAGTGACAGGCATGTAACTGTGACAAAGTAACTGGTACGTTATTTTTCAGTCATCTCTACTGTGCCGTTACATGTGAATGAGTAAGGGGAGCAGACGTGTTTAGTGACCAGCTGAATGCAACACAAAATGGTGTTCATGATAAAACAGCGCGTGTTCATCGTCGACTGTTATGCGAAGCACGATTCGTGGAGAACCTGTGCGGAACTTTTTGCACAAGTGCTTAAGATTGGAAATGTTTCGGCAAAACCTTCAGCAAAGTCTGCAGTGCGAAATGACGTGAAACGGGCTCTGTAGCGAATACAAAAACCTCACCTATCTGAAAAGATTTTGAACACCAAAAAACCTTGTTGGAGTGAAGGAAAGACTGGAACGAAGACCGACAAAATCACAATGTGGTAACTAAGTGATCGTCGTGTCGAAAATTTATCAAAAATGAACTGCATCTGCAGTCTTTCATATTTACTGTTGCACATGCGTCAAAGCGTCTGTCGGTGGTTTCTGAATGAAGTGGAATCAGGACTTTTGGATCCTCATTTTTCATTCCTTCCAATGAGGCCATTTCCAGTATCTTCTGTGATTTTCATGAACAAGGTCAATCCGGCGTCAGTTCTATTGCACAGTTTTATTTTGCCCACCAGGTATTTCCCCTTAATATAATAATCACAACCACCAACACTTCCTCTACTGTAAGGCTGCCAACCCCGTTCTTCACGAGTCGCAGTCTTACTCCCCGTCAAGATTGAGAACCCAGTTCCTCCACTAGTTGTCCTTCGTATTGCAGTTCAGCAATTTCTTCTTCCCCAACAAAACCCTCCAGATACTGGCTAGTAAATGTCCATGCTTGATTATGTGTTTAATCCAGACGTTCCTTCTTTCCCTCAAGTACATGGTCAAGCATGGAGTCTTTCTTATTCTTCCGCTACTTCTTTGTCTCTGCAGGATATTCTCAACGACCTTTCATAACTATAACTCGAATGCTTCGACTCTTTGTCTGTCCGTCGCGCCTATAGATCATTCATTCCATGTTAAGAAAACAGTATTGCTCTTATAACAACACGGTCGCCATACCGACGAACTCCTCTGCTCAACAACATCACGGGGAAACATCAGCAGGTAAATCTGTGAAACTCTGTATTTAAAGGCGGAAGAAACTAAGCTGAAAATTTTGCGAACCCGCAATGGACATCCTGGAGAAAGAAATTAAAATTAATATACTTCGAATCAGATTTAGCTTAACCACACTAGGGTTACAGAAATGGAATTCGGAAATCGTACCTCAGTCGGCTTTGCCGTATATCACAATAGTCATCTCCAGGTTGTTAGTGTACAGGATGGTCGGTTTTCAGACAGTACGTTGCAGAACATCGAGAAAATTCTCTCCACATCAACGGATATTAAGGGTTCATATTTGAAGCAAGTGAGAGATTTTCCTCTTCAAAGACACTCACATCGAAATATTCTCCTTTCAATATTTCACTTATCTTGCACATAATTTGGTACCCCTGGATTTTTCAAGCATTAGTTTCATTTTTCATTTCATTTTCTCTGTTACTACAGAACAGATGTTTAAGAGATGGTGATTCGAATTGAGAATGGGCAGTAAAAATGTAATCGAAAGAAGGTAAAGTTAAAAAATCCTTTAAGACCAAAAAACGCCGAAAAAGGCAGAAAAGGAGAAATAAAATCCACAATTTTCTGGCTTACAATGACCCAGAAAGAATAAATATTATGTTGGTCTTCATCTCCGGAGCTAACGGCCGTAGCCGTGTTGAAACATCGGATCCCGTGAGATCTCCGAAGTTAAGCATTGGGCGTGGTCAAGATTTGGATAGGTTGCCACGCGCTGTTGGTGGGGGTAACGAAATGAAGGAGAGCAAAGGAACTGGCCACCCTACCGTACGTAAACTCCGGCTCAGGCACACCTCTGCGGAGGTTCGGACCTGCCTTCGGGCAGAATACACCCTTGCCTTACCTTCATCTTCAGACACTAGAGAGAAAGGATATTTCCTCAACTTCTGAGCTCTAGTCACCAGTAAACTAGGCGTATCTATCTTCTCTCTTTGCACCAACATTAATAATTTTCAAAGCCATTTCTTAAACGTACTTGTACCGCGACTGTCACCTCCCATCTGACACTATTACAAATATTGGCGAAGTGACAAGAAAGAAATGCTGTAAGGAGATGCAGTGTTTTATCAGCGGCACAGCACACCACATCAATGTGGCGGCACGACTCTCCAGGGCTGTGTCGGCGCCCTGATGGAAGGCAATTTGTCACCAGCCCCACAGCGGTATTGTATTGTAAGCGATGGAGCTACTTTGCTAAGGTGCCACTGCTCTTGTATTGGACGACAAACAGCCTGCCGTGTTCGTCACAGTCTTCGACACAAAACAGATAGATTACCGCCTTATTGTTATGAAGACAAAAGGGGCCAACCGCGGTATCTTGTAACCGAAAACACCATGCTCTACTTCGCTATTGACATAATGTTTCTATTAACAACGTCTTTGATGTAAAATATGTCTTTCGTTCCGCTCTTGTACTGTGCCCCGCGTAGAATTTCGAGCGTCAGACAGGGATGTATAGTAAGTTCGACTACAAAACTTTGCAATCTACATAAAATAAACATAAAAAATACAAAACAAAGGTAATGGAATGCAGTCGAATGAAGTCTCGTGATGTAAGAAATATTACATTAAGAAACGAAGTCTTAAAAGGATGTAGATGAATGTTGTTACTTGGGTGGCTAATGCTGTCAGAAGTAAGGACACTAAATGCAGACTAGCAGAAACAAAGAAGGCCTTTCTAAAGAAAAGAAATTTGCTGACTTCAACATTGATATAGGAATTAGAAAGGCAATTTTGAAACTTTTGTATGGAACGTGGCATTGTATGGAAGTGAAACGGTGTTACAGAAGAATGCTGGAGGTGGGATGGATATCACGAATGAAGAGATAATGGATCGAGTTGGTGAGAGGAGATTGATTTGGTAAAATTTGATGAGAAGAAGAGATAGAATGATAGCGCACATCTTAAGACACCCAGGACTTGTTCAGTTAGATATTGAGGGAAGTGTGGGAGGTAAGAACGGTAGGTGTAGGCCAAGGTACGAATATAACAAGAAGATTAGAGCATATGTAGGGTGTAGTAGTTACCTAGAAATGAAAAAGATAGCACAGGATAGGGTGACATGGAGGGCTGCATCAAACCAGTCTCTGAACTGACGTTTCAGATAACAACAACAACAACAACAACATGTACTGAAAGTCATTGTGAAACGTGAATGTTATTAATTTGCATACGGGATTTTCATTGCAATGAGTCATGTGTGTTAGTGAAATTGTGTTCATGAAAATTATGTGGTACTGTGCTAACCTCATTTATCTGAGATTTTAGGTACCGGTACTCGACAACGGCAGCATGTATCTGTATGAAAAGAGGAATGTGAAGAATGGTTCTAGAGGACGAATGGACCGAAGTTTAGAGATATAGATATTGGACAACCATGAGTTGTGATCCAGTTTGCAGCCTGAGGCGTCTTCTCTCTCTCTCTCTCTCTCTATCTCTTTTTTTTTTTTTTTTTTTTTAACTGATTTTACCACGGATGTTTTTAAATGCTATTTGTTGGGCGCCGACCTAGAAAGATCCTTTGACCCTGAAAGAGAATTGAGCCAACGGCACGTGGTGTTTCCAAGCGGTCACCTATCCAAGTACTGACCACGACCAATGTTGCTTAATTGCGGTGGTATGGCCGTTTGCTACCTCAGATGTTAGTTTTATTCACTTTTATTTTTCTGAATTTGAAGTAACTTACAGTAATGCTAGTAATGTTAATTAGGATTTTTGTTAAGAAGGAAGCGATATTTTCCAGTGTAGACTTAGTTAATGTAACTTTAAGACTTTTCAATGTGCGCAAAACACTAATTATAACACATATAATACTATAACATGCCCGTAAAATATGGGCTACACACTATTAAACAAAGAATGACATGTTTCGTTCTACAAGAACACTTTCAGGTTCTATCAAATCACTTTAAATCATGTTTATATAATTATGTACAATATAGTTTACGTTGCGTAAACTTGTCGGTGATTCACAGTTGCTGATACTAAGAACAAGTAATGACAAATAATTGTCCGCCTCGGTGTGGTGTAGTGGTTAGTGTGATTAGCTGCCACCCTCGGAGGCCCGGGGTTCTCTCAGCCTCGGGAGGTCAAATGAGTAGAGGTGGGTTCGATTCCCACCTCAGCCATTCTAGAAGTGGTTTTCCGTGGTTTCCCACTTCTTCAGGCGAATGCCGAGGTGGTACCTAACTTAAGGCTACGGCCGCTTCTTTCCCTTTTCCTTGTCTATACCTTCCAAACTTCCCATCCCCCCCACAAGGCCCCTGTTCAGCATAGCAGGTGAGGCACCCTGGGCGAGGTATTGGTCATTCTCCCCAGTTGTATCCCCCAACCCAAAGTCTGAAGCTCCAGGACACTGCCCTTGAGGCGGTAGAGGTGGGATCCCTCGCAGAGTCCGAGGGTCTAAATGTTTCTGAACTCATCTAAGTTGCTTCAAACATTACTTTCAATATCGAATATGGTTTTTTTTCAATGCTATGTGTTCGGGGCGTCGACCTATAGAGATCTTTTGCCCCTACTTGCACCATGTGATATGAACCTGCGCGTAACTGGAATGGAGGAAGAGGAAAGGAACGTTAAGAATGACACAAACACCCAGTCCCTAGGCCAGGGATGTTCATCATTTACAATTAAAAACAACTGACCCAGTCGGGAATCGAACCCGGAGACCCCTACACCGCGGGGCCGGACTCGAATATTTGGAATAACAACAATACTTTAATGTATGTCATTAATTTACAGTCACGTCACATGTAATTAACGTATTGTAGCAGGTTCAAGCAAAAATGTGTTCTTCTTATCATTATTCAAGTTATGTTGATCATCATCATCATCATCTGTTTACCCTCCAGGGTCGGCATTTTCCCTCGGACACAGCGAGGGATCCCACCTCTACCGCCTCAAGGGCAGTGTCCTGGAGCTTCAGACTCTTGGTCGGGGAATACAACTGGGGAGAATGACCAGTACCTTGCCCAGGCGGCCTCACTTGCTATGCTGAACAGGGGCCTTGTGGAGGGATGGGAAGATTGGAAGGGATAGGCAAGGAAGAGGGAAGAAAGCGGCCGTGGCCTTATGTTAAGTACCATCCCCGCATTCGCCTGGAGGAGAAGTGGGAAACCACGGAAAACCACTTCCAGGATGGCTGAGGTGGGAATCGAACCACCTCTACTCAGCTGACCTCCCGAGGCTGAGTGGACCCCGTTTCAGCCCTCATACCACTTTTCAAATTTCGTGGCAGAGCCGGGAATCGAATCCGGGACTCCGGGGGTGGCAGCTAATCACGCTAACCACTACACCACAGAGGCGGACCAGAATGATTATTATTAGTATTATTAGCTATAGCCGCCTCTGTGGTGTAGTGGTTAGCGTGATTAGCTGCCACCCCCGGAGGTCCGGGTTCGATTCCCGGCTCTGCCACGAAATTTGAAAAGTGGTCCGAGGGCTGGAACGGGGTCCACTCAGCCTCGGGAGGTCAACTGAGTAGAGGTGGGTTCGATTCCCACCTCAGCCATCCTCGAAGTGGTTTTCCGTGGTTTCCCACTTCACCTCCAGGCGAATGCCGGGATGGTACCTAACTTAAGGCCACGGCCGCTTCCTTCCCTCATCCTTGCCTATCCCTTCCAATCTTCCCATCCCCCTACAAGGCCCCTGTTCACCATAGCAGGTGAGGCTGCCTGGGCGAGGTACTGGTCATACTCCCCAGTTGTATCCCCCGACCGAGAGTCTGAAGCTCCAGGACACTGCCCTTGGGGCGGTAGAGGTGGGATCCCTCGCTGAGTCCGAGGGAAAAGCCGAACCTGGAGGGTAAACAGATGATGATGATGATTATTAGCTATCACGTTTAATTAGTTTCTTACTTGCTGTGAAGTGTATGAAGAGACTAGATGGAAATCACAAAGCTAAGCTCAGTATGGGTCACAGACACTAGGAGTGTATGTGGAGACAGTTGATATGTCGCGTCGCGTGCTCGTACAGCAGCTGAACGAGTGAATATCAAACACGCAGAATAATTAGCCGAAGCTTTCAATAACAGCGGCACGTCAGAGAGCGTGCGGCGAGGGCGTGTCGCGCAGGAAACAATGGCCAGAGACCATAAATTAGACGGAAATTATTCAGCCGTATCGGGTATCGACGAGAGTCCGTTAATCACATCTGAGAGCCGTACGACCGCACGCTCTGACAGACATGAAGTCAAGCCGCACCCTTCACCCAGCAGACTGAAACGTAAGAAATACTGCGCTGGTACCCAGTTGTTTTAATTAGCCCCACCTTCTGCTCAAGAGGAAGTACGCATCTTGCATTCATTTATTTCTTTTCTGGCCTTTTTCCCAATTTACTGGGATTGTCAGGGCATATGTACTTGGCCTAGTTTTTCTTCTTCTTCTTCTTAATCCGTTTACCCTCCAGGGTCGGTTTTTTCCTTGGACTCAGCGAGGGATCCCACCTCTACCGCCTCAAGGGCAGTGTCCTGGAGCTTCAGATTCTGGGTCGGGGGATACAACTGGGGGGATGACCAGTACCTCGCCCAGGCGGCCTCACTTGCTACGTTGAACAAGGGCCTTGCGGGGGGATGGGAAGATTGAAAGGGATGCACAAGGAAGAGGGAAGGAAGCGGCCGTGGCCTTAGGCTAGGTACCATCCCGGCATTTGCCTGGAGGAGAAGTGGGAAACCACGGAAAACCACTTCGAGGATGGCTGAGGTGGGAATCGAACCCACCTCAACTCAGTTGACCTCCCGAGGCTGAGTGGACCCCGTTCCAGCCCTCGTACCACATTTCAAATTTCGTGGCAGAGCCGGGAATCGAACCCGGGCCTCCGGGGGTGGCAGCTAATCACACTAACCACTACACCACAGAGGCGGACCTTGACCTAGTTTTACGGATGGATATCCTATGTTCCCGTCAGACAACTTTAGCTACGCACGCTGTAGCGCTGAAGTTTGATTCGGTTCATTTTGTCAGAACTTGAATTAATTATGATAAATTATAATGTTATGGTTTTTATGTCCCACTAACTACTTTGACAGCCTGGCCCCGCGGTATAACTGATTAATGTCCTGGTCTGGGGACTGGGTGTTTGTGTCGTCCTTAACGTTCCTTGTCTCACATTCAACACTCTACAATTCCGCAATTCCACTTACACGCAGGTTCCTCTCAAATCTTCATAGGTCGACGCCACGAACAAATATCATTATATATATATATATATTTTAAATTATAAAAACTACTTTGACAGTTTTCGGAGACGAGGTGCAAACATTTGGTCCCGTGCTAGTGTATCTATTGACACGAGGCTGACGTATTTCAGCACCGTCAAGTAGCACCGGACTGAGCCAGGATCGGACCTGCCAAGCTGGGGTCAGAAGGCCAGCGCCTCAACCGTCTGAGGCAGTCAGCCCAGCTTGAATGATTGATATTTTTTTTTTGCTAGGGGCTTTACGTCGCACCGACACAGCTAGGTCTTATGGCGACGATGGGATAGGAAAGGCCTAGGAGTTGGAAAGAAGCGGCTGTGGCCTTAATTAAGGTACAGCCCCAGCATTTGTCTGGTGTGAGAATGGGAAACCACGGAAAACCCTTTTCAGGGCTGCCGATAGTGCGATTCGAACCTACTATCTCCCGGATGCAAGCTCACAGCCGCGCGCCTCTACGCGCACGGCCAACTCGCCCGGTGATTGATTGATTGATTGATTGATTGATTGATTGATTGATTGATTGATTGATTGATTGAATGAATGAATGAATGAATGAATGAATGAATGAATGAATGAATGAATGAATGAATGAATGAATGAATGAATGGATACTCTTCTCTCCCGGTCATGGATGACCATCAAATGACGAGAGAGTATGCGCTTATTATAATCCAAATTATTACATGGAGTTAGTTTAGATAGTATTACAAATTACTAAAGATATTCCAATTAGTGAAATGATACAACAATATTAGAAATATATGTTACATACCCAATACATATTATACAACCTTGTGAGGCACTTCCTAAACCTATACCGTGTTGAAAAAAAATCCGGATACCTCCACTTGTACATTCATATTACATATGAATGGGCGAAGGAAATGAACAGAATCCCCTTCCTCCCAGCCATGGTTGATCACCAACCGTGGGAGGGAACACCCGCCCATCGCAGTCACATGCAATTAGCTTCGTTTTTTTTTCTTTTTACAAATTGCTTTACGTTGCACCGACACAGATAGGTCTTATGGCGATTATGGGATAGAATAGGGCTAGGAGAGGGAAGGAAGCGACCGTGGCCACAATTAAGGTACAGGTTCAGCATCTGTCTGACGTGAAAAAATGAAACCACGGTAAACCATCTTCAGGGCTGCCAACAGTGGGGTTCGAACCCACTATCTCCCGAATGCGAGCAGACAGCTACGTGACACCAAACCACGCAGCCACTCGGTCGGTGATTCGGCTCTTAACGTCAGGGACTATTCAAAGGGACGGCCGAGTAGCTGTCTAAAATCATAGTCGAAGCTCCCTCGTATTGTCCTTAATAATGGAATGTGACCTATAAGAAATAAACAGTAGCCTCGTCCTAAGATCAATCAATCAATCAATCAATCAATCAATCAATCAATCAATCAATCAATCAATCAATCAATCAATCAATCAATCAATCAATCAATCAATCAATCAATCAATCAATCAATCAATCAATCAATCAATCAATCAATCAATCAATCAATCAATCAATCATCGTATGGCCTCATCTGCCGTATGCAAGTACTTGACACCACTTTGGGTACTTGTGCGTCAATTTCGAAGTTCCGGTTTTTCTACCAGAGGGCAGTGTAACCGGGAGTCTGTTGAGCGATGTATGGCTGAATGTTATGAACCGAATCGAACTATCTATCGTTGGCTATCCTGAGAATTGCTTTCAGTGGGATCCCTAAATACTCTCTCATACGTGCAGAGATCTGTAACATATCTTAGCATCCTCGTTAATATGATTACTCCAATATGGATCATTCCTTATATTAACACATATGCCCGTAATATTCAAAGAAGCGTTTTGACAGTTTGGGCTGGAGGGAGAAACATTGCACGGTGTTGCCACATTTCCTTTCTCCTTCCCATCGGCTTTCGCCTCACTTGTACGTTCGCTTAGACCGCTATGTTCTGTCGAGCATAGCTAAGAAGTGAGAGGTTTGGCAACTCCAAGCAACACGAGCCGGCTAGCATGGCAACCGCAGTAGTTCCACCCACGTTTCCATGACAACCATACTCTCTGCTCTCTTTTCCCCAACTAGGCAAGCAGTAAACGGACATCCCTCTAAAGTACTGTCAGGACGCATTTTTTAACTTTACCACCATAGGCAGTTAAAATATGTAAATACAGTACAGTATTTAAATAATATCGCATTTTGAGGATAGATCTTGGAAACATTCTATATGTGCGTGGACTCGCCCTTTTCTCACTAGATCTTCCACAATTCTGTTCACAATTTAAGTAAATCAAGTAAACTATGTAAATCAAACAGTTCAGTTGAAATTGCACATAAAAAATTCGCTTTAAATCCGTCAAGACTTTAATATAGCGATAAATTTTACGAAAATTCCGATGTGATGAATTTCCTCATAACTCTGAGTAGCTTTCAGTTCATATTGCAGGGACACCTACGATGGAAGCAGGCGCACGGCTTATGTTGACGAACGAGCGCCTCTCCCTCATTCTCAGACATCAAATATGATCCCGAGCTCCCCTGGAGCGGGGACAAGCGAGCGAAGTAATCGGCTTGGAGAGAGTCGTGTCTTAAATACTACTGGAGGGAGTAAACAGAGGGAGGTCACTAATGAGCCGGATATACAACCCTGTGTGTAGGCGTGAGCAGGGAGAGAAGGGAATTTTAAGTTCTATAGCAAATCTGAGTTAGGTAGAAATATAGTACCGTAACTACAGTACTACTCACTGATTTTTACAATCTGAATCTGAATTAAATTGAAATACAATATTAAAATGCTCATGAAATAAAATATTTTATCGTCGGACTATGTACTCACACTTAGTTCTTACCTGATTACTTACATTAGTTCTTACCTGATCACTTACACGTACAATATTCGATGGGTGCCAGCTGCAACTCATTGCAGCAGTAATAGAATGAGAGTCTTAAATATCTCTCGGGTGTAGAGTAATAAGCTTACTGTGACAGCATAACATATAGGTTCTGGGAAAAGGAGATTGTCGTTTTGTTTCCCCATTAAATTGAGGTTATATAATTCTGCCATTAAAATAAAACGATAAATTAATTTGATAATGAAAAAAAATTCTTTAAATTTTGACTTTAAATAGCAAGATTTGATGAGGTAATTAACATTGTAATATAAAACTATGTTACAACTGAAAGAAACTAGGCATTAAATTTGAAATCCTATTGACCGGACATTTAAAAGTGTTATTACGATGAATTCCTTTGAATTGGTAATCCTGTAGGTATCTCAAGCCTAACTTGGTGATGTATCATTTTTGTTTCACTGACGAGATATAGCATGGCTTGAAATGAGATTCACACTTCACAAAGTAATTCACTGATAAATGTTAGTCTGAATTGCGACGACTCAATATTCAGCTGTCACCGCACTGGCACAAAAACTCGACCGATTAGACACAGGAAAAACACTCCGAACATTTAATCCATTTGGTAACTGACGACTAAGTATCCATGTGACTGCTGCTTCTCCATCTCAGTGACTGACAAACTGTGGCCTTACTCTCCATACGACTATCCATTGACCAAGGCTCCATCCATCTGACTTCACTGACCATCTCTGGCCTCACTCTCCAAATGACTGACTACTATAGAAGACTGGTCCTAGTATATACAGACACTAGCTGTCACACCTACGTAATCTCTAAAAATAACTATGATGTCGCTCCTACCCAACTCAAAGTGTTACAGGTTGTAGTGAAATAGCCTAAAACGATCTAGGTGTTCCCTAAATACGAGCTCATCGATAAATGCATACAATGACAGAAGCGATGACTCGACAGTTACGGCAGCAGTATTGCACCATGTGTTGCAATGTCAAAATGCTTCACAAATCATATTCATATATGATATTAGATAGTAAGTCTCACTTTACATGGTTTTAATGCTAATATTCACGCACACATATATACACAACACATTAAATACAACAAAGCAAGTGATAATTAATTAATACATAGCGAAATCAGATTTTAGAATTGAATCAAACAATAATAATAGTACAATAATAGTAATAATACAGATACACTGAGAATAATAATAACACAGATATAATAATAATAATAATAATAATAATAATAATAATAATAATAATAATAATAATAATAATAATAATAATAATAATAATAATAATAATAATAATAATAATAATACAGATACAATAATGATATTAAGAACACAAATTAAATAACGATAATAGCAATAATAACAAAATAATACAGATGAATACTTTTAACGGGATTTGAACCGTTACAGTACCGATCGACAAACGTCGACGACCTGTTCTTAATGGCAGACTGTGTGATGCAAGTTTTAGTCTAATATTTAGATTTTTGAAAAGAAATGCAGCGAATATAATATAGTTTCTATTTTTTACAACGTACTTTACGTCGCACCCACACAGACAGGCCTTATGGGGTGGAAAAGAGCTAGTAGTGGGAAGGAAGTGACCGTGGAATTAATTTGCCTGGCGTGAAAAAGGGAAACCACGGAAAACCATCTTCAGGGCTGCGGACACTGGGACATCGAACCCACTATTTCCTGAATGCAAGTTCACAACTGCGCGACCCTGTTACCATTTTCAAGATTAAAATAATGTCAGTGAGTAAGCAGCCGAAGAAGTAAGGAATACAATACTGGAGTACGTACATGGCTTCAAGTACTCACGGTGTATCAAAGCTAATGCGTGAGCTCGCAGTTGTTACTAACGGTACTCTGTAAGAATGAGGTGAGCTTCCAGGAGAAACTGTCCTTACATCGATATGTTTTCAGGCTATCTTTGTTGCGCGGGAGCGAAAGCAGAGAAGGGTCAGGATATCTTACTCGTAATCTGCAAGTAAGCAAGCAGCTCTGTGTATTTGCCTACAGTAATTAGACTGGTACTGATTTTTGGTGCAGACTGAGAGTATCTCAGGGCCATGTGCTTCCCCATAAGCGAAAATCTGGTTCCTTAAGTTTTTGGATTTCCTGACGAGGAATCGAAACTACGTCCTTTTGGCTCCTAGCAATGTGGTTTCGATGGAAAGAACGGGCATATCGCATTATGTTTATGCAGTTCTAACCAGAAGTTCGGTTCCGGTGAGTACGTTTCGTACTCAAATAAATTTATACACAGGCTCTTCTCATGTCATTTCCGCGTATGTGTGAGTAATTACTATACTCCGGGACACCTTTTGAACAGTCTAAAGCGGAAGTAACGTCATTGCCTCGTCACACTCGCCATGGTTGCCAAATGAACCGGCGCACGATTGAAAGTTGTACCCCAACACTATAACACAGCACAGCTCACCGGTTGTAACATGAGCACATTTGAAAGAATTAATGCTTTACCGTACTCTTATTAGTGGAGTCCCACTGCCACTGCTGTTTTAAACCTACGTGGTCAAGACATCTACTGAATAAGTATGGCAGCTCCGCACTGGCGACAGCATTGCCGTAACTCATGCTGGACAGGAGGCATGAAACACGCGCCCCCTTTCCCCTCTCCTACAATGTGACAGCACCGGGCACAGCTCCTCTCACCCGCGTCTTTCCCTGGCCAATACCCTCTCTTCCGCTTTAGTCTGCTCAAAAGTCGATCCGGAGAATAGATAACTATATCCAACGTTGACAATCAAATCTCAGAGAAATTGTCTCATTGAGCCTTTATCTACGCATATGAATACTTCTTACATAATAAACTGTTATTTTTTAACGCAGACTTATTTATTCAATTTATTTTTCAATTAACATATGTGAATAGTACTAATTTCACAAGTAAAATATTTTCGTTTTCATCCAATCAAAGTGATTGCCTTCAAAACTCTATAAAACCTTAGGAATATTTGTCAAGTGAGAAAACTTCAACTCATGCCAAGTATCACATTCTTCGAAATTACTAGGTCAATTCATTGACATTCGACAATACGAAGTTACATTATCGTACAATTTTAAGTGGCTATTATTTCTGCGAGTTCGATTTTATTGACATTCGACTCCGCTTACTTACCTTTTAAGTGTTAAGACGGAATTGCGTGCTCGATTTTATTGACATTCGGCCACACAGAATTTACTTCAAATGATTAATCTCAGAACACGGGGTAGATTCTAGTGACATTCTACCGTGTGATAGTTATTGATTCATTCTTCGAGTACACGATTTCTACGTGTTATGAACCTTGTTTATATCATTAATATATCTCTTTCTCATCTGTGCGCCAACGGCCGTAGCCGTGTTGAAACACCGGATCCCGTGAGATCTCCGAAGTTAAGCAACATTGGGCGTAATCAGGAGTTGGTGGGGGTAAGGGAATGTAGGAGCGGAAAGGAACTGGCCACCCTACCGCACGTAAACTCCGGCTCAGGAAAAACCTCTCCGGAGGTTCGGACCTGCCTTCGGGCAGAATAACTCTTACCTTACCTCTCATCTGTGCAGAAGCCGCTTTCCAAATTAATACGTCGAGGGCATAAGCGCGTGTATTCACGTTCATCTTATACGTGATCAATCTCGACGCCCATACTACTAGAACTTCCAGATCGACTAGACCTTCTAGGAATTCTAGACCATCAGAACGTCTACAATTTCCATCGAGGGAGGAATCGTGGTTCCATGTTGCAGAGAGGGGACCCATGGTAGTACGAGAGTAGCAACCGGATTTCGAGAAACGTCGCCAGCCGTAGGACAAGGAAAGGACACATCCCAGTATTTCTTCTGTACAGAGGTGATATGAAAGTTGAACTTTTGTTAATAAACTCAGTTTTATTGAATCAGACATTATTCCAACGAACCTCTCTGTAGCACTCCATTTCTGTACCGTACACGCCCTGCGTTGAATCTTATGCACTTCTAGCCCAAGTACGGCATTTAGGTTACAGTATATATTCATCCTTCCATCAATTCTGGCGGTTTGAAAATGTTCCTCTTTAGTGCACTCATGCGTTACTCTGAATCAAGTTTAATGATTGACGACGAGTTTGATACTGATGTTGATGTGCCAATTGTCATAACGGCCGATTTGAATATAGACATCCAAAGAAATGAAAAGGCATTTCATTTTCTCAAACATCACTTCAATTTGAATGGTGTACCGAGCCACTATCCCGGCACATTGGGCAATTCATTTATTGATCTTACTTTTATTCGTAATAGTACTCACTATTAAATTATGTCTCTTATTTCTCATCTCACAGACCCGAACTACACAGAGTTATTGCCCACATTTCAAGTGTACCACGTTTTACGGAATCAGATTTATTATCCACATAATATTTGTCTTTTATTTCCAATAAGTAAGTCTACGAAATTTGCCGATGATATTGTTATTTTATCTGAGACTGCAGAAGATCTCGAGAAGTTGCTGAATGGTGTGGATGAAGTCTTGGGTAAGGAGTACAAGATGAAAATAAACGAGTCCAAAACAAAAGTAATATTAGATTAGGAAATGAAGTCTTAAAGGAAGTAGATGAATATTGTTACTTGGGTAGTAAAATAACTAACGATGGCAGAAGTAAGGAGGACATAAAATGCAGATTAGCACAAGCAAGGAAGAGCTTTCTTAAGAAAAGAAATTTGCTTACTTCAAACATTGATCTCGGAATTAGAAAGATGTTTTTAAAGATTTTCATGTGGAGCGTGGCATTGTGTGGAAGTGAAACATGGACGATAACTAGCTCAGAAAGAAAGAGAATACAAGCTTTTGAAATGTGGTGTTACAGAAGAATGCTGAAGGTGAGATGGATAGATCGAATCACGAATGAAGAGATACTGAATCGAATTGGTGAGAGGAGATCGATTTGGCTAAATTTGACGAGAAGAAGAGATAGAATGATAGGACACATCTTAAGACATCCAGGACTTGTTCAGTTGGGGTTTGAAGGAAGTGTAGGTGTAAGAACGGTAGGGGTAGACCAAGGTATGAATATGACAAGCAGATTAGAGCAGATGTAGGATGCAATAGTTATGTAGAAATGAAATGGTTAGCACAGGATAGGATGGCGTGGAGAGCTGCATCAAACCAGTCTATGGATTGATGACTCAAACAACAAGTCTACGAAATCGTCAAAACCCCTGCGGCCGTTACAACGAAATTTTTTCATACGCGGTGTATACCTCGATGACTCAGAAGCATTTATGATGTCGAGGCGATAGGGTAATATTGTCAATGATTCTATGTATATTAAAATAGGCTAACTACAAGCGAGAAGTTTATATTTCTACCCCGATGTTTTCTCTCCGAGTAGATCTCTCCTCAGTTTATTGAGTACACCAAAAGCCTCTTGTTTCTCTCCGGTTGTCTGATATGCACTTCAAAGCGCTCCATATGTGGTCCATGTATTAAACATCGCCACACGTCAGACTTAAGCTGGAATTACACAGCAGTTAACCCTGAGCTTTGTAACACGAATAAGGTGTCGAGTCAATACAGAGATTTACCATAGATGCTCATATATCCTCACAACTGTAAGTAGCTTGGCGTTACTATTCTAGCTGCTCTGTTTAGATATCGTGATTACAATATTAGGAAATAATAATAATAATAATAATAATAATAATAATAATAATAATAATAATAATAATAATAATAATAATAATCTTCCTTTCTTAATCAGTTTACCCTCCAGGGTTGGTTTGCCCCTCGGACTGAGCGAGGGATCCCACCTCCGCCGTCTCAAGGGCAGTATCCTGGAGCGTGAGACTTTGGGTCGCAGGTTACAACTAGACAGGAGGGCCAGTACCTCATCCAGGCGGCCTCACCTCCTATGCTGAACAGGGGCCTTGTGAGGGACGAAAAGACTGGAAGGGATAGGCAAGGAAGAGGGAAGGAAGCGACCGTGGCCTTAAGTTAGGTAGCATCCAGGCATTTGCCTGGAGGAGAAGTGGGAAACTACGGAAAACCTCCTCGAGGATGGCTGGGCGGGAATCGAACCTCTGTCATCTCAGCTGACCTCCCGAGGCTGAGTGGACACCGTTGCAGTCCTCGTATCACGTTTCAAATTTCGTGGCAGAGCCAGGAATCAAACCCGGACCTCGGGGGTGGCAGCTAACCACACTAACCACTACACCACAGACAATAATAATAATAATAATAATAATAATAATAATAATAATAATAATAATAATAATAATAATAATAATAATTTACCGAGCAAGTGCCTGTGCGGTTTGGTCACGTTCCTATCAGCTTGCATTCGGGAGATGGTGGGTTGGAACGGCGCTGTCGGCGGCCCTGAATATGGTTTTCCGTGGGTACCCATTTTCACATCAGGCAATTCTTTGAATTATTAGACGATGTTCTAATTCCCTTGCAAGACTTTTGAAGACTTCTCAAGTATTGCAAGAGATCGACAATAAACTTGTGAATTATTGAAAATTCTTGTGAAGTCTTGTGAAGTCCTAACTTTGAGAAAATATGAACGTGTACAACAGGCTTAACGCGCATGGAGGATGTAGATGATTCAAGGAAGCTGATTTTACATATATTATATGACTTCTTTCTATACTGTATTGTTACGAATAAAACTCCATCTGTTTCATCACTCTAATCTATTTCAGGATGACCCAAGAAATGCACATACACAATTCTAATTAGTTATGAATGGCCGCACTTACTAATTACAAGTCTATTCACAAGTCTCTCTTCCTTACAGCACAGTAGGAGGTCCAGCCCGTTGCTATACCTGCGGACGCTTAATCCTTATTTTCATTTCCCTCAAGCCCAGTCACCCCATACAGCAGCTGTGTGTAGACAGCTGGATCTGAACGCAGGGCTACGGGCCACTGCACACACGATGGCTGTTCGTTCGTTCGTTCGTTCAATTCCACAGACAGTCCAGTAATTCACACAGTAACATGCAGCGAACAACTAAATAGCTCAACAGTATTCAACAGCAGGACGATACTCACAACAGCGAACATTAACACAGGTCATTTACCTTCACACTCGCGATAACGGCCTCCCTCGCTGAGCCTCAGTCGACAGAAATACACGAACACACAGTACAGTCCACTGCTCCATCATCTCCAGCCCACCCACTCACTGGTATCTCCGACACCACAACGACAGCTCGCTCGCAGAGACCTTGTATTTATACCTCGATGTTGGGCCACTAAGACATTCAGAGATCGGCTGGAGATCGAACTTACCTGTCGTATGTTCCAGAAATCGCATGGAGAAACTAGATGAAGGGAACATAGAGGAAGGGCCGTGGCATGTCCTCGGGCGGGCTGGGAAGTTCCCCGAGCTGGCTTAGTCATCCCCTTTCAGGTAATACCGAAGGGGCTGCGACAAGGCTGACGGTTGCATGAACACGTAACAGTTTCAAACATCTCTCTAGCCCAAAAACTTAGAGGAGTGAAAATAATTTAAAGCCTTACGAAAGTCTTGCCGTCTTTCAGATTGCATTGTAAAGCAATTTATTTCGTTCGTCTCTGTGCAGACGTTGTACACCTAAAACCGATGACATGTTCGGCTCGTCTTGTACAGATCTTTCTATTTGACTCCCATAGGCGACCTGCGCTTCTGTATGTAGGAATGGGATGATGATGTTAACGAAGTTGGCAGAGGGTGAAACTCGATGTTCGGGACATAGTCTACTCCTGTCGAATAACACTAAGGGTCTGTTCAAAGCTTTACGTCCCCAGTCGACGGAAAAATCACTATCAACATCTCCATATGAGCAGTGCGGAGAAGTTTGGAATTTAGTATGCAATCTAGTGGTTATAAATTGTATACTACCACCTCTCCCGTATCCTACCGGCCATATTCTCATGGTGAAACGATGATGGGGTTCGAACCCATCCATATCACGAATGCGAGGTTACAGCTACCTGGCCTGTATTGCAGTCAACTTGCTCGGTTGATTTTGTGAGGTACTATTAACATTTACACTGCTATTGCAAAAAAATGATTTCGTCTACCTTAGACAATCAGTTTCTAGTCAGGGCAGCTATGAGGCAGGGAGGCGTATGAGAATTGCCCGAAGAGATGGTCCGATAAACAGTTTAGGAAACACACAAAGAAACAACTTAAGGAAACGCCGGTGTTCACTATTTTTCTGTACGGTATTGAATCATGGACAATGAAGGCATCATATGTAAATCGGATGGATGATACTGAAATGTGGTGCTGGCGGCGAATGCTAGGTATTCCTTGGACAGCCATAAGAACTAACCTCTCCATTTTAAATGAATTAAATATTCAGTACAGGCTATCCACAACTGACCGATGTTGAATTCTACAGTACTTGGGCATGTGATTCGCCGTGTTGGAACTAGTTTTAAGAAACAATCTGTCCAAGGAAAGGTAGACGGAAAGTGCATTAGGGGTCGAACAGCAATTAGATAGTTAAATGCTCAGACCTCTATCAGAGGATCGGTTCTAATAAAGAGGCTTAGTCAGGAGATGCAACTAAGTTATAAGATCACAATTCCTTAGCTGTGAGGACAATGAGCCCGAAGAACAATAAATAAGGCAGGGCCTCTCAGGGTGCATGCGCGTGGTGCATGCACTGTGCACGGTGCAAGAGACGACTTGGCTTGGTCGAACAGAGTGCAGACCCCCCACTCCTCGATTTGGAGCAATAGCGCTTACTCTCTCTTTACTCACGCCTGTCTCGCTCGCTCCGCCTGTCTCCCTCTGCCCCACTTGCGCCGTAGCGCTCCAAATCCAGGCTGACTTGAGCCGAGCAGAGGCGAGTTGAGCCGAGCTTAGCCGAGTAGCCCAGAGACGAAGCGTTGATCCGAGCCATGCCGAGCGGCAGCGATGCACAGTGCACGGAGCTCTTGCGCCTCTATCTGCACGCGTGAGATTTTGGGCGTTTGAGAGGCCCTGAAATAAGGTATCACACTTAGTATCTGTCCATGAGCTCCCTCCGTGAATCAGTGGTAAAGTGTCGGCCGCCGGATTCTAAGATAACCGGCTCGAACACGCCAGAGGTAGTCGGATTTTTGAAGACTGGTAAAAAAGTCCACTCGACACTCCATGTCGCACGATGTCGGCATATAAAAGTTCTCTGGTGACACATTTCGTCTTTACCCGACAAAATGAATTAGAACTCAGCCAGAGACGCCCAGGAGAGATAGTTAACTTTGCCATCTACTAGGCCTAGGCAGATAGCGTCAAATTAAAATGCTTGCACACGGTCATACGATTATTACGAGGGGCGTACTATATTATTTTACACTTTATTTTTTGTACGTCCGCGTATGGTTCACATTTTACTTTTGAATGTGTTGACAAGCGTCTTGTTCCACCGTTTGGTAGCAGCACACGCACAGGGGCCAACTTATGCACTCGTCATAGCCTTTTCATAAGAACACTGTCGGCGTAGGAGCGGACAACATGGACAGTAACCGTCAGGGACAGCGCTATACGACTTGGTTTCTATGGAAAGAAGGCGTGACCACTGCAGAAATTAATTGGCACTTGATGGCAGTCTGTGAAGAACATGCGCCGTCACGGAAAACAGTTTACAACTGGGTGGAAGGATGGAAAACAGGGCGCACATCGGTGGACAAGGGAACCAGTTCTGAAAGGAATGTGACAGTGTGAACACGAGCCAACATTGCCCGGGTTGAACAGGAAACAAATGCATGACATTTATGGAAATGGAGGCAGCCACGAGAATTAGCCGAAACACCCTGCAGCGGATCGTTCACGGCCACTTACAGTTGGGGAAGGTGTCATCCACGTGGGTGCCTAGACTCTTGTCTGCAGACGAAAAACAGAAGCGTGTGGACGTGTGCAGAGAACTTTTGCAACGCCATGATCAAGATCCAACCGACTTCATGGCTAGGCTTGCGACAGATGATGAGACATGGTTGGCTCCATTACCATGATCCACAAACGAAACAACAATCGATTCAATGGAAGCATAGGGGCAGTCCGCCGCCAAAGAAATGTCGAGCGGTGCCATCAGTTGGCAAGCGAATAGCGACAGTATTCTGGGACATAAAGGGCATCAACCTTATTGACTGTCTGGAATTTAGGGCCACGGTTAACAGTGCAGCATATGTGGCAACCCTTAAGCGGTTACGTTGTGCCATTCAAAATAAGCGGCCAGAAAAATGGGCTAAAGGTGTGCTTCTGAAAAATGACAGTGCCCAGGAACATGAAGAAACCTCTGCGTGGTCACCGTTTTGCGGATTTTGCAGAACTGGACACAGCTGTCAAGGCATGGATACGCAGCACTCCGAAAGAATGGTTTCAGGAAGGTCTGGAGAAACTGACACATCGATGGCAAAAGCGTATACAATTACAAGGAGATTATATTGAGAAGGAGGACGCAATAACTGATGTGTAATTTACTTCATTTGAGTAGAAAAAAATAGAAGTGCAAAACAATATAATATGCCCTTCGTATTATTATTACTATTATGAACCTCCGTGGCTCAGGTGGCAGCGCGCCGGAGTTTCACCGCTGGGATTCGTGGTTCAAATCGCGGTCACTCCATGTGAGATTTGTGCTGGACAAAGAGTAGGCGGGACAGGTTTTTCTGCGGGTACTCCGGTTTTCCCTGCCATCTTTCATTCCAGCAACACTCTCCAATATAATTTCATTTCATCTGTCAGGCATTACTCATTGCCCCAGGGGAGTGCAACAGGCTTAGTCAGCCGGCACACTTTCGATCCTCGCAGCTAGATGGGGGCTCCATTCACTCCATTCCTGGCCCGGTCGAATGACTGGAAACAGGCTGCGGATTTTCGTTACTACTTTTATTAATCAGTCTGCAGTATTAAGAATCGAGGGCTTTGAAAAGAAGCAGCAATATAGAAAGGAGTGAGGCAGGTTTACAGTTTCCCCCCCCCCCCCCCCTCCATTTCAATGTTTATATAGAACAGGCAGTAAAGGAAATCAAAGAGGAATTTCGGAAGGGAATCACAACCCAAGGAGAAGAAATCAAAACCTTGAGATTTGCTGATGATATTGTAATTTCATCTGAGACTGAAGAAGATCTGAAGAAATTACTGAATGGTATGGACAGAGTCTTGGGTAAGGAGTACAAGATGATAATGAGTGCGTTCAAAACAAAAGTAATGAAGTGCGGTCGAATGAAGTCTGATGTTGCAGGAAATATTAGATTAGGAAATGAAGTCTTAAAGGAAGTAGATGAATTTTGTTACTTGGGTGCTAATATAACTAACGATGGCAGAAGTAAGGAGGACATAAAATGCAGCCTAGCGTAAGTCAAGGCTTTTCTGTAGAAAATAAATTTGTTCATTTTGAACACTGATATAAGAATTAGAAAGATGTTTTGAAGGCTTTTGTCCTGAGCGTGGCATTGTATGGAAGTGAAACATGGACGTTAACTAGCTCAGAAAGAAAGACAAGAGAAGCTTTAGAAATGTGGTGTTAGAGAAGACGCTGAAGGTGAGATGGATAGATCGAAGAACGAATGAAGAGATACCGAATTGAACTGCTGAGAGGAGATCGATTTGGCTAAATTTGACCAGAAGAAGAGATAGAATGATAGGACACATCTTAAGACAGCCAGGACTTGTGCGGCTGTAGGGTAGGGGTAGACCAAGGTATGAATATGACAAGCAGATTAGAGCAAATGTAGAATGCAGCAGTTACGTAGAAATGAAAAGGTTAGCACAGGATAGGGCGGCATGCAAGGCTACATCAAACCAGTCTATGGACCGATGACTCAACAATATTATTATTATTAATTTTATTATTATTATTATTATTATTATTATTATTATTATTATTATTATTATTAACATTATATTCGCCTCTATGGTGTAGTGGTTAGCGTGATTAGCAGCCACCCCCGGAGGCCCGGGTTCGATTCCCTGCTCTGCCACGAAATTTGTAAAGTGGTACGAGGGATGGAACGGGGTCCACTCAGCCTCGGGAGGTCAACTGAGTAGAGGTTGGTTCGATTCCCGCCTCAGCCATCCTCGAAGTGGTTTCCCGTGGTTTCCCACTTCTCCTCCAGGCAAATGCCTGGATGGTACCTAACTTACGGCCACGGCCGCTTCCTTCCCTCTTCCTGGTCTATCCCTTCCGAACTTCCCATCCTCCCACAAGGCCCCTGTTCAGCATAGCAGGTGAGGCCACCTGGATGTGGTACTGGTACTCCTCCCCAGTTTTATCCCCAACCCAAAGATTCCGGGTCCAGGAAACTGCCCTTGATGCGCTAGAGGAATACCTCACTGAGGCCGAGGGAAAAACCAACCATGGAGGGTAATCATATCAAGAAAGAAAGAGATAGATAGAGAGAGAGAGAGAGAAAGAAAGAAAGAAAGAAAGAAAGAAAGAAAGAAAGAAAGAAAGAAAGAAAGAAAGAAAGAAAGAAGAATTATTAACATCATAGTACCGGGAAGTACACCCGCCCCGTTCATTCAAATGAAGCGCCTTGAAGAATGCCATCTACAACTAAAATGCGCAACACTAAAACTAGAAGTTTGGACTACAGATGTCTCTACTATAAATTTATATTATGCCCTCTAGTGTGAAAATTGACTACTAAAATTATCAAGTAATTTTATCTTCCCAGGTTTCCTCAACTGAATTGATTATTCTTTGTTTTTGGTGTGTTAAAGTTTACTATACATAAACCTCTTCCCGCCAACTTAAGATGTTGCCCAATAGAAAATTTTGTATATTTAATTTTCAGCCAATAAACTTTTTCTTGTATCTATGTAATTACTCAGTGAAAATTAGGGGCGTGTCGTGCCTTAGCCCAGAGCTTTTTGGAACCTTCTTCTAGGGTATAAAAGCTGTCACATTTTTCGGACCAGGTGGTCGTATTCTTCGCTCCAGTCTTGTGTGTGTGATTGTAAAGGAAGGCGGAGGTGCCTCGTTCATCCTCGAGATGTCCATCAGCTCAGCGTAATGGCAGTGCTGGTTTAACTAAGTGATAGTCTTTGAAAGCTAGCTCGAGTGGAAGGTTTCCAATCTTTAATAATGTAACTTCAATTTTCTAAAAAGTAAATTTCTTAACTTCTAATTTCAAACTTCGAATGTAAATCTCAAACAAACCAAAGGAACTTAAAACGCAATCAGGGAATAGAGAGTGAGATACCCTCTCGCGTCCCCATCAACTTAATTTGGAGGTGACTATGATTTCATAACCGTTTGGAATCTCTGTAAGTGAAATATTTTCTACATCTAGTCACCTCAGTAGTACAGGATTAGCCTCTGTAACTTCGGGCTATAAGCCCAAATAGGGTTTTAAATTTTCATTTCGATTTTCAAAGAGCGCAAGTGTCCACTTATTCACCATTTTGAGTTTTGGGCCAGTAACTTAACCTGTTGTTTTTCACAAAGGCCTGGAAGGATGGGTACTCGATACCTCTGTTAAACATTTTCATTCCTTTAATGTTAAGATGTTAGACTGTTGAGCATCTAAGACAGTAAACCGTCGTTGCCGGGAGAAAACCTCCTATGTGAAATATTTTAGCTTAGAACTTTGGCCGGTAAGGTTCTGTCATCTAAGATGCAATATTGTGTGAATATGGTCAAGGCATTCTCGCTCTTCATAACGTGTGTGCTGCGGGTCAGTATATCTCCTAAAATATTATCACATACGAGGTTTTGTCCCGGCAACGACGAAGTGCTGTTTGATAATTATTGTAAGATGTAAGTTGTGCCTTTGATAGGCCTGGACATTTGTTGAAAATGTAAATTTTATTGAGCAGAAACGCTCTGTTTATTAATGTAAATGTTGAATGGTGCCTTTGGAAGGCTATAGTGTTGTAAGGTTTAGTGAATAGTCTCCTACACAAACTTGTAGAGCAGGAGGCTCTTGACTTGGTGTAAAAGAAATCGGAAGATCCGTCTCCTTGACTGTTGTGTGAATGGAGCAGCAGTGCTCAAAGAAAATCTTAAATGTGGGAGCTCTAAGCTCAGATTGTTAATTGGCAATTTGTTGATTTTTCCAACTTTGTACCTATGCTAAGGAGCTAGTTCTGTACCCTGAAGTCTTGTTTTGTCGCTTGGAGAATTGTTTTGTTAAAAATAACATCTGAAAGGGAAAAAAAGGAGAAGGAAATATAACTTTAAAGTTTTAAATTAATCTTCTCATTATCGTATATCGACCCATTCATTCCCGCACCTTCTTTCACCTCTGTCCACCACGATATCCCCGTAACAATTATTATTAACTTTATTATATGTGGATGAACAAAAATTTCCTCTGTTGGAATTAAATCTGAAAACACAGGACAGAATTCATGAAAATGAGGAGAAGCAGCTTACACAAAGAGGTGCACTCAACGGCTAGAATCTCCTGTTTATTTGGAGTAACCCTACTCGAAAATGGCTGACCTTAATGAATGCGGTCAGTTCTCTAACTCGGTGTGAATTTATCAGTGACAGGTGCAGATTGGATTTCGTGCAGGATCTGTGTCTAACCTCGCACTGCGTGCACAGAACGAGACCTGTCCGAAAGCGTTCATCGCACTTGACATGACCTGAAATGAATCAATTATTTTTACAGCAAACTTCCCACAAGAAGCAATCCTAAACTCTCACCGGGATCGATTAATAATAGTAACATATCAAACCTCGTCAGACATCACAAAACAAAAGCTTCTAAAATCTGAAAGACATATTTTTCACATTTTATAATAATAATAATAATAATAATAATAATAATAATAATAATAATAATAATCCTTACGTCACACTAAGACTTTTTAAGGTTTTAGGAGACGCCGAGGTTCTGACGTTTGTCCCGAAAATGTTCCTTTCCCAGTATTCGGGAGATAGTGGGTTCGAACCCAACCCTCGGCAGTCCTGAAAATGGTTCACCGTGGTTTCCCATTTTCACAGCAGGCAAACGCTGGGGCTATACCTTAATTAAGGGCACGGCCGCTTCCTCCCCACTCCTAGCCCTTCCCTGTCCCATCGTCACTATAAGACCTATCTGTATCAGTACAACGTAAAGCAACTTGTTAAAAAATTCTTTAATTGTTAGTAAATCTATCGACACGAATGTTACGTAGCTGAACACCTTCAAATACCACCGGACTGAGCCAGGATCGAACTCACCAAGTTGGGCTCAGAAGGCTATCGCTCTTTCGTCTGAGCTACTCAGCCTGGTTCAAATTCCGATTACACGTTACATGGCCTTTTAGCTGCAATAAAACTATTATTATTAATTCCGAGTACACACTGAAGTTCATTTTAAGGCTATTGATTAAGACGACCCTAACCTTTTACACAAACAAGTAGCCGAACAACAACTACTTAAATATTTAAAAATCGGAGAAATTTTAATAACAATGTTGTATGTTGTAAGGTTTCTTCATTTGTTCATTTGCTGCTAGCAATCCTCTCCGTCACTTGTTCCAGGTTCCAATATTTAATATTTACTGTCGTATCTTTCTTGGTTTACACCTGGATATCCGAAGCCAATATAAAAAAACATGTGGATCTTAGAAACCAAGGTACTTGGATATCCAAAACTAAACACATGAATGTCCGAAACAAAACACCTGAATATCCAAACAAAGTAAAACAAAAAACTAACACCTAGACAACAAAACAAAACAAACGAAACAAAACAAAAATCTGGATATCTAACCAAAATAAAACAAAACAAACAAACCAAAACTAACACTTGGATATCTAAACGAAACAAACAAAACAAAACTAGCACGTGGATATCTAAACAAAACAAACACATGGATTTCTAAACAAAACAAACACATGGATTTCTAAACAAAACAAAACAATAAACAAAACTAACACCTGGATATCTAAACAAAACGTAACTAACGCCTGGATATCCAAACAAAATAAAATAAACATAACAAAACAAACACCTGAATATCTAAACAAAACAAACACAACAAAACTAACACCTGGATATCTAAATAAAACAAAACGAACAAAAGAAGACTAACACCTGAATATCTAAACAAATCAAAACAAACAAAACCAAACTAACACCTGGATATTTAAACAAAACAAAATAAACAAAACTAACACCTGGATATCCAAACAAAATAAAACTAACAAAACAAAACAAACACCTGAATATCCAAACAAAATTAATCAAACAAAGCAAATACCTGGGTATCTAAACAAAACTAACACCTGGATATCTAAACAAAACGAAACAAAACAAAACAAAACAAAACTAACGTCTGGATATCTAAACAAAACAAAACTAACATCTGGATATCTAAACAAAACAAAACAAACAAAACTAACAGCCGGATATCCAAACAAACGAAAATGAACCAAAACGAAATAAAATAAACAAAACCTTACCGCGTACAGTACAGGTGATTAAAACCCTTGGCTTTCCTATCCAGGTGGTCTGTGGATAATGAAATGTCATGTGGACAATTTGACATCCTCGTCTGTACTCCTTGGCTTCCTCGACCAAGTCCGCTGCTTTTCGTATTAGACAAAAAGCGGAAGGGGTTATAACCCGAGTCACTGGCCCACGGTTCGAATTTCGTTAAGTGAATCTCGTTTTTGAAGTGAAGAATCACGTTCCATTAGTCTGGGGTCAACGAAAAACGGAGGTCCTGTTGCTATGATTACATCAACAGTAACATAAAACTATAAGCTTGCTTCTCCGGTATCAAGCAGCTCCTCACATGGTCTCAGTTCGAAATTAAAATCCTTGAATCTAACCCGGCGACTGTGGCTAAAAGATAAACTCATCATGAGGCCGACCTATCAATAATACAGTAGATTAGCAGGTGAATTTCGTCATTGTTCAGATGTTCAAGGACCTTCCTTTTTCCTTGTATATTGATTTAATCTGTTCATTATTTAGTTAAATCCAGTTTTAGTTCTATTTATTATATTTATTATTTAATGTGATATTATAAATACAATGTGGTTAAGTGTAGGAGAGGGACTAAAAACTACTTTCTCCACTGAACAAGGCACTAATCATTCATCGTCATTTGTTCTCTGCCTATCTGCAGGTTTCCGCATGCATTTTCCAAGCCGATCTGTCTTCTGCCATCCTTTTAGTCTTCCATTAATTTTCACACTGTCCACAATCTGATACTTCTTTCTTCCTATCAACCTTCTCTCTGCTACTTTTACTTCCAGTGACTGTGTATTAAACATTTTCTTCGTAAACATTGACCTAATCAATTCTTCCTTCTCTTTTGAATGGTTTTCTGTATTGTCGTCCTTTCTTCACTTGTTCTTTCCAATACTTCATTCTTTAGTTTGTGTTGGCAGCTGATCATATCCATTTTCTCCATACCCATATTTCAAAAGATTATAGTCTTCTTTTTTCCTCCCTTCTCAAAGACCAAGTCTCAGACCCATAAATAGCAACGTTCCACACAAAGCACTTCACTAACCTCTTCTTAAGGTCCATATTCAGCGGCCCACTCATCAGAACCCTTTGTTTCATGTATTCTTCTTTGGCCATTGTGATCCTGCTCTTCGAACAATATAGATCACTTCTGATTGTACTTCCTAAATATCTGAATACAGATACTTGTTGTTCTATTTCTTCACCTGAGAGAACTGTCTTTGCTGTTACATCCTTCTTCTTACTCATGATCACTGCCTTGTCCGGCTCCATGGCTAAATGCTTAGCGTGTTGGCCTTTGGTCACAGGGGTCCCGGGTTCGATTCCTGGCAGGTTTGGGGAATTTAAACCACCACTGATTAATTTCGCTGGCACGGAGGCTGGGTGTATGTACTTTCTTCATCATCGTTTCATCCTCATCACAACGCGCAGGTCGCCTACGGGAGTCAAATCAAAATACATGCTTCTGGCGAGCCGAACATGTCCTCGGACACTCCCGGCACTAAAAGCCATACGCTATTTCAACTTCTTTTTATCACTGCCTTAGTCATCTTTCTGTTAATTTTCATACCAGAGTTTTCAAACGAACTGCTCAAATTTTCCAACATGACATTCATCATTTTCTCAGTTTCTTCTAGGACTACCATGTCGACAACAAATCTGACGCATTTAATTTTCTTTCCTCCCACGTTAACACCTTGCTTACCTGGATAACAACAACGAATAATTTCCTCAAGCCATATATTAAATGAGGCTGGTGAAAGACAAAACCTTGGCTAATCCCTTTACCAATTTTTCTTCCTTCCGACAAATTCTGTCCTACTCTTACCCGAACTGTTTGATTTATATAAAGATTCCCTATTAGTCTTCCTTCTTCACTATATACTCCTTTTTCCTCCAGTACGTACATTAATTTCTCCCACCGTACTCTGTCAAAGGCTTTTCCAAAATCAATGAAAACCACAAACACCAATCTTCCTTTTTCAGTCTCCAATTTAAGGACTCGAAGCAGTACTTTTTCTGTAGGGGGATGAGACTTACCGTGCTGTGATAAATAAATAAATAAATAAATAAATAAATAAATAAATAAATAAATAAATAAATAAATAAATAAATAAATAAATACTACTCGTTGATCAGGAGTTTGATAGCCTTCGTCTCCCCTCTTTTTCAATCCGGATACTAACGATATCGACGCTAACGTTCCTTACACAAGTCACTAAATATGAATCAGTCTGAAGGAAACAGAAAAGGCTGATAAATGAGAACTAATTTTTCATTTCAGCTTATCTCAGCGAGTTCAGCAGGTTCCCTGTTGGTCGCCTTAAGAATGCAACAGCTCTCATCAGTCCCGAGTGATTTACTCAGATACTGAGCAGCATTAAAAGCCTCCAGCTTTAAGACCCGAACCCTCATCAGACCCACCCTTAGACGTGACTGGAGAAAGAATTGGGGGCATTGTAAATGATCTCGTGTCGCCAGCTCCTGAGGTCAGCGTGGAGGTATCAATAAACTTACTTCCTTGTCCAGAATAAAGGAGAATCAAAGGAAAATTCGACGTTGGTAACAGTTAAGTTTACTCAAAATCCTCAAAGTCCCATCATTTGTAATGTTGCCAGCTCTATTTTTCAGTTGAACAACTCTTATATCAGGGCTAATTTTTAATTAAAGGCCGTTTGCCAATAAAATTAGGACCACCGCATATTATTCCATTCTACATACCTTCAGCTACTTTCAACATTATTTACATGCTTAATCTAATATTTTATCGTTGCGTGAGACCAGCGATTTTTGCATACCCACGTCGTAGAAGTCTGCCGTCTGCGAGGAAAACCATTTTTGAATCGTCATTTTCACTTCGTCATCGAGGTGAGACGCTTTTCACCGAGGAAATTTTTCAGATGTAGAATGATGTGGTAGACAGTATGAGCTGTTCAAACGCAAGCAATTACCCAGTCTTTTGGCTGGCAGCAGTTCGAGGAGACTCCCTACAGCCCCGACCATTAACATGTAATGGTTCTTATTTTGGTGAGTCTCAAATTATCTGAACACGAAATTGGCAGAAAACGGTATCAGAATATCCACAGGAAATATGGAGCCGAAATAAATAAGCTAATGTGTCTCAAAATATTCGGGACCTCGCCTCACCTCAAGGACTTGCTATCTTGTTTGAAAGAAAACGTCCATAGTTCTTGCTTTTCAGGCAAGCAACTCAGTGTTGAAAACATCCGAGGGATATGAGCTACGAATTTCAGATAAATACAATATAATAAAGTATGAGAATATATTCTTTATTTATTCCTCAAAATTACAATCGATTTTTTCTTTTTTTGCTAGTTGCTTTACGTCGCACCGACACGGATAGGTCTTATGGCGACGATGGGACAGGGAAAGGCTAGGAGTTGGAAGGAAGCGGCCGTGGCCTTAATTAAGGTACAGCCCCAGCATTTGCCTGCTGTGAAAATGGGAAACCACGAAAAACCATCTTCAGGGCTGCCGACAGTGGGGTTCGAATGTACCATCTCCCGAATACTGGATACTGGCCACGCTTAAGCGACTGCAGCTATCGAGTTCGGTCAATCGATATTTAGTCATCGTTATCTGGTGGAATAGATTAGCAGTTTGCCTTTTTTGTACCACTACGAACGCTAATATGAGTGAATGCAGAGTTTCACTTAAGCCCTTATAACTACATTCGGTGTAGACATGTTTCTAAAAATCAAAAAAAGCCTGAGGGTATTGAACCAAGGAATACATTGCAGAGAGAATGATGTAAAAAAAAGTCAATATGTCTAGGATTTTAACAAAAAATAAAACGAGTAAAGAAACAAACGACTGTAGGCTGATCGGGCGAGTTGGCCGTGCGGTTAGGGGCGCGCAGCTTTGAGCTTGCATCCGGGAGATAGTTGGTGTGAGCCCCAGTGTCGGCAGCCCTGAAGATGGTTTTCCGTAGATTCCCATTTTCACACCAGGAAAATGCTGGGTCTGTACCTTAACTAAGGCCACGGCCGATTCGTTCCCACTCTTAGGCCTTTCCTGTCCCATCATCGCCATAAGACGTATCTGTGTCGGTGCGACGTAAAGCAAGTTGTAAGATTTTGGACAGTTTTTTCGGAACTGCCTTTAGGCTGGAAGCGATTTTCGAAATTTCTTTTTTGAGTTTGATTGAGCTGTCCAAGACTCACAATTTGAAATATTTCCGGGCCGTTTAGTCCTTCAACTCTCGGTACAATAGAGGAAATTGCTTAATATTCCGTTTTTCGTAGTATGGAGGCACCTACTTTATCTGCTAAAATACGTTTTCAACATTAATAAGCTGAAACATCTGATTTTCAAATATAGATATGGGTGGGTATGAATCACGAAGGTTCGAAGAAATAGTGCAATTTTGACGAAGGAATCAAAAGGTCTACAGCTAAAACTCGGGAATCTGGAGACATCAACAGTGTTTTTGAGAACAATCTTCTTCTTCTTCTCCTTCTTCTTCTTCTTCTTCTTCTTCTTCGTCTTCGTCTTCTTCTTCTTCTTCTTCTTCTTCTTCTTCTTCTACCGCTTTTCCCCACACCTGTGGGGTCGCGGGTGCGAACTGCATCGCACATATGCGTTTGGCCCTGTTTTACGGTCGGATGACCTTCCTGACGCCAACCCTATATGGAGGGATGTAAGCACTATTGCGTGTTTCTGTGGTGGTTGGTAGTGTGGTATGCTGTCTGAATATGATGAGGAGAGTGTTGGGACGGACACATACACCCAGTCTCCGAGCCAGAAGATTTAATCAGAAGCGATTGAAATCCCCGACCCGACCGGAAATGCAACCCGTGACCCTCTGAACCGAAGGCCAGTACGCTGACCATTCAGCCAACGAGTCGGACAGTGTTTCTGAGAACAGTATCTTACATTAAAAATTCAAACATTCTGACGAAATAATTGTAAATATTTTCATAGTAACATTTGTAAATAATCAATATTGTACACATTTGGAAAAGCAAAAGCTGCATTAAAAGAAATTAGACTAGGCGTAACTTTGCGCGGGTCTCCTGAAGCCCTGTCATATATGTTTCAGGGAGGCTGTACTACAGGCCCACCTCAATACTGCGGTACCATTTTTTAAAGAGGGCACGTAATCCTGGCTGATGTTAAAACGAACCTTTCTGCACATCTTTTTGTGATGATGATGATGATGCGCAGCTGTGAGCTTGTATCCGAGAGATAGTGGGTTCGAACCCCACTGTCGGCAGTTCTGAATATGGTTTTCCGTGGTTTCCCATTTTCACACCAGGAAAATGCTGGGGCTGTACCTTAATTAAGGCCACGGCCGCTTACTTCCCACTCGTAGGCCTTTCCTATCCCTTGGTCGCCGTAAGACCTATCTGTGTCGGTGCGACGTAAAGCAAATTCCACACAAAAATAATGATGGTGGTGGTGATGATGATGATGATAATGATAATAATAATGATGCTTGTTGCTTAAAGGGGCCTAACAACTAGAACATTGGTCCCTACACTTTTTTTGTATTACTTTGAGTTTGCTATAATAACGCTGTATACATACAGACTGTTATAAAACAGTACCACTGTTGGAAATTCGGATATTTTGAGATTCTTCGTGCAGACAGAAAACTGACTCGTTAAAGCGTCCTCTGGATTTCGGATAATTTGAGACTGGGATGTTTTGAGACGACACGTCTTATTTTATCAGCAAACAGTCCTTATTTAAAAATAGTGCCTTCGTATAAGAGCAGATAAGGGATTCAGAAATGAAGAGGTTAGCACAGGATAAGGTGGCACGAAGCACTGCATCAAACTAGCCTGTAGACCAAACACCAGCACCAATAGGCTTTAATAGATTCATTTCTTCTTTTCCCGCTCCTTCGCTGTTATTGGGCCCTCATCTGACGGACTTCTTCAGCCAGCAGAGTGATGAACTTTTCAATAAAATATTCGTGAGGTTAACTACTTCCCCTTGCGGACCAGGAGTGCGGTTAGTGGTTGGATCGATTTCCAAGCGTTCTCCCCACCGTCTCGTGTATACTAATATCCCGAGAAGTGGAGTCAGACACACAAAGGGACATCATGGCACATACAGGTCCTTGAGCGCAGCTGTACTGGATCTGACGTTACTGGATACTACTACTCAAGTCCCACACACCACTTGAGTTGGCTTGGCGGATATCTCACTGCTTCTACGCCTATCACAAGGTCTGATTTAAATTATCATTTGCTTTTTAGTGTGAAAAGGCTTTCACAATGGGGTGAGAGATCTTTGATGAAAATTCGATGTCACTTTTTTTTTGCTAGGGGCTTTACGTCGCACCGACACAGATAGGTCTTACGGCAACGATGGGATAGGAAAGGCTTAGGAGTGGGAAGGAAGCGGCCGTGGCCTTAATTAAGGTACAGCCCCAGCATTTCCCTGGTGTGAAAATGGGAAACCACGGAAAACCATTTTCAGGGCTGCCGATAGTGGGTTTCGAACCTACTATCTCCCGGATGCAAAAATGTCACGTTTATCACGAAACACAACAAAGTGATTATAACTCAAAAAGTGTTAAATACACGGAAATGCTTTGTATATTATTTTGAGGTAGATGGATGAATGAATGCACACGACGTGGCCAAGAAGGCTGACCTAATACTCATCATGCAAACACAAGTTGGCCGCCAAATGAACGTATAATTTGACAGTCGGAAGTAAGTTACTTACCGCGCAGTGTAGTTTTGCGTGTAGATGTCACGATAGTGACGTATCATTTGATTTTTTTTCACGAGATGTATCAGAAAACACTAGAAAAAATAAAATGCGACCGTAAATAAAAATTCTACTGAAGGGTTTGTAACTGAAAATTGAGGAATTTTGGCATAATTCACAAACATGTTCAAATATATCAATAATAATAATAACAATAATATTGATTTTACGTCCAACTAAATACTTTGACGGTTTTTGGAGACGCAAAGGTGTTGGAATTTTGTCCTGCAGGAGTTCATTAACGTTCATTAACTGGCCGACACACACACACACACACACACACACACACACACACACACACACACACTCTCTCTCTCTCTCTCTCTCTCTTTGTCAAGCGAGTTCACCGTGTGGTTAGGGTCGCGCAGCTGTTTCTTGAGTTAGGGAGATAATGGGTTCGAACCCCACAGTCGGCAGCCCTGAAGATGGCTTTCCGTATTTTCCCATTTTCACACTAGACAAATGCACCTTAATTACTTAATGAAGGCCACGGCCGCTATCCTCCCATTTCTAGCTCTTTCCTATCCCATAAGACCTATCTGTATCGGCGTGATGTAAGGTAAGTAATAAACAAGGAAAAATGAAGTAAAGGAGAATGAAGGTTTGCTATAATGTCATCATCATCATCATCTGTTTACCCTCCAGGTTCGGCTTTTCCCTCGGACTCAGCGAGGGATCCCACCTCTACCGCCTCAAGGGCAGTGTCCTGGAGCTTCAGACTCTTGGTCGGGGGATACAACTGGGGAGTATGACCAGTACTTCGCCCAGGCGGCCTCACCTGCTATGGTGAACAGGGGCCTTGTAGGGGGATGGGAAGATTGGAAGGGATAGGCAAGGATGAGGGAAGGAAGCGGCCGTGGCCTTAAGTAGGTACCATCCCGGCATTCGCCTGGAGGTGAAGTGGGAAACCACGGAAAACCAATTCGAGGATGGCTGAGGTGGGAATCGAACCCACCTCTACTCAGTTGACCTCCCGAGGCTGAGTGGACCCCGTTCCAGCCCTCGTACCACTTTTCAAATTTCGTGGCAGAGCCGGGAATCGAACCCGGACCTCCGGGGGTGGCAGCTAATCACGCTAACCACTACACCACAGAGGCGGCTTGCTATAATGTACTCCAATAAAATTATCTCTGTGCTATTTGCGTTCACAATTAGCTGTTACCACAGAAATGCTAACTGCGCTCCCTTGATCTGAATTACATGACCGCCCACTATCCTTTCTGCTGCGGCCGAGATTCTCCGTGATGATTAATTAAGTAACTTCGCTCACAGCACGTGTATAACAGAACATTCATTTGAGATTCAATCCCGACCAGTTCCACGTCCAATAACCGTCATGGGCACGGCCTCGTAGCCAGACATGATTTAACAATTTCCTAATCATTCGCTGGACACAAGAGATGTGCTGTTCCGATACCCGCACTTCCTATAAATAGAATCAACGACCAAATCCGCACGTGGTAACTCACATCTAAAGTGTTGAGTGTCATATCACTACGCAGTCATTCTACCAAGTAAACCAAAGCCTATGTACATCATCATCATCATCATCTGTTTACCCTCCAGGTTCGGTTTTTCCCTCGGACTTAGTGAGGGATCCCACCTCTACCGCCTCAAGGGCAGTGTCCTGGAGCTTCAGACTCTTGGTCGGGGGATACAACTGGGGAGTATGACCAGTACCTCGCCCAGGCGGCCTCACCTGCTATGCTGAATAGGGGCCTTGTGGAGGGATGGGAAATTGGAAGGGATTGGCAAGGAAGAGGGAAGGAAGCGGCCGTGGCCTTAAGTTAGGTACCATCCCGGCATTCGCCTGGAGGAGAAGTGGGAAACCACGGAAAACCACTTCCAGGATGGCTGAGGTGGGAATCGAACCCACCTCTACTCAGTTGACCTCCCGAGGCTGAGTCCACCCCGTTCCAGCCCTCGTACCACTTTTCAAATTTCGTGGCAGAGCCGGGAATCGAACCCGGGCCTCCGGGGGTGGCAGCTAATCACGCTAACCACTGCACCACAGAGGCGGACGCCTATGTACATAATAAGATGTAATGTGTAAAACGGTCCGCCTCTGTGATGTAGTAGTTCAGTGTTCTCCCCAGACATTTTCGTCAGCTGGGGGAGGGGGGAGGGGTGGATGCCACATAAAAATGAATATGATAAAATTTCAATTTAATCCCCTCAGCGCATTAACAATAACAGACAGGTAAACATCAACAGCAATATTTTATTGTTCTGGGCGAAGAAATGGAGAGTCCCAGGGCGAAAACTGTGCCCTTTTAACTCAGCTGTGTCCAAGGAATAGCCGATGAGTCGGCAAATCTCAATCATGCACTAGCGGGGGTAAAATCAATCTGTCTTTTAGGCGTAAGGCTTACAAGTCAGAGAAGAAAACCCCTTCATCGCTAGAGGTGGGGACGGAGCGAGTAATACCGATGAGTAATCCGGTTGTAGCGGTAGAGCGCACCACCGATCCCGTCCGCTTATAACTGCGAGTACTCGCGGAGGACCTGAGCACAGTGTAGCGCACAACACACGTACGAAAGTACCTGCATTCAATCTGTGTGTTTCGAATGTACGTATATATTTCCTACGCTTGTTATGTTTTGTAGATAATGTAAAGTCTGTTAGATTATATTTGTGGTGTTAGTGTGATATTTAAACATATTCGTAGATAGTAGTTATGTTTTTAGAATATTTAAAGGAATTTAAGGAAATTTTTACAGAAAGTTGTTCCACAAATGCCACGAAAACCGTCGGATGCCTGGCAGTTTTTTGACATCACTGATAATAGGAAACACGCAAAATGCAAATTTTGTGGCCGCACATACGGGACGGGTGGTGGCACATCAAATATAATATAATATAATATAATATAATATAATATAATATAATATAATATAATATAATATAATATAATATAATATAATATAATATAATATATAATAACTGTATTTATAGAAGCATTCTACTGATAGCTGTTTGGCATTGGGTCGTGTAGTAATATGTTGTCAGGTATGTTTTGTTATCACAATTGCAAAGAAGGACATTCCAGTCAACGTTCATTTACGTAATTACTTTTGTCATCCTGTAGATGAAATTATGTCAGTGTTTTTCATTATATTCTGATAAGATTCTTCATATTCAGGTTATACTTCTCATTAACAGTGTACCGTATCAAATGAACTTACGAAATAATTGTTAATACATTACTTTTCTGTTAACTGCCAATCCCCTTGTATACAAACCATTTCGGTAGGTATGCGCCATACTTTGTTTCACTATTTGAATGAGTTAACTATACGAGTTACTAACATTTATTCAACATACTACCTCCTACTCCCTAGGAGTTACGTATATAACAATTATAGTGAATATATATGCAGTTATTTACAGTTGTTACGTTGTGAGAGAAGGGTATTAATAGGGGGATGCAATACCTTCGCAGTGCCATACCTATAACGTGTTTAAACGTCCCGCGTCAGGACATTCACTCGGTAGTTCACTCGGTACTACCGGGTGATGACGTCACAACAACTGCTCCGCTCCGCTCCGTCCCCAGCACTACTCATCGCTACGTAATTTGGAATAAAAATAAATTTAGTTAGCGGAGGTGAGGAGGAAGGAGCCTTCTTAACAAACGGCGCTTTTCAGGGTTTAATTTAGAAGTATTTAATGAGAGGGTGGTACTATAATTTGGAAAAGGCCGAAATGATTATTTTAGGACAGAACTATTTTAGTGTTATTATCACGAATAAGACATACCACAGTATGTGGAACTTGTAGTGTTCTACTGCTCGTTCATAACCATGTACCCAGCTCGATAGCTGCAGTCGCTTAAGTGCGGCCAGTACCCAGTATTCGGGAGACAGTGGATTCGGACCCTACTGTCGGCAGCCCTGAAGATCGTTTCCCGGGGTTTCCCATTTTCACACCAGGCAAATGCTGGGGCTGTACCTTAATTAAGGTCACGACCGCTTCCTTCCCAGTCCTAGCTCTTTCCTGTCCCATCGTCGCCATAAAACCTATCTGTGTCGGTGCGACGTAAAGCCAATAGCATAACCATGTAACACCGAAGCTTACCACTCGGTTGTGGAATCGAATTCTCGCATGTGATTCCACGCTAATCCAGACACCGCTCGCGCACGACACTACGTGATGATCAAGCTAAACATTTAAACTCCGAATGTAACTGATGCAATAATCCTGACACTTATGAAGATTTTTCATTTAAATAAACAGTTTTATGGTATTTGCATTTTAATTTGTAGCACCTAACGACTCAAATGTGTATTAATATTATGTAACTAGGTTATGTTTACCGGGCGGTCTGGAAAAAATGGCAGGGCCCATTAAATAAGGTCCTAGGGAGAACACTGTGGTTAGTGTGATTAGCTGTCAACCCCGGAGAACCGGGTTCGATTCCAGGATCTGCCAAGTACGAGGAATGGAACGGGGTTCAGGCAGCCTCGGGAGATCAACTGAGTAGATGGGTGTTCGATTCCCACCCCAGTCATCGTCGAAATGGTTTTCCGTGGTTCCCCACTGCTCCTTCAGGCAAATGCCGGGATGGTACCTAACTTAAGGCTATGGCTACTTCCCTCTTCCTTGTATATCAATTCCTATCGTACCATCCCTCACAAGGGCCCTATTTAGCATAGTAGGTGAGGCCGTCTGGGCGAGATTCTGGTCCTCCTGCCCAGTTGTATCCCCGACACAAAGTATCACGCTCCCTTAGAAAGAAAGAATATGTAAAATCAAGTTAAATTTGTCGATAAATGCATGTAAGGCAGACTTAGGAATGATCCATAATTACTACAAACTTGAACAGTTATATAGACAGAACAAGTGGCTGCACGGTTTGGGTCCCGTTGCTGTCAGCTTGTAGTCGGTTCATAGTGGGTTCGAACCCCACTCTGAAGATGGTTTCCCTGGTTTCCCATGTTCACACCAGGCACACGCTGAGGCTGTATGTACCTTAATTAAGACCACGGCCAATGTGTAACCACTCCTGCACAGTCCCTGTCCCTCCATCGCCATAAGACCTATCTGTGTCAATGCGTCACAAAGCATATACCAGGTGTTTGCATAAGTATTTCCGGTTTCACTAGGAGATGGCGCCAGCGAGCAGTAGGCAGTGTATGAATTTGACACATAGGCTACGTCAGTTTGTTCGTCTGACATTAATCTACCAACACACACAAGTTGAGTCCGCCAAACACTGTGTTGTATCGTTCAGTGATCATGTCGACCTTTGTGTCTGAAAAAGAACATTTGCTGCACGCATTGCTTTTCTTATTTAATCTTCAAAAAAGGTTGTGGAAAGTCATTGTTTGCTGGTAGAAACGTGGTCCTCACGCTCCATGGATTGGAAATGTGAGACTCTGGTAGACCACAAAAGTGCGAAGACGAGCAATAGCGGAAAAACCGTTATTGCACTATGCTATCGCCAACGCATTGATCGATAGACGACGGGAATGGCCCAGAAGATATGATAAAGTGACTTTGTTACACGACAATGCGCCGTCTCACACAGCAAAACCAGTGAAATACACCTTGAAATCACTTGGATGGGACATCCTTCCGCACCCGCCGTACTGCCCCGACCTGGCGCCATCTATCACCTCTTCGCATCAAGTGCAGAGCAGCACTTCAGCTATTTCGAGGAAGTTTGAAAATGGCTCGACGAATGGTATGCCGCAAAAGACAAGCAGTTTTTCTGACATGGTATTAATAACTTACCTGAAAGATGGGCGAAGTGTGTGGAAGCCGATGGCCAATATTAAAAAAAAAAAAAAAAATTCCTTTGAAAATTATGAGTTTTCTTTACCACAAAACCGGCAAAAAGTTATGCATACACCATGTAGTTACAAAAAAGTTATTTACGAATACTATTAAAACGTTACCAAAACAAACGGACCTTCATTAAAAACAATAATGGCTATTTTTCTTTTTATTGTCCCGCTCTTTTTCTGGATGTTCACCGTATACCTCTTTGGTTAAAAGGGCCCCGGGTTTGATTCCCGGCCGGTTCGGAGATTTTAACTTTAAATGGTTAATTCCCTTAGTTTGGGGACTGGGGGTTTGTAATGTGCATAACATCCCTGCAGCTCACATTCGCACACACAACACTATCCTCCACTATAACAACACGCAGCTTTCTATGTACGGGAGATATCATCCACACTCATCGGATTGTCTGTCTTACAAGGTCTGCAGCAGACTAGAAATAGCCACGCGAAATGATTCTTCTTTCTTTCTTTCTTTCTTTCTTTCTTTCTTTCTTTCTTCCTTTTTTCTTAATCCATGTACCCTCCGGGTTGGCTATTCACTCGGACTCAGCGAGGAATCCCACCTCTACCACCTCAAGGGTAGTGTCCTGGAGCGTGAGACTTTGGGTCAGGGGATACAACTGGGAAGGAGGACCAGTACCTCGCCCAGGTGCTCTCACCTGCTATACTGAACAGGGGCCTTATAGGGGGATGGGAAGATTGGAAGGGACATACAAGGAAGAGGGAAGTAAGCGGCCGTGGCCTTAAGTTAGTTATTATCCCAGCATTTGCCTGGAGGAGAAGTGGGAAACCACGGAAAACTACTTCGAGAATGGCTGAGTTGGGAATCGAACCCCCTCTACTCAGTTGACCTCCTGAGGCTGAGTGGACGCTGTTCTAGCCCTTCGTACCACTTTTCAAATTTCGTAGCAGAGCCGGGAATCGAACCCGGGTCTCCTGGGGTGACAAGTAATCACACTACCCACTACATGATGGAGGCGAACGAAATTATTGTTTATTATTATTTTTATTATTATTATTGGCCTTTTCCGAAGACCGAGCGGAGTATCTTCAGCTAACAGTGGCCACGGTTTTACCATGGCTTCACAGCTTTGCACTCTGGAGGCGGTGGGCTGGTCTCACCGTCGGCTGTCCTAAGAAGGGGGTTCCTTGGTTTTCCATTTTCATCACTAAGACTAAATGCCGGTGCAGTTCCTTTTATAGGCCACGGCCGCTCTCCTCTCACCTTCTCTGCACCTCAAATAAATCACCACACCACATCTCCCGACCTGAGAGAGGGCGTAACCTTGTAGAAGGCCCGCCCTACTCCATCAGGGAAGGGAATTAATACATTTTTAGTAGTAGTGTCCGGCTTCATGGGTAAATGGTTAGCATCCTGGCCTTCGGTTCAAGGGGTCCCAGGTTCGATTCCCGGTCGGGTCGAGGATCCTAACTTTCATTGATTAATTCCTACGGCTCGGTTGCTCGGTCCTCAGTATTAGATTTCATCTTAGATAGGGCCCTATCCTCACAACGCGCAGATCGCCAGTACGGCGTCCCTTCGAAAGACCTGCACTAGACCTCTCCGGAACGCACACACTATTAATATTAGTAGGAGATGCCTTTTATGACGCCTGTCCTATCTTTTTTGCAGTGCTTTGTAGTGTATGCCAGTGAAGATTTTCATTCAGACAAGTAATACCTAATATTACATTTGGTTAAGTTTTAATTTTATTGTTTAGTATCACTTAAGATTATTTGTATGTACAGTTTGTTCTGTGCTCAGTCCGGGGGCTGGTTTGGACCTCAACAGCTGTTCTATCAGCCGCCATAGGTGGCACTGAAGAGGCGTGCTAGGGAAATGAGTGAGGTAGTTTCCCGTTGCTTTCCTCGCCGAGTCAAAGGTTGCTATTACATATTAGTCCACCAAGCCCACTGAAATGCCCACACCAACCGGCCCTATGAGCAACATTTTTACACGATTCATAACATGGACTGGCTGCATAAGGAATAGCATTACTAGCACCACTCATACCTCAGTCATTTTCATATCTTAAAATCAAAATCACTCACTTCTGATCTGCATTTAGCGCAGTCGCCTAGGTGGCATATTCCGTAACTGTTGTTTTCCTAGCCTCTTCTTAAATGATTGAAAATAAATTGGAAATTTATTGAACATCTCACTTGGTAAGTTATTCCGATCCCTAACTCCTCTTTTTATAAACGAATATTTGCCTCACTTTGTTCTCTTGAATTCCAACCTGATCTTCATACTATGATCTTTCCTACCTTTAAGGACACCACACAAACGTATTCGTCTACTAATGTCATTCCACGCCATCTCTCCACTGACAGCTCGGAACATACCACTTGGTCGAGTAGTTCGCCTCCTTTCTCCCAAGTCTTCCCAGACCAAACTTTGCAACATTTCTGTAACACTACTCTTTTGTTGCAAATCAGCCAGAACAAATCGAGCTGCTTTTCTTTGGATTTTTCCAGTTCTTGAATCAAGTAATCGTTGTGAGGGTTCCATACACTGGAAAAATACTCTAGTTGGGGTCTTAACAGAGACTTATATGCCTACATCCAAGCATGAGACTGAAACAGGTGAATGAAAGTAACAAATTTGTTTTAGCCTACACCGGAAAATATAGTGCAGCAAAGGCATTACAATTATTTATTGTTTTTGTTTCATTTCTGAGGAAAATACCAAAGACATTTGACAAATTAAATAATTGATATGATTTCGACAATATGTTCATTCACAGAGAGATTATGTAAAATTACCTTATATTTTTATGTTATGTCAGTATGATGCCTTAGTACATTTTGTGTAGGTAAGGGAGAGTGGTCCACAATGAGACACTTTTTTTTTCACAATTTTTAGAATATTATTTTTCACAAAACCCTTTGAAAATTTACATTATATGATATGACTAACTCTTATTCACATACAAAAAACATAATTACTTCTAATATACTAACAGAAAATTCATAAAAAATGAAAATCTGAGCCATGAGAAGTTGTCTCACTGTAACCCACGGTGGTCCACAATGAGACAGTGTATGGTCCACAGTGGGACAACCTACTTTACATTCAGGTTACCAAACTTAATCTCAAAACTTAAATAATTATTTTGCCGTTTGATTTTTCCAAACAATTTTGGTTTAGGTAGGATCATGTTTCATCCACTGATGCAACATCTGGAGTCCCTGGATGTATAAATTTGTCTGTGTTTTTAAACCTTCTAAGGAATGATATTTCATGTTTTTCCTTGAAATTCAACCAAAACGTAATCTCCTACAACTGGGTGCTTATTAAGTTCTTCAAAACCTGAAAATGTTACTTCATCATCCATAACTGAAGAACCGGAAGAGATTTCAAAATTGTCATCTGAAGAATCTGAAGGAGGGGAAGGAAAGGGAGGAGTTGTAGAAGACAGGTGATCTAATGTTCTAAGGGGAAGGAGATTGGAGGCCAAGGGCTCTATTCAGGATCAGAATTCAGGACAGGTGTCTGTGCGAAATCGGTACGAGTCACTCCAGGTAGAACAACAGAGGGAAGATGAGGGACAGGGAACTGTTGCTGAGATGTGTGGAAGTAGGAGGAAGGGAAAAGCTAGGAAAGGAAAATGTAGAGTAGAGGATAGGAAAAGACAGGTGGAACAGGGTCATGGGAAGGAGAAAAGGGAGGAGGAAGTAGCTTCTGCAGCTATCAGGAAAGATAGGGCTGACCAGGAGGGGAGGGGATCAAATCAGGTGGGTAGGGTTGAGGCTCTGGTCATGGGGGATTTCATCGTTAGACACGTGGGGAAAGTGTGTGGAGGAAAGGGTACCAGGGTAGAGTGTTATCCAGGAATTAGGTTGTGGCAGATGTTGAGGAAAGTAGAAGAGAGGGAGGAAGGGAAGGAGAAGGTGGTAGTGTTTCACGTTGGTACCAACAACGTAAGGCAAGCTGATATAAGTACCAACATAGTTGGAGATGTGTGGGATCTGGTAAATGCAGCACGGATGAAGTTTAAGAAAGCGGAGATTGTTATTAGTGGAATACTGTGCAGAAGGGATACTGACTGGAGGGTGATTGGGGATTTAAATGAGACTATGGAGTGGGCATGTGGGAAACTGGGAGTGAAATTTCTAGATCCTAATGGGTGGGTAGGAGATAGGGATCTGCGCTCAGATGGCCTTCATATAAACCGCAGTGGTACGCATAAGTTAGGAAATTTGTTTGGAAGGGTAATAGGGAGGTACATTCAGGGAAACGGGATGGCCTAGGGAGCGGTGATAAGGGAACAGGGAACTGGAAAACAAGTAGGGATGACATAAAATTGTTAGTGTTGAACTGTAGAAGTATTGTAAAGAAAAGAATAGAACTAAGTAATTTAATAGATATATATTCACCAGATATTAAATAGGTGTTGAATCATGGCTGAGAAATGATATAATGGATGCAGAAATTTTCTCACGGCACTAGAGTGTGTATCGTAGAAATAGGATAGGAAGGGTGGGAGGTGGAGTGTTCATTCTGGTGAAAGAAGTATTTATAAGCTACGAAAAAGTTAAAGATGAGACACATGAAATTCTAGGTGTAAGGCTCATTTCTAAAGATAATAGGCAACTTGATATATTTGGAGTGTACAGATCGGGAAAGGGTAGCACTGACGCAGATTCGGAATTATTTCATAGGATAGTCAGCTATGTGGGAAACGACGAGGAAAGAAATGTGATTGTAGCGGGAGATCTGAATTTGCCAGATGTCAATTGGGAAGGAAATGCGAACGACAGGAAGCATGACCAACAAATGGCAAATAAGTTAATATGGGAAGGACAGCTGATTCAGAAAGTGATGGAACCAACCAGAGGGAAAAATATCCTGAATGTCGTACTGATAAAACCAGATGAGCTCTATAGGGAAACTGAAGTAATAGATGGTATTAGTGATCATGAAGCTGTTTTTGTCGTAGTTAAAAATAAATGTGATAGAAAGGAAGGTCTTAAAGGTAGGACTGTTAGGCAGTACCATATGGCTGATAAAGCAGGCATGAGGCAGTTTCTAAAAAGTAAATATGATCGGTGGAAAACGGAAAATAAAAATGTAAACAGACTCTGGGATGGGTTTAAAGAAATTGTTGAGGAATGCGAAAACTGGTTAGTACCATTAAGGGTGGTAAGGAATGGTAAAGACCCACCTTATTATAATAGAGAAATAGACTAAGAAGGAGGTGCAGACTGGAAAGAAATAGAGTTAGAAATGGCTGTGGAAGTAAGGAGAAATTGAAGGAACTTACTAGAAAATTTAATCTAGCAAAGAAGGCCGCTAGGGATAACATGATGGCAAGCATAATTGGCAGTCATACGAATTTTAGTGAAAAATGGAAGGGTATGTATAGGTATTTTAAGGCAGAAACAGGTTCCAAGAAGGACATTCCAGAAATAATTAATGAACAAGGGGAGTGTGTATGTGAGGATCTTCAAAAGGCAGAAGTATTCAGTCAGCAGTATGTAAAGATTGTTGGTTACAAGGATAATGTCGAGATAGAGGAGGAGACTAAGGCCAAAGAAGTAATAAAATTTACATATAATAACAATGACATTTACAATAAGATACAAAAGTTGAAAACTAGAAAAGCGACTGGAATTGATCAGATTTCTGGGGAAAGACAATGGGCTGGGATATAGTACCATATATGAAGTACTTATTTGATTATTGTTTGGTCGGAGGAGCTATACCAGATGAATGGAGAGTTGCTATAGTAGCCCCTGTGTATAAAGGAAAGGGTGATAGACATAAAGCTGAAAATTACATGCCAGTAAGTTTGACGTGCATTGTATGTAAGCTTTGGGAAGGCATTCTTTCTGATTATATTAGACATATTTGTGAAATTAATAACTGGTTCGATAGAAGGCAATTCGGTTTTAGGAAAGGTTATTCCACTGAAGCTCAACTTGTAGGATTCCAGCAAGATATAGCAGATATCTTGGATTCTGGAGGTCAGATGGACTATATCGCGATTGACCTGTCTAAAGCATTTGATAGGGTGGATCATGGGAGACTACTGGCAAAAATGAGTGCAATTGGACTAGACAAAAGAGTGACTGAATGGGTTGCTATATTTCTAGAAAATAGATCTCAGAAAATTAGAGTAGGTGAAGCTTTATCTTGTAATAATTAAGAGGGGAATTCCTCAAGGCAGTATTATCGGACCTTGATGTTTTCTTATATATATAAATGATATGAGCAAAGGAGTGGAATCGGAGGTAAGGCTTTTTGCGGATGATGCTATTCTCTATAGAGTGATAAATAAGTTACAAGATTGTGAGCAACTGCAACGTGACCTCGAAAATGTTGTGAGATAGACAACAGGCAATGGTATGTTGATAAACGGGGTTAAAAGTCAGGTTGTGAGTTTCACAAATAGGAAAAGTCCTCTCAGTTTTAATTACTGCGCTGATGGGGTGAAAGTTCCTTTTGGAGATCATTGTAAGTATCCAGGTGTTAATATAAGGAAAGTTCTTCATTGGGGTAATCACATAAATGGGATTGTAAATAAAAGGTACAGATCTCTGCACATGGTTATGAGGGTGTTTAGGGGTTGTAGTAAGGATATAAAGGAGAGTGCATATAAGTCTCTGGTAAGACCCCAACTAGAGTATGGTTCCAGTGTATGGGGCCCTCACCAGGATTACCTGATTCAAGAACTGGAAAAAATCCAAAGAAAAAGCAGCTCGATTTGTTCAGGGTGATTTCCGACAAAAGAGTAGTGTTACAAAAATGTTGCATAGTTTGGTTTGGGAAGAATTGAGAGAAAGAAGAAGAGCTACTCGACTAAGTGGTATGTTCCGAGCTGTCAGCGGAGAGATGGCGTGGAATGACATTAGTAGACGAATAAGTTTGAATGGCATTTATAAAAGTAGGAAAGATCACAATATGAAGATAAAGTTGGAATTCAAGAGGACAAACTGGGGCAAATATTCATTTATAGGAAGGGGAGTTAGGGATTGGAATAACTTAACAAGGGAGAAGTTCAATAAATTTCCAATTTCTTTGAAATCATTTAGGAAAAGGCTAGGAAAGCAACAGATAGGGAATCTGTCACCTGGGCGACTGCCCTAAATGCAGATCAGTATTGATTGATTGATTGATTGATTGATTGATTGATTTATTGACTGATTGAATCTGTGTCCATTTTACTCAATCAATCTTCGCTTGCTTGATGACTTGATTATTTTAGTCCTATGCTTTAATGCATTCTCTGTTAGTTCATTCTTTTCCGGTGTGTCAGTAGCTATCATGCTTCTGCCTTTCCTTTTTGGACTGGATTTCCTAGGATGAGCCTTCGGGAAGCCCCGAAACACATGTGGGCTTACAATTTTACAATGTTCAGTCTCTGGCCATGAAATTACATCTTTACTAGCTGTACGAACACATGGTGAGTTGCTATTCTTTTCACCATATGATGTGCCTTCATCTGTTGCTAATTCATGAATTGAATTCGACTGATTAATAGGCTTTATATTACTGTCACTTTGAGAATCAGTATGGTTTGAACATAGTGAAAGTGATGTGGATTCCTCTTTCCCAGCAGCTACATTCATCTCTAAAATGGATCTATCAGCGACGCTAGAGGGAAGAATATCATCGTCGGTGAATATATTTGTCATAAGGAAATATTCCTGTTTTCCTAAATCCAGATGCAATGGTGGATGGTGTCATTGATAGTTGAAAATCTACTTTAACACAGCTGGCAATATCATATATTGTGAGCGGAGTTCCAGGATGGTTTACAAGCCAGAAATTGACTGCTAAATTGTAATGAGACTTGAAGGAGAAATAAACTCCTACCTCGAGAGGTCTAAGTGTACAGTTTTGGGGGGAATATTAGCAGTGTAACCCCATTTTCTTTTGCTAGATTCAAACAGCCAACAGAAAGATGGCTTTCATGATTATCCCAAAGGAGCAACGTTGGATTTTCTTTAGATGAGCATGTGTGTTTAATAAAATGTCGCATTACATCAACCAAAATTTCTGCTTCATCCACCCAGATGGTGCAGCTAAGCCAAGTGTACCTGGAGGTGCTTCACGGATCATATTGTTTTTAAAATGTGTGCGAGGAAATATCATTGGTGTTACTAAAGTCCCCTTTTCACCACTTGTTCCTTGACTAACTTGCTTTGTAACCTTTCCTGCCACTACCTTTTTTTTTTTTTTTTTTTTTGCACATTTGTTGCAGTTTCATCTAAATTCCACATACGAGAACCATCTGCAAACGAATCACTCCTCTCCAAAACAATTTCAAGTTTGTCAAAAAGTTATCTACATTAAATCTGTTGAAAGAAGTAGCCCTAGAGAGACTACAACTTTCAGGTTGCCTTATATTGAGAGTTGGGTGACGTTCAAAAAATTTCGAAACCATTCTAAGCCTTCCATTTTGTTCTCTTTCCACTGATCTGGAATACTAATATTGTTCTTCACAGCTGTCTCATATGCTAGACGGTGACAGTCTAATATTGTCAAAGGTTAATTCATTTTAGCACTCGTTAAAATATAGTCTTCCAAGATATCTTCTTCCACATCTGACATTATATTGCGGCAGGTATAATTTGGACTCATACGAACAACACCCTCAGGGTTAGCACGTTTTTTCCCTACATATCTGAAAAGAAAGAAAGAGTCCAGACTAGGTATAGGTCTAGTTCTGAGGAAATTCTTGGTCTGCCATCTGTATTAATGAACAGGAATAACGATCCTACCTTAAACATGTATGAAAATAAAGATTCTTTCGGTGAGCTGCTTGTCGAATACTGAAGCCCTGATTCACAACCAACTCAACTGCTTCTTTCATGCAATCAGAAGAAAATGCACCAATTATTCGTTTTCTTTTTTCGATTTATAAGCCATCTTCTGTAATAAAAAGGAAAAAAACTAGTATTCCTTTTTAGTCAATTTGTTTTAAAGCCTCTATCATATAATAACATACAAAATGGGGTTATATAAAAGTTTATTTTTAAAGCTAACCTTAATTTGTTGTACGGGGCACAGTGAGACAGTCTCATAGTACCCCATCTAGCTACAGTATGTCTCACTGTGACCCACATGTAGTGCTTTTGTAAACAACGGTTTTTCTAACCTAAAAACAACCGATAGCAAAGTTTCTTCTACAGCATTTTATACCTATTGCTAGCTTTATTCTATTAGTAATATTTGAAAAGTGATTATATTCTACTATAAAAAGCTAGAACACACGAAGCGAACGATAAAATGTTTACTTTAATTACCTCAAAAGTAAAAATGAAATGGCGTATGGCCGAGAGTGTCCGAGAACATGTTCGACTCGCCAGGTGCAGGTCTCTCTGATTTGACTCCCGTAGGCAACCTGCGCGTTAGATGAGGATGAAATGAGGATGAAAACGACACATACACCCAGTCCCTGTGTCAGCGAAATTAACCAATGATGGTTAAATATCCCGACCTTGCTGGGAATCGAATCCGGGACCCCTGTGACTAAAGGCTAGCACGCTAACCATTTAGCCATGGAGCCGGACACCTCTAAAGTAATCTGCTGAGATAACAAAGAAACTATTTCTTCAAGACTTCTGGGATCAGGATAGCCAACATTGATTCTAGTTCCTGTTTTAACCACCAGATTTCTTCCTTCCGCAGATAATTAAAAATGTTTAAAATCAGCCGTGTCTCACTGTGGACCATGTCTTACGAACGTCATTAGGTTTAGACAATTCAGATAAGAGATCTTCAATACACAGCACATTCGACATAGGAGAATATAGTGTATAACTGAACACGAGGGCCATAGGTGTCTTACCATGTGATTCATGAGTAGCGGAGTTGAAATGGGACAATTGAAACTACAAAAGTTGTATGTTAAAATTGCTTTGTTCTACCACGAAAGTTGAATGTTAATACTAACAGAAATAATCATTTCGTTTTCTCCGAATGCTTGGCTAAGTGTTCAACGTTAAGGCCTACGGTTCAGAAGGTCCCGGATTCGTTCCCGGCTGGATCGGGGATTTTAATCGCGTCTAATTACTTCTTCTGGCTCGGAGACTGGGTATTTGTGTTTGTTCCATCACGCTTCTCTTCATATTCAGACAACACTCTACATTTTCAATCACCACAGAAGCATGCAATAGTGATTACTAGACCTCGTTTTCAGGGCTTAAATTATATTTTCGTTAACTATAATAGACTCTCAAATAGGTTCTAAAATATTTTTAGGGAGCTTCAATTTTACTTATTTTAATATGCACCTTTTCAAAAACCATGTTTGCCGTGCGGTTTGGAGAGCGCAGCTGTGAAATTGCGTCCGGGAGATAGTGGTTCGAACCCCTCTGTCGGCAGCACTGACGATGGTTTTCCGTGGATTTCCATTTTCACACCAGGGAATGCTGTGGCTGTACTTTAATTAAGGCCACAGCTGCTTCCTTCCCATTCCTAGGCCTTTCCTATCCCATCGTCGTCATAAGATCTATCTGAGTCGGTGCGACGCAAAACAAATAGCAAAAAAAAAAAGAGTTTTTTTTTTGCTAAATTGACAATAACTCGTTAGGGGTCAATATAAAACAAGTTTCAATCACCTCTTCACTGCAAACGTCACAGAATATAATTTTACCATCCAATGTGAAATGAAGAAACTCCTGTAAGCACTTTTTAATTAAAGACGACTTGGAACCTGACACTTTCGGCATAATTCATTGTGTATAGTGCAGTTCTATACTCAGATTCAAGGCTGTCCTGCAATGTGTGCTGGCAATCAATGACTTGCGATATCTCGCAAAGTGGCATGAATTGTTTATGGTGTATTTGCTAATCCATTGCTAATCGATTTCGAATAATTACCAGTTTCATCAAGACTGAGGGATGTTGCTGTAAGCGATCTCCATGCTGACATTAAAAACTCAGACGCCTCGTTTGACAGAATTACACTTGGCAAGGACATGCGGTGCCGTGGAATCAAATATTGACTCCGCGGCGAAGCAATCGCTCCGATTGAATCGACTGCGCGCAATATCGCTCTTGAGATGGGTGGCGCTGCGGGGTGCCCCCCGTCCCCCCACCCCCCTTTCACTCACACATACCATCCACAATGGAGCCCAGCTCCAGACAATTACTGCAGCCCCAGGGAGCCGCCAACCAACAATCGAACGTAATACAAAATCAAAATATAAAAGTAATGGGAATACTTGGACAATATTTCTTACTTCCTTGTTTCAATCTCAGATATTGCATTGCAATTCAATTAAAGCAGAAACTGAATTTATATTAATGCAAAGTGATTTCCTACCATAAGACAATTCAATAACCTACCCTGTAATAATAATAATAATAATAATAATAATAGTAATAATAATAATAATAATAATAATACCTGCTTTTTAAAATTTCTTTCATGTCGCACTGATTTAAAAATGGGATAGGGCAAGGCTAGAATGGGAAGGAAACGGCCGTGGCCTAAACTGAATCGATTAATTATTTCAGAAAGCTATCAAGTGTCAAAAAATGGAAAATACATGAGTTAATGGCAGAGTATGTTACTAAGAGGGTATACGCACATTTTGGTGCTGAAACCAGTCAAGAAACGTCCTCCTATAAAGGTCAGGCATTACGTTGAATTTCGTATTTAGTTCAGAATACAGTTAAGTGGCACTGCTTGGCTGGTTTCTGCAGTAAACTGCTGGTATATTTTGTGATGTGCCGCACCTTGCCAGTTGACGCTGCTGCTCTGAATCCAGAATAGCCAGCTGTTGAGCTGTTTTTATTGTCATTGTTGTGTTACTGGAATCGCATATTCGTAGTTTTGTGAACAACAGTTTGATATAGACTAAGTGTTTTTCGTAGTTTTGTGAACAACTGTTTGGAAAAGTGCTTCTTTTTGTTTGGTGCAGTGTTTTTATAATCGTAGCAATATGTCTGAAAGTTCAGAAGACGAACCTGTATATAAAATGAAACGAGGCGTGGCAGACAAACAAACTCATATGCGTAATATTATTCGGAATGCAAGGGTAAAAGGGTAAAAGGAAGTACCTGGCCTGAGCCCTACATTATTCTTTGTTATTGTTTGTTTTAGGTGCCCATCAATATCGAGAAGATACGTGACCTAAATGCCTTAAAACCTTACCTGATGGGATATAAACACTTTTATGACAGCATTTTACAAAAGCCTACTACAGAGACAGAATGTGCTGTGGAGTTTGTTAATGAGGATTGATTACCTCCTGTCATGACGAGCAGGCACTGCTGATTTCATCCTTTTAATATTATATTTGTATCAGCAATGTAGTCTAAACATATTAAAATATTGTCTATTTCCACAAATATGGGTTTTATGACAAAATCGTTTCAAAATTCAAGAATTATCCCACAAAAATATGTTTGCAACACTCGTTTATTTCAGCAACTAGTGAAGTGGAAAATTATTCGGAATTTTTTACAGCAAAGTTAATAAGCACAAATAATTTTTCCTTAGATATAAAGTATTAAAAGATATAATACTTTCATGCTAAAATATTAAAAACCCCTGCCATAACATTTTGTCTGATGCTAGACATTTTTTTCATTTTCCTAGAAAGACAGACTTGGCGCTTGACTGGTTTCTGAAATAATCGATTCAATTACGGTACAGTCTGATGTGAAAATGGGGAACCACGGATAACTATATTTAGGGCTGCCGACCTGGGGTTCTAACTCACTACCTTCCGAATGTAAGGTAATAGCTACACGCTTCTAACAGCGTAATCAACTCACCCAGTAATAATAATCCTAATTTATTATTATTATTGTACCGGGCGGTACACCTCCACGCCGCTAATTCAAACATTGCGCCAGTTGAAACTCCTCTACTGGAGGAAGCCTGAACTTTAACCACCATGTTAATTCTAAAGTTTCTCAGAAGATGTCGCTATTGTAAATTTTGAAGAGTTCTGAACTGTGTCTTTTTCGATTTATATTTGTTTTCTCTGTAGTGAGAAGTGTGAACATTCTCTTCTAGATGGCACTACTAAAGAACTGCAATTGAGCACCCTAGTGCGAAGTGAAGGAACTGTTTTTTGAGAAATTTTGTGTTCATAAGTTTGTTCTTTGTTAAATTTCTTTCAGTCATTTTTTGGGTTGGCAGTATAACCCTTCTCTTTCCGCTTGCTTTGAATTTAGCCAATCCCGAATTTCTCTAATTAATTTTTGACCAATAACGTATGTCTTCTCCGATATGGATATGTTGCTTGATCCTAGCCAATAAAGTTGAGGGGGGTGTGGGTTCTCAATCTTGAAAGGTCTCGAATGTTCCACGAGGGTATTTAAACTGCTGATTTTCTGGTCTCCGGGCCACTTCAGTAACATCTATCCTAGTGTGATCATGTAGCAGGGGGCGGGAAGCGCCTCTTTCTTCGGGCGGCAGTTCATCCATCAGGTAATGGCCTTTTAATAACGTCTTTGCTCGCTAGCTCAGCAGTTTAACCCTCGGGGCAGGTTCGAAACTTTTATCATGTAACTTTCCTTTAAAATGTAAAAGACACTTGGTATAAATTCCGTCTCTTCAACTACAAATCGGGATAGAGAGTGCCTATCCATCTCGAGCTCCCTCTCATATTGTTTTTGAGGTTACTACGTTTTCATAACCGTTTTTCGTCGCTTCATAATGTAATAAAATTTTCCTATCGTGTCACATCCGTAGTATGGGACTAGCCCTTGCATAAGCGGCCTAAGAGCCAAATAGGTTTTAAAAAGGTGTATTAGGAGTGCAAGTTACGCCTCCACTCAAGTTGGTATTTTGGGGCCATGTAATTATCCTGTTTCTTTACTGAATAGGCCTCAGTAGGTTGGGTATTTTTACCCCTGTTCTTGTGTGCCTGGAGGGCAGCTTGAAACTGGAGTTTGGTGTGGCCTTTGAATTGGCTTGAACTTTGAGAGCGGGTTGCTCTTTCTTAAATTGTATTTTCTGTGTGCCTCGAGCAGGCTTAACTGGGTAATTGGGAGCAAATGCTCCTTGGCATGATTGGGGTTTTCTGCCCCTTTGTTGTACCTTGTGTATAAGTAAAGTTGGGCTCATTGCTCAGGGATTGTGAATCTGGGGCTCGAAGCCCAAAATCCATTAATAAACTGTAATTGTACATTCTTAACTGGTTGATATATAACTGAGTTCCTGTCATACTTGTTATTTCTTGATCTTGAAAATAAAATATAACCTTTGTTAAATTTTAAATTAACTTTAATTTCGTAAGTTGAGACCTATTCATCCCAGCACCTTCTTTCACCTCTGCTGTTCCACAGATACCTCGGAACAATTATTATTATTATTATTATAGATACATAGATAAATGTCTTTATTGGCGTAGCCATTGGCCCTTCTCTTACACTAAACTAATTAGTATACATTAAGGGGCCCATAGACGTGCAATATTACTGCGCAATATCGGGGTTTGTGCAATAAAATTGATAGTGTGTATTTAATATTGAAGGGTTGTGCAATATATTGTACGAAATCAAGAAAGTTTGAAATATATTGCGCAAATCGCAAAATACTGTGCTGTGTGTTGGCAATATTGTGCAATATCCCGTCCTACCGCTAGTTGGTATCAACAAGCGTTGGAGAAGGTATCGTGATGGCAGGCAAAAAGGAGGAGAAAAAGTTTATTTTGGAGTTTATCGAAGTGTACCATGGCCTTCCGGCTCTGTGGGACGTTAAGAGCAAAGCGAGGAGTTCATCATACAATTCACCATTCATGCGCAGAAAGTTTCGAAAATCATTTGGTTCCCATTTTCTCAGTTCATTGAGTAAATTTTCATGAGTGTACTTTTCTCTGTCTAGAAACCACTGTTTGGCCCTTGTGCTTCATTTCCGTTTCTGCTTCTTTGTGGCACTTTCGCCCACGGCGATCAAAACGCAGCAAAGATCAGTGTCACTCAATATAATCACCAAATAAAATACCGGCATGGACTGACTATATATTGCAACGCATATTGTACGTCTATGACCGCTTTGCACAATATATTTCACAACTATCAATATTATCTCCACACTATTCTATTTATTGCACAAACTCGATTTTTGTGCAATAATATTGTACGTCTATAGGCAGCTAACAATATATTGTACAATCCATTTTGCGCAATAATATTGCACGTCTATGGGCCCCTTTAGAGTCATAATACTACCGTAATTATTACTAGATAAAAAATAATTAAACGCTTGTATGACTCCTCGGCTGAATGGTTAGCGTTGAAGCCTTCGGTTCAGAGGGTTCCGGGTTCGATTCCCGTCCGGGTCGGGAATTTTAATCGTGTCTGATTAATCCTTCTGGCTCAGGCACACACTATACTACCAACCACCACAGAAACACGCAGCAGTGATTACACCCCTCCATATAGGGTTGGCGTCAGGAAAGACATCCGGCCGTAAAACAGGGCCAAATCCACATGAACGACACAATTCGCACCAGCGATCCCACGGATGTGGGAAAAATCAGTAGAAGGAGAAGAAGAATTAAACACAATCATAATATAACTGAAATAAAATTTCACCCCAGTTAATAATAATAATAATAATAATAATAATAATAATAATAATAATAATAATAATAATAATAATAATAATAATAATAATAATAATAATAATAATAATAATAATAATTGTACCGGGCGGTACACCTCCACGACGCAAGTTCATATATCGCGCCAATTGAAACTCCTCTACAGGAGAAGCTCTGAACTTCACTACTGAACTAATTCTACGGTTTTTCAGAAGATGTCACTGAGTGTTTTTGATTTGCTTTTGTTTTTCATGGATCAAGGAGTGTGGACATTCTCTAACAGATGTCTCTACCAAAAACTATGGTAATACACTCTGGTGTAATGGAATGTACTCTCCTGAAGAGATTTTGTATTCCTAAGTTTTGTTTTTACTAAATTTTGTTCTGTGGTTTGTGGGTTGGCAACATTAATCCTTTCTTTCCGCCTGTTTTGAATTTAACCAATCACTAATTTCTGTAATTAATTTTTGACCAATAGTGTCTTTCTTCTTCGATATTGATGTATAACTTTTAGCGACCCAATAAAATTGAGGGGGTGTGTCTACTCATTCTTGAAAGGTCTCGAATTCTCCACGAGGATATAAAAACTGCTGATTTTCTTGTCTCGGGGCCACTGGTATAACATCTAACTCAGTGTGTGGATATGTAGAGGGGGCGGGAAGCGCCTCTTTCTTCAAGCAGCAGCTCTTCAACAAGGTAATGGCCATTTAATATCTTTATATCTTGCTAGCTCAGCAGTTTAACTCTCGGGGAGTGTTCGAAACTTTTAGTATGTAACCTACCTTTTAAAATGTAAATTCCTTTTCTGTCTATGTGAAATCTACAAATCTCTTTTACTGTAAAGCGGGGATAGAGAGTGCTTTACCCTCTCGAACTCCCCTTCATTTTGAAATTGAGGTGACTACGTTTTTATAACCATTTCTTCTCTTCCTTAATGTATTAAAGTTTTCTCATACGGGTCACCTCCCTAGCTTGGGACTAGCCCCTGTGTATCGGCCTAGAGTCACTTAGGTTTTAAAGATGTATTTTGGAGTGCAAGTTTACGCCTCCAGTTCCTTCTGTACTTTGGGCCAGTAACGCATCCTGATGTTTTGTTTTCTTCATGCAAAGGCCCTGTAGGTTGGGTATTAGATGCCCCTGTTTCACTGTAGGCCTATGTGTGCCTTGAGGGCAGTTAGGAGTAAGGGTTGTTGTGGCCTTTGATAAGGCTCGTAAAATTGAGAGCAGGTCCGCTCTTTCTGGTATTTTGGAAAGTGCCTCTAGGAGGCTTAACATGGTAATGAGGAGCAAGTGCTCCTTGGCATGATGGGATTTTCTGCCCCTTTGTTCAATTTTGGACCTTGGTAAAGTTGGGCTAATAGCTCAAGGATTGTCATTGTGGGGCTCGAAGCCCAGATCGTGTAATTATCCCCTAACACTTGTAATTTATTTTTACCTGATTTTGGCTGGCTTGTTGACTTGTTAAGTTTTCAAATTCTATGTCACCACTGTTAAGTTTTGAAAATATAACCTTTGTTGAAATTTTAATTCATTTTTCGAACTTATAGTTAGACTCATTCCAGCCCGCACCTTCTTTCACCTCTGCCTTCCACGGAAAACTCCGTAACAATAATAATAATACGTGTTTTCTTTGTTATTTGCTTTATCTCGCACTGACTTAGAATGGGAAACAGCCGGGCTAGGACAGGAATGGAAGCGGTCGTGGCCTTAATTACGGTGTAGCCTGATGTGTAAATGAGAAACCACGGAAAACCATATTCAGGCTACCTACGGTGGGATTCGAATCCACTATCTCACGAATAAAATCTTAAAGCTGCGCGACCCTAACCGCACGGTCAACTTGCTGGGTGTTTCCACACTTCTTTATTTTCTTTCTTTTTACTATTTGCTTTACGTCGCACCGACACAGATAGGTCTTATGGCGACGATGGGATAAGGAAGGACGAGGAGTGGGAAGGAGGTGGCCGTGACCTTAATTAAGGCACAACACCAGCATTTTCCTGGTGTCAAAATGGGAAACGAAGGAAAACCATCTTGAGGACTGCCGACAATGGGGTTCGAACCCACATCTCCCGAATGCAAGCTGAGAACTACATGACCCGAACCGCGCGGCCACTGAACACGACGACATTGCAGAAATAACCACAAACGATTCGAACAATTTTCATAGTAATACCGACATGGGCATTTTAATTTAGGCCATCTGAAGAGAAACCGGCATGTTTCGAGGACCATTTTATGCGTTACGATTTACTTGCTTTTAAACAGAAACTACGGCACGATACATGCACCATATCAACTATATATCACCTCCATCAACAGGGATGCACATTACTACAACAAATCACATTTAACAATTCAAATTTCTTCCATAAGATGTACAATTCTCATGGAAGATATTTTGTGCAAGTTAATAACAGGAAAAGATGTCTATTATATTACACCTGTGATTGCTAATTCTGACTGCCTCTGTGGTGTAGTTGTTAGTGTCATTAGCTGCCACCCCCAGAGGCCGGAGTTCGATTCCCAGCTCTGCCACGAAATATTAAAGTGGTTCAAGGGCTGGAACGGGGTCCACTCAGTCTCAGGAGGTCAACTGAGTAGAGGGGGTTCGATTCCCTCCTCAGCCACCCTCGAAATGGTTTTCCGTGGTTTCCCACTTCTCCTCCAGACAAATACCGGGATGATACCTAACTTAAGGCCACGGCCGCTTCCTTGTATGTCCCTTCCAATCTTTCCATCCCCTAACAAGGCCCCTGTTCAGCATAGCAGGTGAGGCCGCCTGGATGAGGTACCGGTCCTCCAGAGTTGCAGCACTCGACCCAGAGTCTCACGCTCCAGGACACTGCCTTTTAGGCGGCAGAGGTAGGATCCTCCGCTGAGTCCGAGCGAAAAACCAACCATGGAGGGTAAACTGATCAAGAAAGACAGAAAGGTTGCTAATTCCTTTTACTTTATGCACAATCATTTCAAAACTATCATATGCGTTTTAATTATTATGCACTACATCATGGAAAGCATACATTCAATAAAGAAAACAAAACTCAAGTCCTCCTTCCTCTATTTTTCCAAGGAATCTTATTTAAAAAAATGAAAGTTGACATTCACTACCTTCCAGATACACCACTACATCACTCCCCTGACAGTAACTAAGTTACGTTAACAGAAGGGTGTCTTTGAATAACACCTCACATAAAATTCTAACACAATGGGACAATATTATTAACAGCTAAACGAAAAGTACTATACTACTGTATTATTTCAAGATGTTGGAAGGAAATTTTACCGTTCTATCTTTTCGTGTGGTTTTCACAAGTGTACTGTCTTGGACATTCTTACTCGTTGGCTGAATGGTCAGCATACTGGCCTTCGGTTCGGAGGGTCCCGGGTTCGATTCCCGGCCGGGTCGGGGATTTTAATAGCTTCTAATTAATTCTTCTGGCTCGGGGACTGGGTGTTTGTGTTCGTCCCAACACTCTACCCTTCATATTCAGACAACATGCCACACTACCAACCACCACAGACACACGCAATAGTGATTACATCCCTCCATATAGGGTTGCATCAGGAAGGGCATCCGGCCGTAAAACAGGGCCAAATCTACATGTGCGACGCAGTTTGCACTCGCGACCCCATAGATGTGTGAAAAAGAAGAAGAATCAGACGAAGACTGTCCTGGACATTCTCATCTTGTCACTGGGTGTTACATTGTCCATCAGGATTTTAATTTGTTTCACCCTCTACTAGTATGAGCAGGTTTGAGCCTGTCTATTGAAAAATTAGTGTCTCTCGCTTCGATGTGGATAATGAAGTACAGGGTGGGCAAAATAAAATTTGTCCCGGAAAATATTTACAACAGGACTGATGCTAGATTGACCCTTGTTCCTGAACATCACAGAGGATGCTGAAATAGCCTCATCTGAAGAAATGAAAAACTGAGTATCCAAAAGTCCTGACTCCACTTCAATCAGAAACCACCGGCAGAACTCAAAACGCGAAGGTTCGTCTGGACTCTTTAACGTAAGCACAACAGTAAATTCGTAAGGATACAGATGCAAGTGATAATGTTTCAAGACGAAGAGCTCTTAATTCCCACTTGCACCAATAAACGGCGTTGAGATTTCGTTGGACTTCGTTCCAGGCTTTCCTTCACGTGAGCAATGTTTTCTGGTGTTCGAAGTCTTTTCAGATAGTTAGGGTTTTTATTCACTACAGAGTCCGTTTCATGCCGTTTTGCCACTAAGTTCTGCATTGTAGACTTTGCTGAAGGTTTTTACCAAACATTTCCAGTGTTAAACTCGTGCGCAAACAGTTCTGCACAGATTTTCCAGGAATCGTGCTTCGCATAAGACTCGACTATGAACACGTGCTGTTTTATCGTGAACACCATTTTGTGTTGCAATCAACTGGTCACTAAACACGTTCACTCCTCTCACTCACTCACACGTAATGACACAGCGACGTACTAGGGAGGTGAGCACGCGTAGGCATGTGACAGCAACCGATTAGTGCATCGAAATCACGGTTTCCAGCATTTCCTGTGATGGACAGTTCTCCTGTTCATTAACAAAGGTAAATTCAATGTCAGTAGTGGTGGTGATTATTGTTTTAAGAGGAAGTACAAATAGGCAACCATCCTCTATATAACACTAATCAGGGTGAACAAACGGAAGGGATCCGACACTTCGAAAAATGAAGGTATCGGCCAAAGGAAGACAAGGGCCCCGAAGGGCGTGAAATTGAAATACTCACTGGCCCTCGGAAACCTAACAGCGTCAAGGTCGGAAAAGAACAAGAGTTGACCAAGAAAGGTCGAATAGGATAAATGAAATTGAGGAGCCTGGCACAGGTACGTGGAAGCAATACCAGGACTCAGCTAAGGGCCCCGTTGTTACCAACCCACGCTCCAAAGTTGAGAACCCCTGGGGCCCCTATTAGTCGCCTGTTACGACAGGCAGGGGATACCTTGAGTGTTATTCTACCACCCCCATCCTCAGGGGGAAAATTCCGTGTCAATCTTATAAATATTTCCCGGGGCAGTTTAATTTTGTCCACCCGGTAGTTGTCTCGCCTCTTCACCACAGGAAATGGTCCTTCGTATGGGGGCTCCAAAGCCTTTTCCACACTGTCCGTCATCGAGAACACATGTGAACGTGGTACTAAGATCCTTACGCACAAAGATTGCTTGTGATGAATGCGCTCGACTTTAGCTGCTTCATGTAATGCTGAAATTGTTTCGCTACGGTATCAGGTTGCACTTGTAATTCATATTGACTACGATACCAAGGTTACGTAGCGCATATCTATCTACGAAATGTCACTGTAATATTTGTCCCAAATGGAACATAATAATTGCTTTTAGACAAATAAAGTCGAAAATCTGCGGTAAATTAAGAAATAGTACGAAATATTTTACTTGCAGAGAATGATATGAATGCATACTTTACTACCTTAAAACTTTTTTTTGCTACGTCGCAGCGTTTCCGAATGTGTTCTGTTTGTCTAACACTTTCGTGTGGTGTGATGTCTTTGCTCACTGAAGTTGTTAGCATTAATTATGTGACTTCTTCATGTTCCTCATTCGTTTTGTGCCCTAACTCATTCATTAAATGATATATTTATTGGTCCAGGGATCATGCTATTTTCCTTTCAATAATGCTATTTTCCTTTCAACAAAAAAGTAGGCCTAATATATTTATTGGTCCAGGGATCCTTCTATTTTGCTGTTTGAACTGCCCACGCTAGTCATATGGACAAATATAATGAGAATTCACAAAAGCAGCACTCCCATTCATCGGTGCTAGCCCTGGACCTCAAGAAAGAAACAAAAGACGCCACGAGCAGCGGAATACAACATATGGGAGTCCTGCCTACAGCCCGTAAGTATGTATACAAATTTCTCTAGATATTTCTGTAGTAACGACGGTAACCACGGAAAACCATCTTCAGGGCTGCTGACAGTGGGGCTCGAACCCACTATCTCCCGATTACTGGATAACGGTCGCACTTAAGCGACTGCAGCTATCGAGCTCGGTAATTATTGTTTTAAGAGGAAACACAACTGGGCAACAATCCTCTATATAACACTAATCAGGGAGAAAAAAATAGAACGGGTCAGATACTTCGAAAAATGAAGGTATCGGCCAAAGGAAGACAAGGGCCACGAAGGGCATGAAAATTAAAGACTCCCTAGGCCTCCATACGTAATACCGTCGGGGTCTGAAAAGAACAAGAGTTGACCAAGGGAGGTCGGATAGGATAGATTAAAGTGTGGAGCCTGGCACAAGTAAGTGGAGCAGCGCCAGGACTCAGCTCAGGGCCCCGTGGTCGCCAATCCACACTCCAAAGTTCAGAGCCCCTGAGGCCCCTTTTAGTCGCCTCTTACGACAGGCAGGCGATACCGTGGGTGTTATTCTACCACCCCCACCCACAGGGGGACCAAAGTACGTTATTTTATTACCTTTCAGAAAACTCAGAACGTAACCTGTTGGTTGAAGATGCTAACGTATCTTGCTACTTTCTGGAAAGAAACTCAATTCTCGTTGCCGTGCGAAGAAAAACAGATATTGGCTGGCACTGAAAAGTCGTAATAGTTCAATAGTTTTGCAGCTAATTTGACTAATTTTATATTTCGTGTCATTTATATGTACATTTCTGATTTCTTTCCTAAATGCATACCTTCCTTTTTTGTTGCAACTCCTTTTGACATCTCAATAAACTCAAATCATCATGCGTAATTCTTGTACTTATTTTAAACATTCGTGGTTCAATAGATCAATAATAAACAGCAATCAGTTGATATTATTATAGCCCGAACAACATGGCGTCCATGCGTGCTCATTAGCTTCATTTCCGGTAGCACGTTCGTGAGGTGCTCTTCAATCCCATGCTCGTTGGCAACGAGCACAAATCTCGATCTCAGTGAGCGAATGTATTCCAATACGTGTCGTCATCTCTGTGTCATTCTGTGCTCCATGGCACAACGACGCTTCGGATATTTAATTTTCTTTAAAAAAGTACAAACATTCGTGGTCGTATTCTTCCTGTAAAGAAAACGACATATAACTGGTGGGAATTTCAGCTGTTGAACATTCTCGTTTTCTCAGTATCGCTGTGAATAACGGACGGGATAGAGATTTTATATAAAGTCGAAACCGGGTATAACAACTTCGAAGGGACCACCAATTAACGATCGTTATAGGTCTCTCTTTGTTGCTGCTAAATGTGTCATATCTGTACGTTTAAGATTGCACGCCTATACGGTTAAGTAACAGAATAAAGTCGAAACTTGCAAAAAACTAAAGTGAAAGAATAGACTCCATTCTGTAAATAGTGTGTACATTTCTATGTGATGGTGTCATGGTTCAATGCAACGTTAAACTCACTGTAGATTGCAGTATTAAGGCATCTGAATTATTTTAGGTAAGTGTGAATTTGTATACGAACGTGCTGTATTTACAACGCTAAGATAATAATTAGTAATTGAATCACTCCATTTACTGTAGGTGATAGTGTAAAATTTTGAAATACTTAACGTAGGTGTGAATTTCTATATGACTATGTTGTAATGTTAAGCTAGTAGTAAGCTCAACCTATAGTACTGTAAGCCGTAGTGTTATGCCAAGACAGACTACTATCTGCGCACTTTTTAGCGATAGATTTGTGTACGGGTTTGAGGAGTAAGGAGGGAGGACTTCCGGTTCCGAGAGCACTGCCAACTGAATGGAAATGAAATCTGAATTGCATCGATAATATAATCTATCGATATGAATTTTCCGAACCTTTGTTATTTTAAGCCAACAACTGTGTCATACACACATTATATAACATTATATAACATTTCTCGATGCGAATTTTATTCCTAGAGTGAATTCTATAGTTTGGCTTTGCTGTGTAAACAGTACTAGTACGCAAAGTGTACGCCAGATGTCGCAGAGCGATTCATAGTTTGTGTTTCAAAGATTGCCAGTACGAATCTCGAAGATTGCCGAGGTCGACCGCTTCAGCACTAGGGTGTAAATCTATCGCTAAAAAGTGCGCTGATAGTACAATATATCAGACCGTAATATCAAAACCAAGATGGTGGACGTCGTGGGCGCAGTAGAAGCCGACTGATTAAGGTTAGGGTAACACGCAATAACTTTATTTCGACGATAAACAAACTCACGAATTTCGGAGATGCCGGAATTCAGTCCCAAAGGAGTTCTTATCTGCCAATAAATCTCACGAGGCTGGCGTATTTGAGCACCTTCAAATACTACCGGACCGAGCCGGGATCAAACCCGCCAAGTTAGGGTCAGAAGGCCAGAACTTCAACCGTATGAGCCACTCAGCCCGGCGTCACATTAAATTACTTTTGTTGATACGACTGAAAGAGCTACATAATATCTGGTTCAATCCACCAGAAATACGAAAAGATCGCGTACATATTTTGCCAACGGTGGTAATTTAACATGATAAATGTAACATCATACAGAAAATCACTGTTGCGCCTATGAAAACACTTCGCCAACAACTACTCATCACATATAATCAACTAGAATCACACATATTCTGCTAGAATAGATGGACAACCCCACAGCAAAAGAGAACCACAAGCTGATTATTTAGAAATTTCCCTTAGTCAAATAACGTTATTTCCTAGATTTCACTTCGCTGGATAGATGGAAATTAAAATTACATTTATAACATCATTTTGAATGTTTAAAAATAATTTAAGGAGTGAAATTCCTCAATTTCTTCACTCTCATGAGAACTATGAAACATAACGTGTTGCCTTAGTTTCGAAGTGGTGGACAGTTTCTAATGGTCAGCAATCAATGAAAGGGAAGTACACCCGAACTGATTATGCTACTACTGGCTTTTCGTCGCACCGACACAGATAGGTCTTACGGCGACGATGGGGCAGGAAAGGTCTAGGACTGGGAAGGAAGCGGCCGTGGCCTTAATTAAGGTACAGCCCCAGCATGTGCCTGGTGTGAAAATGGGAAACCACGGAAAACCATCTTTAGGGCTACCGACAGTGGGGTTTGAACCCACTATCTCCCGAATACTGGATACTGGCCGCACTTAAGCGACTGCAGCTACGAAATGATTATACCAACCCAATGAACGGCCCTAGTGATGTTAAGATTTCCTTACTGGAAACTTTTAAAACATATGTTGACATATGGTATAGCAGAACTTCCAACAATGATGGTAAACTTAGTAATGAAACGTTCAGATACTAAAGATATAATGGGATTTTCCTCATTGAAGAACATGAGTATAAAAACTTTGATGACTCTAAACAATGATGTCTTTAACCTACATGGACGAGCTTTAGTTTGGTGTAGACTGCTTGATAACAGATATCCACAACATGAATTGGAAGGTATTGGTACAATAAAATTCCTGCGTTACAAACGAAAATAATCCCTGCAAGTCACTATTTGTTCTCTGTGACTGTATCGATTCTAAGTGACCACTGACCCATATGAATACACTCACACACTTATATTCTATGTACAAAGAAACTAATATTTATCGTCAAATTTCATGAAATTTCTCCGACTGAATAAGAAAACAATAACGAATAGGCTCACCATTTTCGGTTGGAAAGAGATTTACCTAACCACAAATATTGGTTACACACATACGATAGTATGATCTTTAACTTCCAAATTTTTGCAATGAATATTCCTTATCCATTTATCACGTAAAGATCTATCTTCAGGGAATTTAAAAGCTTGAGCAACGGTATAATTCGATCTACAACCAAGAACGCAGCAGAAACGACCAATTTTGTGAAATGCTACAGCACGGCAATATAAACACTATTATACACTAAACATATCATCATGTACACTCCTAACAACACACCAAACACACCATACTAATAAACCGTTATAGATGACTATTTTACCAAATATATACTTCAATAACTCGATCAATATAATACATTTTAACAGAATGTAAACATAGATATGTACCAACCACATGTCTCAAACGTTCGCCCACGAAGGCGCCATTTTCCTCCCAATCGATAGTAGCATTAAGGTCTGATCGTTGCCTACGCTATAATACAAGGCCTTGAAATGCACTCATGGAAACAGGTGGCATCCTAGTTCACCATTCAGCCGCTAGGATCGTGTTCTTGTCCCCCTTTCGTTCGCATGGCCGTATATGTCAATAAGTAAATTATATCTTAAATAAAAAGAACTGAATATTTTTGCGAGTATTGACAGTACTTTATTTATAAAGCAGTGCTGCAGTGGCTTGGATATGTCATTGAAGTTTCAAAACTTTCCTTTTGAGGGGCTTCTTATGAAGTTTCAAAACTTTCTCTCTTCCACTTGAGTGGCTCGAAGCAATGTTGTCTAATAGAGGTCTCATAAATTTTCGTAGTAGAAAAAGAGGTGGTTTCTCATCTTTACACTTTCTACACTTAATTTCACTTTTGAACATGTCTTTCGAAAGAAAAACGTACACCTGTTAGTAACTCTCTTCGAGGCAAGTACTGAGTAGCGGAGGTGACAAATTCGGTCGTTCACTGCAGAAGTGTCACAGGCGATGATTTTCGGTATCTGAGGGCTCCTCGATCTTGAAAACGAATAAGGCACAATGTTGGACTTTGAGTAGCTGGAGAAGAGATATGTTCTAAACAGCCTTTACAGTCTGTTTGTTCTTTTGCCACACGAACCATAATGTCATTGTATTCCGCTTGGCGTCTTAGGTAGCTGAAGAAGAGCTCGATGTCATCACTTGTTAGGTTCCTCGTCAATGCATAATGCAAATGCATACTTATGAGACATTTTACGCAAGCTACAGTGGTTTGGGTAGTCAAGATCTATGCCTAATACATTTCCCTCATGACTCTTTTTTTTACTTTCTCTGAATGCATTTGAATTTTCTTAATATATGACAGGAAATCATTAATTAACCAAGTGAGGCATTCATCTTCAGTACTAAGAGGTTCGGTTGTTCTCATTCCTGGAATATGTCCCATGCGAGGTGTTATAGATATCATGCGCATCGAACAATTTCATAAAATGCTCCATAAAACAAATGGTTTATTTTAATCTATATGTAATGCTCTCGGGACAAACCCCCTGCATACTTTTCAAACCAGAGATTGTTTCAGGGGAAAATACAATATTTTTAGCTCTCGCTACATTCATTTTCTCCAAATTCTGAGTTTGAAGAGGCCTCTCAAATGATCGCCGGTCACGGTAGCATTGTTTACAAAATAGTCCAGTGACAAATTTTGGGGTCGCCCGATTCTTGTGAGGTAACTCGGATCAAAACTTAAGAACAGAGGCCTAATTTCATCAGCTTGAAGTCGTATCTCATGCGTAATACTTCCTCTGTATAATGTTTTGAACATTGAACATTCACTGGAAACCTTTAATTTCTCGTGAATAAACCATGACTGGAACTGCGAGTGCTTAACATCAGACGAATACATAACACATTCCCAACCAACTCAGTTAATAAACACGTTTAAAGGCGCGAACCTGGTAGACAGGGGGCAAGAAAGCGACCCTAGCGGCCTGGCCTTAAGCATTGGAAATACAGTCAAACCTCGATATCTCGAACCTCAATTACTTGAATTTTCAGTATCTCGAATTAACTTCAATTTCCCGACCTATGTCATATTCTTCACATGCATTTACTTCTCTATTACTCGAAATTCGGTTACACAAATTTCTCTTCTCGAAGCAAAAATTTTCTCCCCTGAAGCATAAAATACTCTGTAACTCGAATTTTGTGCAACATTAACCATGAAATACGGCATTTGTGGTTTGTGAGGAGCAGTTAACAAGTAAAGAAAGGGTTACAGTGATGCTGGGAGCTAATATGACGGAAACCAAAAAACTAGAAATTCTAGTGATCGGAAAATCGGCGAAGCCCCATTGATTCTCGGGTGTGATTTTAATTACCGATCTTCTAAGAAAGCAACCCCCAGAAGTCGCGGATGATAAACTCCATCTCGGCTGCGTGGTATTGACGAGAAGTTTCAACGTGAAGGGAGGGAAGGTTAACCGTAACAAACAGAAGAGACTAATGGAGTTTTTCCAAAGGTGTTAACGGAGGTACATAATTATGTTTCTTTTTTTCAGTACTGTACCTACTGTGTCCTGTCCTCTAAAAAGTTACTATAATAAGTGTTATACAGTATCCAAAGTGATGCCGTTTTTTTTTGCTAGGGGCTTTACGTCGCACCGACTCAGATAGGTCTTATGGGGACGATGGGATAGGAAAGGCCTAGGAGTTGGAAGGAAGCGGCCGTGGCCTTAATTAAGGTACAGCCCCAGCATTTGCCTGGTGTGAAAATGGGAAACCACGGAAAACCATCTTCAGGGCTGCCGATAGTGGGATTCGAACCTACTATCTCCCGGATGCAAGCTCACAGCCGCGCGCCTCTACGCGCACGGCCAACTCGCCCGGCAAGTGATGCCGTAAAATAGAGCTTGTGTGTATATTTTTAAGTAGTGTTAAAAATAATATACTCGGTATAGGTTCGTAGATACATATGGTTCAAGTATGTGGTATACGATATTCGAGTCCCACTATCGGGAGCCCTGAAAATGGTTTTCCGTGGTTTCCCATTTTCACACCAGGCAAATGCTGGGGTTGTACCTTAATTAAGGGTACGCTCACATCCTTCCCCATTCCTAAGCCTTTCCTATACCTTCGTCGCCATAAGACGTATCTGTGTCGGTGCGACGTAAAATAAAATGTAAGAGAAAAAAATGTTAAACTAGTAGTATTTCTTTTAAATATCTTCTTTCCATGGAATGGATTGTTGTACTCTTGTTGTTGTTGTTGGGCATTTTTATTTACGTTCAGTTCTTACTTCAATATCACACTGTCGTAAGTGATCATTGTCACTGCGATATTTCCAATTGCGATGTATTTGTTAATAATAATACAAAAATATACACTAATAAGTGAGAAAAGAAGTAGCAACAACGTAAATTGATCAATAATGTCGCACCCGATCCCGGCAAATAAATTAGATGTTGTCTGTGTCTTTCCATATCATACAAATCATTGTGTGTGATATACTCAATTCCTTCGGAATGCTGACATTTGTTTCCCCATTTTCTAATTGCCATCTTATGTGTGATTTTTCTTCAGTATTAAACTCTTTCAGTTTCTTATGTGACATCTTAACAGTGATGACTGCCTCGACTATTTAACAGACAGACTGATTTGAAATATGCCGGCTCCGTGGTGTAGGGGGTAGTGTGCCTGCCTGCCTGCCTTTCGTCCGGAGGCCCTGGGTTCTGTTCCCGGCCAGGTCAGGTATTTTTCTCTCGACTTGAGGGCTGGTTAGAGGTCCACTCAGCCTACTTGATTAGAATTGAGGAGCTATCTGACGGTGAGATGGCGGCCCCACTCTCGAAAGCCCAGAATAACGACCGAGAGGATGCGTTGTGCTGACCGCACGGCCCCTCGTAATCTGCAGGCCATTGGGCTGAGCAGCGGTCGCCGGGCAGGCCAGAGCCATTTCAGGGGCGTAAGTGACGTTTGGAGGAGGGGAGGGGGTGATTTGAAATAATCTACTGAAAACAAGACTGTGGAAATAAGCTTCACATTGTTGTCAGCAATCTTCGAATATGTAACTATGAAAATTAACATTTCTCCGAAAATGTGATAAAATTACGTCGTTTTATAAGATGTGTCGCTATAAGCGATGCCGTACTAAGCGACTTTTTAATAACACTGTTTGTATAGAATTTCTACGGGACCGTTAGATTTTATCGTTATATCCAATACGTCGTTATAAGCGATGTCGCAATAAACAGTTTCGACTGTATATAGATAGATAGATATGATTTATTTTAACTGGCAAAGTTCGGGACACGTGTCCCTGTCTTACACTTAACCAGTGAAATACATAATTAACATAAAAATACAAATAACATACTGAATAAATGAAAAAAGAGACTGAAACAAATTACTACGGTACTATGCTATCCTGCTGTATATAAAAATAACTATTATAATACACAATATAAATTAAGATTTTGCTTCCTACGAAGAAATTAACATACAACAAAGAACGAATTACAATTTCAATAATAATAATAATAATAAACCTACTAATATTTACAATTAATTTGTCCAATTCCAGAAATATATCACATTGACGAATGTTACAGTTTTCATGTGTTTACTGTGGGTGAAAAACATTGCAAAATGCGGATGGGGATAAGGATAACTATGCAGGAAACCACAGCTGAGTACTTTCTAACACTATTGATGAATAATAAGAAGAAGGACCATGGGAAGAAGAAGAAGAAGAAGAAGAAGAAGAAAAAGAAGAAGAAGAAGAAGAAGAAGAAGAAGACGACTTTTAAGTACAATGATTCACTATCTACGATTATTCTTCACGTTCTTCCTTTCCTTCCTCTTTAATAAAAATGTACAGGATGACAGACGATGATCTGAAATCCGGATGACGGTATGTACACTGTATCTGAGAAGTTACGAACGGTAACAAAGTAACACAAACAAGTCAACAATAATCTGATGTTCACATGGAAACGTCCACGAGTGTGGGCTAAATTCTCTTGAACGTTTCTGCATGTGATAAACTAATAACTGATTCAGCAACAAGCAACAGCACACCACAGTATACTGACTAATATCGCTTTGTCTGGTTGAAGATACGGACTTATTCCTTTGCAAGTGAACTTATCAAATCACTTCCTACACCACAGATTAGATGAAAATGAATTCAACAATCCGCAGCTACAAAAACAAACTGTTAACTTGAAGTTGAGAAAAATTGATCGTTATCGGGCAGTTTGAAGTGTGTCACTCGTATCGTGTTAGTTCAGCTAATACTTTATGAAAATCGAACTAATGCTTGCCCCTGAGGAGTAAAAACATACAGAAGTTTCTCAGCGGTCAGGATGAAAATGTAACTCAAGAAGGTAGAGAACAAGTTGCCTTTTGAACATCTAACTGGATTACAATAATAACTTGGGAACAATGATCTTGGTCTTAGACACTTTCCAACAATAAACACATGTTAGTAAGTGATAATGATTTTACTAAGGGTCACGTAAGAAAGGGCTAAGAAAACGACAGACAGAGAATCTGCCACCTGGGCAACTGCTCTAAATGCAGAGCAGTAGTGATTGATTGACTGTGGGTGGCGTCGGTCGAATATATCTACGTCATTCCCTATGACGACGCTATTAGGTTCCAAGGACTAGAGAGTCTTTCATTCTCACGCCCTTCGTGGACCTTGTCTTTCCTTGGTCGATATGTTAATTTTTTTTCAAGTGTCAGATCCCTTCCATTTTTCACCCACGGTATCCCCTCCCTGTCGTAAGAGGCGACTAAAAGGGGTCTCAGTAGCTCTCAACATGGGAGCGTTTGTTGGCGACCATGGGGCCCTTGGATGAGCCCTGGCATTGCTTCCGCTTACTTGTGCCAGGCTCATTACTTTCATCTATCCTACTGGACCTCCCTTGGTTAATGCTTGTTCTTTTCCGACCCCGACGGCATTAGAACATTCAAGGCCTACGATGTCTTTCATTTTCACGCCCTTCGTGTCCCTTCTCTTTCTTTAGCCGATATCTTCATTTTTCGAAGTGTCAGTTCCCTTCGATTTTTCTCCGTGATTAGTGTTATATAGGGAATGGTTGCCCATTTGTACTTCCTCTAAGAAGAATAATTGCTACCATCACCACCTCACTTTCATCAATGTATCCCACCTCCCTTGGTAAACTCTTGTTCTATTCCGATCCCGACGGTATTAGAGCACTCGAGGCCTAAGGTCTTTGATTTACACGCCCTTCGGGGTACTTGTCTTTCTTTGGCCGATATCTTCATTTTTCGAAGTGTCGGAATTCTTTTATACTTCCGTCTAGTGTTAATGGAGGATGGTTGTCCAGTTGTATTTCCTCTTAAAACAATTATTACTATCACCTTTGGTCCAAGGGGTCCTTCTCCTCAGGGCCGGGAATTTTTAACCCTTATTCTTTAATTCCTATGGCTCAGGGGCCAGATGTTCGTGCCACCTTCAACAACCTTAGGTAGGGCCCCATCCTCACAAAAGGGCAGGTCACCTGTAGAGTCCGATACCGACGGACCTCTTCCACCAGTAAAACAATCACATACATGTGATTTCTTTTTAATCCAAATTTCACTTTCGCATTTTGGTCCTAAGTTTTTTTTTGAGGATACTCCTTTCTTGTTTTTCGATCATCTTTTTTTTTTCAGACCCATAAAGTGCTTCTATTTTCACTACTGCGTTATGTCGTAATTTTGCCTTTTTATGTAGTTCTTTTATTGTATCTGTACCAGGAATTCGTTATGTCCTACTAAGAAGCGTGTTTGAAGTTATTAGCACTTTTTTCTTCTCTTCCCAATATCTCTTCATCCTTTCGCCGTGTTCCTTTGTACGTTTTTCAGTCCACCCTGTATTTAGTCTGGTGGGCTTTATAGAAAATTTGTGAATTAAGGTTCTGAATTTTATTCTATCTGGAATGGTTTCTTCATTAATCCCAATTTCATTTAGGTATTCACTCATTTCTTTCAGCCAATTATTGTGATTTTTTATTGATAACTAGTAGTTTCCCGCTGGCTCCGCCCGCAATGTACAAAGTATGGTGGTGTTCGTTACTACCCTCACGGATGTATTTGCAAAGTTTCGAGTGAATGAAATAAAGCACATGATCTGCAGTGATAATAGAATGTAATATTATGTCAACAAAACACTTGAAAATACATCACACTAAGAAACTGAATTAAACGTTCCTTGGAACAACACTACGCGCCGAACTGTTAAAAACTACTTCAAAGATCTTCGTCATGGAGACAAATGTACTCGTAACTTTTCTCAGAATCTACCAATTTAAGTAGTTATTGCCTGAAAAGAAAGCGCTTCATCCACTGAGTGTTTTTACACCAAAACGAACTGCGTACCTCAATTAGAACGAAAGATATGATTGCTTCAATGAGAACAAATGTTGAAGAAATGAGACATCAGATTGAATGTGCACTCGTAACTTTCCTCACAATACATCAATTTGAATAGTTAAGAGCTGAAATGAAAGAGCCTGATCCACTGAGTGTTCTTAGGCCAAAAAGAAACTCCGTATCTCAGTTAGAACCAAAGATATGATTGCTTCAAAGAGACAAACAATTGAAAAATCAAATAATTTGAGGAAGGCGGAAGTTAAGTGATTTATAGTACCTGATGACAAATCTGTGCATGAATACCTTTCAGTTAAAAAAGAATGAAGGAAATCGACCGGATAGAATGGCCAGACTGACTGGCTTAAATTTTCATAATTTTTTTAAATATATAGATGTTAAGTTTACAATTTTCTTTGTGAACCTGTCATTATTCATTCTATGTAAGTAACCATAAACTTATAATTGTCGTTTCCTGATGGTATCTGTGATTTTTCTCTGTAACTGGATCGATTTCATGTGACTTCTTTTTCATCCAAATTCCACTTTCTCATTTTGATCCTAAGACTGTACTGAGGATTTTCCTTTCTTGTTGTTCGATCATAATTTTTTCAGATACATAAAGTGCTTTTGTTTTAACTACTGTGTTATAATGTCGTAATATTTCCTTTGTTGATATAGTTCTTTTATTGTATCTGTTCCAAGTAATTTTGTATGATGCTTGAAGTTTTGCAGTTCTTTGTTAGCTTGTTGATTTATTTTTACACCATGGATGTGGGGAGGAAGAACACACCCATGCTTGGAGCATGGTAACTTAGTTATACTTCCTCTTTAAAAAAATCACCACCACTTCCTCTTAAAACAATAATCACCACCACCATCACAACCGATGATGAGCTTATTGTCTTTCTTCCATTAATTAATCATTACTGCCTCCATACTTGTGTGTACAATCAACGTTAAAATATCGATGATTCCAGGGCGGTTGTTCCCGCTGAAGATTGCAGACCAGAGCAATGCAGAGGGATGGCCCCATCCAGTTCGTCAACTCAACACAAGGGAAGTCCTTAGGTCCCGTGTGCTTCCTAGTGAAGGATCCAGTGTACCTCACCACGGGGATCGGAGACTCCCTCATTAGCAGTGGCTGCAGCGTGATAGACATGGTGTTCCCCGTGCCGACTACAGTGCAGGAAGTATATTTCAGGAACTATTACACAGCAAACATAAGTGTGATGATACTGACTCGCTCGCACGAAGCGCAAGAGTCGGGGGATGGAGATGACTCCATGGAGAGTGTTGACAGTGTCGAGACGCTAACTTCTGGCAGTGGCTCCAACCATTACATAGTACCAACCTGGAAGGTGTCCATCGCAAGACGGCAGCTGATGCCCTACCCACACTTGGAAGTAGGCGCCGAAGAGGAAGTAAGTAAGACTAATAACTAAGGAAATGATTTTAAGGTGGAAGGTATGGTCAGAAAAGGGGCAAAAAGGTTCTGAAAATACATACAAATAGGTGAGAAAAAAAGGTGTTGTTGAAATATATTTATTAAAGTTTAAACCAGTTACATGAAATGTCTTTATCGCATTTACTGAGTTATAGTAATTAATCAACATGTTATATTGGATTACACACAGTATTTCAATAGTAATTAATCAACATGTTATATTGGATTCCACACAATATTTCGAAGTTTTTGGCAGTAAGTCGTTGCCGCTTTGAGCTCAGTAGATCCTTATATAGCGAGAAACACCTCGACATCTACAGAAACCAATGGAGCATATCTTGTCAGCACTCGTAAAAAGAGTTCAGTCGAAGTTGTAAAGGTTTCCACATCTGGATTGTTCTTAAAATTTAATTCGAATTTGTCTCTAGCAAATCTATCGTGGTTGTCCCTAACTTCTTCCACTGTTAAACCAGTTTTCATAACCTTACAACAATAAATTAATTAACAAAGAAATTAAAACCACTGGAAGATATATTTTTAGCTGCTTGTTTCTACATGTTGCTATTTTAAGCATTTTGCGTAGGTTCATTTCTTAAGAAAATCCAGTTTTGTGCTTTATTAACCTAAACATAACACGCTTTCATAAAACAACACAATTTTAAAGATATTCTGTTTTACAAAGAGAAATTTTGAAAGACAAAGAGACTGAAAATATTAAATGCAAATTGGAAAGTTAATGTCTTTTGTACCGAAGTTAATGTAAAAATCACTCGCTAATCTGAGGATTATATTGTATTTTTAATACACTTCCGTCACGAAACCATTATTGAAATTTTTAACAGTCACCAGTGTCATCAGAGGAAGGATCATTGCAGCACGTGCGGCATACACTCTCCATATGATTCAGGGACATGAACTGTTGACATCTGTAGCAGAAGTGTATGGTTTTTTTTGTCTGACTGCCTGGGACAAACAGTGCATCTTCCTTTTCTACGGTCCTCATTTCCGGGAGCTGGTGGTACTATGCTTTTGTCAGACACTTGGGTTGCCTTCAGCCGAATTAACTTTGGAACTGACGTTGACAGTGCTCTCTTCGCAACTTGAGGTTCCACAAGTTCTTGGCGTTACTGGCGAAGGAAATATCGTCTTTCAATGGTAGAATCAGGGTTAATAGCCATAAAAATCACTTGCGCATTGATGCACGCTAGGTCGATCATCCTAAAAAATACAGCCACTGGCCATCTTTGAGTTTTCCTTCCTGTAGCTGACATCTTGTCCACCGTACCTACTCCACCATTTGTGATGTAAAAACTATTTATTACTGGCTTCTTCTGGTTTCAAGTAGAGGGGTCAATATATCATGAATGAGGGTGCATGGTTGATATCATCACAACATTTTGCCTTTCTTGGGAACTTACGATAAGCATGTGATATCGTTACAGTCCGTCTATTGTCATTCCTTGGTGGATGCAGTACTTTTGTATCAATCTCTTGGCACAGGCCCAGTGCAAAGTGTAGCTCCCACTGAAGTACCAGTCTCATTCATGGCTGTGACAGTATGGAAGCTGCTGGGGTATGGGTGGTGCTGAGTAATGACACTCGGAGCACAAATAGTGTCTGAGTGTTATGAAAGGTGTTGCTCATAGGGTCTGTCGTGCTGTAGTGGAATATTCTGGCCCAGTGAGGAAAGCAATGGCAACCTACCTCACTCCTCATCTTGCCTAGTACGCCTCATTTGGGCTCTGCCATTGGTTTTTGCGGTTTCCCTATAAATGCATAGCCTTTGGTGGTGCTATTTGAGGATCCAACCAGCCTCTGGGCTGATGACCTAACAGACAGACATACATCGTTACAGTGTGCAAATTCAGTGCTGTAAATTTCTCTTTCCTTGATATCAGTCAGTGTCTTTGGCAACTGAGGTTTATTTTTGTTCATGGTGCCCACAAGCGTTAGTCTTTAGTAGTTCTTCTACTAGCGGTATGCTGGTAAACCAGTTATCAGCCGTGTACCATAGATGTGCTCTGTGAGCCTGAGGACGACATATTTCACTGAATTAGAGACTCTGAAAGGACCATCGGGCTGTTTTCCGCAGTAAATTTCCATGAGTGATGTATGCCAAGTTCTCGCATCACAGAGTGTTAGAATCTTGATGCCATATTTGGCTGGTTTGCTCGGTACGTGTTGCCGGAAGGGACATTTCCCGCTAAAAGGTACAAGCTGTTCATCAATACATGTGTATTCTCGAAGGCAGTAAAACTTTTGACAGTTCTCGGTAAAGTTCACTGATCGGAGTTAATTTATCCAGTTCTCTACGCTGTACACATCAATTACGTCATCAAACCTTACATATTTCGAAAGAAATAAAAATCTTGTCTGTAACATATCAGTGTGGAATAGTTCTACTCCTAGGCCATTTGTAGAAAATAAATCCTTCAAATTTAACTTTGCTGCTCGGTACGACCCAGCTATGATCAGTAATCCCAATAATGATCTAATTTCCATTTCATCTGTTTGCGGCAAGCACTCTAATTTGTAACGTAACTACTCCGAATTTTTTCAATATACATATTTGTACATTCAGTGATTTCTCGGATTATGACATCGTTCATGAGTACACTGAAACAGTCGTGTGGTGTTTTAGCAACTTTAGCTTGCAATCTAGTAGCTGGTAAATACGTTATGATATTGTATGACCTGCTGCGTACGTTATTGTTCATTCTAATATTTCGTAACCACTATTCCTTTTCTGTCCTTTCCAAGCATAATTTTTGTCACACCTATTGCAACCGGGTTTGAAGCAGGAAGAGTAAACTTAACGGGAGATGAATTTGTTTCACCCTCATCAGCCGCAAAATCATTCGTTTGCTCACTTTCAGTCAAATGCTCACTAAGTTCACAATCATTCCGCTCACCATCATCTGACTCCTGAAAATCTGAATCGCCACATGAATCTTCAGTTTCTTCTTCAAGCATTCTCCGTATACGCTGTTGTTCTTCTTCGGAAGACATGACAAGGAAAACAAAGCTTCCACACTGAATTGGCTGTATAATCTAAAAACGACTTTGCCAACAAAGATATTACACAAGTTGTTAGCTGGGGTGTATACAGCACCTCAGTGTCAATACAGGTTTATAGCATTCAAACAGTTTGTTTGATATGGCCAACACTGAGCTGCTTTCAAATGACAATATTCGGTAAGAAAGTAATGAGCTCGCCAAGAGCATTGCCAACTTAGTAACTTTACAACATAACAAATAGTAATGCTGGGATGTTATGAGCACCCCAGATAACAACTGGAGGGTTAAACTGTTGCAATAGGCTATCACTGTTTAAATTTTAATTTCATTTCACAGCTGCAGACTGCCCATTCTTCCTGAGGTTGGCCATTGTTGCTGGGATATGAATTACCGGTGGTTTTCATAAGTTATATTTTAATATGTGCTTATTGACTACTGTCGACCAAAATATGTGCAGTCGCCCATGTGGCATATTCCTTATCTGTTGTTAACCTAGTATATTCTTAAATAACTGCGAAGAATTTCGAAATTTATTGAACATCTCCATCGGTAAACTATTCCAATCCCCAACTGCTCTTCCTATAAACGAATATTTGCCCCAATTTGATCTCTTGAATTACAACTTTATCTTCATACTGTGATCTTCTCTACTTTTAAAAACACCACTCAAACTTATTCGTATACTAGTGTCATTCTACACCATTTTTCCACTGAGAGTTCGTAGCATACCATTTAGTGCAGCAGCTCTTCTCCATTATCCCAAGTCTTCCCAAGAGAAACTTTGCAACATTTTCGTAACGCTACAATTGCATCGGGAATCACCCAGTACAAATCGACCTGATTTTCTTTGGATTTTGTTTCCAGTTCTCGAATCAAGTAATCCAGGTGAGGGTCCCGTACACTAAAACCATACTCTAGTTGGGGTCTTACGAGAGACTTATGTGGTCTCCATTTCATCCTTGCTACGACCCCTAAATACCCTCATAGCCATAGACAGATGTATGTACCCTTTAGTTACATTCCCGTTCATGTAATAATTCCAATGAAGGTATTTCCTAATCTTAACACCTTGGTACGTACAGTGATTCCTATAAGGTACTTTCACTCCCATCAACGCAGTAATTCAATCTCAAAGGACATTTCCTATTCGTGAAACTGACAACCTGACTTTTTACCCCGTTTATCATCATACCATTGCATGCTCTCCAACTCACAACATAGTCGATGCAAGGGCGCCCATACTTGGGGGCAAGTTGGGGCTGCCCCCCCCCCCCCTAGCTCTCAGGGAAAGGCAAACATATAGTCTAGTCAGGTATGTTTCTTTCAAGAAAATGATGTCAAAGTCAGTATTACGTAGAAGCGGTAGTACCGTTCCCCACCAACAGGCGGGGGATACCGTGAGTTATTCTACCACAGAATACAAGTCGCCATTTATCTTCCAAAATATTAAAAATACTACTTACCCCCAGGTCTGGCCCCCGCCCCCTACAAACTGTCATATGGGCGCTGATGAGTCGAGGTATTCTTGCAGTTGCTCGCAGTCTTGTAACTTATTTATTAATCTGTACAGCATAACGTCGTTAGCAACAGCCCTATCTCTGATTCCAGTTTACATATATTTTATATATAAGAAACCATGAAGGTCCAATAATATTGTCTTGAGGAATTCCCCTCGTAATTATTACAAGATCAGATAATGCTTGACCTTTCCTAATTCTCTGAGTTCTATTTCTAGAAATATAGCCACCCATTCAGTCACTATTTAAATGTAGGAATTTCTACCTACTTGCAGTATTACTTAATTAAAAAGATGTGTTCCTGAAAACTCCGAATATTATTGCATTAAGTTCTAACTCACCGTTAATAACTAATTCATGTTGGTTAAATAATGCTTAAACCACTTGTACGAGTGAAGCGGTAAACACTCATTATACGCCATTATATTTTAATGTATGAGAAGTAATTGAAAATGACCAGAATAAATAATTAATATACCCGCAAATCTATAATCAAGTGCTAGATTCAATTATTTAAATCCTCATTCGTTCCAAATTGTGCGTCATTTTATTGGGCCAGAATTCATGAGTTTTTTTAAATTTCCCATTATCCAGCTCTGTTAGTAAATCCTAGCCAAAAAGCAACAATTAATTATTAGCGTTTTGTACAATTACTTTTAAAATATATCATGATGCATTTTGGGGTAGAAAAAGTGTGACATATTTACGGGATTTTACTCGGTGTGACCGTGAAATGTGATCAGTTCCAATGCATATTACTGCCATAGAAGCCAAATCAGTGAGTCAAGAGGGAGGTGCCAGAGGGCAGTATTATTGGACCTTTATGTTTTCTTATATGTATAAATGATATGAGTAAAGACCTGGAATCACGGATAATGATATTTGCGGATGATGTATAGAGTAGTAAATAAGTTGCGGGACTGTGAGCGACTGCGGGGGACTTAAACAATGTAGTAAGATGGACAGCAGACCAGGGGCGGTGCGTGGTATTGTTGCAGGGTTTCACAACTCCCAATAATTTTGCACTTCATTTGTCATCTTTTCTTCTAATGTTTTAGTTTAATAAACCTAACATATATTTGAAACATGTTAAGAATAATGTTTCGTAACGGACCAATAAACGCCGCCGGCTTTGAAACAAACTCAGGGGGTTTGCTTTCCTTCGGCAACTCCCTAGCGGACAGCGCGGCGCAATGTACCTCAGCAGGGACGAGCCTAAGCCTGTATAACATCAGGTAGCATGCTCGCCAGTATCGGTCTCAAGGAGTTGCACGAGACTAGCAAGTCCCCTACCGAGAAACAGTTCCAAATGCCCCCGTTAGATTGCGCCACACTGCGGAGATTCATTCCAACTTTCCTCTCGCAAAGGTTATTTCATTTCATTTTTTAATTTACAAATTTCGCTTTACGTTGCATCGACGCAGATAGGTCTTACGGTTAAGAAGGGCTAGAAGTTGGAAGGAAGCGACCGTGACTTTAATTAAGGCACAGCCACAGCATTTGCCTGGTGTGAAAATGGGAAATTGCGGAAAACCCACTTCAGGGCTTCCGACAGTGGTGTTCGAACTCACTATCCCCCGAATGCAAGCTCGCAGCTACGCGACCATAACCGCGCGGCCAACTTGCTGGGTAATTTCTTTTCTACGCCATACCAGACCACGCACAATATTACCAACATCTTGCTACAATGAAAAACAGAAGGGCAAATTTTCAATTCAATTCAAGTGAGGCAAAAGTAACTGTGCCAGGCTGACCCCAACGTGCCAGGTTCAATGCAGGCTCAGTCCGGTGGTATTTGAAGGTGCTCAAATACGTCAACCTCGTGTCAGTAGATTTACTGGCATGTAAAAGAACTACGACACCTCGGCGTCTCCGAAAACCGTAAAAAAAGTCATTAGTGGGACGAAAATTCAATAATATTATTAAGAATAACTGTAGTTACAGTGTATAAGTAGCCTCTTATTTTCTGGGTTGTAATTGTCAGATATATTACAGTTTTAGCTGGGAATGTAGTTCATTACTTAACAATAATAGAGTTTCTTTTTATTTCTGTAAGCTATAAAAATGTGACACTGATAATTTTGGTGCAACACCCAGCTTCAGATACCACCAGACGCCACTGAAGGAGACCATGGTATGAATGTAAATAGGATGAAAAGTAATGTTGTAAGTTTCACCAAGAGGAAAAGTCATCTCAGTTTGAGAAAAATGCTGTAAAGATGTAAAAAGAACGTATATTTAACTGGCTGATGCACCCGTGCTTCGCTACGGAATTATCAGAAAGACTGTTCTTGTGGTTTTGCCAACTGAAGTCAACATAGATCGTTACAACGACGTTCGTAGGAATGTAGCGATTAAAAGCAATGTTATAATATAAAATACACGAAATGAAAAACCGCACATTTTCTCACTTTTAACGAACAGTTCTACGGTGCCGATCTAACAGTCCATAGTTCCAGTGCTGGAATGATCAGCCCGCAGGACAGCCGCGAACACTACTCTGCCATTATTCTGTTAAATATGCACACTGCTCATTCCAATCAGTGCTTCTGAGTAGGGATTGAACAGCTTGAATATTATTATGAACCAGTGTGTTACGTGCCAGTAATATCAGAAAATGTATGAACCAGACAAATGACATGCTAAAGAAGACAGAGATCTAAGTCCTCAGCTACTTGCCGCCATTGCTGACACAGGCTGTTATACTCGGTACGCAGCAGTAATCCTATCTATCGGAGATGAGTGGCACCATAAGAGATAAAGAACATCACAACAAACAATGGTCAATGTAATGTTACCGTTGATCAATTTTATGAGGTTTCTATAATGTAGGCCTTCACATTTAGTTTTCTTCCAACTGATATTAGGGCCTCTTAAAAAAATATTTTTTATCGTGTAGACTGTAGTTCCTTATTCCCCAACTTTACATACCGTTTCATTAAATTCTGTTTACTCATTTTCTCGTGATTCGGCGCTGATATGGACTAAGCAACCAAAATCCAAATTCATGAATATATCTGTTATCATAGCCTGAACGGTAAAAGTGTATAAGATATAAACGATCGGAAATTTATTACTATATAACTTTATTTACGTATTATTTTTCGATAGGACCACTAATAACATAAATATTTGAGAATTCAATTTTACGCCTCCCCTAAGGTGGTGATGGTGATCATTAAGAGGAAGTACAACTAGGCAACCATCCTCTATATAACACCAATCAGAGGGAAAAATGGAAGGGATCCGACACCTCGAAAAATGAAGATATCGGCCAAAGAAAGACAAGGGCCACGAAGGGCGTGCAAATGAAAGACTCCCTAGCCCTCGCAAACCTAATAGCGTCGGGGTCGGAAAAGAACAAGAAACGACCAAGTGAGGTCGGATAGGATAGATGAAAGTGAGGAGCCTGGCACAAGTAAGTGGAAGTAATGCCAGGACTCAGCTAAGGGCCCCATGATCGCAACCCACGCTCCGAAGTTCAGAGTCCTTGGACACTCTTTCCCCTAAACTACCACTTCACTCACCGTCGTTAAAATTATTTATGGCCCAGATTGTTGCGACTTATTCCCCGACTTAGCACACCGATTTTCATTACATTCTCTTCAGCTATTTTCTCGTGATGCGTGTACATACATACATACATACATACATACATACTGAAACCTTGGGCCACTATGAAGGATACCTACCTTCCTCACCTATCAGCAATTTCATGAGATCTGTCTCCTGGGTCGTTACGGGTTCTTCGTCACTTGCTGAGGTAAAAGATAGAGTTAAGTAATCCTAATCCATCTACTCAAATGAAAGGTCTATTAAAAATATTTGTATTTTTAATGAAATCACGAAAGAAAATATTAAAGTCAATATAATTTGGACTCAATCTTGTCCACTGGACACCACAATAATTTAACACAGAGGAGCAGAATACTGGTTTGAGCCTTTGAATTAATTGCCTGATGGGCATCCTTACTAGATACCGTTGTCTCAGATATTAAATGAAGAAAAGAAAGTCTGGAAATCCTTAAAATTCGGCTTCCATGTGAGACTGCATGTAATATCGTAATGATTATTGATGGTCCAGCCCTCGTAACACGAACTCTGGACTCTGGGTATAATGAAGGCAGTCCAATCGGTGTGTGCCACTCAATGGTGGTACGGCATGGACCCTTAATGGAATCGATGTGACCTGCGACTGTGTCATGGACCGACCTCTAAACTTCTAAGTTACTTTAAAGTCATTGTGGATGATGACCGCAAGGAAAATGATGCTACAATGGCATATGGCCTTAATCTAAGTCACTGAGGTTGATGACCCCATGACCCTCCAAGTTTCTAAGCTGAAGGCTAAACACAATTAAGTTACATCGGTTGATGACCAAAGTTTCCACTTTACTAATCCCAGCGCATTTAATGCTCAATCAATCAAAGTCAAACAATACAACAACAAAACGCTCACAATACTTTGAGGCAGTAAAATCCATTACCTTCGGATATGTCCCCTTAAGCGTTACGTTAATATTTGAACTTTCCCAGACAAATAAACTAAGATTTCCAGAATGCACCTTCAAGTTATTCATTTGGGTTTAAGTTATTTCACAAATACGATTTCCACTGAATTTAATAATTTAATACATTTAAATAATTTAATGAATCTTAATGAATAACAAATTCTATCTCCGCGGACAAATGGTTTCTTTTCCCTACTCAAATTCTGACGTAGTTATATTTTATCATTGTTACAATAATTTATCGTCGTTAGAATCGTGCAGCTGGAAGAAAATTTTCATAATTTATTTTCAGTATTATATCTTATTTCATGACATCACACTTTAAGTTTAATCTAATACTAACAATTATTAATACTTGAATGACCCTAATAATGAAGTACACAACAAAAAACTGCATAAGTAACTCGCCGTAAAATGTAAGCCAATTACAATGTCATATCTCATCATGGCATTTGCATGAAGCTTTGTGCACCCCTCACAAATAAATCAATCATCACTACCATCACTCTATATTTTGGACAACCCTTGCATTGGCTAACTTCGCTCACTATACTCTAACCTCGTGGTTTCAAATATACATTACGATCTCAATTAAACAAAATAATAGCACCTAGTAACCTGCACGTAATTCCCGGATGAAAATTCAACTAGTTCGCGCACATTAATGATCTCCGTTCTAAAGAAATGCAACCTCATTTTCAACACGTAACACGCAGCACAACTCCCGTTATCTTCGAACTGCCACACTCGATCAACTGGCGGCATTGGAAACAAGCGACCCTCCTTGCTGTCAGCTTTGATATAAAACATCTGTCCTTCACGATTAACTGGCCCCACAAGAACGAAATCTTCGACTTGATATAAAACATCTGTCCTTCACGCTTAACTGGTCCCACAAGAATGAAATCTTCGACTTGATATAAAACATCTGTCCTTCACGCTTTACTGGTCCCACAAGAATGAAATCTTCGACTTGATATAAAACATCTGTCCTTCACGCTTAACTGGTCCCACAAGAATGAAATCTTCGACTTGATATAAAACATCTGTCCTTCACGCTTTACTGGTCCCACAAGAATGAAATCTTCGACTTGATATAAAACATCTGTCCTTCACGCTTAACTGGTCCCACAAGAATGAAATCTTCGACTTGATATAAAACATCTGTCCTTCACGCTTTACTGGTCCCACAAGAATGAAATCTTCGACTTGATATAAAACATCTGTCCTTCACGCTTAACTGGTCCCACTAGAATGAAATCTTCGACTTGATATAAAACATTTGTCCTTCACGCTTTACTGGTCCCACAAGAATGAAATCTTCGACTTGATATAAAACATCTGTCCTTCACGCTTAACTGGTCCCAAAGAATGAAATCTTTGACTTCGCAGATAAAATTAAAATACGATATTCCTGACGAAACAGATATGCACATAGATTTTACTTTTAAATGTCCTTCAATAATTGTGCACGTCGCAAATTAACACTTACGTGGATTCTCTTACACTTTTCCATCCCAAACATTATACAAATATCTTCTTCGCGCTCAAAAATCCCGGCATCAATTACAGGCTTCCAATCACCTGATTCAACTCATACGACAAGTCCCTCGTGCCTTCAGCTCGACAAAAATCTCACTGACAAAAAGAAATGGAATAAAATTACTTAGAATCTACGATGCATAAATTACGCACCATACTTTAATAATGGACAACGTCTCATAACATGACCTCGTATTTTACAAAACTGGATTTTCACAAAAATGACTGACAAACTTGACTAATTTTTACTGTCAATCAGACACAGTTTAAACGGACATAGAATAGCATTCCCCTTTGTGACAAATATCCACCGATCTGCATTACTCAACACGACAGCGCACTTATACCCGATTGAAAATGGGTAACCACGGGTATCTTACACCAATTCCATCAAAATTCAAACAGAAAATGTTTACGTCAAATAAAACAGCTTGACATCACGAAAATATAGGCGATACATTCACAGAAATGACGATCTACTTTGGACGTGATATCACTTCGTAACCCTCACTAATAAGTTTTCACAACATGTTACACGGCGCTCATAACACTTTTAAATTTTATCCAAGCAGAAAATAAAACAAATGACCTTTCGTCATATTTCTGACATTCACGCAAACATATGGGTGACCAACTGCGTCGTAACTACCCATTACAAATACATATAAGTTTGACATCATGTAACAAGATATAATAGGCGGTAAGATGACATTTCGCCTACCTTAACTGCACGTCACCTTCCATTTTAGGCTCACCAATGACCCTCTGTCATTTTTATTTAGCCAATTTTACATTTCTGGCTTCACATTGGTTTTTATTCATGTTTCTTTTCTGAAGGACAAAGCATAAAAAATGAAATGCCCTTCACTTGGTGTCTTCGTTGATCGCACTCGACTGATTGTATTTGTTACCCGCACACGAATTACTTTCTTTACAACACAATTATTTACAACTTCACAAATACTACTTCGGTATCTTGACTGTCTTTTATCAGATTACTTCTGAAATGAACAACTATCTCCACATGGAGTCAAGACCCCGGCCACATCGGCCAAAAATCTCTTTGTTGGACTTAGTCTACTTCTTGACGTTCGATTTACTGAACAGTTCAACCCTCTCTCTCGAGCTTCAATGATAATAATGCAGGGGTTTCAAGATGACATCCCCTCTTATTTTATAGATTCTATCCCCTCTCGCATTTTTTCTTTGCCGCCAAGAAAATTTGCTTAATTTTTCCGAACTAGTGGAACTGTATTTAAGAGCGTTTTAGCTGTAATCACGTACATACTAACTTGCTAGCGGCAGTGTTCATGAACATTTTAAAATTATTCCTTACCAAATTAACTGGTTAAATGACCTCATTTGATAGGCACTATTTTCTGACGACTTGGCGTGTGTAAAATAGACACGCGAGTCTCTCATTGACATATCCACACAAATGGCTTACCAGTCTCAAATCTGTCCTACTAAAGACCAATTGTCTTATAGATAAATACAGGACCCTCATTATACTGCGTTCACTACTAATTCTTTTATTTAAATATACTTATTCAACCTAAACTTACTTCTGTATCCATCCACCTTTGACACGTGCGGATGACGTCACATCTCATAGCGTGGGAAAGAAAGCAGCCATCTTCCTGCCTCGTGTCGCCTCTGTGATATTAAAAATATGTTCGAGCTTCTCATTACAATTGACATGGGGCCTCATGTGGTAACTTTAAGATTTAAAAATCTTTAGGGCACAATGGTCATGGGTTCAAGACAGACAGACAGACAGACAGACAGACAGACAGACAGACAGACAGACAGACAGACAGACAGACAGACAGACAGACAGACAGACAGACAGACAGACAGACAGACAGACAGACAGGAATCACGGAAAATTAAGAAGTGCATTTCCTTTTATCTGTGGACATGACCGATACAGAAATACCGTGCTTTTTAAATTCTGAGCAATGTACAGATAAAAATCTTATTTTATATATATATAGATGAACATTTATGCATATAACGTAATGTTCTACGTGTGTGAATGCTCAGTATGTATGGGAGGACGGATGAAATTTTATGTGTATGAGACTACGTGGATATGAATAAGCCGGCCTAGCTGAAGTATATGTGGGGATTCACGTGTGTGTAAGTAGAAGTACTTAGATGTTGAGCAGGTCCTGTGAAAATACGGTAAATACGGTACTTGTATATAACAACATTCTGTAGCCTACAATTGTAATGATTTCATATTGTAATTTTAAGTGGGGATGGAGGCACCTTCCTGTATGTGGAGCTATGCACTTTCTCCATTCACCATCCCTGAATTGTATCTACAATTTGTGGAAAGTTAAAATAATAATAATAATAATAATAATAATAATAATAATAATAATAATAATAATAATAATAATAATAACAATAATACAGTAATAATACACTGGTTCTAGTCAGATTACCACATTTGAGCAACACTGTGCGTGGTCAGTACTTGAAAAAATGACCGCATGGGAACACTATGTGCATTTGACTCAATTCTCTATGGCCATCGTCTTCCCTTAATGCTGGGCACTTAAAAGAATCCACCGTTCTAGCCCTTCAGGCAAGTAACTCACTACCGAAAACTTCCTAGGGATAGCCTATGAGTTACGAATTTTAGGCAAATAAAACATAAGATATGAAAAGTTATTCTCAAAATTTTAATAATTTTCTTAATCATCGTTACCTGGTCGATTGGATTAGCAGTTTGCCTTTTTCTGCCACTACGTGCGCTAATATGAGTCATTGCAGAGTTTCACTTAAGCCCTTATAACTACATTCAGTGTGGACATTTTTCAAACATCAAAGAACGCCTGAAGGCATTGAACCAAGGGGCACATTACAGAAAGAATTATGTAAATAATTTGACTGGGATTTGAATAAAAAAGGAAATGGTCAAGAAACAAGCGATTTTAGGCTGTTTTCTCGGGACTGCATTTAGTCCAGAAGTGATTTTCGAATTTAATTTTTAGTTTTATAGAGGTATGCAGGACTCACACTTTGAAACATTTCCGGGTCTTTTAGCCCTTTAACTTTTGGCACACTTGAGGAAATTGCTTAATTTTACGTTTATCGTATTTTGAGGATCCCTATTTTGTCTCCTAAGAAATATTTTCAACATTAAAATCCTGCCCGACGAATCCTTGACTAAGCTGTCGTTTACTTTTGTTTCCCCAGTTCAAGCTGACGGCCGAGGACAGTGCCTGCTCCTGGAAAGATCTGTTCATCCTACGACTAGTACTGCGACAACCGTCACCTTGCTGGTCGACGTTCACAGTGAAGAACATCTACGTGAGCCAGATACAAGATACACGTTTACCTTGGATGCAACGTCACAAACACGCCATCAACGACCCTATATGCAGGGATTTCTACCCGCGACTGATGATCAGCCAGAACAACACGATCCGCGCCCTCACCAACAGAGCGCGTTCGGCTACCAGAAGCATGCTCTACGAGATCAACATGCCACTCCTCAAGAGCAGTTCTGGCTCGCGCCTTGGTTTCAGCAACAGCAATAATTAAATTACTTGGGCTCAATCTTAAATGTAATCGTCTCGTGTTAGGAGTGCCATAAACTAATGCATTTCATTCCACTCCAAATTTCTTCATCTGATTTTAATTCATTTACTAGGTACATGCATTGACAGACATGATATGTACATACAGGATGGGCAAAGTAAAACCGGCCCAATAGGACTGAAGCGGGATTGACCCTCGTTGATCAACATCACACAAGACGGTGAAAATGGCCGCTGTTGACGTCGATGCAGCGGTGTGCTCGATTTATCAAATTGTGAGACACGCATAGCAGCTTTGCCTGAGGGATAGCAGCAATAGCGTTTCCAATGTTCTGCTGCAGCTCTTCCAGTGTGTGAGCATTATTGGAGTACACCTAACCATAGAATTTTCCCCACAGGGAGGGAGATCAGGCGATCGAGGTGGCCAGTTGATTGATTTGTAAGGATACAAATGTAGGTACTTTTTGATAATATTTCGACACGACGTTGCCTTAATTCTCACTTGTACAGATAAACGGCATTGAAATTGCGTCGCACTTCGTTCCAGGTTTTCCTTCACTCCAGCAATGTTTTCTGGCGTTGGTACTCTTTTCGGATAGTTACGTTTTTTTAAATTCTGTACAGAGCCCGTTTCGCGCCATTTTGCCACTAAGTTTTACATTGCAGACTTTGCTGGACATTTTTTTTTTGTGATCAAATACACGAGAGTCCCGAGGCGAACAGAAGGCCTCTCTACTCGTCGGTAGCAGCGGAAATGCGAAGACTCGCATCAGCACCAGCACAACATACACATAGTGGAGGAAAAACTATCTGTCGATGACGGAACAAGTCCACCATGTCAGAGCTGAAACCTCCTCTTCGCTGAGCTGTTAGTAATCAAATACTAGTGCTAGTTGGCAAGGTTGGAGAGATGTTGTGTAAGATGGTTTACGAAGAAAAGGCAAGTTGAAGGTGGCAAGGCGATGAACAGGGTGAGCTGATTACGGGATTAATAGCTGCCGGGAGGGCATCAGGGGGACTTGGAGGGGAAGTTGAGGTGACAGATGAGAGGAAAGAAGAGTAAGAAGTAGCTGGGTTATTGGGGAGGTGTCCTGGTTGGTTGGGATAGCTGATGAGTGACGCGGCGGAAAATGGGAGTGGTTGAAATGTGGTGGTGGAGATCTTGGTCGTTGCAGGTGCATCACTCCAGTCTTAAACTCTAGCGCAAAGAGTTCCGCACAGGTTTTCCACGAATCGTGCTTCGCATAACATTCGACAATGAACACGCGCTGTTTTATCGTGAGCACCATTTTGTGTTGTATTCAACTGGTCACTAAACAAGCCTGATCCTCTCACTCGACACAGCGACGTACTCGGGACAGAGCATGCGGGAGATCCGCACACACAGATATGTGACAGCAACCGATTAGTGCACCGAACTCCTGGTTTACAGCATTTCATGTGATGGGCAATTCTTCTGTTCATTAACAAGGGCCATTTCCGCGTCAGTCTCATAAATAATTTCCGGTCCAGTTTTATTTTCATGATGATGCTTATTTTTAAAGGGTCTAACATCTAGGTCATCGGCCGCTAATGGTACGAGATGAGACGAAAAGAAATGACAATTACAATTCCCAAATTAATTCACTGACCAGAATTCAAAACATGATGATGAAGAATGAATGAAAGAAAGAAAGAAAGAAAGAAAGAAAGAAAGAAAGAAAGAAAGAATGAATGAATGAATGAATGAATGAATGAATGAATGTGAATTTAAAATAATGTGTGGATCCAACTCACAAAATTGAAAGTTAAATAAATACCACAATCCAACAGCTGACAAAAAAAAAAAAAAAAAAAAAAAACCACGATGAACAATGATTATAAACTTTAAACAATGTATAAACTAAATAAGGGACTGCTCTAAAGGAAAATCCTAAATAGGTGATGCTTGTTGTCTAAACGGGTCCAAAATCCAGGTCACCGGCCTCTCATAATAGTACTAATCACTGGTTAAGTAGAACTTCTTCTTCTTCTTCTTATTATTATTATTATTATTATTATAATATTTTTTTGCTATTTGCTTTACGTCGCACCGACACAGATAGGTCTTATGGCGACGATGGGATAGGAAAGGCCTAGGAATGAGAAGGGAGCGGCCGTGGCCTTCATTAAGGTACAGCCCCAGTATTTGCCTGGTGTGAAAATGGGAAACCACGGAAAAACATATTCAGAGCTGCCGACAGTGGGGTTCGAACCCACTATCTCCCGATTACTGGATACTGGCCGCACTTAAGCGACTGCAGCTATCGAGCTCGGTAAAGTAGAACTATGGTAATCGAAATCGACTTTCAAACTATTAGGTGGTGCTATACGTACATAGTACGTGTTGAAGAGATGTTAAGTAAAGAGCAAAATTGTCCAACCGGACACCAGTGGGATCCGAACCCAACGAAGTGGTACTAACTACAGGTGCTGCCCAGACTCGTGGTGTCCCTCACATAGTGGTTCTAATCATAGGAAACGTATACCCATTGTATCGTTCATACCTATATAGTGGTACTAATCACGGGTACTGCAAACCCATAGTTATCCATATCCGATGATACTGATCACAGACCCATGCTATTCCTAACTTAGTGGTACTAATCGCATGTAATGTCGACCCATGGTGTTCCTCGCGTGATGGTTCTAATCACAGGTATTTTCATGGTTCAAAATCCATCATCCCTGGGTCACCCCTTTTAATCGCCTCTTACGATAGGGAGTGTATTGGTTTATTCATCTGCACCTCCCACCCGCAGGCAGTCAGTTTTATTTTGCTACCCTGTACAAGGTCATCCAATTACCGGTAACGGTGAACTGCAGGTAAGGTAAGGTAAGGCGAGGCTGAGACTGAGGCGGGCCGGGTAATGCGAGAGCAAGCTAGAGTGACTACTTGATACATTCTAATGCAGTTTGAAGGTAAATTGTCGTCCTGAGAAGGTTCCTCGTGGAAGATTAGATTTTTCGGCACTCCAATATTGGCTGTTTTGAGAATTTATGTACCCACATAAGTGAAGCCACGCTTCGCGTGAGAAGAGATTGAGACTCAAGTTCTCTGTTATGCACGCCATTCAAATTCCATTCACTAAATCTAATCCTACACATAAGATCACCGAGCGAGTTGGCCGTGCGGTTAGGGGCGCGCGGCTGTAATCTTGCATCCAGGAGATAGTGGGTTCGAGCCCCACTGGTGGTGGTGATTATTGTTTTAAGAGGAAGTAAAACTGGGCACTAAATCAGAGAAAAAAATGGAAGACGCCCGACACAATATTTACCAATTTTTAGAAAAACACCAAATGCTTTCGCCCAGACAGTTTGGATTCATTAAAAATCTCGGAACGACTGATGCTATATCCGCCTTAACAAAGAGAATATACGAAAATCTTAATTCTGCTCAGCTCTCCACAGGGATATTTCTCGACCTTGAAAAGGCATTCGATAGTGTGTCACACCGCTTGCTCCTCCAGAAATTGGAAAAATACGGCTTTAGGGGTAATGTCCTGGATTTGCTTGAGAGTTACTTGACAGATCGAGTACAGTATGTCAAAATTAATCAACATCAAAGCACACCGATGAGGATAATAAAGGGTGTCCCACAAGGCACAATATTAGGTCCTTTATTGTTTATTCTATTTATTAATGATCTAGAGAAAACAATAGCAAATGCCGAACATACGCACATCGTAACATATGCAGATGATACAGTCATTTATGTTTAGGGTGATAGCTGGAATCTCGTCAGACAAAGAGCAACTCGAGCACTGCTTAAAGTTAAAGCATGGTTAGATAATAATGAATTATTTCTAAACATTAAAAAGACAAAATTTATGAATTTTTCTGTAACAGATACACGAAACGATTTTAATGAATTAATTGTACACAAGATCAACTGTAAATTTAATTGTAACTGCTACAAAATTTATAAAGTAAGTAATGTTAAGTATTTGGGATTATTAATTGATTCGAACATGAAATGCAAAAGTCACATTACCGATTTAAAAAAGAAAATCAGAAGAACTGTTTATATATTTCATAATTTAAAATACACATCCAGTGTGAAATTAAGAGAGGTTTATAACGCTTTAGTTCAGTCTATTCTTAGCTACGGAATTTTGGCATGGGGGGGAGCCTACAAAAATGTAATCAATAAAATACAGGTTGTTCAAAACCTTATATTACGAATAATGTACCAGAAAGGAAGATTATACCCAAGTAGTCAATTATATGCTGAAGCAAATATATTTAATGTAAAACAGCTCTATGCCCTTGAAATATACAAATATATCAACAAAAAACAAAAATATAATTGAGAACATTAAACATGAATATTCAACACGCAGTAAGATGTACCACCGTTGTATGTTATACAAACCCATACTTAGCATAACAAAGCGCAATTTCTTGTACTTCATTCCAAAATTCTTTAATGTCCTTCCCGGTTCTTTACAAACTACTTCATTAGGTCAGAAAATGAGTCTGAAGTGTCTTAAATCCTTTGTCAGGGATAATAAAACTGTTATGGAAGAAATAACTAAATGAGAATATCACGTCACCATATCCAATTTCTATTCAATGCTCCACCATGTGCTGTTCATCATATCCGTCATTCATTCATACCCATACTCGTACTTCAGGCATCATTTTAAAATATATTTCTCTCTATGTAATTAATATTCTAAATTACCACACACAAGGTTTCACCTTACGTGGTATTTTACTGATATCTACTCGACTCTGTTGAGGTTGGTGTGATTTTGTATAATAATAATAATAATAATAATAATAATAATAATAATAATAATAATAATAATAATAATAATAATAATAATAATAATAATAATAATATATTTAATGTGTGCAAGAGATAGTTACAAGTTCAATTTATTTTAAGTATTAATATGTTAATAATAATACTACTACTTCTGTAATATATGTGGTTTAGTTATAAGATTAATATTTCTCAAGTAATAATGTTATTAGAAGATTTATGTATATATAAAACAGAGTCCTGTAAATATGTAAACGACATGATGAATGAATAAATACTACTACTTCGAAAAATGAAGGTATCGGTCAAAGGAAGACAAAGGGCCACGAAGGGCGTGAAAATGAAAGACTCCCTGGGCCTCCATATACCGAGCTCGATAGCTGCAGTTGCTTAAGTGCGGCCAGTATCCAGTATTCGGAAGATAGTGGGTTCGAACCCCACTGTCGGTAGCCCTGAAGACGGTTTTTCGTTGTTTCCCATTTTCACACCAGGCAAATGCTGGGGCTGTACCTTAATTAAGGCCACGGCCGCTTCCTTCCCAGTCCTAGCCCTTTCCTGTACCATCATCGCCATAAGACCTATCTGTGTAGGTGCGACGTAAAACAAATAGCAAGGCCTCCGTACGTAATACTGTCAGGGTCGGAAAAGAACAAGAGTTGACCAAGAGAGGTCAATAAGGATAGATGAAAGTGAGGAACCAGGACTCAGCTAATGGCCCCGTGGTCGCCAACCCACGCTCCAAAGTTCAGATCCCCTGGCGACCCTTATAGTCGCCTCTTACGACAGGCAGGGGATACCTTGGGTGTTATTCTACCGCCCCCACCCACAGGGGGACGAGCCCCACTGTCGGCAGCCCTGAAGATGGTGTTCCGTGGTTTCCCATTTTCACATCAGGCAAGTGCTGAGGCTGTACCTTAATTAAGGACACACGGCCGCTTCCTTTCCCACTCCTAAGCCGTTCCTATTCAACCGTCGCCGTAAGACCTACCAGTGTCGGTGTGAAGTAAAGCAAGAAAAAAACAACCCACATACGATCACCCGACCACAGTACATTTACAGGTTTTTACTTTAAATAACTTCGTAGCCCTTTGTACGAAACCGTAAGAAATTCCCGTTTGCCGAGGAAGATGGCTAAGAAATTTCTTACTAATTTTTCAGCTGTTGTCAAATATCTTCAAGATTTGTTCCGTTAGCACTGTACTTCGCCTTGTTCGCTTCTTGCCATTAATATTTCCTATTTCACGAAATTTATGAATTAATCTATGAACCGCCCCACGTCTTGGAACTCGAACATCTGGGGATTTTTCTTGAAATCATATTTTTGTCAACATCAACATTTCATCCTCATCACGACGCGCAGGTCACCTATGGGAGTCAAATCAAAAGACCTGTACCTGGCGATCCGAACATGTCCTCGGACACTCCCGGCACTAAAAGCCATACGCCATTTCATTTAACAACACGAGCAGATTCTGTACGGACATACAAATCGTAAATAAACACTCGATGTGGAATAGAATAACTAGGTCTAATTTTTTCTATATTCTCACTTCAGTTTACACACAGGCGCTACTCTCACTGAAACATACTGCGTTGCGAGACATAGCTAGAACCGGTAGTCCCCGCAGACTCCCTCCCTCGCAGTTGTCAGCTTAGTCACTCGCAGCCACTGCTCCGGTTCGCAGATAATTGGATGACCCAGTATGTGTCTGTGTGTATGTTGAGTCCTCAGCCCGAAGGTTGGTTAGAATCCCAACAGCTTCACCATTAACAGTCATAGGAAGCTCAGACGTCGCTGGAAGTTGTTGGAAGTTGTTTAGGGGTTGCAGTATATCAATCTGCCAAGTCATCTGAAATGTGCACACCAACCGACCGTATGAGCGACACTGTACTGGCTGCATGGCATGAAATATGAGCATGCGTGACAGATCTATGAGGCAGCAATCATGTACCGGCCGGACAAGTCCCACCTGGTGTCAGTAGCGCAGCAGCAGTGACTCGTATTTTTTCACCCGCCGCCTGCGAGATTCAATCTGTGATAAAGTTTCTACGGAAATGGCGATGGGCTATTCAGAACAAGAGGAATGGAATGCTCAGTACTGTGTTTTACTGATCCGTGGCAATGCTCGCCCACATACGGCTCTCAACAACTGTTCTGCAGGAGTTCGGCTGGCAGGTGTTTGATCATCCACCGTACAATCCCGATCTCGCTCCTAGTGATGTTCATATTTTCTTGTACCTCAAGAAATTCCTGTCCACCTGTCAGCATTTTCACATGAACGAATAGCTGAAGACGAATGTCAAACGCTGGTTCCATTCCCAGGCGGCAGACTTCTACGACACTGGCATACGAAAGTTGATCCCACGACATATCAAGTATCTCAATTATGGTGGTGATTACGTCGAAATATAGATCTAATATTGCTGTGTCGGGTGTCAACGGAGTTTTCCATGTAACAATGTAATGTTTTCTTTTTTATAAATAGGGAAACTTAATTTCTGGATAGGCCTCGTACAAGCGTTACGTATACTACAGTCACTTTCATAATGTCAAAGCCAAGGATGAGAGAGAGGGAGAGAGAGAGAGAGAGAGAGAGAGAGAGAGAGAGAGGGACAAACGAAAGTAACAAACTTGTTCAACCCCGTACTGGAAGATATAACTGCACTATTCGCACTGGGATCTCACCGCAGATGGATCTGGGCAAATTAATTCGAATCAGTACTCTATTTTATGCTCAGCAGAGAGTTCTACACCACGAGCGAGCAATGCTTGCATGAAAGAACTAAGGCAAATAAAGCACGAACTGTAAAAACAATTTTCTTATGGGTATGATAACTGAAGAGCCGGTCCCGTTGTGTGGGGATAGCGTGCCTGCCTCTTACCCTGAGGAAGCGCGTTCCATTCCCGGCCAGGTCAGGGATTATTACCTGGACCTGAGGGCTGTTTCGAGGTCCACTTAGCCTACATTATTAGAATTGAGGAGGTATCTGACGGTGTATAGCGGCCCCGGTCTATAAAGCCAAGAATAACGGCCGAGAGGATTCATCGTGCTGACCATACGACACCTCGCAATCTGCAGGCTTTCGGGCTGAGCAGCGATCGCTTGGTTGGCCAAGGCCTTTCAAGAACTGTAGTGCCATGAGGTTAGGTTATGATAACTTAAGGCTGACGTTGTTAGCCACTGGCTGTGGTTTTACATGGGCGGAGATTTTGGATTGTCGAAATGGAAAGTTCCGTACTTGTGGTTTGGATTTCACGTAAACTGTAGGGTCATTTCTTAAAACGTCACGGTCTGGAAGTTAAAAAAAGGCGCAAGCTTACTTGCCAGCCGTTGTTTTCCTATTTCCTCATGTTCTTACTCTTCTTCGAGCTTATCATTGATTTACCAAATACTTCCATTCACTACACTAGGTGGTCGTAACTTAATGCGTGTACATCATTCTAAATACATATTTCTTGCTGAATTCTACATTTAACTTAACATAACATACATAACTTAGCATAAAATGTAGAGGAGACGGTAGTAAAACGGTGTGATGACTCAAGAGTAGAAGATGATATAACCATGTTAGAGGCGGAATTAGCAGTCCGTAAAATGAAAATGGGGAAGGCACTAGGGATGGATGAAATTAGAGTGGAAATAAAGGCTGCTGGACCTGTTGGACTACAATTGGCGGATAGATTGTTCAAGTGCATATAAAAACAGGAACGTGTGTCAGAAGATTGGGGAAAGAAAATAATAATAACAGTCTTTAAGAAGGGGGACAAAAAATGTGTGATAACAGTACAGGAATAATACTCTTATTACAAGCAGCAAGAATAGTGGAAAGGATATGAGAGGGGAGACTGAGAAGGTAGAAGGAGAGTTGCAACGGGAACAGTATGCCTTTAGAAGTGTAAAATCTAAAGTGGACCCAATCTTCAGCATGAGGCAATTAATGGAAACGAATTAGGAATATGGAAAGGATCTGGTAGAACTACCAAAGGCGTAGGATAGTGTTTCCAACGAGGTGTGGAAACCATGGTCAAAAAGAGACTGGGTACACAAACTGCAGAAATGGTGCAAGCAATGTTCAACAACTGTATCAGCAGCGTAAAGACCCCAATTGGAAATACGAAATGGTTTAGAAGTGAAACTGGAGTAAGACACGGGGGTGTGCTGTCATCTCTTTCGTTTCTATTGGTTATGGACGAGATTGTAAAGGAGACAAAGCATATGGGAAAAGGGAGTTGAAGTTATTACTACGTGTTCACAGGCAATATTGTGGTCTGGGGGACAATCAACAAAAAAGTACAAGGACAACGAGAAAATTGAAAAGTATGGTATGAAAATCATCGCTGAGAAAAGCAAGACCATCGTAATATCAAGAGAAGAAAGAGAAGGGAAAAGATTGTGAAAATTGGGGGTCAAAATCTTGAAATTGTTGACAGTTTCAAATACCTAGGGAGTGAATTAATGCAGAATATAAGGGTGGACACGGAGGTTAGCAAGAAGGTGTGGCAGGGTATTTCGTTCTACCAGAGTGTAAAAAAACTAGTCTGGAATAAGAAGATGGGAAGGAAGTGTAAACGGATAATGTACAGAATTATCCTCTATATTGACTTGTGTGGCTTAGACTTGGACAATCACAAGGAGGGAGGAGAGTAGAATTCTAGCCAGTGAAATGAAATACGCAAGAAGTATGATAGGAAAGACAGATTGAGGAACGAAGATATGAGAAAGGAGGTGGGAATTGAAAACCTAAATGACCGGAGTATACTTAGATGGTTTGGACAGGTAAAGAGGATGGAGGAGAAAAGAATACCAAAACAGATGTTGGATATGAAGTTCTAGGGAAGGAGAGCGAGAGAGCGACATAAGACAAGGTAGATCAATTCAAAAAGAGGAGGGAAAGAAGAAGAAGAAGAAGACACCTTGTCTGGTACAAAATGACAGAAGAGGAATTGTGTATGTGACGTCTTCATCATCATTTCATCCTCATCACGACGTGCAGGTCGCCTACGGGAGTCAAATCAAAAGACCTGCACCTGGCGAGCCCAACATGTCCTCGGACACTCCCGGCACTAAAAGCCATACGCCAGTTCATTTCATTTCAGCATAAAAACCTCGCTTCCTATTGTCTATAGCTTATTGCCGTTTTAGACCTGTAATCACCTACGCGAGTAAAGTTTTTATCTTGATTTAAAGCTACGTAAACCGAGATAAAAGTTATATTTGTATACACCAACAACATTATCTCGGGTAACGGGTATTATCTCGGTTTAAAATTTTACCGGAGATAGGTTGGCCGGCAAAACAGGAAATCTAAGATAATTGTATAGAGATGGGGAATCTGATTCATTTAGAAGAACCGATTAATTTGAAACGATTCACCAAAAATGATTCGTTCACTTGATTCGTTCATTCGATTACCACGTGACGGAGAGCCGAAAGGGAAAGCATGGACTCAGCTGAACCATTCCGTTATGTTCTTTATAACTGCTACTGCTTTACAAATTTACAGGTTACAAGAAGCGAAATGTTCAAGGTAATTTCTAGCATTTTAACAAGAGTAACATCCTTTTTAGAGGTTACAGTCGAAAAATGCTACACAACATACGACTAATCCTTTCCAAACTTAAGTAGCTACCATTTGAAACCATGCGACAATCGAATTTAAAATTTATAGCAGATATGCACATTTTCGTGGCCATGTTCCACACGTTAGATTACAGTAGTTAACGAGAACGGGAACCTTGAAGTAAACTTAACCTAACATTTCGCAACGAGCTGGAAGATGAATGTATAATGCAGTTCCGTGAAGTGTATGACTTGAAACGATGTGAGAATTTTTTATTTGTATTTGACTTGTGAACCGGACTTTTAGTTCAGCTTAAATAAAAAATAACAGAGTCGTTCTTCACAAGTTTTCATTGATTCAAAAATGGTGGATACCCGATTTGGCGATATGAATCACAACGTACGGGGAACGAGGAATCAAGGAACGAGTTGCGGCTGCCATCTCTCGATTCAGCTTTCGATTCATAAACGAGTCGATTCATTTCGTTCACTGAATCATGATTCAGTCGTTCAGTGCAATGATTCGTTCATTAAGAATCACTCGTTCAGAATTTCCCCATCTCTATACAGTGTTTCAAGATGGCAGCTCGTAGACGGCTGGAATATTTAACTAAAAATATACAATCATAACGACGAGGAATATAACCAAGATTGTGCAATAAAACGTGCTAGATGGATAAAAAGAACGCGCTACATACTTTGAGAACTACGATGACACTAATTTTGAAACACGTTTTAGGTTATCTCAAGTTTCGACACTGTCAGTGTTATCCATGATGGAACATAACCTGGAATTCCCAACACATATAGTAGTTACGCCTAAAAAGAAATCTCGATTGTAGCTTATATCTTATACGGCACACGACTGGGCAAATTTTTAATACGAACTAAGGAATGTTGCCTTATTTTTTGAGTGAAATATACAATATGCAGACTTCAATAACAATTCCTTCACTTGGAACGTCGTATTAGGCTTCTTGCTTCGTTTCTGGTTACTAGTGACATAATTTACTATCAATTATTTGCAAACACCGAATGTAATTAAAAACTTGTTTACACTTCGATAGGGATGGCAGCAAGTAGTCATGTGTTTTCCGTGCGTCGGTATGAAAAATTGAAACGAAAACCTAGTTTTGATGAACCGAGATAATAAATTATATTGCGAATACAGAAGCGAGCGTTATCCGAGATCATGATATTATCCGAATTTTGGAAATCTATTGTAACAGAAGTGAATTCCTCAAGGCAGTATTATGGGACCTTTATGTTTTCTTATATACGATGATGTTGTGAGATGGACAGTAGGCATCGGTATGATGATAAACGGGGTTAAAAGTCAGGCTGTGAGTTTCACAAATACGTGAAGACCCTCAGTTTTAATTACTGCGTTGATGGGGTGAAAGTTTCTTTTGGGGATCATTGTAAGTACCTAGATGTTAATATAAGGAAAGATCTTCATTGGGGAAATCACACAAATATGATTGTAAATAAAGGTTATGATGATGATGCCTGTTGTTTAAAGGGGCCTAACATCGAGGTCATCGGCCCCTAATGGTACGAAATGAAATGACAAACAAACATTTCAAAATCATCCACTGAGCAAAATAAAAAATGTCATGAATAATGAATGGATGGACATGAACCCAAAAAACAGTGGATCCGACTCATAAAAGATCATAAATAATCGTATTGCTGACCAAGGTACCACTTATAAAGCACAATCCTGAATCGAGGATGCTTGATGGTACTTATCGCTAGTAAAGTAGAACCATGGTATTTGTCATGTTGGGGTCCACCAACGACCATGCTCAATTATAAAGCCAGAATTCTAACAACAGCCCGACAACGTAATTTGCATTGCAGCAGACTTTTTCGCAGAGCTAGCATGTCTATCTTATCCCACTCCTCCTGACAGGCCATCGATAATGTGTGGACGTCTATTTCCTAAGGCCCTTTCTAGGAGTCCTCATGCACAGATGGCCACTGGTGACCCATCGGGTGCCTTCACCGTAATGTCAGTAAAAGGAACTGCACGGATTCCAGTTTCCATCTCCATTCTCTCTAAGAACAGATGACTCGAACGAGAGGTGTGGCTGGAAGCTTTATCTTGATGTACCCATACCTGATTTTTCGTCCTTCCGTACAGTGCTGAGATCTCTGTGTTGTAACTCCTATCTTTGCTGATAGTATGTAGAGTTCACCTTCACATTATTAGTGACACGGTGAATAGTTAACTTGCCACTGTAGCAGTATCCAGCGATGATCATGAAATCCCTTGAACAAATTTCCTGGCATTCTTTATACAATGTATGCTAGTTTGCTTTTGTCTCTAGAGCGGCAGTAAATCAAGCGGGGTTTGTTGCAGTCACTAAGGTACACATATGCTTCGTCTAATGTGATCACATTTTTCCATCTGTCCCCTGCCATATAGACTCATACAGCTTTCTAGCGTTAGTGCGACGTTCCGAAATGTGACGAGGCAACAGCTTGTGAACTCGGCGCGTATGCCGCTTTTCTAGTTGCACGTCCTTGTTTATTAGGTGTTAATTGTTGAATCAGACATCCCCAACTTACGTACGAGAGTCTCTTTTGTGGGGGGGCGGGGGGAGGGTTACCACCTAAGACCAGGGCCTTCACTTTCCTCACCACTTCTGGTGAACGGATCCCAGGGGATGTTAACTTAGGAGCGTGGGTTGGCGACCACGGGGTCCTCAGCTGAGTCCTGGCATTGCTTCCACTTACTTGTGCCAGGCTCCTCACTTCCATCTATCCTATCGACCTCCCTTGGTCAACTCTTGTTCTTTTCCGACCCCGAGGCTATTAGGTTTGCGAGGGCTAGGGAGTCTTTCATTTTCACGCCCTTCGTGGCCCTTGTCTTTCTTTGGCCGATACCTTCATTTTTCGAAGTGTCAGATCCTTTCCAATTTTTCCCTCTGATTAGTGCTATATAAAGGATGGTTGCCTAGTTGTACTTCCTCTTAATAACCACCACCACCATCTGGTGAACGGCTGGTGGCTGGTCGTAGATTTGCTCGTTCTCTTCCCCTCTGGAATTAAGCCCAGTCGGCCTTTGCCTTTTTTATTCAGTCCCGTTCTTTGATATCAAGAAATCTTCTCCATTCATTGGATTGCAGAATAGCTATCTTTAGCATCGGAAAGGGCTGTTATGTAGCCCATCCACCCGCTTTGCCACTGTTGCAGCTAATGTCACGAAACTCTAATTTCAGTACTGACGTGAATCATCACTCCCCGTTTTGAGGTGCTCAATTTGATAACAGCGCCGCCAGTGGCCTTCAAACTCGTCACCAGAAATCCCGAACGGCCTTCTGTACTAGAACTACAAGTAATCCCTAGTGGTTTTCAACCTGGGAGAATGGGTTGGCGACTACGGAGACCCCAGCTGAGTCAAAAACATTGTTGCCATTTGTGTCATGCTTCTCACTTTGACATGTCTTACCTGACCTGCCTCAGCGAAACTTGTTCTAATCCGACTCCGATAATATCACGTCTCTGAGACCTAGGGTGCCTTTCACTTTACACTCTTCGCAGCCCATCCCTTTGTTTTCTGCTTAAACCTCCATTTTCGAAAGGTGAGACCTGTTTTATATTCTCCTCCAATTACTGTTAAGAAAGATATTTGTCCAGCTATACTTCCTCTTAAAACAATAATCGCCGCGCTGTGTGGCACAGACGGTTGAAGCGCAGCTGGATTTCTGACTCCAACTTGGCAAGTTCGATCCTGGCTCAGTACGGTGGTATTACCGAGCTTGATAGCTCCAGTCACTTATGTGCGGCCAGTGGGTTAGAACCCCCCTGTCGGCAGCCCAGAAAATGGCTTTCCGTGGTTTCCCATTTTCATACTAGGCAAATGCTGGAACTGTACCTTAAATAAGGCACGGCCACTTCCTTCCCAGTCCTAGGTCTGTCGTATCCCATCGTCGACCTGTCTGTGTCGGTGCGATGTAGAGCAAGTCCGGTGGTATTTGAAGGTTCTTAAATACGTCAGTCTCGTGTTGGTAGATTCACTGGCATGTAAAAGAACTCCTGCGGGACAAAATTCCAGCACTTCGGCGTCTCCGCAAGACGTCAAAAGTAGTTAGTGAGACGTAAAAACATAATAATGAAAATCTACAGCCTGCTTCCAGTCATTTGACCGGGTCAGGAATGGAATGAATGAAGCCCCATCTAGCGGTGAGGATAGGAATTGTGCCGGTTGCCGAAGTCTGTCGCACTCCTCTGGGACAACGATTAACGAATGACAGATGAAATGAAATGATATTCCAGCTGATGGAATGAAATATGACATGGAAAACCGGAATACCCGGAGAAAAACTTGTCCCGCCTCCGCTTTGTCCAGTACAAATCTCACATGGATTGACCGGGATTTGAACCACGGAAACCAGCGGTGAGAGGCCGGCGCGCTGCGTGAGGCTCTAAAAACATAATAAATAATAAAAATGTTATTTTGCTTTACGTCCCACTAGCTACTATTTAAGGTTTTCAGGGACGCCGGGATGCCGAAATTTGGTCCCGCAGGAGTTCTTTTACGTGCCACTAAATCTACCGACACGAGGCTGACGTACTTGAGTACCTTCAAATACTACCGAACTGGGGCAAGATCGAACCTGCTAAGTTCGGGCCAAAAGGCCAGCGCCTCAACCGTCTGAGCCACTCAGCCCGACAGACGGAAAAACATTATTATTAGTATTATTATTATTATTATTAAAACAATGATTATCACCACCACCAACACCAACAACAACAACAACAACTACTACTACTATTACTACTACTACTGTCCGGCTCCATGACTAAATGGTTAAGTTGCTAGCCTTTGGTCACAGGGGTTCCGGGTTCGATTTGGTCAGGGTCGGGAATTTTGACCATCATTAGTTGATTCCGCTGACTCATGGGCTGGGTGTATGTGTCGTCCTCAACACCATTCATCCACATCATGACGCGCAGGTCGCCTACGGGAGTCAAATCAAAAGATCTGCACCTGGCGAGCCGAACTTTTCCTCGGACACTCCCGGCACCAAAAGCCATAGCCTACGCCATTTCATTTATACTAATACTACACCATCTCTGTACGCTCTGTAGAAGCCGATGGAAGAGTAGAAGGTAAAGGCTTGCACTATACATAATCACGGGCCAGGGACCAGCTGCGGCTGTTTCACTCCCACGAAGAGTAGAGTAAGCGTGTAGAGTAAGTACACGGGGCCGATGCCTGTGACATCAATTATCGCGAGGAGAAACAGCAGCTACACCTCTTCTGTCCTGGGCAGGAAGAGGCGTCACGTCCCTACTTCCTTCTAACGCCGGCTCTCGAATATAATTTGATTCTCCTAGCCCCTTGGCGTCGACAGTCCCGCGAGACGGGAAGACCAAATGTTTCACAACGTGACATAAACAAATCCTACCCCCTCGTGACAACTCGGGCCCCTCACGGTTCCCGTAATGCTAACAGTTATCACAGTGCAATGTTGTAAAACTGTGCAGCAGATCGGGTAGAACGTTATCTTAAAACATGGTGATTATTGTTTTAAAAGGAAGTACAACTGAGCAACCATGATCTCTTAAAACTAAATGAAAGGAGTAACGAAAGAGGTCCGACCCTTCGAAGGTTGAAGCTATCGGCAAAAGAAATATATTTAAAAATGGCGTCAAACGTCCATATGGAACAATCAAATGATCATAAATATGAGAGGCCTAGTATCAAAAGGCGCCAAATCTATTTTTTGGCAAAATGTAGTTATACACTGTTACTAACAGTTTTTATCCCGAGGAATTCATGATTTTTAGATCAAAACTTGACATATCCCATTAAAGTACGTAGTCAAATATGAGGTTGAGTTTCAATATCCGCCAAATCCAACACCTGCAGTGACATTTGTAGTGTTAAAGTCTGCCATATCCATGTCAGCGCTTCCTGTAACTACTCAGCATGCGCTGCGTGTGTGTTTACTGTTACTGCGCATGTCACACTGTTGAATCCATTTCTTCTGTTTGAATGAAGTTTAAAAATTATTTAAAAAAACGTACTGTAGTGTCGTTATTCTTTTTTCCTTAATTATTAAAATGCATGTGAACTGAATGAGAAAATGTATTCATTCATTCATTCATTCATTCATTCATTCATTCATTCATTCATTTTAGCATCCGGTCATTCATGAAACTCTCTCCCAAGCTGGTGGTTATCCAAGACTAGGAGAGAGGATTTTGTTATTTTTTTTATAAATTCATACATTTATTCATTCAATCATGCACGAACACAATTCAGTCATGAAGTCATTCACTCACCAATTCATAGGCGCTCATTCATTCCTTTTTCCAACTCGGAAAATGAAGGGATTCGACTTCCCAAGAATACTATGGTGTCGCCTCAACAGACTGCGAACTGGGCATGGATGCTACAATTTCTTACACCATAAGTAGGGTTGGATGGATTCTCCAACGTGTGAATGCAGTGTTGAGGAACCATGGACCATATCATCCTGCGCTGCCCTTGTCATGCCTACTCCGGAAGCCCCAGTGACCTGTTTCATCTTTCAGAAAGTGCTGTAGAGTGTCTGAAACACTTGGACCTGGACTTACGAATTTGTTGTTATAATCACCATACGATCCAAATAAATCCTTTCATTCGTTCAATTCATTCAAAATGTATATTGTAATTGTAGGATAATTTTGGGTAAGATACCTGTATGTGGTAGCCCAGGGCCTCTCAAACGCCTTAACTTAAATCTCACGCGTGCAAACAAAGGCGCAAGAGGTCCGACTCAAGGTCTATATACACAGGTCAGGACACGCATGTTACTTACGGAGCCGCCATATTGGGACTAAGTCTGGGCATTCCCCACAGTACTTCCGTGTTGGGTACAGGCGAGTTTCGAATTTAAAAATGGATTTAAGAACAAAAAAGCTGATAAAATTAGCCTTTTACATTTGATTACATGTAATTAATAGTTTTACCATAATCCGCGAATTCTGAAATAATGTTAAGATATATATTTTGTCATCTATAAGCACTCGGTTTTCATATATTGTGAGCACTTGCAATGGAATTAAGAAAATACTTGTTGTTTTACCAACCCTTGTCTCGTTTCCCTACGGGGTCGGGTATGAGATGAGATGAATCTGTCGTGGCGGGTTTTTATGACCGGATGCCCTTCCTGACGTCAACCTCATCAGAGGAGTTAATGAGATGAAATGAATGACGTGATATATGATAGTAAGGAGAGGGTGAAACCCGGTGCCGGCACATAGCCTACTCCTGTCGAATAGCACCAAGGGGTCTGCTCAAGGCTTAACGTCTCCAACCGACGGACGAATCACCATCAACAGCGTCATATGCGCTCACTCCATATGAGCACTGCGGAGAGGTTTGGAATTTAATCCAGGCTTTTGGCACGCAATCTAGTGATTAGAAATTGTATACCACCACCTTCCCTACACTGCCGGCCGGCCACCAGGCGAGCTGGAATTAGGAAAAGACTATACGACAAAATTATCATTATCAATTTTTCAGCCAGTAGGCCTAATTTAGGGTAGCTAAGCATGAAGATAGGTCTTATGACGACGATGGGAGAGGAAAGAGCTAGGAGAGGGAAGGAAACGATCCTGGCTTTAATTAAGGTATATTACCACCTTTTGCCTGGTGTGAAAATAGGAAACCACGAAAAACCATCCTCAGGGCTGCCGACAGTATGGTTCGAAACCCCTATCTCCCGAATGCAAACTGATAACTACATGACACTAGACCCGCAGTCGCTTGCTTGGCGATAAACATTTAATAATAATAATAATAATAATAATAATAATAATAATAATAATAATAATAATAATAATAATAATAATAATAATAATTTATTATATAATATCAGCATCATCATCATCATCTGCAGTTTCCAGCTGTTGGCCGGGTCTGCTTGGAACATAAGCCTCTCCATCTCCTCTTGTCTCCCCACCATATTATATAATATATAAGATTATTATTATTATTAAATTAGATACGCAGATTTTACGATATTATTTCTTTCTTAAACCGTTTGCCGTCCGGGGTTGGTTTTCCCCTCGGACTTAGTGAGGGATCCTACCTCAAGGGCAGTATCCTCGAGCGTGACACTGTGGGTCGGAGGGATACAACTGGGTTGGAGGACCAGTACCTGGCCCAGGCTTCCTCACCTGCCATGCAGAGCAGGGGCCTTGTCGGGGGATGAGAAGATTGGAAGGGGTAGACAAGGAAGAGGAAGGAAGCGGCCGTGGTCTTAAGTTAGCTACCAACCCTGGATTTGCTTGGAGGAAAAGTGGGAAACCACGGAAAACCACTTCGAGGATGGCTAAGGCGGGAATTGAACACCCTTGAACACCCTTCTACTCAGTTGACCTCCCGAGGCTGAGTGGACCCCGTTCCAGTCCTCGTGCCGCTTTTAAAATTTTCGTGGCAGAGCCGGGAATCGAACACGGGCCTCCAGGTGTGGCAGCTAATCGCATTAACCACTACACCACAAAAGCAAATATAATTAAACTTCGTGATTATTTTTATCTAGCAAAGGTTATACTAACCTCACGCAGCTGCGGATCTTCTGTGCACTGCCACTTATCACGTCGGCAATTTTGAGCCCATTTTGCCCTCCTGTTCTTATCTTTCGGGAATCTAAATAACTTAGAGCCTTTACATGAATGACTTCTACAATCTGGAGCGAGACAATAACCCATGGCAACTTAATCTCATTGCACTGCACAGCACACAGTGGAGACTTTTGGTTCCAATATGACCGCTGCCGCAAAGAATTCTGGGAGCGTGACCAGACCTTGGTCCGACTCGTCTCGGTTCGGACCAGCGTTTTGTCTCGGGGGTGACTCGGCTAAGCTCGGATCTACTCTGCTCGGATGATGGGGTGGGGGGTGGGGGCTGCAGAGCAAGTGAGGAAGGGGAAGCAGACGGAACGAGAGAGACAGGCGTAGGGAAAGAGAGAGATAGCGCTATTGCTCAAAATTGAGGAATGGGGGGATCTCCACTCTAGTGAACCTAGCGAAGTCGTGTTTTGCACCTTGCACCGCGCCATGCACCAGTGTATGCACCTTGAGACCCCTGTTCACGTCTAGGACAAAACAAATTAGTAAACTTTAAAGAAAAACTACAATTTACAAAATTGGATTGAAATAGTTAATAAGTTTTATTGCAATGCACTAATAGATAAATAGTAATAGCGAAAAGATTTTTTCTATTTGTTTTACGTCGCACCGACACATATAGGTCTTATGGCGACGATGGGATAAGAAAGGGCTAGGATTGGGAAGGAAGTGGCCGTAGCCTTAATTAAGGTACAGGCCTATCACTTGCCTGGTGTGTAAATGGGAAACCACGGAAAACCATTTCCAGGCCTGCCGACAATGGGGTTCGAATCCACTATCTCCCGGATGCAAGCTCACAGATGCGCGGCCCAAACCGCACGGCCAACTAGCCCGGTCAAAATTCATGTTATTATTATTTTACGGGACTTGGGATCTCGATAGAGAGGACTAAGTTCATGATGAATGACAAACATGGACCACAATTCCTTGAAACAGAGACTGGTTAAAAAGTTCAAATACCTCGGTGAAATCATACAAGAGAAAGGACTAGAGAAAGCTGTTGTAGACGATGGTATTTCAAAAATGGAGAGAGCTTATAGACTAACTAAAAACATATACAACAAGAAAAACATCTCATGGAATGCTAAAATAAGGCATCACAACACTGTAGTAAAAACAGAATGCCTGTATGACAGCGAATGCTTCTCCATGAATTACAAGTTGGAGAACGTCGAGGTACTAGAAACAAGAATACTACGGAAAATCTTCGGCCCGATCCAGACTGAAACCGGTTGGAAACTTCGAAGCAACAATTAAGTCTACAAAAATGTGGAGAAAATTTCAGAGACCATGAAAAAGAGGACATTTTTACTGAATGGACAAAACCAGACTAACCAAAATGTTATTCGAAGAACAAGACAACGACGGTATGAATTGAGAAAGTTTCTAAAGATCTAGAGAAATCCAAAATCCAGCAAGTTCAGATGTTACACAGGATAACATTTCGGAGCATGATTCAAAATTTGGAAGGGTTTCAAGTCAAAAGAACTTCAAAGACGGAAAGAGCCTGGATGGATGGAGAGAAAAAAGAGCACAGCGTCTATGTGAAGGGAGAGAAAACATCAGGCAAAGAAAAAATGAAATTGTAGCGTGATCCTAAGGGGTCAATTCGCAAATAAAATAATAATAATAATAATAATAATAATAATAATAATAATAAATGATCCAGAATTTCTAGTAACAGAAATTGGTCTAATAAAGGAGGTAAAGGATTCCAAATTAGGGGGAAATAATTCAAGAAAACGGTTGGGGAAAATCCGCTGTAGAAGACAGGATACACAAGATGAAAAGAGCATACGGTACAACTACTATGTATGTTGGGCATTCAGCCCGAAGGCTGGTTTGATCCTCTACAGCTCCATCAATAGCCGCAATAGATAGCCTAGGTGTCACTGAAGGGGTATACTAGAGAAAAGAGGAGTGAAGTAGTTTCCCGTTGCTTTCTTCACTGAGCCAGAAGTTGCTATTACATATCGTTGTGCCAAGCCCACTGAAATGCATGCACCAACTGACCCTATGAGCGATATTTTCACACCGTTCGTAACAGAGACTGGCTGCATAAGGAATTGTATTACTAGAATCGCTCATACCTTAGTCACTTTCATATTGTCAAAACTAAGGATGAGACTGGGACAGATCAATGAAAGTAACAAATTTATTCTAGCCCATAGTAGAAGACATAGTGAGTGCACTGTAAACACTACATCTGCTAGCAAAGGCATGGTATAACTAGGAATATCTACAGCAAAAAGTGTTTATCTGAAAACCTCAAAATGCAACACTACAACACAGTAGTCAAACCGGAATATCTATACGCGAGTGAATGACTAGTACTTAATTAAAACCTGAATAACTTAGAAGTACTGGAAAGAAAATTATACGGAAAATACTCAGCCCGCTAAGAACTACAGAACAATGGAAATCAAGAAGAAATGATGAAATATACCGGAACATAGAAAATGTAACAGATACAATGCGGAAGAGGCGATTGATATTTTTTGGACATTTATACCGAATGAATGACAATAGGTTTACCAAACACATCTTCAAATATCTTTGGAACAAGAAGTAAACAACCACCTGGATTCATGAAGTCAAGAAAGATTTGGAAAGAAACAGCAAAAGGGAATAAGAAGCAAAACAGAAAGAGATTTTAGCAAGGAAGTGTTATAAATGGAAGGAGTCGAAGGTCACGAGGAAAGAAAACAGGTTCAATGGTTTGAGGAGAGGAGAAGGAGGCATAGTGAGCAGATGGAGGAGTTTTGGAGAAGGAAGAAAGAAGAACAAAGTATGAAGCATTGAAATTGTCTCGTGGTTCGTAGAAGACCGTAGCGGAGAAAGAAGGAGAAGAAGAGTAATACTTTAACCAGCGAAAGCTACCGCCCCCATTCTACATTTGGTAGTATCCCTGTGCCGTTACATTACTAAGCAACCTTATTCGTTTTTTATCAAAGGTGGTAACAACACAAAGCCACAGGCAGCTATGCTGTTTCTTTCGTCACATCCCAGTCGTCTTCGTGTGACGATAAAGCAAATCTTGTCTTGAAGCTAGCGCGCTTTTACTCTTGTACGACGGCACGAGGTAGGATGTCCTTAGAGGAGACTAATGAAATATTCAAAGGGTAGGAGAGGACTGGACGAGGTTTGAACCAGAAATATAAGTAAAGCCAGCTTCAATATTTCACTTTTAGACTTCCTTTGACACAGACTTGAGCATCAAGAGAAGCTCCTGTGACCTAGTTTATACCTGCGAGAAGACACAGTTCGCTTGCGGCAACATACTTTATGTTTATACATTTGAACTGTATTGTGCTCTGAAATATACACAGCCCGGCAACGCGTCACTAGGGAAATACGATGGACTCTCGAGTATTCCAGCGCGGATTATCTGATATCCGGCTTATCGCTCCGGCGTCCCGCTCTCTTTAATACCTCTATTTTGTTTATCGCAAGAGGGCTTCATATGGACTAGTTTAAAGTCCCATCATATAACGAGTAAATCCACATATTAGCCATTGAACGGTTATCCACTCTCCGGGAATACACGTAACAATAGGGCAGATGGCGCCTCACCTCCTGCAGCAAATCTTGATGTAATTATTTATACACTAGGTACTGTGCCTGTCGATGACCAACTCAGAGAAATTGAGTGTAATAATAATAATAATAATAATAATAATAATAATAATAATAATAATAATAATAATGACATATGGCTCCGTTGATAGGCCTACTTTCATGCGAATCCTGCAAGAGCTGGGACTGGACCAGAAGATCCACAGTCTCATCCAACAGATCATGTGTAGCACCAGGTCACGAGTGAAATTCAGGGAAACAATCTCGGAAAGTTTCGAGGTCAATGCAGGAGTCAGACAAGGTGATGGTCTGCTACTAAACTGTTTTCATTCCTCGCCTGAAGGGGAAGGCGGGCCTCCTAGACGGTGACGCCGTCTCTCTGGCCAGGAGATTTGTTGCGGTGAAGGAGATGTGCGGAAAAAGTGAGAGGGTTGGCGGCCGTGGCCTATTCTAGGAACTGTCCCGCCATTCGCCTTAGTGCAGGGGAATGGAAAACCACTCTCAGGACAGCCAATAGTGCGGACCAGCCCCTATCCGTCTCCCGAATGCAGAGGCGTAGAGCCACGGCAGATCCGTGGCCATCCCTCCTCTTCTCGGTTGGTCGGTCGGTCGGAGTGCAGAGCTGTCGGACCAGCCAAAGCCCACTCTGTAACCGCCGACTAGGGTGATGGTCTCTCCCTCCTCTCTTTAACTGGAGAAGGTTATCAGAGTGTGATGCAAGGAATTGGATAGACAGAACATTCAGAGTGGGATTTATCAAGGACACAAGCGCGAAGGTCTCATTATAGATTGCCTGGCTTTTGCAGACGACTTGGCACCTGGTATACTCAAACACCAGGCAGCCAAGGTGGGATTGCAAGTATCACTAAAGAATATCAAAATATCTCACTAACATCAGCGAGCCCCAGAGAATTACAGTTGGAACTAGTCTTAATGGAGAAAGTCAACACGTATTTCAGGGAAAGGCTTGAACCTAATCTGTCACAACGGGTACCCGTAACAACCCGAATTAATAAGCTAGAGCTGGCATACCATCTGACCAAAACACGTACAACAAAAGTGTCTCTCCCGCAACACCAAACTCAGACACTACCATGTTGTCATCTGCCCAGAAGCCCTGTGTGCCTCCGAGAGACTGGTCCTTAACAGGAAAGGTGCAGCTGCAAAACCAGAGATCAAAGAAATGAAGATTCTCAGGAAGATAATAGGGCCAGTCAAAACAGAAGGTGAATACAAGAGGCGACAAAATCAGGAGCTCTACAACTACACAGAAAAGATCAGGGACGTGGCCAGGAAGGGACGCCTGACCTTCTATGGGCACATATCAAGGATGAATTCTTCTAGGGTGACCAATCGTATTTTGTCCTACTGACAGAAGAGAAATATTTAGACCCCGTGGTTAACAGAGTTGACGTATGGTCAGCATGATGAATTCTCTCGACTGTTATTGTTGGCTTTCTGGCTTTCTGGCCGCCATCTCACCGTCAGATAGCTTCTCAAAATTGTAATCACGTATCAATCAATCAATCAATCAATCAATCAATCAATCAATCAATCAATCAATCAATCAATCAATCAATCAATCAATCAATCAATCAATCAATCAATCAATCAATCAATCAATCAATCAATCAATCAATCAATCAATCAATCAATCAATCAATCAATCAATCAATCAATCAATCAATCAATCAATCAATCAATCAATCAATCAATCAATCAATCAATCAATCAATCAATCAATCAATCCTGATCTGCATTTAGGGCAGTCGCCCAGGTGGCAGATTCCCTATGTGTTGTTTTCCTAGCCTTTTCTGAAATGATTGCAAAGAAGTTGGAAATTTATTGAACATCTCCCTTGGTAAGTTATTCCAAACCCTAACTCCCCTTCCTATAAATGAATATTTGCCCCAGTTTTTCCTCCTACATTTCAGCTTTATCTTCATATGGTGAACTTTCCTACTTTTAAAGACACCACTCAAACTTATTCGTCTACTGATGTCACTCCACGCCATCTCTCCACATACCACTTAGTCGAGCAGCTTGTCTCCCTTCTCCCAAGTCTTCCTAGCCCAAACTTTGCAACATTTTAGTAACGCTACTCGTTTGTCGGAAATCACCCAGAACAAATCGAGCTGTTTTTGTTTGGATTTTTTTTTCCAGTTCTTGAATCAAGTAATCCTGGTGAGCGTCCATACTGTAGTTTGGGTCTTACCAGAGACTTATCTGCCCTCTCCTCTACATCCTTACTACAACCCCTAAATACCCTCATAACCATGTGCAGAGATATGTACCCTCTGCCGGCTTGTTTGGTAATCATACCTTGCTGAAATAGTGACAATCTTCGTTCCACTAAGATTATATTTTAAGTAAGGTATTATAGGAAGGCAAGGTTTGTTAGTGTGTTCACGATAATAATACAAAACTACTGAGTTCAGAAAAAAAAATGTCGTTCTACACCGGTTGTAGGTTCTTTATAAAAGACTGTTCCAGCAGGGAAATTATTATACAAACATATGTTCTACATTAGTGACAAAATGGAAAGTTCCATTTTTTCGGGGTTGAATTTTAGTATTTTGCTATTTCCTTCTTGGTTTGTTCTAAATTTTGCTGTGACGTGATTGAACGCACAAGGAATTCAGTTGAATATTTAATTTAATATAAGGCTCCGTGGCCGAGGCGCCGGCCTCTCACCGCTGGGTTCTGTGGTTCAAATCCCGGTCACTCCATGTGAGATTTGTGGTGGACAAAACTGAGGCGGGATAGGTTTTTCAGGGTACTCTGGTTTACACTATCATCATTCAGTCCAGCAACACTCTCCAGTATAGTTTCGTTTCATCTGTCAGTAATTAATCATTGTCCCAGAGCAGTGCGACAGGTTTCGGCAGCCGGCATAATTCCTATCGTCGCCGCTAGATGGGGCTTCATTCATTCCATTCCTGACCTGGTCGAATGACTGGAAACAGGCGGTGGATTTTCATTTAATTTATTATAAAATATCTGGGCTGTGGCATGATACCAGGTACGTTACAAAAATACTTGATACAAGTTGAGGGGTGAAATATAGACACACTTTTGCAGATAATAGGAGTGCGGGGGACAAAGCACAACTCCTACAGAAACTACGATTCACGCCCAAGACGACTTATGAGGAGAAGAACGCAAAACTGCGACACTGTATGATGACCACACGGAACGCTGCATTGTACGCTACTGAAACCATGACATTAGGCAAAAAAGCTTGCATTCGATTGTAAAAGGAGGAAAGAAAGATCTTGAGAGGGAAATGGGTAACAAAAAGCAGGGTAAAGTATGGATACATACATCAAGGCAGGAGATATACGGGCCCGATTACCTTCAATTTTAGGCCCCTTAAAACAACAAGCAACAGAAAAAACAAAAACAAAGGAGATATACGGGAAACTAGAAGCAATTTCAAGTGTATTACGGAAAAGAAGGTTGAGTTTCGTGGGACATTTGAGAGGATGGGAGACAACAGGTTAACAAAGAAGATATGGAATGCGAAGTGAGGGAGGATTGGAAGGCTGTTGGCATAAGAGATAAATATCCACTAACGACTGTGCAGGATAGATCTACTTACAAAAAGCTCGTCGGAAGTCACAAATGTACCGATACTAAGGTCAAGATCCAAATCACAGAAGCGAAGAGAAATAGGAGTTAAAGAATGAAGAGGCAATGGGAAGAACGAAGATGTGCTGAAGTCACTCGAGATCCTAAGAATCGAAACGAATAAATAAATAAATAAATAAATAAATAAATAAATAAATAAATAAATAAATAAATAAATAAATAAATAAATAAATAAATAAATAAATAAATGAGGTCTGATGTCATAGGCAAGGCATACAAAATTTCCAATATTTCGGCAGATTTTTGAAAAAATAATTACTCGAGTTGTGTGATAAGTCAAATGAATGAAAACAGGATGGAAAAATACCGTGTCGTCACAAAATGTCCAATGGTAGCCTACCAGTCACAGTGCTTAACCTAATGTCAATCTGTATGCAAAATATCGTTGATCTATCTCAAAAATTGAAATAGCTACGACATATCTAAACTTTCCTAGTTATTTGTTCATTGTTCCACCTAAAATTGGGCTAACCTAGGGATAAAAATCCGAGACGTTACCGCTAAATGATAAGGCAAATATTTAACGTCACATGGCGTGTAAACAAATCGTACTGTAGCTTCGCCCCTAACAACAAATAACATTGCCGATGATCTCTTCATGAACTGCAACGGTAATCTAGAAATATTCATCATTCCGCGATGACAGGAGAGGCCGTTAGAAGTTTGGCCTGGACAATAGTAAGTTCTCTGGAGTGCTAGAACAGCCTCACAAGTTGAGTTAAGTTTATAACAGGGCTTAAGAGAGCCTCTCAACTAGTATATGGTCTCGCAGAAACAAGCTTAACGGAAACTACATTAAATTAATTTCAACTCGGCAGACAGAGCCTCTTGCAACCTCCAAGCTTAATTACGCGTGTCCTATGTCATTTGTTTATTCCCAAACGCTCGCTCGTCTATTGATCAAGCAAAAGCCGTAAAGACTCGAAATATCGCCAGATTATCTAAAACGTTAATGAAATTAAGTACACTGGAATTAAGCAACTAACCAGATTGTCTCTAGGATTTAGAACGGTTTACTCCATACATAATTTATGGCGTTTTGTGTGAGCTATAATCCAAGAGATACAGAACGTTTTCAATAGCCTCTCGGGTATTACAAATCGATAAATCAGATGGACCAACAGAAACTGTATCGAACATGACGGACTGGAAGGAAGTGTAAAATATTTTATTGAAACAGAATAGTAAACCTTTGTGCGGATGATGTTAGACTATACAGAGCAGAGATGGTGAACCTATGACGCGCGAACATGACTTCAGTGGCACACTGGACAACGTACCAACATATTTTAATATCTGTAACATGTAATAAGTAGGTCGAAAATCTGGCAAAGTAGCATATTTTAACATTACGCTTTAATAAAGAAGTATGTCTCAATTTCTAGTTTAGTTTAGTTTAGTAATGTTTTATTTTACCTGGCAAGATTAAGGCCTTCAGGCCTTCTCTTCCATCTAACCAGGAATTGAAATATACATATATTGCATTGTATTACTTACAATAACTAGAACCAATACAAATTAAATTAATAATAACACAAGAATGGTCAGATTACATTAATATGAAATAAATTATTAAATTAATAAATTAAGATTAAATTGAAATAAATCAGATATAAAAAGGGATAGATTCTTAAAACTAATATCCTACATGTAAAAAAAAGGCAGTACATAAAATTTGATTTTAAAGACAACTCGGATCAGAATTTTAGACTCTCTACCAGGACATCCATAACAATAGAAAGGTTGTAAGTAGCAGCATCAAGTTTACAGATAATCGTTACTGGTGCATAAAATGTCTCCAAAGTGCTTCCTTGAAAGTGCGAATAGCGCTTAACCCCCTGATATTTTCGGGAAGGAGGTTCCACTCACGGCAGGCAATTACTGTGAATGATTTATCATAGATGGCAGTTCTATGGGCAGGTAAAGCAAGGATGGAATTATTAGTGGATCTGGTGTTAAGACTGTGATAAGAGGATAAGTATATCAAATATGAAGTAAGGTAAAATGGTTGTGAAGAATGAAGGATTTTATGGAGATGACATAGGGAATGCACAGTGCGACGAATTTCTAGTCGGGGCTAAGGCAGATGGTTATATGAAGGAGTTACGTGGTCATAGTACCGTAGGTTACAGACGTATCTCACACAAGCATTTTGACCACGTTGTAATCTGCTCAATAACTTGCCTCGAGCGTCTCTATAAATCGCGTCACAATAGTCGAAATGAGGGAAAACCAGACTTTCTACCAGCATTTTTTTGAGTTTTTCAGGAAATAAGTATTTATACCCGCGCAGCATGTGCAATGCAGAGAATGTTTTCTGGGTGGTGTTCGTGATATGCGTTTTCCATGACATGTCATCATCGAAAGTAATGCCTAGGACTTTTACTGATGACATGAATGGTATGTTAGTATTACACAACCTTATTTTTTTTTTGCTAGGGGCTTTACGTCGCACCGACACAGATAGGTCTTATGTCGACGATGGGATAGGAAAGGCCTAGGAGTTGGAAGGAAGCGGCCGTGGCCTTAATTAAGGTACAGCCCCAGCATTTGCCTGGTGTGAAAATGGGAAACCACGGAAAACCATTTTCAGGGTTGCCGATAGTGGGATACACAACCTTATAGATGGAATCTCTGGTCGATTGACCTTCGCGAGTAGTTTTGGGTATCCAAGGATGATGGCTTGCGTTTTTGCTGGGTTTAACCTAAGCCCACATCTCAAAGACCAAGAAGAAAACGATGTTAGATCCTGATTGATTTTGTCTATGGCCGAAAGTATTAGATTTGGAGATGTATGGAGGTACATTTGTACATCATCAGCATAAATATGGTATTTGCAGTGCGTTAGGTTTTGGGAGACATCATTAATGTAAATAGAAAAAAGAAGGGGTCCTAACTCTGACCGTTGGGTCACACCACACTGCACAGACCGCCAAGTTGATTTGTTTATTCTATCTGTAACACACTGCCGACGGCCATGCAGGTAGGAATGCAACCAAAGGAGGGCGCTGTCCTAGAAGGGGAGGGAATACAATTTCGAGAGCAAAATGTCAATGTCAACGGAGTCAAAAGCTTTGCTCAAATCTGTCACTTCCTTGTTGTCCATAGCTTCTAGGATGTCTTCTGTGACCTTCAGTAGTGCCGTTGTAGTACTGTGTGCTTGACGAAAACCAGATTTTAGTGGGTCAAATAAGTTGTAAGTCGTCATGTAGTCTGTTATTTGTCTATGAGCGATGAACTCTAGCGCTTTGGATAAAGCAGAAAGTATGCAGATGGCTCTGTATTTCTATGGACATATTTATTACAAACTACCTGATATACCCGTGCTTCTCTACGGAGTTCTCAGAAAGACTGTCTTTGCGGTTTTCCAAACTGAAGTCAACATAGAACATTACAATGACGTCAGTAGGAAAGTAGGGAATTAGAGATGGCTGAAAAATAACGTAGCAGTTACTTTGTCACAGGTTCATGCCTGTCATTGTGACAAATGTAACGAGAACACAAAATAACAGGTTAATGAGTAACGACAACAGAATAACGTACTAGTGAAAACAGTAACTGGGAAGTGGTAACTGTCACTAGTAGCAGCTTACAGACACATAAAGTGACCTCCAGATTTCAGATAGTACGCATGTTGACTCAGACATCGCGCAAGGCTACGTACATTATAATATTATTATATGTTTCACCCATATAATTTTTCTTGTACCATAAATAAATGAGTATGCTAACCTTCCATATCGATATTATAGATAACATATTACAGATAACATAACACTACTTCATTTTACTTATAAGATCCTCATGTACCGGTTTGTGTCGAGGTTTGGCAGACAGATCATCATGTTTTCTTGTCTTCTATCCTTGTCAAAGTCACTCCTCTAGATTTCAGAAAAGACGCTTGTCTTCTCATTTCATCCGTTGTCTGCCTCTCGTTAACTTTAAAGCAAATAGGAATGCGTGTTTTGCTGCACCGACTTTCAACAGTGTAGTGATGCGTGCGCGCATGTGCGAGTGAATGAATGGGACTTCGCAACACAGCTGTAACGAGACAAGCTTGAAGCCGTGACCAGGCTTGGAAGTTGGACGTTATTTTTAACTGTTACTTTTCACAGTTACTTTATTGTAGCAGTTACATAAAAATAACCGTTTGTCACACCTTTAGTAGCAATTAAAGGCTATGTTATTATAGTACAATACTCGATCAAATGAAAAACCACACATTTTCTCACTGTCTTTTAACGAACAGTACTTCGCTGCCGATCCAACAGTCTGAATTTTCAGTGCTGGAATGACCAGGAAACGGACAGCTGCGAACACTCCTCTGTCATTATTCCGTTAAATGTGCACACTGCTCATTCTAATCAGTGCCTCAGAGTAGGGATTGAACAGCCGGAATGCTATGATAAACCAATGTGTTATGTACCAGTAGCATGATAAAATTTATGAACGAGAGGAAAGGAATAGCAAGCTAAAGAAGGGAGATCTAACTCCCCAGTTACTTCCGCCAATATTCAGGCACGCTGTTATACTCGGTACGCAGCAGTAATCCTATCTATCGGAGATGATTGGCAGCAGAAGACACAAAGCACATCACAAAAACAATGGTCAATGTAATGTTATAGATGATCTATTTTATGAGCTTCTTATTTCGTAAATCTTCACATTTAGTTGTCTTCCGACGCAGTGATATTAGGGCATCTTATAAAATTATTTATAACGCAGACTGTAGCTCCTTATTCCCCAACTTTGCATACTAGTTTTCATCGAGATGTGTTTAACCCATTTTCCCGCGACTCGGCGTTGATATGAAGTTAGCAACAAAAATACAAATTCATGAATATCTCTGTTATCACAGCCGGTAAGATGAAAATGCATAACTCATAAATATTCGGAAATTTAATACATAGTATTTATCGACATACAAAAGTTGAAAACTAGAAAAGCGGCTGGAATTGATCATATTTCTGGGGATATACTAAAGACAATGGGTTGGGATATAGTACCATATCTGAAGTACTTATTTGATTATTGTTTGGCCGAAGGAGCTATACCAGATGAATGGAGAGTTGCTATAGTAGCCCCTGTGTATAAAGGAAAGGGTGATAGACATAAAGCTGAAAATTACAGGCCAGTAAGTTTGACATGCATTGTATGTAAGCTTTGGGAAGGCATTCTTTCTGATTATATTAGACATGTTTGTGAAATTAATAACTGGTTCGATAGAAGGCAATTCGGTTTTAGGAAAGGTTATTCCACTGAAGCTCAACTTGTAGGATTCCAGCAAGATATAGCAGATATCTTGGATTCTGGAGGTCAAATGGACTGTATCGCGATTGACATGTCTAAAGCATTTGATAGGGTGGATCATGGGAGACTACTGGCAAAAATGAGTGCAATTGGACTAGACAAAAGAGTGACTGAATGGGTTGCTATATTTCTAGAAAATAGATCTCAGAGAGTTAGAGTAGGTGAAGCTTTGTCTGACCCTGTAATAGTTGAGAGGGGAGTTCCTCAGGGCAGTGTTATCGGACCTTTATGTTTTCTTATATATATAAATGATATGAGTAAAGGAGTGGAATCGGAGCTAAGACTTTTTGCGGATGATATTATTCTCTATAGAGTGATAAATAAGTTACAAGATTGTGAGCAACTGCAACGTGACCTCGAAAATATTGTGAGATGGACAGCAGGCAATGGTATGTTGATAAATGGGGCTAAAAGTCAGGTTGTGAGTTTTACAAATAGGAAAAGTCCTCTCAGTTTTAATTACTGCGTTGATGGGGTGAAAGTTCCTTTTGGGGATCATTGTAAGTATCTAGGTGTTAATATAAGGAAAGATCTTCACTGGGGTAATCACATAAATGGGATTGTAAATAAAGGGTACCGATCTCTGCACATGGTTATGAGGGTGTTTAGGGGTTGTAGTAAGGATGTAAAGGAGAGTGCATATAAGTCTCTGGTAAGACCCCAACTAGAGTATGGTTCCAGTGTATGGGACCCTCACCAGGATTACCTGATTCAAGAACTGGAAAAAATCCAAAGAAAAGCAGCTCGATTTGTTCTGGGTGATTTCCGACAAAAGAGTAGCGTTACAAAAATGTTGCAATGTTTGGGTTGGGAAGAATTGAGAGAAAGAAGAAGAGCTGCTCGACTAAGTGGTATGTTCCGAGCTGTCAGCGGAGAGATGGCGTGGAATGACATTAGTAGACGAATAGGTTTGAATGGCGTCTATAAAAGTAGGAAAGATCACAATATGAAGATAAAGTTGGAATTCAAGAGGACAAACTGGGGCAAATATTCATTTATAGGAAGGGGAGTTAGGGATTGGAATAACTTACCAAGGGAGATGTTCAATAAATTTCCAATTTCTTTGAAATCATTTCGGAAAAGGCTAGGAAAGCAACAGATAGGGAATCTGCCACCTGGGCGACTGCCCTAAATGCAGATCAGTATTGATTGATTGACATAAATATTTGAGAATTAAATTTTAGACCTTGCCATAAACTACAATTTCACTCAGCGTGATTAAAATTATTTATGCCCTAGATTGTAGTGACCTATTCCCCGACTTTACATACATAATTTTATTAAATCCTCTTCAGCCATTTCTCATGATGCGCGTACAGACAGACAGACAGACAGACAGACAGACAGACAGACAGACAGACAGACAGACAGACAGACAGACAGACAGACAGACAGACAGACAGACAGACAGACAGACAGACAGACAGACAGACAGACAGACAGACATTACGGAAAAGTAAAAAGTGCTTTTCCTTGTTACTGCGGACACGACCGATACAGAAATACACTTATTCATAAATTCTTAACGTTGGAAGTTATTTTTAACTGTTACTTTTCACAGTTACTTTATTGTCGCAGTGATAGATGTAGCAGTTACACAAAAATAACCGTTTGTCACACCTTTAGTAGCGATTACAGGCAATGTCATCATAAAACAGACAATACTCTTTTTTATGTAACTTATATAGATTTTATTATTCTTATGTTTTTTCTTTTCAAAAATGTAATTTTCAGTGACGTTTGCAAATTAAAATAATGAAACATTCAGTCGAATTGATTTATATGTAATGCAATCTAACACCTAAATGAAGAAAAATAAGTGGTTTCATGATGATTTTGAAGGAAAGTAATCGACAGCACACAAGACAGTAAATAGTAATAAAAAAGAACTTAAATGACACGATAGTCGGTAGAGGTTTGCCATCCTTGGTATGGACTAACAAATAACTTACAGGATTTAAGCGTTTGCAAAAGAACCTCGACAAAGCTATGAGATGGGCAGAAAAAAACTGGTATGATAATAAGAGGAGTAAAATGTAAAGTTGTAGGTTTCACCAAGAGGGAAAATCCTCTCACTTTTAATAAAGTTACTCTGTTGATGGAGCGAAAGAACATCAAGTACCTAGGTGTTAATATAACGAAAGCTCTTCATCGGAGTAATAACATTAAGGAGGTTGTAAATAAAGCAAGCATCAACAACAAGGTGTTTAGGGGCTGTAGTAAGGATGTAAAGGAGAAGGCGTATAAATTATTAGTAGGACACAGTTTCTTAGGTGCAACGTTAAAAAAAAATTAGGCGAACATGTTTTTAAAAATATGCCATGCTCCACAAAACAACACCTCACACCTAGGTATATTACCAACTAAACCTTTATTCTTTACCGTTGAAGTATACAAAATAACATCGGTGGATTCGCGTTCACTTTCAGAACACAAACGGAAATTTCCAAATAGGGGCGAAAACAAAGTGATAACAGTTCTCCAGGGTGGATTTTTTATCACAGCTCGAGATCTTCAGTACGAGTTCTTCAATGAGAGCCTGTTCGAGATTATGGAGGGTCTGTGGTGGAACAGGATGCCCACGAATCCTTCGATCAAGCCCAACCCACACATGCTCGATGGGATTAAAGTCGGGACTCACTGCTGGCCATTCCATCTCTTGAATGTCCAGTTCTCGCAAGACAGCTCTGGTGATGCGCGTTACATGAGCCCTGGCACTGTCGTGCATGAGTATGAATTCAGGGCCAACACCGTATGCAGCAACCAACACATGCTGTAGCAGTATCTGCTCGATGTACCCCGCAGCGGTAAGATTACCACGGACGACGACAAGATCCGTACGGCCATCAATACTGATGCTACCCCACACCATCACAGAACCTTGTCCGAATCGGTCGCCTTCCTGGACAACATTTGTCATGTACTGCTCACTGCGGCGTCTCCATACACGTTGACGTCCATCATGTTGTGCCAGAGGAAATCTGGCCTCGTCTGTGAACAACACAGGTCTCCATTGGCGAAGTTGCCGATTGACGTGGGTACGGGCAAACAGAAGGCGAGCTGCGCGATATTGCTGCGTTAAGCGGGGCACTCGAACAGGACGTCTGGGTCGTAAGGACACTTCTCTTAATCTGTTCCTTACTGTCTGGTCAGACACCGTGACTCCAGTTACTATCCTGAGGTCTTGTTGCAGTTCTCTGGCAGTTGCTGAACGACGCCGCAACGCACAGATTGTCAGACATCGGTCATTCTGTGGGGTTGTCATGCGTCCACGACCTTGTCCAACCCCCCTTGTGAACTGGTCTGTCTCAATGTAACGATTCCACAAGCGGTGAATAACTGACGGAGAGACATTGAGATCCTCAGGAACACGACGAAAAGTCCATCCTTCCTGGATCGAAGTGACGGCCCTTGCGACTTGAACCTCGTTAAGATGTCTCATGGGATGTGCTGATTGACGTACAATGTACTCAGATGACAGCAGTAGTCTGTGTACCTCACAACGACACACGGACGCAACGCTATTCACTTTATTTTGAGGTGTGACCTGTCAGTCTAATGCATTGCTACGCCTACAGATGGAGTATAACGATTTGACATACCATGAGTTGCTAACGTCTCAAGGTATGCTGTACGACCATTGGAACTCCATCTACCAAATTAATGTTCTCATACCAGATGTTACAATACATGTTCCTCTAAGTTTTTTGAACTATGTAGTTCCATATTCCATTCCTTTACTTGAAGGCGACTGTAAATGAAACATGTCGGCGAATTATGGCTCTGATAAGATTATTCTTGTATTTTATTTTTACATATTCTTCGTAATATTACACACTTTTACATATTATGTGAAGAATGTATCATTTTTGTACATATGTAGGATATTATTAAGAATATTAAATATTGTGACAGCTCGCTTAATTGTCAGATATGTCCGACTCGTTGGCTGAACGGTCAGCGTACTGGCCTTCGGTTCAGAGGGTCCCGGGTTCGATTCCCGGCCGGGTCGGGGATTTTAACCTTAATTGGTTAATTCCAATGGCACGGGGGCTGGGTGTATGTGTTGTCTTCATCATCATTTCACCCTCCTCACGACGCGTAGGTCGCCTGCCAGCGTCAAATAGAAAGACCTGCACCTGGCGAGCCGAACCTATCCTGGGATATCCCGGCACTAAAAGCCATACGACATTTCATTTCATTGTCAGATATTAGTAAAATATTTGGCGAATTTCATCCCCTAAAGAAAATATTTCAATCGCAAAAGATGACTTTAAAATCCCTTTAAAATTTGGATTTCTAACCATTTGTATGTGAAATACAGTAGGTTTCAGTGTCTCAACTACATATAACAGCACTAATCCTTTCTCGGAATCAGAGATGGGTAGGTGACTTCCATTGGTCAGAATTTTCAACAAACTTCACGCAGTCTTGAAACGAAATTCAAGGTATTGAATTTCTCTATCTGTTTGCAAGATCATTCGTGGCGAACAACAAGAGACCCCGGAAGATATTTCACTCACCTAGTTTTATTTTTCAGAATCTGGACTGGTGACTTCTTGCGATGTTGAACGCCCCTTCTCAGCCTACAAGAGAACTTTATCGGACCAGCGACAAAACTTCACAATGGAAAGCATGGAGAAGTAGTTGGTGACACACCGCGCATCGCGATAAGAAAAGGAAAAAAGAAGTAACCGTACTGTTTGTGTTAATAGGGGTTTGAAGACAAATTCTACATAACTGTTTTAGTAACACGTATTTGTTTCATTTTCAGAGCATGATCCGATCCGAACTGTTTGCGACTCCCTGTGTACTAGATGATTGAAAGGTGGGACCTCCGAGCTTTGCGGTCCTATGTCCCATGTCTGCTGGTTGAGCCTTCTTGTTTTCAACGTTTTTGCTGTGCTACGTTGTTTTCTATTTGAAAAGTAGTTTCGGTATTTTCGGGAAGGTAGGAATGTGTGCGAATGTGGAGTGGTTGAAATGTGGTGATGGCGACTTGTCTGTACAATGATTGGTTGGCAAGGGGTATGTGACTACTTGAATTTTTAGAGGCGCTTGCCATCGGTCTGGCTAGATTGTAGTCTAGAGGTGATTTATTACGCGTGCGCTATTGTTGGTTAGGCATACGGTGTTTCTGGGTTGGGAAGGGTCTTGAATCTTGGGACACTTGACTTAGTTTGTGCTTTTTAGAAGAGAGAGAAGACATTTTAAAAGCTCTATCGTGGGGAGGGGTTGCACTGTATGGCTATTATTTTGGTTGAGATTTAGATTTATCAGAGACGGAAGTTTTGGATTTGGTGATTGGTGATTAAGGTGTTTGCTACCAATATAGTGAGCTTTAATTGCTTTTTGAAGAATGGGCAGCCAGGGTAGGAAAGCGACAGAGGTGTTGACTGTCGCTAGTGTGCCACCGAGGTCTAAACTAGAAGCTGCTGTTGTGGTGTCGGAGAGTCCAGTGAGTAGGTGAGCTTGAGACAACGTGCGTAACGCAAGACTGTATACTGTGTTTGTGTTTTTCAGTGGACTGAGGAACGCTGTGAGTCAGCGAGAGAGGCCGCTATCGTGAGCGTGAGCGTAAATGGACCTGTGTTAATATTCGCTGTTGTGAGTATCGTCCTGTTGTTTACTTTTGAGCTATTTAGTTGTTAACGGAATGTGACTCTGTGAATTACTGGACTGTTTCTGGAGCCGAGCCAAGGAGTACTCATCCTCTGTTGTGTAACCTTTAGTCCTGTGTTCAAATCCAGCTGTCTACACACAGCTGCTGTATGAGGTGACCGGATGTGGGGAAGTGAAAGTAAGGATTAGCCGTTCCTAAGGTAAAAGGAAGGTGCCGGACCGCCTACTATGCCATAAGGTAGAGCGAGTTGTAAAGAGGCAGCAATTAGTAAGTGTGCCGTTCATAGCTGAATAGAATTATGTGTGTGTGTACATTATCCTAAAATAAATTAGAGTAATAAACAGACGGAGTTTTATTTGTAACAGTATAAACACATTTCTAAAATTTAAAAAAAAGGTTGATTAATGTCCATTGGTCTCATTATTTCTAATATGAGTGCATACTGTATGTATTTGAGCTGAAACGTTCTATCGGGAAAAAAACTTCCACTTTTATATCAGGAAGTATCGTTTTCCACATCTTCTTGTCGAGTAATAACAATAATTATAAACATCCCAGTTTCCACTCGGGGGAGGTTTATGTTAGCAAGGGAGGAATACGCTAAACGGAGCATGATCAGTGCCGCTCTTTAGCAGCAGGAGGCCATGAGAGCAGGAACCTTCTCCCCCCATACTTCCAGCCGTACGCCCGTGCAGCCAATCGCCGCACCACTGCAACTTATTGTAACTTTGCGTCGTGTTATTTAATACTCTACTCGAAGCTGTTTGCAGTAAATTACTAAATAATGCTTTGCTTTCGTAATTGTGTTCGGGCCAAATGGTTTCCTGCAATGCAAGATAGGAATCACAGCCGACCAATGAATCGCCAGGAACAAGAAAAAGATAACGCAGGGAGATTAGTGAGAGTAAACAAAGAGAGGTTGGCTTTATGAGGTTTTACGAGCTACAGCATACACATTATTGGAACATGAGAACCCAGGTCAGATGTAGCGTTTTCCTCTACGTTTTATCTGAAGCAATGAACTTTCCCCGTCACGATGTAGTTAATAGCGCTACGAATAAAACAGCGCCTGCTTTATTTCTCTAATTTATTTCAGGATGACTCAATAAATGTACACACACACAATTCTATTCAGCTATGAATGACCACACTTACTAATAGGTGTATATTTGCAAGTCTCTCTTCTTTACACACAGCAGCTCATGAAGACCGCTGGATTGAACACAGTGGTGCTGCTCCTGCTGATGCTGCTGATGATGATGTTTTTTGTTAAAGGGGACTAACAGCTAGGTCATCGGCCCCTAATGGTGCGAGGTACAACGAAATGAAACGATAATTCAAACTTCAAAATGTGTCCACTAATTAGGATCTAAAACTAATGATGATGAAAAAATTACCATGAAACCAAAACAATCAGAGGATCCAATTCACAATGCCCTATTTTCTGAGGTGATGCTTGTTGTTCAAAGGGGTCCAAAATCCAGGTCACCGGCCCCTCATAATAGTACTAATCACTGGTAAAGCAGAACTATGATTCCTCCTATAGTGGTACCAGTCGCAGGTAACGTCGACTCATGGTGTTCCTCGCACGGTGGTACTAATCACAGGTAATGTAGATCCATGTCACACATATTTTCACCACTCACAGGTAACATAGACCCACTGTGTTCCGCACATAATGGTACTACTCACAAGCAAAGCAGACCCATGGTGTTCCTTACATAGTGGTACTAATCACTGGCCACGTTTACTCATGGTGTTGTTCACAAAGCAGTACTAATCATAGGCAATGTAGACCCACGGTGTATCACACATTGTGGTACCACCCACAGGCAACACAGACCCATGGCGTTCCGCACATAATGGTACTACTCTCAAGCAACGCGGGCCCATGGTGTTCCTCACACAGTGGTATTAATCACAGGCAGACCTCAAACCCGTGGTGTTCCTAACATAGTGGTACTAATCACAGGCAACGCCGGCCCATTCTGAACTCGGTGGAAGCAACATTTTCGAGCCTTCCTGCGCTAGACACTGGTCTGTGCGCCGAGAGCCCATTCCCTCCGCCTCGCTGGGATGCACACGATGATACTAATCACAGGCAACGTCCAGACCCGTAGTGTTCCTCACATATTGGTACTGCTCCTACGTAACGTAGACTCATGATGTTCCTCAAATGGTGGTACTAATCACAAGTAGTCTCATGTTTCTAATTACATCATTCGTTGGCAGCCCCTTTTCATTTTCTTATTTTTTGAAATAGGTAGGTTCCTCACAGTGCTAATGGCTGTACAACACGCGCCAACTGTTCCTTGGTTCGACTCCGGAGACAGTCCAGTAAATCACACAGTCCAACACGGTGAACAAATAAACAGCAACAGCTCAAACAGTGCTAACCATGAGGCCACTACTCTAAACGACCACTAGGGTTGTTTCCATTACACTCACGATAGCTGCTCCAGTCGCCGAGTCTGCGACGATTCTCAGACCACAGAAGTACACCAACACGCAGCACTCTAAGGCAGTACACAGTCTTCTATCCCGTACGTCCTCTCCAGTGCAGCTACGGAATGTACACTCTGACACCACACCCACAGCTCCTCGTTCAGACCTCGGTGGAGCACTAGTGACAGCCAACACCCCTGAGGCAGTCAGCCCAGCCACCGAACACCAACACAATGAGTCTCACACTGACTTCAACATTGAATCCCATAGTGACTCTAACACTGACCCCGAGTCCAAAACTGACTGACTGTCCGCGGCTAGCCTCCCTTTTTATAGCTCGGGTGATGTATACCAGAATAATGCCTAGAGACGGAACATTCTCGTTGCATCTCCCAGGAGCTTACAGGTAGACCAGCCGACGAGAACAATACACGAAAAGGCCGGTTGGGAGATCCCTGATCGTCAGACCCAGCCAATTCCAGGAAGTACCGAAAGGGACTACCACAAGGCTGGCACGAAACAATAGATTAGCACATTCCAATAATGCCTTCAAATATTCCCATAGGCCACAAACAGGTGAATATCCTCGCTAACCATACAAGGTGATTAATTACGAATGCGACAAACTCATATATAGAACATATTGTTGCAAGCGAATAACAAGAAAACAAACACGACGTTCGGACCGCATCTGTACTGGAAATACTAGGAAGCTAAGATCATAACAGTTGGTAGCCCATGGGCTAGAGTGTTTGAGGCGACACTCCGGAAATAAAAATATATTTTTACCTAATGCATGGATTTTTACGAGACTTGGTGGGAATGTCACCTACATAAAAGTAGAGATATCACGAACATTTCTTTCATCTACAATTAATAGTTTTTCCAAAATTCTTTTTTTTAAATTTTTAATTCAACTTTTTCATGAAATTTAATTAACATGTTAATGTAAATTCGTAATCAGGTAGATAATACTTCTTTTAAAAGCACTACGTGTCGATTTGGCTGTACATAATTTATATAAGGAGATATATCGTACTAAATTTTTTGTAAAATTCTACAATAATTCTAAAATTTTAGATTTAAAAATCCCTACTATTTGAAAAAATTCTGCAATCAAAAATTCCAAACTCAGGTTTCTTAATATAGCTGTGATACATTTACGATACAAATTTTGTTACATTTGGCAGAATATTATGGGAGAAAACTGGGATTTAAATGTAAAATTACGATTGGCAAACAAAGCATTATTACAGTGATAAATTGTTTGAATTCAGCGGAATAACTTCGTCACAAGAAAAAATATCTCAATCCTTTCCAATTCAGCCATTAAAAAATTTCACCAAAATGAAAAAAATTTCGATTTTTATCACCAGAGTGTCGCCTTGACAGTATTCGTTTATTCATTTCGTTTTTTGTTTACTAATGCATTGCATACAGCACTAATTATTCAATAATGCATGTAACAGGTTGGCAATTGAATGCATGGATCAGTAAATCAACTCCAACTGTTGGGTACACTGTAACTGAATTACAGAAATAGTATACTACACACGAAAACAACTGTACGATTAATTGTGTTTATGGACACCAATCACTACCGCAACGATCGTACAAAATCAGATAGTTAATTTTCATTAACCTAAATTAGCCGTTTGTCTAATGATATGTGCATGTTAGTTTAAAGTGGTTCTTATTTTGTATTACTATTCACATAAGGTTTATATTTTATATTTTTTTAAAGTTTTCCTCTCCAGATATGTGGTTAAGTGTAAGAGAGTATCATGAGTCCTAACTTCCTCACTACTGAAGACAAATAAATAAATTAATAAATATGAAACCACTTTTCCCCTAGTGAAAATCAGATGATCATAAATATGTCTCCCGGTCAAATGCGTTCCGTCAACGGCTGCTAATTTCAGATGGGAACCAGCCATAAGACATAGCCTGCACGGTTGCTAGGTAACAGTGTCTGACCATCCATCCATACCTTACATCACTATCTGTACGGTTACTATGGTTACATTTCCATCACACATTTTGTCTCGTCATGTTACACAAATTTTCGAATGACTCCAAGTCATAAGATTTATTTATGTCAAAATACCGTCGTTTTACTTCTGGACAGCACTGACAACTTCTCCTCATTGACTTCCACATCCACTCAAAAATGTCAGGCGTATGGTGTATGTCATCATCATCATCATCATCATCATCATCAATGTCCCACTCCAGTTGCCCGGGTGTGGTTAACAAGCCTCCTCCACTCCTTTCTGTCCTTCCACTTTTCCTGCTCCATTACTTCCGCCACATCCAATCCAGCTTCTCTAATGTCCTTCCAAATCTGATCCATCCACCTTCTTCTCGGTTTCCCAACTGTTCTCTTTCCAATACCCTTCTTGCTACCCGTTTCTTTCTCATTTTTCTTTACATGTCCGAACCATCTCAGTCTTGCTTTCTGTATGCTCCGTAGTAACGTTTCTGTATTTAACTCTTCTCTGATTTTAATATTTTATAATTCTATCTCTTCTTGTCTTTTAACCGATGTTCTTAACAATTTCATTTCTACTGCTTGGATCTTACTGTCTTGTCTCTTATTAGTTACCAGCGTTGCTAGTTCGTATGTTAAAATTGGTATGAAATACTGTTTATATAATATTAATTTCGTTCTCTTAGGTACGGTACTTTGTTATCCCATAAAAGCTCTCTGACTTGATGATAAAATGTTGTACCTTTACTTAGTCTGTTATTAAATTCAGGGTTGATTTCATCACTTCCATTAATAATGGTACCCAGATATGTAAACTCTTCTACATTCTCTAAGCGTTCTCTGTCTATGTTCACTTGGCTTCTCGTTTACTCTTTCCCATAGTGCATGACTACAGTTTTCATTTCACTAATTACCATTCCAAACTCCTCCAGATTTTCATTCCAAATGTCCAGTCTCCTTTGTACTTCCATTTCTTCCTCTCCCCAAATCACCACATCATCTGCAAGTACCAAAGCATTCACTTCATCACTACTTTTACTCTGTTTTACACGTTTTATGATTTCATCCATCAATATAATAAACAGCATTGGTGTCAGTGCACTTCCTTGCTTGAGACCTTTTTTTATATAAAATATTTCAGAGTCACCACTCCCCACTTGTACACTGCTTTTACTCTCATTATACAACATTTTTATCTTGTTAATTAATGATTTTGGTACATTCCTTTTCAGTTTTCTATTAACTGTATCGTAAGCTTTTTTCAAATCCAAAAATATGAATATGATTTCCTTGTTCCTTTCCAGATGTTTTTCCATCATCGTTCGCACTGTAAATATCAAGTCTATTGTTGATCTATTTGGTCTAAAGCCATATCGTTCTTCCTCTAACTGTGTATCTATTATATCCCTCAGTCTTTTGTCTATGACTTTCTCCATTATTTTTAGTCCATGTGGTAATAGGGTTACACCTCTATAATTTTCACATTTCTTCCTATTTCCTCTTTTGAACAGTGATACAATGCTTCCTTGCTGCCAATCTTCAGGTATCCTTTCATCCTTCCATATGGCATTGAGGGCTCTGTATAGCCACTGAAGTCTAACGCTTCCTGCTGCCTTAATCATATCAGCATTGAATTCGTCTTTTCCACTTGGTTTACCTGTGGTCATTGCTTTCACTGCACCATGTTATCGGGTTCTCTTCTTTTTCTCCATCTATTATTTCCATTTTATTATCTCCTTCTTCCTCCGAGCAGTCATCCTGGCGTATGCGATCACAGAATAAAATCCTTCGTAGAAGACCTTCCAACAGATTAAAAGGCTCCTCATACACCATACGGCGCACATGCTCTCAGAGGGAAAAATCCAAGGTGCTGAAGTCGGGTGATCTGGCGATTACGGTTTTTGTGACTATGTATCTCCGGCAATGATGCGGATAGAACGCTCGAGATCGTTATGTTGTTGTTCCTTTGTGTCGTCTTCATCATCATTTCACCCTCATCATGACGCCTACGGGAGTCAAGTCGAAAGACCTGCATCTGGCGAACCGAACTTGTCCTCGGACACTCCCGGCACTAAAAAGACATACGCCATTTTTCATCGGTTAAATTATTTTTTACACGCGCTGGCTAAAATGTCACACATCTGCACTAATGAAGAATATGCAGATATGCTGTAAGTTTAAGACTTCTGCGATCGTAGTAATCCTGCAGCTGTCGAGGAATACCTTCGGCGCTTTCTGACAGGTCGAATTCCTGATTGGTGTTCACCAGAGTTTTCAGCACATTGCGTGAAATAGGTATTCTTCCAAGTTACGATTTTCTTCTGAATACATTGTTGAAATGGTGCAGTGTAGTTCTACCACCAGCCCATGGCGACTTTCTGCAGGTATCAATGCCCCATGAACACATGTATGGCGGACAGTACATGCGGAAAACTTGTACCCATTTCAAAACGTCAGAGAGGTCAGAGACACATACATGCGCCACTGGCCCGAAAACAAGTGTACATTAAATGTGTTCTATCTCATAAACTATTGGGAATAGGGCATAGTCCATATTAACTCTCTCAGTGCCCGTGTATTTGTTAGGTACTAGCCAAGAGTGCCACCAACTTTTTGTCCGATTTGCAACTCTCTAGAAAAAAAATTCATTGCTCTCTCAATTTAAACCCATTTTCAGTGAAACTTTTTCTATTTATAAAAGGAATTTCCCTTCGAATTAATGGAACTTTATATGTAGAAACTTTATAATTAAAATTACAATAAATCATGAATTTAAAAATGTTAAATTCAATTAAGGAAAATCCACATTTTAAGGCAGCTCTAAAAGTCAGTATGCCACACTAACTGTTGGTATTTCTGGTATTACACCGTCTTGACAGTTTTTTGTATAAAATTATGTCATTTGGGGTGGTAATATGTCATAAAAATAAAAATAAAAGCTATGAATTCAGCATCATGTGGAGAGGCATGGCATGATTCAGTCCAGGAGTCTCGCGGAAAGGTGAGATGGTTGATATGGTAAAAGCACTATCAGGAGTAACTTCACTGAATAAAGACAATGTGACGATATTGTTAATATCGATATTACCATGGAAATCTTCGTCATTTTCTGAATTATCTCTAACCACAGCAATTGGTGGTGTTCCACTTACAAAATTGTTTTCAGGATCACTCTCACTGACTATAACCACACTAGAAGTGTTTTCAACACTATTATGTAGTCCAGTTCACTTTCTGACTCAACATAATCATCGTCATTCCCTAAACTAAGTATTGTACGCGCACTTTTTAGTGATAGATTTTTGTACTCGCTTGAGGAGTAAGAATGGAGCACTTCCTGTTCCGGTAATACTGCCAATTGAATTGAAATGAAATCTGAATTGAATCGATAATATGATCGATCGATATGAATTTTCTAAACCGTTATTTTCTTACGCCAACAACTGTGTCACACACACAATATATAATACTATATAACATTTCCCGATGCGAAACGTGTTCCTAGCATGAATTCTATAGTTTGGTTTTGCTGTGTATACAAAAACAGTACGAGTACTTACAGTGTACGCCAGATGTCGCACAGCGATGATAAGCGATTCTTGGTTTGTGTTTCAAAGTTTGCCAATACGAATCTCGAAGATAACCGAAGTCGACCGATTCAGCACTAGGGTGTAAAGCTATCGCAAAAAAGTGCGCAGATATTATGTAATCAGCTAGATCAGCATTGTTTGTAAACACGTCTTGCGCAAGCCTGTCGTCACTGTTAACATACGCACGAGATGCACGGACACGGCTTTCATATATTTAAATAATAATTGTAACACGAAAACAAAGAATTTTATGTGGCTCCTAGTGGTGAATTCGGAGAGTACACACCTTTCTCCACGGCCGACTTGATGCGTCGCTCTAGCTAGCCAGTCGGCCGTGCATTCTTGATAATAATATACTGATATGTGCTGCCATCTAACAGAAAAGGTAGAACTACGATGGTTTCTAGACGAGTCTGCACGAGGAATAAAATATCATTGCTGACATTTTCGGCGAGTTCATCGAGGAATTAAAAAAATCTCTTGGCGTTCAAAGAGTTGAGTGTTTTGCTTCAAAAGGTCTTGCTTGCTTGCTTGCTTGCTTGCTTGTTGTTTAAAGGGGCCTAACATCGAGGTCATCGGCCCCTAATGGTATGAAATGAAATAACAAAAAATTCAAATTCATCCACTGACCAAAACAAATTTAAAATGTCATGAAGAATGAATGGACATGAACCCTACAAAACAAACAAACAAACAAAAACAGTGGATCAGACACAAAAAAAGATCGTGAATAATAGCATTACTGACCAAGGGACCACTTATAAAGCACAATGATGCTTGATGTCTAAAGGGGTGCAAAATCCATGTCTAAGGTCCCACAGAATGGTACATGTCGCGAGTAAAGTAGAGCCGTGGTATTTGTCATGGTGGGGTACTAATCAAAAGTAGCGAAGACTCACGGTGTTCCACACAAGATGGTACTACTCACAAGTATTGTACTTCGTATAGGTAACGCAAACCTATGGTGTTTATCACACAATGGCGCCACTCATAGCCAACGCAAACTGATGAGGTTCCTCACCTAGGTGTACTAACCACAGAAACTCGCACTATCTCGTGGTGTTCCTCACATAGTGGGTACTATAATAATAATAATTTCGTGTGGCTATTTCTAGCCGAGTGCAGCCCTTGTAAGGCAGACCCTCCGATGGGGGTGAGCGGCATCTGCCATTTGTAGGTAACTGCGTGTTATTGTGGTGGAGGATAGTGTTATGTGTGGTGTGTGAGTTGCAGGGATGTTGGGGACAGCACAAACATCCAGCCCCCAGGCCAGTGGAATTAACCATTTAAGGTTAAAATCCCCAACCCGGCCGGGAATCGAACCCGGGACCCTCTGCACCGAAGGCCAGTACGCTGACCATTCAGCCAACGAGTCGGACGAAGTAAACTCGTGTCCTCATCCCGAGGTGGTGCAGCTCTTTTCAGGCACACCCCCATTGGAGGTGAGCTGCATGCACCATTTCAATCACACACCAGTCCTCCTGCCATTCTTAAATTTCTGGCAGTACCGGGAATCGAACCCGGGCCCCTGAGGACGGCAGCTAATCACACTGACCGTTACGCTACCGCGGCGGACTAGTGGGTACTAATCACAGGCAACGCAGACCCACGGTGTCGCTCATATAGTGGTACAACTCACAGGCAACGCCCAGACCCGCGGTGTTGCTCACGTGGGTACGACGCACGGGTACTGGAAACCCACAGGAGAACCCCCTCTTGCTGCTACTAATCACAAACCTATTTCGTACCTAATGTAGTGGTACTACTCGTAAGTACAGGCAACCCATGGTGTTCCCCGCATGATGGTACGAATCAAAAGTAGTTTCATGGTCCTAATTCAATCATCCCTTGCTTGCCCCATTTAGTCGCCCCTTACGATAGGCAGGGGATACTGCGGGTGTATTCTACATGTGCGTCCCCCACCCGCAGGGGGTAGTGTGTTTGGTCCACGAGAGGTATTTTATTTCCCTCAAGTCCGCCGGCAAGCCGGTTAGGACCCCCCTATCCGCCACCTGGGACGCGCCACGTGGGAGTATCACCTCTCCCCCTGCTACGCCAGCGTAGTAGGTTCGTGGCTTCAAAAGATCATTCCTGTCATATCCATGAATACTTACCATTCATCCGGGGTCACCCTGTGTGTATATGACGTAAGGTAAGGGTGTATTCTGCCCGGAGGCAGGTCCGAACCTCGGCAGAGGTGTGTCTGAGCCGGAGTTTACGTACGGTAGGGTGGCCAGTTCCTTTCCGCTCCTACATTGCCTTACCCCCCAACAACAGCACGTGGCAACCCATCCACTTCTCGACCATTAACTTCGGAGATCTCACGGGATCCAGTGTTTCAACACGGCTACGGTCGTTGGCGCATGTATATGTAGGATGGTAAAAAGCAACGTCAATCTGGTATACGAGAGTTAGAGTGTTGTCATACTGATAAATCATCCGGAAAGAGAAATTCGATACCTCGCGCCGTTGTCATTTTATCAGCTGCTGAAGTGAGCCAATCAGATCGCTTATCAGCTGCTGAAGTGAGCCAATCAGATCGCTTATCAGCTGCTGAAGTGAGCCAATCAGATCGCTTCGCGGGCGAATTCAAATGGGCTTTTCGAGGCGGTGTTGCTAAATCTGTACGTTAGAGGTGTGACAAACGGTTATTTTTTGTAACTGCTACATCTGTCACAGCTACAATAAAGTAACTGTGAAAAGTAACAGTTAAAAATAACGTCCAACGTTACTAACCTTTTATTGGTCACAGCCCGGTCACGGCTTCAAGCTTGTCTCGTTACAGCTGTGTTGCGAAGTACCACTCATTCACTCGCACATGCGGGCACTCATCACTACACTGTTGAAACTCGGTGCAGCAAAGCACACATTCCTATTTGCTATAAAGTTAACGAGAGGCAGACAACGTATGAAATGGGAAAACAACATAACGTCTTTTTCTGAAATCTAGAGGAGTGAGTTTGATAATGCCCCGATCAAGGATAGAAGACAGGAAAAGATTATGATCTTTCTGCCAAACCTCGACACAAACAGGTAAAAGAGGATCGATTAAGTAAAACGAAGTAATGTTATGTTATCTATAATATCAATAGGCTTATGGAAAGTTAGCCTACTAATTTATTTATGGTACAAAAAATTATGCGGGTGAAACTTATAATACACTGACTGACAGAGCAAATGCAACACCAAGAAGGAGTGGTTCGAAAGGGATGAAAGTTGGGGGGAAAAACAGAGACGGCACGGACGAATAATTGATGTTTATTTCAAACCGATATGCAGGTTACACAATGCGCACGGCATCGACTCAGTAGGATGTAGGACCACCGCGAGCGGCGATGCACGCAGAAACACGTCGAGGTACAGAGTCAATAAGAGTGCGGATGGTGTCCTGAGGGATGGTTCTCCATTCTCTGTCAACCATTTGCCACAGTTGGTCGTCCGTACGAGGCTGGGGCAGAGTTTGCAAACGGCGTCCAATGAGATCCCACACGTGTTCGATTGGTGAAAGATCCGGAGAGTACGCCGGCCACGGAAGCATCTGTACACCTCGTAGAGCCTGTTGGGAGATGCGAGCAGTGTGTGGGCGGGCATTATCCTGCTGAAACAGAGCATTGGGCAGCCCCTGAAGGTACGGGAGTGCCACCGGCCGCAGCACATGCTGCACGTAGCGGTGGGCATTTAACGTGCCTTGAATACGCACTAGAGGTGACGTGGAATCATACGCAATAGCGCCCCAAACCATGATGCCGCGTTGTCTAGCGGTAGGGCGCTCCACAGTTACTGCCGGATTTGACCTTTCTCCACGCCGACGCCACACTCGTCTGCGGTGACTATCACTGACAGAACAGAAGCGTGACTCATCGGAGAACACGACGTTCCGCCATTCCCTCATCCAAGTCGCTCTAGCCCGGCACCATGCCAGGCGTGCACGTCTATGCTGTGGAGTCAATGGTAGTCTTCTGAGCGGCCGCCGGGAGTGCAGGCCTCCTTCAACCAATCGACGGGAAATTGTTCTGGTCGATATTGGAACAGCCAGGGTGTCTTGCACATGCTGAAGAATGGCGGTTGACGTGGCGTGCGGGGCTGCCACCGCTTGGCGGCGGATGCGCCGATCCTCGCGTGCTGACGTCACTCGGGCTGCGCCTGGACCCCTCGCACGTGCCACATGTCCCTGCGCCAACCATCTTCGCCACAGGCGCTGCACCGTGGACACATCCCTATGGGTATCGGCTGCGATTTGACGAAGCGACCAACCTGCCCTTCTCAGCCCGATCACCATACCCCTCGTAAAGTCGTCTGTCTGCTGGAAATGCCTCCGTTGACGGCGGCCTGACATTCTTAGCTATACACGTGTCCTGTGGCACACGACAACACGTTCTACAATGACTGTCGGCTGAGAAATCACGGTACGAAGTGGGCCATTCGCCAACGCCGTGTCCCATTTATCGTTCGCTACGTGCGCAGCACAGCGGCGCATTTCATATCATGAGCATACCTCAGTGACGTGAGTCTACCCTGCAATTGGCATAAAGTTCTGACCGTTCCTTCTTGGTGTTGCATTTGCTCTGTCAGTCAGTGTATTATTATGATGTAAATAGCCCTGCACGATGTCTGAGTGAACGATTACCCCTGAGCAGGTGAATATGTCATAAGAGTTTACACTTTATTTACCAGAAGACAGCAGCAACTTAAACAGATAACACTATAGAGTGTATTATGCACTATAGTGTATATTACTTAAAGCAATCTCCTACGAAAGCGCTCTCACTTGGAAGACATGCGTACTATCTAAACTCTGAAATTCACATTCTGTGTCTGTAAGCTGCTACTAGTGACAGTTACCACTTCCCAGTTACTGTTTTTACTAGTACGTTATTCTGTTATCCTTCCTCGATAACCTGTTATTTTTTGTCATCGTTACATTTGTAAGAGTGACAGATATGTAAGTGTGACAAAGTAACTACTACGTTATTTTTCAGCCATCTCTACTGTACGTGTCCTAAGACCGGCTTGAGAGCACCAGTCGAAGAAGAAAAACTTCGCCGTGGGAGGGACTTGAACATGGACTTCCGAAATTACAGGACCTCTTCTGAGTAAGTGAGCTACGGTGACACTGGCTGAAACCACGGTATCTTAGTATTTGATGCTGATTTCTCCACATGATTCTCGATATTTAATGCGAGATACAATGGTCTTCCTTTTTGAAATGAGTTACTGAATACTGCCGTTGCAGGTGTTGTTTAGAAATTACACCAATGTTAAAAAATTCAAGCCTTTACAACGCCGAAGTTCGGTTCTCCAACTATGGACGTATTATACATCAAAATGTCCGTCTCCGCAGATGCCGTCCTCGAGAATTCGGGTTCCATTCCCCGCACTGCCAGAAATGTGTTATTAGCAGGACGGCTGGACTGTGATTAAGTAGGAACACGCAGCTCACCTCAACTGGGGGTGAGCCTGAAAAGAGCTGTATCACTTCAGGATGAGGACACTTATTCACTATACTGTACATCAAAACAGTCAAGCAGTGTATTCTTGTATTGTTCGAAAGTTCTATGGGCCCCTTTTCATTTGAGTGTGTCGAAATTTGTCTGGTGAGCAGTGTTATTGTGATGCCTGTAGTTGTGTGTATCCATAAGGGCCAACATCTGGTTGGATGCCCTGGGACATCAAAGAAAGTACTAAATTTAAAATGTATACACAGAAGGGTAAAAGCAGAGATTCACCTACCCCGTTATGACCATAGCAGGTACCGCACAGACGACAGACAGCACAACAGAATTCCTTACCTGAAACAAAATACATAACAGAATTATATTCAAGGAATCACCACGACAAAAATACAGTCATATGATTAAATCAACCAATTTTTTAAATATCTGCTTTCCGTCGCACCGACACAGATAGGCCTTATGGTGACGATGGGATAGGCAAGGGCTAGGAGTGGGAAGGAAGCGGCCGTAGCCTTAATTTAGCTACAGTCCCGGCATATTCCTGGTGTGAAAATGGGAAACGACGGGAAACCATCTTTAGGGCTGCCGACAGTGGGGTTCGACGCCACTATCTCCCGAATGCAAACTCACAGCTGCGCGACCCTAACCGCAAGGTCAACTCGCTCGGTACTAACACTCTTAAAACTAACAGCAGCTGAAGGAGAAATGAAGCACACTTGAGAAACGAAATAGCTTAAAATAACAAATAATAATAATAATAATAATAATAATAATAATAATAATAATGAAAAACTTAAACACTATAATAAAGTGATCAAACCTGAAGCGTTATATGCCTCAGAAACCTTAATCATTGGTGGCGGATCTTTAACCAAAGACATTCAGAAACATGAAAGGAAAATTTTACGAAAATTTTTTGGCCCAGTTTGTATAGATGGAATATGGAGAAAAAAATCATCCCAGGATATATACAGTCATTCTGAAAAAAATTCTCACACTTTCCGGAAAAGACAATTGAAATATTATGGACACATTATCAGAATTAACACCAACAGGCTAACTAAAAGAATTCTCAACCTGGCCCTTTCGTCTAAAACCAAGAACAGCTGGCTTCGTGAAATTCAAACAGATCTCCAGGAAATCTCAGAAGACATTGTACAGGACAGATGTAAATTCAGAACCAAAATCGACAATCACCACTTTGAAGACAAACCCAACACCAGAGCTACTATAACTTGGACAGAAGAACGAAGGAAGAAGCTCAGCGAGAGGATGAAGAGATTTTGGGAGGAAAAGAAGGCCAACACATCAGCTAACCAAGTTCAACCGTGCTCCTGAGTAGAGCATAACGATGTAAATAATAATAATAATAATAATAATAATAATAATAATAATAATAATAATAATAATAATAATAATAATAATAATAATAATAATAATACCCGTGTGGGGATTTACCGGTTACCTCCATCGGGCGCGTCCCATTGGAATTGGGGAAGCTCGCTGGCTCTGCCGCCAGCAGAGTCAGAGGGTAGTAGGGAAACAAAATACCACCGTGAAAAAAACTGGTCCCTTGCCAGGGTTACGGCGAAGACTGGTAAATGACCAGAAGCCAGAAAACATCTTGAGGCAACCTCTAGGGCTAACAACCCTAGTTGTAAAAGGATGGGTACCCGTCCAAAGCAAAGTCAAGTCAAAAAGCATGATGGCACAACATTTCAAGAAACATACCCCAGGGGGTAAATCTTCGGATAAATCCCTCGTCGTGAACGCCACGGCGCACGAGTCTCGTTCGGATTCTGGGGGAGACTCGACATCATGCAAGAGACGAGTCGGAGCGTCTCGGTGTACCCCGAAGAGTCAAAAACTCAGGCCAAAATCTAAAACCTTTCTAGCAACTTTCAACATAAATTCACTTACACAAACTGGCAAGCTGAAAACCCTCAACAAAGCTCTTCACGAAAATCAGATATCCATAGTGGCCCTACAGGAAACAAGGTACCCAGATGAAGAGATTTTTGAATCTGAAGGCTACCGATTTTTCAAGAGCAAAGCGCAAAGAGGAATCCTCGATGGAGCTGTGATGCTTGGAACCGCGTTTGCTGTTAGAACCAAGATCCGTAAATCGGTTGCAAATTTCGAACTTGTGAATGACAGATTGTCTATACTCACAATTAAATGCGCGAACAAAACCTACGCCTAGTTAACGCACATACTCCTACAAACGATAAGAACAAATCTGATCCAGACGAAGTTGATAATTTCTGGGACCTACTGGATGAAAATTTGAACAAAATCCCCAAACACCATGTCAAGCTTCTTTTGGGTGACTTCAATGCCCAACTAGGTCGTGAGCAGAAGTACAAGAAAGTTATAGGAAATTATCCTGCTCACAAAAGAACCAATCCCAACGGCAAAAGACTGGTGACCATTTGCGAAAATCACAACCTGCAGGTCATGTCGACCCACTTTCGCCATTTACCCAGAAAGCAAATGACTTGGCGTTCTCCCGTCCAAGCTCTCGGAGAGTTCCAAATTTATCATGTTGCGATCTCCAGGAGAAACAGCCCTGAGATTATGAATGTCAAGGTAAAGAAAGGCATCAATGTGGCCTCAGATCATTATATATCTCTTATCAAATTCAAACCAATTCCCGCAAACACAAGGAAGACAACCAAACAGATCACACGCTTCGACAATGATAAACTTCGGCAAAGTGTCGAGGAGTTCCAGGAGAAGGCTAGACCAAATGATACTGACTTTAACAACGCCAAAAGTCTCCTTGTTGAGGCCACCAAAGACGTTGCATAAATCAAGAGAAGCAAAAAGCATGCCTGGTGGAATAGTACCTGCGAATCAGTCCTCCAAGAAAGACTCAATGCGTGGAAACAGTACAACTCTACGAAATCAGAAAATGATTGGGAAACCTACAAAATCCAACGTGCCCAAGCAGCTAGGGTGTTCAGAACTGAGAAACGTAAATACGAAAAATCTCTCATTGAAAAGATAGTACAAAACTTTAGGAAGAATGAAAGCAGAGAGTACTACAGAGCCTTCAAACGCAAACTCACTGGCTATAAACCACCATCTCTATGCTTTGAGCGAACGGACGGCACACTGGCGACGTCAAATGAAGAAAATTGCAGCATTCTGGCAGATTACTTCAAGAATTTACTTAATTGCTCTAAACCGCAAAGCGCCATTGAGACCAAGGAACCCTTACTCAGGTACCCAGATTCCAGACCACCCGACAGAGATTAAATCAAGCGCCACATTGTCCGTCTCAAAAATATCAAAGCGACGGGGGAAGACTCAGTAGTAGCAGAACTATGGAAATATGCCCCAGAAGAATCACTTGATATATTGCAAAAGCAAATAGAAGAAATTTGGAACAAGGACACCCTACCCGAAGATTGGAAAATAGCTTTGATCCATCCATTACACAAAAAAGGCAGCATGAAGAACATCAACAACTACAGAGGAATATCTTTGCTACCCGTGACTTACAAAATTCTATCACTTGCCATCCTGGAGCGTTTGGAAGCACAAGTCGAACATCATATAGGTGAATACCAAGGAGGGTTCAGAAAAGGTCGCTCAACAGCTGAACCGATCCAAAATCTGAAAACGATCATCAGATATTGTACACAAAGGTCCAAGCAGTATGTGTCTGTCTTTGGGGACTTTAAGAAAGCGTACGACTCCATTGACCGCGAAGTCCTGCTAAACATCTTAAATGAATTTGGAGTTGATTTGAAACTGCTGGCATTAGTTAGAGCCACCCTGACCGATACAAAATCCAAGGTGAAGTTCCACGGATGTCTCTCGCATTCCTTTGACATCAAAGCAGGAGTCTGACAAGGTGATGGGCTATCCCCGATACTCTTCAACTGTGTTCTTGAAAAGATCATCAGAACCTGGCGGGTGAGATTACAGGAAACCAACTACAGTCTATTGAGAATAGGAACCAAATCCAAGGGGATCGCAACAGACTGCTTAGCATTTGCCGATGATATTGCTGTTCTCTCAACCGACATAGAAACCGCTAGAGCTCAAGTTGAAATTTTAAAGGAAATTGCCGAACAAACTGGTTTGCAGATATCGTTTGAGAAAACAGAAGTAATGACTAACATCAAAGAGGCTCCACCAAAACTCCATACAAAATACGGGGACATAACCCGAGTAGACAAATTCAAATACCTGGTTGAGATCATCATGAAAAATGGACTGGAAATAGCCTACCAAACATCCCGCACAATCTACAACAAAAAATGCTTTTCCCAAAACACCAAGATACGTCACTATGAAACAGTTCTGAAGCCAGTAGTTCTATATGCAGCCGAAACCCTGTCTCTAAATGCCAACAAACTACTCCTTGAAGAACTGGAGAAAAGAGAACGCAAAATTGTGAGAGGAATCTTGGGATCAAAGTACAGAAATGGAATCCATCAAAAGAGATCCAACAAGGAAGTCTACAGCAAAATAGAGAAAATTACCGACACAATCAGAAAAAGACGGGCACGATTTTACGGTCATCTGAAAAGAATGGACGGAAGAAAGTTAACTAAAGAAATCTTTCACTTTTTTTATTCAAACCCCAAAACCACAATTCCCTGGTTTAGAAATACCAAAGAAGACCTGCAGATGCTACATATCTCAGCTAAAGACGCCTCTAACAGAGATCTCTTCCGCAAGAAAATATTGATAAACGGGCTAAACCGAGACGAGCAACCGAAGAGAAGACACGGTGCCCCTTGGACAGAGGAGCGTAAGCAGGCCCACTCACAAAGAATGAGGGAAATTTGATCTCTAAAGAAGGCCAAGTTCAGTGTCAAATGCAACAAGAATTAACGTGGTCCTTGATGGCCCCAGCGAATTATATGATAATAATAATAATAATAATAATAATAATAATAATAATAATAATAATAATAATAATAATAATAATCAACCCACAACTCCTGTGTCGCATATGCATATTTGGCCATGTTTTATGTACGGATGCCCTTCCTGACGCTAACCGTTCGTGAAGGGATGTAATCACTATTGCCTGTTTCTGTGATGGTTTGTAGTGTGGTGTGTTGTTTGAATATGAAGAGGAGAGTATTGGGACAAACACCTAGCCCTCGAGGGAGGAGAATTAATCACGCACGATTAAAATCCCCGATAAGGCCGGGAATCGAACCCGGGACCCTCTGAACAGGAGGCCTCGCCGCTGACCATTCAACCAAGGAGTCGGACTCTGGAATCTATACAATATTTACGAAATATAACTAAATTATTCCATTAAAAGTAGAGTGGGATAATGATGGTAAGAATTAAGCCTTAGAAATGTATTTACTTTTTTTCTTATATGTACAGCACTACGAGTAGTTTTTTGACGTCACACGAACACTTGGAATGCTTTCGGCGATGCAAAGATGCGAAAGGACTAGGATTAGGAAGGTAGTGGCCCCGAACTTAAATCAAGGTACAGCTCCAGGATTTGCATGGTATGAAACCACAGAAAACCACCTTCAGGGCTGCCGAGGATGGTATTCGAACCCCGAATAGCTCACAGCTACGCCACTCTATCTATTCATAAAAGCATCTGCAGTTTGGCGTGTGGAAACAGCATGTGTCATACCAAAAAGTTATTTTGACCAGACAGATCATATTAGGTTTAGCGACTGCTGAACGAATGTGTAATATTTTCTGGCATTGGTTATCTTTCTTTTCCCCCTTCACGTCGCGCCGTTACTATTCTGAGATTGTATTGCTCTTGACAGCCTGCCCGTTGCGGTGGCCTCACAGTAATGCCGACTGACGTGTTTGATATGCACCTTGTTTTTTGATGTCATCAGTGTGACGAGATGTGGCAGTGTTGCTACTGTGCCGCAGCGGTGACGTGGGGCGTCTCCCTTGGGTAGGCCTCACTGTGTTTCTAACAGCTAGGTTGATGTAGAATATGTGGAAATAGATAGGTTACTTGTTGAAACCACATCAAATAGAACATTTAAATGAAATGTGCTGCGTAAATGAAAGAATTGAATGAAGAGAATTCTTGAACGAAATTATTTTTATATCGGTTTCTTTTCAGACCAACTTTCCTGTACGAGAGCGAAAGTGGGATTGGCTCAGGATATCTTATTCATAAGTTGGAAGTAACTGAAGTGAAGGTTGGGAGAATGACTGCTGCTACCGAGAAGGTGGGAACTGTAGCAGGAGGAATAGGGAGATAAGGCCTAAGTTAATAATACTAATAATAATAATAATAATCCGGGAGTCCCGGATTCGTTTCCTGGCTCTGTCACGAAATTTGAAAAATGGTACGAGGACTCTAACGGGTTCTACTCAGCTTCGGAAGGTCGACTGAGTAAAGAGGTTTAATAATAATGGCATTAGCTTTACGTCCCATTAACTACTTTTACGGTTTTCGGAGACTCCGAAGTGCCGGAATTTAGTCCCGCAGAAATTCTTTCACGTGCCAGTAAATCTACCGACACGAGGCTGACGTATTTGAGCACCTTCAAATACTGTCGGACTGAGCCAGGTTCAAACCTGCCAAACTGGGGTCAGAAGTCCAGCGCCCCAAACGCCTGAGCCACTCAGCACGGCTAGAAAGGGTTAGATTCCAACCTCAGCCATCCTCGAGGTGGTTTTCCGCGGTATCTCACCTCTTCAGGCAAATGCCGGGATGGTACCTAACTTACGGCCACAGCCGCTTCCTTCGCTTTTCCTTGCCTATCCTTTTAGTTCTTTCCATCCCCCTACCACAAGGCCCCTATTCGGCACAGCAGGTGAGAGACGCCTGGTTGAGGTACTGGTCATCCTCCCCAGTTTCTTCCTCGTCCAAATATCCCACGCTCGAAGACACTGCCCTTGAGGCGTTAGTGGTGGGATCCCTTCTGAGTCCGGGGAAGAAATCAAATCCGGACTAAATAGACATATAATAATAATAATAATAATAATAATAATAATAATAATAATAATAATAATATATTAACATTATAGACAGCAGAGCTGAGTGGCTCAGACGGTTAAGGCACTGGCCTTCTAACCCCAACTTGGCAGGTTCGATCCTGGCTCAGTCCAGTGGTATTTGAAGGTGCTCAAATACGACAGCCTCGTGTCGGTAGATTTACTGGCACGTAAAAGAACTCCTGCGGGACTAAATTCCGGCACCTCGGCGTCTCCGAAGACCGTAAAGAGCACTTAGTGGGACGTAAAGCAAATAACATTATTATTATTATTATTATTATTATTATTATTATTATTATTATTATTATTATTATTATTATTATTATTATAGACCGTTATGCCTTTCAGCGTTCAGTCTGCAAGCCTTTGTGAATTTACTAAATGTCGCCACTATCCTCTATTTGCGACTAGCGCTGTGGCCTCTTTTGGTTCTCAATTTCAAATTGTTAGAAACTGAATCTGACCATCGTCGTCTTAGTCTTCCTCTACTCCTCTTACCCTCCACAAAAGAGACAATTATTCTCCTAGGTAACTTATCCTCCTCTATTCGTCTCACATGACCCCACCACCGCAGCCGGTTTATGCGTACAGCTTCATCCATCGTGTTCATTCCTAACTTAGCCTTTATCTCCTCGTTCCGAGTACCCTCCTGCCATTTTTACACCAGCAATCATTCTCACTACTTTCATGTCTGTTAATTCTAACTTATAAGATTCCTGAGTCCACCCAACTTTCGCTCCCGTAAAGCAAAGTTGGTCTGAAAACAGACCTATGTTTCGTCTGAGAGCTGACTTCCCTCTTACAGAATACTGTTGATGGCAACTGCGAGCTCACTGCATTAGCTTTACTACACGTTGATTCAATCTCACTATATTACCATCTTGGGAGAACACACAACCTAAATACTTGAAATTATCTACCTGTTCCAGCTTTGTATCAGCAATCTGGCATTCAGTTCTACTGAATTTCTTACCTACTGACATCAATTTATTCTTCGAGAAGCTAATTTTCATACCATACTCATTGCACATAGTTTCAAGTTCCAAGATATTAGACTGCAGATTTTCGGCACAGTCTGCCATTAAGACCAAGTCGTCAGCATAGGCCAGACTGCTTACTACATTTCCAGCTAACTGAATCCCTCCCTGCCACTTAATACCTTTTAGCAGATGACCGAGCTCGATAGCTGCAGTCGCTTAAGTGCGGCCAGTATCCAGTAATCGGGAGATCGTGGGTTCGAGCCCCACTGTCGGCAGCCCTGAATATGGTTTTCCGTGGTTTCCCATTTTCACACTAGGCAAATGCCGGGGCTGTACCTTAATTAAGGCCACGGCCGCTTCCTTCCACTTCCTAGGCCTTTCCTATCCCATCGTCGCCATACGACGTGTGTGTCGGTGCGACGTAAAGCAAATAGCAAAAAAGTAGCTTTCAGCAGATGATCCATGTAAACTACGAACAGCAAAGGTGAAAGATTACGGCCTTGTCTAACCCCTGTAAGTACCCTGAACAAAGAATTCATTCTACCATCAATAATAATATTAAGAATAAAAATAATAATATTAATAATATTGTTACGGGAATATTGTGGGCCACACGGGTGTAAGAAGGTGCCAGGGGAAATGGGCGGACAAGGAAATGACCAGAGCATAAGTTACCGTATTAAAATCTTGAAATGTTATTTCTTTCCTTTTTTTTTTTTTGAGTTTAAAATTTGATAGAAAATGTCAATAAACAACAACAAGTGAGCTCGTCAGTTTTGATAACAACAGCGGATTGTAAGTCAAAAAATCAGGTACAAGAACAAGAGAAAATGATCCACACTATAATGTACAAGGGTTGAGCAATATAGCTCTACACCGGTACACTCTCATAAGAGCATGATTGCTCCACTAATTTGGATCCTAGAAGACTGAGCTCCAAAGGATACTGTAGTCCAGCCTCTCAGAGGCACAAGCTTCTTACAAGGTTATGCTTGACAAACTTCAAGTAATGTACTTGCAGTCACTTCTGCTCAGCAGTTTGTTCACACTGGTCTATAAACCATTTCAACTAAACAGGGACAATGAGAATAACCTTAATGTAAAAAAGAAAGGGTTTAATATGAATGGCCATGAACAAAAGGCTAGGAGGTGAAACACTTGCACTCCTTCTAAAAAAACTCCTAAAACCCTAAGTGAGCTTATAGCCCGAAGTTGCAGAGGGTGACTAAACGGTAAATATTAAATCCCAAAAGTATGTTAAAAATTTAGAGGTTTAGAACATTTTAGTCACCCCATACTAAATTGAATGGGAATCAACAGAGGGCCATCAGTCCTTGTTCCCTTAATTTACATGTTTCCCAGCGGGGATTAGAACAGAGTCCTCATACTTGCCGAAAATCTACATATAAACCATGAATTAGGACTTTACAAAAATAAAAGAAGCTTGAAACCTTCCGCTCAAGCTATCTGCTGGAGTTATATGTTAAGGAAATTTCTGCCATTACTTTGCTTGCTGGGCTTTCCGGACGCCGATCTACGGCCCCTGCCTCCCTAATACAATACGGCCTTAAAGCCCCAAGCTTTTATGGCGTTTCGAGGGGAAGTTTCCAGAACTCTTTATACACCGCCAATTTTTATTGACTAGGGGAAATATTCCAAAACTTTCTGATTGGTTATTAACTGAAGAAGAAGGAAGCAATAGGAGTGCTGGTAACTTTGATACATGAACAAAACATTCTCAAACTAAGGTTATCCAACCTTAAAACAAGTAACTTTCCCTTAAGAATTAATTATCCTTAATCCCATCAGAGTGTGCACTTAGGCCGATGGTAGAGCCATCTAATGGTTGAAAATCCAAGTAGCTTGCATTATATTAGTTTAAGTTCCATAACGCAGATGGCCTTATAGAAGGCGCGCAGTTTAACAGGACGGAGAAGACGTACCACCGCCACAATGATAATAATATATGGGCAAGGATAAAGCTTTAAAGAATGCACAAGCATCTTTAATAACCTAAACTACAAATAATTTTAATTAACATTTGTAGATCATAGTTGTCTTATCCGAAATCAATAATAACATGAACATTTTGCCTGCACCGCATTAGGAGCTCTGTTCTTGTAGTTCCCTGGCGTGCTCTGTGATTTAGAATACTGCAGTTCGTTTGCTGAGATGATGGTTTTTTCCCTGAAAAATATAAAATGAAGATATTCCACACCAGGGATACAGTAAAGAAGAGGTTAGAAAAATTCTATCAAAATTCAAACCGCATTCATTGTTATTACAACTTTAAGTTACCGGGAGAGTTGGCCATGCGGTTAGGAGCGCGCAGCTATTAGCTCGAATCCGGGAGATAGTGGGTTCCAACCCCACTGTCGACAGCCCTCAAGAAGGTTTTCCATGGTTTCCCATTTTCACACCAGGCAAATGCTGGAGCTGTACCTTAATTAAGGCCACGGCCGCTTCCTTCCCATTCCTATGCCTTTCCTTTCCCAACGTCGCCAGAAGACCTATGTGAGTCGGTGAGACGTAAAGCAACTAGCAATTTTAAGTTTAGACATCATGAAGCAACAAGGAGCTCTACTTTCACCAGCCGAGAGGTTTTGCGCTGCATTTAACAGTACAGTATTCCTTTTTTTGTACCTCAGCTAGGCCATTTCTTTTACTTTGTGTTTTATTGACGATAACAAAGAAGGCTTAAAAACTCCCATTGGAAAGGAGTTTCATATGATTGTAACGAAGACGGTTTCATAGAAGATGCATTGCATGTTTTTCGGTCTAGAACTACCGAAGAAGTATAGTGATAGATTCTTGGAGTGGTTCAAAGAACAGTTAATTTCCAATACATCGCCCACAATGCTGTGAGTTATTACTCGCGCGAACTAGACAAAGTACCCACATCAAATAGCTCTGAAGCGCAAATGCGGAAGTGGTTACGAGAAAACAACCCACAACATTCCGTTCGATGGGCGCGTGGTTAAGCCTAAATTATATAACCCATGCAGTTGTATAAACCACAATTCAGAACGTATGAAATAGATAAAACTGTAGAAGAAATCGTGCATGGTATAATTCGATTACCTCCGTACCATTGCCAATTTCACACTGCATTTGGCGCGTCCTAAAACTAGCATCAGTCCTCGCGTCGTAAATGTAGTCCATCTACATAACCCCTCTATAATTTGCGGAAGATAGAAACCAACATAAAATGCACTTTAAGGTTTATTTACAACATATCCACTTAAATATTGCGAAAGAGCACTGGCATATTTGGAACAATTAAACTAATTATCTTTTCACACTCTTCAGGATAGAAATGTTATAGATTAGTCAAAAACTCACTGAACACAACACAGTTTTACTAATCATCTTCATTATCATTTTCAATTTCAAAAACTCTCGAGCTGCAACCACCAGCACAAACAATAATGACAGCTAATTCACAGAAAATCAAACGCAGTAGAGATAAACTTGAATAATTTAAAAATTTACTCGCATAGTATCTGTGAGATAAAGCCGGCAACAGCTCGAGACATTTGTATTGCATGAAGGACACAACACTATTGGATGTCACCACTTCCTAGACAGGAAGCTAGGAGGAGAGATGGGCTTCTAGTCTCAAGAAAGCTCAAGTTACAGCAAATAATCACCAACGCGTATCTCTCACATAACATGCGACTAACGCAGTGTTTAGCCTCTCGAGCTTACATGGGCACAAGTACAATACTTTGTACGAAAATAAAGGAATATAAAATTTACTTTGTGGTACGTGTTGCAAATATTTGAAGATGCGGCACGTTCAGTTACTATTGAGTGGCAGAAAGATGCATGCCGGCACGCGAAAAAAGATAACCGACCAAATCACCGATAAGTTCACCATAAACTTAGCTGCTGATTATGATCAGGAAACTTACTGTGAGTGAAGAAGAAGAAGAAGACGAACATCCATCCAGTTCAACGTAGCAATGCGAATAATGTACGGTAGCGTAAATATGAGGAGCAACTGATCGAAACGTGTAATGTCCATTAATACACATTTTTCAAGAGGATTGAAAAAACCGATAGCTCCTAAAGTATTCAATAAAATATAATGCAGTTTCCACAGTTAGTTTCTTATTAGGAAACTGCAGTTCGATGTCATGTTGAAGAAATCAATAGTTTATTTGTGATGTTAGAAAATTAATTTACATTTTGGAAAAGATATGTTTTGATCTGTTTTATCGGACATCATATGTTTTAATGAGTTTCCTGTACTTGTGTCATCAACAGTTCACATTTATTTTAATATCTGAAAATTATAACTTACAAAATTAGATTTCCAATCACTTCAAATTCACAGTACCTACTTAGAAAAGCATAAAATGAATATCTACCTAATGGAATTCAACAAAGATGAAATTACTTTGTAGAAACTGGTCCAGTACAAAACTTTTTGTTACAGGCAGAATATTATTGTCTAGAATAGCTACATTTATTACATTTTATGTACTTCATGAAAGGAAATTAAAATGAACAATGTCATTGGTGGACATTATACGGTCTGATATACTATTTGTTTTAACCTAAACCTATCACTTTCAAGATATTACTTCAACATTACAGTACAGAGTTATATAAAATGTGAATGCGGTAACATGTAAAGCACGAAAAAGACTCCATGAAACTGCATCAAATTCAACTTTGTCCCGAGGTGGACATTATGTTTTGATTGGTTGCTCCTCATATAGAGTTATGCAGCAAGCCTATATTTATTTTAGGTTATATGATTGACTAGTGGATATAACACGAACATGATTATCCTACAGATTGTTCAAGGATATTTTATGATGATTGCTATTAATCTTGAAGAAGCTGCGACTGTCTCATTCTTCATGCCAAATGTTTTAACGAAAACACGACTGTAAAACCTTTCAGGGAACCGAGAAGGGTGAAACGATAATAAAATGCAACTTCCGATGAATAGCTGTATATCTCAGAAACTAAGGTATTTCCTTGAATGTTTTTTGAGATATTTAGAATATATTCATCATTACATAGGTAGAATTTGAAGATTGTATGTTTAAATTTTTGTGTCAGAAAGAACATTAAAAATCTGATATTTCTAAAAAAGCATTGTTAAAAATTGCTTGAATTGATGTACCTTTTTTCTGGGAAAAAACTCATATCAGACCAAAGAAACTTTGCATGCATAATATTTTTTTTTTGCTAGGGGCTTTACGTCGCACCGACACAGATAGGTCTTATGGCGACGATGGGATAGGAAAGGCCTAGGAGTTGGAAGGAAGCGGCCGTGGCCTTAATTAAGGTACAGCCCCAGCATTTGCCTGGTGTGAAAATGGGAAACCACGGAAAACCATCTTCAGGGCTGCCGATAGTGGGATTCGAACCTACTATCTCCCGGATGCAAGCTCACAGCCGCGCGCCTCTACGCGCACGGCCAACTCGCCCGGTGCATAATATTTAAACCTTTCTGGAGCTGCTGAAGTAACATTATTGACCTATTGTTTACAGGAGTTGAGGAATTATTATTTTTATATCATAGTAGAAAACTGAAATTTTCTGTAACATATTCAGTACTCTCCAAGATGGGCTCCATGAACTAATCAAGATATCTGATTAAATTTATTTTGTCAAGCAGATGTATATATTATCAAAGAGAGTACCAAGTTTCAAACACATTGATTTGATAGTTTCTGAGAAAAAGATACACAAAATCTTAAAAATATTATTTACGGAAAATCCGAAAAGAATATTGGACTTGTATCTGGCGTTTAATGATATACAGTGTGCAGAGTTATGTTTAAGCCTAATTTTATTGCCTCAATTTTTTATTTTTATTTATTCAGGATCAGCAACAGCATAACGCCGAATTACAAAAATCCGAGCTATGTACAATAGCTATGAATCTAAAATGAAAGATATATAAATATTTACAAAGAACACAAATATACACAATAAAACTGTACAATCATATATGATACATATTTACATAAACAACGATATTAACAAAGAAAAATACATTTACAGTAAATACAGGAGCAGAACGGGAAAGAAGAAGAAGAAGGAAAATTAAGTTATATTAGAAATATCATGACAGAAGGAAGGAAACGTTACGAAGATGTCTAGGTTCATGTTGATCTATAATGTATTAAACATTGCTGGAATACGTATAGAAAGGGTGAGAGAAAGCCGGGAGTAAGGAATATGGAATAGAGTCTTCATTCTGGTACTACGGGATGGGACGTGGAGGGGGAATAAGGAAGCTAAATCTGGAGACCTAAATAGACCATTAGCTGCTTTGTATAGCAGCTTTAGGTCGGCTACTTTCCTCCGAGCAGAAAGAGTCATGAGGTTCAGTTTCCCAAGCACTTGGATAGTGCTTACGTTCCGACATGCAGGGACCCTGGCTCTGACGATAGCACAGAAAAAAGATTGTACACGGTCAAGGTGGCAGAGGTTTGAAGAAGCAGAAATGGACCAGACTGGAGAGGCGTATTCAACAATAGGTAAGATACAGAAAACGTAGAATGCTCTGAGGGCATTTACATCTGTGATGTCAGAAAACCTGTAATATAACTTGAGCAGAATAGTTGATTCAGCAGAATAGTTGATACACGAAATTCTTCAGAAAAGATTGGAAATATTTTTTAAGGTCAAAAACGAAAATCGACATTTTTGAGGCTATCGCACTTCCCGGTTCCCTTAATAAAGCCATTGTTGTGTTAATGTATTTCTGCATTATTTCAATCAATTCATCACTGTGCAGAGCCCGGCATTAATTATTTGAAAGTGATATACCAAATTCGTTGTGCACACGGCAGAATTATCACTATTACTGACAATACGTTCTGAAACACCCGGTAACTCTTATCCCTCAACCACCATGTCACATGATGCTTGTTTTCAATACAGAAACGGAAAGTGTCCATCAGCTCACCAAATGGACTGTAGGTTGGATTAATCAGTAACAGGCATTCAAAACTAGAATGGAACACAGTGGATAATTGTTTCTCGTGCTAACTGCATTGAGAAAAGCAGAATTAGCTAGGTACTGAGGTGATTTATCCGTCATTATGAGTAGTGACTATATATCAGAGCTTTAGTTCATAGCCGGAGACAACAATAGTAGACTTAATAGTATTATAGGGGACAATTGAAGTAACTGCAGATAATTCTCCTATACCTGAATTACACACTTCAACAGAATTGCAATTTAGATGGAACGAGCTCACTGGGTGAAATTAATTTGGGAGAAATTGTGTGTTTGCATTAAGAATCCCTCTATAGACTAACACAGCCCGCTTACTTTTCAGAAATGTAGTTTAACATTGTTGAAACTTGATACTGTGTATATATGGTCTAATAAAACCGCATACTGAATATTTGAACAGGCTGACTGAGAGTCGTCCGTGACACTTCTTTCGAGAGATGTGTGCTGAGTGATTCATTTCGCCAGAAAACTGTGACTAGATAGTATCTTGGACCGCGAACGAAACTGGCTCTATCAGACATGGTTACGGAAAAGGGATACTTGAATTCGTCTGAGATCGGAGGCTGTTTACGAACCCAGTTCTGTTTCGTAAGTGTTCTTTTTCTGCTAGTTGCTTTACGTCGCGCCGACACAGATAGGTCTTATGGCGACGATGGGACAGGAAATGGCTAGGAGTGGGAAGGAAGCGGCCTTGGCCTTAAGTAAGGTACAGCCCCAGCATTTGCATGGTGTGAAAATGGGAAACTACGGAAAACCATCTTCAGGGCTGCCGATAGTGGGGTTCGAACCTACTATCTCCCGAATACTGGATACTGGCCGCACTTAAGCGACTGCAGCTATCGAGCTCGGTTTTCGTAAGTGTATAGCGGATATGTAATATATGGTGTATCATAATTAATAGCACAAACTGAAAAAAAAAGTTGTAAGTACGCTATATTGCCAGATGTATTCATAAGTTTTTGCCGGGTTTTGTGGTAAAGAAAACACTTAATTTTCAAGGCAAATTCATTTTTTGTTTATTCAAAATAGGGGTCATCGGCTTCTATACACTTCGCCCATTTTACAGGTACCGGTAAGTTATGTATACCATGCCGGAAAAACTGCTTGTCTTTTGCGACAAACCATTCGTCGAGCCATTTTCCAACCTCCTCGAAATTGCTGAAGTGCTGCTCTGGGAGCGCGTGCCCCATTGATGCGAAGAGGTGATAGTCAGATGGCGCCAGGTCGGGAGAGTACGGCGGGTGCGGAAGGATGTCCCATCCAAGCGATTTCAAGGTGTCTTTCACTGGTTTTTCTGTGTGAGACGGTGCATTGTCGTGTACCAAAACCACTTTGCCATGTCTTCTGGCCCATTCCGGTCGTACTTCCGTCAATGCGTGATGTAAATTAATCATTTTTTGCCGATAGCGTTGTGTTTCAGTTATGGCATCATCCGGTAACGCCTGCAATTGCTCGTCTTCGCACTTATGTGGTCTACTAGAGCGTGCACTGTCTTTCACATTGAAATCACCACATTTAAACTTTCTAAATCATGTTTCACATGTTCTAATCGATGAAGTGTGTTCATCATATGTTTCTACCAACAAACGATGACTTTTGAATGCCTTTTTCTTTTGATTAAATAAGAAAAGCAACGTGTGCCGCAGATGTTCTTTTTCAGGCACAAACGTCGACATGATCGCTGAACGATACAACACAGACGATAGTGTTTGATGGACTGAACTTGTGCCGGTTGGTAGGTTAATGTCAAACGAACAAACTGACGTAAATGTCAAATTGATACGCTGCGTACTGTTCGATGGCGCCATCTCTTAGTGAAACCGGAAAAGACTTATGCATACATCTGGTAGAAGCACAGTAGTCTTAGTAAACGTGGATCCGCAAACGAGCTGTTTGCGATATAACTTAGAATTGTGGTCACCAGCCACCACTGATTTGACTGTCTGTAAACGTCGTCCTAGTTAGGAAAAGGTAGCAATACAACATAAAGAAAAGTTGTTAGATACTTTGGTAGAAATCCAGTGTACGGGACCCTCACCAGGATTACTTGATTCAAGAACTGGAAAAAATCCAAAGAAAAGCAGCTCGATCTGTTGTGTGTAATTTCCGACAAAAGCGTAGCGTTACAAAAATGTTGCAAAGTTTGGGCTGGGAAGACTTGGGAGAAAGGATACGAGCTGCTCGACTACGTAGTATGTTCCGAGCTGTCAGTGGAGAGATGGCGTGGGAGGACATCAGTAGACGAATAAGTTTGAGTGGTGTCTTTAAAAGTAGGAAAGATCACAATATGAAGATAAAGTTGGAATTCGGGGTAAATATTCGTTTGTAGGAAGGGGAGTTAGGGATTGGAATAACTTACCGAGGGAGATGTTCAATACATTTCCCATTTATTTGCAATAATTTAAGAAAGGCTAGGAAAACAACAGATAGGGAATCCTAAATGCAGATCAGTAGTGACTGCGTGATTGAGTGAGTGAAGTGCAGTTGTCTTACGACACTTTGAACACTTCCTTTAACTTCTACACTGTACAGTGATCGTAATACTAATACTCAGTATATTTTATGAGATAAGTGATATTGATTTAGTAGTGCATATTTAAAAGTAATACAACTATTGTCCACGCGGAATTTGAATGGCATTGACGTGTAGGAGAGTGAGATGCTCAGCGTTACCACGTTGTATTAGTTAACGAAGGCCGCTTCACAGCAAAGTAAGTATCGTACGTTAAATATGTATTTCAAATAATTCAACCAGATATTCAAAGTGAAAATATAAAAAGAAACGTATGTAATGCATAATTGAGATTAGTATTTGCTACAAGAAAAAAATTATTCAATGTCAATAAATGTAATTCCCGCGGGACAATTGCTCGTTTACACAGCCTTGTGCCTTCTGAGTTAGGTCTCAGGCAGCCCCAGCTGGCGTGTTTCGAATTTAGGTCTCCTCCTAGGATGTTTTTTCTCTTATTTTGCTGCAGTTCTACCTAACACTTTATTTACAGAAATGAGAGGAAAATTGTTACTTTTCTCCCGTTCAAAGTACCGCACTCTCGTGCATAACAAATAACGTCTCGAGTTTGTCCCTTTCAGGAATGCCTTTGCCGGAACGTTTCCTCTCTTCACTTTCCGCCATTGGATTAAAATTAAAAGATAATGAACATATAATACAGGGTGGCCCACTTAAACTTTTTACCGCAGATATATCTGGATCAACAAGAGATATTGAAAAATGACCTTCACGGGTATGAAGGCAGGGAAGGGGCTAATTAAAGTAAATACTATGAGGCAATCATAAACGTAGGAAAATAGTATTTTCAACATCAACTTACGTTTTTTAAATAGACACCCTGTATTACTTCGTGCGCAATCATTAACATGAAAAATCATATAAATAATGGCGTTTGTTTCATCGCAATAGGTCAATTACATCCGAGGATATTGCAACGTGAAGTTGAGATAAACGAAACGCGCAGCAGTTGCACATCCCGAGAGTCAAGCGCGAACCTCACGGTCCTCTTACTCGCGATATGATTTCCGTACTGCAGTACGACAGGCGCTGTACTTAATGCTATTTGCACTGTTATAAAGAGGGATGAAAATAAGGGAAGGGTTTCCTGCCACAGCAAAAGGATATGTAAATAACGGTTTCTCTCTTGCGTGTTTTATTTACCTACACAGTACAGTGCAGTACTCTGTATTGTACTACTTCAGGACGTACATAATTCGTACAGCAAAGTTACTGTAACGAAATTATCTTGTTTAAGTGGGCCACCCTGCATACACAAAACTTATTTAAAAATTAACTATACACTATAACTATGCCATTATTATTTATAATTTGCTTTACGTCGCACCGACACAGATAGGTCTTACGGCGACGATGGGACAGGGACGGGCTAGGAGTGGGAAGGAAGCGACCGTGGCCTTAAATAAGGTATAGCCCCAGCATTTGCCTGATGTAAAAGTTTGAAACCACGGAAAACCATATTCAGGGCTGCCGACAGTGGGGTTCGAACCCACTATCCTCCGAATACCGGATACTGGCCGCACTTAAGCGACTGCAGCTATCGAGCTCGGCACGCTATTATTATACACACGCACAAGTCTTTAGAGAAACTGTTTATAAATAACTATACACTTATACACGTGGACACAAAAATACAAACGAAAAGTAACCACTGTTAAGAAACTAATCGCACAATGAACACTACTGGGGGAAAGCTCTCTTTGTAATCGCAATATTGAAGGACGCGTTCTGACAGTCCGTTTACTGCCTGCCTGGGTGAGGAGAAGGGAGTAGGGGGTATGGTTGCCATGGAAACGAGGACGGACCCACTGCGGATGCCATGGAGATAAGCTGGCTCCTGTTGCTTGGTGTTGCCAACCCTCTCACATCTGAGCGGTCTGAACGAACAAACAAGTGACCCGCAAGTGAGGGGAAGGAGAAAAAAATACAGGAATGTGGCAACACCGTGAAGTGCTCCTCCCTCCAGCCATATCTGTCAAAACGCTTCTTTCAATTTTACGTGTATGGTCGCATGTATTGCGAAAACGGCTACATTGTCTGAAGCTTTCTCTCGCTTCTCCTCGCTGACTCGTGCTCTTTCATAGATAGTCTCATGTGATTGGTCAAATGTCGGGTGGTCAAGACAACCTGCTAACGCTTTCTTCCCACTTCATCTCTACCATAGCTTGAGAACACGTGTTGAAGCAGCTGTCAATCTCATTCTAGTTCCGTGCAGATAATAATTTATCTTGAAAATAATTTTGTAAAAACGGATTCTTATCCAGTGATGAAGAACACAGTATTGTGAGAAGAATATGGAGGAAGCATATCAATACAATGAAACGTTCCATCTAACTGCAAATAAATTCAATCTACTGCTAACTTCCATCAAACCATTTTTAGAGCATAATACTTCAAAAACAGGGATCTAGCACCAAAATAGCAATTACAAATTGCATACATTGGCTAGGTATAGGCGCATAGTATCACAGTATTGCTGATATGCTTGGAGTTTGAAAACCGTTTGTGTGTAGGATAATTAAATGTGTGGTGAACAGTAGAAATGCAGTACTTTTTAAAGAACATGTGCGTTGGTTTGAAAATGTAGGCGAAGCTGTTAATATGATGTTTAGTCAGATTGATGGATTACCTTTTACACTGTTTGCAACTGATGGAACATTAATTGATATAGATGAAAATGAACCAGCTTTGGAAATCACTCTCCGAACAAAATGCTTATGTGTGTGGACCTGACTGCCAGCTCTATTATGTTTGTGCTAATTTGTCATGATGCACGAGTATAAAGAAATAGAGCTCTTTACCACTTTAACGTACTGGTCGCCAATGTTACTTTACTCAACTGCACATTCTCTGTGGACAATTTAGACATTGTAAATGTAACTAGAAATCATTTTACTTGTGATAGAATTTAATTTATTTTTTTTTTGCTAGGGGCTTTATGTCGCACCGACACAGATAGGTCTTATGGCGACGATGGGATAGGAAAGGCTTAGGAGTTGGAAGGAAGCGGCCGTGGCCTTAATTAAGGTACAGCCCCAGCAGAATTTAATTTATAACTGTTAGGTTCTTCAGTCTTCTGAAACTAATTTTAATATATTTATAAGCGTCTGCCTCTGTGGTGTAGTGGGTAGTGTGATAAGCTGCCACCCCCAGAGGCTCGGGTTCGATTCCCGGCTCTGCCACGAAATTTGAAAAAGTGGTACGAGGGCTGGAACGGGGTCCATTCAGCCCCGGCAGGTCAACTGAGTAGAGGGGGGTTCGATTCCCACCTCAGCCATCCTGGAAGTGGTTTTTCGTGGTTTCCCACTTATCCTCCAGGCAAATGCCGGGATGGTACCTAACTTAAGGCCACGGCCGCTTCCTTCCCTCTCCCTTGTCTATCCCTTCCAAACTTCCCATCCCCCCACAACGCCCCTGTTCAGCATAGCAGATGAGGCCGCCTGGGCGAGGTACTGTTCATCCTCCCCTGTTATATCCCCCGACCCAGAGTATGAAGCTCTAGGACACTGCCCTTGAGGCGGTAGAGGTGGGATCCCTCGCTGAGTCCGAGGGAAAAACCGATCCTGGAGGGTAAACAGATTACGAACGAACATTTATAAGCATATGGTAACAGTAGTCCGCCTCTGTCGTGTAGTGGTTAGCGTGATTAGCTGCCACCCTGGGAGGTCCGGGTTCGATTCCCGGCTCTGCCACGAAATTTGAAAAGTGGTACGAGGGCTGGAATGGGGTCCACTCAGCCTCGGGAGGTCAACTGAGTAGAGGTGGGTTCGATTCCCACCTCAGCCATCCTCGACGTGGTTTTCCGTGGTTTCCCACTTCTCCTCCAGGCGAATGCCGGGATGGTACCTAACTTAAGGCCACGGCCGCTTCCTTCCCTCTTCCTTGCCTATCCCATCCGATCTTCCCATCCCTCCACAAGGCCCCTGTTCAGCATAGCAGGTGAGGCCACCTGGGCGAGGTACTGGTCATTCTCCCCAGTTGTATCCCACGACCAAGAGTCTGAAGCTCCAGGACACTGCCCTTGAGGCGGTAGAGGTGGGATCCCTCGCTGAGTCCGAGGGAAAAACCGAACCTGGAGGGTAAACAGATGATGATGATGATGATGATGATGATGGTAACAGTAGTATGCTTAAAAAAACAACTTAATTACAGTAGAGTAACATGTTTCGTGTGCCTTTGCTGGCGGCACGCACTGCTTACTGTGCAATATGTCTTCTGGTATAGGCTAGAGCAATTTTGTTACTTTCATTGATCTGCCTCTGTCTTATCATTGGCTTTGACAATATGAAAATGACCGAGGTATGAGTGATGCTAGTAATACCATTCCTTATGCAGCCAGTCCCAGCTATGAATGGTGTGAAAATGTTGCTCATAGGGTCGGATGATGCATGCATTTTAGTGTGCTGGGCAGACTGATATGTAATAGCAACTTCTGGCTCTGTGAGGAAAGCAACAGGAAACTACCTCACTCCTTATTTCTCTAGTACGCCTCTTCAATGTTGCCTAGGCTATCTATGACAGTTGATGGCGAAGCTGTTGAGGATCCAACCAGCTTTCGAACTGAGGACTAAACATACAACATGATTCGTTGTTAACCCTTTCCCTGTCAGGGTAAAATTCTGCCAAATACATTGTACTGTTAAAACTGCCAACCTAAATTAAGGCGAAATGTAAGGCCTTACTGAAATTTTTGTACTCGCCTCAGTTTTCAAGCTATATAGATGACTTTCTGTTTAGACTATTCATGATATATCCATGTATATGTCCTGTGATTCATTTTCGTGACGCTTATGCCTTTATGTTAAAAATTAATAAATTATTAATTTCCACTTTCTGTAATTAATTTTGCAATTTTGAGTTAGTATTTGGAATAGTAATAACTAGTTCACATACATCTCAATGTCACTGTTAGAATCATTAAACTGTGTTGTGTTTTAGTGTTAAAAGTTTTAAATCTCTATGTTTAAAAGTTACTAAATGATTTAGTATTTGAAATTCAAAACTGAAAAATGAGGTTAAGTTCGTCGTCATGTTGAATTGCACTTAGATTGTTAAGATTAAGAGCATTATCATCTTCACTTTCGTCGTTAGTAGTAGTAATTTGAGGAGGGATAACACCATTAGGCCTAATATCTGTTACTTGAACTGTTTGCTAGTGGCTTTACGTCGCATCGACACAGATAGGTCTTATGGTGGCGATGGGATAGGAAAGGGCTCGGAGTTGTTAGGAAGCGGCCGTGGCCTTAATTAAGGTACAGCCCCAGCATTTGCCTGCTGTGAAAAAGGGAAAACACGGAAAGCCATCTTCAGGGCTGCCGACAGTGGGACTCGAACCCACTACTTCCCGGATGCAAGCCCACAACTGCGTGCCCCTAACCGCACAGCCAACTCGCACGATACTTTAACTGTTACTGTCTGTCTCACTGTTATCATCTTCACTGGAAGAAATATCACTGTCACTTCCTAACAGTACCTGAACGTATTTTTAACAAAAGTGTTCATCTTAACCTACACAAATTCGCAGTACAGTTCGAAAAGACCACTACCTGCTCGATCTGCATCCGATGGCTGCTTATACTACCTGCTCATTCCATTTTCAAACGTGTAACACGACTTACAAACAATCTGCCGCTAGATCGCAGAACCAGACGTACCCAGTTATCGCGTGAATACAGCTAGATAAGCATACAAGCAAAATTTAAAATCTGAAAGTAACAGGAAAATTTAATAATTGTACGCATAAAGAGGTGCTCTAGAGAGTGATAGCGATTTCGACGAACAAGAAAACCAGCAAACTTTGTCTGTATGGTACTTCCCTACATTACTAAGTAGAGGTTTCACGAATGAATAAATAAATAAATAAATAAATAAATAAATAAATAAATAAATAAATAAATAAATAAATAAATAACACTGGTTCTGTTTCGTCCAGTCCGGGAGAGGGTACTGAGGCAGAAAATTTTGAATTGTGCTTGTGGATAACGTTAGCACCATCGGTGGACATTATGGAATTCTGACTACCGGTAGCCCGGGAGTCAGTCATGTCATTGCACCCTTCTCCTATTCTTATAGAACTAAACATGGCTTCAACTGGATCTCCTGAAAATGCCCGTGTCATGGAATGAAATACCACGGCATTCTAGTTTCCCTTTCTTTGATATGCAGAAAGGCACGCAGCAGTACGCCATTTTCAATGTAAACAAATACTGTTCGTTCGTAATCTGTTTACCCTCCAGGGTCGGTTTTCCCTCGGACTCAGCGAGGGATCCCACCTCTACCGCCTCAAGGGCAATGTTCTGGAGATTCAGACTTTGGGTCGGGGGATACACCTGGGGAGAATGACCAGTACCTCGCCCAGGCGGCCTCACCTGCTATGCTGAACAGGGGCCTAGTGGAGGGATGGGAAGATTGGATGGGACAGGCAAGGAAGAGGGAAGGAAGCGGCCGTGGCCTTAAGTTAGGTACCATCCCGGCATTTGCCTGGAGGAGAAGTGGGTAACCACGGAAAACCACTTCCAGGATGGCTGAGGTGGGAATCGAACCCACCTCTAATCAGTTGACCTCCCGAGGCTGAGTGGACCCCGTTCCAGCCCTCGTACCACTTTTCAAATTTCGTGGCAGAGCCGGGAATCGAACCCGGACCTCCGGGGGTGGCAGCTAATCACGCTAACCACTAACCACAGAGGCGGACAAACAAATACTGTACTACCCTATTTCCCGCTATTTCATTCCGACAGTTCAGGAGCCGGTTTGTGCTGCCACCTGCTGTAGGTATTTGTAAGCGGAGTGTTTCATTTAGTGCCATGTTAAAATGTTGTAATGAGCAGGCAGTATAAGCAGCCATCGGATGCAGATCGAGCAGGCAGTGGAAAAGACACAATAAAAGCAATACATCGCGTCAAACAAACTTGCTGCGCAACGTTGGTAGCGCACATGACATGCCCAACGCGTGCCAACCTCTCAAAAAAAAAACTAGAAAAGAAGAATGTTATATTCTCTTTGTCAAAGAGAAAATTGTATTTACTTGTAGACAGAGATACCAGGTATCAACCAACATGCATAAGAGAGTTATCTGTTTTATATTTGAAAAAAGAAATGACTTAAGTAATATAGAAGGATAATTTTCGTTCTTAAGGGCTGCCTAGCCGAGACGGTAAAGGCATGCTTGGTTCGCCTAGAAGCACGTGGGTTCGAATCCCCGTCAGGAAATCGTAAAATTTAAGAAACGAGATTTCCACTTCCGGAGGTGCGTATGGCCGTGAGGCTCACTCAGCCTACACCAAAAATGTGGACCAGGTTAATTCCTGGGGGCAAAGGCGGCCGGGCGTAGAGCTAACCACTCTACCTCATCACGTGCCGAGGTTTCGCATGGTGGAAGGCTTTACCTTCCACCCCTCCAAGGGCCTTCTTTGCTCTGCTTTTTATATTTTTATATTTCGTTCTTGTAAGAACATCAACAGATTCTATCAAAACACGCTCAAATATTTACAAATGCATAAATATTTGTGTTCATTTTTGTTTAAGTACTTAGCAACATGATATCTGGAACTTATCTTAATGAAGTCTTGCTTTGTCTCCAGTCCAGCATATAACGCGAGGTGTCTGTAATTTCACTTTGAACCCCTGATACATGACTCTTGACAATTCATCTAAATTCGTTCCTGTTATTGTTACTAGTTTATGGGATGCAAGTCTGTCTAGGAAAAATATTTGAGGACTATAGTGGGAGTACGCTGCCCAGAAGTTATCTCCAACGAAGAACTTTGGCAGCGCGCCCAACAACGGAAAGCTGAGGGTGTTTAGGGGTTGTAGTAAGGATGTAAAGGAGAGGGCATATAAGTCTCTGTTAAGACCCCAAATAAAGTATGGTTCCAGTGTATGGGACCCTCACCAGGATTACTTCATTCAAGAACTGGAAAAAATCCAAAGTAAAGCAGCTCCATTTGTTCTGGGTGATTTCCGACAAACGAGTAGCGTAATAAAAATGTTGCAAATTTTGGGCTGGGAAGACTTGGGAGGAAGGAGACGAGCTGCTCGACTAAGTGGTATGTTCCGAGCTGTCAGTGGAGAGATGGCGTGGAATGACATTAGTAGACGAATGTTTTAGTGGTGTCCTTAAAAGTAGGATAGATCACAATAGGAAGATAAAGTTGGAATTCAAGAGGACAAATTGGGTCAAATATTCTTTAATAGGAAGGGGAGTTAACAAGTCCCTGTTATGAATGGTGTGAAAATATCACTCGCATTGTTGGTTGGTGCATGCATTTCAGTGATTTGCGGTCATTGAGATATACTTGTGCCCACTCACAGAATAACTTACCAAGGGAAATGTTCAATAAATATCCAATTCCTTTGAAATCATTTAAGAAAAGGCTAGGAAAACAACAGATAGGGAATCTGCCGCCTGGACGACTGTCCTAAATGCAGACCATTATTGATTGATTGATTGATTGATTGATTGATTGATTGATTGATTGATTGATTGATTGATTGAGGTAGTCATAAAAGAAAGGAAATGCAGATGGAGCGGACACACTTTGAGAAGAGGCGCACAACATATTCCAAAGCTGGAATATAACCCTCGAGGAGCAAGGCGGAGAGGCAGACCACTGAAGCAGAGGTGACTGTTATTAGGTACTCCTGGATTAACATAAAGAAGATGACAAAGAACAGGGCCAGATGGAGAGCTCTAACATGTGACTTATGCTCCACACTGGTGCAAAAGGAATTAAGTCAATTAAGTCTGCGCCGCCATGTAAACAATAAAACTCTGATGAAAATTTCACTACTTACTTGATTGCATTTTGGCACCTGAGCATTAGTATGAAAATTGGAATTTACATTTGAGTAGAACTTCTATGGACTGTGAGCTTTAACGACCAATGTTTTTGTTAGTGTCTAAATCTTGATCGTCTGCTTGTTTTGACATTCCGCCAGTATTTCTTAAGACAAGGGTATCAAGCCTGGGGTAAAGCTGTTGAAGTCGATGAGGGACTTTGGCAGTGACCGTGTGAAAAAAATCCCCAATATCCAGTGCAGAATCCACTAAGGAAACAGAAAAAGGAAGAGAGAAGATGAGGAGAGCCAGCAGTAAGAAGAATATGGTCCTGGAAAGTTCTGAGACCGGTGTGAGTGAAGCACAAACTTTGACTGCAGTTTCCAGAAAACTATTCTTTTTTCCACATTAAAATATTCTAGCTAGAGGTATGAAATTTTGAACACTCATTTATGACTGTATTGAAGCCTCCGTGGCTCAGGCGGCAGCGTGCCGCCCTCTCACCGCTGGGTTCCGTGGTTCAAATCCCGTCACTCCTTGTGCGATTTGTGCTGGACAAAGCGGAGGCGGGACAAGTTTCTCTCCGGGTACTGCGGTTTTCCCTGTCATCTTTCATTCCAGAAACACTCTCCACTATCATTTCGTTTCATCTGTTAGATATTAATCATTTCCCAGAGGAGTGCGACAGGCTTCGGCAGCCGGCACAATTCCTATCCTCGCCCCATTCCTAACGCGGTTACTGAGTGGAAAGCAGGTTGTAGGTTTTTTCATTTATGACTGTACTGTGATACTAAAACTATATAATTTTTAATGTTGCTTCTAAATTGTGGTTTTTATAAACCTCTTTTTGTTGTTAAAAGTTACAATATTTTAAAATTAAATGTTAATTTATAACTAAAGGGGCAAGTATTTATCAAATTCTACATTTTCAAGAGTTTCATGCAGCTACGAATATGTGGTGAAAATTTGGAAGCAGTGGTACCAGTACTTCAATACAAACATGACGATATGTTTCAATAAGACCTTGTAAAATTTCTCAAATTAAAAAAAATCCGCAAAAGAAACTAGAAGTCTGAATACTATGAATTGCAATCCATTAAAATCAATAAGGCTTTGACTTTACATGGTAAAATTTGTGCATTTCGACCTCTCATATTATTATAGATATAATGAAAAATGTTATGGTAAGTTTCAGCATTAATTAATTGAGCGCCCACGAACTTCCACCCTTAAGGCCATCGATCTGCGCCTTCTTTCTCTTCGTCTTCTGCGCACTACTGTAATTCCACTTTGAACCCCCGACTCTTGACAATTCGTCTAAATTCATACCTGTTATTGATATTAGTTTATGCGAAACCAGTCTGTCTCGGGTAGTTTTCACTTTCTACCATCTCAGTTCTGTCCCCTTTGGTCTTTCGAATCATAATGCTATTTCGATTTACTTCCCACAAACTACTTCATGGTTTTCGGAGACGCCGAAATGTCGGAATTTAGTCCCGCAGGAGTTCTCTTACGTGCCAGTAAACCTACCGACAGGAGGATGATGAATTTGAGCACCTTCAAATACTACCGGACTGAGCCAGGATTGAATCTGTTAAGTGGGGGTCAGAAGGCCAGCGCTAAACCGTCTGAGCCATAAGTTTATCGACAGATGTGACATTGTCAACAATGCAAACTTAAATGGCTTTTCCCTCGACGACAAACCGCAGCAAAAGTTTGATGGAAGTCCGGACACTTGCCGTCATAACAAAATCACGGATATTTACGGTCACTGAGACGTGTTTGTCTCTGAGTTATGTTGGCCACAGTGCGAAATAAGTATGGTCATCAATCTAGTCGACCAAAAAATTGTGTGTAGCCTACTCGAGTTTGGAAATAACCAATAGGCTCACAGAAAATCCAATAACACCACAGTTTCCTCGTTTCATTTCACGTTAAATCATTTAGGTTTCGAGTGTGTAGGCCTAGTTTATATTATTTTTATCACCCGTGCAAAAAAGGGCCCGTTTTAAAACGCGTTTGAATCTGCATCAACTTTAGGACAGTGTTTCTAAAAAACCGCCATCTTTTTGAAAACAAGAAAATTCTGCAAATTACAGTACAAAAAAGTACAGTATAATCCACCCCCAATGTATACATACATTATCATTATAGACTGTTATGCCTTTCAGCGTTCAGTCTGCAAGCCTCTGTGAATTTACTAAACGTCGCCACAACCCTCGATTTGCAACTAGTGTTGTGGCCTCATTTAGTTCTATACCTCTTATATTTAAATCGTTAGAAACCGAGTCTAACCATCGTCGTCTTGGTCTCCCTCTACTTCTCTTACCCTACATAGCAGAGTCCATTATTCACCTAGGTAACCTATCCTCCTCCATTCGCCTCACATGACCCCACCACCGAAGCTGGTTTATGCGTACAGCTTCGTCCATAGAGTTCATTCCTAAATTAGCCTTTATCTCCTCATTCCGAGTACCCTCCTGCCATTGTTCCCACCTGTTTGTACCAGCAATCATTCTTGCTACTTTCATGTCTGTTATTTCTAATTTATCAATAAGATATCCTGAGTCGACCCAGCTTTCGCTCCCGTAAAGCAAAGTTGGTCTGAAAACAGACCGATGTAAAGATAGTTTCGTCAGGGAGCTGACTTCTTTCTTACAGAATACCGCTGATCGCAATGCGAGCTCACTGCATTAGCTTTACTACACCTTGATTCAATCTCACTTACTATATTACCATCCTGAGAGAACACACAACCTAAATACTTGAAATTATCTACCTGTTCTAGCTTTGTTACCATGAAAAACTACAGATTAACCAATATAATAATGCTCTTCAGGACCTGCTCACCTGATGAGCTAAACTGAGCACTGTCCCTGCATTGCAGGAGGCCATAGCCCTTAGGGGATTCATACGGCTAATTTATTTATTTATTTATTATTTATTTCTAGCTTTGTATCACCAATCTGATATTCAATTCTGTTGAATTTCTTACCTACTGACATCAATTTAGTCTTCGAGAGGCTAATTTTCATACCATACTCATTGCACCTATTTTCAAGTTCCAAGATATTAGACTGCAGGCTTTCGGAAAATCTACCTTTAAGAAGAAGTCGTCAGCATAGGCCAGACTGCTTACTACATTTCCACCTAACTGAATCCCTCCCTGCCATTTTATACCTTTCAGCAGATGATCCAGTATTTCTTTTCCTCTTTTCCTTAGCCATCCTTTACATCTGTTCATCTCCTTGAGATACACCCAGGTAACTATGCCATTTTGACTTTCTCTATACTTTCTGTACGTATATCCACTGCAATGTGCTCAACGATTTGCCTTGTCAACTCAATTACAGCACACAACAGTGGCGTATACTGAACCCCAGCTACCCCAGCCCTGCTGGGGCAAAGAATTTTGTACTTACATTTTCTTATTACTCCTTACAGCGTTTCTTTATCAAGTTTTAAACACGTTGCAAACGGCTAAGTGAAGGCAAGTACGGCCGTTCGCACTTTCATAGTTTCTTTGCCAGCGCGAAACCAGTCCAAGTCTCTCCAGGGAGCTGGGGTCCTTTGCCGGCGCGAAAGAGAGGCACCCCAGCGAAATTCAAGTCGCTTGGTTGACGGATGCGATTTAACCCTCCTCTTCTCGGAGTGGCGGGGTGACAGCTGTTGACCTCGCTCCAGATTCACAGCGTCTTACGGCGGATGAGCAGCTAGCTTGGGTACATATTGGCTGTAAGAGCAAACACTCTAAGTGTTCAGCGCTATTCGCCAGAGGCTACAACAACAAAAGTCGTACAGCTACTTGCATATACCGCTGATAATAAAAACAGCCATTTTATGAAATCGATTATTAAAAAAAGTATTTTATTTTTGGATTTTGGCATGTATGAAGTTTGTGGGAGCGATTCATAGATGGCACGTGTAGAAAACGTTTTTTTGATACACGCGGACAAATAATTACATTGCCCAGCATGAACACAGAGCCAAGCGCGAAGTACAAATGCCCAATGTTGTATTTCGATGCTCTATACGAGTCGGTCTGCCTGTAGTGGTGAATTTTTTGTAGCGTTTCTCTTGGATTATTGGTGAAGTTCTGTGGCATTCTTCGTGGTATAAAAAGCAAAAGCAAAGTCGTCTCCGTACAGGCCATCAAGGCCCTTGGAGGGGTGCAAAGTAAAGGCTTACACTATCTGTAACCTCGGCACTTGATGGGGTAGAGTGGTTGGCTCTACGCCCGGCCGCCTTTGCCCCCACGAATTAACCTGGTCCTCATTTTTGGTGTAGGCTGAGTGAACCCCAGGGCTGTGTGCACCTTCGGAAGTGGAAATCTCGTTTCCTAAATTTTACGACTTCCTGACGGGGATTCGAACCCACGTCCTTCCGGGCGAACCGAGCACGCCTTTACCGCCTCGGCCAGGCAGCCCCTAACAGTGGTATACGTCGTGAGGAATGTTTCCTCTCGTTTTTCGTTGCTGTACCTACACTCCATAAGCGAGTGACACTGTAAAAATCCGGCGCGGTAAAATACCGGTAAATTTTGCTCATTCAGTTTAGGTTAGGTTTTTTAAAACAAAAAGTTAGTCCCAGTATATTTCTGTGAAAACCATGACTGTAGACCTCTATTACGAAGCGACAGAGGGTGAAACAGTAAGTTAGTCTAAAGTATTTAAAATTTGCTGTAGCTTAAGTTATGATGGTGTCGTCACTGCTGTGAATACCAATTTGGAAATATGTGCGAACATGTGGTCGGAAATATTCAAGTGAATTACAATTTCATAAGTTCTTCAATACCTAAATAGTCTTATTAATTTTATGATCTGTTTGCTTGTTATATTTCCACTTAGTTATCGAGTGAGTTTATAAAATAATAATGTTGGCTTTAGAGAGAGTGATGGGGCTGCGATTGTTATTTTTTTTAAATTATTGCAGCTGGGGTAACGAGTGTGTTCACCGCACGCCACTGCTAAATACAGAACTTACACCAGGGAGTTTCGATATAGAATGCTGTTTGTAGCTGAAGGTATCAGTATCTAAATAATAGGCGAGTGGGAAGAATGTTGCTCTCGAAGCGAGCGAGTAGGAGCCCAGGCAGGTTAGCGGGGATACTCGGAGATCAAGGTAATAAGGCCCACCCCTTGCTGTAGTGGCCGCAAATCTCTAGTAGCTGCTGGAGAATTTCTATGAGTGGACACAATTATATCTCAGTAACCGCAAATCCCCTTGACCGCAAATATCCGGCAACCGTTTGATGACTTGGCACCTGCGGTGTGGAAAGCCTATTTGATCCAGCCGTGCAGTCTCGTATCCATTACCTCTGCGCAGCCATACGTAAAATATTATATCTACCTGCTCAAGAAATAAATATCCTGCCGAATGTAACTGTACATCCATAATATTTAAAGAAGCGTTCTGACAGTTAGAACAGGAGGGAAGAGCATTGCACGTGCCATTGCACGGTGTCGTCACATTCCTGGATTCCTTTCTCCTTCCCTTCGCTTGCGGCTCACTTGTTCGTTCGTCCAGACCGCTCAGAAGTGAGAGGTTTGGCAACTCCAAACAACTCGACCCCGCCAGAAGGCTTGCCTCCATGGCAACCACAGTGGGCACGCCCACGTCTCCATGGCAACCATGCCCTCAACTCCGTTCTCCCCACCCAGGTAGGCGGTAAACGGACCTCCCTCCAAGAAATGTCAGGAATCATATTTCGTTATTACGAGCATAGTAGCTGTATACAACCCACACAAAAGAGAAGAGCACTACTAACCTATTAAACTATACACGACAGACAACAACTGTCGTAAATGACAAATGTAAACAAGTCCCCATGGTAACACAGTGCCACCTAGGATACAATGTGTGCATTAGCAGGCTGACTTGTATCGATAGCAGTAGGCATAGAGTACGCCTCTGGCTATATAGGAGTTGTTCCAATAATAGGGCTGCAATGTACGTACATACTTTGCGCTTTCGATGTGGCCGCAATTTACGCTTTGCTGGTTGTTTGCATACTAGTGGAGCCGCAATATACGCGAGATCACCAGAAATATGAAATGCTCGGTGTATTTAATCCTCGTGCGAACACAACTCTGCTGAGTAATGCTTCATGCACTTCCAAGCTTTAAGCTTTCAAACAGCGCCATAATCTGCATTGTTACTGTATTCGTAATCCGCGCTAGAAAGGAGACTAAGCAAAATACGCAAGAGCGCCATATCAGAATACAGAATAGTTTATTAAAGCGAAGTATTACAGCAGGCCTTCCTTCTGATCGTAAATGCAGCATCCTGGGGTAGTGAAAAGAAGTCTGACGACTATCACTAAAATATTGCTACCGAGCTCGATAGCTGCAGTCGCTTAAGTGCGGCCAGTATCCAGTATTCGGGAGATAGTAGGTTCGAACCCCACTGTCGGCAGCCCTGAAAATGGTTTTCCGTGGTTTCCCATTTTCACACCAGGCAAATGCTGGGGCTGTACCTTAATTAAGGCCACGGCCGCTTCCTTCCCACTCCTAGCCCTTCCCTGTCCCATCGTCGCCATAAGACCTATCTGTGTCGGCGCGACGTAAAGCAACTAGCAAAAACAAAAAAACAAAAAAAAAAAAACATTGCTAACACAGAACATCCTCGCTGCGGCTGTGAAGACCGCTATGTTATAATTAGAGGCCATGGATATCACAGTAAAACAGTGGAAAATTACTATTTTTGCCATCATAATCTCTATATATAAAATAAGAGTTTTGTCTGTACATTGCTAAGAATTTAAAAAGAATGGTATTTCTGTACAGGACATGTTCAGAGTAATAAGGAAATGCACTTTTTAATTTTCCATCATGTCTGTCTGTCTGTATGTATGTACGCGCATCACGAGAAAACGGCTGTAGAGAATTTAATGAAAATCGGTATGTAAAGTCGGGAAATGACCAACCATAATCTAGGCTATAACTTATTTTATTCATGCTAAGTGATATGGTAGCTTAGGGGAAGGCCTAACATTTAATTTTTAAATAACTATGTTACTGATTCTATCAACAAGTACTGAAAGTAAAGTCATCTCCGTACAGGCCATGAAGGCCCTTGGAGGGGTGGAAGGTAAAGGCTTCCACTATCCGTAACCTCGGCACTTGATGGGGTAAAGTGGTTAGCTGTACGCCCGGCCGCATTTGCCCCCAGGAATTAACCTGGTACTCATTTTTGGTGTAGGCTGAGTGAACGTCAGGGCCATGTGCACCTCCGGAAGTGGAAATCTCGTTTCTTAAATTTTACGATTTCCTGACGGGGATTCGAACCCACGTTCTTCCCGGCGAACCGAGCACGCCTTTACCGCCTCGGCCAGGCAATCCCTTATCAAAAAGTACTACATAACAAAAATTATGGAGAATACAATTTCATATCATTTATGTTTTATTGAGATTTACCGTACCGACTATGATAAGAGTGGTATTTCAAAGTCGGAAGAAAAGTGAATGTTAAGGCCCAAAATATCGAAAGCTCATACAATTGATCATCAATAACATATCATTGGCCATTCCTTGTTGAAATGTTCTTCGTCTCTTATGCTCCCTCTCATCTCCGAAATATGGCATTACTGCTGCGTCCCGAGTAAAACAGCCTGCCCGAATACTGGCGTGAAATAGCTGGGGAGTTGGATAACTTTTTCTTTAGCATGCAATTACTCTGGTTCATACATTTGCTGATACTGCTGGTATGTAACACGCTGGTTCATCATAGTATTCCAGCTATTCGCTCCCTAATCTGACTCGTTGATTGGTATGAACAGTGTGTGCACTTAACGGAATAATGGCAAAGGCTCACTTATGACCTGGTGTAGAATTACAATTTCGGCCTATTCCAAATTATAGCACCACAATTCACTAAATAATTCAAAATTCAACCCTGAAATGAGCCGTTTCTTAAGAAAAGCTTCTTTCCCTTCACATTTATTATATTCTGCATTCTTTTTATTCCAAAGTAGCAGCGAAGAGGGGGTGTCTCCTCTGGCTTGGAGGAAAATTTGCTTCCATTTCACATAGTTCTTTCCCCGCTAGTGTGGTGAATTGAGATTTTCTAACTCAACGGGTACTCCTTGGGAACATACAAGTAAATGATAATAGTTTCCGCCCTGGGACTCTCCACTATTCGCTCCCCCCCCCCCCCCCCCGCCGCCGCCATAACCCCCAAAAAAAGTGTGTTCACGGCTGTCTGCGGCCTGGGCATTCCAGCTCTGGAACTTTGGAGTGTTAGATCGGCAGCTTAGTAATGTTCTTTGAAAGTGAGAAAATGTGTGGTTTTTTATTTGATCGAGTATTTCATACGATAGCATTGCTTTTAATCGCGACATTCCTACTGACGTCATTGTAATGACCTATGTTCAATTCAGTTGGAAAAATCACAAAGAGAGTCTTTCTGAGAATGTAAAAAGGCAGCTGCAGAGGAAGTGTCTGCCATTATAATGAAAACTCCCCAATTTGATTATGATTGGTGGTAAGGAAGATGGCCTACCATTACAATGAAAATTCCCTACCACAGCTTTCACATGAGAAAAGACGTTTGGTGACTTCCCCGCCGCGTTTCTAGGGTAATTTAAGAGCTTTGCAGTTTAATCTTATTTACAACGTGTACACATCTAACCTAGAATTCTGTATACTGTACCGGGAGGTACACCTCCACTCCGCTAATTTAAAATGTGCGCCAGTTGAAATTCCTCTGCTGGAGGAAGTCTGAACTTTATCTACGCTATTAATTCCTTACCTTCTCAGAAGATGTCACCACGTGGAAAATTTTGAGTTTTTGAACTGTGTCATTTTTGATGTGTTTTTGTTTCGCTTGAAGTAAGAAGTGTGAACTTTCTCTTCTAGAGGACACTACTGAAGATCAACAATAGTGCACCCTAGTGCGGAGTCAAAGAACTATTTTGTTGGAGAAATTTTTATTTCAAATGTTTGGTCTTTGCTAAATTTTTTTTCAGTCTTTGGTTAAGTTGGCTGTATACCCCTCTCTTTCCCCTTGTTTTGCATTTAACCAATCCTGAATTTCTTTGAGTTATTTCCGACCAATCCGATGTATCTTCCCCCAACTTGGATATGTTTCTGTACCCGAGCCAATAAAAAGTTTGTGGGAGGGTGTTTTCATTCCCCTAACGCCTAGAACCTTCCGCGAGAGGATATAAACTGCTGATTTTAGGGTCTCCGGGCCACTTCTGTTCCATCTTTCAGTGTATAAAGTACATAGCAGGAGGCGGGAAGCGCCTCTTTCCTCGGCAACGGTCATCAATAAGGTAATGGCCGATTAATAAATTCTTTCTTTGCTAGCTCAGCAGTTTAACTCTCGGGGCGGGTGCGAAGCGTTCCTCCATGTAACCTTTTCCTAAAATGTAACGATCTTTTCTTCTATTCTCTTTTAAGCTGCATATTGGGATAGAGAGTGCTAACCCTCTCGAGCTCCCACTCACATTGTCTTGAGGTGAACTTATTTTCTCAACCTATTCTTCGTTAATGTAAAACAAATTGCTCTTTTCTAAAGTCACCTCGGTAGTATGGGATTAGCCCTTGCATTAGTGGCCTAGAGCCAGATTAGGTTTTTTTTAAAAACAAGTGTATTAGGAGTGCAGATTGCCTCCTCTCAAATTGTTATTTTAGAGGTCATGTAATTCCCCCTTTTCATTTAATAGACCTCAGTAGGTTGGGTATTGTACCCCTGTGTCTATGTCCAGTGAGGACAACTTGAAGGTGGAGTTTGGTGTGGCCTGGGAGAGGCTTAAATTTTGAGAGCGAGTGGCTCTTTTGAAAATTAAGTGTTGTATGCCTCGTGGAGGCTTTTCTGCGTAATTTGGAGCAAGGGCTCCTAGGTATGAATGGGGTTTTCTGCCCCTCTGTTAAAACTCGTGTTTGGGGTAAAACTGAGCTGATTGCCCAAGCTGTGTAAAATCAGGGCGCGAAGCCCAATTCCTGTAAATATTGTAACTACCCTTTTTGACTTGCTACTTTGTACCTGCCATGCTTGTTATTTCTTGTTTTTGAAAAGAAAATATAACCTTGTTAAATTTTAAATTAATTTTGCTTTCGTAGCTGGAGACCTATTCACACCCGCACCTTCTTTCACCTCTACCTACCACGGAAAAACTCCGTAACATATACAATGTAGAATTCCGTAGCGAAACACGGGTACATCAGCTAGTTTGGATATAAATATGTATACCAGGTAGACAAAACTTATAATGTGCAATGAAAAAGCATTTTTTATTGTTATTAGCTTATTAGTTAATCGTTATACTTCATGATTTATTTTTATGACAGTTTATTCCTTGAGATGTTTTGTAAAGCTGCAAATTCACTCCAAGCTATCGGAAGGGTAAACTCTGAAACCATTAATGTGACGTGAATAATATTTTGACAGCTACTACCCACACATGTAGCTACAAAGTAGACTACGATTATACTATTTTTAAAACAAAATTTGTCAAGAAGAATTAAAATATTGTTATTCAAATAAATATTTTCAAACTTTTTATTGGCCTCATTTTCAAAAATAAATAGCTCCATTCAAGTTTATGATCCATTTTTAACACTATTGCCGAATTTTATTTGTCTGTGATTAATGGTTACACAGATAGCAAAATTAATATTGTAAGAAATACACTTTAACACAGGCACTGACAATTTCCTCAATCTATACTAATACATTGCAGTCGAAGTGTAGCCAAAGAAAATGGACATGAATTAACGAGGCATTTTCAGATACCTTACATCGGATACCCGATTACCTGAGCATTAAATCCCCAGTATGTGGATACCCGTATTACCCGGGTGTCCGTTTACACACAAGCTGATTCTCGTATTGACCGGGTAATTGTTTTTAATTTTGCAATCTATAATCTGTAATGTTGCCTTTGTTGGCGAGATGTAGTGTTTGCAGTGCACTATATCTTACGACATGGGCTAGAATAAATGTGTTATTTTCACTGAACTGTCTCAGTTTTATCCTTGGCTTTGACAACATGAAAGTGACCGAGGTATGAACGATGCTAGTAATACCATTACTTATGCAGCCAGTCCCTGTTATGAATGGTGTGAAAATACCGCTCATAGGGTCGGTAGGTGCATGCATTTCAGTGGGCTTGGCAAACGAATATGTAACATCAACTTCTGGTTCGGTGAGGAAAGCACATCTCATTTTCCTAGTATGCTTATTCAGTGATGCCTAGGCTCTTTATTACGGCTGCTGTGGAGGATCCAACCAGCCTTCATGCTGAAAATAGTGTATGCGAGAGAGAGAGAGAGAGAGAGAGAGAGAGAGAGAGAGAGAGAGAGAGAGAGAGAGAGAGAGAGAGAGAGAATTTCTCTAATGACGACATCAATCTCAAGTTCAGCAGCGGTTCGTGTATAAGAGCACAAGTGCTCGTGAACACCCAGAAGATGGAACAGGGACCTCGTGACGTGTTACACTTTAATTACTCGGTATTTTAAATTTGCCAGATTCTACGCTTTAACTTCCAGCATTACCTGCATGTGAACATCGGTCTTGTGCTCTCGCTATGGCAGGTTTCACGCATGAGCAAGTGATGGTGACAACATACGTTACGGAGCTGTTGCTGTATGGGAAACGCACACGTCCACTGTGCCCTTTCTTCCGAACTCTAGCCTTACTGGATAGTGCTGCCATCTCTACGGATTTTCTGCCAACTCGCACTTCTTTGAAAAGCAACAATCTTTGTTTTAGACTTCAGTGTCCCGCAATATTATACTCTTGGGTGACCAGCGGTCATTATGCTGTTGAAGACTAGATTGAGTTACTGTTATTGTGTACAGTATCATTGTGTATGTTTTGGCTTCGGCAAAAGTACAGTGTAATCGTGTCCGTCAATTGAGTTTTCGTATACAGGTGTATCATAACTATAACGACACAAAAACAAGGATGCTCTTCGTTTTATGTTAAGAATAATGGTGAAATCAGATTGTCGGAGAACATTTTTTCTTTTCAAGAAAATCAAGTTACTTTTTTTACTTCCGGGCGTGCGATTCATATTGACGAACTTGCCGCATTTTCTATGCCGGAGGGCCGGCCGCTGCCTATTGCTGTGCGTCTGAGAAGGGAAAGGAAGGGAAGGGAAAGGAAGGGAAGGAAGGGAAGGGAAGGGAAGGGAAGTGGGAAGTGGGAAATTGGAGACAGAGGTAATGCGCGACACATCAGACATCCTGAACAGAGTACAAAGGTCACTACTACACCGTTGTGAACTGTGCATCGAAGTAGGAGGGGGGCATATTGAACATATACTGTAATCAAATTAGTGGGCGTATTGTTTACTTCGCTTAGTATTTCATTCTATTTACAATGTAGTGAGTGAAATAATACACAATCGCGGGGTGGCAGCGTTCCATCTTCGGGCATATTAAATAGTAAAGAACATCATTGCGACCAACAGACGAGAGGAGAAACGATCTTGTGCATTAGTTGACTGACAAGCGTGTCTTAATTACAGTGTTTTCTTCTACACTCGAAATCATATTATTTTCAGGCAAGGAATCAGTACAGCCGTCAGAAGCACCCAGTACCTGCTTACACACACTCTCTCATTGGTCACATCTATCAGAAGCGTTACCACATGCACATATCTGAAGAGTGAGGGGAGGTGGAGAAAACTGAAGTACGAGGATATCTAGCATGAACAAAATACACGCGGAGGGGAAGGTACTTGTTTCCCCGCCTAACCACACGTCCCACTGGCTCGGCAATGAAGGGAGAGGGGAATGAATGGAGGAACCACACGCCTCCTTCAAGGCAACAGATGTAATGTGCATGTCAACTCAGTGAGGATCAAATCCTCTAATTTATTTTTAATTATTGGCTGAAATGTTAGCGGTTTCGACTATGACTTCTTTATCAAATGGCATCGCGCTCAACCACTGTAAGAATGAATGACGCTTATTTTAGTCAATATAGGCCCTGTTAAATATGACCAATAATAATAATTGTTAAACTAAAAAACCGAAATAAAAATAACCTGGCATTAAATAATTATGATTATCAGAGGCACAAGGGCGTTTTGAAAACCGTTCCTATGAAGTTGTTGTCAGCCCTGATCAAACAATTAAAGGCCATATACTGGGGTGGGATTACATCGTGCACACTTCATCGCGATTAAATTACATTCAATTAATTGTTTTCCTTGATTAGGAAAAGATAATATAGCCATAATGTTTAACCATAGAAACATCTTAATCAGTTCCCGAGAAAATGGAGTTGGGAGTGGCCTCTGAGTGTGCAGCGTGGCAAGCCACACCTCTAGGAAGACGAACACATGTGACGTTGACTCGGTTACTTCTCCTTCATCCTCAGGAGTGGCCAAAATCTTCGCCCAAACGTTACCCGTTTCCTTTTCGACCCGGAATTCTTTTGATCGCGGTTGTACCGTGTGTAGGTCACGGTATTTAATAAACGAACTCTGGATATTGTCTGTAAGATTCAAGGACAATCCTGTACGAATCGAACAAGGAAATATGTGCATACGCGTGTAGCATTACCTCTGTCCCCATCATACACCCGACTTCCCCTCCATCCCCTCCGCTTCCCTGAAGCACGGCAGCGACTTGCGCTCTGACATAGAAAATACTGTGAGTTCGTCGATTTGGATCGCGCACCTGGGAGTAAAAAAGGCAACCTCATTTTCACGAAAAGAAAAATTTTCTCTGCCAATCTGTTTGCTCCATCGCTCTTAACGAAACATGAAGAGTATCCCTGATTTTTTTTTATCGGCGTATTTATGATACACCGTGTAGATGGAGCCTATTTATTTTGATCAGGCAGACCAATCATGGCCTTGATAGATTCAATATTGAAAAGTGATACCTTTACATGTGAACAGCGCACGAGTGACAAGCATGTAAATTAACACAGTGGAAAGTCGATATCTCGAATTATCTCGAGTTATCGAAATTTCGAGATATAGAGAATAACGTTTTTGAGCATGCAAGCCACACAATTGAATCGCATGTTTGTACGGGATTATACTGAATACATTACTTTTAACAGCATTTAAGAATATACAAAAACTCTATTTTACGGCATCACTTTAATTATAAGCCTTATTATTAGAGCCCGGATTTTTATGCATTAATAGGTTAGAATGCAAACTTACTGAGGCGAGTAGCAAGTATAGTCTACCTTCACAACGACTATGTTATGAGGTTTGCATAAATATTAGAGGTACGTAATTTATGTTACTCTTGCTACACTGTGCAAGAGCGGGTGGCCGACACTTCCTGCTAACCAAATTAGTTTGCAGTCTATCCTGTTACTGCATAAAAATCCGGGCTTTACTTATTATAGTAACTTTTTAGAAGACAGGATACAGTACATTCAATAGTGATAGAAGAAGCATACCATGGTTAACACCTTTTGAAAAAATCCGTTAGTCTCTTCTGTTTATTACTATTAACCTTTCCTCCTTTCACGTTGAAACTTCTCGTCAATACCACGCAGCTGAGATGCAGCTTGTCATCCGCGACTTCGGGGGTTGCTTTTGTACGTGACCGGTAATTGATTCATACCCGAGAAACAGCGAGGCTTCGCCGATCATTAGAAGTTTTAGTTTTTCAAGTCCCGCCGTATTAGCTCCCAGCATCACTCTAAAACCTATGTTTACTTGTTAACTGTTCGTTACAAACCACAAATGCCGTATTGCAGAGTTAATGTTGCACAAAGTTCCAGTTACAGAGTATTTTTTTTTTTTGCTTCAAGAGAGGAAATGATTGCTTCAAGAAATCCAGAAATTCATTTAACCAAACTTCGAGTAATAGAGAAATAAATACACGTGAAGAATATGGCAAACAACCGGGAAATTTGAGTTTCTTCGAGATACTGAAAAATCGAATTATTTGTTAAACTCAAATATTTGTCCCAATCTATTCAATTTACAGCACATTAGCCTGCGCTAGACTCAAGCAGTAAGAGCGTCATTAGAATTGATAACACTAGTTCATCATTCTATTGCATTCCAAACTTTCGGAAGACTTGGGTAATAGAACCTCATTTGTTCTTGTAGCTAGCTTTTTGTATGTTGCTGTTCTGAGAGTCTCCAGGGCAAAGTAACGCATGCCTGGGCTTGACGGTCGATGTGTTGTGGTGATAAATAAACTTGATCAACACTCACCACCTTTTTCTTTTATTGCGTCTTCCTTTACTTACTTTTTCTTTCTTTCTTTCTTTGTCCCAAGAGTTCTTGCCACCAGCAGTATAAATGTCAGTAGTGTGACCTCCCTAGAGTCCTTGAGTTTCTCCCCTAGTGTCTAGCTGTAATAGTAGTGTTAGTCTGCAATATTATACGAATAACGTTCTTCTTCTTATTCTCATTTCTGTCCTTTTGCCAATAATTTTGAGTCGGCACTACGTGTAAAACCAGCCATGTTTTACGGACGGATGCCCTTCCTGTCGTCAACCCTATGTGGTGATTGTTTTAAGAGGAAGTACAACTGGGCAATCATCCTCTATTAACACTAATCAGTTGGGCGTGCGCTTAGAGACGCGCCGCTGTGAGCTCGCATCCGGGAGATAGTGGGTTCGAATCCCACTGTCGGCAGCATTGAAGATGGTTTTCCGTGGTTTTCCATTTTCATACCAGGCAAGTGCTGGGGCTGTACCTAACGGCCGCTTCCTTCCCATTCCTAGGCCGTTCCTGCCCCATCGTCGCCATACGACCTATCCGTGTCGGTGCGACGTAAATAATATAGCAACAACAACAAAAAAACATTAATCAAGTAGAAAAATGGAAGGGATCCGACACTTCAAAAATGAATATATCGGCCAAAGAAAGACAAGGGCCATGAACTGCGTGAAAATGAAAGACTCCCTAGGTCTCGATACCTAATACCATTGGGGCCGAAAAAAAACAAAAGGTGACCAAAGGACGTCGGATAAGATAGATGAAAGTGGGGAATCAGGCACAAGTACTGTAAGTCGAAGCGATGACAGAACTCAGCTAAAGGCTCCGTGGTCGCCAAACCACGCCCACAAGTTAGAGCCTCTGGGGCACTTTTAATCGCCTCTTACGACAGGCAGGGAGTACCGTGGGTGTTATTCTACCACCTCCACCCAAAGGGGGACGTCAACACTACGTAGAGGAATCTACTCACTACTGCGTGTCTCTGGTAGTGTGTACACTATGTGAAGATGAATATAAATCGACCTGGATGGGATTCGAACCCGGAGGCCTCTAAACCCAAGATGGCGATGCTAATAATTTAGTCAAGGAACCGGACATAGTAATGCATTTGTATTATTATTTTTATTATTTATTTCCTTTTTTGTTCCTTTGTTCCTTATTCTTCTTCCAATACTCCGTCCTCACATTTTTAAAACTTAAAAAGTATCTCTCTCTTTCTGTCGCTACTTCTTCTATTATGGTGATAATTACCAAATCATTCTTGACTCCATGAATCCCGGTTTTTGTTGACTTCTTGAAGTTATCTGATTAACCTGTTGTCACGTCCAAAAATTATCAATCGCCTCTTCCACATTGTTTCCGTTATGTTTTCTATGTTCCGGAATATTTCATCATTACTTCTTGATTTCCAGGGTTCTGTAGCTCTTAGCGGACTGAGTATTTTCCGTATAATCCTTCTTTAAAGTATACTGCTAATTTATTCAGCTACTACTGGACATCCACTCGCATATAGGCATTCCAGTTTGACTACTGTGTTTCAGTGCTTTATTTTGAGGCTTTCAGATGAATTGTCGTATGGCTTTTAGTGCCGGGATATCCCAGGACGGGTTCGGCTCGCCAGGTGCAGGTCTTTCCATTTGACGTCCGTAGGCGACCTGCGCGTCGTGAAGAGGATGAAATGATGATGAAGACGACACATATACCGAGCCCCCGTGCCATTGGAATTAACCAATTAAGGTTAAATCCCCGATCCGGCCGGGAATCGAACCCGGGACCCTCTGAACCGAAGGCCAGTACGCTGACCGTTCAGCCAACGAGTCGGACTAGGCTTTCAGATAAACACTATTTGTTGTAAATATTTCTTGTTATACCGTACGCTCTTTCCATCTTGTGCATTCTTTCCTCTACAGTGGATTTTCTAAACGGTTTTCTTGAATTGTTTCCTCCAAATATTTTAATTTCTTTACGTAGCTTGTTATTAGAAATTCTGGAGCATTTTTTATACTTATCATACATTTGTTTCTTATACAGAATTCTAAAAATTGATCTATTGCCTGTCTCTTCCAAGAGGCTGACTTGTATTGCTACACTTTTCAGGTTTTTGAAAGTGTGGAGAAATCACCTGCAAATGCAAATATTATTACTAACATGTGCCAGCAGCTTTGCCCGCGTTTATTAATTCATGCGTTAGATGTTTCTAAACTATTTATTCAAAAGCAAATTAAAACATTATGATTATTAACTCACATAGTTTTGACGTAAATTGCATTAAATACATGATTTTATTTTTAGTATATTGTTACTTTCAATGTTTAAGATACCGGGTAGATGGATGGTAAAAATAATATTAAAACCATGTAAAAGACCATGTTATATAAAACAAAAAATATTGTTTACTTATAGAGCTTCGGAATAAACTGTATTAATGTCCTTCCATTTGGAGGTAAGATGTATAATATATCGTGTTTGCCTTTCGAACTCTTGAACAATCCACGTACAGTTGACAATGGCGAAAGCACCCTTTTCGAAGATGGAGTCCTACAACTTTAAGCGATTGTCCTATGTCAAAATTTCAGATTTCTGTCTGTCGTAGATTTGACTGAGCTTCGCACACGTACGCATAAACACTTCCGAATATGACTTACAGTCCGAGGAATACTACTTCGCCCACGGCATGATCAGTCATGATGGTGGCTTCAATAATATTCGTCATCAGTTTCAGAGCCGTGTTCATTGAAAAGGCAAGGATTCATAATCCTGAGAATAATAATCGGTGCCACAATTGTCCAACCCAAGATGTTCGAGGGTGCTCTAGGTGACTCCAAATTGTTCAAAATCTGTGTCGTGCAGTTAACAGCCTTCGTGGCCCTTGTCTTTCTTTGGCAGATAACTTCATTTTTCGAAGTGTCGGACCTCTTCCATTTTTCTCTCTGATTACTGTTAACAGTGGACGGTTGCCTAGTTGTACTTCCCCTTAAAACAATAATCACCACCACCACTTACAGACTGGACTAATATCCATAGCACCGATTAGAAGACGTTATATTTTATTCAGGGTAACGCTAACAGTTACTGGAAAGTGAGTAGTACTTCAAGAAGAATAAGCATACAGTTATGTAAGTTATATGCTCGGACTCCTGACACGATAACTCGGCAGTTACCGACAGGCTACAGAACGCAGAGTTCACGACGTGGAGATAAACACGGGGAATACCGGCAGTCTATATCATAATTCAGGCGAATGAAGGTCACCCTGGGTAGGTTTACCATTACTGAGCCACAATTACGCCAGATGGGGGTCGCCTGATGTTTGTTCAATGTTCACCATTTACCTAATCGATGTAGGGAAGCAAATACGAGGAGGAGCGGTAGGGGGAGTAATTAACTCCACCCTGTACCAATTTCCACTACAGTAGATGGTCAAGGAGGTTAGATGACGTGCTGTCATATAACAGAGCCTTAAGGCATGTTAGAGTGAAGTAGAACGGACTTCAAGTAAATGCTTGAGTTAATTCGTAGTTAATTTACACTGAAGATGGGGTAAAATCTAGGCTGCCAGGGAAAAAGAGTATAGGACCTAAGTCAGATAATGTTAAAAATAAGATAAGACGACTGTGTGATCCGTGGAAGGGATTTCGATCTTTGGTCTAACTAAACTATATGTCCAGTATTTCATTTAGCCCTAACAGTACTAGTCTAGTAAACATGTTAATACCTATATATAGGAGAAGAGTACAAGTAATTTTATGACTACCGAGCTCGATAGCTGCAGTCACTTAAGTGTGGCCAGTATACAGTATTCGGGAGATAGTGGGTTCGAACCCCACTGTCGGCAGGCCTGAAGATGGTTTTCCGTGGTTTCCAATTTTCACACCAGCCAAATGCTGGGTTTGTACCTTAATTAAGGCCACGACCGGTTCCTTTCCATTCCTAGCCCTTTCCTGCCCCATCGTCGCCGTAAGACCTATCTGTGTCGGTGCGACGTAAAGCAACTTGCAAACAAAAAAAAAAAAAAAAAGGATTTCCTGACTTATACATACCATTTTTAAAAGAAGTGTGAAAAATATAGGAGAGAAATAACTGAACCATTCACGAAATTTTTAAATGCTGATAAGCCTCTCTATCCTCTCGAATTCGTTTTCGATACTTTTGAAGTCTTTAACTGTCTATATGTCGTAACATTTTGCGGGAAAGAAATTCGCGCTTTTTCCCGACAACATTTTCTCAAACGTTAATTTTTTAATGTTGTCTTTGCCGTATCCGAGCAGATGAATCAAAGACATCTGGCACGGTGTGCTATCGCGTCGCAATCCAGAGCTACACAAGTGTTAGCCACACGGTACTGCGACCTCAGTACCTGAAGATGGCAGCACTGTCGCATCACCCGATGACGTCGTAATGAGATCAGACTCTTGCAGCATTGCTCTCATGAACCTACAAGCAGCGAACACACCCCCTCTCAGATACCCAAAATTCCTCGTGATTAATGAATATTATAATGTATTTTATATTGTATTATGAAATAAAGAAAAAAGGAGAAGCATTTTTTGCCCGTACTTTATTAAAATAATGACTGAAGCTTTTCTTTGTGATAAATACATTCCTAGGGAGGAAGCACAATGGAGGTAACAGCCATCGCTTTGTTGCCTTGCCTCGTTTTCCTTCTGTGTCGCTCTGGTACATGTAACGCATAATCCGTTAATCTGTGAATCCTAGCTGCTTATTACTGTTGTAGAGAAGTCATCTTTTTATGTGATGCGAAAGTTTTTAGTCTTTATATCCATGTGTACTTGTTTTGTGTTAAGTGAGTGTTGTGTGATTGATTAGCCTACGTTTGCGATTTCTTTCTTTAACGTTAAGGCAGTGATTTAATTACTTTACAGACGAGGCTGAGGAAGCTCTTGATTTGCAGCACATTCCTTCCTTTATCTTTAACTTAAAAACTGTGTGTTTCATAAATTTACGTGCTGCAGTTTACCCGTTATTCTGTGAATACTAAAATGAGCCCCCTCCCGTACCCTTGAGTTCATTAACATAGTTTTCAGCTTAATTCCTTCCTCTCTTTATCTTGAACATAAATACTGAATTTCACAAATTTACCTATCAATGCTTTCCCGGGATGCTGTTGAGCCGTTCGATATGGCAACCCTGTTGTCATGAGAGCAATACTCAATTCTTAACATGGAATGACCTATAGATATACTGTACTGTATTTCTTCTTCTTTAAAGCACCCGCGACAATAGCCGGATTTATGACTGTCTACATTTGCCTCTACTATGAGCAGCAGTAGATGGCTCGTGACCAATAGCATGCTTGGTTGGTCAGCGACAGTCCACGTGGAGTCCTTCTATACCGTGCCGATCCTGAAGCCGACTCGCTTGTCAGGTCTCCAATGTTGAACAGCTGCACGCAGTTCTGTCCAGTCTCCCTGCTGGCTCTCGGTGGCCAATCATCAACTGTTATTTTTTTCCAACGTACAGTGATCGGTAGAGACTTTACAAAGTTGTGTCTCGCGTTGGAAAATTCCTGGTACTCCAGGGACAAGAAAATCAATCAATCAATCAATCAATCAATCAATCAATCAATCAATCAATCAATCAATCAATCAATCAATCAATCAATCAATCAATCAATCAATCAATCAATCAATCAATCAATCAATCAATCAATCAATCAATCAATCAATCAATCAATCAATCAATCAATCAATCAATCAATCAATCAATCAATCAATCAATCAATCAATCAATCAATCAATCAATCAACATTGAGCTGCATGTAGGGCAATTGCCCAGGTGGCAGATCCCCTATCTGATGTTTTCTAGCCTTTTCTTAAACGATTGCAAAGAATATGGAAATTTATTGAACATCTCCCTTGATAAGTTATTCCAATCTCCAACTCGCCTTCCTGTAAACGAATAATTACCTCAATTCGTTCTCTTGAATTCCAACTTTATCGTCATATTGTGATCTTTTCCACTTTAAAAACACCACTCAAACTTATTCGTCTACTAATGTCAGTCCTCGCCATCTTTCCACTGACAGTTCGGAACATGCCACTTAAACGAGCAGCTCGTCTCCTTTCTTCCAAGTCTTCCCAGTCCAAACTTTGCAACGTGTTCGTAACGCCACTCTTTTGTCTGAAATTACCCAGAACAAATCGAAGTGCTTTTCTTTGGATTTTTCCAGTTCTCATATTAAGTAATCCTGCTGCGGATCCCATACACTGGAACCATACTCTAGTTGGGGTCTTACCAGAGACCTATATGTCCTCTGCTTTACATCCTTACTACAACCCCTAAGTACCTACATAATCATGTACAGAGATCTGTACCATTTATTTACAATTCCATTTATGCGATTACCCCAATGAAGATCTGTCCTTATATTAACACCTAGGTACTTACAGTGATCTCCTAAAGGAACTTTTACCCTATCAACGCAGTAATTAAAGCTGAAAGGACTTTTCCTATTTGTGAAACTCACAACCTGACTTCTTTTAAATTTCGTGTGGCTATTTCTACCGGGTGCAGCCCTTGTAAGGCAGACCCTCAGATGAGGGTGGGCGGCATCTGCCATGTGTAGGTAACTGCGTGTTATTGTGTGGGAGGTTAGAGCTATGTGTGGTGTGTGAGTTGTATCCGGGCCATTGGAATTAACCAATGAAGGTTAAAATCCCCAACCCGGCTGGGAATCGAACCCGGGATCCTCTGAACCGAAGGCCAGTACGCTGACCATTCAGCCAACGAGTCGGACATAAACAGACTTTTAACCCCGCTTATCATCTTACAACATTGTCGAGGTCTTTTGCACTTGCTCACAATCTTGTGATATATTTATTACTATTTACAGAATAACAGCCAGCCAGCTGGGCTTCAAAAGCGTTGTTAACAAGGAGATTTCAAGAACTATACAAGTACTTACGATTTTAAAATTTTATGTTTGGATTTCCGCAAGGGCTTTGATACAAGTGATGCCTTGTTTTACCTGATGATACTTTTACAAAATCGTACAGACCAGTCTTAAGATGTGTACAGAGTGGTCAGAAACAACGTGAATCGAATATATAAGCGTTAGAGCTTTGGACATACTGAGAGGTAAATTGAAAAAAATACGTTGATATCTCACACCGTTGTCATTTCATCAGCTGCTGAATTTAGCCAATCAGATCGCCTCGCGGGCGAATTCAAATGGGCTTTGAGAGGCGGTGTTGCTAAATCTACGCGTGGCTTGGTCGGGCTTGAGAGCCATGTAGAGAAATGAGTATCAAACACTAACACACCGTGAGTTTCAGCCAGTGCCACTGTAGCGTGCTTGGTGCGGGCCGAGGCTATCTGCAGGGAGGTGCTTGTTCAAGTCCCTACCCTGGAGAAGTTTATTTCTCCTATTGACGCTCTCAAGCCGGTCACAAGCCACGTGCTGATTTAGCAACACCGCCTCGCAAAAGCCCATCTGATATCACTCGCAAAGTGATCTGATTGGCTGACTTCAGCTCTTGATAAAATGAGAACGGCAGGATATCGATGTATATTTTTTTTCAAATTACTCATCAGTATGACCAACCCTCTAATGCTCATATACCCGGTTCACGTTGTTTTTGACCACCCTGTATATCTGCGTCATTGATTATGCCCGAGCATTTACTCATAGTTGTACTAAACATTCCCAACTCCTGCGCATTCTGCACACAACAGGAATAGATAAGGAAGATCTTACATTTGCCAAAAAGCTGTATGAACAACTAGAAGCTTCCATGAGAATTGAAAACTGCGAGACTCTCGCTACCAGGATCAATCAGGGAGTACTGCAAGGATGTGCATTATCTCCCCTGCTGTTTAGTGTATACTCTGAGCTGATCTTCCGAGCTGCTCTTCAAGAAGCTGAAGATTGAGTAAAAGTTAACGGCAGGCTGATCAACAATCTGAGTTACACAGATGACTCTGTCATCTTGGCTGTCTGGAAGAGAGAATCGTAGTAGAAGGGATTTGGACTCAAAATTATCACCAACAATGCAAAGGTGATTAACATTACTAGATTCGTAACAAACACATTCCTAGGAACATTTATGGAGAACAAGTTGAACAAGTTCGGAAGTTAAAGTACCTTGGCAGCTGGATTACTGAGGATTTAGACCCGGATTTAGGGATCCGTGTACGAATAGAAATGGCTCGTGCTAGCTTTCTGAAAGTGAGCAATCTACTGTGTGACAGAAGGTCACAATTACGTCAGATGCGATGTATATTCAGTGCTTCTGTATTGTGAAATGTAATACCATTAGAAAAATATATGCTTTCGAGATGTGGGTCTTCTGAAGGATGTAACGGATCTCTTGGACTGACCACGTCTCCAATGCTGTCGTACTCAGACCTGAGGAGGGAACAAATGTTGGTGTGTACAATCAAAAGAAGAAAGATAGCCTATCTCGTGCATATTATGTGTAGTGTAAAGTATATCCTACTAAAACTGATCATGCAGGGTAAAATTGATGGACTCAGGGCTCGCGCTCGAACGAAACACTCTTGGCTGAGTAACTTATAGGTTTGGACAGGACTAGATGCGAGTAGACTGAAGAGTAGGGCCCGGATATTTATGCAGTAATAGGTTAGAATGCAAACTTACTGAAGCGAGTAATAAGTAGTCAACCCGCACGACGGTAGTGCTATGAGGTTTGCATAAACAGTAGGGGTTCGGCCCATTAGGACCTCTAGAATTTATGTTACTCCCACTACATTACGTTAGAGCGGGCTAGTCGACATTTCCTACTAACAAAATGATTTAATAAGAAAGTTATTTAGTAGGAAATATCGACTAGCCCACTCTAACGTAATGTAGTGGGAGTAGCATAAATCCTAGGGGCTTCTAATGGGCCTAACCCCTAATGTTTATGCAAATCTCATAGCATTACCGTCGTGCGGGTACACTCTACTTGTCACTCGCTTCAGTAAGTTTGCATTCTAACCTATTACTGCATAAACATCCGGGCCCTACTCTTCAGTCTACTCGCATCTAGTCCTGTCCAAACCTATAAGTTACTCAGCCAAGAGTGTTTCGTTCGAGCGCGAGCCCTGAGTCCATCAATTTTACCCTGCATGATCAGTTTTAGTAGGATATACTTTACACTACACATAATATGCACGAGATAGGCTATCTTTCTTCTTTTGATTGTACACACCAACATTTGTTCCCTCCTCAGGTCTGAGTACGACAGCATTGGAGACGTGGTCAGTCCAAGAGAACAGCCGAACATAGTATAGATTTCACTGTGGTCGTGGCCAACCTTCAGTGATGGAGAAGGCACTGCAAGAAGAAGAATGTTTGGGTAACCATCAGTGGCCCGTGTGTCTCCTGAGACTCGTCAGGCGCCTTTTCCCTGGTGTTTCGGGAGATAAATTTCGTTTCTGCAATGTGTAGACTGAGTCAGCCCAAACAACGTCATGCGACATGCAGTGTCAATGGAAAACGTCGTTTAGGTTCTCGCTGTAAAATAAACGTTGTTTAAAATGCAATTTTATGATACCAGTCGATAGATTTATTGAATGTGACACTACAGCTACCCTGGTCGCGCCGTGCTGTCTCTACACACCCGTCATACAGCAGTCTCACAGCTGCTACTGAAACTACTAACTCTTGTACTCTTACTGTCAATCTCCTTGAATGGAATATCGCAAGAGACTCATCTGAGGCTACTCTGTGGACTGGGCACACAGAAGTACACCTAAAACATCTTATTCACAGTAAGAACTCAGAAACATATAGTAAATAGACAGGCAAAGCTCTGTCTCGTAGCATTGGTGCTAGTGAAGCCGAAAGCTTACGCCCGCCGCCATCTTACGTCACTACAGATTTACCGAAAACATAAGTTACTGTTCTGAATGAAGCTTCGGTTTCAGTTACTCTATGCACATGTTTAGCAAAGTGGAAGAATGGTGAAAACCTGCATCGTTTTTGAATGTAGCTTTTCCTTTTCGCGAAGAAAGAAGGAAGAAATAGGAGTTCAGTACACCGATAAGTGGCTTACATGTGTTCGTTACAACTTCTTGGTCATTTACTGGTTTATTAATGATACCTAATGGTGTAGAAGGCAGAGTTACTTGCTCATGCGGGACAACGGTGGCCTTCAGGTAGACGGGTCACGGACTGCTTTTCCATACTACATGAAGGTGTACCCTCGAATACGAATATCTCCAAACCATTGGGATAAATATCTTGGCATTCTCAAGAAAATCGGCTTTGATACATTTCAAGTGTCTTATATCAACGAAGGCAACGGCCGTAGCCGTGTTGACACACCGGATCCCGTGAGATCTCCGAAGTTAAGCAACATTGGGCGTGGTCAGGAGTTGGATGGATTGTCACGCGCTGTTGGTGGGGGGTAAGGGAATGGAGGAGCGAAAGGAACTGGCCACCCTACCGCACGTAAACTCCGGCTCATGAACACCTCTGCGGAGGTTCGGACCTGCCTTCGGGCAGAATAACCCTCACCTTATATCAACAAAACGTTAACGAAGCAGCAAGCGAGTGTGTAGCTCAGAAGGTAGCTTTGAGGGATCGAAGATTCAACTCCATCTGCGTGGATGGGTTTATTTCTTTCTTATCCTTCGTATTTCATTCTGACTATATTACAGGTAAGAATATTTGTGACGGTTGAAAAGTTGCGTACACAAATGAGAAACATTGGGTAGGAAATGAAAATTTTAATTTTGCTTTGAAATGAGAAATACAAATATTTTCAACTTCCTGCCTGACATTTTTCTTTATTGTACCCAACTTCTGAAGCATTTTTTTTAACCTAGAGTATAACATAACCAAGCATGCAGCGGAACGTGAACCAGGGCTGCTCTTATGACAGAACACGCGCGCTACCCACTGAGCCACGTGCTCGATTGTCACTTCGCTAACGTTCTCAAACATTATAAATATTCTTACCTAGAATATACATAGAATGTAACATAAGACACTCGAAATGTTTCGAAAGGGATTTTCTGGCGAATGCCTGAATATCCGGCGCAATGCCTCTGAGACACATATTCGAGAAGTCAAATTCACGTAGGCTTTCTAAAAGTATAAAAAGTGTATGAATCCCCTTTACCCGAAATTACCCTTATGATATGTATTTGAGAGAGAATATGTGGTACCTAGAGATTTGACCGTGCGGTTATGGGCACGCAGCTGTGAGCTTCCATCCGGCAGGTAGTGGGTTCGAACCACTGTCGGCAGCCCTGAAGATAGTTTTCCGTGGAATCCCATTTTTTACCGCAGGGAAATGCTGGGGCTGTACTTCGATTAAGGTCACAACCCCTTCCTTCCCACTCCTGTCTCATCGTTGCCACATGTCTTGTCTCTGTTGGTGCGACGCAAAGCATATTGTGAAGGAAAGAATACGTGGTTTAAGAGCAGGCATGAAACAGAACACATCTACTCAAGTCACAGCTCGACTGTACGGAACAGATACAGGTATGTTTTTAAGTTTAAGCACTCATGCTATAGATACAAACCCAATGGACGCACATGTTTATCGTATTAATGTAATCTAATCAGTCAATGTGAAATTTCCTCTGTGTCCTGCTGTTAGAGAGATGAAACAGATTTCACCATAGATCGTCGGTTAACAGATTAGCTATATTTAAGCATTTGTACATTTACAGTCCGACTCGTAGGCTGAACGGTCAGCATACTGGCCTTCGGTTCAGAGAGTCCCGGGTTCGATTCCCGGCCGGGTCGGGGATTCTAACCTTAATTGGTTAATTCCAATGGCATGGGGGCTGGGTGTATGTGTTGTCTTAATCATCATTTCATCCTCATAGTGACGCGCAGGTCGCCTACGGGAGTCAAATAGAAAGACCTGCATCTGGCGAGCCGAACCCGTTCTGGGATATCCCGGCACTAAAAGCCATACGACATTTCATTTCATTGTACATTTACATATCAGAGTCGCTTTTCCTATACATTAAATTTAAAAAAAATATTAATTCTAAATAATCTGTGTCCGCTTCTGTGGTGTAGAGGTGGGTTCGATTCCCACCTCAGCCATCCTGGAAGTGGTTTTCCGTGGTTCCCACTTCTCCTCCAGGCAAATGCCGGGATGGTACCTAACTTAAGGCCACGGCCGCTTCCTTCCCTCTTCCTTGTTTATCCATTCGAATCTTCCCATCCCCCACAAAGGCCCCTGTGCGGCTCCATGGCTAAATGGTTAGCGTGCTGACCTTTGGTCCAGAGGGTCCCGGGTTCGATTCCCGGTCGGGTCGGAGATTTTAACCTTAAATTGTTAATTCCCTTGGCTCGGGGACTGGGCGTTTGTGCTGTCCCGAACATCCCTGCAACTCACACACCAAGCATAACACTATCCTCCACCACAATAAGACGCAGTTACCTACACATGGCAGATGCCGCCCCCCCCCCCGCATCGGAGAGTCTACCTTACAAGGGCTGCACCCGGCTAGAAATAGCCACACGAAATTATCATTACCAAGGCCCCTGTTCAGCATAGCAGGTGAGGCCGCCTGGGTGAGGTACTGATCATCCTCCCAAGTTGTATCCCATGACCCAGAGTCTGAAGCTCTAGGACACTGCCCTTGAGGCGGTAGAGGTGGGATCCCTGAGTCCGAGGGAAAAACCAACTCTGCAGGGTAAACAGATTAAGAAATAAATAAATAATGAAAACCGGTACTAATATACGTTTTTCATTACTTCCCGTCCAATGTTCGTATTTCGGCTATGCTTTTACATTTATGCACTTAAGCAGTAAACTGACGTAAGTTGGCGGCGGCCGCAAACTTCCAGCTTCAGCACTGCTCCACATGACCTGCCTGATCAGGAGTCCTTGTTCGAGTAGACTCTACCTAGAAATTACACACAAAAACGAAAGTGAACGTATCTCCTGAAACACCAGAGAAAATTCACCTGTCTACTCTTATGTGAGACACCGGTATGTACATATACTCTACGTTAAAATTCCTTAGACAAGTAGGAATCAAACTTGGGTTCTCCAGGTAATACACGAGCTGGACATCATTGTTGAGTTCTATTCACTTTATAAAGCTTTGTAAGTCCAATATCGTAATTGTTCTGCAATGAAAATTAGGTCAGAACTCCTACCAAGCTAACTGCTATAGATTGAGGAAAACACGAGGGATGTAAATACAGTAGTGGCGATATTGATAGAATGCAGTATTTAAATAACTAACAAAATTGCATTGCATTCCTTCAACTCAGTCACCCGCAAAGTCTATTTACCTTTTGCCAAATAACAGGAAGCCGTTGGGGACCGTTGGCAAGGCGTTCTATGTTGATGACAGGGACGGAGCGCCCTACTGCGCGGAGTACAGATGCAACGTCAGGAAATCGACGGACTCGGAGGAGTTCCTTCAACTTCGAAAACAGGTCGAAGTCACAAGGTATCATATCTGGTGAGTACGGAGGATGTTCCATGACCTCATTCCGACCCGCACGAAACACCTTGACCTATCGTGCAAACATCCTATACGGTAACACATTCTCGCCACAGGCTTCGCGTAATCCTCGATAACATTCTGATGCATTTTTGCCACGGGGAACCTCGATTTTAATCGACGAACGCTGATCATCTTTTGAAAATATACTTTAGAACGGAGAAATCGACACTCTTCCCTTCAACGCCACACAGCAACAACACTCCCAACTGGATGCGCGTCAAATGCGCACTACACATCGACAAGACCGCCACCTGACTGCCCCCATGCCCGGTCTCCTGCGAGTGTCTGGACTACGTTGCCGGTACTTTATTGACAACCCTCGTATTAATTTATAGGACGAAGAGTAAGGGGCTGAAATAAATTATCAAGGGAAATGTTCGATAAATTTCCAAGATCTTTTAATGACGTTTAAGAATATGCTAGGTAAACAACTGACAGGGACATGATAATACGAACTTTATCTTATTATTATCATGCTCATTGTCATGTCCACTATTACAGAATTATTAAGCATCATTCTAAACTGATAGGGAATCTGCCACCTGAGCACCAGGCCTAAATGCAGATCATTGGTGACTGATTGATTTATGTAAGAGAACTTAATTTACGAACATGGTCTGTGAAAAACACTCACCTTTCCTGTCCGGCAATAACTCTGGGAGTAGGAACGAAACGCAGGCATCCATGATATTTATAGTAATTTCATGCAGACATTTACAACTGTTGACAAGTTATTAGCAATTTGTCACAAACACACACACAGACAAACGCACAGCCCTCTTGGCTGGATAACAGGAGATCACTTCAGAAATTCCCAACTGCATCGTTAAGTGAAAGAAACTGTTCAGGAGACGATGAACATGATTCATAGACGGTCGTAAAATTCTCTCTCACCTTAAAAGAAAAAAATCCATTCTGATTGTTTTAAAGCTAACAGTTGTATGGGATTCAACAGATTACCCCGTTGCTCTACGTGAGTGTTTATATCTCGATCATATTCACGCGATCTCTGTTTTTATGTGAAGTCCGAAGCACAGGGAGGTGATATTTCATTTCAAAAATATCACGTGCATTTGTCGGGGTTCGAACCATGGCCACTTAGTGAAAAGCCAGAGGCAATGTCACTATGGCTATAAGAAATAGAATTTCAACATATAGTACATATCGAAGAGATGTTAAGTACGGAAAGTGACCAAGAAAACACCTATGAGACCCGAACACACAGCCTTCCAATTTTGCGTCGGATGTTATTTCATTTTTATTAATTTTATGATTGTTTTTAACAAAACGGTGATATGGAGATAATAAGTATGAAAATTTGGGACTTCCTAGCTCACCGAAAAGATGGTAAACTCTCTCGGAGAAAAAGAAACAAAATTATTAATAAACGAGAGGAACAATCAAAGAGACAAAAAGGCAAGCAAACAAACAAACAAACAAACAAACAAACAAACAAACAAACAAACAAACAAACAAACAAACAAACAAACAAACAAACTAACTAACTAACTAACTAACTAACAACTACGGAAACCAATAAAATAAAGAGACATAAAGGCAGGCAGGCAAGCAAGCAAGCAAGCAAGCAAGCAAACAAACAAACAAACAAACAAACAAACAAACAAACAAAGAAACAAACAAACAAACAAACAAACAAACAAAAACGAACAAACAAACTAACTAACAACTAAGGAAACCAAAAATAAAGAGGCAAAATAAGCTGACAAAGGCCAGAAAGCCTAATGGATTTTATTGCAAATTAGCACTCACCAACCGACCCTATGAGCAACATTTTCACCCATTTGTACCAGGGACTCGCTGCATATGGAAATCCATTACTAGTATCGCTCATACCTCGGTCACTTTCATACTGTCAAAGCTAATGATAAAAATGAGTAACAAAATTGCTCTAGCAAAAATCAGCCTACGTTTAATAATATTCTTCTTCTACCGCTTTTCCTCACATCCGCAGGGTCGCGCGATGTGTTGTGCAAAATGTGTTGCACATGTGAATCTTGCCCTGTTTTACGCCCGGATGCCCTTCTTGACGCGAACACTATATGGACGGATGTAATCTGTGGTGGTTGGTAGTGTAATGTGTTGTCTGGGTACGAAGAGGAAAGTGCTGGGACAAACACAAACACCCAGACAACAGAGAAGCCAGAAGAAATAATCAGGCGCGATTAAAATCCCTGAACCGGCCGGGAATCGAATCCGGGACCCCCTGATCCAAAGGCCTCAACGCTGACCATTTATCCAAAGAGTCGGGCTTTACAGTAGAAGGATATCTATCGAGTTTTGTTTGTGCATTGCTCAGAATTTATAAATAATTGTATTTCTGTATCGATGATGTCCACAGTAACAAGGAAATGCACTTTTAAGCTTTCCGTTATTTCTGTCTGTCTGTCTGTCTGTCTGTCTGTCTGTCTGTCTGTCTGTCTGTCTGTCTGTCTGTCTGTCTGTCTGTCTGTCTGTCTGTCTGTCTGTCTGTATGAATATTTGTATGCATGCACGTATGAGCATCACGAGAGAAAGTCTGAAGAGAATTGAATGAAAATCGGTATCTGAAGTCGGGTTGAAATACCTTTATTCACGCTGAGTGAAACTGCAGTTTAGGGGAAAATATGAAATTTAATTCTCAACAATCTATGTTATTAGTAGTCTTGTAGATACATACTCCATAACTAAAGTTATATAGAATTAAATATCTGATCATTTATATCTTATAGAGTTTTACCATACCGGCTATCTGGCTCCATGGGTAAATGGTTAGCGTGTTGACGTATGGTCACATGGAACCCGGCTCCGAATCCCGGCAGCGTGGGGAATTTTAACCATCATTGGTTAATTTCGGCGGTGGCAAGGGGGCTGGATGTGTGTGTCGTCTCCATCATCACTTCATCCTCATCACGACGCGTAGGTCGCCTACGGGTGTCAAATCAAGAGATCTGCAACTGGCGAGCCGAACACGTCCTCGGACACTCCCTGCACTAAAAGCCATACGCCATTTCATTTCATTTCCATACCGGCTATGACAACAGAGATTTTTTTATGAAGCTCCACTTTTGTTGCTAAGTCCATATCAACGCGGAACCTCGAGAAAATGTGTAAACAAAATTTAATGAAATCCGTATGCAAATTCAGGGAATGATGCACTGCAGTCTAGGCTATTAAAAAATTTATTCACGCTGCATAAATGGTAGTTTAGGGAAAGGCGACTAAAATTAAATTTTTAGTTACCTATGTTATTGGTCCTATCGAAAAGTACTACATAACAAAAATGTTTTGGAGAATACATTTTCTGATCATTTATGTCCTAAACAGTTTTACCACACGGACTGTTATAACAGAATTCATGAATTTAGTCTTTTGTTACTTAGTTCATACCAAAGTCGGGCATTGCAGATATGGAAATACTGTTCAATACTGGTAACGGTTTTTGTCATGATTATCTTTATGTGTAAAACTGCGTGGTCATCGGTCCACATCGACAAGGATAACTGTAAAGATGATTATAAAAAATGAGAAAATCGTTACGGAACGATCACCTGAGGAACAAGACAAGAAAGAGTCCCTTTATATTACATGCCTTAATATGACAGAGTCTGAGGAAAATTGCATGTGAAGGCCTACAATATTGAAAGCTCATAAAACTGATCAACAATAACATTACATTGATCATTGTTGTAATGTGATTTTTCTCTTCTGCTGCCACTCATCTCTGATAGATGGGTTTACTGCTGCATCGCGAGTAAAACAGCATGCCTCAATATTGCACATGCTATGATTGTCCCGACAATTCTATTCGAAGCAGAATATAAATGAAAGAGTTCGCCACTGTGGTGTAGTGGTTAGTGTGATTCGCTGCCACCCCCGGAGGACCGGGCTCGATTCCCGGATCTGCCACGAAATTTGAAAAGTGGTACGAGGGTTGGAACGTGGTCCACTCAGCCTCCGGAGGTCAACTGAGTAGAGCTGGGTTCGATTCCCACCTCAGCCATCCTGGAAGTGGTTTTCCGTGGTTTTCCACTTCTCCTCCAGGCAAATGCCGGGATGGTACCTAACTTAAGGCCACGGCCGCTTCCTTCCCTCTTCCTTGTCTGTCCCTTCCAATCTTTCCATCCTCGGCAAGGCCCCTGTTTTCCATAGCAGGTGAGGTCGCCTGGGCGAGGTACTTGCCATCCTCCCCAGTTGTATCCCCCGACCCAGAGTCTGAATCTCCAGGACACTGCCCTTGAGGCGGTAGAGGTGGGGTCCCTCGCTGAGTCCGAGGGGAAACCGACCCTGGAGGGTAAACAGATTAAGAAGAAGAAAGTCTAGTTGCCATCTACGTGCACATTCCAAGCACAATATAAATGACAGAAATGATAAAGTTCAAACGAGCAACTTTCCAACAGATCTGTTTTAGGAGGCGTCTGTCTAATTTGACGTGCAAAATTTGACGTTGAAAATCGTAAACGAAAAATGCGTCAAAACAATTAATGCTCTTATGAATTTTAACAACGAAATGATGGTTCATTACGTATGGCTCGTAGCATTTCCAAAGCTACTGGAGTTCATCACGGTAAGCGGTCGACCCAGATTAGCACGTCGAGTTAACAAAATGCTAGCACGCTACTATCCATCATTTTTGTTGTGTTGCGCAGTAGTGTAGTGCGCACCAAACTTGGTCGGCGTTTTGTAGCGAGGTGTGAATGTTCAGCAGTTCTCGCCCGTATCGCAGCAACCAAGAAAATTGCAGATGATGCGAGAAGTGAAAAATGGTAGACTATCACGGGATCACTGAAAGCGCAGGTTATTTTAAGTTGACCCTAATAATTCTGCAGCACAAAACCGCAGAATTTACTTAGAAAACTTAGTATACATCACGGATTTCTAAGAGGGATTCAGATATCATGATTGGAAACGACACGGTCTAATTTGACGTGCCAAATTTGACGATGAAAATTGTAAACGCCAAAACAATTAATGGTTTTATGAATGGTAAAAGCCATCCATTCAAGTTAAGTGCTCTGATAGGCCAGAATCTTCTACTTCCCCTTCGCCTTTTCCCTATTACTGTACTTTGGGGTCGATATTATACGCCGATTAAGCCACATTTCGCCGGTCCCATGCTTCAGTGGTAGCGTGTCTGCCTCTTGCCCGGAGGCTGCGGGTTCGATTCGCTGCCAGCCCAGAGATTTTTATCTGGATCGGAAGGCTGGTTCGAAGTCCAGTCAGCTTATGTGATTATAATTGAGGAGCTATCTAACAGTGAGTTAGCGGCCCCGGTTTACAGAGCCTAGAATAACGCCGAGATGATTCGTCGTGCCGACAGAAAGTCGCCTCGTAATCTGCAGGCCTCTACCCAGAGCAGCGGTCGCTTGTTAGGCCAAGGCCCTTCATGGGCTGTTGCGCCACGGGGTTTGGTTTGGTTTCGTTTAAGCACCGTTTCACGGCCGGATGCCTTTCAAGAGGCCAGTCCCGTGTGGAAGAATGTATTCAGTAATGCAAATGTCTTAATTGGTTGGAAGTGTAATATGCAAATGAAGATGTGTATTAAGACACACGCGAACAAACAATCCCTGAGCTGGAGGATTTAACCAGACATAGCTTAAAATATTTGGCCCGTCTGGGAAGAATACCCGCAACTCTGAACTGCAGGCAACTATGCTGACGATCTGGACACACTAGCCAAGAACTATACATACTCCGATAGATGCAACGAAAAAGAAAACGAACAAAGAAACAATCCAAACCAAATACAAAGAAACAAAACACACTAACAAAGGAACAAACGAGGAAACAAACAAAACAATGAAACAACTAGAGGATCAATCAGAGAGACAAAAAAGCAAGAAGGAACAGAACAAGGTAAACAAACAAAATAACAAAGAAGCAACTAAGAGAAAAAACAAAAAGTAAAAGGAACAAAAATAAAACAGTCTTAAAAGATCTATCAAAGAAACAAAGAGACAAAACAAACACGCAAAGATACAAACAAAACAAAATAAGAAACAAAACTTAACAAAGAAAAAACAAACAATGAAATAAAAACAACGAAACATCGAGACGAACAATCAAAGAGACAAAGAAACAAAATAACAAACGAAAATCAAACAACGAAACAACCAGATGAACAATCAAAGATACAAAAACGCACCACACGGAAACCGCCGAAAGATATCCTCAGGGCTGCTGATAGTGGGGTCCCTTATGCAAGCTTACAACCGCGCGCCCCTAACCACACAGCCAATTCACTCTGTAAGTATCATCTATTTTGTCGGCTTAATACCAAATGTGTCACCAGAGATCTTCTGCATGGCGACATCGTACGAAATGGAGTAGCCAATGGATTATTTTCTCCTTCAAATATTTGACTACCTCTGTTGGATTTGAGCCCGCAATTTTGGGGTCTGCTTGCCAACATTTCACCACTGCTCCATAAAGGGAGCTATTTCATAACTAATTGAAAAGTAGACTACGCACCGGGAAACAAGGCGGCATACTAAGCGCTTTCATTCCTTACCCTGATGGAGTACGAGGGGCGTCCTAGAGGGGGACACCTCTCACAGGCGAGTTGGCCGTGCGGTTAGTGGCGCGCAGCTGTGAGCTTGAATTCGGAAGACAGTGGGTTTGAACCCCCCTCTTGGCAGCCCTGAAAATGGTTTTCAGTGGTTTCCCATTTTCACATCAGGCAATTGCCTGGGCTGTACCTTAATTAAGGTCATGGCCGCTTCCTTCCCCTTCTAGGCCTTTCCTGTCCCACCGTTGCCAGAAGACGTATCTGTGTCGGCGCGACGTAAAGCAAACAGCAAAAAAGAAAAAAAGTTTTCATTCCATAAACTTAATGGGTATGGCGGGCCTCCAAGAAGGAGACGCATTCTGGTGGTGGTGGTGGTGATTCATTTTTAAGAGGAAGTACAACTGGGCAACCATTATCTATTAACACTAATCAGAGGGAAGAAATGGAGTGGTTCCGACACTTCGAAAACTGAGGGTATCGGCCAAAGAAAGAAAAGAGCCATAAAGGGCGTGAAAATAAAAGACTCCTTAGGCACCAGAAACCTAATTCCGTCGGGGTCGAAAAATAAGAAGAGTTGACCAGGGGAGGTCAGATAGGATAGATAAAAGTGAGGAACCTGGCACAAGTAAGTGGAAATAGTGCCGGGGCACGGGTAGTGGACCCCTGGTCACCAACCCACACTTCCAACTTAAGAGCCCTTACAGGCCGTTTTAGTAAATAAAGGGTACAGTCCTCTGCACATGGATATGGGAGCATTTATAGGTTGTAGTAAGGATGTAAAGGACAGGGCATATACATCTCTGGTAAGACCCCAACTAGAGTATGATTCCAGTATATGGGACCCTCACCAGGACTACTTCATTCGAGACTGGAAAAATATCCAAAGAAAAGAAGTTGGATTTGTTCCGGGTGATCTCCCACAAAAGAGTAGCCTTATGAAAATGTTGCGAAGTTTGGGCTGGGAAGACTTGACAGAAAGGAGGCGAGCTACTCGATAAATTGGTATGTTTCGATCCGTCAGTAGAGAGATGGTGTGGAATGTCATCAGCAAACGAATAATTTTGAGTGGTGCTTTCAAGGTAGGAAAAGTATTAAAATAAAGTTGGAATTCAAGAGGAAACATTCGGGCAAATATTCATTTATAGGAAGAGGAGTTAAGGATTGATATAATTTACCAAGGGAGTTGTTCAATAAATTTCCCAATTATTTACAATTATTTAAGAAAAGACTAGGAAAACAATAGATAGGGTATCTTTCATCTGAGCGACCGCTCAAATGCAGATCAGTGGTAATTGATTGATTGATTGATTGATTGATTGATTGATTGATTGATTGATTGATTGATTGATTGATTGATTGATTGATTGATTGATTGACAGGGGAAGATACGCCTTGTCTCAGGCCAAGGAGACTTGAATTGGTGAAGGACATGCTCGGAGAAGGTGAGATGGTTGCCGGCCTGTGGCCTACACTAGGAACTGTCCCGGCATTCGCCTTAGTGCAGGAGAATGGGAAACCACGGAAAACAATTCTCAGGAGAAATGATGGTGGGACCAGCCCAACACTTCCCGAATGGAGAGCTCTGTTTCAAGCCCAGCTGCTCGGTGGAAAATAAACCAACACCATTCCGCACTTGATGCCTTACTCCTTGGCTGGACGGTCAGCGTTGAGATGGTCCCGGGTTAGATAACCGGCCGGGTCGGAGCATTTAATCTCGTCTAATTAATTATTCTGCCTCAGGAACTGGGTATTTTTGTTTCTCCCAACCAGCGTTGCCGACCTACGAAAATTGAAAAAAACGTATAGAAATCAAAATAAACCGTATTCTTTATTATAAAACCGCACAGTATTAATATTCACCCAAATATACTAAAATTAAATAGAATGCGTGCAATAATAGCAAGTAGCAATAATATCAGGCCGGCACCGTTGAGTAGGGATAGCCTGCCTGCCTGTTACCCGAAGCCCCGGGTTCGATTCCCGGCCAGATCAGGGATTTTTATCTGGATCTGAGGGCTGGTTCGAGGTCTACTCAGCCTACGTGATTAGAATTGAGAAGCTGCCTGACGATGAGATAGCGACCCCGGTCTAGAAAGCCAAGAATAAAGGCCAAGAGGATTCGTCGTGCTGACCACACGACACCTCGTAATCTGCAGGCCTTCGGGGTGAGCAGCGGTCGCTTGGTAGGACAAGACCCTTCAGGGCTGTAGTGCCATGGGGTTCGTTTTTTAAATCAATAATATCAAATAGGTATACTCTACTGAAACGTATTTTGGAAGTAAGAAAATGCAACATACACACTTTGCCCTTTCTTGACATGTTGGATTAGGAAGCAGCCACTTCCTATACTGTCTGTACTCTCTCATGACTGCCTGTACTTTTGTTTCCTTCTGGACGTTTTCAAAAAAGTTTCAATTTTTTGGGTGTCAAAGGACCTGCCTTATTTTTGGAATCAGAAGTCAACCGCATCTTTATTTATTTAACGTTCAAAATAAACGCCAAATAAAATAATAAATAATTAATTCATAGTAAGCTAACTAACAAGAAATTGAAGCACTGAACTGTCACGCAAAATAATTTGTAAGTACATTACAATATAATTCGTAATTTTGACGAAATCACGTTATCCACAATACTTACAACTAGATGCTGCACTGTTACATGTTTCATATTACACCACACTTGACGATTGGCGGAGGTCGGTGAGGGCTGATTCGAGAGTATGACTGTAAACAAATGTAGGACTACGAGATCTCCAGCTGATAAAGTTTGAAGTAGGTAATCCCGGCCGCAGAGTGAAACAGAAAAATCCCACGTGTCAGACTATTCAGGCGCTCCATTGGTTGACCTGAAACCAGCTGAAAGGTGAATCACAACATTCAAAGCTTGACAGTCTCCTGGAGAAATGGAGGCCACGTCAAACAAGACCAGGAAATGAGGTATGCTCAAATAGGAGAAAAATAATTTTGCATACAAAATCTGAAATTCTCGAATAATAAAAAAATGCATTTAAAATGTTCATAGAACGTTTGACTTTCGAACCGTACATAGGGGGTAGAAAACCGATGGTCCGAACACTCCCTTCTCCATATTCACACAAACACCTCACTAACAATCACCATAGAAACACTCTACAGTGATTACATCCCTCCATATGGGGTTGGCGTTAGGAAGGGCATACGACCGTAGAACAGGGCCAAATCCACATGTATACACAGTTCGCACTCGCGACTCTCCAGGTGTGGGAAAAGCGGTAGAAGATAATAATGCTATTTGTTTTACGTCCCACTAACTACTTTTTAAGGTCTTCGGAGACGCCGAGGTGCCGGAATTTAGTCCCGCAGGAGTTCTTTTACGTGCCAGTAAATCTACCGACACGGGGCTGTCGTATTTGAGCACCTTCAAATACCACCGGACTGAGCCAGGATCGAACCTGCCAAGTTGGGGTTAGAAGGCCAGCGACTTAACCGTCTGAGCCACTCAGCCCGGCAGCGGTAGAAGAAGAAGTAGAAGAAGAAGAAAACCATTCCACACTAGATATCCACGTTCCTTCACTCACATCGTTTCCCCCACTCTTCTGGTCTGAAGTAGAACACAACTTTGGCAGTTCGGACGAAATATTAAGTTTTCATCTGACGGTACAATTTATTTCAGGAACAAGAGCCATCTAAAACGTAAACTGAAGGGAACTACTTCATAGGATCAGCGGATTTCTCCCATCAGAGATCCTATCCAAAATATTCCCTCACCTCTTGTCCATAAGATAAGTGCTGCCAACAATAAGCCGCAAGGGAAATTATACAAAGTTTGAGAATATCCCTGGTGTGCATCATGTCAAACGTCCATCTGATTAATGTACGAACTGACTGTCATGAAAAATGAGAGCCTGTCACGATTTCGACCCTAGCTCCATTTATCGTGCTGTTACTCAGGAAAGGGTTAGGTCGTACCGCGTGCCGTCCGCCATTACGGATGTTAGCACTTCACCTGGTTGCAGAATGAAATTATAAGCAACTCGCAAAAAGAGCTTTGAACAAAAACTCAGACTATTACAAGAACGTATGATATTTGTTCTAATCATTTAGAAGGATACTACTCTCCGAAAACCGTAGAAGTAGTTAGTGGGACGTAAAGCAAATAGCATTATTATGATTATTAAAGGATACTACTACTAATGATGATGGTGATGATGATTATGCTTGTTATGTAAAAGGACCTAACATCTAGGTCATCGGTCCCTAATGGTACAAGGTGAAACTACATGTATTAAAGCTAAGTTATTAAAATTTATCGACTGACTATAATTTAAACCAAATTATGATGGAAAAATTGACTATGAATTTAAAATAATCAGTGAATCTAATTCACAAAGCATTATTTTCGTATAAAATGAAATAAAAATGATTAAAATGGAATGAAGCGTTGCTTTGAAGTGAAATCATATATATAACTCAAATGAAAAGTAAAAAATAGAAAAGACACATTACAACCAGAGACAGACAGCGAGAAGGACTCTCTGCTTTGCTTCTTTGCTGTGAACTTGACAAGGTGATGAAGGACTGGCGACGGGAAGTGAAAGGAGTGGATGGAATACGACTGCGGTGCGAGTAAAAAGGAATACGGATAGATTTCCTAGCATTCGCAGACGATATTGTGATACTGTCGGAACCATTAGAAGAGGCGGTTAACCAAAACACGCAACTGCAGAGACAAGTGGCTAAAGCAGACCTACAGATCTCTATCGAAAGACACAGTATACGACAAACACCAAGGCAGCTCTTAGATGGATGGAAAAAGGAGAAAGGAAAATTTAGAAGGTGGAGAAATTTAAATACCTAGGAGAATGGACAGAAACTGGGCTGACAGAAAAAGAAATAACGGGAGCTTGAACAAACAAAAACTAACTCTGAACGTCTACAATAAGAAGAATTTTTAAATTAATGCAAAATTGAGACACTACCATACAGGTATCCATTCTGCGGCCGTATACGTATCAGAAATCTTAACCTGGTAAGAACAGGAGTACTTACGAGATTATAAATGGGGAAACGAAAAATTCTCAGGAAGATATTGGGACCGCTAAGAACAGAGGACGGTCAATTTAGAAAATCTCGCACATCATACGGAAAAGGAGGGTGTTCTCCGGGCACATCCTGGGGGTTAACACTGTTAATATTACAGTTTATTGCAGGGCCTCTCAGAGTGCATGCGCGTGGTGCATGCACTGTGCACGGTGCAAAAGACGACTTGGCTTGGTTGACCAGAGTGCAGACCCCCACTCCTCGATTTGGAACAATAGCGCTTACTCTCTCTTTCCGCACGCCTGTCTCGCTCGCTCCGCCTGTCTCCCTCTGCCCCACTTGCGCCGTAGCGCTCCAAATCCGGGCTGAGTTGAGCCGAGTATAGCCGAGCTTAGCCGAGCTTAGCCGAGTAGCCCAGAGACGAAGCGTTGATCCGAGTCATGGCGAGCGGCACCGATGCACAGTGCACGGAGCTCTTGCGCCTCGCTCTGCACGCGTGAGATTTTGGGCGTTTGAGAGGCCCTGGTTTATTGTGAACAAGAGAACCAAAGTACGCTAGATCCAAGCGGTACAAAGAGATCTAGAAAAAATGGGAATACAGAAACCAGAGAGATATACAACAGAGTGATTTTTAAATAAAAAATCAGGGGTGCACATATTTTCAGGACAGAACTAAGCCCAGAACAGAATCATCGTTGACAGAAGAGCGAAATAAGGTTGAAAAGTATGAGAATTAAAGAAGATTGGACAAGGAGACGACGAGAAGAAACGAAACATATGAATTAACGTGGTCCTCAGTTGTCCGAGAACGAAAAGAAAAAGATAGTAAATAGAATAAAAACGTAGTTAACAATAAAATTAAAATAAAAAAACAAATAGAACACTTACTTTTAAACACGATAAAACAGGCCACTATCCTTCATATATCAGATTAAGAAGTCTATTCGCTGCGTAGAATGAGGTAGATGGTACTCGGAAGTTTCAGACTACGAGGCAGATCGGCCAGGTATACGCACTCCGTACGAATGTGTGCTACGATCAAATGACCGCCGCAAGTACACACCGTTGGAAGAAGGGCGGGGGTGGAGGTTCTCCCATCAGTGAATAGGAGTGCGTTGCTGTACCGATACGAAGACGACATACTACCACTGCTTCTCACTAGAAACCAGAAGGGAATTCTTCCATACCTTCGTAGTGCCTTTAATCGTTCCAGCTTATTTGAAAGACGAGTGTAATACTACTTTTCAGACGAGTCAAACTTCTGTGAACAGTACCTAATTAACGTACAAGCTTTGTATGCACAATTTCTCTTAGTTCTGATAACTTTCATGCCTACTTCAACAGTAGGCTCGAAAAAATTATTTTCCCAGTTTCCAAAAACCCAGTATTAGTAGAGTGTGCGTGGTAATGATGAAACAGTGAAAATAGTGCAGAGGAGACATACACTCTTGTCACTCTGACTCTTCAAAGAATGAGGGAATGGGTGGTAATAATAATAATAATAATAATAATAATAATAATAATAATAATAATAATAATAATAATAATAATAATAATAGAAATAATAATAATAATAATAAATGGACTGGACAAAGTAGCACTTAAGGAACGAGTACACAAACTCGAAATAGCCTATCAAATGTCGCGCTCGATCTACAACAAAAAATGCCTGTCCCGAAATACTAAACTACATCATTATGAAACTGTTCTGAAGCCAGTAGTTATGTATGCAGCTGAAACTCTATCCCTAAATGATAATAAAGGACTCCACGAAGAACTGGAGAAAAGAGAACGCAAAATCATCAGAAGTATCATGGGATCCAATTACAAGAATAGCACCCATTATAAAAAATCCCACCGGGCGAGTTGGCCGTGCGTGTAGAGGCGCGCGGCTGTGAGCTTGCATCCGGGAGATAGTAGGTTCAAATCCCACTATCGGCAGCCCTAAAGATGGTTTTCCGTGGTTTCCCATTTTCACGCCAGGCAAATGCTGGGGCTGTACCTTAATTAAGGCCACGGCCACTTCCTTCCAACTCCTAGGCCTTTCCTATCCCATCGTCGCCATAAGACCTATCTGTGTTGGTGCGACGTAAAGCCCCTAGCAAAAAAATAAAAATAAAAAATCCAACAAAGAAGTGTAAAAATTACAGAAACAATCTGTAAGAGAGGGGCGCGAAATTACGGTCATCTCAAACGAATGGACGGAAACAGACTGACTAATCAGAATCAGATCTTTCACTTTTTTTACTCCAAACCCAAAATCACAATGCCCTGGTTTATGAACACCAAGGAAGACCTCCAAATGCTGCATATAAAACTCGAAGACGCCTTTAACAGAGATCTCTTCCGCAAATAGATACTGACGAATGGGTTCAGGCGAGACAAGTAGCTGGACAGAGGAACGCAAGCTGGCGCACTCACAGAGAATGAGGGAATTCTGGGATCAAAAGAAAGCGAAGTAAACTGCCAAATGTAAAAGACTTAACGTGGTCCTAGATGGCCCCAACGATGATAATAATAATAATAATAATAATAACAAACATACACACACACACACACACACATGTTCATTATAGACTTATGCCTTCCAGCTTTCAGTCTGAAAACCTCACTGAATTTACAAACCGCCGCCACAATCCTCTAGTTGTAACTACTAGTTCTGTAACGTCGTTTATTACTATGCCTTTTTCTTTCTTTCTTTCTTTCTTTCTTTCTTTCTTTCTTTCTTTCTTTCTTTCTAAATCCGTTTACTCTCCATGGTTGGTTTTTCCCTCGGACTCAGCGAGGGATCCCACCTGTGCCGCCTCAAGGGCAGTGTCCAGGAGTTTGAGGCATTGGGTCGGGGTATACAACTGGGAAAGAGGACCAGTAACTCATCCAGGCGACCTCATCTGCAATGCTTAGCTGTGGTCTTGTCTGTGGATGTGAAGACTGGAAGGGATAGACAAGGAAGAGGGAAGGAACAGGCCGTGGCCTTAAGTTAGATACCATCCCGGCAATTGATGGATGGCTGAGGTGGGAATTGAACCCCCTCTACTCAGTTGACCTCCCGAGGCTCAATGGACCCCGTTCGACCCCTCATACCACTTTTCAAATTTCGTGGCAGAGCGCAGAATCGAACCCGGGCCTCCGAGGGTGACAACTAATCATACAAACTACTACACCACAGAAGCTAACTTATTTTTATGCCTCGTATCCTTACATCGTTAGAAACTGAGTCTAACCATCGTTATCTTGGTCTCCTCTACTTCTCTTACCTTCCATAGCAGAATCTATCATTCCTATCCTCTTGCATTCGCCTCACCTGACCCCATCACCGACACCGGTTTATGCGTAAAGCTTCATCCATCAAGTTCATTCCTATATTTCCCTTTAAGTTATCTGCTCATTCCGAGTACATTCCTGCCATTGTGTCCACCCGTTTGTATGAGCAATCATTCTTGCTACTTTTATGTATGTTAATTCCAATTTATGAATATAATATCCTGAGTCCACCCACCTTTCAATCCCGTAAAGCAAAGTTGGTCTGAAAACAGACAAATGTAAAGCTAGTTTTGTACGGGAGCTGAGTTCCTTCTTACAGAATACTGTTGATCACAACTTCAAGCTCACTACACTAGCTTTGTTGCACCTTTATTGAATCTCACATACTATACTACCATCTTGGAAAAAAACGCATCCTAAATACTTGAAATTATGTACCTGTTCAAGCTTTGTATCCCCAATCTGATATGCAATGGATTTCTTACCTATTGACAGTGTTAGTAACGCTTATTTTCATACCATACTCACTGCACCTATTTTCACGTTCCAAGATATTTCACTGCTGGCTTTCGGCACAATCTACCATCTACAATCTGCTGACACATCTCGAACTTACTGAATCACTGCTGACATTAAATAGCCTTCAGCAGATGATCCATGTCAACTACGAACAACAAAGGAGAACTATTTCAGCTTTGTCTAAACTCTGTAAGTACCATGAACCAAGAACTCACTCTACCAGCAATTCTCACTGCAGCTCAATTGTCAACATAAATGCCTTTGATCGATTTTAATAATCTACGTAATCCCATAGTCCGCCAGTATTCTCTAGATCTATGAACTTAAAAATAAACCAGACAAATGCTGGGGCTGTACTTCAATTTCTTTTTTTGCTATTTGCTTTATGTCGCACCGACACAGATAGGTCTTATAGCGACGATGGGATAGGAAAAGACTAGGATTGGGAAGGAACCGGCCGTGGCCTTAATTACGGTACAGCCCCAGCATTTGCCTAGCGTGAAAATGGGAAACCACGGAAAACCATCTTCAGGGCTGCCGACAGTGGGGTGTGTGTACAGCCAACTAAGGCCACGGCCGCCTCATTCCCACTCCTAGCTGTTTCCCCTCCCATCGTCACCATAAGACCTATCTGTGTCGGTGCGACGTAAAGCAAACTGTAAATAATAATACCGCATGGATTTTTAATGACTCTCCGTGTGCACACCCATTCTTTGTATAATAAAAGTAAAGAATTTAATAATAATAATAATAATAATAATAATAATAATAATAATAATAATAATAATAAATCTTCTCACGAGTGGCACATACAGTATAGTCTACTACCCCCACCTACAGGGAGACGTATTAGCAGAAAATAACATATTGCACATCTCTGTTCATTACACTTCTAACGAAAATTCCACCCTAAAAGCTTGTATACAGCTTAACTGTGCACGAGATCTCTTTTTTATTTTTTTTATTTTGCTGTTATGTCCACCGCAAACTGCATTTGTCTCTGTAATGATTAACGCTCCACGGTACCAATGTACAAGATTAAGTTAGTGTCGGACTAGTCGCATAACAGAAAATGGGGAAATGGTAACTTTCAACATGATTATTTAATTGCACTGCATTTTGATGTTTACCGCGCCAGTTGAAAGTTCGCTGTAAACCATGGATTAGGAAACGAAGCTTTGTTCTCCCTAAAAAACAGAAAGGTAAGGCAAACAATAAAAGCAGAAGCTATGTGAGCACACAAAGAATGGGTGTGCACACGGAGAGTCATTAAAAATCCATGCGGTAATGATTTACGGCGGTGTGGCTCTGTGCAGGGCACAGCTGTTCACGGGCATACGTTACAGCGAACACCCATTATCAGCGTGTTAACAAGTTTATCTCCATTCTCCTCCCCTTTCTCGCGTAATGGGAGAAACTGAGACCTACTTCTCAGCACACTGTCTAAAGATTCAGCAGAAAGAAACGGATATTTCAGGTGGCAGACAGCGAATAATTGTATTAAGCCGTGTAAACGAACTAAAGACAAACGTAAAGTATTATCAAAGAAACCTAAAGTGGGGAAATGCACCTCAATAAACAAAATATAGTCGAAAGAGTTTATTGTGACATCGCTTTAAAAGATGTATTGCATATAACGGCGAAAACTATCGGTCTCATCTGAATCCTACATAAGCAAACTATTTTAAAAATCCTTTATTACGCCATTTCTTATTACGACATATCGTATAAAACGGCATATTTGCATCAATTTTCGAGTACATTTATCGACTCTAACGTCCAATATTAATTTTTGTTTTGTTACACGTTTGGGGATTGTAGACAACAATGTAAAGTTTCAAACTCTTTTTTTTCATTGGATTGTAGAATTCAAATCAGTCTGTCTGTTAAATAGTGAAAGCAAGAATAGCTGTATAAATGTCGCAAAAGAAAGGGAAAGTGATTACTGACTAATAATGAAGAAAATTCACAAATTATATGGCGATTACAAAATGGGAAAACAAACGTTAGCATCGCGAAGGAATTGTGTATATCACACCGAACAATTTTTACAACTTGGAAGGACAGAGAGGGCGTCTCATTTATTATTTAAGATCATGTGCGATATTACGGACCAGTTTACACTGCTGCTATTTTGCTGGCATATTATTTATTGTTTGTAAACATTACAAGAAACATTCCTCTCAGTATCACTCCGCAAATACAGTACTTATTTCTCTTATAATTTCTGAGGTTTTAAATATAAACTATTAATTAACCACGTATGTGTGCTGCCTAAAACTTACAGATGTGACATTTTTAACAACAACAAAAAACCCGCTTTGTGCGAATATCGTCTATAACGAACGTTATTAGCCGTCCCTTCGTAGTCGTTATAATCAGTTTCGACAGTGTTGCCTTTATGAAATACATTTTTGTATGTTTATAAAACACTGAGGAGTGAAATTTGATGGTAGAAGAATATATTGTATTCGATTTGCTGATGACATGGTCCTAATGGCAGAGGGTAAACGAGCTATGATGGCGATGCTAACAGATCTAAATGCTGTCTGTGAAGAATTTGGAATTAGAATTAATAAGAAAAAGACAAAATGTATGCTGATAAACACAAGAAAAGTCAAGACAATCATAAATTTAGGGCAGGAAATAATAGAAGAGGTCGATGCTTTCAAATACTTGGAAAGTGTAATAACAGAGGACATGAGGTGCAGTCGAGGGGTAAAAACTCGTATTGCTATTGCGAAGGAAGCATTTAACAAGATTAGTAGACTTTTTGTGGGGGCATTGATAGAGACATGAGGAAGCGATTCGTGAAGTGCTTTGTATGGAGCGTGGCAATATATGGAGCTGAGACATGGACATTGGGAAAAGAGGACGAAAGTGAACTACAAGCATTTGAGATGTGGATTTGGATGAAAATGGAACGTATACAATGGATAGAAAAAGTAAAGAATGAAGAAGCCTTGAGAAGAGTTGGGGAAGAGAGAAATATATTAAAAGTAATATAGAAGAGAAAGCACAGTTGGATTGGTTATTGGATGAGGAGAGATTGCTTGCTTGTAGATGCTATAGAAGGAACGGTAAATGGAAGAAAGACAAAGAGGGAGGAGAATATATCAAATGCTGGACAATATCAGGATAGAATACAAGAATGAGGAAACAAAGAGGGTGGCAAGAGAGAGGATTGCGTGGAGGGCTGCCATGTGAAGACCTGCCATATGGCAGAACACATCATGAATCACCACTGATCTACATTAAGGACAGTCTCCCACAGGTGGAAGATTCCCTATGTGTAGTTTTAAAAAATGGTGTCAAATTTCTCTATCGGATAATGAAATGATCGTAAATATGTCTTTCACATTTCTCGGTCATGGCCATCCATCAACGGCTGCTAATGACCACCAGCCCTCAGCCTGTACGGTTGCTAGGTAACAGTTACGTCACACAGTTTATTACATAACACTACTATATTTGTTTACATACATTTTCAGACGATCCCAGCTCTAAAACATATTTATGTCAAAATACGTTGTTCTGAAGGTAACAGTCTTCCCATCTTTGCAAGCGAACGCGGACTACTAACTACAGCGTGTGAAGGGAATGAAAGAATGCGAGCCATCCAGCCCCGTGAGCCACGAGAGTGGGGGAAGCCAACAAGGCAGCCGCCCGACCTCAGCTCAGCTGCGCGCGAGCGGTCAGGTTTTATACGAAAAAACCTGTTAGGCACATCTTAAGATGTGATCGAATTTCAGTGTAATATGCAATTGAGTAGTGTCTGTTCCAAATGTGTTATTTCTATTCTTTTTAAAATGGGCATTTCTTGCACATACATTGCAGTAGTTCAGTACTATCGAATGCCATGTGCACTGCTGAAGAAAGGTGTAATTTTTGTGTTAACACACCCCTCGCAACATGATCCGGGTCAAAAGGTCCCATATGTATTGTGAACATCGGTGTGCGTTTAGAATAACTGAATGAATGTCGGAAACAAACGAGAAAATATTCCCTTTCAAAAGGTCGTATTTCATATGGGTTTTCATTGTCGAATTTAAAGTATGAGGGGTATACCTGACAAGGAGGCCTATATGTGGTGATACTTGTTAGCAGGCAGACAGCAAAGACACGGTATGACACAAGGCACTCGTAGTTTGGATGCACTTTGCTGTGATCACTGCACGTTCGTACCTTTGTGTACTAATAGTGACGTAGATCTCTCTGTTGATATTTTGTGATAACGTACTTTAATGCGTTAGTGGAACGTATGTAACAAACATTATGTAATGATCACACGCAGACATTGGGAAAATGCAGATTCTGATTGACTGAAATAAGCTGTGGGTGACATTGAGCAGGAACGGATTGTGATAACATTGAACATGATGTCAAGTGCCATGTTCATTTGTTAAAAAGTGTACAACTTATCCCAAATTGTTAAAAAAGTAGGTAAATCTATGGTGTATTTGTTGTTGTTTCGTTCTCTGCTATTTCCTCATTCCCATTCGAAGGGGGTCATTTACGATGTTTCTGGGCAGTAAAGGGCTATTTGTGTGGTACCCGATCAAAAGGAGCTATTTCCATTTTGTTTATATTTATACTGACGTTAATATTAACGACCGAACTCTCATCGTGTACATTTGCGATCACAGCATATTTCTAAACCATACCCGATCACGTGGGTTTTATTATACGTTTCTTGCGTTTTTCCACAACTTCCTTATGCTGGAAATAGGAACTTTTGGACAGACACTCCTCAATTGTGGGTTGTAGGTGTCGATTGGTTGGAGTTCTAAAGCCAAATCGTAATCCACAATTCGAGCCTGTTGGAATGTGTATCATACCTATGCGCTAGTGCAAGTCTATGTACTTCTCCGTATACTTTGTACTGACGTTCTCTCAAGGGTCTCCAATCAACGTCCGAATACGGTGATGGAGAGATTTTTTAAGGACTTCATCATGTTCTCAAGCTCCCAAGACAAGTGCAAGGGTTTCTGTTTCACTATGGCAAAAATGTGGAACCGGTACCAGAGCCGGAAGTATCGGTTCTCAAATTATTGGAAACAATTACATCCGGTACCATTACTGGTTCAGGACGCAAACTTTGGGCTCGGAAGACTTGGAAGTAAGAAGACAAGATGCTCAATTAAGTAGAATGTTTCGAGCTGTCAGCGGAGTAATGGCGTGGAATGACATTAGTACACGAATAAGCCTGAGTGGTGTTTTTAAAAGTAGGAAAGATCACAATATGAAGACAAAGTTCGAACTCAAGAGGACAAATTGGGGCAAATATTCATTTATAGGCTGAGGAGTAACGGACTGGAATAAATTATCAATGGAAATGTTCGATAAATATCTAAGTTCTTTGAAAATGTTTAAGAAAGGGCCAAACAATTGACAGGGAATATGCCACCTGGACGAAACCACTACATGCAGATCATTGATGACTGATTGATTGATAAAACACGTAAGTGGAATGCATGTCAGACTAACCTAGGAGCGGTGTGATCTGGTTTAATGTAATAATGTATTATTTCTGTTCAATACTGTAGTTTCAGTGTTTTTAATACTTCTTGTGCAGAAATAGCACATCATCACATCTGGTAGCCCTGGCAATGCACTACCAATATGATGGCAATTAGCTTCGATGTGGGTAACCAGTATAGTTGAGTGGGAGGTTTTCTAGAATACAAATTATAAATAAATAATTGTGTGTGATGTACAAGTAATACATAATTTATTAAATTTCGCCGCCCGCTTGTGAGGTATTTGTACTATGAATTATGAGAACCGATTAAACTGACGATCAATATTTTCGGAACGTAATAAGCAGAGTTGGGAATTAACGGACTAAAAGTAATCAAATTAGTTTGAGAATAATTTTTAAGTCATTTTATTTGTAATCGTTACTTATTATAAAATGTAATTTATTTATTTATTTATTATATATAGCCTATGGAGGGCCATGTTAAACTAATAATAATAAGTTTAAATAAGTGTAAAAGATAACAAAGGCATAAACAACAATATTAAGTATCAACAATAAAGTAATAAATACATTTTGTTTGCAGTATGCTTTTTGAAAGAGAATCGTAATAGTCACATTCTAGTAATATACAGGTGACCCAAAAGTCCATTAACATCTGACGAGGTAAAAATTCACAGAATATTGGAGGTAGAGAAGTAATCATTAATACACATGATTGGCATAAGATGGGGTTTTATTGACACCAAAAAAAGTATACAACAAAACCAACATATGGCACTTCGTACGATACATAGGCAATCATAATTTCAATCGAGGTTTAGCAAAAACTATGTTCTTTGAAACACATGCGCAACATGTCGGTCGTCATTCATCGACAATACCTGTAGTCGAGGGACAGTTTTGTGAACAGCACTGTCAGCATGTCCATTGATATGATGAGAAATTGGCGTCGAACGTTGTCTTTTAGCATTCCTAATGAGGTTGGAAGATCGTGGTAGACTTGCGACTTCAGGTCTCCCCACAACCAATTATCAAATGGATTGAGGTCGGGGGACCAGGTAGGTCAAGGATGACATGCCACGATTGCAGATGCATCTGACGCCCTCTCTCACGACAGCTCCTTTCATACCGTACACGAGTTAACTGACGTGTTGCTGTCCAGCGCCATCTGTTGGCCTGATTGTACACTTGTTCTTGGTGTCAATAAAACCCCATGCCATGCCAAGTATGTGTGTCCATTAGTACCTAGTGTGTTTCTGTCCAGCGCCATCTGTTGGCCTATTTGTACACTCATTCTTGGTGTCAATAAAACGGCATGTTATGTCAGGTATGTGTGTCCATTAGTAACTGATGTGTTGCTGTCCAGCACCATCTGTTGGCCTGTTTGTACACTCGTTATTGGTGTCAATAAAACTCCAAATCATGTTAAGCATGTGTGTCCATTAGTAGCTGACGTGTTGCTGTCCAGCGCCATCCGTTGGCCACTTTGTGTACTTTATTTTGGTCAATAAAACCCCATGTCGTACCAATCATGTGTGTCAATTATTACTTCTTTACCTCCAATATTCCGAGATGACTTTGGGTTACCCTGTATATAAACATTGCATGAAGCAGAAACGGGGACAATTAAGTAATGATGAGGATGGAAGTCCATACATACTGTACCATTCATAAAATGGCCTTATTGGCCTGCAAGGGGAATGCTTTGCTATTTATAATTCTGACTTTTAATACACACAGACATGAGCGTAAATCAATCAAAGGAGAACAAGAAGGCTCCATTTTGACTTTCTACAAAATAAATTAGTCCCGTTTCCTGACACGGGATCGGTGATGAGGTGAGATGACAGTACATAGCATGTTTTTACGCCTGTCACCAACCTCAGTTGAGGAGCTAATGAAGATCAAATTAATTAATGGCGTGTGGCCTGCTATAGATCTTGCGAGTTGACGCCGTACAGGTGACCTGCGCGTCTGTGAGGATGAATTCTAATTATGAAGACAGCATACACGCCCAGTTCCCGAGCCATGGGAATTATGCAATGAAGGTTGAAATCCCTACCCCAGCCGGGAATCGAATCTAGGGCCCTCTGGACCAAAGGCCAGCACGCTAACCATTTAGTCACGGATCCGAATATTAAATTAAAGATAGTGAATGCAAGTGTGTGGTAAATTGGATGGAATCGGCTATACCCTATGAATGGGAACTGCTCTTGCAACTGGCAGTGAAAGTGGGAATCCAAAGGAAACATTCTCATGACAGCCAACGCAATGGAGCCGAAAGGGAGAAAAGTTGGCGAAAATTATGTGGATGGTATGTTGGTAACTTAATTGACAGAAACACATGTTAATACGAAAATAATAGCATATTTTATTGTACATACGTAATCAACGAGATCGTTGCAGCGAAATTTGACGAGAAGAAGAGATAGAATGACAGGACACATGCTAAGATACCCAGGATTTGTGCAGTTGATTCTTGAGGGAAGTGTAGGGGGTAAGAACGTTAGGGGTAGACCAAGGTATGAATATGGCAAGCAGATTAGAGTAGATGTAGGATGCAGCAGTTATGTAGAAATTAAAAGGTTAGCGCAAGATAGGGTAGTATGGAGAGCTGCATCAAACCAGTCTATCTACTGATGACTCAGACAACAACATCATTATTATAACTTTTACCGGCACGAACAGATTGTAACTGATTTTCATTAAAATATTTAACTTCTCGTTTCAAGAAACTTAACACAGTCTAACGCCTGGCGCTGCGATATGACCGAAAACCACACCTTTAGTGTTTCCTGGAACATTGCAACACACTTAATTCTACACACGCCACATATACAACGCGGCGTCATAATTTAATAACTAATTTAAAAGGACAAGAATTTACATTTCTAAGTACAAAGATAATATATGAATTAGACAGACCTGTATTTGCACTGATTGATATGGCGACATTTTGGCTGCATTTAGAAAGCCAGCATATAGTTTTGCTAGTCAGAATGTGAACTGTTATTACTTGATTCATTTTCATAACCGAAGTAAATGTTTGGTGGCAGCAACATATCTAAAACTTCTTTATCATAAGAAATCTTTTTTTATGTTTCCATACTTGAAATCTACGGGTCAGACGCAATCAAGAGCCGATAAAGCATATCTTATTAATCTTATCTTGGCACATTTTTCTTCTAAAATGTTCTCTATACCTTTCGAACACTTCATTACTGACGTTTTGTGCTTCTTCACTTAATTGTGCAATAGGAAGGAAGCATTTGACCGTTAATCAATATTGTGTGAACGGCTGGTGGCATTGCGTACCAAGGATACTCTTCGATAAATAATTTAGCCGTATCCGAAGCATATGATCTCAATTTGCCAGTTGCTATGTTGTTTCCACTGGATATCGTTTGCATTATAATTTTAAATCACTTATTTAAATCCGAAGTTAGATTTTTCTTGCATTTAGTGCTTTATTTCGCAAGTTTATTCAATACTCACAATTTATCTTCCCTAAATGTCTTACTACATAACACAGGGTCAGCTCTGTTAAGAAAATATCAGAACAGCCAGATCCTGCAGGAAAAATTAAAGAACATAATACAGTTACCTTCTTCTTCTATGTGCCATGTCCAGTCACCCTGACTCTGGCTATCAATGTGGAGAGTGGTTTTCTGTCTTCAGCAACACGGTAGAGTTCTTCAGTGCTTTTTATGCCTGCCCAGTCTTTAATATTCTTAAGGCATGTTGTTCTCCTCCTGCCTACTCTTCGGCGCCCTTCAATTTTGCTTTTCAAAATTAGATGTAAAACTGTGTATTTTTCACCACGCAAAACAAGCCCTAGGTATGAAATTTTTCTGCATTTGATGGTGTTTACCAGTTCATTTTTTTGCAGTTTTCTCTCTGTAATACTTGTTCATTAGTGGCATGGTCAATCCACGAGATTCTGAGCATTCTTCTATGAACCAAAAGTTCTAAGGATTCCAGTCTTTTGATGGTGGCCTCTTTTAACGTCCAAGCTTCAACCCCATAAAGGATAGTAGACCAATATAATATTTCACCATACTCTACCGAAGTTTTAATTTTAATGCATCATCACACAATGATGCCTTCATCTTCTTGAATGTTTATCTGGCACCTTTTATTTGGCTCTTAATTTGCCTATATATTCAAATATAACTGGCCACGACAGGCCTTAATGAAGGTATTAATCAGCAGAATTACGCAAATATTAGCAAACTGTTATTAATGTTCCCACAATATGACTAACGCGAGTAGCAGAAAAAGTTAAATTTATAGCCCGGACTTGTCCGGAAACTAACTGAAATCTTAGGAATGTAACAATGAACTAGTTTTTATTCCTAACGAAATACATAGTTTGTCTACTTAATACTTTCAACCTTTTTTCCCTTAAGTAAACAACTTAAACATAGTGTAATATTAAACTGCATACCTCCAGGTGTCGATTCCATTGTGGTTTCTCTTTCGTTGGTGAACAGAGAACGGATGTTTGCAGCTTGAAAACACAGCACTCTTTCCACTCATCGACTACTCAATGAGTCGCTTGAGTGCGATGTGGCACTTGAGACCCGCACAGCGAAGAGCATTGTTGCATAATTTCCTTATGGAGATATATGGCACATGGACTTCAACTTACTGAAAGTAGGGACGTTTTACAAAATTTCCAGGATTTGATATTTGGACTTTTTGCCAGTTTATTCTTTCCATGGTCTCAGTGTGCGACGGTGGGTTTCGAACCCACTCATCTTCCGAGTGCGGAGCTTGGTTCCATAGCCACTTCGCTCGGTTGATTTTTTTTTACAAGAGTCTCGATCAGATTATTTGTTTGTTACTTGTTTAACATCATACTATCAAAAGGAGGGTTTTAGGAGATAGAGGAATGGGAAAAGGCTAGGATTGGGAAGGTAGCAGTCATGGCCTAAATTACGATACAGCCCCAGCATTTGATTGGTGTGAAAATGGTAAAACACGGATGACCATCTTCAGGGCTGACAACAGTGGGGTTCGAACCCACAATATCCAGAATTTAAGCTCAAAGGTGCGCGACCCCAACCACACAGCTAAATCACTAGTATTGAGTATGATCTACTAAGTGCACTACCTTTGAAAATTAAATGACACTTTATAGTGAAAATCGCACTACAAGACCATTTGCTATGAAGCATACTGAATGCACTGAATAGACGTGGGTATGCAGCTCCCATAAACTTTTACGGATAGCGAGAGAAAGTTCTGATGCCATGCATAGCACGGCGAATGGACTGAAGATGCATTCGCAACTTGACTTCTGGAATGTTTCCAACAACTTCACATTCACTGGCTGGAATGCGTGGTTACCATGAGGAGAGTTGACGGAAATGTGGTTGAAATGATTTTCTGTCTCTTAGACGAGAACTAAAGTGATTTGATGAACATTTCTAACGTCGAGTACATTTTCAATGGTGATTCCTATTCACATACTTCGTTTTAAAGGCATAGGATACAGTGATCAGCAGCTACGTATACTCAGTAAGAACAGAGTCTGTGTGAATACGATGTCCGAACTGGTGGATACATTCGAAATCAACTGGATCTAGAAATGCGAAGGAAGTACTTGTAGATATTTTGTAGTTCAAAATATTAGCATCGATATAGAACTGAAGGGGGCAAACGAGGATGGCCGAGAATATGACCCAATTTAACTATTATTATTATTATTATTATTATTATTATTATTATTATTATTATTATGCTGCCCTTTTGCTATAGTGGTTAGGGTGACTAGCTGCCTCCCCCGGAGACCGGGTTCGATTCCCAGCTCTGCCACAAAATTTGAAAAGATGTACGAGGGCTAGAACAGGGTCCACTCAGCCTTGGGAGGTCAAATGAGTAGAGAGGGTTCAATTCCACCTCAGCCATCCTCGAGGTGGTTTCCGCGGTTTCCCAGTTCTCCCCCAGACAAATGCGGAGATGGTACCTAGCTTAAGGCCACGGTCGCTTCCTTCCCTTCCGATCTTCCCATCCCTCCATGAGGCCACTATTCAGTATAGCAGGTGTGGCCGCCAGGGTGAGGTACTGGTCCTCTTTCCAAGTTGTTTCACCCGACCCAATGTCCCACGCTGCAGGACACTGCCCTTGACGCGGTAGGGGTGGAATTCCTCGCTAAGTCCGATGAAAAGCCAACCCTGGAGGGTAAACGGATAAATAATAATAATAATAATAATAATAATAATAATAATAATAATAATAATAGAGAGCAGGAGGCATTTTTGTTCCTCATCAATGGACATGTAGTCCGATAAGGTGACGAAATGTAAATTTTAGCTTCTAATACTCCTGTGAAGCGAAGATAAGCACACATGTGGCCCTTATCTCTATGCGAAAACTACTACTACTACTACTACTACTACTACTAATAATAATAATAATAATCGTTAATCACTTCATATACTGATCAACCGAAGAGACGCTGGACTTCAGATATATTATGTTCTAGCATTTAGGCTCTCTTAGTCCTTTATGCAATTACAAATATATTTTAATACTACCTTTAAATTGTCTGGAAGATTTATATTTTTTAAGGAGAAAATCCATGTCACAAAGTTATTAAAGGCATAATGCTTGTATGTTACATCTTGTATACACAGTAGCAAGTGTATGGATTCCAGCATTGTGATTTTTAGGTTGACATCGATGACTTCCTACAAATGAAAACAGTTATAAACGCCATCTCAATACTATAATGGCGGATCACTTCGAGGTCATCAATAGATATTACAGGAAGTCTATCAAATGACCTTCACAAAATACTATCACTTTCAACCGAGCTACCTGAGAAGTTTCTTAAGTAATTACCTTTCCTCAAAAGATGACAGAATTGCTCTATTTTAACATACCTCCCTTATAGAATCACCTACCCACTGATCTACCATGTATGGAAATTACTTCTCTTATTACATCCTGCGAGAGAATTGAATTCCTTATAACATCAAAGCTGTGGAATACACAAATGCATTGTAAGTTGCTGCGCGGGAGTTAGTGAGTTGCAAAATCTGGGTAGACGTACGAGTTGCTGGAAGACAGCAAAGCATTTATTTTATATAAAGTCAAAATATTACTCACTGACTTGTGCTAGATTCACACATACGGAGTCATACGGTACACATTTCATTAAATATCCAAAGTATAAACATATTTTAATTATTTCACTGATATTTCGTTAATTTTTATTTCTCAATTGCTTAATCCCAATATTAGGGTATAGTTTGAAAGAGTGCACATTTACATGGATTGAGTTTTATATATGTGTTAGCTTTCATGTTTTATCCTATGTGGAAATGATTTATATACCAATTATATACAATCCCCCGTGCTCTCTTGATTTTGTACTGCTTTTTCCTCATCTGTCGGGTCGCGGGTGCGAACCGTATCGCACCGGTAGATTTGGCACTGTTTTATGGCCGCATGCCCTTCTTGTTGCAACCCTATATAAAGAGATGTAAAGACTATTGTGTGTTTCTGTGGTGGTTGGTAGTGAAGTGTGTTGTCTGATATTGACAAGAAAATGTTTGGACAAACATGAAAACTCAGTGTCCGAGCCGGAATAATTAATCGAAATACTACTATGCGACATTGTTGAAGGAAGAAGTACCGACCCGCAGCACTTGCTGTCATGTGACAATAGTGAGGGAAGAAATACTGACCGGCTGCACGTGCTGTTTTGTGACAATGTTGAGGGAAGAAATACTGGCCGGCAGCACATGCTGTTATGTGACAATGTTTAGGGAACAAATACTGACCGCAGCACATGGTGTTGTGATAATGTTGAGGGAAGAAATACTAACCCGCAGCACATGGTGTTATGTGACATTGTTGAGGGAACAAATACTAACCCGCAGCACATGCTGTTATGTGACAATGTTGAGAGAAGAAATACTAAGCCGCAGCACATGCTGTTATGTGACAATGTTGAGAGAAGGAATACTGACCCGCAGCACATGCTGTTGTGTGACAATGTTGAGGGAAGAAATACTGACCCGCAACACATGCTGTTATGTGACAATATTGAGGGAAGAAATACTAACCCGCAGCACATGCTGTTATGTGACAATGCTGAGGGAAAAAATACTGATCCGCAGTACATACTGTTATGTGACAATGTTGGGGGAAGAAATACTAACGCGCAGCACATGTTGTTATGTGACAATGTTGAGGGAAGAAATACTAACCCGCAGCACACGTTGTTATGTGACAATGTTGAGGGATGAAATACCGACCCGCAGCACATGCTGTTATGTGACAATGTTGAGGGAAGAAATACTGACCCGCAATACTATCACTTACAACGAAAATTCGTCGGTACAGTTCATGCAATATTGAACCTTACATGACAGAACCTTTCTGATCAGAGTTATAAGCTGAAATATTATCACATAGTGGGTTTTTTAGGCGCAATGACGATATACTCAATGAGGATTTTTTGTTAAATTATATGTTAATTTAATATGTAGCCTGGTATTAATCTGGTTAGATTTAGGGAAGGACCATCTAGCCTAAATCATACCATAACCGACTGACCGACCAACCGATCAATTCACGATTGAGCAACTCAGTGAACACCTATCACATAACCTGTGAAACATGTATTGGTTCACGAAATTCACTCCAGAAGTGTGCAAATCAATTTTCAAACCGTGTTGTAGATATGCTATACGATGTAAAAGGTGGTTGAAAACAACGTGAACCTGTCATATTAGCGCTAGAGTGTTGGTCCTGCTGATAAATAATGAAAAGCATAATTCGACATCTCGCGCCGTTGTCAATTTATCAGCAGTTGAAGTTAGCCAATCAGATCATTTTGCAGACGAATTCAAACGGATTTTGCGCGGTGGCCTTAGCAAGTACGCTACGATGACACCGGATGAAACTGATTTCTCAGCATAGCTCTCAACGCGGTTTTAAGCCAGGTGCAGAATTAGCATCTCCACCGCGCAAAACCCGTTTGAATTCACCCGAAAAACGGTCTGATTGGCTAACTTCAGCTAATAAAATGACATGGGCAGAAGATATCGAATTCTATAAAAAAATATTTATCAGTATGACCAATCTTCTAACGCTCACATATTCGGTTCTCGTTGTTTCCGACAATCCTGTATTGGTAATGGGGTGAAAATGTCGAGTGATTCAGCTGTGCGATTCGATCCTGAAATCTTAATCACGAGATGTGAGCTCCTAAGTAGCTATTCTCTACAACTAGTCCCTTCGTACACTAATTTTCAAAAACGCTCTGAAGAGCTGATCTCCCTTCCCTGATCGTGATACGGAGTTGATAAGAAGAGCTAAGCTTTCACACCCAGCTATTTCCAAGGGGATATCGCTCAATACACAGCGATGCTATTATCTTATGTTCTTCTCTACGGAAATAATCTTGGCAATTTCAGCCTGGTCACGACTGAACATCACACAGAATTTAGACAGCAACAGGAGCAGAGTCCAGAGATTTTGGTACGTCAACAGAAACGCCCAATATTATAGTGTCGTTTAAACAAAGATAAAATGTAAAGCATAAAAAAGTAACAGTACAATGCAGTTACTTTATAAGAAATTTCAAAAGTGATAGAAGTGAGTTAACAGTAAAAGCGAAAAAATATTTTTTATTAATTAATTAATTTAGTTAGGTAGATTTGTACTTGCATTATTTTGATTGGCGTAGTTAAGGCTATCCTACACGTACACTATAACACGGTTTATAACTACATGAAAGTGATACAATGAAACCAAACAGGAAATCATTTTTAACAATAATGTTATTTTCTTTACGTCTCACAAACTACTTTTACGGTTTTCGGAGATGCCGAGGTGCCAGAATTTAGTCCCACAGGAGTTCGTTTACGCGCCAGTAAATCTACCGACACGAGGCTAACGCATTTGAGCACCTCCAAATACCACCGGACTGAGCGTGGATCGAACCTGCCAAGTTGGGTTCAGAAGGTCAGTGCCTCAACCGTCTGAGCCATACAGCCCGGCAGAAAGCATTTTAGGAAATGTCCCATAACATAAAGCTAACGGTATTACGAATATGATAATAATAATAATAATAATAATAATAATAATAATAATAATAATAATAATATCGAGTAACTTGGTCGTGCAGTTAGAGGAGCGTTGCTGTGAGCTTGCATTCGTGACATAGTGGGTTCGAACCCCACTGTTGGCAGCCCCGAAGATGGTTTTCGTGGTTTCCCATTTTCACACCCACCAGATGCTGTACCTTAATTAAGGCCACGACCGCTTCCTTCCCACTCCTACCTCTTTCCTGTCACATCGTCCCCATAACACCTATCTGTGTCAGTGCGACGTAAAGCCAGTTGTCCGGCCACGTTTCCATGTTAGTCATATCCCCTAATCCCTTCTCCCCACCCAGGCAGTCAGTAAACGGACTCCCTTTAAGAACTGTCAGAACGCTTCTTTAGATTTTATGACTTTAGAAGTCGAAATTTCTTGTATTTTTGCAACTGATGGAGACATCGATACACACTTGAACAAGTATTTCTTACATGCTTTGCTCACGGGAGGTCTTTATCAAACACTAGCTGATGTACCCATGCTTTGATACGGAATTCTACATCGTTTCTCATGAGAAGTCCGGAATGGAGAGTTTTCATTTTATTGACAGGCCCCCTTGTCTACTGCCAGTTACGAAAGTGCACTCGCTGACTCCGTTATTTAATAGGGCTAACCATTTAGGCAGGGTACTCAGTGTTAATGGTCCCAGGTGTATTTTCCTATGTTCTTGATACATATTTAATTTCCCTGCTTGGCTCCCTTAAGACATGAAATAATAGCAAACAACCCCCTTATGTTAATGAAAGGTTCGAGCTGTATGCTAGCCAAATTTGAGCACGGTCTGTGAAGAATCAGGGTCTTTATTTATGCTTGGCAAGGACTTTCTCGCTCGACCTTGGCCGCCAGTGACGGTTCAGTTGCCGGCTAACGCGCGTGCGATGTACGGCAGAATACGGTGCTCAAAATAATTATCATGCATTTATCATGCATTTTATTCACCATTTTTACAGTTTATGCTGAAAATGTTCCCCATGCGCTGCCAAACATAATCGGCATCTCCTAATGAAGTTTTCGATTACTCTACCAAGTTCTTCAGCATTGATGGATGCAATTGCAGTTCTTATATTGTCTTTAAGTTCATCTAGTGTGTGAGGGTTGTTCCCATAAACTACATTTTTTAACATTACCCACAAATAAAAATCACATGCCGTTAAATCTGGGCTACGAGGGGCCACAGATTTTTACTTATAATATCGTACCAAACACACTTCAGTAAGGAGATAACGACCTTTACGTCTATTTTTATTGTTCACTGAACCTGAACGTTTGAATCTCTTGGACAGTTGTTTTATTGTACGATTGATAGGAATGGGTCTCCCTGGAAATTTCGCTCGAAACTTTTGTCTTGTCCTAGCGCACGATTTTCTGTAAGTATTGTGCAGACATACATGTTCACGTAACGAACATTTCACATACATTACAGCACTATACACAAGAGCTTCATTGAACACCCTACTATCTCGGAACTCAGCTCTCAGCAACTGTAGAAGTGCCGGAAACCGCGCGCGCCAGCGGCCGGTAGCGGCCTGTCATCGGCGGACAAGGTCGAGCGAGAAAGTCCTTGCCAAGCTTAAACAAAGACCCTATAGTTTTTACGTGAAAGAAACCAAGATCAAGAGACCAAAGATGAAACATCCGCCAAAACACACACACACAAATTTTCAGAAGTTATTAGAGATCCGATGAAAATTCTTTAAAAACTTTTTCTGGGAAATCGAATTTTTAACTATACTTGGTGCGCTCCATTATTCAATAGGACTAACAGTTTAGGGAACGTATCCAGTTTTAAGGGTCCCAGGTGTACTTTTCCTTATCACTTGTTTAACATTTACTGTCACTACATGTCCTACTTAAAACAAATCGTGATAGTAAGTAGTCTATATGTTAACAGAAGTTGCTGGTTACAGCCTTGTCAAATTTGAACTACATCAGTCAAACATTTTTGAGTGAAATAATACAGACCGGCAAACATAAAAACATTCAAATTTATTATTACTACCATTTTTCTTCAACCATGCTTGTCATGGAAACCCTGTCATATTCCAGAATAATATTATCTTCCACATGATGAACGATATTTCTAAATCAGTCCAGTAGTTTCTGAGTTTACCTCTTGCATACAAACAAACTCGCAGTCTCTCTTTCTATTCGTATAGATAACTCCATGATTTCATACTTCTTTTACCACGGGCAAATTTCGCTTTGTTTTATTTTACTTTTATTTATTTAGGAAACTGAAACAGGGAGATGCCAAATTACGGAGTTCCTAATGAAGAATATATTTAGAACGCGGTAGCAAAATTCAAAGTTAATAAAACAATCAAACAGCAATAAAGTAAACTCATCCAATGACAAAAGTAGCTGAAGAAAATTAAAAACTTACACGATAACTATAGGGACACAAAAATTAACAATAATACATGTAGAAAAATGAAAAGAACGGAGAAAATTAAAGATTGAAAGTAATACGAAGAGAATAACTTACAGCTAGGAACAGTAAAATAAATACAGATATGACACGAAAGTAACGGTATAGTACAGTAAAAAAAAAATTAAAAAATATTGCCTTTTTAAAATAGATATGACAGAAACATTGACAGTTCTAGGCCTTCAGACAGGCAACTCATTGTAGAAAACATCCTGGGGATATGAGCTACGAATTTTATGTAAATAAAATATAATAAAGTACGAGAATACAGTATATTCTTTATTTATTCCTAAAAATAACAATCCTTTTCTTAATCACCGTTATCCGGTCGATTAGACTAAGAGCTTACCTCTTTCTGCCACTATGAGCGCTAATGTGAGTCAATGCACTGTTTTACTTAAGCACCACTATGAGCGCTAATGTGAGTCAATGCATTGTTTTACTTAAGCACCACTACGAGCACTAATGTGAGTCAATGCACTGTTTTACTTAAGCACCACTACGAGCACTAATGTGAGTCAATGCACTGTTTTACTTAAGCACCACTATGAGCACTAATGTGAGTCAATGCACTGTTTTACTTAAGCACCACTACGAGCACTAATGTGAGTCAATGCACTGTTTTACTTAAGCACCACTACGAGCACTAATGTGAGTCAATGCACTGTTTTACTTAAGCACCACTATGAGCACTAATGTGAGTCAATGCACTGTTTTACTTAAGCACCACTATGAGCACTAATGTGAGTCAATGCACTGTTTTACTTAAGCACCACTATGAGCACTAATGTGAGTCAATGCACTGTTTTACTTAAGCACCACTATGAGCGCTAATGTGAGTCAATGCACTGTTTTACTTAAGCACCACTATGAGCGCTAATGTGAGTCAATGCAGAGTTCCACTTTAGCCCTTATAACTATATTCGGTTTGCGAATTGTACAAAAATCAAAGAACGCCTGAGGATATTGAACCAAGGAACACATAACAGAAAGATGTATATAAATAAATCTGGCTAAAGAAACAAGCGATTTTAGGCTGTTTTTCAGGAACTTGCCGAAAGTGATCTTCGAAATTTGTTTTCCTAGTTTAATGGAGCTATCCAAAGCTGACAGTTCGAAATCTTCCCGGAACCTTTAGCCCTTCAATCTGCGGTAAAATTGAGAAAATTGCTTAATTTTACACTTTTCATTGTGTGGGGACCACTGCTTTGTCTTCTAAGACCGAGCTCGATAGCTGCAATAACTTAAGTGCGGCCAGTATCCAGTATTCAGGAGACAGTAGGTTCGAACCCCACTGTCGGTAGCCCTGAAAAGTTTTCCGTGGTTTCCCATTTTCACACCAGGCAATTGCTGGGGCTGTACCTTAATTAAGGCCACGGCCGCTTCCTTCCCACTTCTAGCCCTTCCCTGTCCCGTCGTCGCCATAAGACCTATCTGTGTCGGTGCGACGTAAAGCAACTAGCAAAAAAAGAATTGTCTTCTAAGAAGTGTTTTGAACAGTAAAATTGAATGAAGGGAGAAAAGGAATAACGGCAAAAGGAATGTAACAAAACGTCACATAGGTTTCCACTTCTGTTACGGTGTTTGCTGACCTATTGTAGTGACTGCGTCTTCTAGGGTTGATTCTGATGCCATTCTGCATAACCCACTTACTAAGCAATGACAGTTCAGAATTGGAGCTAAGGGAAAATGATGAGATGATTATGTATGTTATAAAATAACGTTCACCACCACTTCTATCTCTGACTGTATATTACATTCATACGTCAGTATTGACCATAGCGTACGGTCTCTGTTTTGAGTGAAGGCTTCCCTTTTTTCGTGTCACAAAATCAATCGTGTGATCCACCAAGCATTAAGTCTTGTCAGCGGCATATTCGCGTGCTTGCATGCATTACGAGCTGTGCTAATGTTAGCATTGATGTCAGAAATGCTGAACACACAGAGTGCTGCTGGCCTGGAGGTGACGTGACTAACATAGCGGCAGGCGTGTCACGCAAGGTGGCTAGGCATTTGCGAAAACTTCTCCATTTCCTGTCCCGGTTGAGTAGATCAAACATGTTCCATAGGGCTTTGCATTTTGTACCGGCAGCTTGAGTGAATAAAAAGCTAATTTATACCATTAACCACGTTGAGTGATATACACGTGCCTTTTACGAGGGCAACGCCCTAAGCTATAAACAAAGATAATACCCAGAGGTTGTTTCTACGTGTGGTAGTAGAATTCTTCTTCTTCTTCTTCGTTTGAGCCATCTACTGGCCACGCTTGAGTCTTTACTTCATGCTTCTCCGTCTCTGGCATCACTTTCTGCCAGTAACTTTTCATTCTTCCTCCCACATTTTTTCTATTCTTCTGTGATGCAGTGGTGCTAGATCTTCCAATTTTTTGGATGAAATAATAATGTTAATGATAAGAAACATCTGGAAGCATTTGAGATGTGGTGCTGGAGGGAGATGGAAAAGACGTCATGGACAGCAAAACTCAACAATGAAGTTCTTCGGCGAACAAGTGAAAAAGGATCATTTTAGCAACAATAAGAAAGAGAAGGGACCATTCAATTGACCATTTCTCTAGGCACAATGGTTTCATAATTAATGTCATGCAAGGAATGATTCAAGGTAAAAGAGCAAGAGGAAGGCCTAGACTGCAATATTCAAGACAGATCAGAGATGACGTAGGAACAAGCTCATATGTGGAAATGTGGAAGAGATTAGCGGATTACAGAAAAAAGTGGAGAAGAAGAATTACTGCCAACCAATCTTAGGATTGTGAAATAAGAAGATTTGCTTAACGTCATACTAACTTCTTTTAAGTTTTCGGAATTGCCAAGGTGCCAGAATTTAGTCCCGCAGGTGTTCATTTATGTACCAGTAAATATACCGGCACCTCCAAATACAACCGGGCTGAACCAAGATGGGGTCCGAAAGCCAGCACTTTGACCGTCTAAGCCTCTCAGGCCGGCAAATTTACGTTCTAAATATAACTATATCCACTGTTGTCTCCTATCCGGTTCCATTGCTGACTGGTTAGCGTCTTCGTCTTCGATCCTCAGGGCCATGGGTTCGATTCTCAGCCTTGTCAAGGGACTTAAATCGTAAATGGTTGATTCCCTTGGCATGGGGACCGGGTATTAGTGCTGTCCCGAACATCCTTGCAAATCGAGATATAACACAAAACACAAATTTCTACCACCGCACTGACACGCAGTTTGCCTTGCAAGGTATACGCCACCTACCCTCGCCGAAGAGTCTACTTTTCAAGGGCTCCATAAGGCTGGCAATGAACCTTGAGTATTTAGCCCGAAGGCTGGTTGGATCCTTATCAGCTTCACCATCATCTGTCACAGATTATCTAGTTACCACTGAAGAGATAAACAAGGGAAACGTGGAGTGAGTTTTTTCCCTCCATTATTTCCCTCTTTGAACCACCCTGCCAAATCCACAAAATAATATATATTATTATATATACTAGTGGTCTATCGCAGCAGTATCTGCGAACAAAGACTAAAATTAAAAGTGATGATAAAGGAAGCGTGAGGAAAGTAACGGAAAATATACTGAACTCCGGATGACCATTTATTTACCTTTAAACTTACAATTCCGTTGTGACAATCAATCAATCAATCAATCAATCAATCAATCAATCAATCAATCAATCAATCAATCAATCAATCAATCAATCAATCAATCAATCAATCAATCAATCTACTGATCCGCATTCAGTGTAGTCGCCCAGGTGGCAGATTCCCTATCTGTTGTTTTCCTAGCCTTTTGTTAAATGATTGCAAAGAATTTGGAAATTTATTGAACATCACCCTTGGCAAGTTATTCCAATCCATAACTCCCCTTCCTATAAACGAATATTTGCCCCAATTTTTCCACTTGAATACTAGCTTTATCTTCATATTGTGATCTTTCGTACTTTTAAAGACACCACTGAAGCTTATTCGTCCACTGATGTCATTCCACGCCATGTGTCGACTGACAGCTCGGACGTACCACTTAGTCGAGCAGACCGTCTCATACGGAATTTTTGAACCTTGGCTATTTATAGAATTTTGACAATGAATTATGTTCGCAAGACTTTAATACACTGACTGACAGAGCAAATGCAACACCAAGAAGGAGTGCTCAGAACTTTATGCCAATTGCAGGGTAGACTGACGTCACTGAGGTATGCTCATGATGTGAAATGCGCCGCTGTGCTGCGCACGTAGCGAACGATAAATGGGACACGGCGTTGGCGAATGGCCCACTTCGTACCGTGATTTCTCAGCCGACAGTCATTGTAGAACGTGTTGTCGTGTGCCACAGGACACGTGTATAGCTAAGAATGCCAGGCCGCCGTCAACGGAGGCATTTCCAGCAGACAGACGACTTTACGAGGGGTATGGTGATCGGGTTGAGAAGGGCAGGTTGGTCGCTTCGTCAAATCGCAGCCGATACCCATAGGGATGTGTCCACGGTGCAGCGCCTGTGGCGAAGATGGTTGGCGCAGACATGTGGCACGTGCGAGGGGTCCAGGCGCAGACCGAGTGACGTCAGCACGCGAGGATCGGCGCATCCGCCGCCGAGCGGTGGCAGCCCCGCACGCCACGTCAACCGCCATTCTTCAGCATGTGCAAAACACCCTGGCTGTTCCAATATCGACCAGAACAATTTCCCGTCGATTGGTTGAAGGAGGCCTGCACTCCCGGCGTCCGCTCAGAAGACTACCATTGACTCCACAGCATAGACGTGCACGCCTGGCATGGTGCCGGGCTAGAGCGACTTGGATGAGGGAATGGCGGAACGTCGTGTTCTCCGATGAGTCACGCTTCTGTTCTGTCAGTGATAGTCACCGCAGACGAGTGTGGCGTCGGCGTGGAGAAAGGTCAAATCCGGCAGTAATTGTGGAGCGCCCTACCACTAGACAACGCGGCATCATGGTTTGGGGCGCTATTGCGTATGATTCCACGTCACCTCTAGTGCGTATTCAAGGCACGTTAAATGCCCACCGCTACGTGCAGCATGTGCTGCGGCCGGTGGCACTCCCGTACCTTCAGCGGTTGCCCAATGCTCTGTTTCAGCAGGATAATGCCCGCCCACACACTGCTCGCATCTCCCAACAGGCTCTACGAGGTGTACAGATGCTTCCGTGGCCAGCGTACTCTCCGGATCTCTCACCAATCGAACACGTGTGGGATCTCATTGGACGCCGTTTGCAAACTCTGCCCCAGCCTCGTACGGACGACCAACTGTGGCAAATGGTTGACAGAGAATGGAGAACCATCCCTCAGGACACCATCCGCACTTTTATTGACTCTGTACCTCGACGTGTTTCTGCGTGCATCGCCGCTCGCGGTGGTCCTACATCCTACTGAGTCGATGCCGTGCGCATTGTGTAACCTGCATATTGGTTTGAAATAAACATCAATTATTCTTCCGTGCCGTCTCTGTTTTTTCCCCAACTTTCATCCCTTTCGAACCACTCCTCCTTGGTGTTGCATTTGCTCTGTCAGTCAGTGTATATCACATAAAGCTGTCCGTATAATGCTAGGCAATTTTCACTGGCAGTAATCTACAATGTACCTATGAATCATCTTCTGAATCTTAAAACACTAAGGACCTAATCCTAGGTTGTGGTTATTGTTAGCAGAGAAGGATGCAAAGGACATTGTACTGTTATACTGCTTTATATGGTTCATAAAATCATTATCATTTAGCGTCATGTCGTTTAATTGAGGTTGTGGAAAATAGGGACAAATCCATTGAGGCAACAAGAATTAAAATGTCCATTTACCATTTTCGAAGTAAAATGTGCTTGGCAGTGCATACAGATTTCAGTCAATAACCCTGCACTGAATAATTCAATGCAAGTTTCATAAAAAATGACTTTTTGAAATAGAATATCGTGAGATGGATTTCTTTATACTTCTCGCTTATTAGAACCAACATGGAGCAACAATAACATTTTGGTGTTAACATGATTTCACAGAGCTATCTATCGGACTAACATAGAAAGATCTGCATAGACAACTTTTGTAGAGCTCTCTATCGGACTAACATAGAAAGATCTGCATAGACAACTTTCGTAGAGCTCTCTATCGGGCTGGCGTAGAAAGATCAGCGTGAGACAAATTTCATATAGCCATCTACCGGCGAATTCAGTGAAGAGCAATGGCTTAATCATTGTATTATAAGAATAAATGACTATTTTACGTAAATAAAGGACTTAATGAAATAAATCATATTTTGTAATTATCCTAAGATGGAGAACTTTCCCTAGGTATAAATATATAGGCGTTAGTATTGCAGTTTTCTGACGTTCAAATGATATATATTATTATTATGAGGAAGTCATACAGGACTATTTAGGGAGTATTCATAGAAATATAAATGCCCGTTCTCTGCCACTCTTAAAAGGGAAGACCGAGTTATTAAAGACGTACGAACTTCTCCAATGAGTCTTCCATCATTCCCGCAAAAGAAACCATATGCTTGCACGGCCCAGAATAACTGTGATGAAGTTCTAACTCCAACTGTCTGAAGTAGACGAGAGTTTCAACCAAGTTTTATTTATTTCCGTGAGCACAAGTGAGGGCTCTGTTTACCTTGAGTGGAGGGGCGGGGACAAACAAAAAGCGAGTTGAGCGTCAAAGAGGAAGAGAAAGCAACTTTAAGTAAAGCGAGTCTTTAACTGTTGTGGTTAGCAGCTACTAATGTTTGTGACATGCTTCGACAGAAACAGTTAAAACACTTCGACGACTACTGTCAAACTATCTGGTACAATGGCCAGTACTGAGTAAACTTCTTTACTGCTCTGGCATCAGCGACCACTGTCTGTGATTTTTAATTTAAAAAATACAACCTATCAAAGTTTTCAGGACATTCTAGAGCAGTAGCTTTTAAACTGACGTACGCATAAAGTTGGGACGGCGAACGTATTCCCAGGCGGCAGCTCCTGATTCCAAAACGTGGCCCGCCCTAGTCATAATGAGGGTTCTCAGTCGGTTTATTTCCTCTGAGCACAAGAGGCGCGTGTCGTTTAAAAGGCAAATGAGGGCTGTCAAGAGCATATTTTGCATCGATTATTTAAACATGTTACCATTTAATTTATTCTTAAGACAAAATATAAATATATACCGAGCTCGATAGCTGCAGTCGTTTAAGTGCGGCCAGTATCCAGTATTCGGGAGATAGAAGGTTCGAACCCCACTGTCGGCAGCCCTGAAAATGGTTTTCCGTGGTTTCCCCTTTTCACACCAGGCAATTGCTGGGGCTGTACCTTAATTAAGGCCACGGCCACTTCCTTCCCACTCCTAGCCCTTTCCTGTCCCATCGTCGCCATAAGACCTATCTGTGTCGGTGCGACGTAAAGCAACTAGCAAAAAAAATATAAATATAAAAATCTGATCATGAACCATGGTACAAACCAATACAGCAGAGTATATTGTTTCGTGCATAACTCGCGCGGTGGTCGCAGATGTTAGTAGAAAGAAAGAAAGAAAGAAAGAAAGAAAGAAAGAAAGATAGAAAGAATTAGCAAATAAACTCGACAAAGAACTTCCAAATAGCCATAAACGAATCCCGTGAGCTATTTTTACATACAAATAGCAGGTCTCCCAAAATACTAAACTGCCGGGCTGAGTGGCTCAGACGGTTGAGGCGGTGGCCTTCTGATCCCAACTCGGCAATTTCGATCCTGGCTCGGTTCGGTGGTATTTGAAGGTATTCGTTCGATCAGACAGCTGTGTCCTGTTGTACACCTCTTCTGGGTGGGGGCGCTAGAATAATGCCGACTGTATTCCCTGCCTGTCGTAAGAGGCAACTAAAAGGGACCCAGGGGATCTCAACTTGGGAGCGTGGGTTGGCGACCACGGAGCCCTCAACTGAGTCCTGACATTGCTTTTACTTACTTGTGCCAGGCTCTCTCAGATGCATCTATCCTATCCAACCTCTCTTGGCCAACTCTTGTTCTTTTCCAACCTCGACGATATTAGAGCATTCGAGGCCTAGGGAGCCTTTCAAATTTACACCCTTCGTGGCCCTGCCTTTCTTTTGCCGAAAACTTCATTTTTCGAAATGTCGGATCCCTTCAAGTTTCTCTCCCTGATTAGTGTTATATAAAGGGTGGCTGCCTATTTATACTTCCTCTTAAAATAATAATCACCACCACCACCACCACTACTTCTGTCGTACGTAACTCAAAAGTAAGAGGTTTGATAACTCCGAGAAACACGAGGTGGCCAGCAGGCTTATCTCCATAGCAACAGCAGTGGTTACACCCATGTTTCCATGGCACCCATACCAGCTACTCCCTCCTTCTCCCCGCAAAGAACTGTCAGAACGCATCTTTCAATATTACGAGTATAGTTTCAATTCCTTGGCGTATACTGATGGAACAAGTGTCACTATAGTCAAAAGTAATCTGCAGCACGACCATATTATAGCTGCTATGTATATGCGCAGGTTGAATACAGTGCCGATAATGATCCCACTGCGCGAACTTCTACGGATTATAAGAGGCTTGATGACCACTGATCTGCATTATGTACGTAATTACATGGGGGAAAGTTCTCACCTTGATAGTTCTCAGCTCAAAATTCAATGCATGTAGCTTACCTGAAAAGAAGAAAGCTATAATTAATTAAGAATGGATAATACAGGACGATCGCTACTTAATGTACATCATTTTAAGGACATATTCCTTGTTGAATTCTACAGTAATCTATCCCAACATACCATAGTATAAATTCAAATAGTCTACAAGGTAGATGACTAGAGCCCGGATTTTCATGCATTAATAGGTTAGAATGCAAACTTACTGAGGCGAGTAGCAAGTATAGTCTACCTTCACAACGACTATGCTATGAGGTTTGCATAAATACTAGAGGTACGTAATTTATGTTACTCTTGCTACACTGTGGAAGAGCGGGTGGCCGACACTTCTTGCTAACCAAATTAGTTTGCAGTCTAACCTATTACTGCATAAAAATCCGGGCTTTATAGATGACCTTAAATGACCTTAAATTTGAGAACTTTATTTCTGTGATAGATAGAGAGATAGATAGAAAGTAGAGACATAGATAATTTATTTATCCTGTCAAAGTTAGGAACACGTGTCGCTGTCTTACACTGAACCAGAAACAGAATTAGATTGTTAAATAATTAATTACAAATCATTAAGTAATTTATCATAAACTTTTAAAATCTATTCAGAACTATTGAACTATAGCTAAAAATAACTACTTTTGCATTAAAAGTTATAAAAGTCACGGGGAAAGAGCACAATATTACAGAAAAGGAGTACATTTGTGAAGTTATACAGAAACATTCAAGTTGCAAAAAATAAGAAAATTACGAAATGAAACAGAATAGAATAAAAATTGCTCCTGTACAGTAAGTTTCCACTCTAGTTGACAAAGGTATAGAGGAAGGTTCAAGTAGACGGAGGTAAGACGATTTGAAAGAAAAGAGGACGAGGAAGTAGGAAAGTGATTGTGACTTGCTTCCTTGCTATTTGTGTACTTCAATAAGATATTTTGTGTATCCACGTTTACATTTCTTGGGCTCTGATGTCGTGTGGCAGATTGTTCCATTCACGATTTGCAGTGATAGCAAGTGTTAGATTACGGTAACAGGAAGAACATGACAAATGGCAATTATCTGTACTTTCTTAGAAAATCAATAACGATGTGGCTCCTTGGTTGAACGCCCAGTGTCGCCCCTTTAGTTCAGAAGGTCCCGAGTTGGGTTTGCAGCCAGGTGGAGGAAGTTAGGCGCTTAGGGTTAATTCTTTTAGTTCGAGGTCTGGGTATTTGTATTCCTTCCTATAAACACCTCGTCACACAGACATGCACACAACACACTACCAACCATTAAAAATACCATGTAATACACAGAGCTGGCGTCAGGAAAGACATCCGGCCAAATCCAAACGTGCGCTACGGATCATACCCGCAACACCAAGGTGTGGATGAAGAAGAAGAAGTGAATAAACGACCTACACTCTGTGAAAGTACAACTTAAATAGATACAAATGATAACAGAAATTAACAGTTCTAGCCCTTCATGCAAACAACTCAAAGTTAAAAATATCCTAGGGATATGAGATATGAATTTTAGATGAATACAATATAATAAGGTATGAGAATATATTCTTTATTTATTCCAAAAAATTAAAGTACTTTTTAATCATCATTGTACGGTCAATTAGTTTAGGAGTTTGAATTTTTCTACCACTACGAGCGCTAATGTGAATCAAAGCACAGATTCACTTAAGCCCTTATAACTTTATTCGGTGCGGAATTTTTTCAAAAAATAGCCTGTGTGTATTGAACCAAGGAACACATTACAGAAAGAATTATGTAAACAAGTTATTTTGGCTACGATCTGTATCAAAAAGAAAACGAGTAAAGAAACAAGCGAGTTTAGGCTGTTTTTACGGAACTGCATTTAGACCGGAAGAGATTTTGGAATTTTTTTGTAGTTTCATAGAGCTATCCGAGACTAACAATTTGAAACCTTTCTGGGACCTTTAGCCCTTCAACTTTCGGCATATTTGAGAGGTAGGTAAGGGTTATTCTGCCCGAAGGCAGGTCCGAACCTCCGCAGAGGTGTTCCTGACCTGGAGTTTACGTGCGGTAGGGTGGCCAGTTCCTTTCCGCTCCTCCATTCCCTTACCCCCACCAACAGCGCGTGGCAACCCATCCAACTCCTGACCACGCCCAATGTTGCTTAACTTCGGAGATCTCACGGGATCCGGTGTTTCAACACGGCTACGGCCGTTGGCCATATTTCAGAAAAAATGCTTAACTTTACGTGTTTCGTAGTATACATTATCTGCTAAGAAATGTTTTCAATATTAAGAATCAGGTCTTCGCAAGTCTGTAGCACTAAACAAGAGAAGAAAAAATTAGGTTGGTAGCACGGATTAAGGTTTTTTTCCGTGGTTTTCTATTTTACCGAGAAGCACTGTTATATATATATATATTTTGGCCATTTGCTTTACGTCGCACCGACACAGATAGGTGTTAGGCGACGATGGGATAGGAAAGACCTAGGTATGGGAAGGAAGCGGCCGTGGCCTTAATAAAGATACAGCCCCAGCACTCGCCTGGTGTGAAAATGGGAAACCACGGAAAACCATCTTCAGGACTGCCGACAGTGGGGTTCGAACCCACGATCTCCCGGGTACAACCTCACAGCCGCGCGCCTAACACGCCCGGTACTGTTATTACTGTTATTTCTCTCGTACACTTACATATACACTTTTCCCATCATAGCACTGTCCAAACCCCAGTCACCGAAAACCAGTAGGCTTTGGTAGAAACTTTTTTTTTTCTCTCTCATCCCAGGTAGAAAGATCAGGCACTGCATACTAAATTTTGTTCTGAATTAACTGCAAAGGTGACATATTTTGTCCCGTTCCTTTTTAAACTCCGAAATGATTTAGACTAATTATTCACTATCTAAGGAGCTAATAAATAACAGTACTAGTTTTAGCGCCCATTCAGCTCCTGTGCATATGCAGATTCCAATAGTGAAATGTAAATCCATACCGCCGAATCTATTAAATTAAAAACATATTGTGTCCGTGTTTTAAAGTTTGTAATTCTAACAGCCTGGTTCTTTGAAGTGAGCTCCTTCTCGTCGTTTATTAGTTAAATAATGTAATATGAAATTGCAATTCAATTTAGTTTTAATGCAGCCCTGATTTGCTAAAGGGCTTGAAGCCACGATTGTAATAGTCTTCATAAATATTATAATACACTGCCCGTAGACTTTTTCGGTAGAAATAGTTCGTACTCGCTTCGACTTATTGGTTGTTGTTCCTGAGGAGATGATAGTACAGTATTGTTCGAACAGCCACCTTCAAGTCAAAGCTCTTCTTCTCCTTCAAAATCATTATATTTATCCAGCGTAACATCACGCATTTTTGCGTCATCCCTTTTATATTTCTGCACTGTTATGCAATATAACTTTTTCGCCATCTCCACATCCTCGACTCCGATTGCGTTTCCATATTCAGAACGTCGAAACTTTGTTTCTAATATTCTTAGAACATTCATGGGATTAATTTTTCTCATGATGTCAATGAGAACAGTTTGCACTGTGACCCAAAACTGATCATTCCAAGAGTCGTAGTCGTATTGCAGCTACACTTGCCATTGCAGATACAACACACCAACTGCTGAGTTTTGCAAGTAGAAGTCACAGACCACTGTCCTTTGGATGAAAGACCTATCTTCTGAGAGAACAGTATAGTATTTTTATATACATCAATAACGATCAAATACAATATTTGAACAAATAACTTGAATATATATTCTATTCTGTCACCTTTTAAAATATTTAAGTCAGACGGTATAACGACTTAAATAAGTCTTTATTCTTTACAAGCACTTTCAATTTCGAACTAATATTTTGATTAATGTGTCTTCATACCATTTCAAAAGTATGTGTGTATTTCTCGGTAAATATGACTGACAATTTTCACACGTCCATCAGCGTATACCTTGGTAGAGAAGAGGTTTAGATATTCTACAGTCCCTAGTATGGATACATGCTCCGATACAATCAGACATGGATAAATATTCAAAAGAAACAAGTGTACAGACTGTAGGCCCCTAAAAGCTTATTTACATACACCGCAGTCCTCAAACGTCTTGTTAATCACAAATGTTGACAGAAAGATATTACAAAAACCAGTTTGAGCCTTGTTAATGATACCTCCTTCTGAAATGATTTATTGATCACACCTGATCGGCAAAGTTAAAACACTTCGACGGGTTGTAAAACTTACATCATCTTATTGCCAGAGAGGATAAAAAGGTCTTCTTGGAAGACACAAATCCATCGCTGTTCTTGTCAATCCAATTCTTTCGCCTGGATTGATGGGAGAAATTTATGTATAGCTTGGACATTTCCCAGTTCCTAAGCCTTTTCTAATTTAGACTGGGGAATGGTTTCGAGGAACTGAAGGAGGAGATGAAGTCAACCTAACAATCTTGACATCATGATGTTTGACAGGATCTCACTCGAAGTTTTTGCAGTGTTCTCAGACGTGGGGCGAATAAAAAAGTCTATCAGTGATGCATAGCCTGTTTATACTCCATGTTTGAAGGTGATACAACCTCACAAAGTAAATGAAATGGCGTATGGCTTTCAGTGCCGGGAGTGTCCGAGGATATGTTCGGCTTGCCAGGTGCAGGTCTTTCGAGTTGACTCCCGTAGGAGACCTGCGCGTCGTGATGAGGATGATATGATGATGAATCAAACCAAACCCCTTTTCGCAACAGCACCGAACGACCTTGACCTACCAAGCGACCGCTGCACAGCCCAAAGGCATACAGATTATGAGGTGTCGTGTGGTCAGCATGACGAATCCTCTCGGCAGTTATTTTTGGCTTTCTTGACCGGAGCCGCCATCTCACTGTCAGATAGATCCTCAATTGTAATCACGTAGGCTGAGTGGATCTCGAACCAACCCTCAGATCCAGGTAAAGATTCCTGACCTGACCGGGAATCGAACTCGGGGCCTCCGGGTAAGTGGCAGGTACACCACATCGCGGGGCCAGCTGATATGATGATGAAGACGACACATACACCCACCCCCGTGCCAGCGAAATTAACCAATGATGGTTAAAATTCCCGACCCTGTCGGGAATCGAACCCGGGACCCCTGGGCCACAGGCCAACAAGCTAACCATTTAGCCATGGAGTCGAACCCTCTCAAAGTAACAGCATATAGCAGGAGCTTTAAAGGTATAATACACAGAAAAAGAGAATATTCATTCCTGGAACCAGATATTTTAACCTTAATTGGTTAATTCCGTTGTCTCGGGAGCTGAGTGTTTGTACTGTCCCGATCACCCCTGCAACTCCCGAACTATAATAACACGCAATTTCCCAAACATGGCAGATGCCGCCTACCCATTCGGAGGGTCTGCCTTACAAGGGCTGTACCAGCCTAGAAATAGCCACTACTACTATTAGTACCAGTAGTAGTAGTAGTAGCGAATTCTCCCAATACTGGAAGGGGTCAAGCAAATAAGTCAATCAGTTCTTTTGTAGGTTCTTGTTGTTCCAATAGGCTTTCTTCCTTTCCGAGAAGGCTTGTTTACTTTCTTCCGACCACTTTGGTCTGTACTCTTTTTGTTGTGGTTACTCTGATGTAATAATAATAATAATAATAATAATAATAATAATAATAATAATAATATTTGCTTTACGTCCCACTAGCTACTTTTTAAGGTCTTCGGAGACGCCGAGGTGCCGGAATTTAGTCCCGCAGGAGTTCTTTTACGTGCCAGTAAATCTACCGACACGGGGCTGTCGTATTTGAGCACCTTCAAATACCACCGGACTGAGCCAGAATCGAACCTGCCTAGTTGGGGTTAGAAGGCCAGCGCCTTAACCGTCTGAGCCACTCAGCCCGGCTTACTCTGATGTAGCTTCCCAATTGTTTAACTAGTGTCTAAAGATGACTCTTTCTAGAATGTATGTTGAACTTATATTTGCGTTTCTGAGATCTTTTCGAAGTTCGTTAAACCAGGGTGTTGAGTTCATAGGTCACATAATCTATTATCATTTTTCCCAATCGTTTTTCTGGGGATCTAGTGAGATGACCGAAGAATTTCATTCGTCTTTTCCTAATGTCAGTTTCCATGTTTGAGGATTTTTCTGTTGTTTAGATTGCTTGTAACCTGTAATCGGCTTGGGTGTATCTTGCTCCTAAGATTTTCCTAATGATCTTCCTCTCTTCTTTATTTCTTCAAGTTGTTTTCTCTTAAGTGGCAGTGTTTCACTTGCTTAAAGGACTGTTGGTTTTCCGACTGTGTAGTCTTGACATGGATCTTTTTCTTGTAGATGTTTTGGACTAACCCTAAAGCTTTTATAATAATTTGGAGACTAGTTTGTTGTGAGATCTTCAAGGCCTGTCGGTTCGATAGATTCTCTGAGGTATTTAAAGTAAGGTACCCCGTCAATTTTACCATATTTTTGTCTCAGGCTCTTGATATCTGTCTTTGAACATAAGAATTTAGTTTTTTCGAATGACATCTGTAGTCTCACCTTTTTTGCACTTTTTTTAAATATCTCTAGCTGTTTAACAGCAATCTCTTCATCCACTGTTATTATTATTATTATTATTATTATTATTATTATTATTATTATTATTATTATTATTATTATTATTATGGGGTTGGCATCAGGAAGGGCATTCGGTCCTAAACCAGGGGCAAGTGGGACTCCCTTTTCATCCCCGGAAGACCAGCAGTGTGTGGGGAGTATTAGAATGACGGCCTCTGGATTCCTTGATCGCAGCGCGCAGGTTCAAACCGGGCAGAAGTAGTCGGATTTTTGAAGGGCAGAGACAAGTCCATTCAGCACTCTATGTGGAATAATGACCACATATAAAGGTTATCTAGTGACACATCTGGTGTTTACCCGACAAAATTAATTCATACTCAGGGAAACAGTTCACTCAACACCGCTTCAGTTTCTCTGGCAATCGCTACAGCAGACATCATCGCGTAGTTACCTGCTCCGCTCGGGACGGCCAGCTGCCGCCTGAGCAGAGAGTAGCGGACAGGCGGTTTGCATACCGTGGCGGTACTTGCAGCAACCACACTGAGACATTACCATATGCACAACAAAAACAACAGTGTATTATTATAATTATTATTGGAGCATGGATTATGCGGAACGAACAGAACACAGATTATAGAGTATAACAGGGCAACAAAATTATTCATCGACAAAGAACGAACAACACACTCTAGTACGTCTTGAATACATACATTTTCACGATAACGTACGTAGAGTTTTGTGACGCGTGTATTTACTGAAAGAAAATGCATCTTATGAGGTTTGTGCACATTGTTTGCACCAACTTTAAACAATATTTCAATATATGTTTGTTTGTCCAACCCTTGTCCCGTTTCCCTACGGGGTCGGGTATGAGGTGAGATGAATTTGTCGTGGCGGTTTTTTATGACCGGATGCCCTTCCTGACGTCAACCTCATCAGAGGAGTTAATGAGAGATGAAATGAATGACGTGATATATGATAGTAGGGAGAGGGTGAAACCCGGTGCCGGCACATAGCCTACTCCTGTCGAATAGCACCAAGAGGTCCGCTCAAGGCTTAACGTCCCCATCCGACGGACGAATCACCATCAACAGGGTCATATGCCCTCACTCCATATGAGCACTGCGGAGAGGTTTGGAATTTAATCCAGGCTTTTGGCACGCAATCTAGTGATTAGAAATCGTATACCACCACCTCCCCTACCCTGCCGGCCAACATTCTGATGGTGAAAATTTTTTCGACCAACGGGACTCGAACCGGCTAACCTCGGTGTTAGACCGTTTTTAGACTTCAGCGCCTTAACGATCATGGCCACCAGGCGGGCGTATGTCATTTATAACTACGACAACAAACTAAACACACGAACTGAAATATATCACTGATGTACACCTGCTCCTCCACGGGACATTTGGGTTCCTTTAGATAGTATTGTTTCAATATTTTGTACCATCGTTTGCATACAGGAAATGCAAAGCACATTTGAAGTTCCGATTGATGAGCCTAATTCTGTGTATTGATTTACATATCTTCATTAATGAAAACAGCTATTAGCATAAAATCCGAATATTATACTTAAAACATGTGCATTACATCTGAGCAATCTAGGAAATCTCTCCCGTGGGAAACGAACAGGGCCGACGACCTAGATGTTAAGCCCCTGTTAAACAAAACGAAACAACAAGAACAAGGAAAACAAACATATAAGTCAATCAAACCGTATGTCTTTTGCAAATTGATCTTTCATTTGATTTCGCACCGTAAGTCAATCAGCACTAGCTGGAGATCTAGTCTTAATAGTTTGCACATCCACTGAGAAGAGTATAGCAAACACCTGCAAGTCCTTTTATAATGTCTGAATTTCGTGGACCTCAGTAACGGCTGTTCTTTAAGGGCACAGGTTCACAAGCCCACTGAAATGCACGCTCCAACCGACCATATGAGCGATATTATCACACCAATCATAACAGGGACTGGCTGCATAAAAAATGGTGTTACTAGCAGCGCTCACACCTCAGTCACTTTCAAAGCGAAGGATGAGACTGAGACAGGGCAATGAAAGTAACAAATTTATTCTAGCCAATGAAGCATATCGGTAAACATAGAACATTTTGTGCAGGTCGCCACACAGCAAAATAATTACTGAAATGGCATATAACCTAAAACATAGGTTATGTAATAAAAGTAAACATTGCAATCACATTGTGTGGAATTGGCGGGTATTAATGGCTAAGTTTAGAACTAGGTAACCTAGGATATAGGGTAATAATACTAAGTTCAACGTAGTTCCGTACGTCATTATGGTGTTTTGATATATGTTAATTAGAAATGCCATTAATGCCAAACATAATCTGAACGTTATTTACAATTCCTGACGTAGGAAGCTGGGCCTTTACAACTTATACTTTAGTGTTTTTAGGCCACTGAGGAGATATGTTTAGTGATAGTTGATTCCTGTTCATTGTTTATGTATTGTACATACTGTGAACATTAATATTCTTATTAAATTTTTGTAATGTGTGATTCACCCGACGAAGGGCATAAGTGCGGAAGCTTACAGGAAATGAGTTTTTAAATTTCTCTTTCCCGATGTCCCGCTTGTCCACTCCCCTCCCCTACATTTGTTGAGTCACGAAATGCACTCTACTGTATTGCTTGCCAACTGCAGAGCACATGTAAACAGCCGATGTCGCACGGTCCTCAGTCAAGCGCTCATGTCTGTACTCCGTTCACTAGTAGAAATTCTGACGATTTCTGCGTACCCCTCGCATTTCCCTCGGAAATTTTGAATACTAATATTAACGATCTTCACCGCTAACGTTCTGTTGCAAACTCAGTGCACTAAGTTTCAGTAACACCTGGCGATTAACCAAACGGTTAAAAAATAGATGGTGGATCGTCTCTTACGTTATTGGGTTTATTAGGCCCAAATTTTTTCCGTAACTTATTTGGAGACACCCTGTAGCGAACAGGTAAGCCAGTGCAGCAAGTTATGACTGATAGCTCTGTACTCGGAACGCAGTTGGGTTTGAATCCCCCATCGACCATCCTCAAAATGATTTCCCTTCCTTTACCCTGTCACCCCCAGGCAAACGCCGGGATGGTAGTCTGCCTTTCTGAAGGTCACGGCCCCTTCATTTTTATTCCTCGCCCATTCAATTGCAGCCACTTCGACAAAGAACACCCTTATACAGCGGTATATGTAGCTCACCCCCACAGGGTGTACCGGGAAAAGTAGCAACAAAACTGGCGATTCAAACATATCCTCGGACACTCCCGGGGCCAGGAGGTGCCTCATTAATTCATCGCTATTTTCATTTAATTTTTATACCTTTCTTTATAAAGTACAGGGTGACCCAAATGTCTGTTAATATTTGACGAGGTAATACTTCACGGAATACTGGAGGTATAGAGGTAATAATTGACACACATGATTGACATGACATGGGGTTTTATTGACACCAAAATGAAGTAAATAAAGCTTCACGAACAGTGCCTTTTCTGGTAACGTCAACATGCCGCGATTACAGGCGCATCTGACGCCCTCTCTTACGACAGCTCCTTTTATACCGTACACGAGTCTCATGTGGCATCACTGACGTATTGCTGTCCAGCGCCATCTGTTGGCCTGTTTGTGCACTCGTTGTTGGTGTCACAATATAACCCATGTCATGTCAAGCATGTCTGGTTCCATAGTTAAATAGTTAGAGTGCTGCCCTTTGCTCCAGAGGGTCCCGGGTTCGATTCCCGGTCGGGTCGGGTATTTTAACAGTCATTGGTTAATTCTAATGGCTCGGGAGCTGGGTGTTTGTGCTGTCCCCAACATTCCTGCGACTCACACACCACACATAACATTATCCTCCACCACAATAACACGCAGTTACCTTCACATGGAAGATGCCGCCCACCCTCATAGGAGGGTCTGCCTTACAAGGGCTGCACTCGGCTAGAAATAGCCGCACAAAATTATATATATATATATCAAACATGTTTGGCCATTTGCACTTGACGTGTTGCTGTCCAGCGCCATCCGTTGGCCATTCTGTGTACTTTATTTTGGTGATCACTAATACACTTTCTTTCTTTCAAGGCTCTTTGAATCCAACGAAAACTGAAGGTCATTAATCAGAGAACATGTTCCTCGTTGGATGAAAAACCCTAATTTCAGTTGTCGCCAGGATTGGAAAAATCTGGTGAAGACAATGCTACAAGAAGCCTTTCAGCGGCTTAACAATTCCATAAATGCTGGATTCACTTCCTGTATTCGGTTTTCTATTCTTCTTTATCCTAAATGAATGGAGATCGATCTTTGACCTTAAGCAGTCCCCGCCCGGATTTTATCTTCCGCGGAGTGTATGGGTTCCACTAAACAGAGTGCGCACTGGGCATGGAATAAGTAGTTTTGGGATGAATTCTTGGAGCCTTCGACTTTCTCCAATCTGTGACTCTGGTGAAGAATTCCAGGTAATGTGAGCCATCACCTTCATATGTCCACATAGAGCTTGCCGTAGATATATCGACGACCTTCTAACAGCTTCAAGAATGGCTATTCAGTGGCTGCATAAAAGCTATTATTATTATTATTATTATTATTATTATTATTATTATTATTATTATTATTATTATTATTATTATTATTATTATTATTATTATTATTATTGTTACGGGGATCTCTTACGTTGCAGAGGTGTAAGAAGGTACGGGCTTGAATGGGTGGACAGAGAAAAGACGAGAGCATAATTTAAAACATTCAAAGTTGAAATTGTATTTCCTTCCTTTCTTTTTTTTTTCTGACTTTAAACTTTGATGAACAACGCTCATCAGCTCTGATCACAACATTGACACACAGTCAGAATTTAGTTACAAAATGAGCTTGTAGCTCAAAGATGCACTATATTCAAAGAGCACCTTTGCTCCACTCAGTTTATTATCTAGGAGACTGAGCTCCAAAACTTACTACAATCTAGCCTCTCCAAGGCACAATTTTCTTTATCCAAACAATAGATAAACCTAGAAAACAAAGTTAACTGTCTTTGCTGTTCGACAGTCTGATCCACAGCAGACTGTGAGTAAATAGAAATTAAACAAAGGCAATAAGTGCCCATTCTAGATGGCCTTAGTGGTGAAAAGAAAATATTTAAGAAATCGGCCATAAACAAAATGTTAGGAGGCGAAACATTTGAAGTGTACCAGTCAGCTCGACACCAGCCCGTAGAAGTTAAAAATGAAAGTTGTTGCGTTCTATTCATCTATCTTCTATCTTAATCTGTTTACCCTCCAGGGTTGGCTTTTCCCTCGGACTCAGCGAGAGATCCCACCTCTACCGCCTCAAGGGCAGTGTCCTGGAGTTTCAGACTTTGGGTCAGGGATACAAATGGGGAGAATGACCAGTACCTCGCCCAGGCGGCCTCACCTGCTATGCTGAACAGGGGCCTTGTGGAGGGATGGGAAGATTGGAAGGGATAGACAAGGAAGAGCGAAGGAAGCGGCCGTGGTTTAAGTGAGGTACCATCCCGGCATTTGCCTGGAGGAGAAGTGGGAAACCACGGAAAACCACTTCCAGGATGGCTGAGGTGGGAATCGAACCCACCTCTACTCAGTTGACCTCTCGAGGCTGAGTGGACCCCGTTCCATCCCTCGTACCACTTTTCAAATTTCGTGGCAGAGGCGGGAATCGAACCCGGACCTCCGGGGGTGGCAGCTAACCACGCTAACCACTACACCACAGAGGCGGACGCGTTCTATTCATACTGCACATTAAAGTAAATAATTATGCTTGTTCACAGAATGAGATTCGAGGGAAACAGTGATAGTAAACATGTTTATTGCATAAAGTATTGCCCCCACAAAATAATTACAAATGTGTATAAATAGTAATTTTCCACGTCCTTGTGGAAAGAGCCAACGGCCGTAGCCGTGTTGAAAGACCGGAAAGACCGGATCCCGTGAGATCTCCGAAGTTAAGCAACATTGGGCGTGATCAGGAGTTGGATGGGTTGCCACGCGCTGTTGGTGGGGGGTAAGGGAATGGAGGAGCGGAAAGGAACTGGCCACCCTACCGCACGTAAACTCCGGCTCAGGAACACCTCTGGGGAGGTTCGGACCTGCCTTCGGGCAGTATAACCCTTACCTTACCTTGTGGAAAGAGGAATGGGAAAGTTAAATTTCTACACGAAGATACGTATTTCATATCTGAAATTATATTGAACATACATCAATCAGAGTAAATGTTTTATTTAACGTACATTCACAAAAAAGTATTTGATATTTCGTCTACACTTAAGAAAGAAATGTATAACAAACTAGCAAATGTACCTGTGCTTCGTTACGGTATTCCACATTGTATACGGATTTCTGCGTAAATTATTGCACATGTAGTGAGCAAGATTTTATTAAATTGCATGACTCTCAGCGTTATCCGAGAAACACCATGGGGCCCATACGTTGCTTCCGATGTAGGGTGTGCGTGGGGGACTTTTGATGACAATGGCAGACCACGTTTCCTGCCGTCATTCACAATCGAGTTCGGGAGTTTCTACTATAACGGCAGGTTCACTTGCCAATTCTCATTCACAATCCAGTTGGAGAGTTTTCATTACGATGGTAGACCCCTTTTCCTAATGCCAGCTATAATCGAGTTGGGGAGTTTTAATTAAATGGCAGGCACGCTTGCCTACTGCCAGTCACAATCTAGACTGGGAGTTTTGATTATAACGGCAGGCCTCCTTGCATACTGCATTGTGTTTCTCCCAACACACTTCTCTTCAAATTGAGACAACACACCAAACTACCAACCATCACACAAACACGCATGAGTGGTTGCATCCCTCCACAAAGGAAGGGCTTACGGCCGTAAAACAGGGCCCAATCCACTTGCGCTACACCGCTCGCACCCGCGCCCCAACAGGTATGAGAAACGCGGTAGAAGAAGGAGAATAATTGGAAAGCTTTACGACGCACCGACACAGATGTGTCTTATGGCGACGATGGGATAGGAGGGACTAGGATTGGAAAGGAAGCGGCCGTGGCTTTAAGACACAGGCACGTAATTTGACTGGTGTGAAACTGAGAAAACCACGGAAAACCATCTTGAGGGCTGCCGACAGTGTGGTTCGAACCCACTATCTTCCGAATGCCAATTGACATCTACCTACGAGAGGGACATTTCATTTTCCCAATACAGTACATCCATATGGTATTTAAGCTACATATTTGTCCTATCTTCAACAATCCATCAAAATGCGTATCTAATTACTGTATATTGGAAGAACATATACGACCTAGTTATCAAAACCACGGTATACCTCATCGATTTAAGTATTATCAAGATAATGATCCGAAGCAAACAGCTCATAAAGTGAGGATGTAGCTACTGTGTAATTGTCCAAAAGTAGTCGAGACAATTCCTAATTCACCAGAATTAAATGAGAAAGAACGTCTATGGCATTACTTGGAAGTAACCATAAGAAAAGACCAGATTTCAAATAAATATGATCTGAAAACGGTTTTATATGAGGAATGGGAGAAAACAGAGCAATCGTATGGCAAAAAGTTGGTACCATCTGTACGTAACCTGTTAAGGGCCATGAAAAGTGCTAAAGGGTATCTTGCAAAGTATTGTCTCCTTAGAGATAGCTAAGGAACTATTTGAAGGTGTATGAGTTTGACGTTGACCTGTTTCTTTGCACGTTTATGAATTACGTACTCATTTTCTTTGTAAATATAAGAAATCAGAGTTGGTTTATTTTGTACGTCAGTAGAGAAATGTTTATTTGTTCAACCAGAACCAAGGCCAAAATAAAGTAACAATTATATTCTTGGTTAACTATTTCAATTCTAGAAGTAGTGTGACAAGTATGATAGAGAAACTCGGGTAGGAGACGCTGGGGGCTAGAAGGAAACGAACACGGTTATGCGCCGTGGATAATGCCAGCTCGGGGAGAGTTGAACACTCGACTAGAAAAGCCTTATTACTAGAGCCCGGATCTCCATGCACTATCAAATCTCAAAAAATGCATGCAATCATGCACTATCATGTGGCAAAACATGCGCAATAAACTGGAAAATATGCACCATCAAAATTCAGTTCCTTTTGAAACATTGTACAGAAACTAGCCTAATTTCTCCAAATTGTCTTGATTTAAGCCCATCCATTTATCTGTAATCACATTCTTAAGCACAGAAAATGATCTTTTTACATCGCAGAAAGTGATAGATGCATACTTCAATGAAGAAATTTGGGCAAAATGAGGTCAAATTGTACATCTTTTGCATTTTCACCACAATACGTCTTCTATAAGCTTGACGAATTCAAAATCAGGATTTGAACTAATTAATTTGTTCAACGTATATCTAGCTGCGGCAGCTACTTCTCCATGCGATGATTGCAGGCACTTTTGAATGTCCTCAATAACTGGTAACGATTGCCTGCTGCGATAACAAAGACGTGTGACGAGTGAGAGTTCCGGGTACGACATTCCAGGATAACAACGGTAGAGGGTTCAATGAAAAACCAGAGTTTGTAAGCTGCTATCCCAGTAACTCGGCGCCACAGAAGTGCGATACAAGTTTTCTTTTTTTCGTCTAACAGACGAAAAATGAGCCGTCAATGATTAATGCACAATTTACGGTTCAATTTATAGCAATGTACAACTGTAAAACTGGGACACCTTATCGTAAGAATTAGACATCGACGTGGGGACTTCCGAAAAACGTCATTATTTACTCAAGCAACAGATAAGGAAGTGTTTGGTTAATTGGATTATAGGACTTGTACCGTATGCAGGCTACTTTGATTGTCACATAGGATGCCAGGAATACATTCTCTCCGTCTCTCAGTAATAGACATACGATAGCCTATAACGTGGAAACATTGTCCCAAATTCTGCACACTAACATTCAGAAATGGCGTATTAACAATTTATATGCGTCACAATCAGAATAAAAGTCATATTATTCAATATTAAACGTCCAAATATTCGTTATTAAATCCAAAATCTTCCAAATATGCATTATGCATGAATTTTTGCATAAAATGGCCAAAACATGCAAACATGCACGGAAAAAGGACGGTTATTTGGAATTGTTAAGTCGTAAAACGAATATTTGCAAAGTTTGAGAAGTGTAGCTAGCTTATTGAAAAACATGCATTTGCATGGAAATCCGGGCTCTACTTATTACATAAGCAGGACAGATCTTCCGCATAAAGTAACAGGTTGATCGCAGAAAAATAACTATGGTAAATAGTAGTTTGTAAAACGGGGAGTTGATTATTGGAATGCTTTACCTGCAGCTGTCTTAGAGCCTTTTCCCAAAAATGTAAGATGCTTCAAGAGTAGACTCCAGCATTCTGTAAATTGTTTCTATGTGATGGTGTCATATCTTAATGTAACGCTCAATCCACTGTAAATTGTAGTATTAAGGCATCTGAATTATTTAAGGTGTGTGAATTTGTAAATGAACGTGTTGTATTTACAATGCTGGGATGAAATGAAATGGCGTATGACTTTTAGTGCCGAGGACAAGTTCGGCTTGCCAGGTGCAGGTCTTTTTTGAATTGTCTCCCTAAGCGACTTGCGCACGATACATACACCCAGCCTCCGTGCAAAGCGGAATTAACCAATTATGATTAAAATTCCCGATCCCGCCGGGAATTGAACCGGGACCCCTGTGACCAAAGGCCATCACGCTAACCATTTGGCCATGAGGCCGAACAATACTAAAATAATAGTAATTGGACCGCTCAATCTACTCGGGCTTACTCATGGCTTGCGAGGGTACTAACATCACTGAATGAGGTGGGTGATCAGTCGACCTTTTACACTCACCCCCGTCTAAAATCAGATGTGCCCTAATGACCTCATGAATGTAAGGCCCTATCTGTAAAACATGTAAATGTTACTATATGCGGTTTAATAATGTCAATTATTTAAGGAGACTTGGGTTTATTTATTTATTTATTTATTTATTTATTTATTTATTTATTTATTTATTTATTTATTTATTTATTTATTTATTTATTTATTTATTTATTTATTTATTTATTTCTTCTTGTTTCCGAATTTGGCCGCCTATGGACCGCATTGAACTTAAGGCTTCTTCTTATTATTATTATTCTTCTTCTCCCAGAACCTCTTCATTCTTTCACTTCTGAACTTCCTTTCTTTCTCAGATATGACCAGTTTGGGTCTACATTTTGTTGGTTTCTCCTGGAATGTTTTGATGCTGTCCACTCGACTTCTAAATTATTTTCTGTTGTGAACCATATCCACTGTAAGTCCACTTTCTATTGCATCTCTTTTTACCTCTTGCACCCACTTCGTCGAAGCTTTTAGTCCAGTGATGTACTTGAATGCCTTCGCTTTCGTATGGTGACAGTGATTTTTTCGGTGTGTTTATAGAGGTCATCATTTTTCCTATTCCTCCACTCCCCATCAGCATTTTTCTGTGGTCCTAAAATTTTCCTTAAGATTCTCCTCTCCTTCTTTTCGAGATCTTGAAGCTCACCTTTTTTTATTCATTGTCAGGCTCTCTGAAGCGTAGAGACCCTCTGGCTTTACCACTGAGCTGTAGTGTCTAAGTTTCGCCTTGTAAGATATTGCTCTTTTGTTGTATCTGTTCTGGGTTAACCTGTAAGCCAATTCTAGTTTTGCTATTCTTGCCCTTATCGCCTCTTTATCCAATCCATTAGGTTCTATCCATTCCCCTAGATATTTAATTTTCTCCGTTCTTTTTATAGTTCCATGCTTCACTTCTCAGTGTCTCTCCCCTTGATGTCCATATTCCATGTATTCCGTCTTCTCATATGACACTTTGAGACCCGTTTTCTCAGCGATCTCATGTAGAGAGTTCAGCATAATTTGGGCATTTATTTATTTATATATTTATTTATTTATTTTTTAATTTATTTATTCATTTAAGGTGTTGTAAATATGCATATATAAAGGTTTCTAGGTTTAGTTTGAACTTGGTTATTATTTTAGGACATTAGTGTTATTTATTTAAGGTGTACTTGTTGTATACTATGTTTTATTGAATCATCTTTAATTGGGAAAGTAACTTGTTGATGACAAATCTATCTATCTACCTATCTATCTATCTATCTATCTATCTATCTATCTATCTATCTATCTATGTATTTATCTATCTATCTATGTATGTATGTATGTGTGTATGTATCTATCTATCTATCTATCTATCTATCTATCTATATATCTGTCTGTCTATCTATCCTGAGTACTTAAGCTGGTGTGAATTTGTATATGATGGTGTTGTATTTTTGTAAGTCATTGTAATACTCAGCACATAGTATTGTAAACTGTAGTGTTAATCATTGGAAATAGCTTAAGTTGTGTGTGAATTTGTATATAATGAAGCTGTGTTAAACTACTAGTATTTCTTGTAATATTTTCTTCCATGGAATTGCTTGTTTTATCTTGTTGTAGTTATTATTGTTGTTGGGTAATTATGCTTTAACTTTACTTCATTACCACACTGCTATAAGGGATTATATTTTTTGACGAGTCCAATTAAACAAGCTTTCCCCTAATGTATGAGTTTCATTTTGACTCACTGTATATGAATCAACTTTCGACTTATTTGCTATGAAAATGTAAATGATAAGTTTTAGTACTGGGCAACTGCACTACTGTAATCTTTGAATCAGGAATGTTGTATGCGATACCTAAGCAGCATAGGGAGGCCTCTAGCGCTGTATCTAACACTGCGCGGGGCACAGCCGAGCTTCATACGTCTTGTGCAGCTAATAAGGAGAAGCCGGAAGAAAGGAATAATGGAGCAAAAAGGAACAAGGATAGGGGAGAAAGAAAGGAAACTACAATTCTTTATTGTGTTTTACATCACGGACTCAAAAGAAACGAACACAAGCACAAAGTAGACAAGGACCAATTTGCATAAGAATGCCAGAACTTCACGTTTCTTTCCCCTCTGTACTCTCAAGAATTTTAATCCTTTAGCGCCAGTGCAATAAGGAGTGACGTGGGAAACAAATGACAAGTGTAACTGTGACCAGCTGCTAAAGGCTTGGCGAATACTATTCTGGGTATGGAATAAGAAGACCAGATTCATTTTTCTGTTCTTATTTCGTGATAAATATGTATTTTGGCTGGAGGTCATCTGAAAATTTTGCATCATGAACTTGTTCTTTGAGTCATCAGTCCATAGACTGGTTTGATGCAGCCCTCTATGCCACCCTCTCCTGTGCTAACCTTTTCATTTCTACGTAACTATTGCATCCTGGATCTGCTCTAAACTGCTTGTCATATTCATACCTTGTTCTACCCCTACCGTTCTTACCGCCAACACTTCCTTAAAAAACCGGCTGAACAATTCCTGGGTGTCTTTAGATGTGTCCTATCATTCTATCCCTTCTTCTCGTCAAATTTTGCCAAATCGATCTCCTCTCACCAATTCGATTCCGTATCTCTTCATTCGTGATTCGATCTATCCATCTCACCTTCAGCATTCTTCTGTAACACCACATTTCAAAAGCTTCTATTCTCTTTCTTACTAAGCTAGTTATCTTCCATGGTTCACTTTCATACAATGCCACGCTCCAGATGGAAGTCTTCAGAAACATCTTTCTAATTCCTATATGAATGTTTGAACTGAGAAAATTTAGTTTGTTAAGAAAGCTCTTTCTTGCTTGTGCTAGTCTACATTTTATGTCCTCCTTACTTCTGCCAACGTTAGTTATTTTACTACCCAAGTAACAATATTCATCTACTTCCTTTAAGGCTTCATTTCCTAATCTAATATTTTCTGCATCATATGCCTTCGTTCGACTACACTCCATTACTTTTGTTTTCGACTTATTTATTTTCATCTTGCATTCCTTACCCAAGACTTCGTCCATAACATTCAGCAGCTTCTCGGGATCTTCTGCAGTTTCAGATAAAATAACAATATCATAGGCAAATCTCAAGGTCTTGATTTCCTCTCCTTGGATTGTGATTCCCTTTCCAAATTCATCTTTGATTCCCTTTACTGAACGATGCAGAGTGTGTGACACGAGTTCAGTTCTGGTTTACTCTTGCGTAGCTCGTGTCATTTCAGAGCGTTCGGAGGCAGTTTCCTCCCCACTGTCGTGGAACGAGAGCAGCTGAGCGAGGATGGAGGGGAAGTGCATGACGTAATACGTACTGAAGGCAAATGGGGATGCACGTTATTCCCACCCCACATGACGAATTTGAGACTAGCTTCCATCAGTGGCGGCTCGTGAGATATGAATTAAGGGGGTCACACATGCGAGAGCAGAACGGAACTAGACTAAATAAATAAATTCATACCTCACGAGCCACCACTGAACATTTACGGTTTTCGGAGACGCCTAAGTGCCGGAATTTTGTCCTCCAGGAGTATTTTTAACGCACCAGTAAATTTACGGGCACGAGGCTGACGGTTTGGAGCACCTTCAAATACTACCGGACTGACCCAGGTTCGAACCTACCGACTTGAGCTGAGAAGGCCAGCTCACTACCATACGACATTATTATTATTATTATTATTATTATTATTATTAATAATAATAATGCCTTTGCTGGCTCCCGAAACTGGGAGGAGTTTTGTAGGTCAGTCGTTTGGGGATGCCATAGCGCATGATAATCTGGATAAAGAAGCTTCAATATCCGGACATGATAATTAGCAAGATTGCATGTGAGCGAGCAACACGTCAGTGTGCTACGGTAGCGCACTGCACAAGGTTATCAAACAAGAGAGCTTGGCCGGCCACACGCTGTACAGGCTGACACAAAAGTTGCTCACGATTGAACTTGTACTTCTTTATATCGATTTTCTGGTAAGCATTCACTCGGAGGGAAAAAAATACGCTAGAGACCGATTTGTCTTTCAGCACATTATATCCTTGTACAATTTCCATAACTTATTTTGAGATACTCTGTATAGCTGTGCACGATATCTCTCTAGCAGCCATCTTCTTCGTGTTAGAGTCGATCACCTTCGCGCTATCAGAGACTTACAGGAGGAAAATAAGTCAGTATTGGAGAGAAGTTAGATATTGATGATACTAACGATCCATTGGCTGGTCGGCAAATTCTTATACTACTACAAGAACAAACCTTCCGCAATTATACAGGGAAAGGCGTTGAAGTTTGTACTGCTCATCCTAAGGCAAACTTCTACATAAGTAACGGGAATTATCAAACTCGGTATGGGCACACGCGCTCAAAAGGACGTACAACATTCGGCGGTTCGAGCACGTCCTGGTAAATGTCCTGGCACAATCCGCTGTCGTCATCCAGATTATGACAAGAATAAAACTCTTGGTCATGTGTTAGGATACTGCCGCGAAGGAGAATTGCTAAGGAACACCCGTCATAACAGAGTTAGAACAATATTGGCCTCCGCACTGAGCGATTACAGTGGAGAGTTTATGCTATTTCTTTTTTACTATTTGCTATTTGTTTTACGTCGCACCGACACAGATAGGTCTTACGGCGACGATAGGAGAGTTTAAGAAGCAGCCTACACTGTATCTCTTCCTCGGAGTCTAACAGAAGAGCAACCGGGCAAGTTGACCCTGCAGTTAGAAGCGCGCAGCTGTGAGCTCGCATCCGGGAGATAGTGGGTTCGAATCCCATTGTCGGCAGCCCTGAAGATGGTTTTCCGTGGTTTCCCATTTTCACACCAGGCAAATGCTGGGGCTGTACCTTAATTAAGGCCACGGCCGCTTCCTTCCCATTCCTAAGCTTTTACCGTCCCATCGTCGCCATAAGACCTATCTGTGTCGGTGCGACGTAAAGCAAAATAGCAAAAAAAAAAAAAAAAAAAAAAAGCAGACGAGCAGATATTGTTGCCATCCACCAGCAGACTCGAACAGCTATTATTCTTGATCCAACCACCCGGTTCGAAAGAGATTTATCCCAGGCCAAGGAAGCTGACCAGGAAAAGAAGAGTATTTATGAATCATGCTACCCATATCTGAGTGAGAGACATAACATTCGCCTAAAATACTGCTCTGTGATGGATCTGATTTTTGCGAGCAGAGGCAGTGTACCTAAGAATATGTGGGAAATCTTGAAAAGCTTAGAGTCCACACGACTCTGGATAAAAACATAGTGGACATTTAAAGGATTCAGTGACTATTTTAAATAATCATTTATAGGCCTTCTACTCCTAAATGATAAATCGTTCAGTGTTCCCTTTCCGTACAATAATTTTAATATTTTCGGCTATCGCCGTCTCAATTATAAAAAGTTAGAATCCTTGTGGTGATTTACGGTTTGTGAACTAATGTCTTTTGATATTAAATATATTTGTGTTAGGTTTTTTTTTTTCAAAATAATCTTATAATGTTTAGCTTAATGCACTGTAGATCTGTGCTGTACAGGGTGAGCTATCGAATGTCTTTGCAAAAGTCAGTAGCGTTCAACACACATGGTTAGGCTCTGTTTATGTTGAGCCTCGACCTCTACGATGCAGAGAGTAGGTTCCAAAACTCTCTACAACAGCGGGTGTTGGTAGCATTTTAGAATTTAATCCACAACAATGGCTACACATAAATTTATACTTGTTCCTCTGATATTGGTTATCATAGACATTGCTTTTATACGCCGCATATCATGTACTAGAGAGTACAGGGAGAAGTCCTCTCAGCAGGTGCTTGTATGTTCTGTCAGAACTCCCGGAGCGAATGGCGTGTCATTCTCTCTAGCATTAGATGTTTCATTGCAGCCTTCTCCCTCTTCAGTCTTTTTTTTCCTTTTTATAGGCTAACTCATTTTAATCGTATCCTACCGCTTTGTTTGTTCCTGCCTTCCTGAACGTTGCTGTCAGTTGCATGCAGGCAAGCCTCGTCTGTCTTTTCACCGCGCCGTGCCGCAAAACATTGGACGTAACTTCCTTTTGCTACGGGGAAAAAACTCAGTTTAGAAACAAAACAAAGACAAAACGGGAGAAAGAAGAGCGAAATGAATTTCCGGACTTTAAAAAAACGGTCTAATTTATCGAATTACGGGGCTGTTTCTTTCATACTTTGAGCCTGACTTGTCAGATATGTTGACGGGCACTACGTAAATTCTCCTGTCTCTCTGTGTGTATGCATGCACTGCCTTTTAATTGTACAGTAGAGAGCTCCAGGCATACACAAAGAACTGTCACAGACACTTTTTGCTTTGAAAAGTTACGGACCACAGAACGGCGACAAAGGAATGGTACTAGTACACTGAAGAAGACGTTATTGATTGTAAACTCGTGTCCTCATCCCGAGGTGGCGCAGCTCTTTTCAGGCACACCCCCATTGGAGGTGAGCTGCATGTACCATTTCAACCACATACCAGCCCTCCTGCCAGTCTTAAATTCCTGACAGTACCGGGAATCGAACCCGGGCCCCCGAGGACGGCAGCTAATAACACTAACCGTTACGCTACGGAGGCGGACACGTTATTGATTGATTTGCTGATTAATCTGTTAGTGTGGAAACTAATTTGTTGTCTCTCTTATTACTGACTGATTCAGTGACTGATTAACTGAGCCCTTAACTACTGTACTACATTGTGTTTTATGTGTAAATGAACTGAAATAATCTTTATAACATGACACATATGCCATGAACGAATATGTGGTTAAATAAATAACAGAATTTAGTCTAAAATGATCAGGATAAATATCGAGTTACCCGCTCGGGACCGTCACTTAAAACTGGAAACCTCAGAGAATAATAATAATAATAATAATAATAATAATAATAATAATAATAATAATAATAATAATAATAATAATAATAATAATTGTACCGGGGTACACCTTTCCAGGCCAGTTAAACTGCGCGCCTTCTATAAGGTCATCTATCTGAACTGGTGTACTACAAGATACCTTGGTAATCAACTGTTAGATGTCTCTATCACCGTTTTAATTGCTCCCTCTACCGAGCTCGATAGCTGCAGTCGCTTAAGTGCGGCCAGTATCCAGTATTCGGGAGATAGTAGGTTCGAACCCCACTGTCGGCAGCCCTGAAAATGGTTTTCCGTGGTTTCCCCTTTTCACACCAGGAAAATGCTGGGGCTCTACCTTAATTAAGGCCACGGCCACTTCCTTCCCACTCCTAGTCCTTTCCTGTCCCATCGTCGCCATAAGACCTATCTGTGTCGGTGCGACGTAAAGCAACTAGCAAAAAAAAAAAAAAAATTGCTCCCTCTAGTGGGACGAACTCTAATTATTGTATAACGAAATGTTTATTTTTGCAGTTGGTCAACTTTAGGTTTCGAGGATTGTTTTCTTTATGCATCAAAGTTGTCAACACTTCAGCTGGTTCCTTCTTTAGTAGTAATCAACCTCTCAGAAACTAGTAAATATTTTCTCTAGCCAATTAAAATTGGGTGTGTTAGAGGAATCCAGCCTATCAGTAAAGAGTTCTGGCTTTCCGTCAAAAATACTATAAAAGCTGGGCGCTTTAGGGCCGTATTATATGAATTGCTCGAGTGTGAGGAGGGTGCATTGACGTGAACCAGGAGGCAGGGGTACAGTCGGCGAAACAAACGTTATTAACATCCCAGACCCGGCCGGGAATATAGTCCGGAACCCTCTGAACCAAAGGCCTCAACGCTGACCATTGAACCAAGTAGACGGACAATAATAATAATAATAATAATAATAATAATAATAATAATAATAATAATAATAATAATAATAATAATAATACCGAGCTTGATAGCTGCAGTCACTTAAGCACGGCCAGTATCCAGTATTCGGGAGATAGTAGGTTCGAACCCCACTGTCGGCAGCCCTGAATATCGTTTTCCGTGGTTTCCCATTTTCACACCTGAATTAAGGCCACGGCCGCTTCCTTCCCACTACTAGCCCTTTCCCGTCCCATCGTCGCCATAAGACCCATCTGTGTCGGTGTGACGTAAAGCAACTAACAAAATAATAATAATAATAATAATAATAATAATAATAATAATAATAATAATAATAATAATAATAATAATAATAATTCTTGGCCCTCTTTCCAAATTATTAGAGTCGGCATTTGATGGAAATGTGACTCAGTTTTACGATGGGATGTCTTTACTGACGCCAACAACATTTGGAGGAATAATCAGTGTTTCTGTGGTGGTTCGTAGTGCGGTACCTACCTTGTATGAAGAAGAAGAGAATGTACGAACGCAAACACCTTCTCCAACGCCAAGGGAATTAGCCACACACAGTTAAAATCTTCGACCCAACCGGCAATCGAACCCGGAGCTCTTTGAATCGAAGGCCAATACGCTGGCTATTCAGACAATGAGTTGAAAAAAATTAATGTGTGTGGGAATGGGTCATCTGTCCATAGCCTGGCCTGATGCAGCGTTCCATGTCACCCTACCCTGTGCTCTCATTTTAATTTCGTCCGGCTCCATGGCTAAATGGTTAGCGTGTTGTCCTTTGGTCAGAGGGGCCCCGGGATCGATTACCGGCAGGGTCCGGAATTTTAACCATCATTGGTTAATTTCACTGGCACGGGGGCTGGGTGTAGGCCTATGTGTCGTTTTCATCATTTCATCCTCATCACGACGCGCAGGCCGCCTACGGCAGTCAAATCAAGAGACCTGCACCTGGCGAACCGAACATGCCCTCGAACACTCTCGGCAATAAAAGCAATACGCCGTTTCATTTATTTTTATTTTCATTTCTACGTAACTACGAATATTATATCCTAAATCTACTGTAATCTGTGTGTCATATTCATACCTTAGTCTGTCCCTGCCGTCAAAAACTAACTCAACAAGTCATGGGTGTCTTATAAGGTGTCTCTTCTTCTAACCAAATTACGCCTAATCATTCTCCTCTTACCAATTCGATCCAGTAACTCATCATTTGTGACTCGGTCTACCCATCTCACTTTCGGCATTCTTCTGTAACACCACATTTCAAAATCTCCTATTTTCTTTGTGTCTGAACTCGTTATTGTCCATGTTTCACTTCCATGTAATGCCACGTTCCAGACGAAAGTCTTAAAAAAAATCTTTCTAATTCTTGTCTTACCGGACGAGTTGGTCGTGCGGTTAGGGGCGCATAGCTGTGAGCTTGCATCCGGGAGATAATGAGAAAGAAAAGTCCTCAGAAAATCTTAGGATCAAAATGGGAAAATGGAATTTGGATGAAATAGAAATCATCCGAATTATATCAAGTTACAGAAAAAAATATATCACAGATACCATCAGGAAACGGCGATTACAATTTTATGGTCACTTGTATACAATGGATAATAACAAGCTCACAAAATTTTTTTAAACTTAGCCTTAACAATGAGAAATCACAATACCTGCCTCAAAGAAATGAGTGAATACCTAAATGAAATTGAGATTAATGAAGAAACCATTCAAGATAGAATAAAATTCAGAACCTTAATTCACAGACACAAATTTTCTGCAAAGCCCACTCGACTAGATACAGGATGAACTGAAAAGGCAAACTAGTGGTAAGGAGTTCAAACGTGCTCCTTAGTTGAACATAACAAGTCAAACAAATTATCATTATGGCTTTATTGTGGAGTATGTAAAACAGGCATTAACGTGCAGAACCTTTCTTTAAATACGACAATACTCTCTATATGACATTAATTATTTAGAAATGCAGATAATTGTATTTCATACAAAAGAATTTGTCAGTCGTCGTTTTAAAAACACTTGTTTACATGTAATCATCAGGTAACAGCGTTTTAAACCAATATATATTTTATATAAATTTTGAGCACACAGGTTTTAAAACACAGTAGTAGATGCTTCACGGTCAACGGTACTGTAATTATATTTGGTATAACAAGGTTTGCTTGGCATCACTGCAGGGTTTTTAATATCACGTTGATGTCTACATGATGGCCATTGCCCATTAAACTCTGTTCTGCTCTCCAAATTGTGAAGTATAGATTGAAGAGTTTAATAGCGTATATGACAGGACCTCATCAGGGAGTAACAACGTTAAATATAGCAGCGGGGCTTCTCGCTAAATAGAAATTAATATGTTCGGTGACCCCTTTGGCTAAAGTGACACTCTGCGTTTAGACGACCCTACAGAAATCTCTTACATTGAGAACTTGCTATGACCGTACTAAACTGTAAATGAATGTTCAGTACACAAAAGACTAATTTATAATTTATACATACATACATACATACATACATACATACATACATACATACTTTACATATCTAATGAAGCACAGTGTATCGTTACAGAACCTATACCTATTGTTATTAAAGCAGAAAAGAGTGCAAAATCACACACAGCTTTGAAAGAAACGAGACGAAATACACAGTTCAAGAAAATTAGGGGAACATGTTTTTTAACCTCTGGTATGTGAACGTTAATTTTGTAGATGGGGTTCCAATGGTCGTACAGCATGAGACCTTAGATACTAGGGGTATATCAAATCGAAGTTATACTCCATCTGTAGGCATAGCCATGAATTAAACTGTTAGGTGACCCCTCAAAAGAAAGTGAATTGCGGTGCATCCGTGTGTCGTAATGACATACACAGACTGCGGTCATTTGAGCACGTTGTACGTAAACCAGCACATTCCATGAGACATCTCAACGAGGTTCAAGTCGTAAGGGCCGTCACTTTGATCTAGCATGGATGGACTTTACGTCGTGTTGCTGTGGATCTAAAATGTCTCTCCATCAATTATTCAACTCTTGTGGAATCGCTACAACGAGATAGGCCAGTTCACAAGGAGGGTCGCACAAGGTCCTGGACACATGACAACCTCACAGGATGACCGACATCTGACCATCTGTGCGTTGTGGCGTCGTTCAGCAACTGCCAGAAAGCTACAACAAGACCTCAGGAGGGTCACTGGCGTTACGGTGTCTGACCAGACAGTAAGAAACAGGTTAAGAGAAGTGTCCTTACGACCCAGACGTATTGTTCGAGTGTCCCATTTAACGCAGCAACATCGCGCAGCTCGCCTTCTGTTTGCCCGTACCCACGTCAATTGGCAACTTCGCCAATGGAGACCTGTGTTGTTCACAGACGAGTCCGGATTTCACCTGACACAGCGTGATGGACTTCAACGTGTATGGAGAAACCGTGGTGAGCAGTACATGCCAAATGATGTCCAGGAAGGCGACGAATTCGAACAAGGTTCTGTGATGGTGTGGGGTGGCATCAGAATTGATGGCCGTACGGATGTTGTCGTCGACCGTGGTGATCTTACCGCTGCGGGGTACATCGAGCAGATACTGCTACAGCATGTGTTGGTTGCTGAATTCGTACTCATGCACGACAATTCCAAGGCTCATGTAGTGCGCATCACCAGACCTGTCTTGCTAGAACTGAACATTCAAGAGATGGAATGGCCAGCAGTGAGTCCCGACCTTAATCCCATCGAGCATGTGTTGGATAGGCTTGACAGAAGTGTTCGTGGGCATCCTGTTCCACCACAGACTCTCCAAGACTTCGAAAAGGCTCTCATTGAAGAATGGGACCTGATACCGCAACGTGACCTCCGTCGACTTGTACGGAGCATGCCATGTAGGTGCCAAGCTGTGATAAATGCTCGTGGAGGACACACACCACACTGAAGCTCTCCAACTGTGATAAAAATCTACCCTGGAGGACTCTTATTATCACTTTGTTTTCGCTCTTATTTGGACATTTCTCTTTGTGTTCTGAAAATGAACGCGAATCCATCGATGTTCTTTTTTTTTACTTCAACGGTCAAAAATAAAGGTTTAGTTGGTAATATACTTGGGTGTGAGGTATTGTTTTGTAGAGCATGGCATGCGTTCAAAAAACACGTTACTATAATTTTTTTGAACTGTGTAATTTAATAGACCTTGCAGTGGGAACTGAGCACATTTATTTATTTATTTATTTATTTATTTATTTATTTATTTATTTATTTATTTATTTATTTAGCGTATGGATTTACAGATACAATACATACGCGCACGATTTTGGAAAGCAAAGTATATCTTTCTGTCCACTTTGCTTATGTAACTAATTGTCTCTGGAAACGCATAAGCAAATCACTGATGTCACCACTGTACTTTCTTTTTTGGATACTCGGTGATGATATGGTGGATGGTTTGCTGAGAGGCACCACAATCGCAGTTAGTTTTAGAAATTATGTTCCATTTGTAGTGAAAATCTGCGCAGTTACCATGGCCCGATCGTATCCTGTTAAGTGTAGACCAGGTTTTACGAGGAAGCTGAAATGCATGTGGCAGCGAACCAATTTGTGGCAGAGTTGACTCAGGCCGAGTGGCTTGCCTTCCCTGCCATTCCTTATTTATTCTTGAATTGCAGTTTTTATTGGTGTATTTCGAGACCTTAGACGATTCAGATGGACAGGAGCGATGTCGCCATGTATTGGTGACTGGGGATCATTACTTTCTTGAAGTCTTCGAGGAGAGCGTTTTTACGTCAAAGATCTGTTGGGGAGATATGGATGAGGATAGGCAGACAATACGTGGATGTAGGCCTTATTGTGGCGGTGATTAGACATATCGTGGTGTCGAGCTGCGTACAATGAGGTTGATGTGAGGGCTATTAACCGAACATGAGCAGAGTAGTCGGCAGCTGTGCATCGAAGTAAAGTGGCTGTTGAACCCCAAGTTATACCACATCTTTTGGATTCTTACTTTGGATTGGATGTTACGGAGCTGTCGTCCAAAGAAGAGTGTTCTATCTAAGGTGACCCGTAGATATTTAGGGAATCTATTATGTTTCAATAATTGATTTCCAATGTACACCTGCAACCATTTATTAGCCATCTTGCCGTATATATGGAAACAACATACTTGGCACTATTTGTACATATCCCATATTGCAATTGTGTACAAAAACATATAATCATTATAGAACATAGATCGAGGAAATATCTTTACATGCGATATGACTGGTGTAATCGAGCATGTAGAATGAATTTCAATTTTTGAAAAATACATACATACATACGTGATGGTGATTATTGTGTGAATAAACGTTTAAAAACGCACACCTCGTACTTACATAATGGAATCAAACCGCTAAACGCAGTATCACAAAATTACACTTTCCGAACATACGCGGCAGTCTGAAACTAAAGTTAGATTTAAATCTATATTTAACAACTATTTATACAGGCTCATCATTATACACAATGCATCCTTGTACTATAGGCGAACAAGCGATAGATATACCGTATTATTTTCGAGTGTAAACTAATAGATTAAGAAAGAGATATGTTAATCTGGGTAATACTGAAGGAAGAAAACTCGCCAGTAAATCAACAGAGACTTATAAGTAAATAAAACCAAACCCCATGGCACTACAGACCTTGAAGGTCCTTGGCCTAGCAAGCGACCGCTGCTCAGCCCGAAGGCCTGCAGATTACGAGGTGTCGTGTGGTCAGCACGACGAATCCTCTCGGCCGTTATTCTTGGCTTTCTAGACCGGGGCCGCTATCTCACCGTCAGATAGCTCCTCAATTCTAATCACGTAGGCTGAGTGGACCTCGAACCAGCCCTCAGGTCCAGGTAAAAATCCCTGACCTGGCCGGGAATCGAACCCGGGGCCTCCGGGTAAGAGGCAGGCATGCAACCCCTACACCACGGGGCCGGCTTATAAGTAAATACAAAGATAAATTCCTAAAATTCATCACTAGTGTAAGGGACAAAATTACGTCTAACTAAACAATAGCTTAGCATTATTTGTACATATCCCACATTGCAATTGTGTACAAAAACATATAATAATTATAGAACATAGATCAAGGAAATATCTTTACATGTGATATTACTGGTGTGATGGAGCATGTAGAATGTATTTCAATACTTGAAAAATACATACATACATACATACATACATACATACATACATACAAACATACTTGGTAGTGATTGTTGTTTTAAGAGGAAATACAACTGGACAACAATCCTCCATTAACATTAATCAGAGAAAATAATGGGAGGGGTCTGACCCTCTAGAAAATGAGGGTATGGGCAACAAAAGAAAGGGAAGGGCCATGAAAGGTGTGAAAACGAAAAATCTCCCTAGCTTTGCAAAACTAATACTGGGTTCGGATGCCACCGTCGGCAGCCCTGAAGATGGTTTCCCGTGGCTTCCTATTTTCACACCAGACAAGTGCTGGAGCTGTGCATTCGATGTGTTAGTGTGACGTTAAACCATTAGTAAGAAAAGAAACTAATTTTCCCTCTTCGAAAATCAAGTGATCATAAATGTATCTTCCGGTCATGGCCAACCATCAACGGCTGCTCCAGCCATAAGACATAGACTGCATGGTTGCTAGGTAACATTGTCCGACTATCCGTCCTTACCTTACATCACTGCCACCATGGTTGCTAGGTAACATTGTCCGACTATCCGTCCTTATACATCACTGCCAGCATGGTTGCTAGGTAACATTGTGCGAATATCCGTCCTTACCTTACATCACAGCCTGCACGGTTGCTAGGTAACATTGTCCGACTATCCGTCCTTACTTTACATCACTGCCAGCATGGTTGCTAGGTAACATTGTCCGACTATCCGTCCTTACTTTACATCACTGCCTGCATGGTTGCTATAGTTACACTTCCGTCACACATTTTGTCGCGTTACGTTACACAAATATTCGTAAGACCCCTAGCCATAAGATGTATTTATGCCAAAACCATCGTGGTAGAGACAAACCTATTGGGACAATTTGAGCACCATTCAGCTCGCTTGACTTGCCTGCTACTGGTTCAAGTACTTAATCAAGTGATTGATCGGCTGTTTGTACCATTCAAATCATTTCTTGATCGGCTACTCGACCCATGTACACCATCCTTGATGTCACTGTTGTAGGACGTGTTACATGAGTCAGAAAGTTAACAGGTCTGTACGCTCGCCGGAGACTGCAGTAAACATATCGCTTTATAAAGCTCTTGACGTAGATTATTATCCCCATGACAAAGTTCTCTACGTAGAGAATAGAATTTTCTCGAGAAAGTTTCCCTCCTAAAGGACCTTCAACTCTCGTCTCATCCAACATCCTGCTTTATTAAAAGTAGAAGATGGTTTCTTCCCTCTCGCTCTCTCACATATAAAGCCGATTGATTTTCCTCGAACTTTTAACGATATTCTGCCTGAACTCCTTTTCTCTGGTATACCTGAACGATATTTCCGTATGATATCCTTGCCGGCGGTGATGTATAGGGAACAAATCAGATTAATCATGCATATTCCGCGTGATTTAATTATATAGTTCTGGGAGTTAGATAGCTAATAAAGAGCCCTGATGGGCTTTGACCTACCAAGTGACAGCTGCTCACCATGAAGGCCTGCAGTTTGCGACGTTATGAGTGGTCAGTGCGACGATTCCTCTCGGCTGTTATTCTTACCCCGTCTCACCGTCCTCAATTGTCTTCACGTAGGCTGAGTGAACCTTAAATCTGAGTAAAGCTGTCGTATGTAGGCGGGAATCGATTCTTTTTCACAATACGCTTTACATCGCAGTGACACAGCCTATCTCCGTGATCGCATCAGACTCCTCTCCACAGGCCATTAAAAATACCCTGTCTTGCAGCACCATGTGCTTATCCCTTCCCGACAATGAAATCTCGAACCAGTGGACGCCAGAAGCATGTCCAGCAACTCAGCTTTTAAACATGCCTGTTTACTAGATAAACATGTAGGAACCATCTAGCTTCGACCTGAAAACACCTCCTCGTACTTCCTCTTCATCATTATTTCCAACTTATTTTCACACATTATTTTCTCCTTCTTCTTTTCCTTCTCTTAGCCTCTCAGTTGAAGGTGATATTTCGGTATCTTCTTGAAATTTACACATGTGTGAAATTTTATTTTAATTAGTTGTCTATAAAATTATCTAGTACTTATTATGAATATGTTTTATGTACGGATACAATGTGCTTCATACAGATGACATGATTTGTTCTTTATATATGATGTGTTTCTTCCTTAATATTAATAGATTTGATTATTTTATTAATACTATTACTGTTATTATTATTAATACGTTTTCATCTTATTGCCGTCCGGCTCCATGGCTAAACGATTAGAGTGCTGGCCTTTGGTCACAGGGGTCCCGGGTTCGATTCCCGGCAGGGTCGGGAATTTTAACCATCATTGGTTAATTTATCTAGCACGGGGGCTGGGTGTATGTGTTGTCTTCACCATCATTTCATCCTCATCATGACGCGCAGGTCGCCTACGGGAGTCAAATCAAAAAACCTGCACCTGGCGAGCCGAACATGTCCTCGGTCACTCCCGGTACTAAAAGCCATACGCCATTTCATCTTATTGCCACCAGTAGTTCTTCTTCTTCTTAATCTGTTTACCCTCTAGGGTCGTTTTTTCCTTCGGACTCAGCGAGCGATCCCAACTCTACCGCCTCAAGTGCAGTGTCCTGAAGCTGCAGACTCTGGGTCGGATATACAACTGGGGAGGAGGACCAGTACCTCGCCCAGGCAGCCTCGCCTGCTATGCTAAACAGGGGCCTTGTGGAGGGATGGGAAGATTGGAAGGGACAGGCAAGAAAGAGGGAAGGAAACGGCCGTGCCCTTAAGTTAGGTACCATCCCGGCATTTGCCTGGAGGAGAAGTTGGAAACCACGGAGAACCACTTCCAGGATGGCTAAGGTGGGCCTCGAGCCCACCTCTACTCAGTTGACCTCCCGAGGCTGAGTGGACCCTGTTCCAGCCGTCGTACCACTTTTCAAATTTCGTGGCAGAGCCGGAAATCGAACCCGGGTCTCGGGGGTGGCAGCTAATCACACTAACCACTACTCCACAGAGGCGGACCATCAGTAGTTCTTATTAACTACATTCTATGTTAAGACTAGTTAAGTGCATTATTATTATTATTATTATTATTATTATTATTATTATTATTATTATTATTATTATTATTATTGTTATTATTATTATAGGTATTTCATCGTCGATGGGATTGGGAAGAGCAAGGGGTGAAGGAGGCGACCGTGGCCTTAATTAAGCTACAGCGCCAGCATTTGCTTGGTTTAAAATGGGAAACCACAGAAAACCATCTTCAGGGCTGCAGACAGTGGGGTTCGAACACATTCCCTACCCGTAGATCACGGGGCCGGCTTGCGTAGCTACGGGCATATGTTAATGCTTGAGAACCTGGCTGAGGTGGTCTGACGGTAGAGTATGGACGTTCCGAGCCCAATTTCTTGGGTTCAATCGTAGCTTTGTCTCAGGGTATTTGAAGATGAGCAAATAGAGCCTTGTGCCATAGATTTACTGACACGTAAATTAACAAAATTCCACCACCTGGGTGTCTCTGAAAATCGTAAAGATAGCTAGTGGGATGTAAAACCAATAACATCAATTTCATTCCTATCCAATCTCTGTGGGTAAAGGACATTCAGGGTTAGATTCCTCACATATGGACAAGGGAAAGCTCTATAAAAACATGGGTCCGGAATTTTATACTTTCCGGGATATAAAACTCTATCGTGGGCTAGAACCTCAGCTGTTGTGGGCTACCTTGCATGCACTGATGTACTCCGCTCATTATATGATAATAGGTGCCAAAAATACTCTCCTCCTATCATACTGGCTTGTGCCCGTCATGGCATGGAGTTACGATCTAAACCGAATATGCCCAGTGTTGTACGTATAGTTTGAAAACACCTTACAATTCTGCCGTGAAGTGTTGCTTCATCCTCCACAGCAGTCTTATTCACCAAAGACTTCGCGTAACTGCACACAAGGAAATCTTACAGGTTTCGATCAGGTGATTCGCGGAGGCCAAAAAATACAAATTTTCCGTATTCATGTTTATAAAGACGTTTTCACTCTCTACATTTGAGGAATCCAACCCTCAACTTACGCCGTGAATTTGTTAAACACCCATATACTGTTACGAATGAAGCACTCAGTTTTATCGATTTAATTTAATTCTAGGATGACCCAATAAGTTTACACATATTTTCTCACACAAACAAATCCTATTTAACCATGAATGACCCACTTCTCTCATTGTTGTCTATTTGGAAATTCTCTGTCCTCCTCACAGTAGGTGGTCAGGCACGGCTATGTTGAAATCACAGTGTGTCCCTACGATTCTGGCAAAACTGTAGAATTTATGGAAAATTTGGTAGTTTTAACACGGATGAGATAGGAATTTTCAAACACCCCGTAAGTTTTATTTGAATTCCCTAAAGTAGACATTCGAAAGTAAGTAAAACTGCGTTCGATGTGACCTAACTCCAATTAACCATTCATGGCAGCATCACTCTCCCCGCTTCCTCATCCTCTCCACGCTTCAATCTCCAGCTATACACCGAAGCGATATTACACTTCGATGCTGTATATTAGCTGGTGAACCTCTTCTAGCTCCTGAATGAAGCGAGGAAAGCACTTGCAGGACGACTATGTTGTGTGTGCGTATGTAAAGTTTATCAACAGACTGCTGTGCAGATCACGAGTGCAATTCTAAAGGCCTCTCACTTGCTCGCTTCGCAACGAAAATGAAATAAAAGAAAGAAAAATTAAGTTGTTCGTGATAACTTTATTTTATATCCTTAACGGTGATAGAGAGGTAAACTTTAAGCGGCATACGTGTGTTTTTTTTTTCGCCAAGAATGGAGCACCAGAGGGAAGGCCTTCACCGTATTTCTAAAATTAGCGAAATTTGAGTGCTTCCATAAACAGGAGAACGGAAGGCAACTAAAGGACTGAAACTACAGAAATGAAAATACAAGTACAACCGAACTTCGATATCTCGAAGTGCTTGTATACGCTGAAAACACATATCGAATATTCGAAATATAGCCGCTACAACTAAAATGTTTGAATTCCTCCCCTGAAGGGGGAGGCGGGCCTCCAAGACGGTGACGCCGTCTCTCAGGCCAGAAGATTTGTTACGGTGAAGGAGATGTGCGGTGAAAGTGAGAGGTTGGCGACCGTGGCCTAAACTAGGAACCGTCCCAGCATTCGCGTTAGTGCAGTAGAATGGAAAACCATTCTCAGGTCCGCCGATGATGGGGACCAGCCCCTCTCCGTCTCCCGAATGCAGAGGCGTAGAGCCACGGCTCTTTTGCTCGGTTGGTCGGTCGGAGTGCAGAGCTGTCGGACCAGCCCAACCCCACTTTGCTACACCGCCAATGCCGTGATATATTCTGTGCATTTACAAGTACCGAGCTCGATAGCTGCAGTCGCTTAAGTGCGGCCAGTATCCAGTAATCGGGAGATCGTGGGTTCGAGCCCCACTGTCGGCAGCCCTGAAGATGGTTTTCCGTGGTTTCCCATTTTCACACCAGGCAAATGCCGGGGTTGTACCTTAATTAAGGCCACAGCCGCTTCCTTCCCATTTTCTCGTGATGCGTGTGCATACATCAGACAGACACACAGAAATTACGGAAAATTTACAAGTGCATTTGCTTGTTACTGTGTGCACGACTGAATTAGAAATACCATCGTTTTTAAATTCTGAGCAATGTACAGACTAAACTTTTATTTTATATATAATATAGATTAGCTACATACGATGTATGTATTAGGAAATAAATTTAAACATAACTTTATGATGGCTAAGATAATGCTAAATGATCATTACATAAATACAACACAACACTGCCCTCCGCTATGAATCTTATTCAACATTGCTGAAGGTTTGACATTTTGTTTTAACATGGGGGAAAGGCAAACAGCAGTTGTGGTTCTTGGACTAGGTGTGGGATACCTCCTTTAAAAAGGGAGAAATGCGCAATATACCATAATTTTCATGAGAGAAAATAATAGTAAGGTTATCGTCAACGTATTTTTTGAAATATAGGCTATTTACTGTCATAACACAATTTGCAGAGGTTATATTATATTGCATTTATTCATATTAATTGAATAAAAATGATAGCAATGTAATGGGAATTCATATCACGTTACATGAAAACATATGCGGAATTCCATAATAATAACACTGTCCGCCTTTGTGGTGTAGTGGTTAGTGTGATTATCTGCCACCCGCGGAGACCCGGGTTCGATTCCCGGCTCTGCCACGAAATTTGAAAATATTACGAAGGCTGGAACGGGGTCCACTCAGCCTCGAGAGGTCAACTGAGTAGAGGGACGTTCGATTCCCACCTCATCCATCCTCGAAGTGGTTTTCCGTGCTTTCCCACTTCTCCCCCAGGTTAATGCAGGCATGGTACCTAACTTTCGCCACGGCCGCTTCCTTCCCTCTTCCTTGTCTGTTCCTTCCAATCTTCACTTCCTCTAAAAGAGCATCGTTCAGCATAGGAGGTGTGATCGCCTGGGTGAGTACTGGTCCGCCTCTCCAGTTGTATCCCCACGACCCAAGGTCTCTCGCTTCAGAACACTGCCCTTGAGGTGGTAATAATAATAATAATATTTTTACGTCCCACTAACTACTTTCACGGTCTTCGGAGACGCCGAGGTGGCGGAATTTTGTCCCACATGAGTACTTTTACGTGCGGGTAAATCTACCCACACGAGGCTGACTTATCTGAGCACCTTCAGATACCACTGGACTGAGCCAGGATCGAACTTGCCAAGTTGGTGTAAGAAGGCCAGTCCTCAACCGTCTGTGCCACTCAGCCCGGGAGCGATCCCTCGCTGAGTCGGAGGGGAAAGCCAACCCTGGAGGGTAAACGGATGAAGAAAGGAACACATGACGAAATTAGACAAACACTTTCACTGCAAGCAGGTGTCTCTATGGATGGTTAATTGAAAAGAAACTGAAACATAGAAACTTAATTAACTTCTTTATGAATTCCAAGCTCTTGACGTGGTAATTAAAAGATAGTGCAACATTAATACGACTAAAGCACAATAACAAAGCCTGTAGCAGCACAGCACACGTTGGAACGAAGCAGTATAGGAGGTGGGTGACCGACGAACAGAAGCTTAATTCACCACGAAGAGCAGATTACAATAGAGCGAAAAATCGTAGCGGAATATGATCCAGGCGACGTCAGTGAACCTGCAGATACAAGCACCATTGCTACTCTGTCTTCATATAGCAAACAGTGTGGTGTTCAGTTGCTGGTGAAGAATAATAGGCCTAACGTTTTTAGAAGATACAATTATAGACAGAAATATCTGGAAATAATGTTACTACATTTCTTTGCTGAGTTAATTCAAAGGAAATTTAGTTTCCTTTTTTTCTTGGAGGATACTGAGACGGACGGCCCATACAACCACTGTTTCAACGCGAGGAAGTCTTTGACGATAGAAGTATCAATAGCAGAATTTGTTCCGCCCGTTGCCGTGATCTAACCCCTGTGACTATCATCTCAGAGGTTCAATAAAAGATAAACTGTACAGGAGAAATGCACACTCAGTAGAGTGAAGATGATTACGCGACAAGAAATAATAATTATAAATTATAAATTACAATATTTGGGTGCCTCCGTGGCTCAGGCGGCAGCGCGCCAGCCTCTCATCGCTGGGTTCCGTAGTTCAAATCCCGGTCACTCCATGTGAGATCTGTGTTGGACAAAGTGGAAGAGGGGCAGGTTTTTCTCCGGGTACTTCGGTTTTCCCTGTCATCTTTCATTCAAGCAACACTCTCCACTATCATTTCATTTCATCTGTCAGTCATTAATCGTTACCCCAGAGGAGTGCGACAGGCTTCGGCAGCCGGCACAATTCCTATCCTCGCCGCTAGATGGGGGCTCCATTCTTGAACCGGGCGAATGACTGGAAACAGGCTGTGGATTTTCATTTTCAAATTACAGTATTTAATTAAATATAGAATTACCGTACCGGTATATATTATATGATATATAATTATATGAATTATACATTTAAAATAAGAATTTTTATAACAAAAAGTGTCTATCTAACAATCTTAAAATCAGGCACTACACTACAGTGGTGAAATCGGAATGCCTATATGCAAGTGAATGTCTAGTACTAAACTATAGATTATATATACTTGAGGTACTAGAAAGGAGAATAATGAGAAAAATCTCAGGCCAGGTGAACATAACAGAAGCATGGAAATTCATATCTAATGATGAAATACACAGGAACATAGAAAACATAACAGAAACCATAAGAAAAACAAGATTGCAATTTTTTAGACATATTTACAGAATAGATGATTCCAGATTAACAAAAAGGATTTTCAGGTATATTTGGGACAAAAAGACAACAACTAGCTGGATTTAATAAAGAAATATTTAGAAAGAAATAATGTAAGAGAAGAAGAGACTATAGACAGATTTTTATAAAGAGAGTACTAAGCTTGGAACGATTCCAAGGAAGATTGAACAAGAAACCTGGTGCGAAGTTGTCAGAGGACAGAAAAAAACACCATAGGGAAAGTATGAAAGAATATTGGAAGGAACGAAGAGAAAACCAACGAATTATGAAGAATTGAATTGAAACTGGCACGTGGTCCTTAGCAGTCCTCATCGGAACTACTACTACTACTACTACTACTACTACTACTACTACTACTACTACTACTACTACTACTGACGTGCTGCTATTGAATGGCTGGTGTTGTTTAGTGCTCCGCGTATTTGCTTAATTAAGTGGTGTTTTAAAGGCTGTGTATAGATAAAATATATTGCGATTATAAGTGGAAGTGCTGCCCTTCAGAACGCGGTATTATCTCTCTTTGATGAACTAAAGAGGCATCCCTTTTCTGACAAGGTAAATAGGTCATTTATATTCCTTTAAATGATTTAAGGTTATGTTCTCAAAGAGAAGAGAAAAGAGAGTAGAGGTACTGAGAATAGCAATGTCAAATCCAAAGAGATTGAAATAGATGTAGAAAACCAAAGAGATACTTTGTCGGATGAGGAGCTGGACGTAACCATGGAACTACAGAGTACGAAGACTACAAACCAAAGAGTAGGATTAGAAGAGATGCGACTAGAAATTGATAAGTTAGTCAAGCACAGTGAAGACTTATTAGCATTAGTTAAGATGACTCCTAATACCAAAGCGGAGATAAAGAAAGGTATTAAAGAAATGGGACAAATGCAGAAATCATTCGTAGTCGTTCGTGGGAATGGGAACAATTTGATGTGAATGAAGATCCAAAGGCTAGGAGTGATTTGGAACAGGGCACTACCTCCAGCAAGAAAATAGCCCGTGATGTTAGGACACAGGCGCAATTCAGTGACAGAGTGCTAGATATAGAGCGGACGCTCTTGGAAGCTACGTGCTTTGACGAGTTTGCGAAGCTATTGGATAAGGAATGGCCTGACTGTGTTTACAGTAACACGCGCGTCATCTCTGGAAATATAGGGAAATTGACTGATTGGGATATATCAATGGTTGTAAATCCCAAACATCTTACAGAGGAGGATGGTATTATGAGAAGCATGAAGAATATGCATACAGAAATCTCTGACTTGCTGAACTCTAATCTGGAGGAAGGTAAGACGGAATTCCTGCGCACTGTTACGCAAACCTACAATAGTCAAGGAGGAGAGCGGGAGAAGCTGCGATATGTGTATGTAATACCATATTCATTTAATCAGGATGGAGTAAATGACCTGCAGAGCCTGTATTCATGTCTCACCCACTGGAGAGAGATAATTGAGACTCATGCAAGAAAGAAGGTGCTGATAACTATCCCGGATTACCTTGATCGGAATTATATAAGGAAAATCTTGGAATGGATGTTTCGTAAGAGTGATATCGAAATAGGGTGCTTGGAATCGGGTAAAACACAGGTAAAACAGGCTGTTTCTGTGGGATTAACATCAAAAAAGAAATCCTTAAATGATAATACTCAGGAAACAGTTATGTGCAAAGCTGCGGGCAAAACGTACGCCGAATTGCTTAAAACAGTACAGGAAGGAGTAAACATCGAAAAAATTGGCGTTAAAATAAAACGAATAAGGAAAACAGCAAAGGATGACCTTATACTTACTGTGGAAGCAAAGGAAAGGCTGACGTATTACAACATGAGATAATTAAAAATGTCAAGGTGCCTTTGCTGGCAGGACCTAGTGTTTACAGTGCACTATGTCCTCTGGTATGGGCTAGAGCAATTTTGTTACTTTCATTGATCTGTCTCAGCTTTATCCTTAGCTTTGACAAAATGAAAGTGACTGAGGTATGAGTAATGCCATTCCTTCTGCAGCCAGTCCCTGCTATGAATGGTGTGAAAATATTGCTCATAGGGTCAGTTGGTGCATGCATTTCAGTGGGCTTGGCAGACTGATGTGTAATAGCAACTTCTGGCTCGGTGAGGAAAGCAACGGGAAACTACCTCACTCCTCATTTCCCTAGTACGCCTCTTCAGTGATGCCTAGGCCATCCATGACAGCTGATGGCGGAACTGTTGAGGATCCAACCAGCCTTCGGGCTGAGGACTAAACATACATACAAGGAAATAGAGGTTTCAACAAAAAGGAAGGAGACAACAATTCTAGTGTACGGTATGGATCCGGATTTAAATGAAAACTATCTTAGAGCAGCACTCTCCTTAGAAGCTGCTGTTGAAGAATCTCAGATCAATATTACGTCCATGAGACCGGGGAGGTTCGGAAATCTGAATGCTACCGTAATCTTGCCAACGGAACCATCGAAGATACTGTTAAAGAAAAAGAAAATAAATGTGGAATGGGCAACCTGTATGGTGAAGGAAAGAGTTACAGTTGCAAGGTGTTTTAAATGTCTTGGATTTGGACATAAAGCGCCACACTGCGATGTTAAGGATGACCGGTCACGGAGCTGTCTAAATTGTGGACAAGAAGGCCATTTGGCGAAGGATTGTGGGAACATTTCGTTTTGCACCATTTTCCAAGTGGAGGGCCACCGCTCAGATCAAATGAAATGCCCTACTTACAGGAAGCTAATATTGGAGGCAAGGAAGTTGAATTTAAACGACCAGTAATGGACATACTGCAGGCAAATCTCATGAGGAAACCCGACAGTCATGACATTATGTATGCGACAGCCTCGGAAAAGAAAGTAGACTTAGTGCTTGTTAGCGAGCCAAACAGAAGGCGACTAGCGGAAGGTGGTTGGTTCATGGACAAAAGATGTGATGTAGCTGCATATTTTTTAAATTATAAGTTGGAGGTGCAAAGCATAAGGGCAGAAGAGGGATATTTGTGTATTCAACTTCAGCAATATCAGATTTATTGTTGTTATATCTCTCCTAACATCCCTTTTGATATTTTCAAAACTAAAGTAGATGCAATAGTTCAGGACTGCATGGCGTCAGGTATTGAATCTATCATTCTCGGGGACCTAAATGTCAAGTCGCCTCTGTGGGGGGCACCAACTGCAGATCGTAGGGGAGAATATTGGGCAGAATGGATAGCGACCCTAGACTTGGTGGTTCATAACACTGGAATCTTACCAACTTTTTCCAGAGAGATCTCAGAGTCTTCATTAGACGTCACCTGCTCAACGCAGGGTATAGAATCATTCATTGTTGACAGTGAAGTTATGGAAGATGAATCTCTCAGCGACCATCGTTTTATTTATTTTCAAGTTAAGGGATCGAAGAAGCTTAATGATATCACGAAAACGGTGTGGAACTATAATTGGGAAACTTTTAAAATTGCAATCGAGTGGATGTCACAAACTGTAGATACAGTGCAACATACTCTAAAAAATGTAACTGCTGTTCTTAAGGATGCTTGTAGGACCAGCCGATTGAGGGGATCAACAAAATATAAAACACGAGTCCCTTACTGGTGGAACAATGAAATAGACATGCAAAGGAAAGACTGAAATCGCAAGAGACGAATTCTTACAAGATCTAGGAAAAAATCAGCCAGGTCAACTTAATACAATTAGAAGCTGACTCTAAGGCATCAAAGAGGCAACTAATGAAGCTAATAAAGGATTCTAAGAGAAATCTCTGGCAAAAGCTATGCGAAGATCTAGACAGTGATATCTGGGGGCAGGATATAAGATAGTGACCGGTCGAATAATCAACAAGGTACCAGTTCAGCTCCCAGCTGATAGAAGGAAAGCCATATCAATGGAGTTGTTCCCTTGTACTAATGACAGACTTCAAACGGAATCAGATTTTTGTCTTGCAGAACCGTTTACTGTGGTTGAGTTACAAGAGGTAGCACGCAATATGAAGACTGGTAAGGCACCAGGTGTAGATGGAATCCCACCAGAAGCCATCAAGTATGCAGTTGAGGTGGCACCTGGTTGGATCTTATCAGTCTTCAATGATTTATTAAAAAAGCGTGAATTCCCCGATGAGTGGAAAGTAGCCAAGCTAGTGCTGTTATTGCAGGCAGGAAAACTATCATTAGATCCAACAGCGTACAGGCCACTTTGCTTATTAAACACCTTCAGCAAACTTTACGAAGGATTGATTAAAAGTAGACTGGAGAAAGAACTTGAACAACAGGGAGGACTTCCTTCGAACCAGTTTGGATTTAGAAAGAGTGAAACCACAACCCAAGCTATTGAGAGGGTGATTCAAATACAGGCAGAAAGCAGTGAGAAATGGGCTGCCTTGATAACGCTAGATGTCAAAAATGGTTTTAACACTGCTTCTTGGAGCATTATTTTGAGGGAACTTCGTAGGATGAACATTTCTCGGTATCTACAACAAATAATCGTTAAGTACTTCAAAGGACGAAGAATTCGACTTCATGATTTAGAAGACCTTGAAATGAGTGCTGGCGTTCCACAGGGATCTGTTCTAGGACCCACCTTATGGAACATGCTATATGATGGTGTCTTACGCCTGCAGTTGACAAAAGGGACAACATCTATCGGTTATGCATATGACTTTGCAATATTGGTAATAGCAGAGAATGTAGAAGAACTGACCTTTCGATTAAATGAATCACTGAGATGAGTTAACCTTTGGATGGTAAATAATAAATTGAGATTGGCTCCACATAAGACTGAGGCAGTAATTTTGAAAGGTTCCAGTAATTGGAAAAATGTATGTTTCTTATTAAATTATACAGTGATTATCCCAGGGATGTCTGCACGATACCTTGGGGTTCTTATTGGCAGGAATTGCACATTTGGTGCACATGTGAAGGCAGTAACCCAAAAGGCAGAGGAGAAGGCATCGGCATTAGCCAGACTTATGCCTAACATCGGGGGACCAAGAACAGTTAAGAGACAGATTATGTGCTCTGCAGTATATTCCATTTTACTTTATGCTGCACCTATCTGGCACAATGCACTCAGGAGGAAGATTCACCGAAGAGCTATGGAAAGAGTACAGAGGAAAATGCTGCTCAGAGTTACCTGTGCATATCGAACTGTTTCTACAGCAGCTTTACAAGTTGTAGCTGCCAGTATTCCCATTGACCTCCCCGTTGTAGAGAGAAAACTTTGGCATGAAAGGGGTGCGACTATATCTGCTGATGAAAAGAAAGCCTTGAGGGACCAACTCTTACTAGACTGGCAAGACCGATGGGAAGGCACAACCGATGTTGGCCAATTGACAAAAAAGCTAAAACCCGACATAAGAGACTGGCTTTAAATGTAGACATCGGCAGGTAGATTACTATCTGTCGCAGATCCTGACAGGACATGGAAGATTCGGCGTATACGCCATGAAGATGGGAAAGACGCAGGGAGATGGTAGTCGGTACTGTTCTGAAAGGGATACAGTAGAACACACTTTTTTCTACTGTGTTCGATGGGAAGAAGAACGAAGGAAAGTCTGCCAACAACTTGGCCGACGACTCACGCCAGGGAATCTGGTTCAGATTATGTTAGAGAGCCCGTTTGCCTAAAACACAGTAAAGGCAATGACGACGAGCATTATGGGGATGAAGGAAAAAGAAGAGAAAGGAAGAACTTAATAATATACATCACTCCATTCTGATGTTATGCTGACAAGCAGTTCCAGAATGGGCTGAGTGAAGAGGGCAGGAGTTTTTAGTTTGTGGAAATCCAACTCCCACACAGAGTGGTGTCTTTAAAAGATTTTCCCCTGCCATAACAAAAAAACTACTACTACTACTATCAATCACCACTGATCTGCATTTAGGACAGTCGCCTAGGTGGCAGACTCCCAGTCTGTTGTTTACCTAGTATTATTTTAAATAATTGCAAAGAATTTGCACATTCATTGAACAGCTCCTTTGGCAAGTTATTCCAATCCATAACTCCTCTTCCTCTAAACCAATATTTGCCCCGATTTGTCCTCTTGAAACTAACTTTATCTTCATATTGTGATCTATCCTACTTTGAAAAACACCACTCAAACTTATTCGTCTACAAATGTCATTCCACGTCATCTCTCCACTGATACCTCGGATCATTTCACTTAGTCGAGCATCTCGTCTCCTTTCTCCAGGGTCTTCCCAGACCAAGCTTTGCAAAATGTTCGTTAACGCTGATATTTTGTCGGAAATCACCCAGAACAAATCGAGCTTCTTTTCTGTGTTTTTTTCACTTCTCGAATCAAGTAATCCTTGTGAAGTTTCCATACACTGGAACCATACTCCAGTTGTGGTCTTACCAGAGACTTATAAGCCCTCTCTTTTACATCTCTACTACAACCCCTAAATACTTTCATAAACATGTGAAGAGATCTGTACCCTGTATTTATAATACCGTTTGTTATTAAACCAACGAAGTTATTTCCTTATATTAACATCTACGTCCTTAACAGTGATTTCCGTATGGAACTTTCACGCAATCAATGCCGTAATTAAAACTGAGACGACTTTTCCTACAAGTGAAACTCACCTCACAACTTGACTTTTAACTCTGTTTATCATTATACCATTGCCTGCTGTCCATCTCACAACAATGACTGGTCTTTTAGCAGTTGCTCACGATCTTGTAATTTATTTATTACTCTATACAGTAGCCTATAACATCATCCGCTATTACAAAAACAAAAACAACAACAAAAACTACTACTACTACTACTACTACTACTACTACTACTACTACTACTACTACTACTACTACTACTACTACGCAATTTGATAAGTCGTTTTCCGGAGATGGAAATTTTGAAAAGATGGCTGAACAGATTTCGAAGTGCAACCTCTCATTTTAAAGCGTATGAACAAATGGTCCGCTGAAAAATAGTAGTTTTGGTAGGATTGCAGATTTTCTATATTTCTAAATGTCTCATTTTCTTGTAGTGTTTCCAAAGTCTTCCACCAGTACCGTGTGACAACTGGCGTAGTTCCAAGGCCCTCCGCTGCGTACCTGTGATAGCAAATATCATTGTTACAAGCATTGTAGCGGCATAATCGCCACTTTTAAAGAGTAGGGTGTCAGTGTACTGTTAAGACGGTAGCGTGAGGCCACTACGAGCTGTGACTTGAAGCTTTGTTGTTACGAACCTACGGAGTTACCTTCACTATACACAATTAAATATACAAATGAATATACTCCATGTCTGCTAAGGGACGTCCTAGCAGACGCGATTGATTCTATATCCGAGTCCTGAGAGTGTCAGTATTAACAACTAGTTGGCAGAGATTGATTTCGCCTAGGTACCTTAGAACCAGTGCCATTTAGGCAGCCTTCATAACGTCCCAATTTCGACGTTTGCACTTGCTTTCTTCTCACAAGCGATTTTATTATTCTGAGATACAGCGTCAAGTAAGACGCACTGTATTAGCCGGAATAAAATGTACCCTGCCCGAATTCACCGAACATGTTTACAAATCCAGGGTACCCGCTGTGGGTGGGGCACGCAGACGAAGAATACACCCACGGTATCCCCTGCCTGTCGTAAGAGGTGACTAAAGGGGCGATCAAGCGATGATGACGTTAGAACCATGAAGCTACTTAAAAGTAACACCATTACACGCGGAACACCATAATTCTACGTTACTTGTGATTAGGACTAACTTGCGAGGAAAACCATGGGTCTACGTTACATAGGAGCAGTACAATTATGCGAGGAACAGGTTCAAGTCTGGGTGTTGCTTGTGATAATTGTCATCATGGTCGGTTCCACTGTTTTCAGAATGGGTCTGCGTTGACTATGTGTAGTACTACTTTATGAGAAACGCCATGGGTCTATATTGCCTGTGATTAGTACCATTATGTATGAAACAACACGAGTTTGGCTGACGCCCGTAATCAGTTCCACTGTCCGACTCGTTGGCTGAACGGTCAGCGTACTGGCCTTCGGTTCAGAGGGTCCCGGGTTCGATTCCCGGACGGGTCGGGGATTTTAACCTTAATTGGTTAATTCCAATGGCACGGGGGCTGGGTGTGTGTGCTGTCTTCATCATCATTTCATCCTCATCACGACGCGCAGGTCGCCTACGGGAGTCAAATAGAAAGACCTGCAACTGGCGAGCCGAACCAGTCCTGGGATATCCCGGCATTAAAAGCCATACGACATTTCATTTCAGTTCCACTATGTGAGGAAAACCATGGGTTTGCGTTGCTTGAGAGTGGTACCATTATGCAAGGAACACCATGGGTGTGTGGGTTTCTTTGGGTGTGATCATAATGTGTGATATACCGTGGGTTAACATTGCCTATGATTAGTACCACTATGTGAGCAACACCATGTGGTCTATGCTTAGTTCCACTGTGTGAGGAACACCATGGTTGCTTGTGAGGAATACCCTTATGTGAGAAACACCATGGATTTGTGTTACCTGTGAGTGGTGCCATACCATGGGTTTACATTACCTGTGATTAGTACCACCATGCAAGAAACACCATGAGTCAACGTTACCTGTACCACTATAGGAGGAACACCATGGTTCTGCTTTACAAGTGATTGGTATCGTTATGAAGGGCCGGTGACCTGGATTTTGGACCCCTTTAGATAATAAGCATCTTCCCAGTAACTAAGGCATTATGAATTGGATCCATTTAGTGTTTTTGTTTCACGATCATTTTTCATCAACAATTTGTTTTAGATTCTAGTCAGTAGATAGAGCTTGAAGTTTAAATTTTAATTTCGTTCACCTAGTACCATTAGGGGCGATGACCTAGTTGTTAGGTCTCTTTAAACAACAAACAACATCATCATCGTCATCATCATCATCATCATCATCATCATCAAATCCAGGGTTCACCGTGCAAGGTGCAATTCTTACCAGTCATCGATGCTCTAACCCGATGACATTGCTATGTAGCGCAAGTCTTAACTTCCTGAATATAATTTAAGGACTTCTCTTGTCTTCCCTTCCGTTAGACAGTGTTATATATACCAAATTACGATCTGATCGTCTAATTTATCATCAGGCGTTACGCCTGCCAAGCCCACGGTGTTAAATATAATCTTGATGAAAGCTGTATACAGAACTCATTAAACTCGGATTACTTCCAAGAGGAACGCAATATAAAGGAGGGGAAGCGGCCAATCTCAGTGGTACAGACTCGCTTCTGTTCACAAGATGGCGGGTTTAATCTCTGCTGAAGTCGGTGGCATTTGACGGCGCTTAGTCTTCGCTAGTGCGTAACTGATCCACTAGACCAGTGGTATTCAAAGTGTGTCACGTGGGGTCGTCTCAAGGGGTACACACGTTTATCGTAGCTTCTGATTTCAGACAGTATATATATATATGTGTTCGCCTCTGTGGTGTAGTGGTTAGCGTGATTAGTTGCCACCCCCGGAGGCCCGGGTTCGATTCCCGGCTCTGCCACGACATTTGAAAAGTGGTATGAGGGCTGGAACGGGGTCCACTCAGCCTCGGAAGGTCAACTGAGTAGAGGTGGGTTCGATTCCCACCTCAGCCATCCTGGAAGTGGTTTTCCGTGATTTCCCACTTCTCCTCCAGGCGAATGCCGGGATGGTACCTAACATAAGGCCACGGCCGCTTCCTTCCCTCTTCCTTGCCTATCCCTTCCAATCTTCCCCATCCCTCCACAAGGCCCCTGTTCAGCATAGCAGGTGAGGCCGCCTGGGCGAGGTACTGGTCATTCTCCCCAGTTGTATCCCCGACCAAGAGTCTGAAGCTCCAGGACACTGCCCTTGAGGCGGTAGAGGTGGGATCCCTCGCTGTGTCCGAGGGAAAAGCCGACCCTGGAGGGTAAACAGATGATGATGATGATGATATATATATAAACAACAGTTTTGTCTCTACATTGCTCAGAATTTGAAAAGAATGGTATTTCTGTATCAGTCGTGTCCACGGTAACAAGGGAATGCAATTTTTATTTTTCTGTTATGTCTGTCTGTCTGTCTGTCTGTACGTATGTATGTACGTATGTACGTATGTTTGTACGGGCATCACGAGAGAACGGCTGAAGGGAATCTAATGAAAATCGGTATGTTAAGTAAGGAAATAAGGTGCTACACTCTAGGTCAGGGCCTCTCAGGGTGCATGCGCCCGTGCACTGCACGGCGCGAGGTGCAGGAGACGACTTCACTAGCTTGACCAGAGTGCGAACCCCCACTCCACTTTCCCTACACCTGTCTCACCCGTTCGGCCTGTCTTCGTTTTCTCCACCTTCCCCGCTGATTCCCCCTCACTGCAAACTGTTTATGTGCGGTGAGCGGCGACACTGTTGTATGGGACAATGTTACCGGTGTTAAAACACTCTTCTTTCAATTTGGTTTGAGCAGACAATTCATCTTCTCTAGCTCTACTTTTCCTTTATTTTTGCAATTATACCAGTTATGCCTGGAACAAGGGACCAGCTTACAGCAATTCTGAGAGCCTTCTTTAAATTACAATAAGAAATAAGCCTACTCGCACGCAAGTCAAAGCAGGAAGAAAACACCTTCCACATATGCATATGGAACCAAACATAGAAATAATCTTAGCTCCTTCTCGATGCAGCTTAGGAAAATCTTCCTTCGACAAATTCTCGTAGAATTTGAGCAAAGCCTTTATATTGCAAAATTGATCTTTTTGATTAACTTATCACATAATTATTGTCCCACGGATTAAGCATTTGACTTTATCGTCACCACTGACAAAAAATACTTAAGTTCCCAGTTTGACTGAAATGGACTTCCGGCAGTCTTTGCTTTCTTCGAAATAGATTGCTCCATTATTATGGTGTTGCCTCGCGCTTATCTATTTCACTGATAAACAAGCCGTTCATCACCGAACGCTACGTCGCTCTTAGCACACTACACCATCCGAGTCAAGCCGACTTGAGCCGAGTCGGACCGATTCACAGTGCACGGAGTCTCTGCGCCTCGATTTGCACGTGTCAGATTTTGGGCGTTTGAGAGGCCCTGCTCTAGATTATAAATAATTTTTATTCACATTGGTTTAAATGGTAGTTTTGGGGAAAGTGCAAATGAAAAAAATGAGAATTCACAGACATAGCATTCCCATTCATCGGTGCCGGCTCTGTACCTCAAGTAAAAACAAAAGACTGCTCTTTGATATATCTTTTTGCACACACTCGTCACATGTTGTGACCAGTTTAATGTTTCGCTTATAGCCACACCAAGATTCACTACTGTTCCACAATATCTAATAATGGTATTGTTTAGTGCTAAAGGAGGAATATCGTACTGTTTTAAGATGTGGAAGTTTTTCGAAGTGTGGATGATCATTGATTGTGTTTTAAGAGGACTAATTTTGAGATTGTCACTCGATGCATAATTACTTATAAGACTTAAATCAACGTTACCTAGACACTTTTTCTTTCTATTGGCTTTACGTTGCTTCGACACAAATAGGTCTTATGGCAACGATGGGACAGGAAAGGGCTGGGACTGGGAAGCAAACGGCCGTGGCCTTAATTAAGGTACAGTCCCAGCATTTGCCTGGTGTGGAAATGGGAAACCACGGAAAACCATTTTCAGGGCTGCCGACAGTGGGGTTCCTAGACAGTTTAGTTCACATTTCACATTTGTTAGTTTATGTAATGTACTTCTATTTTACATTGTCCGACACGTTGGCTGAATGGTCGGCATACTGGCCTTCGGTTCAGAGGGTCCCGGGTTCGATTCCCGGCCGGGACAGGGATTTTAACCTGAATTGGTTAATTCCAATGTCTCGGGGGCTGGGTATGTGGGCGTATTTTATAAATCATCCTGGGTAGGGCCCTCATCTTCACAGACATGCAGGTCGCCTAATAGGCCGTCTACTTGAAAAAGACCTGCACCAGGCCTCTCCGGAGGCCATACGCCATTATTATTATTATTATTATTATTATTATTATTATTATTATTATTATTATTGTACATTATTTGTGTGCTTTTGTATTTCTCCGTACAGAACATCTCTTTCTCGATTTCTACTTTGTGTTTTATCTTAACATTTTGCGTTTATTCTGTTTTGCGAATTTTTCGTTGTTTTTCGTAATGCTATTCTTACTCAAATTGTACGCAACTAAACTAGAACCATAAGTTAAATAAATAACTAAAACATTTAGCTTCATCCCATCTTCGTGTTCTATGTACACATCGTCGTCCGTTTTGTTTGTATTACGCTATCATCACGTATTGATATCCATGACCTGAATATATGGACGTAGCGGAAATTAATATGCTGTGTATATCGCATGTGTAATTAACGCTTAATGTGGAGAAATGCATGGTTGCAGTTAATTTAGCTGGAAGTCAATAACAGTTCAGGTAATCGTCAAATATTTAAAGGAAGTTTAATTTGAAGAGTTTTCAGAACAGGTACTAAAGTAGGACAATCATACAAAACAACAGGACTCTTTGGTCGCTCCAATATTCAGCGATTTGGGACGCAACAAAGAGATTAAAAATGTTTATTAACGTGAACAATCCAAAGTCTGTTTACAGTCATTTGACCGGGTCAGGAATCTAGCGGCGATTAAGGGAATTGTGCCGGCTGCCGAAGCCTGTCTCACTCCTCTGGAGCCATGATTAATGACTGACAGATGAAATGAAATTATATTGAATAGTGTTACTGGAATGAAAGATAACGGGGAAAACCGGAATACCCGGAGAAAAACCTGTCCCGCCTCCGCTCTGTCCAGCAATGAAGTAATAACCGAGATTTGAACCACGGAACCCAGTGGTGAGAAGCCGGCGCGCTGCCGGCTGAACCACGGAGGCTCCTACGGCACGAGAACAGTAATAAATGTAAACCTCTACGTTTGATGATGAAAGTAATCGTCAGTTATAAATAAACGTTAACACTTTGACAGCTAGCAAACGTTTCTTAAAAATTGTGTTTTTGTCATATTCTTTTCATTTAATTTATCGCCTCACATTAACGAGGAGATGATGTCCATAATAGTGATTTCTAGAAAAGTTTAGTATTTTATAGTCCAGATGATAATTCCTGGAGTAAGTATAGTATTTTCTTGTTTAAAATTGTAATTTATAGAATAAATCTGGTATTTTCTTGTACAAGATGATTTGTAGAAGTAGTTTAGCGAAAAAAAAGTTTGGTGTAGAAAATGCGTTTATAAGAAGTCTAGTGGAACACTTCCTACGTTTATGTCCTCGCATACTTTCCATTATTGGCCTTTTCGACTTAACTCAAATCGAAATTTCCAATTCTTTTTTTCATTTACAGATTAAGAAGGAAACTAGAACAACATCTGCATAACGATCAATGTGGCTTTCAGACCACAGAAAGGAACTAGGGAAGCTATATTAGTATTACGTCAAATTTTGGAAAGAAGGATAGAGGTTAACAGGAAAACTTCTTCTTCTTCTTCTCAATCTGTTTACCCTCCAGGGTTGGTTTTTCCCTCGGACTCAGCGAGGCATCCCATCTCTACCGCCTCAAGGGCAGTGTCCTGGAGCTTCAGACTCTGGGTCGGGGATACAACTGGGGAGGATGACCAGTACCTCGCCCAGGCGGCCTCACCTGCTATGCTGAACAGGGACCTTGTGGAGGGATGGGAAGATTGGAAGGGATAGACAAGGTAGAGGGAAGGAAGCGGCCGTGGCCTTAAGTTAGGTACCACCCCGGCATTCGCCTGGAGGAGAAGTGGGAAACCACGGAAAACCACTTCCAGGATGGCTGAGGTGGGAATCGAACCCACCTCTACTCATTTGACCTCAAGAGGCTGAGTAGACCCCGTTCCAGCCCTCGTACTACTTTTTCAAATTTCGTGGCAGAGCCGGGAATCGAACCCGGACCTCCGGGGGTGGCAGCTAATCACACTAACCACTACAGCACAGAGGCGGACCGTAACATTTATTGACGTGGAAAAAGTCTTAGATACTGTTCAGTGGAAATTGCTTTTTCAAGTAATGGGGAATATGGGACTTGACTAAGACAGGCGCCTTATTCTGTACCCATATAAAGCTCAATAAAAGGGAAGTTACAGTAATATATATTTTTTAATGTTATTTGTTCGGGACGTCGACCCACGTAAATCATTTGCCCCTACTGGCACCATACTGCGTGTAATTAGAATGGCGGTAGTGTGGAATGTTGCGTGTGAGGAAAGGAAGATCAAGGACGTCACAAACACCCAGTTACAATTAAAAGCTCCTGACTCGGCCGGTAATCGGACACGGGGCCGCGGGTGACAGGTGAACGCGTTGCCCCCTACACCGCGGGGCTGGACGAAATTAATATTAATGGTACTATAAGAGTAGAAAAATAGAAGGAGAGGAGTTCGACAAGGCTGCGCACAGTCAACATATCTCTTTAACCTGTTATAGAAAATGCAGTCAGAGAAATGAAAGAGCATACTCATGGGGTGAATTTTAATAGTACTCAGATGCACCGTATCCGCTTTTCAGATGATATTGCTAACTAATTCTGAAAAGGATATGAGTATGATGCAAATAACATTAAACAAATCCTTACAAAAACCAACTAAAAATAAATATACAGAAAACAAAATTCACGAAATTCACGAAATGATTAGCGGTAGCAAAACAAGCCTTCCGAAATAAGAAAGCCTTATTGATATACAACCTTCTGAGTTTGGAGACCAGACAATCATTTCTCAAGACCTTTGTCTGGAGTGTGCTACTGTACAGATACGAAACATGGACAGTAGGGAAACAGGAAGAAACAAAACTTGAGGCTGCTGAAATGTGGTTTTGGAGAATAATTACAAAAACAAGTTGATGGATAAAGAAATAAATGACCTTGTTTTAAAGAACGTAAAATATGTTTATGTCCGCCTCTGTGGTGTAGTGGTTAGCGTGATTAGCTTCCACCCCCGGAGGTCCGGGTTCGATTCCCGGCTCTGCCACGAAATTTGAAAAGTGGTACGAGGGTTGGAACGGGGTCCACTCAGCCTCGGGAGGTCAACTGAGTAGAGGTGGGTTCGATTCCCACCTCAGCCATCCTGGAAGTGGTTTTACGTGGTTTCCCACTTCTCCTCCAGGCAAATGCCAGGATGGTACCTAACTTAAGACCACGGCCGCTTCCTTCCATCTTCCTTGCCTGTTCCATCCAATCTTCCCATCCCTCCACAAGGCCCTTGATCGGCATAGCAGGTGAGGCCGCCTGTGCGAGGTACTGGTCATCCTCTCCAGTTGTATCCCCCGACCCAGAGTCTGAAGCTCCAGGACACTGCCCTTGAGGCGGTAGAGGTGGGATCCCTCGCTGAGTCCGAGGGAGAAACCGACCCTGGAGGGAAAACAGATTAAGAAGAAGAAAATACGTTTATTAAATACGACAAAGAAGAGGAAAACAAAGTTCCTTGGACATGTACTGAGACATGACTCTCTTCTCCAAACCACCATTCAAGGTAAAGTACTGGGAAAGAGATCCAGGAGATGAACAAGGATGTCATACATCAGGAACTCCTTCGGTGAACTGGCATGTGGTTCAAACAGCAACATGAAGAAGCTAGCAGAAGATCGTCAGATGTGACTTCAAGGACAAGGCATTGCCGTTAATAGATGACTAGCAAATGTACCCGTACTTCGCTACGGTATTCTACATTGTATACGGATATCGAAGTAAATTACTGTACATGCAGTGAATTAGATTTTTTTTCAAATTGCATGTTTCTTAACGTTATCCGAGACAGAGCATGGGGAGGTCCACATACGTTGTTTCCAATGTAAAGAGTGAATTGCGCAGTTGTGATGATAACGGCAGGCTCACTTGCCTAATGCGCGGTCACAATTGATTTGGGAAGTTTTCGTTACAATCGCAGGCCCCCTTTCCTACTTCCAGACAGATTATGAGTTTTTATTATAATAGCAGGTAACTTCCCTACTGCCAGTCAAAACTGAGTTGTGCTATTATCGTTATAATGACAGGCTCCTTTTCTTACTGCCAGGCAGATTACTTCCAGTCACACCGAGCTGGTGAGTTTTGTATTAAAACAGAAGGCCACTGTGCCTAATGCCAGTCACATTTCAGATGGGTACATTTGTTCATCCGTCACCCTTGCCTACAGCCAAACGGAATCGGATAGGGGAGTTCCCTTGCCTTCTGGAAATGAAATCGAAAAGGGAATTATTCATGACAATGGTGGGTCTTCCTTACTAATGCCACTAAACCAGGAGTTGGAGAAGTACTCCATTCCTACTGGCAATCAAAGTTGATGTGGGGAGTAGTGATTACAATAGCAGACACACCCTTTCTTTATCGGTACAAATCGACATCATGATGTGGGTAGTAGTGATTACAATAGCAGACACACCCTTTCTTTATCGGTACAAATCGACATCAATGAATATGTATAGATTGACACACAATAATATATGTACGTTTAAAATATTGCAGACCTTCATTTACAGATTAAACTGCTCCTAAATGGTACATCATATCGACAAACAGATTGTACCATAAGACGCCATATTTAGCGGTTTAAATGGATGGACCTATGATATTTTCTCGTATCTCATCTATTCATGGGTACATATTTTCTATAGCTCGAGGTCCCATTTCTTGAATGTTTCGATACCTCGAAGGAGATTAGATGGCCAGATCTAAAATGTGTTTCTGTAACTCGAATTATGAGAACTGTTACGTGTGTGCGTACACATTATCTACATGAAAAAGTAGTTCCTGTAGAAGGAACCTGAACTTAAGATGCCTCATCGTATAAGTTTAAACAATCTCTGAATTTTAGTCGGGGTGAATTTTTTGACTAACCGCATGCCATTGTATCTTAATGGAAATCCACATCGCAACCTTGAGTAGCCGCGTCCCAATAGTAGTTTAAAATCTATTTTGTGAGCTACTTTGCAACACTCGTCAAGCTGTTGACGGTACGGTGCGTGAAATTGCTGGATTTGTTGGTGTTTCACAGCGGACTGTTCACCGTGTCTACAAGCTGTGGTATGCTACATGTGGGCCACGAAACAAGAAGTCAGAATTGTGGTCGGGAAAAGATCCTGATTGAGAGGGATCGGAAAGCCCTGTCATGGCTTGTGAATAAAAATTGCTTCCAAATCCGACAGGGATTACTTCTTCTTCTTTCTTCTTTTCCTGCCGCTTTTCCCACACCTGTGGGGTCGCGGGTGCGAACTGAGTCGCACATGTGGATTTGGCCCTGTTTTACGGCCGGATGCCCTTCCTGACGCCAACCCTCTATGGGGGGATGTAAGCACTATTGCGTGTTTCTGTGGTGGTTGGTAGTGTAGTATGTTGTCTGAATATGATGAGGAGAGTGTTGGGACGGACATATACACCCAGTTCCCGAGCCAGAAGAATTAATCAGAAGCGATTAAAATCCCCGACCCGGCCGGGAATCGAACCCGGGACCCTCTGAACCGAAGGCCAGTACGCTGACCATTCAGCCAACGACCGACAGGGATTACTGCAGTCAGTGAATGAAGGTCCATCCCAACTTGGCCAGAGAACACTGCGACAGGAACCACATGCAATGAATATTTGGAGTCCGTCACCTCGCAGGAGGCCATTGTTCACACAGGTACATACAGCTGCGCGTCTTCAATGAGTTAGAAATCATCGAACGCTGACAGTAGCTGACTGGCGGAACGTAATGTTGTCTGACGAATCACGGTTTTACCTATATTTCAATTAGCACGTCGTCCAGTGCACCGAAGGCCAAATGAAGCAATTCATCCTGGATTTTTGCAATGTCAGGTTTTTCATACCATGGAATGGGCCCGCTCATTAAGGTGACCACTAACATGAACCACCATATTTATTTAAACATTCCAGATAATCAGGTGTTCCCTTTCAGTCAACATCTACATGAGTATGCTATTGGCACCACGACTGTTCAAGATGAGAACAACAAAGTTCATCAGGCTGGATGGATATATGTTTGGTTTTATGTACACTTCCCAACCCTATCACATCTCGATTGGCCTGCAAAGTCACCTGACTTGAACCCCATTGAAAATATATGGGCAATGTTGGAACAACGAATAAAACACCGACAGCAGCAATCAAATACCCAGCGAGTGGCTTAACCTGGATGAACGTACCTGCACAACTTTGTGGTCTCACTTCCTAACTGAATCTAGGCGGTTATCAGGTTCAGAGGCGGAGTTACACGGAATTGAATTATGCTTGTATTTATTTCTCCACGGGAGACATTTTTTTTTGTCCGGTGAGTTTAGTTTTAACATATACACCGACGGAATACCATACTGAATTATTATAACCCAGAAATTTACATTATAATAAAACAAATTAAATGTGGTATAACAACTGCCAGTCCGCCTCTGTGGTATATTGGTTGGTGTGATTAGCTGCCACCCTCGGAGGGCCGGGTTCAATTCCCGGCTCTGCGACAAAATTTGAAAAGTGGTACGAAAGCTGGAACGGGGTAAACCCTGCTTCAGGAGGTCAAATGAGTAGAAGTGGGTTCGATTCCCACCTCAGCCATCATCGAAGTGGTTTTCCGTGGTTTCCCACTTCTCCTCCAGGCAAATGCCGGGATGGTACCTAACTTATGGCCACGGCCCCTTCCTTTCCTCTTCCTTGTCTATCCCTTCCAATCTTCCCATCCCTCACCAAGGCCCCTGTTCAGCATAGCAGGTGAGGCCACCTGGGCGAGGTACTGGTCATCCTCCCCAGTTGTATCCCCGACCCACAGTCTGAAGCTCCAGGACACTGCCCTTGAGGCGGTAGAGGTGGGATATCTCGTTGAGTCCGAGGAAAAAACCGACCCTGGAGGGTAAGCAGATTAAGAAAGGAAGAAGAAGATAACAATTGCCCCGATATATCCTCACAAAATACTCTGTTTCACATTAATAAGATATTCTATGTCTGCTATAACAAAGAGAGAAGTTATTTTCTACAACAAGACTGGTAGTTTCCACTAACTCTCCTGTGGCACGTTCCATTTCGTCCTTCAAGTTTCTACACTCCCGTGCGCTTCGTTTACCTGGAACTCAACCTTACAGGTGCCCTTTGTTTATTCTCATATTAACTTTGCCTGCGTACGTCAGCAATATTTTATTCTGTTCATTCAGTGTTCTGTGACATTTCCATCTTCATTTATCTCCCGCTGTATCACAGAGCGCACAACACAAACCTTAATAAAATGAGCTGCATGTCAACTGCAATATGTGATTCTTTATACCGGCATTAACATCTCCCAGAACTGGGGATGTCACCGTACGATAAACTGTTTCATGAAAGTTCTTCTGCTACCATTAGAACTTACTTCAAACGCAACGCAAATAAATGAACAATCGTTCATCTATGTTCTTGTCCGATTCGTTGGCTAAATGGTCAGCGTACTGGCCTTCGGTTCAGAGAGTCCCGAGTTCGATTCCCGGCCGGGTCGGTGATTTTAACCTTCAATGGGTAATTTCAATGGCCCGGGGACTGGATATTTGTGCTGTCCCCGAAATCCCTGCAACTCACACACCACACATCACACTATCCTCCACCACAATAACACGCAGTCACCTAAACATGGCAGATGCCGCCCTCCCTCATCGGTGGGTCTGCCTTACAAGGGGAGAAATAGCCACACGAAAATATTATTATTATCTATGTTCTTTATGCAGACCTGAACTCTGGCGACCTATTCAGTACCACAATGTAAATCAGAGCCTAGAAACCAAACCAAAGCTCATGGCGCAACAGCCCCGAACAGCCTTGGCCTACCAAGCGACCGCTGCTCAGCCCAAAGGCCTGCAGATCACGAGGTGTCGTGCGCTCACCATAACGAATCCTCTCGGCCATTATTCTTGTCTTTCTAGACCAGGCCGCTATCTCCCCATCAGATAGCTCCTCAATTGTAATAACGTAGGGTGCTAGTGGCTTTACGTCGCACAGACACAGATAGGTCTCATGGCGACGATGGGGATAGAAAGGCCTAGAAGTTCGAAGGAAGCGGCCATGGCCTTAATTAAGGTATAGCTCCAGCATATGCCTGGTGTGAAAATGGGAAAGCACGGAAAACCACCTTCAGGGCTGCCGACAGTGGGATTCGAACCCACTATCTCCCGGATACAAGCTCACAGCCGCGCGCCCCTAACAGCACGACCAACTTGCCTGGTAACGTAGGGTGAGTGGACTTCGAACCATCCCTCAGATCAGGTGAAAATCACTGACCAAGCCGGGAATCACACTCGGGGCCTCCGCGGAAGAGGGAGGCACGCTAACCCTAAACGGCGGGGCCGGCTAAGCCAAAGCCTAATGAGGCATAATAAGCCGGAGTTCATTTGCGGTAGCGTGGCCAGTTCCTTTCCGCTCATCCTATTAGTCACAGCACCTCGGCCCCCCATTTAAGTAGTAACCACGCCCAATGATGCTTAACTTCAGAGACTTCAGGACTTCAACATTGTTACATCATTGGCAAATAATAATAGGCTAGCAAAGGTAGGGTCGTAAAGCAGTGAACTAGCATTCGGGTGATGGTGCGATTGAAACCCGCCGTCGGCAGGTTTGAAGATGGTTTCTCGTGGTTTCCAATTTTCACACCAGGCAAATGCTGGGACTGTACCTTAATTAAGGCCACGGCCACCACATTCCCAATCCTGTCTCTTTAACATCTTTACGTCGCCTAAAACTTTCGATGTCTTAGTGCGACGTTAACAAGACTAAAACGTCCAAGACTGGGCGTAAGTGAGTCCATGTACAACGTGAGAAAACATGAGACGGCCGCAACAGTGTAGTCGCGACCAGTTTCAGAGAAAGGGACCCAAAGTCGGCAATGGAAATTTTACACTAGGGATGAAGGAAAATGTAGAATAACTATCTATGGCAGAAGTAAGGGGGACATAAAATGCAGAATGACACAAGCTAGGAAGGTCTTTCTTAAGAAAATAAATTGTCTCAATTCGAACATTGATACACGAATTAGAAAGAGGTTTTTGAAGACATTGGTCTGGAGCATTGTGACGAAGTGAAATATGGACGGTAACTAGCTCAGAAAGGAAGAGATGAGAAGCTTTCGAATATGGTGTTACAGAACAATGTTGAAAGTGAGATAGACCGAATCGCGAATGAAGATATACTAAATCGAACTGGTGAGAGGAGAATATTTGTCAAAATTTCACCAGTAGCGGACTGTATGATAGGATACATGTTATGACACAGAGGACTTGTTCACTTAGTTTTTGAGGGAAGTGTAGACGGTAAGAACGGTAGGGGTAGACCAAGGTAACAAGCAGCTTAGAGCATGTGTAGGATGCAACAGTTACATATAAATGAAACGGTTAACACACGATAGGGTTGGAATGGAGAGCTGCATCAAACCAGTCTATGGATTGATGATCCAAACCACGATACTAGAAATGTATGATATTTGCGTCCTATTTACCTTAGGGCGTCAAGTAATCAAATCCGCCACAGAATGCATCTCGCACGTACATATTTCATGGGTATGCTGCTGGGCATTGATATCAAAGGTGTATGACGGCCACGCATAATCATAGCCCAAAACATTACACTACCGCCACTAAATGCACGCATCTATTGGAAATAATGGAACTTGACACCGCGACACTTACGTCTCCACAACCTTTGCCGTCTTATCTGGGCTAAACGATACGATTCAACTGCAAACCGCCATTCATCCAATCCTTAACTACAATACTGTAATGTTAGATGGCCCATCACCTCCTCTCCAGCAGAACGTACGTCCGTAGTATATCTATGAACAAGTCGAAGAAGTCGAAGACAATTTGACTGGGCAATATGTAGCAGGTCGCCCTCAGGATATCATCTCGTAATTGTTAAGGTGTCGAAGTTGGTCTTCTCTGAGCTGATATTTATTTAATTTATTTGTATATATATTTAATGATTTATTGTGAACATAATAGGCCACGAGTCCCAATTACAATGTTCACGACAATTGTTACTTAGACGTTAAAAATACAAGTTAAAACACAATGTATAGCTAGAATAATTTTAAAAATAAATTCTAGTGACACACAAGTCATATTAATATACCTTAAAAAATTAAGGATCATACAGTAAAACTAAAATTAAATTAGAGTTCTAATTAAGATGTATTATAATACTTATGACAATTATTATAACAGGATTTTCACTTGGAATGTAATAAATTTAATAAATGGTTTACTGCATTTATACTAGTTTTATTTATGTTCTTCATGATGTCTTAAGTTACATTCAGACCGGGCGAGTTGGCCGTGCGCGTAGAGGCACGCGGCTGTGAGCTTGCATCCGGGAGATAGTAGGTTCGAATCCCACTATCGGCAGCCCTGAAGATGGTTTTCCGTGGTTTCCCATTTTCACACCAGGCAAATGCTGGGGCTGTACCTTAATTAAGGCCACGGCCGATTCCGTCCCACTCCTAGCCCTTTCCTGTCCCATAGTCGCCGTAAGACCTATCTGTGTCGGTGCGACGTAAAACAACTAGCAAAAAAAGAGTTATATTCAGAAGTACAGTGTTACATGACGAAGTGAATGTATCTTCGGTCTTTATACTAAAAATATGAACGTAGGGAGGAATATTACTGTAAAGTCTCATTGCTCTGCTAAGTGGGGTGTTCTTATGGATTTCACTCTTAGCCTTTGATAGAAAGAAGATATTTCCAGGACGACTTAGTTTTTGTGGCGCACAGAAAGTTATTGACTGTAACGTATTTGAGTCACCAATTTTATAATTAATTATTTTATACAGGAAATTCCAATTTTTTAATTTCTTCTGTGGCGCAAGCTATTTACAATGTTTTTTCACCATACTTGAGTAATTTACGAAGGTTGGTTAATTTCCGGTGATTTTATGTCATAAATTTTAAGAAATTGTTTTAAGCACTCTCGATTAGATTGATATTCCTTGTAGTCATTGGGTTCCAAAGAATTCAGCCATACTCAAGTCTGACCTGACAACAAAATAATGAGTTCAAGTTAAGAGTGTCCCTGGAAGACATGACAATGAATTCCGTATAATAAAGCCTAACCTTCCCTCGGTCAGTCAGTCACATTACTGGTCCAACAGTACCTTTTCCACATTTTTGACACTATACTTTCGGAAACCCCTACGATGGGTGATACTGCTGCCTGTGTATTACCACCCTCTATCAATGCCACAATTATGGCTCGGTCAATTCGGGAAATACGCATTGCACATGAATCGTAAACACTATCTAAAGCTGATATTGTACTGTACACACTACTACTAATCTTCACCTGAAATGACAGAGTTCACCCCAGACTCAACACAAACCGCAGACAGCGACATATGCTGTATTACAAACAAGCAATTGAATTACTTGTGTGTACACAAATCAATCAATCAATCAATCAATCAATCAATCAATCAATCAATCAATCAATCAATCAATCAATCAATCAATCAATCAATCAATCAATCAATCAATCAATCAATCCTGATCTGCGTTTAGGGCAGTCGCTCAGGTGGCAGATTCCCTATCTGTTGTTTTCCTAACCTTTTCTTAAATGATTGCAAAGAAATTGGAAATTTATTGAACATCTCCCTTGGTAAGTTATTCCAATCCCAAACTCCCCTTCCTATAAACGAATATTTGCTCCAATTTTTCGTCTATAATTCCAGCTTTATCTTCCTATTGCGATCTATCCTACTTTTAGGGACACCACTCAACGTATTCGTCTACTGATGTCATTCCACGCCATCTCTCCACTGACAGCTCGGAATATACCACTTAGTCGAGTAGCTCCTCTCCTTTCTCCCAAGTCTTCCCAGCCCAAACTTTGCAACATTTTCATAACGCTACTCTTTTGTCTGAAATCGCCCAGTACAAATCGAGCTGATTTTCTTTGGATTTTTTCCAGTTCATGAATCAAGTAATCCTGATTATGGTCCCATACACTGGAACCATACTCTAGTTAGGGTCTTACCAGGGACTTACATGCACTCTCTTTTACATTCTTACTACAACCTCTAAATACCCTCATAACCAGTGCAGAGATCTGTACCCTTTATACACAATCATATTTATGTGATTATGCCAATGAAGATTTTTCCTTGTATTAACACCTAAGTACTTACAGTGGTCCCCATAAGGAACTTTCACCCCCATCAACGTGGTAATTCAAACTGAGAGGACTTTTCCTATTTTTGAATCTCACAACCTGATTTTTAACCCCGTTTATCATCATACCATTGCCTGCTGTCCATCTCACAACATTATTGAGGTCATTTTGCAGTTGCTCACAATCTTGTAACTTATTTAATACTCTATACAGAATAACACATACAACAGGATTACACACACCCTGCCGCATAACGTGTCTAACCCCACAATATTCAGAACTACTTTTAAAGTATATTTACTGGAGGAACCCAAACTCCCCCGACAAACCTTCGGGGATACCGTATCAGTATACTGTTCCAAGTACACATCGGATTTATATGTTGTATAAACCAACAATATAAGCATGCAACTATAACGCAAATAGTAGTGAAATATACACGCAAGCATGCACATACTTTCATGTTATTAAGCACTTTTATGAAACGCAAACTTAAGATTCCTTAACTAGACTCAAGCGGTTCGCCTACACCAATACAAAAAATCGTGATCATGAACGCACAACTGAATTAAATAACAAAAAAACCGTACTCTACTTACAGCTACTACAAACAATCCGAGCATTGTTTTCATTCATACGTCTTCGTTCCCCACTCTGAAGGGGTGGGGCGGGCCACCTAGAGTGCAGCACCCTCTCTCTGGCCATGGAGGATTGTTTGTGAGCCGTATCAATCTATCAGTGATCACCGTGACTCTTCCCTCTTCTAGCTGAGTTGATAACAGTCGTGAGTGAGGCCATGCACATTTTGAAGGGTAAGCATCCCCTTCTCTAGTCGGAACAAAGATTCGCACGAGTTCGTGCGGCCTGTGTGACAAGTTCTCTCATCGCGCGACCAGTGGCGTTGGTGTTATATTGAAGTCCAAAGGGAAACTTTCTCCTGCTGTAGACGTTAGTATTTGACTTAATTAGCGCGCGAAACGTTTTCCATTTGCAGTTACTGATAAATGAGTCTTCAAAAATTGAGAAGAGGAACATTGCTGGGTACCTTAACGCTACGGCTGCTTCCTTCAAACTCGTAGCCCTCTCCTGTCACATCGTTCCCATACGACCTATCTGTGTCAGTGCGAGGTAAAGAAACTTGTTAGAAAAGAATCTATATCACTGATTGAAGTGAGCAAATTTCTTTCCTTAAGAAAGACCTTCCTTGCTTGTGCTAGTCTACTTTCTGTGTCCTCCTTACTTCTGCCGTCGTTATTCTACTACCCGAGTAACAATATTCACCTATTCGACTTCCTTTAAGGCTTCATTTACTACTACTACCACCAATAGGAACATAGAGAGAGACAAAAATTACATCCCACTAACTAGTTTTTTGGTTTTCGGAAAACACGAAATGTTGAAGTTTTGTTCGGTTGGGGTTTCTTAATGTGACAGTAAATATACCCACACAAGGCTGGCGTATGTAAACGCAGGGATCGAACCCAACAACTTGAGCTCAGAAGGCCAGTGCTGCTATTGATCGGGCAACTCAGCTTAGCTATTTAAGTAATAATGAGGTATCTACTAAATTGCTGTCGACAATATTGACCGATATAATGACCGAGCGACAACCTCATTTTCTCATCAACAAAGCTTAAGAATAAGAGGAGAATGTTCTTTGCCAATTATACAGAGGGTTATTTGTCATCAGCAAAGTAGATACTTCACTGTCAGACTAACAGGCCGACAGGTAACAAGCTGTCAGTTTCATAAAACAAGCGAACCTCTATTACAAAAATTCCTACATTAACTACGATGTATGAAGAACAGCTCACGACACAACGGCAGACAACTTGGAAATAAACGAAGTCAGGTGATGCAGGAAATATTAGAATAGCAGATGAATTCGTAGAATAAGTAGATGAATATTTTTACTTGGGTAGTAAAATAACTAACGATGGCAGAAGTCAGGAGAACATAAAATGCAGACTAGCACAAGCAAGTAAGGCCTTTCCTAAAAGGAAATACATTTTCTCACTTCGAAAATTGATATAGGAATTAGAAATATGTGTTTGGAGAATTTCATCTGGACCGTGGCATTGTAAGGAAGCTGAGAAAGAAAGAGAATATAAGTTGAAATGTGGTGTTACAGAACAATGCTAAAGGTGAGATGGGTGGATCGAAACACGAATGAAGAGATACTGAATCAAAATGGTGAGAGGGAATCGATTTGGCTAAATTTGACAAGAAGAGGTAGAATGATTATTATTATTATTATTATTATTATTATCATTATTATTATTATTATTATTGTCACACTAATTGCCGTACTGTTATGTAGGCCTAACTTAGTCTTAGAATTATCTGTCCGTAATATTATTTCTTTTTAGAATTTCTGTCTTACTTTTACGTTAAATTTTTAAATTTTATTGTTTATAGTGGTTAAGTGTAAGAGAGGGCTGTGAGCCTTAATTTCGCTATAAATAAATAAATAAATAAATAAATAAATAAATAAATAAATAAATAAATAAATAAATAAATAAATAAATAAATAAATAAATAAATAAATAAATAAATAAATAAATAAATAAATAAATAAATAAATGATGAACCTTAAGATATACAGGACCTGTTCAGTTGGTTTTTGAGGGAAGAGTTGGCAATAAGAATGATAGAAGTAGTCCAAGGTGTGAATATGACAAGCAGATTAGAGCACATGTAGGATGTAGTAGTTACGTAGAAGTGAAAAGGTTTGCACAGGATAGGGTGGCATGGAAAGCCGCATCAAACCAGTCTATGGACTGATGACTCAAAGAAGAAGGGATATGAAACGTTAGATAGAGATGATTGGTTGATGCTTGTTGTTTAAAGGGGCGGTTAGATACAGAGATAATGTCTTTATTCGTGGCGAATTTAGGGGGCAATCTCTTCTCTTACAATTAACCACTTCATTTAGGATGAACAACTTTACAATTATACTACTATACAACAGAAATAGTTAAAATAACAACAAACCACGAGAAAATTGAACTGTAAAGCACTTTACTAGTAACAAAAAAACGGAAACTATAACCCATAATTTATAGAAATGTTCTCTACAAAGTGACAATATAAATGAAGATAATATTTATAAGAATATCAATTGTAATAATAAAAACGAGAAATTGCGGTGCAAATCTATAACCATTTTTTTTTATCCATGCTCATTCAATCACTCATTGTCGGGCTGAGCAGCTAAGACGGTAGAACATTGGCCTTCTGAGCCCGACTTGGCAGATTAGATCGTGACTCAGTCCGGTGCTATTTCAAGGTGTTGAAATTCGTCAGTCGAATATCGATAGATTTACTGGCATGTAAAAAAATTACCTGCGAGACGAAATTCCGGCACCTCGGCGTCTTTAAGAAACATAAAATGTGGTTAGTGGAATGTACTGTGTGCAGACATTTTAATCTGATGCCATCTGGCTGTCTGCTCGTCGATTTCGACGTTCCGTTTTACTCTAGGCCTACTAGATGGCAGAGAGAGAAACAAAATCTCTCTTGGGCGTCTGTGGCTGAGATTTAATGAATGTTGTCGGTAAATACCAAATGTGTTACCAGAGATCTTTCACATGCCGACATCGCACGGCATGGAGTGTCGAATGGACTTTTTCCGCCCTTCAATAATCCGACTACCTCTGTCGGGTTTGAACCCGCTATCTTGGAATTCGGAGACCAACACTCTACCACTCATCCACAGAGGCAACCAATAACATTATTATTATATTATTATTCACTCATTCTCACTTCATCCATCCTATAAGCCAACTAGAACCACTCAGATTTTGGCCATATGTCTTAATTTCCTACAGTGACCAAAATCTCTAATGGTGGTAGGGAGACTATTCTACAGCCTAGTGGCAGTGACTACGAAAGTTATAGTTACAGAAGAGCCAGAGCATATATTGTGGTATGATAGGAGGAGAGGTAGTAGTAGTAGTAGTAGTAGTAGTAGTAGTAGTAGTAGTAGTAGAAAACTTTGTTAAAAATCATCCGTCGTCCAGTAGGGGTGACCATAATGATCCGGAATACTAACTTACAGTATGTGATTATAATAATCAAATAACATCTTTGCTGGAAAATTCATCGTAAGGAGATTACGATTTCAAGTATAAATGCAAGTGTATAATTTGCAGAGAATCTCTCATGAATATGACATATATAATAAGTTTTTCTCTATGTCGTAAAACAATGTTTTAATTTTGAAGGATAGTGACTGTGTTTTTCGACAGGGTACCTCCTGATCCAAACAGGAGGCCTCTGACAACCCACTGATCAAGAGGAATATTATATTTGGCTGATATATAAGGCAGACATGGAGTATAAATTGCTTGCTTTAAAAAATAACATCCGGAGCTTGTTGCACGCCCCTCTCGAAGGAATTGTAGGATCTAACACCGTCGCTTTGTCCTCTTATGGATGGATCTAACACAATCGCTTTTTTCTCTTTCTTATTGATGGATCTAACACAATCGTTTTGTTTTCTTTGTTATTGATGTCTATGATGCCCACTTTTCTCGTTGAGTCGTCGGTAGAGAAGCAGTGAACTTCTTCGTGCACCTCCTATCCACGCTGCGTTGAGCAGTTGATGTCCTTACTCGATGGCGGCGATTGTTACGCAGCAATGCGGTACTCCTGCAAAACCCCAGCACATATCCAAGCGTTTCTTGTCTCGTTGCAACTGCTTTGGCGGGAACGGGTTGAGGTAAAAGTTCTGCCGGGAGCTTATCTTACTGCGGTCAGGTTGTACGATATTTTTATAGCATTTATGCATTGGAATGAAGATAAAGGTGACTTGCGAGATATCCAGGAGTTTGCTTTCGGGTGATCGGCTTACGAAACCACTCCCCTCCCTTTATGGGGCAACTGACACGATAACTGAAAAGATCGATCTCTCATTATCTCTCACAGAATTCTTCCATTGGTTTTAGAGGGAAGATCTTTTTTACTGATGTTCAGTTGATGGAGTGCCATGTTCTGCTCATCGGAAAATTTTCGTACATGATGCAGATGTACGTCCTTAATTGGGAGTAAGCGACTGCAGATATTATAGTGTTGAATATTAGCCTCCCATTTGGTGCAGAGTAGTCCTCTACCTCTGAATTTATTTGGACTATATAACATGGAGTCTGGTTTATCATCGGGTGGGACAAATATTTCTTTAACCGAATTCTTATAATTTTGTTCAGATCTTTAAGAAAAGTGCTAGATAACCAAGATAGAGGTGCGCACTGTAGAGGGTATATCAAATCTGGCCAAATAAATTCATTGATAATTGGAAGGTTTTGCTCCGCCTTTAAAAGTGTAGTTTTAACTAAATTGTTTAAATCCCAATTTAGGATATTAATTATTTTAGATCTCTTCAGAGGTATTTCATTACTGAAATAAATTCCTAGATACTTGATTCGTTCATTTGTTACTGATAATATTACTGATCCCTGAAGAGTGGTGATTTTTAGCGGAACCAGTTTTCCCTTCTTTACGATAATAGATTTACTTTTTTTGTGGGTTGATATTTAGACCTATTTCTGTGAAGCTACTTATGGAAACGGAATTTGGTGCACATAAATATTTGAATTACTTCATTCTTCCTCTCACTGGTTAGGGAAAATATTTTTCTTGGTGAATATCGTATTTAGCAAGTTTTAACATGATTTGGCTCTACCGTTAAGGAGAACCGCTAACACGGCAGCCAGGCTCTCGCGTGATAACGCCTTGAGATGGCCAATGCAACGCGCACTACTCAGACGATGGACGTGATGCTTTCCCTGTACGTCACGGCGCTGGTTGACGACACACCTGCTATTGACTTCATTCGAGATGAAAGACAAGAAATCGGATTATGCTCGCGCCGGCAAACATTTATGAAATCTAATTTCTACTAACGAGCTGCCTACAGTGTTTTTGGATAAGCAAGCTAATGAAGGAATTTATTCACTTCCTTCACAAACGAAAAACAGAAAGACAAAAGGAAAAGTAGACACCCTGTCTCTAACAAGCTGTCAATCGTAAAGTTCTTTCACCAATAACAATGCTCCGAGCCGTACGTTCAAAGAATACAAGCTAACGAGTGAATTATACATAAATAGATATAGTGATTAATAGGTAAATACAGTACTTCAAATGTAAATTCTTTCAGATGCGAGACGAGATGCGTTTTATTGAATGTTATTCTCTTAGTATCAGTACATACCAGGTAGTTCACCAGCCCCTTATTTTTCGGAGATATGCAATACAAATAACACGTATAACCTAAAGATACTTATAATTTGGTTTTATGAACAGCAAATAACTTGAAATTTCTCCTTATGTTTGATAAGGCTATCCCTGGCTATCCATGGACCTAGCAAAGGAGTACTATGCACAATTTCTTGCCAAATAGTAAGGACCATTCTGCAAACATGTGATTTATTGCTCTTTGAAATAACACACATACTCGTAATACGACAGAATTAATAGGTTATGCCACGTGCTCTGTATTGTAAATATTTAAATGAACACTGTAAACCATCATATTAACTTTTGAGGTGGAACGGCCATAAATAAGTACTAAAACCTCTAGCAAGCATCACGTACGTCGACTTCGTGGTTGAATCGGTTAATGGCTGGAGGACAAGATGAGTGCCTATCAGCAGCGTAGTGGTTCGAATCCAGACGAGGCAAATTTTTGAACGACATAGGTGGTCCATTTTAGCGGGGATACAGTAATAATCTATACTTTTTTGTTATTGGTTTTGAGGGGTGCGCTCTGATTTGGCGTCTTTCCTCTAAAGATGGGTGGGGGAAGGATTGAGAAGGAAATCGACCTTTGCCTTTTATTAAGGTACCGGCACTTGCCTGGTAGTGAGAATGGTAAACCGAGGAAAACCATTTTCAGTATGGCCAGCATGCGTTTCGAATCCACAACCTCCCGAGTCCAACGCACACAAATAATAATCCACACCTACCAGGTCACATCACAGCGCTTATTAATTTCCACCCAATGTATTCCTATGAAGAGTACGTTGAACTGTTGTTAATTTATGGTGTAAAGCTTCTTTCTTTCTTTCTTTCTTTCTTTCTTTCTTTCTTTCTTTCTTTCTTTCTTAATTTGTTTACCCTCCAAGGTCGGTTTTTCCCTCGGACTCAGCGAAGGATCCCACCTCTTCCGCCTCAAGGGCAGTGTCCTGGAGCGTGAGACTTTGGGTCGGGTGGATACAACCTGGAAGAAGGATCAGTACCTTGCCCAGGCGGTTTCTCATGCTATGCTGAATAGGAGCCTTATGGAGGGATGAGAAGTTTGGAAAGGACAGGAAAGGAAGAGGGAAGGAAGCGGCCGTGGCCTTATGTTATCTCCATCCCGGGTTTGTCTGGAGGAGAAGTGGGGAACCACGGAAAACCACTTCGAGGATGGCTAAGGAGTGAATCGAACCCACCTCTACTCAGTTGACCTCAGGAGGCTGAGTGGACGCCGTTCCAGCCCTTATACCACTTTTCAAATTTCTTGGCACAGCCGGGAATCGCACTCCGGAGGCGGACGGTCAATGTACGGTCGAATCAATATCTAAGTCACGTGCTCCGTAATGGTAAAAAGTTAAACGAATACTGTAAAGTGGTCAATATTTCGCACACTTGTTACTCTGATATGCGGGTTATCCTACTTCTACGTCGAGACCATCACGCCGTAGTTCAACCTGATTACGTATCATCGGATAAAAACGGTCCTTTTTTAGGACCAAAGAAAAATTCACTCTTTGGGACAGAATGATATGCGGCAATATTACAGTCACCGTAAACGGCGTTAATCGAAAAAATAAAATAAATATAGTACCAGCCTGTGATTCGAACCTACTACCACACAGCTTGGTTGACACAGCAAGCCTCGGTGCACTGCTAGCACGTCGTAGTCCTTATAGATACTTCCTGTCCAAACATAAGATGGTGTTGTTCGCAGCTATAATCGTTTTCCACGTTCTTTATAGTTTAAGTAATAGAAATAACACTGCCGTTAATGATTTATACTACATTCGCGAGCATTATACAAACAGTATTGTACTAATGTCATAAAAAACAAGTGGACCTACTAATGCTTTTCTAATTAATGCTAATTGCTTTATGCCCCACTAACTACCTTTACGGTTTTCGGAGACGCCGAGGTGCAGGAATTTTGTCCCGGAGGAGTTCTTTTACGTGCCAGTAAATCTACCGACACGAGGCTGACATATTTGAGCACCTTCAAATATCACCGGACTGAGCCAGAATCGAACCTGCCAAGTTGGGGTCAGAAGGCCAGCGCCTTAACCGTCTGAGCCACTCAGCCCGGCAATTTTTTCTATGTTATGTTATGACATGACATGACATGACATGACATGATATGACATGATATGATATGATATGATATGATATGATATGATATGATATGATATGATATGATATGATATGATATGATATGATATGATATGATATGATATGATATGATATGGTATATGCCCGTTGGTTGGGTTACCTACCTCCGAAAAAATAAGGGGCTGGTAAACCACCCGGTATATATATTTGCGAATAAGCCCATTAAGACTACGCAGAGTACTTAGAGGCGTACGTCTGACTTCCTTTGCGGCTACGTTTATTTCATTATTTTACTCTGCATTTTCTTTCTTTCTTTCTTCAAACCAAGTTGTTACGGTCTTCATTGGCCTTTCCTATTCGTTACCTTACCACTTGTGAATTCTGGATCCGAAGATTACTCGGTTCTGAACGTTTGCTGGTGTAAGTCCTGCCTGTTTTAAATCAGTTTTGATTTCGATAATCCATTTAATTGTGTCTCTTTTGGCTGTACTCACGTTTTCATAGAATTCGATACTGTATTCGTTGTGTAATTCTGTCAGGATGCATTCTTTTCATATGTCCATAGAATCTTTACCTTCGTTTTCTAGTGTCATTGTGCATTTTTGTATATTGTTTGATTTCATCTCTGCCTCTGAGTCTCGACTGTCCGTCGGCGAGTTTTGGGCCTAGAATTTTCCTTATGATTTTGCGTTCCTTTTTCTCAGTGTTTTCAACCACTCCTTTCCAGTTCAAAATTAGCGTTTCTGACCCCAATAAAGACATTCTGATTTAATGACTGCATTGCTATGTCGGCTAAGAGAGATGGGTCTTATACCTTATTTGACACGAATTCCGTGCAACGAGGTAAACCTCTTCGGTTAGAAAACGAAGAGATGGTTTTCCGTGGATTCCCATTTTCACACAAGGCAAATGCTGGTGATGTACTATTATTATTACTATCGCGCGAACTGGCCGTGTGGTTGAGTCGCTCAGCTGTGAGCTTGCATTCAGCAGATTCATTAAGGCCACGGCCACTTCCTTCCCACCATTAGCGCTTTAATTTTTCCGGCTCCATGGCTAGATGGTTAGCGTGCTGGCCTTTGGTCACAGGAGTCCCGGCAGGATCAGGAATTTTAACCATCATTGGTTAGTTCCGCTGGCACGGGGGCTGGGTGTAGGTTCTATGTGTAATCATCATCATCATTTCATCCTCATCACGACGCGCAGGTCGTGTACGGGCGTCAAATCGAAAGACCTGCACCTGGCCAGCCGAACTTGTCCTCGGACACTCCCGGCACTAGAAGCCATACGCCATTTCAATTTCTTTCTCATTGGTGCCCTGTGTGCGACATAAGGCACGCTTTATTATTCGTCGTTAGGGACACTAAGGACCGACCGAATTCACTTATGGAATTAATATTGCTGATAAAATTAATAACGTGACCGAATTAATAAATTTCAATATCTTTTTCGACAACACAAATGGTGGAGTTAAGGCAATTGTGACATTATATATTTTAGGCTTTATGTCCAAGATGGTTGTGTACAAATATTATACCTGGCAAATGTTTCAAATGCTTTTTTTAAAGAGGGGATACCAGGTGAAAACAAACTTGTCACACTTATGGTAACTGGTATCGTCCCTGGTCTTTGATGTCTGAGCACTGTATCCGAGCGTTTAACTCCGAAGTTCGACGCAACTCAACATGAGCTCACCTGACACGAGAGCCTAGTTTACAACTCACCGCAAAGGAAATCGATTCGGCCGTGCATCATGTTACAATAATTCTCCTTTTAATCATCCATCTTGCACTATCTGTATACAATCGCAACCGCAGTAAATAGCACGGAGACGCGCGCAGTGTAAATCAAGCTGGGCGGAACACGCAGTCCAGTAACGCTGCGACATTAATTTCCGGTCCTCAGTGCAGCACACAGCTCCTAAATTCTGACTAACAATGACATAGCGCCACGTCGATCCTACACCCTCAACCAGGAAATAATGATAAAGGATGAGAATGAACAGCTACAGAAATATAACATCGTCAAGCGCATTAATAATCACACGAAGCGAATTTGACCAAGAATTTTTCTCGGAAGCTCAAATTTAATGCAAACATAGTAGAAATACGTAACACTTGCCGAAATGAAAAAATTCACAGCCTGTTTCCAGTCATTTCACCGGGTCAGGATTGGAACGGATGAAGCGCCATCTAGCGTCGCGGTTAGGAATTGTGCCGGCTGCCGAAGCCTGCCGCACTCCTCTGAAGCAATGATTCATCACTGGAAGACGAAATGAAATGATATTGTAGTATGTTGTTGGAATGAAAGATGACAGGGAAAACCAGAGTACCCGGATAAAAATCCACAGTTTTAGCCATTCAGGCAAGCAACTCAATGATTAAAACATCCTAGGGTTATGAGCTACGAAATTTAGGTAAATAACATATAATAAAGTGTGACAATATGTTCTTTATTTATTCCTAAAAATTACAATAATTTCCTTAGTTATCGTTATTTGGTCGATTAGATAAACAGTTTGCCTTTTTCTATCACTACGAGAGCTATTGTGAGTCAATGCAATGTTTCATGCAAGCACCACTATGAGCGCTCATGTGAGTCAGTGCAGAGTTTCACTTAACCCCCTTGTAACTACATTCGTTGTCGACATTTTTCAAAAATCATAAAACGCCTGCGGGTATTGAACCAAGGAACACATCACAGAAAGAATTAGATAACAAGTTATTTTGGTTAGGATATGAATAAAGAAACAAGCGATTTTAGGCTTTTTTCGGAACTGAATTTAGGCCATAAGTGATTTCTCCAAATTTGATGTTTAGTTCGATAGAACTGTCCACGACTCACAATTTGAAACCTTGCCCGGCCGTTTAGCCTTTCAACTTTCTGCACAATTGAGGAAATTACTTAATTTTACGTTTTTCGTAGTATGGGGATCCCCGTACTTTGGTAAATTTTTTTAACCTGTCCTACATCCCGTTTTTCCAGCCCAAATCTCACGTGGAATGATCGGGATTTGAACCAGGGAACCCAGCGGTGAGAGTTCGGCGCACTGCCACCTGAGCTATGGAGACAATTACACTTGCCGAATTGAATCATCAAACTGGGTAGGGAAATAGGTTGTTAGCGGATAAACCAGTAACTTCGAAGTATGATAGTCCAAGATCCAACCTTTAGCAGTGGCAGGGATTTTAGAACCTCATCTCAAGAGAGCTGCTATGGTCTGAATTATAACTTGAGATTTCGGCCCCTTCTATTGGTTATGGGTTGGAACACAGACGTCGTGCTGGGCATGTTTCACCTATTAATTAATATTATTATGTGTCACGGTGCATTCTTTGATAAAAGGACATTTATCACTACCGCGCTGAATTGCTGGTATTCTGACCGCAACTTGGCAATTTCGATCCTGACTCAGTTCGGTGGTATTTGAAGGTGTTCAGCTTCGTTTAGGTAGATTTACTGGCACGTAAATGAACTACTGCGGGACAAAATTCAGGCACCTCAACTTCTCCGAAAACCGTCAAACTATTTAGTGCGACGCAGAAACAATAACATTATAATAATAAGTATCACTGAACTTCAAAAGAATACAATTATTTACTTCCCAAAGATAAGCCAGAAGTCAGGTGACAGCATTGTCATAGGAAAGGCTGACGTGCTGGAACTCCAAATTGGCCACATATCGTCGCTGAGCCTGCAAAAACCGCTATGCGATAACATTTTTGCAGAAATACTGACCCACAGCACATATACAGGATGCGCAAAATAAAACAGGCCCGGAAAATATGTTTAAGACTGATGCGAAATTGACTCTTGTTAATGAACTGCCCATCACATGTCTGTACGTGCGCAGCTCTTTATATAGACATTAGTTGTCACATGGTATAACACCCAAGTCATACAACAAGTTAAAAACACCCATGATGTCATTCCCACCCAGCTAACAAGTGTTACATATTATGTTGAAATAGGCCGCAGTCAAAGTAGGAATTCACTCAATTATCTCCTCATACTGCTAAATGCATACAATGACAGAACGGCGACTCGACAGTTACTGTAAAAGTATTGCACCATTAGTTGTAATGTCTTAAAAGTAGTTTCGCAAATAATATATCCATATCCGGTATTAGGCATCAACTCTCACCCTACATTATCTTAATGCTAACACACACACACACACACACACACCCACGCACATACACAGGGTGAAGCGTAATTCGCGCACTCGGGCGTCGCAGCGCGACTCCTCACATGCCAGCAATAAAAAAATGTCTCTTACAAAATTTCGTCTTGCGAGTATATCCGGTAGAAAACGGACGTTAAAGAGTAGCAATCTGGCAACACTGTAACCATATGTAGGTAACTACCACTACCATTTTCAGATCATGTTACCCAGTCTTACGTCGACCTCGGATGGCTACGCCTTGAAGACAGACGCAAGCTGCATACCCTGACTTCATTGCACCGAATCCTTACCTTACAATTCCCATCATACCTGTATGAACGATTTCATAGTCTTTCTGAACACCATGATAAAAACACCAGAGCGCTGAGCTCGACATTGCTCGCTATTCCTAAGCATAAATCCTCAACCTACAACAATTCCTTCACTGTTGTGGCCAGCCGTGAATGGAACTTCCTTCCGCAGGAGGTCAGAGGGATATCAAACTACGGAAGATTTAAAAGTATCTGTTCAAAAAATCTCTATGAAACGAGCTCGTAGTACGACAGTCTTCTTCTTCTTCTTCTTCTAATGGTCATTCTTCTTCTTCTTCTCCCCATGGTATTTCTTCTTCTTCCTCTTCTTCTTATTATCATTATTTATTATTATTATTATTATTATTATTATTATTATTATTATTATTATTATTATTATTATTATTATTATTATTATTATTATTATTCATCAATAGTGTTAGAAAGTACTCAGCTGTGGTTTCCTGCATAGTTATCCTTATCCCCATCCCCATTTTGCAATGTTTTTCACCCACAGTAAACACATGAAAACTGAACATTCGTCATTGTGTTATACTTCTGGAATTGGACAAATTAATTGTAAATATTAGTAGGTTTATCTATATTATTATTATTATTATTATTATTATTATTATTATTATTATTATTATTATTGAAATTGTAATCCGTCCTTTGTTGTATGTTAATTTCTTCGCAGGAAGCAAAATGTTAATTTATATTGTGTATTATGATAGTTATTTTTATGTACAGCAGGATAGCATAGTACCGTAGTAATTTGTTTCAGTCTCTTTTTTCTTTTATTCAGTATGTTATATATTTTTATGTTAATTATGTATTTCACTGGTTAAGTGTAAGACAGGGACACGTGTCCCTAACTTTGCCAGTTAAAATAAATCATGTCTATCTGTCTATCTAACACCAGAAAACACTGCTCGAGTTAAAGGAAAGACTGGAATGAAATCCGATGACATCTCAGCGCCATTTACCTGTGCAAGTGAGAATGAAGAGATCGTCGTGTAGAATCATTACTAAACAGAACCTGCATCTGTATATAGCAATTGAGCCTTTTACGGCCGGCATTACAAATTATGTTAGTGTTTTCCGGGCCTGTAGGCCGTGGTTCACGAACGTGCGATGGTCCCAACGTTTCACTGAAGATTGCGTTCGATAGAAACGAAGCTCACAGTGGAATGAAGTTCTGTTTAATTCCACGTCATTACCCAGTATAGTGCAAGCTACGGTGCGCTGCTCGCCTATCGGTCCGCCATGCTGGAAGGGCGGTCGCTGATTGGCTGTTCTTCGGCCAACGGTTGAAGCATTAAGAGGCCGATGTACTGTACATCGACATGCCTTGGCGAAGACAGGCAACTGATCACCCGTTGCTTTTTCTGTTCTTTCACGGCCATCCTGTCTTTTAGGATTTAAGGCTTTCAGGACTGGAAACCAGGCTTTGTTTACCCGTACGGTTGAAGCGGTTGGTGTGCTTCAGGATGTCAGTGGCCTTCGTTTGTAGCTGGGCGTGATAAGATACAGCAGTTGACAGTACTTTGGTGCTGCTGTACTGTATGCCATGGCCTGATAGCAGCGAGTGTTCAGCGACTGATGATCTATCTGCTTGTCACAGCCGACTATGTATGTTGTGCTCCTTCAGTCGTGTGGCGACGCTGCGTTTTGTACCTATGTACCCCTGGCCGCTGCAGCACGAGATCTTGTAGACACGTGTTGTGGAGAGAAGATGGCGCTTGTCTTTGGCTGACTAAAGCAGTTCCTTTATTTCTTCGTTGGCCTAGATATGGTTTTTGCACCACGGAACTCCGGTAGCCTCCCTATTCTGTCAGGTGATTTCACAATATAGGGCAGAAAGGCTTTAGCTGCCGACCACTCCTCTTCTTTTTCCCTGGTTGTTGGACTTCCGAGATGGAGCGCTCGCTGGATATCTTTATGGCTGTACGCGTTAGGAAGTAGGGCCATATTGAGGTGGCTGAGCTCCTCGTTTAAGTGCTGGTTGACAAATTCACCTAGCACGGTCGCCTAGGGCCTTAATAACTCTGTATTTTCGTCGTGGGTGGAGGTTGGAGGTCTTCTGAAGATAGCGGTCTGTGTGGATCGGCTTGCGGTTCGCTGTGTGTCCCAAGTTTAAATCGGCCGTCTTCTTTATCAGAACAACGAGGAAGAGGAATTTTCCTTCGTTTTTTGTCTCCACAGTGAACTAAATATTGGTGTTAATACTATTCAGATGCTGCAGAAACTGCTATAGTTGTTCTTGTCTGTAGCTCCAGATCACAAAGGTTTCATCCACGAAGCGTAGCCACACCTTAGGTTACAGTGATTCGGTCTCGAGTGCTGTTTATTCGAACTTTTCCATAAAAAAATTTGCTATCACCGGACTTAGAGGACTGCCCATGGCGACAGAGTCAATTTGTTCGTAGAAATTGTCATTCCACAGGAAATAACTTGTGGTGAGGCAATGACTGAACAAGTTGGTAATGTTCTCGGGAAAATTCTGAGCGATGTGGTCCAGGGCCTTACTTAAAGGTACTTTAGTGAATAGTGAGACCACGTCGAAGTCGACAAGCAGGTCTTCGGTTTCTAACTGGATGTTCTTCAGCTTACCTATAATGTGGCCCGGATGTCTGGTGTACGACTGTATGCCACCGATGTAAGGTTGTAGTAAGATAGGCAGATGTTTAGCAATATTGTAGTTCGGTGATCCATTAGCACTCACGATGGGCCGTAGAAGTACGTTTCCTTGTGTACCTTGGGTAATCCATATAGTCTCGGAGGTAGAGCTTCATTTTTGGAGATTTCCCTCATCACATTGTCTGGCAATGACGACGCCTTAATAAGGCTGTTGATGTTTCGAAGAATCCGATTGGTTGAATGTTTCGGTAGTCTGTGGTAGGTCTCTGGGTCCAAAATCTCCGACATCTTCGCAATGCAATCATTAGTAGCCATGATGACAGTGGCATTCTCTTTATCCACGGGAAGAATGAGTACACTCTCGTCCATGTTCAGAGTTCTAATGACCTTCCTCTCTTGAACCGTGAGGATTCCCTTCGGTGCCGGTGCCTTTCTCAGTATCCGTGAAGCTTCGTGGCGGATTTCTTCTGCATGGTCAGATGGTAAATTGCGAATAGGAGCTTCAGTATTCGCGACGATCTCCTCCACAGGAATCGAGTGAGGGGTAACCGCAAATTTTCCTCCTTTAGCCAGTAGGGAGGTTACCGCCTCTGACAGGCAATGGTTGGTTCGGTTGAAGATTGTCCGTGAGGTATCCAAGGCAGGCGTAGTCTTCAGGGTGGGACGATTCTCCTGATATCGATCTTCACGGACTGTGCCAGGATTGACCCTGCCAATTTCGGCTCAGAAGGCCAGTGCTCTAACGTCCGATCAACTCACCCTGGCGGAAAAAATATGCCAAAATGCTGAACCAAGATCTAAGCTGAACGACTGAAGAAGCGTGGTCCAAAGAAGGTATATTCGGAATAATAATAATAATAATAATAATAATAATAATAATAATAATAATAATAATAATAATATAATTAATATTATATTATTATAATTAATATTATATTATTATAATTATATTATTATTATTATTATTATTATTATTATTATTATTATTATTATTATTATTATTATTATTATTATTATTATTATTATTATTATTATTATTATTATTATTATTATTATGGAGTCGTTGAAATATCACAATTTTCCCTTTGCATTAGGACGTTGCTCCCTAGCGTAGAAATTCATTCTGCAATACAACAAACGATAATAACGCATTTTTATCTTGCATTATTTTGCATTTCTGCCGATTAGGGATGATTAGTCATTATGCCAAATCTCAACAAGGTTTAAGGTCAATATATAGCATTTCGAAGAACATTTAGATCAATTTAATTTTTTAATTTATGCATGCAATATTTATTAGCAGACTGATAAAAACCCACAAGTGACAACATAAGCAATTATACATTCATCTTAAATATGGCCACAATTGCAACATATCTTTCTCGTGACCAAAGAAACTGACCAGCAGTTGCTGTAGACGAGGAAAGGGTAAAGAAATGTTCTTAACCCGTGAGTCTTGTGTTTCAAAGATATGTGCAGGAACCCAATACAGAACTCTAATCATTAGGTGAAAATATTTCCTAACGTGTCTCGAGCACAATGCACGCACCAGCCATTGCCCCGCTCCTACAGCCAGTAATTCAACCCCGCGTACCTGAAGGCCAAGAACATGGAAACGAGAAGGGATTGTAAACCATAGTTATATAACTTTTCGCTTCAGTTGAGACATGGAGGCGCAGGCATTTTTTGTCTCGAAGGAGTTCGCTTAAGTGCCGATAAATCTACTGGCACGAGGAAGGCATACTTCACAATCTTCAAATATCATCGAACCCGCCAACCTGGGTTCATAAAACCCTTTACTATCTGGACCACCAGGCATCAGTCAGTCACCACTAATCTTCATTGAGGGCAATCGCCCAGGTGGCAGATTCCCTACTGTTTTGTATCTATTATTTTCTTAAATAATTAGAATGAATTTGACATTTTTTGAAGATCTCTCCCGGTAAATTATCTCAATCCCTAACTCCTCTTTTCCTAAACGGCCTTTTGCCCCAATTTGTCCTCTTGAATTCCAACTTTATCTTCATAATGTGATCTTTCCTACTTTTAATAACACCGCTCAAACTTATTCGTACCGAGCTCGATAGCTGCAGTCGCTTAAATGCGGCCAGTAGCCAGTATTCGGGAGATAGTATGTTCGAACCCCACTGCCGGCAGCCCTGAAGATGGTTTTCCGTGGTTTCCCATTTTCACACCAGGCAAATGCTGGGTCTGTACCTAAATTAAGGCCACGCCGCTTCCTTCCCACTCCTAGCCCTTTCCTGTCCCATCGTCGCCATAAGACATATCTGTGTCGGTGCGACGTAAAGCCAATAGCAAAAACAAAAACAAAACTTATTCGTCTACTATGTTATTCCACGCCATCTCTCCTCTGACGGGTCTGAAACTGTTATATATCGTTTTAGGATCAAACTCAAGATCTTCAAAATACAAATACAACGCTCAATCGTATAAACCTAGCAGTGTTCAAGGTGACGACATCACTTTCTGGGGCGTGATTTACAACGGAAGATTGATTATAAAATGTTCAGGTATCTCTCGAAATAACAAAAACGTACATATTTGCTACACAGGTAGAAACGTTGAAGGAAAACAAGACCTTTATCGAAAGAGACAGATAAGCACTTGACTGAAATATAGGCTCATAAAAAGCGAATAAGTCTGCGCCTCCACCAACCAATAAACGTGGGTAAAAGAGAAGTTGGCAGTAACTCATAGAGAGCGTTATCAAGACGTGCAGTGTTGCCTTTCTGAAAGGCTTTTCTGTGGCGAATAAATTATTAGACACATCATTCGTTCCCAGAATTCTCTGTTCGTTCCCATAGCCCCCTGGAAGAGCCAATAAAACACGCTTGCCAGAGGCTTGCAACATCATCTGAGTAGAAAGTTAATCGTCCGCGCTGGTAATTTACGACATACGACATCTATGTGTGGCCTCGTAAAGTACGAGAAACGTGCTCGATAGATCACGTCTATCAGCATAAATCATTCACTATACCCATCCAATCAAGTTGTAGACACGTGTGGTGGAAGGCACCATCATCATTAGAGCGCGGATTTTTATGCATTAATAGGTTAGAATGCAAACTTACTGAAGCGAGTAACAGGAATAGTCTACCTTCACAACCGTTGTGCTATTGGTTTGCATAGACATTAGGGGTAAGATCCATCAAAACCCCTGTAATTTATGTTACTCTTACTACGCTATGGCAGAGCGGGTGGCCGACACTTCCTACTAACCAAATTAGTTTGCAATCTAACCTATTACTGCATACAAATCCGGGCTTTAATCATCATCATCACAATCAACATCCATTCAATTCATTTTAAATATCAATCAAGGACCACTGATCTGCATTTAGAGCAGTCGCCTAGGTAGCAGATTCGCTGTCGGTTTTTTATTTACTTTTGGAATGTTGAAAATATTTCTTAGCTGACAAAGTATGCGTCCCCATAGTATGAAAAACGTAAAATTAAACAGTTTCCTCAGTTTTGGCGAAAGTTGGAGGACTAAAGGTTCCGGAAAGGTTTCAAATTTTGAGTCTTGAGTATGCTCTATCAAGCTTAAAAAAAAAATTCGAAAATCATTTCCGGCCTGAATACAGTTCTAGAGATCACAGCCTAAAATCACTTGTTTCTTTACTCGTTTTCTTATTTATTTATTTATTTATTTATTTATTTATTTATTTGAGAAACCAAAACAGCGAGAAGCCGAATTACAGAGTTCCGGAAAGGAAAAATATATTTACAGTGAATTTCCTATCCAAATTAATTTATTTACATAATTCTTTCTGTAATGTGTTGCTTGGTTCAATATCCTCAAGCTTTTTTTGATTTTTTGAAAAATTCCCGCACCGAATATAGTTATACGGGCATAAGTGAAATTCTGAATTGACTCACGTTAGTGATGCCTAGTGGTGTTTAAGTGAAACAATGCATCGACACACATTAGTGCTCGTAGTGGTAGAATAAGTTAAACTGTTAATATAATCGGCCAGATAACAATGATTTAGAAATCTATTGTAATTTTTAGGAATAAATAAAGAATATATTCTCATACTTTGTTATATTTCATTTGATCGACATTCGTAGCTCATATCCCCAGGATGTTTTCGGCACTGAATTGTTTGCTTCGAGGGATAGAACTGTGGATACATTTTTTACAGTCTGCTTTATGTTGCACTGGCACAGGTAGATCTTATGGCGACAAAATGATAGGAAAGGGATAGGGGTGGGCACGAAATGGCCGTGGTCTTAATTAGCCCCGGCATTTGTCTAATATGAAAATGGGAATCCACGGAAAACCATATTCAGGGTTGCCGACAGTTAGGTTCGAACCCATTATCTCCCAAACCGCACATCCAGTTGCTCGGTATTTTACTATCTGTTGTTTACCAAGTCTTTTCCTAAATTATTGCAAAGTATTTGGAAATTTATTGAACATCTCCCTTGGTAAATTATTCCAATCCATTGCCTGCTGTCCATCTCACAATATTGTCCAGGTCTTTTTGCAGTTGTTCACAATCTTGTAGCATACTTGCTATTGGCCTTAGCTGCCTGCTCCCTCCGGGTAGATTATCTTAACAGTTTTCATGAAAACAAGATGCGTAGAGTAGTCTACGTGTTTTGACATGAAAATGTCTCTCTCTACGGTTCAGCGCTGGGCGTGTTCTTGCGCTTAAACGCCCGTCACAAAACACGACGCTATTTTACAACGCTTTTTTTATGTCGTATGGCTTTTAGTGCCGGGATATCCCAGAACGGGTTCGGCTCGCCAGGTGCATGTCTTTCTATTTGACTCCCGTAGGCAACCTGCGCGTCGTGATGAGGATGAAATGATGGTGACGACAACACATACACCCAGCCCCCGTGCCGTAGGAATTAACCAATTAAGGTTAAAATCCCCGACCCGGCCGGGAATCGAACCGTGGACCCTCTGAACCGAAGGCCAGTACGCTGACCGTTCAGCCAGCAAGTCGGGCTTTACAACGCTGATATCCTCGTATCTATATGTATAATCTTGCTCACATTGGCCAGTGATGGGTCCGTATTCACATAATCGTATTAATGAATGTACTTGAAAAATTGAAAATCTACACTGTCGGTCAAACGTTTCCGGACAAAACATATGTATCCGCACGAATATGTTTAATGATTGTTTAATGAACTCTAACCAAGTTTCGAAGGTTTTCAGGCAACGGTGACGAGTTTATGTTCGACGTTCAGCACCGGTAAAAATGAGTCATACGGTATAAACACCTACAGTGAAACATGGAGGGGGCTCTGTGATGATCTGGGGTCGTTTCACATTCAGTGGAGTTGGTAGACTGCACCAAATTCAAGGAACACTGGACAAAAACGGCCACCATTCCATCCTAGCTCGTTATACTCTTCCGTCTGGACAGCAACGTGGGTTTGTCCTCCAACAAGGCAATGGCCCCAGACCCACATCTTGCTATTGCATGAATTATCTGCAAAACAAACAAGGCACTGGTTTAATTGTTTTTAATGGAATGGACCCCGCCAATCCCCGGGCTTAAATTCAATTAAGCTGTTGTGGGATGAATTGGATCGGCAAATCCGAAAAGAGCGTACTTCTTCATTGTAAAAGCCGTGGGACATCTAGCAGAATGCCTGGCAAAGCATACCTGAGTTAGTGTTAGAAAATCTTGTTTTGAGAATGCCGAGACTAGTTCAACGGGTACTTGCAGCAAAGCGGGGTTTCGTTGATCAGAAGAGAGTCTGATGTCGTCTGGAGACCTGTGGGAGTAAATGTGTACACAGTGTCTATTTCTTGCTCAGATGCAATCTAAAAACGTAGTTTGATTGTCAAATATTAGGTTTAGAATATATATTTGTCAATTTTTTGCAAAGGTATGTTGTTTTCTTTTAATCTTACTCCATTATTTGACAGTTCAATTCTTGTACAGAAACTTTTGGCCGGCAGTGTACATGGTACAGAAATTTGAGGTGGAGAATAACCTTAATGAAAAGATGGCAGAAGAGAACCAGTTATTTAAGTTGGCAACGCACTATTCAAGTAGGGAAAAAAAGAGAACGAGTGATAAACATAGGGAGGAGCATGGGCTGAAAGCGGTACTATGCTCCCGTACATACACTTCCCCTCTTAATCCAAGTCCGCTTTACTGGTAGCTCTGCTCGGTTGATTCACTATCCCACTGTCTGTCCATTGCCTTGTAAGTCAAAAATTCTTACTTGCACGCAAGGAGCCACTTTGCGTGTTGCAATCACACCATTATATCAATTTTCATTCTTCATACAATGGTTTTACTCAATCTGGTAGGGTAAAATACAGACCTACTGACCAGGGTGAAGGGCGTATCCTTCAAGGTGGCCCATCCCACCCCTTCAGGGAGGGAAATAAAAACTTAGGGAAAAAATACAGACTTAGCAGTCTTCAGTTGGGGACGTCCTGCCAATATCTTATTTTACAGCTTACTACATCTAAGGATAGAAAACAGAGATCTGGTCAAGTGTGTATTCGCTAAAAGAAGGACACATTTGACGCCACACCGAGATAGTGCACCACAATTACTGCAGAATTATTAAATTACAATGTAGATTTTATATGAACACGACAATATTGGAAGCATGATCGAAGACATTATCATCCTACTTTTTCCGAGTCCATGGCTAAATGGTTAGCGTGCTGGCCTTTGGTCACAGGGTTCCCGGGTTCGATCCACGACACGGTCGAAAATTTTAACCACCACTGCTTAATTTTTCTGGCACGGCACCCGGGTGTATGTGTTGTCTTCATCCTCATCATGACGTGCAGGTCTCCTGCGGAAGTCAAATCGAAAGACCTGCACCTTGCGAGCCGAACATGTCCTTGGACACTCCCGGGACTAAAGACCATACGCCATTTCATTTCATCCTATTTTTAATTTGTGTTATTGTACATCTTTTCAGTTTTAACTTTTAAGGGCGGCTCCTTGCTATTCCTATAAGGTCTTAACATAAATATATGGTTTTAACCTGTATAGCTGAAGAAGAGAATCCATATATTCTCCGAACATGTTCTATCTATTCTCGAGAGTATAATGGATGAAACCTTTTACACAGTTGATTTGGTACAGTGTTGACTAGGGGATGCACCAACATAACTAGTTAATCTCCGTATCTGTTAATTAAATTGATGGGCCAGGAAGGGCATATATAAATAACTCTATTTTTAATTATTTACTTTACGGTTCATGTTTGTGGGTTACTGTAGTCACGTCCCAGTTCGTGAACTATGGGCAACGGCTGAGTGGCCTAGTAAGTGGTCCTGATAGTGGGGATACCAGTTGCTATGGAATGGGAGTGGGCATCTCGGACATATTCTGAGTCCTGGCCCTCCTTGTGCTCAGGCGGCTAGGACTATACAATCCACCGGTGGTCCATAACCCGTTAGAGGAGAGATCCTCACTTGGACTATGTGTAAGTAGGGTAGCATCCTGCTTCATGAATCTACCGAGCTGAGAACACTTTAAGCAAGCCTCGGACCTATGGGAGTAATGGAGTCCCACTCCCATTTGACAGGCGAGGGACTCCTTGGAAACAACTTGGCGAACGAAATGGAATTCGATGGGGAACTATCAATATTAATGGGGCTTATGGCAGAAAGAAAGTAGAACTGGCTGAGTCAGCAAAGAGGATGCATCTGGATGTGCTAGGAGTAAGTGATATTCGGGTAAGGGGAGATAACGAGGAAGATATACGAGATTATAAAGTGTACTTGACGGGTGTTAGAAAGGGAAGGGCAGAGTCTGGGGTAGGGCTCTTTATCAGGAATACCATTGCACGGAACATAGTTTCTGTTAGGCACGTAAATGAGCGAATGATGTGGGTAGATTTGTCATTTGGAGGAATTAGGACTAGAATTGTGTGCGTGTATTCACCATGTGAGGGTGCGGATGAGGATGAAGTTGACAAGTTTTATGAAGCATTGAGTGACATCGTGGTCAGGGTCAACAGCAAGGATAGAATAGTGCTAATGGGCGATTTCAATGCGAGAGTTGGGAATAGAACTGAAGGACACGAAAGGGTGATTGGTAAATGTGGGGACGATATGGAAGCTAATGGGAATGGGAAGCGTTTGCTGGACTTCTGTGCTAGTATGGGTTTAGCTGTTACGAATACATCCTTCAAGCATAAGGCTATTCACCGCTACACATGGGAGGCTAGGGGTACCAGATCCATAATAGACTATATCTTAACCGACTTCGAATTCAGGAAATCTGTTAGGAATGTACGAGTTTTCCACGGATATTTCGATGATACAGACCACTATATGATCTGTAGTGAACTAAGTATCTCTAGGCCTAGGGTAGAGAAAGTGAAATCTGTCTGCAAACGAATAAGGGTAGAAAATCTCGAGGACGAGAACATTAGACAGAAGTACATGGATATGATTAGTGAGAAGTTTCGAACAGTAGACAGTAAGCAGGTTCAGGATATAGAAAGAGAATGGATGGCGTACAGGGATGCTGTAGTAGAAACAGCAAGGGGATGCCTAGGAACAACTGTGTGTAAAGATGGGAAAAGGCGAACATCTTGGTGGAATGATGAAGTGAGAGCAGCCTGTAAACGTAAAAAGAAGGCTTATCAGGAATGGCTCCAGACAAGGGTCGAGGCAGACAGGGAGTTGTACGTAGATGAAAGAAACAGAGCGAAACAAATAGTTGTTGAATCCAAAAAGAAGTCCAGGGAAGATTTTGGTAACAACCTGGAAAGGCTAGGTCAAGCAGCAGGGAAACCTTTCTGGACAGTAATAAAGAATCTTAGGAAGGGAGGGAAAAAGGAAATGAACAGTGTTTTGAGTAATTCAGGTGAACTCATAATAGATCCCAGGCAATCACTGGAGAGGTGGAGGGAATATTTTGAACATCTTCTCAATGTAAAAGAAAATCATCCTCGTGGTGTTGTGAACAGCCAAGCTCATGGGGAGGAGGAAAATGATGTTGGTGAAATTATGCTTGAGGAAGTGGAAAGGATAGTAAATATACTCCATTGTCATAAGGCAGCAGGAATAGATGAAATGAGACCTGAAATGGTGAAGTATAGTGGGAAGGCAGGGATGAAATGGCTTCATAGAGTAGTAAAATTAGCATGGAGTGTTGGTAAGGTACCTTCAGATTGGGGAAAAGCAGTAATTGCACCTATCTATAAGCAAGGGAACAGGAAGGATTGCAACAACTATCGAAGTATCTCATTGATTAGTATACCAGGCAAAGTATTCACTGGCATTTTGGAAGGGAGGGTGCGATCAGTCGTTGAGAGGAAGCTGGATGAAAACCAGTGTGGTTTCAGACCACAGAGAGGCTGTCAGGATCAGATTTTCAGTATGCGCCAGGTAATTGAAAAATGCTACGAGAGGAATAGGCAGTTGTGTTTATGTTTTGTAGATCTAGAGAAAGCATATGACAGGCTACCGAGGGAAAAGATGTTCGCCATACTGGGGGACTATGGAATTAAAGGCAGATTATTAAAATCAATCAAAGGCATTTATGTTGACAATAGGGCTTCAGTGAGAATTGGTGGTGGAATGAGTTCATGGTTGAGGGTACTTACAGGGGTTAGAGAAGGCTGTAATCTTTCACCTTTACTGTTCGTAGTTTACATGGATCATCTGCTGAAAGGTATAAAATGACAGGGAGGGATTCAGTTAGGTGGAAATGTAGTAAGCAGTCTGGCCTATGCTGACGATTTGGTCTTAATGGCAGATTGTGCCGAAAGCCTACAGTCTAATATCTTGGCACTAGAAAATAGGTGCAATGAGTATGGTATGAAAATTAGCCTCTCGAAGACTAAATTGATGTCAGTAGGTAAGAAATTCAACAGAATTGAATGTCAGATCGGCGATACAAAGCTAGAACAGGTCGATAATTTCAAGTATTTAGGTTGTGTGTTCTCCCAGGATGGAAATATAGTAAGTGAGATTGAATCAAGGTGTCGTAAAGCTAATGCAGTGAGCTCGCAGCTGCGATCAACAGTAATCTGTAAGAAGGAAGTCAGCTCTCAGATGAAACTATCTTTACATCGGTCTGTTTTCAGACCAACTTTGCTTTACGGGAGCGAAAGCTGGGTGGACTCAGGATACCTTATTCATAAGTTAGAAGTAACAGACATGAAAGTAGCAAGAATGATTGCTGGGACAAACAAGTGGGAACAATGGCAGGAGGGTACTCGGAATGAGGAGATAAAGGCTAATTTAGGAATGAACTCGATGGATGAAGTTGTACGCATAAACCGGCTTCGGTGGTGGGGTCATGTGAGGCGAATGGAGGAGGATAGGTTACCTAGGAGAATAATGGACTCTGGTATGGACTTTAAAAGAAGTAGAGGTAGGCCAAGACGACGATGGTTAGACTCGGTTTCTAACGATTTAAAGATAAGAGGTATAGAACTAAATGAGGCCACAACACTAGTTGCAAATCGGGGATTGTGGCGACGTTTAGTAAATTCACAGAGGCTTGCAGACTGAACGCTGAAAGGCATAACAGTCTATAATGATAATGTATGTATGTATGTACTTTACGCCATATCGACAATGGGATAGGAGAGGGAAGGAGGGAACCGTGGCCTTAAATAAGGAACACTTTCAGCATTTTTATGGTGTGAAAATGGAATAGAAGGGATATCAACCTTCAGGGTTGCCGTCTCTCGAATGTAAGCTCACAGCTACGTGTCCCAAACCGCGTAATCAACTCGCTCGTTCTGAAGAATTATAGGCGCGCCAACGTGACACCGCTGGGGTTAGAAGAAAACAAGTGTTAAGAAAGATACAGTACCTAAACGAAGTTTAAGATCACCGGCCAAAATCAGTTAATGAGCTCCCGGTTAAACACTTACAGTACCGCTCAAAAGTTTAGGACCACATCAAGAAATCACGAAATGTCATCTAGAACCTAAAATTGTGCCACTAGACATCTGTAATTTTCTTTCTGAGCATTCACATCTAATAGGATATATGTCGCCTGATTTCATTGAGTTAGTCCTAATACTGTAGAAATGATGAATTTTTAACTCTTGGAATGTCACACCAAAAAGAAAAAAAATGGTAATATAATGTACTGTAGGCCTATACCCTAATTGGTTGCAAGTATCGCCACCAAGTTTTTTTATTGACTTAGCAATATAAAAATTCCGTAAGTATGTGGCACCGTTTTTTGCGCATTTAATTTGTTTCCAACCAGGGCCAAAATGCTTGATTTTTCTTTGCCTTTGTCATGTATGGCCCAAGGTATCGGGACGAGCTATCGGCTGATAGTTTCATTTGCACTCTGCGGATGACATCCACGAACAAATTACTGATGCCGATAGCTCGACCTGAGACCTATGACAAGAATAAGGAAAAATTGACCACTTTAGCGCAGGTTTGAAAAAAACGCACAGAAATCGGTGCCGCATTTTCTCAGAATTTTTATATTTATTCTAATATGGCCCCCAACTATTGCTATGTGCATAAAATAATCTTGGTGGAGATACTTGAATCCAATTAGAAAATATAGTACATTTTCTTTTCCAAAATTGTTGACTTTCTGATGTGACCTTCCAACAGTTAAAAATGTATAATTTATACAATCCTTTGCGTAAATCACTGAAATCAGGCGATGTATATCATATTAGATGAGAGAGCTGAGGAAACGAATACAGAGGTCTATTAGCACAATTTTAGTTTCTAGATGGAACTTCAAGATTTTTTAATGTGGTCCTAAACTTTTGATCGGTACTGTATTGTACGAATTGGTCGGCACAATATTTTGTGGCCTATTCGTGTTGATATAAAGATTATGAAAAACAATTTTTAATAATAGTTCCAATCTTTTTATTAAAAAGTTGGACATTTTCATTTTTTAAATAATATACTAAAGGAAACTTGAAAGCTGAGGTTCCACAGCACAAGAACGCTATTCTGTAGGTACATGTGGTAAAAATTTATTTGAGATATACAACTAGTGGTTTCACAGATAACGGAGCATTTATGAACATATTTTCGAGTCCCCCGCTGTGATGTAGTGGTTAGAGTGATTAGCTGCCACTCCCGGAGGCACGGGTGCGATTCCCGGATCTGTCACGAAATTTGAAACGTGGTGCCAGAACTGGAACAGGTTTTACTCAGCCTCGGGAGGTCAACTGAGTAGAGTGGGTTCGATTCCCATCTCAGCCATCCTCGAAGTGGTTTTCCGTGGTTTCTCATTTCTCCTCCGTGCAAATGCTGGGATGGTACCTAAGTTAAGGCCACAGCCGCTTCCTTGCCTCTCCCCTGCATATCCCTTCCAATATTAGCATCTCCCCACAAGGCCCCTGTTTGGCATAGCATGTAAGGACACCTGGGCGAGGTGCTGGTCCTCGCCTGCAGTTGTATCTCCGACCAAATGTATCGCGCTCCAAGACACTGTCCTTGAGCCGGTAGAAGTGGGATCCCTCGCTGAGTCCGAGGGAAAACCAACCCTGGAATGTAAATGAATTAAGAAAGGAGGACAGAAAGAAAGAAATGTATTTTCGAATAAAGTGAATTTAAAGTGAATTACCACCTAAGCTCACTTTATGCAGAATACATATTCTAAAACCCTCCAAGTTTGTATTTTTTCTTCTTCTTCTGCATGTTGTTGACCCATCGCTCCCATTCTTTCCTTAGATTGAGGTAATTTTGTAATTTTCGATGCTGAGATCTCCACCTTAAAAATTTCCATTTTGTTCATGTCCTTTTTTTTGTTGTTGTTGGTTGCTTTACGTCGCACCGACTCAGATAGGTCTTATGGCGACGATGTGACAGGGAAGGGCTAGGAGTGGGAAGGAAGCGGCCGTGGCCTTAATTAAGGTACAGCCCCAGCATTTGCCTGGTGTGAAAATGGGAAACCACGGAAAACCATTTTCAGGGCTGCCGACAGTGGGGTTCGAACCTACTATCTCCCGAATACTGGATACTGGCCGCACTTAAGCGACTGCAGCTATCGAGCTCGGTGTTCATGTCCTTCACATGGACTCCAAGGTCTTTCAAGACCTGTAATCTTGGGAACTTTCAACCACACACTGTTGTCGAAAAATTTATTTTGAGTTTTTCCTTTCAAACACTTTTTCAACCATTCGGAATGAGCAAATTTACTGTTGTTTCATTCTACTTTTATGGGAGTGGGAGGAGCTCTTAGGCCATTGACACAAGTTTTTTTTTTTTACCGTACTTGTTTGTTTCATGGGTGGTGTGTGCTGTATCACACATGTTATACAGGCCTATCGTACAAAAACATGCATACAAACACAGAAGTAAATTATTTATCTTGCTGTCTATCAGTCTGTTGGTTAAAGCTTTGTGTTTTCAATGTAATTGTCTTGAATAATACACTGTTAGGAACACAAAGTATGCTTACAAAACAAATTTTCTAAAATTAAGAGGTTTTCCGTTCTGGCATACACTGTATCTCAAAAAAATCGCGTATTACCATTTTTTCTGTAAGGGTCGTCATAATGGAAGTAAGTACAGAAGATTTCGGAAAATTATTTACACACAAAAGAAGTACCATTACCATTACAGTCGTTGATAGGAAAACAAATCACTAAAATGTATTTCTGATTGATGACAGCTTTGTAAAGTTGCGCCTATCATGTCAAAAACAGAGCCAAGTCGTCGTAGTGTTTGAGAATGATTATGTAGTACATAGTTGATAATTGCAATACAAGATGGTGGTGGTATCGCCATAAGGTACACCATCGCGAACAGCCGGTTAACCAATGTGGGAAAGGTACCCAGGCATGTGTAATCTGCAGTGGCTCATCGTATTGGGTAATAAAACAATATTTAACGGTGAGCAAAGGTTGGTGAAGGAAATAGGTGTTTGATGGTGGAAGATGGCTGTTTGTGAAGGATAACGCTGGCGAGCGGATATAAGCTAAGTGCTGGGGAAGATTTATACATCTTTCGAGGTAATGAAGTCGAATAGTGTGAACATGGGAAAGGAACGTTGGGAAAGTGTATAGATCATTTATTATCTTGATTCTTGTTTCTGGTCGTGGTCGGTAAGCTTTTTATAGCGACCATAAGAGCTTTTTATTTGTTATTCTTGAATGTGAATGTTTCTAGAGTTACTTCATCCTCTGCATTTAAATATCTAAACTAAGTATTAGAACAAAAACGATTGTGTATGAGTTCAGATTTTTTCCGTCACAATAACACAGCGCTGTACACAGTACAACAAAATTAAGGGAACATGTTTTTAACCTCTGGTATGTGAACTTTAATTTGGTAGATGGGGTTCCGATGGCCGTACAGCATACCTTGAGATCTTAGCTACTCAGGGTATGTCAAGTCGAACAAAGTGCATAGCGGTGCGTCCGTGTGTCGTTCTGAGGTATACAGACTACTGCAGTCATTTGAGCACGCTGTACGTAAGAAAGCACATCCTATGATACATCTTAACGAGGTTCAAGTCGCAAGGACCGTCACTTTGATCCAGGAAGGATGGACTTTTCGTCGTGTTGCTGTGGACCTCAATGTCCCTCCGTCAGTTATTCAACGCTTGTGGAATCGCTACAATAAGACAGGCCAATTCACAAGGAGGGTTGGACAAGTCGTGGACGCATGACAACCCCACAGGTTGCGGCGTCATTCAGCAACTGACAGAGATCTGCAACAAGACCTCAGGAGTGTCACTGGAGTCACGGTGTCTGACCAGATAGTAAGGAACACGTTAAGAGAAGTGTCCTTACGACCCAGACGCCCTGTTCGAGTGCCCCGTTCGACGCAGCAACATCGCGCGCAGCTCGCCTTCTGTTTGCACGAACCCACGTCAACTGGCAACTTCACCAATGGAGACCTGTGTTGTTCACAGATGAGTCCAGATTTCCCCTGACACAGCGTGATGGAGGTCAACGTGTATGGAGACGTCGTGGTGAACAGTACATGCCAAATGTTGTCCAGGAAGGCGACCGATTCGGACAAGGTTCTGTGATGGTGTGGGGTGGCATCAGTAGTGATGGCCGTACGGATCTTGTCGTCGTCCGTGGTAATCTCACCGCTGCGGGGTACATCGAGCAGATACTGTTACAACATGTGTTGGTTGCTACATACGATGTTGGCCCTGAATTCGCACTTTTGCACGACAATGCAAAGGCTCATGTAGCGTGCATTACCAGATCTGTCGTGCGAGAACCGGATATTCAAGAGATGGAATGGGCAGCATTGGGTCCCGACCTTAATCCCATCGAGCATGTGTGCAATAGGCTTGACAGAAGTGTTCGTGGGCGTCCTGTTGCACCGCAGACTCTCCAAGTCCTCGAACAGGCTCTGATTGAAGAATGGCGCCTGATATCGTAACGTGACCTCCGTAGACTTATACGGAGCATTTCACGTAGGTGCCAAGCTGTGATAAGTGCTCGTGGAAGACATACCCTACTTATGCTCTCCAACTGTGATAAAAATCCACCATGGAGAGCAGTTATCACTTTGTTTTCGCCCCTATTTGTACATTTCCGTTTGTGTTCTGAAAATGAAGGCGAATTTATCGATGTTCTTTCGTTTACTTCGGCGGTACAGAATAAAGGTTTCATTGGTAATATACCTCGGTGTGAGGTATTGTTTTGTGGAGCATGGCATACGTACAAAAAACATGTTTCCCTAAATTTTTTATACCGTGTATTTAAAAATAAATTTCAGATCGTAAATATGGGACTTTTAACAAAACAAACAGCAAATTAAGCAGATTGATCCATTTATCTGTGAAATGCGAAAATGAAATTGTCCAAATTTGTCAGTTTTGATTGTTATGACTCCCCGTGAAAGAGGATGGTTGCCTAGTTGGCCATCACCACAACCCTTCTGGGTGTTGAACGCATCGGTCCTAATTGCCAATTATAGTTTAATTCAGAAAAAATCTAGAACAAGCCCTGCATCCACTCACACACACACTCCCTAACTAGATTACTGAAAGAAGATTGGTTGACCTGAACCTTCAACAATCACGTCATTGTTACCGGCATGTATGTAGAATTGAAACTCCATATACTTTGATTGCTCCTTGTTAATATCCCTTTGAATATTCTGCCGTCACCACACCACCTTGATACTCCAATTAATTTGCTTGCAAATTCTCATCTGTCCTGTGAGACTGGCACGTCATGATAGCGTCAACCCACAACGTACATACATAACTCACACGACGCGGCGTTCTCTATCTTACGAGGCCCTTGCCAAGGACCAAGCTCGCCAACGCATTGAGGATTATGGAGCTGTGCTGATGCTAGGGGAACAAACATATTGTCTACAAACTGTAAGGACAACATCTACCTCACACATATTATTGCCAACAAGGGACCCTACCCAATTAAACCCACCCCAGACATCGAGATGAGTGTTCGTGAACAAGAAATACATTAAATTATTAAGTTGTATGCAATTTATCGGCAGCTAATGGCGAATAGTTTGAGAAAGGGGATGGGAGACAAATATGTGAATGTTTAACATAATCACTTTCTCAATGCACAGTTTGCACAAAAAAAATGAGAAACTCATAAGACATAAGAACTTAATCATCTTGAAAAGACTGCAACAAGAAAAAAGTTCCATATTATAATTTTGTTGTTGTTTGAGTCATCAGTCCAAATACTGGTTTGGTGCAGGGTTCCATGCTGCCCCATTCCGTGCTTACCTTTTCATCTCTATGTAACTAACACATCTCACATCAGGTCTAATCTGCGTGTTATATTCATATCTTGGGCTACCCCTACCGTTCTTACCACCTACACTTCCCTCAAAACCTAACTGAAAAAGTCCTAGTTGTTTTAAGATGTTTCCTATCATTCTGTTTCTTCTTCTCGTCAAATTTAGCCTAACTGATCTCCTATCACCAAATTGATTCATTATCTCTCCACTCGTAATTCTCTCTATCCTTCTAAACTTAAGCATTCTTCTGTAACACCACATTTCAAAAGCTTCTATTCTATTTATTTTTGATCTATTTTTTCGTCCATGTTTCACTTCCATACAATGCCACGCTACACACGAAAGTCTTCAAAAACATCTTTCTAATTCCTACATCAATGCTCGAAGTGAGCAAATTTCTTTTCTTAAGAAAGCTCTTCCTTGCTTGTGCTAATCTATATTTTGTGTTCTCCTTACTTCTGCTATCATTAGTTATTTTACTTCCCTTCTTCTACTTTATCTGTTTATCCAGGGTTGGTCTTTCTCTCGGACTCAGCGAGGGATCCCACTTCTACCGCCTCAAGGGCTGTGTCCTGGAGTTTCAGACTCTGGGTCGGGGATACAACTGGGGAGGATGACGAGTACCTCGCCCAGGCGGTCTCACGTGCTATTCTGAACAGGCGCCTTGCGGCTAAATGCGAAGATTATAAGGGATAGACAAGGAAGAGGAAAAGGAGCGGCCGTGGCCTTAAGTTAGGTACCATCCCAGCATTTGCGTGGAGAAGTGGAAAACCACGGGAAACCACTTCCTGGATGGCTGAGGTGAGAATCGAACCCACCTTCACTCAGTTGACCTCCCGAGGGCGAGTGGACCCCGTTCCAGCCCTCGTACCACTTTTCAAATTTCGTGGCAGAGGCGGGAATCGAACCCGGGCCTCCGGGAGTGGCAGCTTATCACACTAACCACTACACCACAGAGGCGGACTAAATTACTTCCAAAGTATCAGTATTCATATACTTCCTTTAAGACTTCATTTTCTCAATATAATTCTTCCTGCATAACCTGACTCGGTTCTATTGCGCCCCCATTAATTTTGTTTTAGACTTACTTATTTTCATCGTTCCGCAAGACTCTCCGTACCATTCAGCAATTTCTCCATATTTTCTTATTATTTAAAACTTCATGTTCACCAAAAACACAGCAAAGATCCAAGTTCGAAAAGAGAAATAAATTCCTACATGACATTAATTATAGTTCTTCTTAGGGAAATACATTCTTAGACAAAAGAACTCCGAACTCACCTTTCCCACCACTGCGCGAAGAAGGCCACTTCTGTCCACATGAAGGTCATGTCGTGGAATTTCTGCAGCTTATCCACCATGTTGTTGAGGATATTCCGCGTCTGATAGTGGTAGTAACTTTCGTAGGTCTTTAGCCACCCCGGGTCATTGTGCGAGTGCGGTACGAGGATCACCTGCAACAAAACATCACAACATTCTTCACTGACGGTAAACAATATCTACGAACAAACAAACCAGACGAATTACGGAGCTTAACGTTGGGCTAGTTATTCACAATCCCATATAAGAAATATTTACTCTCCATTTACACTCGGACTGTTATTACTGCTAAATTGTAATTACGACTATCATTCTTTATTATTCAAAATTGGCTTTGCGTTGCACCGACACAGGTAGGTCTTATGGCGACAATGTGACAGGAATGTGCTAGGAGGTGGAAGGAATTAGCCGTGAGCTTAATTAAGATACAGACCCAGCATTTGCCTGGTGTTAAATGCGAAACCACGGAAAACCATTTTCAGGGCTGCCGACAGTGGGGTCAGAACCCACTATCTCCCGAGCGCACGCTCACAGCTGCGCGTCCCTAACCGCACGGCCAACTTGCTGGGTAATAATAATAATAATAATAATAATAATAATAATAATAATAATAATAATAATAATAATAATAATAATAATAATAATAATATAGCCTCAGCTACGGCATGCAGGCATTTTGATTTAACGCCTTTCGGGTTGCTTGCGCGTCAGTTTCCACATTGCGTCTTTTAACCCGTCAATGGCGCAGAAACAGATCTCTTCCGCAATCCATGGCAGAATTTTAGTTAATTTTGTCACGTAAAGACCAAATCTTGTACATCTTGTACGTATCGATATTGCACGAAATAAAGCATGCAGGTCACTTTCTTTCCTTTTTGATGTTTGTTTTATGTCGCACCAACATAGAAAGGAATTATGGCGTAGGAAACGGCTAGGACAGGGAAACAATTATCGTGGCCTGGTGTGAAAATGAGAAACCATGCAATAAGGGTTATAATTAAAGTGTTGCCGTACAATACATTGTTAGAACTGAGTGCAGTTTGTTGAGTATAACATTCCAATTTTTGACCTATACTGAATGTGTTACCAATTGCATTGACAGACGGACCCTTTGGAGTCCTGTTTTCTCACAGGTTGTTCAATAATGAAAGCGGACGAGTTTCGCGTGCGGTTAGTGCGGGCAGCTGTCAGCTCGCATACGGGAGGTGATAGTGGGTTTGAACCCCACTGTCGGCAGCCCTGAAGACGGTTTTCCATGATTTCCCATTTTCAGACACGGCCGGTTCCTTCCCATTCCTAGGCCTTCCCTGTCCCTTCGTCGCCATAAGACCTATCTGTGTCGGTGCGACGTAAAGCAAATACCATTCAAAAATTAGTAGTCAATACGAATCTAACAGAGGCCTTAATTAAGGTACAACCCCAGCATTTGCCTGGTGTAAAAATGGGAAACCATCTTCAGGGCTGCCGACACTGGGGTTTGAACAGACTATCTTCCGGATGCAAGCTCATAGCTGTGAGCAGTTCAAAAAAGATTTGAGCTTGCTCATTTCCAATAAAATCTATTTTTGATTTAGTGTTTTTGTCTACCACTACATCAGGGTCACCTTTCCGAACTGTTCATTCTGAAATGTGTGTCCTCTTGTACCTCCCATTGACTAGATATGTAACCATGCTTCAATGCTCTTTTTAATTTCTTTCAAAATCCAGTCAATTGTTTTCAGGTACAGTGTAAGTTATATAGGAAAATAGTAATTGTTGCATTAATGAATATATTCGTATTCCACTGTCCGCGGTTTCCCATTTTCACACCAGGCAAATGCTGAGGCTGTACCTTCATTAAGCCATGACCAATTCCTTCCCACTTTTAGGCCTTTCCTATCCCACCGTGACCATAAAACCTAACTGTGTCGGTGCGACGTAAAACAAATTGTAAACAATCAAACAGAATTATATTCGTATGTGTATAGTTGCTAGGCAATGAAAACATTGTAATACCACTCACGAGAAAACCACGTTTCTCCACATGCCTTATGAGGGCTTGTCGCGTTCCCTGAGAAAAGAACAGAAGGCACCAATGGTTGAATAACTGGGATATCATTTAAGTAGTGAAAATGCCAGGGATAGTTCTCTGGCCATTGCTGACTGTTCAGTTTTGGGTTTCTTCTGTAAACTTTACTCCAAGGAGTTATGAGGTTTGCTATGTCCGGCGACCGTGGTTTGATTCCTGGTCTTGTTGCTGGGGTGGGGTTATCACTTGAAAAGCCCGTGAGGAAGGGCATACGACATTAAATTACTGGCCACAACTCTTTCATGCCACAGTGCGTGGAGAGACTCTGAGCGAGGGGGTTAACCTGCAGATGCAGATGATGATGATGATGATGATGATGATGATTAAGGTGGATCAAATATAAACGGGATTTTTGTTCCTGAACATCAACAGTTGGTAGGACTGGCCCCGCGCTTCTGCTATTCTTAAGTGGGTCCGTTAGGAGTGGGGCGAGCGTGCTGTCAGATACTTCCCGCCGTTTCGCCAGTAAAGCTCACGACGTCGGAGCAACAGATGCACCCCTCCATTGCGCAACGCATAATTATAAAATTTCTTGCTCGTGAAGGAGTTACAGTAGAGGAAATTTGCCAGAGATTGGCTGCTCAGTTCGGTCATCAAACATTGTCAAGGACGCGTGTGTGTAAGGAGTGGCGGAGGAAAGGGGAGGCAGCACCAGTGAAAGCCAAGACTCAACTGTCAGCTGGCAAGGTCCTTGCAACCGTTTTTTCGATCGGCTAGGCATTTTTCTGCTTGACTTTTGGCATGAGTGACGCCCAATCAATGCTGATTACTACTGCGAGCTGCTGAACAAGGCGAGGGTTGCATATCGCAGCAAAAGATGAGACCAACCGATTCGATAATGCGCGGCCCCATACTGCAGCTCTAACTGCCTCCAAGCTACATGAAATGCACTGGACAACACTTGATCATCCTCCTTATTGCCCTGACTTATCGTTCTGAGAATTTCTTTTGTTCGGACCACTTGAAGAAGCTCTAGGAGGACAACGATTTGAAGATGATGAGTGTGTGGAAGACTTCTTGCGTAACTGGCTAGTGACACAAACCTGTTCCTTCTACGATGAGGGCATCAAAAAGGTGCCCATACGCTGGGGCAAATGGATTTCCAAAGCAGGAATCTATGTAAAAAAATAGACTGTAATTGAATGTGAATAAAACAAAATTCCCTTTTATCTGAGTTAACATTACGTAGCATCCAGCAATAATAATTCGTTATTTAAGGTATAATCGCAATATACTCGTACTTCGGGGGTACGAAGGTGAAAAATTGCATCATGGGGCAAGACCAACCAAAAAGTTTGAATACCACTGCTATACATGACCAGGGACAAGAACCGAAACCAGGGCCTTCCCCAGTGCAATAACTGAAGTAGTACGGCAGTCACAGTAACGTGTCTCAATGAAATTTCCATGAAAGCGCAATAAAATACTTTGAAGTCTAGCAGATAGTGAAGGAGACGTCCCTAACGAGGCCTATTCACTTCGTTTACAAGGTAGAAGCTAGTTACGGAGTACCGAGTCCAACAGGGGCGATAAACAATAGCGGACACAGAGAATATTAATTTACTGTAGGGTGAGAAGGGAACGTGACAAAGAGTGTATGCATGCGCGACGTGGCTCGCTACTCTGCAGTCAACTGAGGTCAGATTTCAGCTATAATAAGCCTGACGGAAATGTGATCGTGCGTAGAGTAGCTGTGTACCTAGGTAATGCAACGTACATAGCATGTGTCTAAAGGGGGAGAGAACTTAAAGGCAAAGTGAAGCAACAGCCTGGCTCAGTGATGGGCGTTCATTATACTTACAAGTACCGCTACTGTAAATACGACTGCAGTCAATGCGTTCATGAACTGGCACCTACAATGTAGGCAACACAGTGTACACCTATGTACATACAAACATACATTATAAATATAGACCGTTATGTCTTTCTGCGTTCAGTCTGCAAGCCTCTGTGAAATTACTAAACGTCGCCACAATACTCTATTTGCAACAAGTGATGTGGCCACATTTTGTTCTATACCTCTTATCTTTAAATCATTAGATACCGAGTGTAACCATCATCATATTGGTCTCCCTCTACTTTTCTTACCCTGCATAACAGAGTTCATTATTCTGCTAGGTAATCTATCCTCCTCCATTCGTCTCACATGACACCACAACCGAAGCCGTTTTATGCGTACAACTTCATTCATCGAGTTCATTCCTAAATTAGCCTTTATCTGTTCATTACGAGTACCCTCCTGCCACGGTTCCCACCTTTTTGTACCAGCAATCATTCTCACTACATTCATGTCTGTTATTTCTAACTTATGAACGAGATATCCTGAGTCCACCCAGCTTTCGCTCCCGTAAAGCAAAGTTGGTCTGAAAACAGACCGATGTAAGGATAGTTTCGCCTAGGAGCTGACTTCCTTCTTACAGAACACTGTTGATCGCAACTGCGAACTCACTGCATTAGCTTTACTACACTTTGATTCAATCTCACTTACTATATTACCATCCTGGGATAACCCACAACCTATATACTTGAAATTATCTAACTGTTCCAGCTTTTTATCACCAATCTAGCATTCAATTCTGTTGAATTTCTTACCTACTGACATCAATTTAGTCTTCGAAAGGCTACACTGCAGGCTTTCGGCACAATCTGCCATTAAGACCAAGTCGTCAGAATAGGCCAGACTGCTCACTACATTTCCACCTAACTGAATCCCTCCCTGCCACTTTATACCTTTCAGGACATGATCCATGTAAACGACGAACAGCAAAGGTGATGGATTGTAGCCTTGTCTAACCCCTGTAAGTACCCTGAACTAAGAACTCATTCTATCATCAATTCTCACTGAAGCCCAATTGTCAACATAAATGCCTTTGATTGATATTAATAATCTACCTTTAATTCCATATTTCCCCGATATAGCGAACATCTTTTCCCTCGGTACCCTGTCATGTGCTTTCTCTAGATCTACGAAACATAAACACAGCTCTCTATTCATTTCGTAGCAATTTTCAATTACCTGTTGCATACTGAAAATCTGATCCTGACAGCCCCTCTGTGGCCTAAAACCACACTGGTTGTCATCCAACTTCTTCTCAATCTCTGATCGCACCCTTCCTTCCAAGATGTCAGTGAATACTTTGCCTGGTATACTAAACAATGAGATACCTCGATAGTTGTTGCAATCCTTCCTGTTCCCTTGCTTATAGATAGGTGCAGTTACTGCTTTTGTCCAATCTGAAGGTACCTTACCAACACTCCATGCTAATCTTACCACTCTATAAAGCCATTTCATCCCTGCCTTCCCACTATACTTCACCATTTTAGACCCAATTTCATCTACTCCTGCTGCTTTATGACAATGGAGCTTATTTACCATCCTTTCCACTTCCTCAAACGTAATTTCACCAACACCATTTTCCTCCTCCCCATGAACTCAGCTGTTCGCAACACCACCAGGAAGATTTCCTTTTACGCTAAGAAGATGTTCAAAATATTCACTCCTCCTCTCCAGTGATTCGCTTGGATCTATTATGAGTTCACCTAAATTGCCCAAAAACACTGTTCATTTCCTTTTCCCCTCCATTCCTAAGAGTCTTCATTACTGTCCAAAAAAGTTTTCCTGCTGCTTGACCTTGCCTTTCCAGGTTATTACCAAAATATTTCCACAACTCCTTTTTGGATTCAACAACTATTTGTTTCGCTCTGTTTCTTTCATCTATGTACAATTCCCTGTCTACATCAGCTCTTGTTTGTAGCAATTTCTGATAAGCCTCCTTTTTATGTTTACAAGCTGCTCTCACTTCATCATTCCACCAAGATGTTCGCTTTTCCCCTTCTTTACACACAGTTGTTCCTAGGCATTTCCTTGCTGTTTCTACTACAGCATCACTGTATGCCTTTTTATATCCTGAACCTGCTTACTGTACCCTGCTCGAAGTTTCTCACTAATCATATCCATGTACTTCTGTCTAATTTCCTCGTCCTGGAGATTTTCTACCCTTATTCGTTTGCAGTCAGATTTCACTTTCTCTATTGTAAGCCTAGAGATAATTAGTTCACTACAGATCAGATAGTGGTCTGTATCATCGAAAAATCCCCGGAAAATTCGTACATTCCTAACAGACGTCCTGAATTCGAAGTCGGTTATTCAGTTCGGCAAGCCTGAGTATAGGAGGCGATCATTACACAGCCAGTCTGGTAATGTGAAATATTCCTGCCATTGTTCCCATGTGTTGTACCAACAATTATGCACGTCATTGAAGCGTATTACCTCTAACCCATGCATATAATGTAGAAAGTAAATTAAAAACTAATTTCCTATTCCTCAGATTTTTTAAATTTTTTTTTGAATTTGCTTTGCGTCGCACAAACAAAGATAAGTGTAATAGCGACGGTGGGATAGGAGAGCAGTGGGGGTGAGAAGGAAGCAGCCATGGCCCTAATTAACATACAGCCCCGGTATTTGCCTGGATGGAAAATGGGATACCACGGAAAACCTGCTTTAGTGCTGCCGACAGTGGGGTTTGAATCCACTATCTCCAGAGTGCAACCTCAGATTATTCACAATGTTTTTAAATAAGCACTGAGCGAGTTGGCCGTGCGGTTAGGGGCGCGCAGCTGTGTTTGCATCCGGTAGATAGTGGGTTCGAGCCCCACTGCTCGCAGCCCTGAAAATGGTTTTCTCTAGTTTCCCCATTTTCACACCAGGCAAATGCTGGGATTGTACCTTAATTAAGAACACGGCCGTTTTCTTCTCACTCCTAGGTCTTTCCTATCCCATCGTCGCCATAAGGCCTACCTGTGTCCGTGCGATTCAAGGCGAATATTAGAGCATTATGCTGATTACTAAGAACCGGTGAGGCACTTTCCAAAGCTATCACGTTTCTAAGTGGATAGATCAACTTCCTACTCAAGAGGCGCAAACACATTCCCTCAGCTTGTGGTTATATAATGGTGAAACCAATATCCAATATCCAATTTTTAATATTAATATATTAGAGCATGAAGACGGGGTCGATATTCCGTAATCCCACTGGGATCTCCTGTTATTAAAACGGAGGTTTCGTAGCGGCACGGAGCAATATCCTGTGCGAGATTATTAAGACAATTATCCAAGTAGTGGTTGTTGATAAAGTATGGAATATATTTTGTTTTCCAATTTCACGAGTCTTGCAAGTATCGAGCATGCTAATAAGTATGAATTTCCTAATGAAAAGATTTTATCCGTAAGAGAGCGTTGAAAGAAAAAATCCTCATATTGCTGTGAACAGGGCTGTTCGAGACGCCGAGCCTTTTAATGGGCACAGAAACTGCTTGTGAGAAAATGAGTGAAAAAGAGCGCGAATTTTCAGGAGTGGTGTGAGAGAAGAATAATACATAATGTGATTAAAAAATGGAAGCTTGGATCTGGAGATCTAGAACGGTGTGTTGTCGAATTGGTCCGATGGTTATAAGAATTTGGATATCAACCAATTAGTGGGGTCAGACTGGTCCCACGATTAGCACAGAGAGTGGGGCCGAACTGGTCCGATGCTAATATATCATGACCAGGGATCGAAGAAGCCTTATCGTCTTCTCGTATATTATACCAACTGTCCCAATAAAATTACACACTACAATATAGTAAATGTATGTAGTGTACTTTAGGTTAGGTTAGGTAGCAACATTTGACCCGATTGTGTCTTGTCACCTTTTGAATACACTGACTGACAGAGCAAATGCAACACCAAAAAGGAGTGGTTCGAAAGGGATGAAAGTTGGGGAAAAAACTGAGACGGCACGGATGAATAATTGATGTTTATTTCAAACCGATATGCAGGTTACACAATGCGCACGGCATCGACTCAGTAGGATGTAGGACCACCGCGAGCGGCGATGCACGCAGAAACACGTCGAGGTACAGAGTCAATAAGAGTGCGGATGGTGTCCTGAGGGATGGTTCTCCATTCTCTGTCAACCATTTGCCACAGTTGGTCGTCCGTACGAGGCTGGGGCAGAGTTTGCAAACGGCATCCAATGAGATCCCACACGTGTTCGATTGGTGAGAGATCCGGAGAGTACGCTGGCCACGGAAGCATCTGTACACCTCGTAGAGCCTGTTGGGAGATGCGAGCAGTGTGTGGGCGGGCATTATCCTGCTGAAACAGAGCATTGGGCAGCCCCTGAAGGTACGGGAGTGCCACCGGCCGCAGCACATGCTGCACGTAGCGGTGGGCATTTAACGTGCCTTGAATACGCACTAGAGGTGACGTGGAATCATACGCAATAGCGCCCCAAACCATGATGCCGCGTTGTCTAGCGGTAGGGCGCTCCACAGTTACTGCCGGATTTGACCTTTCTCCACGCCGACGCCACACTCGTCTGCGGTGGCTATCACTGACAGAACAGAAGCGTGACTCATCGGAGAACACGACGTTCCGCCATTCCCTCATCCAAGTCGCTCTAGCCCGGCACCATGCTAGGCGTGCACGTCTATGCTGTGGAGTCAATGGTAGTCTTCTGAGCGGACGCCGGGAGTGCAGGCCTCCTTCAACCAATCGACGGGAAATTGTTCTGGTCGATATTGGAACAGCCAGGGTGTCTTGCACATGCTGAAGAATGGCGGTTGACGTGGCGTGCGGGGCTGCCACCGCTTGGCGGCGGATGCGCCGATCCTCGCGTGCTGACGTCACTCGGGCTGCGCCTGGACCCCTCGCACGTGCCACATGTCCCTGCGCCAACCATCTTCGCCACAGGTGCTGCACCGTGGACACATCCCTATGGGTATCGGCTGCGATTTGACGAAGCGACCAACCTGCCCTTCTCAGCCCGATCACCATACCCCTCGTAAAGTCGTCTGTCTGCTGGAAATGCCTCCGTTGACGGCGGCCTGGCGTTCTTAGCTATACACGTGTCCTGTGGCACACGACAACACGTTCTACAATGACTGTCGGCTGAGAAATCACGGTACGAAGTGGGCCATTCGCCAACGCCGTGTCCCATTTATCGTTCGCTACGTGCGCAGCACAGCGGCGCATTTCACATCATGAGCATACCTCAGTGACGTCAGTCTACCCTGCAATTGGCATAAAGTTCTGGCCACTCCTTCTTGGTGTTGCATTTGCTCTGTCAGTCAGTGTATTTAAATCCCTAAAAGACACTAACTTAAAACCCCTGTCACATAACATGGAAGACATTGAACACTTCTGCTAGTACTTTTTTTGCTAGTGGCTTCACGTCGCACCGATACAGATAGGTCTTGTGGCGACGATGGGATAGGAAGGAAGCGGCCGTGGCCTTAATCAAGGTAGAGCCCCAGCATTTGCCTGGTGTGAAAATGGGAAACCTAGGAAAACCATCTTTAGGGCTGCTGACAGTGGGATTTGAACCCAATATCTCCAGGATGCAAGCTCACAGCCGCGCGTCTCCAACCGCACGGCCAACTCGTCCGGTATTATTATTATTATTATTATTATTATTATTATTATTATTATTATTATTATTATACCAATGAAACAAGTGAGGGGTTGCATCGACAAGGCTTTAGCCTTTAGACTATTGATTATTATTATTATTATTATTATTATTATTATTATTATTATTCAAAATAATACATAATAAGTGAAATAGTTTATTTGGAAACTCGTGGGTTTTTTCTTACATGATTTTAACTTTTTTGTGTGTGTATTACCCAGTATTCCAATTATGTGTACCAGAACTTGGTGTACCAACTGAGGGTTAATTTTTCTGTAGCCCGTCAAATTAGAATTTTGTTCATATGCAAGTCAACATGTCTAGTCAAGCGGGTTGGGCAACTTAGTATTTCCCACTTGTTCGCAATGAGGACGACACCAAATGAGGCAGTTGTTATGTGTTGGCTTTTAGATTAGTAACCATTCGGAAATTCCTGCCTCTAACTGCCAACTACCCGTCGGACCAGTTCAACGGCGACGTTCCGTAATGGAAGAAAGACATGTTTGGAATGATTTGACCGTCGGACCGGTTCGATACAACCCCTAGATCGGGCGATCAAAAAGTTTCCGTACAGTCATGGATCGAGTGAAACATCGCGTCCTGCTGCGTGAAGTAGTCGGTAACCGCCTGCTGCACAACCTCGTCCGGCAGGAAGTGTCGTCCCTTCAAGGCCTTTTTGAGGGGCCTGAAGGCGTGATAATCTCATGGGGAGAGATCAGGACTATATGGCGGATGCTCGAGTGTCTCCCACTTGAGTTGGGGTACCTTTTGCGTGACGACCTTTGCGATCGGCGTCTTGTTTCGAAACGCGAACCGCTCGCAACTTGGTGCACCATTCCACAACGGTGGTTTTTTTACAGACTTACTGCCCTGTACACAGTCTTCATTTTCCGCTGGATGTCCACCGGTTTTTGACCTCCGGCAGAAAAGAACAGGATAATAGCACGTTGGTCCTGTTTGGACGCATTCAGTAATAACGTCGCCATAGTTCCCGTGGCCGCATTTAACGTACGCGCTATAGCTTGAGACGATTGCCACACCAATCCCTTTGCCTGCATGTCCGTGCTTATATACCCGCATCGGAGTCGCAGTACATTACATGTCCGCTGCAGCAACGCCCTTAAACCGAAACTGTTTGATAACGTCTTACAAGATCCTGAGAATGTATGCACAGAATTTTTACATACATTTCTACAGGAAGAATCAGCTAATATGTTCATCTCAAATAGCTCATACACCGTTACAGATATCAAAAATGGGTTTTCACTTTTCAATAATATTACCGAAAGACTTGCGATAACACTTACTACTAAACTGATGATCAATTGAATTCTCGTACAATGTTAGGGCCTTGTAGCTGTGAGCTTACAGTTGGGGGAAATCGGTTCGAATCCCATCGTGCGCAGCTCTGAAGATGGTTTACCGTAGTTTCTCCATTTTCTACAAGGCAAATGCTAGGGTTGTACATTAATCAATACGACGGTCGCTAGATTTACAACCCTTACGTCGCCGAAAACCTTCGATGTGTTGGTGCGACGTTAAATAAATAAATAAATAAATAAATAAATAAATAAATAAATAAATAATAAACTGGTTAATATAAGTCTTTCTTTTTACTTGATATCATGACCATAGCTATGGGACCTTTAGTTTTACACGAAATCTGTAAGACTGAGACGCGTCTTTTCATTTCAGAGATCTCATATGCACCAGCCAGGATTCTAATCCCATTCGCCTTGCTAACAACGTTACGAGGCCATCACGTCATTAACAGAAATACACTTCTTTTTCTTCTTCCACCGCTTTTCCCCACACCCTGGTTTGTTCGCGGTTGTGAACTCCGTCGAGCATATGAATTTGGCCTAGTTTTTGTTCGGATGCCCTTCCTGGCGCCAACCGTTGCGAAAAGGATTAAGATCCAGTCCCGTATCAGATGTTTTAATGTTACAATTGGCTTTACGTCGCACCGGCACAGATAGTTCTTTGGCGATGGTGGGATAAGAAAGGGCTAGCAGTACGAAGGAAGCGGTCATGGCCTTAATTAAGATTCAGCCTGGTGTGAAAATGGGAAACCACGGAAAACTTTTTTCAAAGATTCTAACCCACCATCGGGATGAATCAACCAGACGCGATTTAAATCCTCTGGAAGATCTGGAATCGAACATAGGTTCCTCTGAACTGAAGGCCTGAACGCTGATCTTACAAGAAAAGGTAAAGGTCTGGACCCCAACCGAAACATACTGAGGATCCAAATCGAATGCCTCAACTTTGAATAACTAGGACCTGTATGCTATACGGTGCTTTTATGTTTGCTAGTTGTCCCTTCTCCTTTTCGATATCCACATACAGCAAGCGATAAAGGAAATCGAAGAGGAATTTGGGAAAGGAATCGTTATCCAACGAGAGGAAATCAAAATCCTGAGAATTGTCGATGATATTGCTATTTTATCTGAGCTGAATAAGATCTGGAGAAACTGCTGAATGGTATGGATACAGGGGTAGAAGATGAAAATAAATAAGTCCAAAACAAAAGTAATGGAGTGCGTTCGAGCGAAGTTGGGTGATGCAGGAAATATTAGATTAGGAAATGATGTCTTAAGGGAAGTAGATCAATATGGTTACTTGGGTAGTAGAGTAAGTATTGATGACAGAAGTAAGGAGGACATAAAATGCAGAATAGCACAAGCAAGGAAGGCCTTTCTTGTTCACTTCAAACACTGATATAGGTGTTAGAAAGATGGTTTTGAAGACTTTCGTCTGGAGCGTGGAATTGTATGGAAGTGAAACATGGACGATAACTAGTTCAGAAAGAAAGAGAATAGAATCTTTCGAAATGTGGTGCTGAAGAAGAATGTTGAAGGTGAGATGGACAGATCGAATCACAATGAAGAGATACTGAATCGAATGGTGAGAGGAGACTAAATTTGACCAGAAGAAGAGACAAAATGATAGGACACATCTTAGGACATCCAGGACTTCTTCTGTTGGTTTTTGAGGAAAGTGTAGGCGGTAAAAGCTGCAGGGGTAGGGTGGCATGGACAGCAGCATGAAACCAGTGTATGCATTGATGACCGAACAACAACAACAACAACATATGTTTAAGGTCGCAAAAACATTTGAAAGTTTTTGACAACGATGGGAAGCCAAAGGACTAAGTTTTAACACCGTAATCTTCAGGACTGCCGACGGCGGAATTCGAATCTACCCTCTCGACTGCAAGCTTAGCCCACAATTACACGACACATAGAGCACATCCAAGTTTCACACCATGTCTCTCGAGAAACTTGGTCATAAAAATATCCTCCAAAGGTGATTAAAAACAGACATCCAACTCTCCACAGAGATGGCTTGTAATGCGATTTCCTCACTCAGTGGATGAGGTTTCCAACCAGCCATTTCTTTTCCCCGCTGTGATTCACTTTCACCACATTTCAGGCAACATAAATGCTATGCAAATAGCGACACAATTAAAACGGGGTTGCAAGGAAAATTTGTGTTAGAAGACTACGTAATCAACTATATTTTTTTCTAAAGCAAGGAAGGGAATAAAACGCCCCCTCGTTTTATTCATAATTCTTTTTTAACATCTAGTTTGCATATTTCACAGTAATGTCTAATTTGAAGGAGAGGAGCATGGAGAGAGGACAGTATGTTCTAGCCCAGGGGTTTCCAATTTGGAAGTGCTCGAAGGCGACATTGGAAAACTTACTTCTTTTTACTGGCTGTACGTCGCACCGACACAGATAGTTCTCATGGCAACGATGGGATAGGAATGGGAAGGAAGCGGACGTGGCCTTCATTAAGGTACAGCCCCAGAATTTGCCTGGTGTGGAAATGGGAAACCACGGAAAAGAAAACTTACGGATGAACTGTAGGCCAATTTTCGCAATATTCCACAAATAGTATAGAATTACCCGTATGAAATATTAATGCAGGAATGAGGGCTTAATAATTTTAATTGCTTAAAACACAATCTTCAAGTTTCATAAAATTAGAATGAAACAGTCTTACATCCAGGACAATTGAATTTGGAAGAAGAGCATACAACAATGTTAGTTCATTTGAATTAAGATTGGAAAAATGACAAAAAGGAAAAAAAATACCTAAAAACATTCAGAATTGATAATGTAGTCAAAACAACAAAACTCAAAGAAGGGCAGTTTAGAGGGAGTAGAGTGACGGGAACAATGATATACAGTTGAAAGAGCCTATAATCCCAGCAATGTACTTCTAGGAGTACTTCACCGTGCATAAAATTTCCACAGTGAAGTTGACATGGAGTTCAAGATTGGGTACGGAGCCCATAGCTATATTTATAACGGTTAAGTTCTAGCACTGGCATTCGTGTGAGCTGATTTTCCACCGAATTTTGGATTTTAAGTTCTTAAATAACAATAATCTAATCATAACAAGTGAATGCCTAATAACAAGAAACAATATTAAAGAACGATTTGTGTCTATGAAGGGTGTAAAATTAACACATTTTTGAACGAGCTACAAAATATTATTTGTACATTTTCTGCAGATTACTTACAATATTTTTAAACGCCCTAGTGAGTCGCAAAATATAGCTTCTCAGGCCACTATTTGGAAACCCCTATTCTAGCCTATGAAAGAAGAATGGTACAAGCCGTGACAAACTACGCTGAAATGCAAATGCTAGCAAACGATTACAGCTGAGCTCTATGGTTTATTAGGGTCACTTCTTTCACAAGTACAGCCAAAACCAGCTAGATATTTTCTGTACAGGGTACACTCTGAAAATCAATAATTTTCTAACAGAGTATGCGAGTAGGCTAGCTATGCGCTAGCGTTCGGGATATGGTGGGTTCGAGCCCCATTCTCGGCAGCACTGAAGATGTTTTACCGTAGTTACCCATCTTCACACAGCCTCTGAGGGTCCTCGGGATAAGCCATAAACTCGGCATTAAATTGGACAAAGTTGTCGACTCCATGGCTGGCCAGTAATTAACCTGTACTCAAGTCTTGGCGAAGGAACTCCTCTGAGAAAGCGGAATCATCGAGAAACTTCCGCAGTGCATTGTTTGAGTGTTTAAACGAATATCCGTTTAGTGATGCTTTTCGTAGGACTTCGAGATACGAGTTACTTAGGGAGGCTTTCAAAGTACGCGAGATATTTCTTGGGGTGCCTACTGGATAGGCAACACTCCCGCCATATATACTGCATCTAGTGTGGAACAATTATAATTGTTGATTAATTACATACATTAATGTCCGCTGAAGAGAAGATGATGGTCATTAATGAAGTAAAGTTGATCATCGAAGATTAGAAACGATGTAAAAGAGATCTGGGACAAGTGCAAACAATGCTATATTCAGAAGTATACCCAAATAATATTCAGTATTCGTCTATAGTACCACTGTTCAAAGGCTTCTTACCTTCTTTCTCTCCGCCACCCTTAGTGTACGGAAATACTCCCCAAACACGTGTCGTAACTAATTTTTTTCTCAGTTTTAAGCTGATATTTTTAGATGTGAAGAGCTTTCTCCTTTTATTGAACGCTATGTTCGCCTATTAATTCTGCTGACCGGATCTCTTTTACTTCGGTTATCAGCTGTTATTTTCCTTCCTAATTAAGCAAACCCTCCAACATTACTCAGCTGGTTCTCACGCAGAGCTATCTTTGTTTCTTCTTTGTTGCTTACTTATCACCATTACATTTGTTGTCTGAATTTATTTTCACATTATATCTATAAGTACTGTCCAATATTTCCAGTATTACCGGTCAAGTTGGCCGTACGGTTAGAGGTGCACAGCTGTGAGCTAGCATCCGGGAGATTGTGCGTTCGAACCCCACTGTTCGCAGCCCTGAACATGGTTTTCCTTGGTCCATTTTCACACCAGACGCATGCTAGGGATGTACCTTAATTAAGACCACGACCGCTTCCTTCCCACTAATAGACCTTTCCTATCTCATCATCGCCGTAAGTCCTATCTGTGTCGGTGCGACATAAGCAAATTGTAAAAAAAAAATCTAGCATTGTCGTTAATTGTTCTTCACTCTCGCTATTATGTATTAGTTGAATATTACTGGTGAGATGGCACATCCTTGTCTTACACCCTGTCTTATGTTCGCTTCTTGTTGTTTCCCTCCGCAGTTTATCAACCCCACTTCTTCTTTGCAGAGACTCCAGATAACTCTCATGTCCTTATATTTGACTCCTATTTGTTTTAGCCTTTGAAAAAGCTGATACTATTCCACCTTATCGTTGCTTTGGTCAAAATACAATCTCGCTTGAATGCTCGCATCTCCCAACAGCAGAGTCTCATCACACAGTTCAAGGCATACGAATTACTGATGTTTAAAGATAAAAATGAAAAAGAAGTTACAACGAAGTATAACACTCAGATCTTTGCTAGAAAAGAAACATTGCTACCGCCTGAATATCCACTGCCATTTGTATGCATCTGAGGCAGACAATCACCTGAGCTAGAGAAAAGGAAGCTGCGCTCAAGAACATGAGCATAAATGTGAGTTATGGCTTCTACTCTCTTACATAATTATTACTACATTACTGCTAATACACGCGCCCGGGCATCGCAGGCAAGAGGGACGCTCCCAGCCTCCGCAAAGCCTTCATGACGATTCTGCAGCAGAACAGGGAATGGGAGATCTTGTAGTAGGGGTCGGCAGCGCGTGGATCTTCAGGACATTTGAGGTAGGTCGCGGAGACATTTTAGTAAACAGGCTTTTGAGTATTCCGAGAGATAACCATCGAGTTGTGATTTTAGGTAAAGGAATTTTAGGTGAGAATACAAACGTATTTGAGCTAGGCGCAAGTAACCTCCAGCCGCTCTACAGCTAAGTCCGCGAATTGCATGCAATTTACGGGTTCAGATAGTTCAGATCACTAATACAGGATAGTCCAAAAATGTAGTCACTGTTGGATAGTCTTTATCGATGGCTTACTAAGAAAACCTCGTATCTCGCTATGCTCTCCCTAGCAATTATTTCCCTTAAGGCGACACTCCGGAGATAAAAAAATATATTTTCCTAAAGCATGGATTTTCACGAAACTTTGTGGGAATGCCACCTACATAAAAGTACAGATACACAAACATTTATTTGATATACAATTTTAATAGTTTTTAAAAATAATGATTTTATTTTGAAATGTTAATTATATTTTTCATGAAATGTAATTAACATGTCAATGTAAATTTGTAATTATGTATATAATTTCTGTTCTAAAATTTTGGACATAAAAATCCCTACTACTAAAAAATTCTGCAATCAAAATTCCATACGCAGGTTTCTTAATATAGCTGTGATACATATACCATACAAATTTTGTTACATTTGGCAGAATATTAGGGGAGAAAATGGGATTTATATGTAAATTTACAACAGGCAAACAGAGAATTATTACAGTGATAAATTGTTTGAATTCAGCTAAATAACTTCGTGACGAGAAGAAAGAAACCCATCCTTTCAATTTCAGTCATTAAAAATATTTCACCAAAATGACCAATATTTCGATTTTTATCTTCGGAGTATCGCCTTGAGTCTGGTGACGCCTCCTAGCCACATATGGATATGCAGTTCATCAGAGCAATTTTTGTTGGGTTAATTTTCTTAGGCTGTTGTGTAAAAGAAAATGAACCTTGCCGTATCATGCCATAGGACTGTAAGTTTGGTGACGTATTTGCGCACTCGTATAGTGTAGCGTAATTAAGGTTCATTTTCATTTGCACATTCACATACGTAAAGGAACACAACGAAAATTGTTCTGATGGAGTGCATATTCACATGTGGCTGAGAGGCGTGACCTGTATCAAGGGAAATGATGATAATGATGCTTGTTGTTCAAAGGGGCCTTACATCGAAGGTCATCGGTCCCTAATGGAACAAGATGGACGACATGATAGATGATAATTAAGATTTTAAAATGTATACACTGACTACAGTTAAAGAATGGTGATGAAGAAAAATGAATATGAGATTGAAACAATCAGTGGATCTAATTTGCAATGCCTTATTTTCTAATAAAATATTAGGAAATACAGGTAACAGAGGAGTAAGGAATTGCCTGGAAGTACAGATATATATATAATTCACGTTAGACGTTAAAATAACACATTAAAATACGCAACACAAACTCTTAAGGAAAATAATGGACAGGAAGAGCGTTGGGAGATACGAGGTTTTCCTAGTAAGCCAACGCCATATTCGTTCTTGATGTTTCCTCACAGGTAGAAGTCCATTGGTGTCAAATCAGGTGACCGAGGTGGGTACTTAGCATCAGCACCACTGCGATCTACCCACCGTCCAAGTACAACCTGACATTTCGATGGTAGTGAGGCGGGGCTCAATCTTGTTGGAAGTGAAACAATTTATTGCCACAGAGGGTTTTGATGGCAGGAAAAATCCTTACTTACTGTATCCTAAAAGATAAAGTGACCAATCAAACCACGCGATGACAGCCCGCACCAAACAAAAAGCTCTGGTAGATTCACTGCTTTGTCCACACGAACGTGAGGATTTACAAGGGCCCAGTACAATTGTGGCGGTTTACTGTACCGTTAAGTTTGAATTGCGCCTGGTCTGACTTCACAAATTTCCCAACAAAACCTTCATCCTCGCGAACCAATAGCAGTATTCAGTCCTTCGATACGGGACGTCTTCGTTCATCGTGGTGGCAGTCGTGGTACGCACGCTTTCCACTTTGCATCCTTAAGAATGTGTCTCACATATGAATGGCTCACCCCATTTTCGTGCACGCCGTGGTATGCTGATTTTCGCGGTGATCGTGTTTTAAGTTAAAACACCGCAGCACCGGACTCTGGGCAGGTAGCTGTCTGTGGTCAGCCGGATCTTGCCTTATGCACATTATGCAGAGTTCCGACATCTTCAAACTTACCACGAAGACGAGTAATTGTACGACGAGTTGGTGGAAGTGTTCAAAGCTCCTCCTGCCACCACCTTTGCACCTCCTGAGAGTTCTCTTACTTCCAGTACTACTTCAACACAGCCTTGCGTTCAGCAAGTGACAACTTTACCGCGGCAATTGTTGCTACTTGACTGTCGTCCGCTGTTCTGGCTACAACCACTCACGCATGCGCGGAGAATATCCAGCATCCCCAACGCATGACAAACGTAATCGTTACATTATACTTACGCATGAGATTGTTTCGAAATTGTTGAATTACAAACAGTGAGTACATTTTGGAACTACCCTGTATTTAGGCAAATCACACTGCAGAAGTGTTGTGCGGGTAGAAGACATTTGAGCCTAAAAATCTTTTCCCTAGATTATCACCGCAGGAAGGCAGCACGTGATTGACAAATGATTGTTCACTGTTGCCTCCCCTGTTCAGTGACTGTGTCACTGGCTGAGTTCACTTCGTATCCGTATACAGAGTCTCCCTTATAAACTAAGACCGAAAGCACGCTGTTTGTACTCTGCGCTACGGCAGCTGCCTCAGCCGAACTTATGTCGCGCGCGCGGCCGCCCCGCTTTAAGCGTGAATACAGTCTCATATGAAACCTTACCTTATATAACATGCTAAAAGTGTCGTCCTTCCTGGGTTATACAAGCATTGTATCTGATAACCACATTCTGACTGATGCGAGTGAGTTTTGCCACTGTAATGTTTCTGATTTCATTCGTAATGTTTTCTTTCAGTTCCTCCAATGTGTGAGGATTTGTTCGATACACTTTTGCGTTTACTCACAAATAAAAATCGCAGACTGTTAGATCTGTAGAACGAGGGGGAAACAGACCAGCACTGATCACTCTGACTTCAAACACTTCTGAGAATGTAAGAAGGGAATCTTCTGCTGTACGAGCAGGGGCTGAATCTTGTTGAAATCACCCACGCGATTCTTTTCCTTCCGTCAACTGATGGAAGAACGGCGTTTACTGTCGTCTCGAAAAAAAAAAATGCTCAATTATTCGTCTTTCACTGCCAGCACACAAAACACCAATCTTCCTATCATTATGAGGGACTTCATAAACACCGCTAGGATTTTCTACGCATCAATAGTGAGAGTTATGACTGTTCACATGGCCATTAAGACGAAAACAGAACTTTTACATACGAAAATACAGTGTTGCAATGATAACTGTCTCACTACGTTAACAGCTGAGATTCACACTGGCGACTGATGCTTGCCAGGTCAAACACGTGCAGGCTGCTTGGAAGGTCAAGGAATATGCGCGCGCCTCCCATACGGAGGCTTACGTACCTCAGAGTAAAAACGACGCTTGGATGGCCTTAGTTTATATGCTAGACCCTGTAGTATGCCTCTTAACCTGAAGAACTGTGCCTTACCATTGAAACATATTTCAATAAAGATGAAGCTACAGCTAAATTTGAAACAGTTAATTTAAGAAACGGCTTGTGTGGGAGAGTGCCGTTGGAGAAGAAAATGAGGACAGATTTTGGTATGTTCGTTGCCCAGCGAAAAATACGCAGTATAGAAGAGTATAGCTCAGAAAATGAAGGTGTTATATTGCTCCAATTACCTCTCTTAAAATCAATATTTGCGACCATGAAGTTTAAAAAATAAATAAACACGGAAACAGGTTAATATATAAACATCTGGACTTATACATCCGGTTGGATGTAAACAAATTATGAAGCAGACGTCAAGATCCTGAGTAATGAAATGGATTTCTAAACATCACATTAAGACGATCATAGGTTTTTCGTAAATGTGCTGCAAGGGAATTGTGTATTTTAGATATGTAATTGAAGTACGATATGTTATAATTGTGAAATGAACAATGTTCAAACACAATTACTGTAATCTACAATATTCGTTCAAACTTCAACAAAATTCTATTTCATGTGTCAATAGAGGTATGTAAATATCGAACGATCGACTTTTAGTAGCTCGTACTGAGCAAGCTGGCCGTGCGGTAAAGGTCACGTAGCTAGAAGCTCGCATTCGAGAGGTAGTGGGTTCGAACCGCACTGTCGGCAGCCCTGAAGATGGTTTTCGATGGTTTCTAATTTTCACACCAAGCAAATGCTGAGACTGCACCTAATTAAGACCACGGTTGCTTTCTTCCCACGCCTATCCCTTTCCTATCCCATCGTCTCCATAAAACCTATCTCTGTCAGCGCATCGTAAAGCAAACTGCAAATGAAATCCTACAGCCTGTTTTACAGTCAGTAACCGGGTCAGGGATGGAATGAATGAAGCCCCATCTTGCGGCGAGGATAGAAATTCTGCCGGCTGCCGAAACCTGTCGCACTCCTCTGGGGCAATGATTAATGGCTGACAGATGAAATTAAATGATATTGGAGAGTGTTGCTGGAATGAAAGAGGACAGTGAAAACCGGAGTACCCGGAGATAAAACTGTCCCGCCTCCGCTTTGTCCAGCACAAATCTCGCATGGAGTGACCGGGATTTGAACCACGAAACCCAGCGGTGAGAGGCCGACGCGCTGCCGCCTGAGCCACGGAGGCTTCCCAAATTGCAAATAAGACAAATAAATAAATAAATATAAAACGAATGTAAGTACACGATTTTCGTTACATCATGGTTAGGATGTACGTAACCTTATATTATTCACGCTATAATGCCAAAGTGTAAAATTCTATTCACTATTTTCCACGCTTACAATTCATACGATTTCGGAAACATAGAACAAATTTAAGTACACTCCCTTTATTCATAGGAAGTTGGAGGAGTTATTCATTCCCGCATGCACCAATAGACTAACGTGCTGAAACTATACGGGAAAATTGGTTTTGAAATTCCCAATCATTAATTTATAAATATAGTCAAATTATCCTACAAGGATGATTTAGAAACACCGAACAAGGTTCCTACGATCAGGAGCCTGCTTTCTTCTTGAATTCTGAGAATTTTCATTCTAAAATAATTTACACACCCACTCCTTTTTTTGCTAATTGCTTTACGTCGCACCGACACAGATACGTCTTATGGCGACGATGGGATAGGAAAGGCCTAGGAGTTGGAAGGAAGCGGCCGTGGCCTTAATTAAGGTACAGCCCCAGCATTTGCCTGGTGTGAAAATGGGAAACCACGGAAAACCATCCTCAGGGCTGCCGACAGTGGGGCTCAAACCCACGATCTCCCGGATGCAAGCTCACAACCGCGCGCCTCTACGCGCACGGCCAACTCGCCCGGTCACCCACTCCTTATCTGTAAGGTTTGAAGTATTACATGTTACGGTATCAGTGTAACCGACCGAGTTGTGAAGGAGCAATTATCTACGAATTAGCTGTAATTACAATGAATGCGCTCCTATCTTTATCGTTGCATTAAGTCGTCTTCCCATTTACACAATCAGGTCACAGTCAGAAATCTCTATTAGTCTCTTTACCTTAAAATGGGTCCTCGAAGTCACGTTCTAAGATAGCCGCTGAGATCCACGGCCTCTTCTATACAGACCCAGTCATTTCCATACTTCTTGTGTAAAGCCATAGAGTGCGCGCCGTTTCAGGAGGCCAGGAGAGAAGCAGGATAATTACAGCACCAGGGGGCGCTGACGTAGTGAATTGCCAACGAGGAGTAGGAGAGAAAAACGGCGAGAAAATGGAGAAGAAAAGAAAAAGAGGGAAAGAAGGAACAAGGAGGATGATAATTATACTTTACATGTAAAAGAAAGTAAAAGAAGACTAATACAATTCTAGGAAGGAGAGGCACGGGAGAATGAGACAGGAAGAAGGAGATGCGTCGTAAACCGACAGGAAAAGATTGGCAAAGTCCTCTGAACCCAACTAAGAGGAAGAGAGAAGTTAACACACACACACATACAAAAAGTAGGTAAGAAATATATCAAAGCCTCCCCTATACGAGCAAAGGAAAGGACTTAAAACACAGGAGGCTGTTTCAAGACAAGCAAGCCGGGCAAAGCAAAGAACAGCTGTCACAGAGGCACACATATATCTCGCGAGTACGCGACGGTAATAATGTACCACTGCTGTTGTTCAACTTAACGTGAGTACTAACTCAATACCTAGCAACGGCTGCAGGAACGAAAAGAAAAATCTTTTCGACGTGGTTAACATACAAAGTCCAATCTTCAGAAATTCGTCTTTTCATTAAAAAAAAACACAATCATAATTAAAACTCATACCAATCTCAGGAAATTCCTGTGTTCAATAATAATAATTCTTGGGTACTTTAACATTAAAAAAACCGAGCTCGATAGCTGCAGTCGCTGAATTGCAGCCAGTGTCAAGTATTCGGGGGACAGTAGGTTCGAACCTCACTGTCGGCAGCCCTGAAGATGGTTTTCCGTGGTTCCCCATTTTCACACCAGGCAAATGCTGGGGCTGTACCTTAATTAAGGCCACGGCCGCTTCCTTTCCACTCCTAGACCTTTCCTGTCCCATCGTCGCCATAAGACCTATCTGTGTTGGTGCGACGTAAAGCAACTAGCAAAAAAAACCATCAAAAAGCACCTCAAAGAAACGTATCTACCATCAAAAACGCAAGGGCTCTTAATTTTGAAGCGTGGGGTGGCGACCACCACCACCACCACAACGACGTAGAAGATGGGCACAAACGAGAACCCTTCAGAAAAAGTATCGTGACTTTCGGGGATTTCCAAGATGAAAAAATGAACAACTGGTGCTAAATGGTCAGGCGAACACCGTGTTCGACACAGTGGGCTGATGAAAACTTGCTGGATCAAAAAAAAAAAAAGCCAGGACATATAATGGGACTTAAGCCCTATCGTGTTCCCTAGCTGGGCGATTAGCGAATAATAAATAAATAAACATTCGTAATAAACCACCTGTTTCTATCTCAATCTACCGGGCTGAGTGGCTCAGACGGTAAAGCGCTGGCTTTCTGAGCCCAACTTGGCAGGTTCGATCCTGGCTCAGTCCGTTGGTATTTGAAGGTGCTCAAATACGTCAGCCTCGTTTCTGTAGATTTACTGGCACGTAAAAGAATTCCGGCGCGACTAAATTCCGGCACCGCGCGTCTCCGAAAACCGTAAAAGAAATTAGTGGGCCGTAAAGTCAATTCTCCTTCTTCTTATTATTATTTATGAAGACGGCACCAATACCCAGCCCTCAAGCCAGAGGATTTAACCAATATTCCAAAGTCCGAAGAAGTAGATGTAGAACACTGCGCAACTAGCTACCTACCCGTAATTTCTTAATGGAGAAGGAATCAAGAAACTACCAGTGCTATGGTAGAAATGTGTGGACATTATTAGAGGCCTTGTAGAAAAACACTTTTGTATCTGTCCTGCTGTACATTAACCAAATGAAAGGGATTTTTTTCAAATAGGAAAAACGAGAAATTCATTCATATTTGTTCGACTTTTCAATTATTTTGTATGGTCTGGAATGGAATGCTCGCGGATTTTTCACGAGCTATGCCTCAGTTGTGGAATGAAATGGATATTCGCCAGGCTATACCACCTCGAATGCCGGCATTCCGAGATTTAATACACTAAATGAGATCCATTCCAGAGACTATCCTACCAGAGATAAATATTGGAAACTGCACCCGTAAGAACTAAACCCTGCCCGATCTCTTACTGCTAGTAATTAATTACAGTATACTGGCCTAGTTTCAGTAGAGCGTATAACTTGCTGACTGATCCACCAATCTGCAGCTGATTTAGAAACCATTATGGGGGAGCACGGAAACCCAAAATGGATGAAAAAATATTTGCCTTCTGAACAGTCTTTAGTTTCTATGCCCCATACTTCCATCGTCAGCACTCCGCAAGTCCTGCCTTGCATTTGAGATTCCGTACTCCTAGTCATTATTTTCCATTCCAATACATCTTATCATAATAGACTTACTTCCTGTAACCAGAGTTCAGTCTTACTTTGTAGAATATACTCAAAGCCAGAGGCCCAATGCTCTTCGCATCTTCGCTGATGACTCAAAAATACCCTTAGCGTCTGCAATGGGATGCTTTCAGGTAACATTATCTGCTACTATCAGTCAATTTGGATGGCTTCAGAGCCATCTTTTTGTTCTGGTTTTCTATCTCTAAGGATTTTCCCCACGGCCTTCCGCACCCTCCTCCTCCAGCGGGACTAAATTCCGGAACCGCGCGTCTCCGAAAACCGTCTGTCCCACAACTGAAGCATATGGTTTATTTACTTTGCATATAACTGGACTATTTTTAAAGCAGAAGCTGTTGCTATTCCCGAAGCTCCAGCGTACAATTTAAGTGTTAAACGTTCAGCAGTTCTTATAATTACAGACTCTCTCAGTGTCTCAGTGTCAATCACCTACTACGACAGACTAACGGTTAATCAAATGCAGATCATTCAGATATTTCTACAACGTTCACGTCTCAATACTGAGGTGCACTTCCTCTGGATACCTAGCCATAAATGTATCCAACACAACGAATATGTTGCTGTAGAGCAGCAATGCATTTGGGTCAACAACGCTTAAATTCATCAGAGTCTATTCGAGACTATGTTCCACGTATCAAGCAGCGTTTCCGAACGCAAATTGAAGAAGAATGGAATTTTACAAAAAGACAACGGGAAAGACAATACGCTGTAGTACAACCATACCCTCCTCACTCATCTTAGTTCTCCAAACGGAAAGCTTGTCGCCGATACGTCACTTCTCTTATTCGCATTAGGTTCCATCACGGCAGTTCTGCAAACCATCTCTGCCGTACAAGAGTCCTAAACTCGCCTTACTGTTTCTGTGACCGCCAAGCAATCGCTGACCTCAACCACATCTTCTGCTCGCGCCACCTTTATAATGTACAGCGGAAACAATGAATAACAATTTTACTTTCAATCCACTTCCAACTACCACTCAACATACAGTGCATTTGATCATTCCAGCAACCAGAGGTGTATAATGCAATCGCCATATTCTTAAAATACACCGATTTAAGACTACAATATCTGACGTGCTACCACATCGAAAAACTAACTAAACATACTACAGTTGCAGTGTTTAGATTTCTCCTTTTTTCTCTGTTTATGTGTGTGTGCGCGCGAGTATTTTTCAAGGTCAAGAACTACTAAAACTACGAAATCCAAGTACAATATTTTGGAACATTCATATTTGCATATGTATTCTAAGTGTATATTTACTCCTTATAACCCTTTCCTGCCCGCATTTTCACTCCGCTTATCCGCAGGTTTCAACCTATTATTTAGCCAAAACTGAAACAGACCGTATTGTTTCAGAAAAAGTTAAATACAGTAAAAACTATTGGTCACAATGAATTCAAATTTTCAATAACATTAGAAAATGTACCATCACATCCATTTCTCTGTTTATTGAGTCATAATGTGTTCCCCTCCCCCCTCCTTGTGATACTCGACACAGAGACAGTCTGCATTTGTCACATTCCCATGTTGTCTGAATCCCTCAAAACCAATAATCACGTGATTTTGAAAGTGGAATGATGCCCATGTATATACTATTTTATTTCATCTGGGCAAGGGTCTTCCCATTCTGTTTTTATCTTACCGGAATGCGACTGTTTGAAGGCTGCATTGTTATATGCGCAATAGACTATGTCACTGAATAGTTTTTCTCCGCGTCTCCGAAGACCTTAAAAAGTAGTTAGTGGGACGTAAAACAAATAACATTATTATTATTATTATTATTATTATTATTATTATTATTATTATTATTATTATTATTATTATTATTATTAGTTTTTCTCCTCCTAACATACGTAAAAACAATCTCTTTCCCCTAATACTCCTTCCGAATTATGCGCAGGTTCAACATCATCCATTTAATCATTCGGAGTAACGAAACGTAATATTTGTGTTAACTGTATTGCCGTGGCATCGCCATCAGGTCCGATTTATTGATATTCGTTTTCATTCATATCACTGTTATCACTAAAATTATCTTCGTTGATACATTATTCACTCATTAAAAATTCACCTGCACCCCTACACAAGGATTCTGTGTCACTTTTTCGCCCATATTCAGCTCAGTTTCAATATACGCGATATTCAATCCCGCCATGTTTACGGACGAAACAGCTGACCCGCGCTCGCGGAAGTTCAAGACCGTTGCCTAGGCAACGTCAAGACAGATTATCTCTCTTCCTTTATTCCCTAAGACTTGTAGATTGCACTGCGTGTTCATAAATGCCTTATAAATACTCCTCTGACGAGAAAAATAAAAATCTATCGCACAGATCGCAGACGAATGCAGATAATGCAGCCGGGCGCTTTCGGGCGCTAAGGACCGGAAGGCTAAATGAACAATCGGGCGCTTTCGGGCGCTAAGGGCCGGAAAGGGATGATTTTTATTCCAATATATTTGTAGCCGGTCGTTTGGTCTGTACCTAAAGACAAAAAAAGGAAAACGTTACTGACTAGCGGCTGAAGTTGTGGGATATTCCTGTGATTAAGACGTCGTCAGCAGCTTTCACCATCGCTCCACGGATCCGGAATGTCGGTGCCAATGAAGTCAGGTTCTGACGGAGGCAAGTACACTTATACACCATCGTCACCATAAAACCTATCTGTGTTGGTGCAACGTAAAGCAAATTGTAAGAATGATGCTTGTTGTTTTAAGGCGCCTAACATCGAAGGTCATCGGCCCAATTGTAAGAATAAAATACAGTGGATAATTAATTTTAATGCCCGGGTACGTCAAATTCGGTTACGCTTTAACCGTGGATAGCTCACCAAGGTTAAGTTGAATTTCTGTTGCATCAAGCCTGGTTTTGAAAACTGTGCCGCTTTACCGCGTTAAACGTTAACCGGTCGTGAGCAAGAGTTTAAGCAGCTAACCGAGGCTTTCAGGCCTATGTACGCTACACAACCTCACGAGTAAGTTGTACAGTGAATTTCTCTTATCGTTTGGCCGGCAGGCGCGCCCAGCTTATCAGACTTCCGTTGACTCATCACTTTCCGTTATATAGCGCAGCGACAGCACTGCAATGCTCGCACTTCGCTGTTCATGTCCGTGCTTAGAACGTGTATTAAGTGTTGATCTATCGCTCAAAATGTTCTCGAATTGTGAAGTCTGCGGGGTATAACTCTTTTAATGCCTCCACATGTGTACACGGTAGAGAAAAATATATCTATGTACGGTAATTATGTGAAAATAGAGTTTTGCAGGGAAATCGTTAGGCGATTTGTAACACAGTTTCCAGGTGCACGCCCTGCACATTGATAGACGGTGCGGAAACTCGTAAACAAATTGAGAGGAACAGGTTCTCTACTCGATAAGAAGCGAAGTGTTAAGATACGTGTACTTACCGAGGAAAAAGTAAATGAAATCGCAGAAAGATTAGGAACATACGCCTAAAATATCCCTAAGACAACTTGGACAAGAAGCCGGAATTTCGAAGAGCTCAGCATGTCGGGCTACAAAAATGTTTAAATTGAAACCACACAAGGTAGAAGTGTGTGGATGCAGGAGAAGAACATTTCCAACGTCTCCCGTCATAAGGTACGAGATTATTTTCTTAATACTTAACTACTTATTTTCTTAATTCTTAATTTTAATTGTTAGCTAATTTCATGCACGGATAAAGCGAGATAAGTGCTGTACTTGTTGCTATGCCGCGGAGCGGGTAGTGATGAGTCAACGGGAGGCAGGTAAGCTGGGTGCACCTGCCGGCCAACAGATGAGAGAAACTCACTGTGTATTATGAGTGAGCGATAGAACCTCACATCACGTGTATTCAAAGTGCCGTGATCTTTTCGTTAAAATGGATATCTACAATATCTTGAGGATGATGAACAGAGAGAAAGAGATGTGGCGTCCTTGTTACAACTAACAGGTGACCAACTCGTGTTCCCAACTCATAGAAGTAATCCTTTTTCGCCAAGAAGTAATCTAATCGGTGAACTTTTCAGTTTCAAATGCAGTAAAATTTGGCGCTCTCGTTCGCCCTTCCTTTTCCATATCGTCTGATACTGATGATAACCTAAACTAACCTAACGAAACAAAATTCATTAATCTTAGAAATAAAGGGCTGTAATTGAAGGTATGATCAAAATTACTACAATGATACTGAAAAGGAGAAAAATGATTATAAAACTTTTTATAGAAGTGTAAAATAATTTAAATAATATTCGTTCTATAAATAAAAAGACAGCTGAACTGGACAAATGAGACCCACATGAATGTCGAACATATCACTGCCTTCTGGATAAATTAAAAACAAGTGACTGTCAAACTCATCACTGCCTTCTGAATACTACATTGAATTTCTTCTGAGGAGAATAATAGCGAGAGGAAAGAGCGTCAAGAAACCTCGGGTTCGAAACCAAGGATTAGCAATGGTGCAACAGGTTAATGACATTAACACGGTTTTGTAACGCCTGATATTTACCGAGAATGATGCATCCGGGCATTAAGCTGATAAAACTAAGTATCATCCTACAAAATTGAGTTCCATAACCTAGCTGATCAACTTAGGGAAAAATTTTGTCCCAAAGGAAGGAACATAGGATATAAGTAGGTACTTTTCACGGGTTCGGCAGCCACCACCACCACCACCACCACCACCACCACTACCACCACCCGGCCCCTGGACGAGGCCTCCACCACCCGGCATGTGCTGACAGAGAGTACGTGCTTAATCTCACATGACCTCACTAGAGCGGTTGGCTAAGAGCACGCTCTTAACCTTACATGACCTTACGCTGGCTACGTGTCCAAGCTTAACCTACAGACCCGCGTTTGACCCCAGGCTTAAGGGCGTTAACCGTAGAGACCCTGGTTCGAATCCTAAGAGTACAAGCTTTAATCTACGAGACTCAAAGTTCAACGGCGCCAGCCTTCTCTTATTATGTTACACCCCTACGAATAAAGCACACGTATTAAGCCCTATAGCCGCCATCTTGCTCCAAGTTCAGCTCCAAGCTACCTTTAGTCGCTTTCCAATGTTGCGCCCCTATGAATAAAGCATAAGTACTGAGCCTTACAGCCGCCATTTTTTCCAAGTCCCTAGGAGGTTAAGTTAGGTTAACGGGTAGTAACGTTAGGCCTGCAGTTTTATGCAGTTAGCTCGGATATCGAACTTTAAGTCTGTTAGGTTAAGCTTCCACTCTTATGTGGTTAGTCCGACAGTGGGATTCGAATCCTACCGAGCTCGATAGCTGCAGTCGCTTAAGTGCGGCCAGTATCCAGTATTCGGGAGATAGTAGGTTCGAACCCCACTGTCGGCAGCCCTGAAGATGGTTTTCTGTGGTTTACCATTTTCACAGCAGGTAAATGCTGGGGCTGTACCTTAATTAAGGCCACGGCCGCTTCCTTCCCACTCCTAGCCCTTCCCCCGTCCGATTGTCGCCATAAGACCTATGTGTGTGGGTGCGACGTAAAACAAATAGAAAAAAAGATTCGAATCCACCATCTCCGGAATGCAATCTCACATGTAAACGATATAGCTGGTCTAGTGAGTCATGTCCACAACACGAGAAGAAACAATGTTTTCATACCGTATCTCATGAACTAACAGTTCTTTACTTATCATCAACAGAATGAAAATGACTCTATTATTATTATTATTATTATTATTATTATTATTATTATTATTATTATTATTATTATTATTATTATTATTATTATTATTACTCGTATAAACGAAGCAATATACGTATTTTCAAAGCAGATATGGAAGAAGTGAAAAATAAGGAACTATATATTAAAATGACTGACAAAGTAGTAAATATTTTTAATTTCTCCATACAGTAGAACAGGAAACCAGGAAGACTATCTAAAAGGAATTCCTAAGATGTCTACGAATTTAACAAGCTGACGGACGAATTATATCCACCATCCCACTCGTTTTGATCAGAAATCCTAGGGCCACTAGATGATGACAACCTTTCTGGCATCTAGGTAAATTAGGGCAATCTAGCAAAATATCTACGTACTAATTTGTGAATGAAACGAAACTGCGCCGAGTTCAATATATATTATTTACAGAACAGATCATAACATGCTTGGCAGATAAACACTTCCTTCGTCGTACAACATCTGATTTCCACTTCAAATAACCTTAATTCCTGTCTTCCATTTCTACACTTTTCTCTTTGAATATTGTCTGTCATTCTGTATTGATATGCATAAGACTCCATCAATGTTAGTGACCGAACTACACACAACATTTCTCATTTAATATACTTGGTTTGTCCACTTTTATGAAAAGAAGTGGATTATTATTATTATTATTATTATTATTATTATTATTATTATTATTATTATTATTATTATTATATCAAATCAAATTTCCAAGGTACTAAATAGAATTTTAAAAATAATTAATTATTGGTGAATGTAATACGATGTCCACTTATTAGAATTAATATAATTATTATTGCTATTTCATACTCGGGACGAAATTAAATTGAGGGCAATATCAAATTCCATAGCTATGATACTGTACGTTGAAATTAAAGGGAATTCAATATTAATATAATTTACAATTGGATAATTTAATTGTATCTTAAACAATGTAATTTACAAAGGCCTGCTTCTACTCACATGAAAACATTTAATTTGAAATTAATTGTTTAAATTATTATAACAAATTGCATGATACTTCTGCATTTCAATGATAAAATATTCCGTAATTCGGCCTATGTTTTTCACTTGTTCATGTTAACCGTACTACTGTAGCTGAAATGTAAAATTCTGTTATTTTTGAATTGTTTCTTCTTAAACATTTTCTGAAAGATCAATTTCTTCGGTGAAAAGAATGATCTTTCATTTATTTGTTGGTAAGGATTTCGAGCGATATATTTTAGTATTTCTAACCTGATGGCGAGAATCGTTAAGGCATCATGTCTATGAGGTCTGATACCGTGGTTAGGTTAGGTTAGGTTAGGTTAGGTTAGGTTAGGTTAGGTTAGGTTAGGTTAGGTTAGGTTAGGGTAGGCGATTCAGTCCTATTGATCGAAAACAATTTCACCGTCAGAATGTTGGCCGGCAGGGTAGGAGAAGTCGTAGTATACAATTTATAGTCGTTAGCTTGCGTGCCAATAACCTACTTTAAGTTACAAACCTCTCCGCAGTGTTCCTATGAAGTGAGGCCATATGACGCTGATAATGGTGATTCGACCGTCCGATGGAGACGTTAAGCTTTGAGCAGACCCAGTGGTGTTATTATGGAGGAGTAGGCTACATGCCGACAGCGGGTTTCACCCTCTCCCCACCTCTTTATCATACCACATCCGGACACGCAGGTCACCCATGGGGGTCACAAAGAAAGGCCTGCAACAGGTTAGCCGGACATGTCCTCGGACACTCTCGGCGCTGGAATCCATGTGTGTATCTAGGTCATCATTCCACAGACTGATTCTGATCAAAGGGAGAGACACTTAGAAGTGAAGCATGTGACTGTAAAAAGAACTGAGAAATTTAAATATCTAGGGGAATGGATAGAACCTAACAGATTGGATAAAGAGGCGAGTAGGGGTAAGAATTAGAAAACTAGAATTGGCTTACAGGTTAACCCAGAACAGATAAAACAAAAGCGCAGTATCTTAAAAGGCGAAACTTAGACACTACAGCACAGTGGTAAAGGCAAAGGGTCTCTACGCTCAGAGAGCCTGACAATGAATAAAAAGGGTGAGCTTCAAGATCTCGAAAAAAAGGGTGAGGAGAATCTTAATTAAAAATTTTAGGACCACAGAAAAATGTTGATGGGGAGTGGAGGAATAGAAAAAATGATGATCTCTATAAATACACCGAAAAAATCACTGTCACCATGCGAAAGCGAAAGCTAAAATTCTATGGGCATCTAGAAGGAACGGATGCGAAACAGCTAAGAAAATATTCAAGTACATCACTGGACGGAAAGCTTCGACGCAGTGGGTAGAAGAGGTAAAAATAGATGCAATAAAAATTGGACTTACAATGAATATGATTCACAACAGAAAATAATTTAGAAGCCGAGTGGACAGCATCAAAACATTCCAGGAGAAACCACCAAAATGTAGACCCAAACTGGTCATATCTGAGAAAGAAAGGAAGATCAGAAGTAGATGAAGAGGTTCTGGGAGGAGGAGAAGAAGAAGAAGAGAACGCCTTAAGATCAATGCGGACCATAAGCGGCAAAATTCGGAAACAAGAAGAAAGAAAACTGATTCTTAGTTCTTGTTCAGAGTTAGCATTCGAAACGTCGGCAAACAGCAAGAAAACAACAACACGGTTCAACCTGGAAGAAGAACTAAATAAATCTATATAATGTAGAAGCTTCACAACTAAGTCCGTAGACAGGTTTGATACAGCTCTGCACCCTCTACTAATATTTTCATTTCTACGTAACTAAGACAACATACATCTGTTTTAATTTGTTTGTCATATTCATACCTTGGTCTACTGCTACCGTTCTTACCGCCTACTCTTCCCTAAAAAACCAACTGAACAAGTTCTGGTGTGTTAAGGGGAGTCGTGACTGAAACGTTCTTCTTCTTCTTAATCTGTTTACCCTTCAGGATTGGTTTTTACCTCGGACTCAGCGAGGGATTTCACCACTACCGCCTCAAGGGCAGTGTCATGGAGCGTGAGACTTTGGGTCGGGTATGAAACTGGGGAGAATGACCAGTACATCGCCCAGGCGGCCTCACCTGCTATGCTGAACAGGGGCCTTGCGGAGGGACGGGAATGTTGGAATGGATAGACAAGGAAGAGGGAAGGAAGCGGCCGTGGCCTTTAGGTACCATACCAGCATTTGCCTGGAAGAGAAGTGGGAAACGACGGAAACCACATCCAGGATGGATGAGGTGAGAATCGAACTCCCTCTAATCAGGTGACACCTCCCCCCCCCCCCCCCCCCGAGGCTGAGTGGACCCCGTTCCAGCCCTCGAACCACTTTTCAAATTTCGTGGCAGAGCCGGGGGTTGCTGCTAATCACACTAACCACTACACCATAGAGGTGGACCGAATTTGCAGTTTAATCTTAAAAATCCTCAATTCTTCCTCTTTCAAATCCCGTCATCACTTTTGCCCTAACGCCTTTTCTACAGCTCTGAATGTCAGATTTAACGAGTAGCGGCACGGCGTATAGAGAGTTAATGAGATGAAATGATTGACGACGTGATATATGAAAGTAGGAAGGGAGATCGTGAAATCCAGTGCCGGCACATAGCCTACACCTGTCGAGTAGCACCAAGGGGTCTGCTCAAGGCTTAACGTCCCCATCCCACGGACGAATCACCATCAACAGCGTCATATGCCCTCACTCCATATGAGCACTGCGGAGAGGTTTGGAATTTAATCCAGGCTTTTCGAATGCAATCTAGTGGTTAGAAATTGTATATCACCACCTCCCCTACCCTGCCGGCCAACATTCTGACGGTGAATTGTTTCGACCAACTGGATTCAAACCGGCTAACCACGGTGTCAGACCATATAGACTTCACGCTTTAACAATCATGACTATCAGGCAGGCTCCAAATTTCATTCATGACTCCCCTTAAGATGTGTCCTATCACCCTATCGCTTCTTCACGTCAAATTTACTCAAATCGATCTGCTCTCACCAAATCGATTCAGTATCACTTCATTCGTGATTCGATGTATCGATCTCATCTTCAACACTCTTCTGGTGGTAGAATATTAAAAATTACATGAATTCTTGTGATATAGTTGCAGAGAACGTTAGAACTCGACGCTGTTACTGCGACGGAAAGTGCTTCCACAATTAGCCGGCCTACCTTAGATATGTTTGGTGAACTGTCGTGACATATCAATGATGGATGAACTCTCAAAAGTTCTCCGGCGCAGCTCCATCAGCTACGTCGATTCGTCACCGATGGAACCAATTAGCTTCCTCCGCAGTGTAATTTTTCACTCGGATGCGACATTCCCGCTGGTAAACACGCTTCAGGCGTCGTAGTGATGAAGACGGAGATGACCTTTCAACACCTGATATAGTAAAATATTTTAGCAAACTATATCGCCACCGTGCGTGTATGGCAAAAATAACATTTATTACAGAGCTTCCAAAGTATCAGATTAATGCTAAATGCGGAACTGTTTTCGTTAAGACCATGTCAGGGAAAAATGTATTTTTTACAAAGATATCTTAGAGAGTGTTACATGTCCAAGCTTAGGTTATGTTAATTCCTAAGTCTTGCAATTTTATTATTATTATTATTATTATTATTATTATTATTATTATTATTATTATTATTATTATTATTATTATTATTATTATTATTATTATGGCAGGAGTCTTGTCTAGTCCAAATGCACTTATTTTTGCCAGTAATCTCCCATGATCCAGGCTATCAAATGCCTAACAAGGCCAAGCACAATACAGTCCATTTGACCTCCTGAACCCAAATCTGCTATACCTTGCTGGAATCCTACAAGCTGATCTTCAGTGTTATAACCTTTTCCATACCCGTATTACCTTCTATCGAACCATTTATTAATTTCACAAATATGTCTGATATAATCAGAAAGAATGCTTTCCCAAAACTTACATGCAATGCATGTCAGACTGACTCAGTCTCAGGAAAATGACAAGCGCGTAGCAACACCAACGAGAAGGAACTTCGCCATGGAGGGAAATCACATGATGTCTAAATTCTTGCAAAACGTAGGTTTCCTTCTGGTCGTATGAACTCATTTCAAGCTCAGCTCCATCAATGTAACATGCAAGACTGACATTTTTTATCACACTGTAATATTAAAATGTATTATGGATTTAACGTCCAACCATCCATTTAGTTTATATTCGGATTTATTCATGTATAATCACCTATTTATTTGAAAACCAATGAAGTAGAAAGAGACCGAATATAAATGCTCTTCTCTATAAATAAAACATGGCATTTTTATAAAAATGGGATCAGAAGATTATTTATAATTAATTGAGCATAATAAATGAAACGGAAAGTACTATAGTTTGCATTTTAAACTCAGCATTCATATATCAAATAGCTCATATAAAAATACCTCCCCAATCTATATTTCTCCACGTATACAGGATAGTAAAACGTCGTCAAGCCAATATAAAAGTGTGCAATAAAATGATCTTAATTAATTTACAAATATGTTTCACGTACGTCAACTGGGGTACTTGTCTTTTTGTCAGTCCGATATTGTAAAAGGTTATGAATATAAACAACATGAGAGACACTTATCAGATTCAATGGAGAAAGAGGTAATTGATATATTATGAAGGATCTTGTGTTGTAAAAGTGCAACATGTTTCAAGGGAGGCAACTTACCAGTGTTCTCTCTTAAAAAATGCAATCATCACTGGTCTGTATTTAGGGACAGTCACCCACGTGGCAGATTCCCTGTACTTGTTGTATACCTAGACTTTTCTCAAATAACTGCAAAGAATTAGTAAATATAGGCTATTGAACTACTTAAAAAAACCTACAATCCATTTTTCAGTCAATGACCGGGTCAGTGATGGGATGAATGAAGCCCCCATCTAGCGGCGAGGATAGGAATTGTGCCGGCTGCCGACGCCTGTCGCACTTCTCTGAGGCAATGATTAATGAATGACAGATGAAATGAAATGATAGTGGAGAATATTGTTGGAATGAAAGATGATAGGGAAAACCGCAGTACCCGGAGAAAAGCCTGTCCCGCCTCCGCTTTGCCCAGCACAAATCCCACATAGAATGACCGGGATTTGAACCACGTTATCCAGCAGTGAGAGGCCAGAGCGCTGCCGTCTAAGCTACGGAGGTTCTCTATTGAACAACTCCGTTGGTAAATTATTCCAATGCATAACTCCTGTTGCTGTAAACGAATATTTACCGAATTTGTCCTCTTGAATTCGACTTTTATCTCCGTGTTGTGATCTGTCCTACTTTTAAAAACACTGGTCTGAGTTATTCGTCTACTAATGTCATTCCACCTCATCTCTCCACTGACAGTTCGGAACATACCACTTAGTCGAGCAGCTCCTCTCTTTTTTTTTTATATAATCCGCTTTATGTCGCACCAACACACAGAGATCTTATGGCGACGATGGGGCAGGGTAGGGCTGGGAGTGGGAAGGAAGTGGCCGTAGCCTTAATTAAGGTACAGCACTTGCCTGGTTTGAAAATGGGAAACCACGAAAAACCCACTATCTCCCGAATGCAAGCTGATAACGATGTGACCCAAACCGCACAGTCACTTGCTCGGTGAAGATGATTTTAGGTATGTATGGTTACTCTAGTTCGGGAAATGGGTGTTCGCACTCGTCTTAACACACTTCTTCTCAAAAATAAAAAAGCTGAGAAATCAGCATCAAACACAAACACAAGGTTGATTTTAGTCGGTGAACTTGCTTGGAGGTCTGTATTCAAACCCCTCCACTGGTGACGTTTTATTCTTCGACTGCTGTTATCATGCCGGTGTTAGAGCACGTACAGATTTAGCAACCCGCCTCACAAAGCCCATTTGAATTCGCCCGTGAAGCGATTTGATTGGCTAACTTCAGCAGCTGGTAAAATGACGACGGTGTGAGATACCAAGTTATTTCCTTCAAATCAGTTATCAGTATGACCAACCTTTTAACGCTGATATAACCGGTTCACGTTATTTCCGACAACCCATTATAGCTATGCCTCTGGAATAATCATTCAAATGTTAGTGTTTGAGTTTCCTGAGCTTCAATAATATTACAGTTCGCATATTCAACATTGTATTTTAACGTCCTTCTTTCAATGTCAACTCCTTGTCCTTTCCTATCCCATCGTCGCCGTAAGACCTATCTGTGTCGGTGCGACGAAAAGCTCCTAGCAAAAAAAAAAATTAATATTCTCCCTTACTCAGTACGAGTTGTAACCGCGAAACAGTACTGACGGTATATGTTTCTCGTCCGTTCATTTGTCATAGATATGCATCTTACGCGTTATTATGTTCTTGTTATTAGATTTTGTCCGCCTCTGTGGTGTAGTGGTTAATGTGATTAGCTGCCATCTCCGGAGGCCCGGGTTCGATTCCCGGCTCTGCCACGAAATTTGAAAAGTGGTACGAAGGCTGGAACGGGGTCCACCTAGCCTCGGGAGGTCAACTGAGTAGAGGTGGGTTTGATTCCCACCTCAGCCATCCTGGAAGTGGTTTTCCGTGGTTTCCCACTTCTACTCCAGGCAAATGCCGGGATGGTACCTAACTGAAGGCCACGACCGTTTCCTTCCCTCTTCCTTGCCTGTCCTTTCCAATCTTCCCATCCCTCCACAAGGCCCCTGTTCAGCATAGCTGGTGAGACAGCCTGGGCGAGGTACTGGTCATTCTCCCCAGTTGTATCCCCCGACCCAAAGTCTGGCGCTTCATGACACTGCCCTTGAGGCGGTTGAGGTGGGATCCCACGCTGAATCCGAGGGAAAAACCTACCCTGGAGGGTAAACAGGTTAAGAAAGAAAGAAAGAAAGAAAGAAAGAAAGATATTAGGTTTTGTATATTCATTGATTCGTTTAATTACAGTGGCAGTTAGTTACAGCCAAAGGGACCTCTAGTTCTACTTGTAATTAATTTTTAAAAAGTACGTTTCTTTAATTTTTTTTAAAAAAACTTTTGCTGGTAGCTTTACGTCCCACCGACATAGATAGGTCGTATGGCGACGATGGGATAGGAAACGCCTAGGAGTCGGAAGGAAGTGGCCGTGGCCTTAATTAAGGTACAGTCCCAGCATTTGCCTTGTGAAAAAATGGGAAATCACGGAAAACCATCTTCACGGCTACCGACAGTGGGATTCGAACCCAGTATCTCCCGGATGCAAGCTCACAGCCGCGCGCCCTTAAACGCAAGGGCCAACTAGTCCGGTTCTTTAATTCTACTTAAATGTTCAGACACTTTCAAAATCTACCGATATCGGCTGAGATCGAACCCTTTAACTTGAGAATGGAACGGCAACGTCTATCCCACCGATAACAGACGTTTGTTTCAATGTCTTTCGACCGAATCCTCTAATATATTTCCACATCTGACTCCAGGAATTAATTAATTACGAGTATTGAAAGAAGTCCTCGCGTTAATAAATAACTTCCATGGCAATTAGGAGAGCTGGAATCTCACCCTCTAATGCAGCACTTAGCGATGAGGTTAGGAGTCGACGGGAGACTTTGGCACATAAGCCATTATCTCTAACACAAACCCAATAACCCATTACGGTACAGTGTGTTTGTTGAGAATTACACCCTACCGTGGTGAGCTAAGAAACACACTAGTCTACAAGCAGGATAAATAAATTAGGGCCTCAATATAGTTGAAAATATCCTAATAGTCGCGGCCACCAAATGAGGTGGGGTCAGAGAATTTTCGCTATTGCCAATGTTATGTAGCTACTGGAGAAGAAATATCTAACTGAACACATCATATCGGAGTGCGAGGCAATTTGTTCTCTACTACGCTCCTGATGTTACATCCCACAATGTTGCAAAACAAATTACACTACAAGCTTCAGAAAAGGCTACCTATTTCAGCGGTATAACTATATTCGATATAAACCAATTAACATAATTATCTATATAAATGAAGTTCTAGGGATCCGCTGTCTGTAATTTCGTTTGTTTTGCCAATTTTTCAGATATTTATTCGATTTATGTCAAATCAAGTCCGTATCAGTGGTTTTAGCTTTCGTGCCTGTTTGTCGGTCTGTTCCACCATCATGGCGTTCGACTCGTTGGCTGAATGGTCAGCGTACAGGCATTCGATTCAGAGAATCCCGGGTTCGATTCCCGGCCGGGTCGGGGATTTTAACCTTCGTTGGTTAAATCCAATGGCCCGGGGTAACTGGGTGTTTGTGCGGTCCCCAACATCCCTGCAACTCACACACGACACTTAACACTATCCTCCACCACAATAACACTCAGTTACCAACACATGGCAGATGCCGCCCACCCTCATCGGAGGGTCTGCTTTACAAGGGCTGCATTCGGCTAGAAATAGCCACACGAAATTACTATTTACCTTCACGACGAAACGGCTTAATAGATCTCAACCAAACTTCACGTATAGAGTATAATGATCCAGGGGAGGGTTTAGATATGCACATGATTTGAAAATCACTGAACACAATGGGGGTTTGTAGGGAAGACGCAACAGTTTTATTCCATTTTCTCTTATACTATTGATTTTCTGTAAAGTCTGTGGACTACATGCTAAACATCCCTTATACGTTACGTTCCTTTGTTATGTACATTATTTCGCTTGGTCACTGCGCACTTTTTCCATTGAGGGAGTATTCCAGACTACCATTCCAGACTGTTCAAATGTATTACTTTTAGGACCCGGAAAATATCAAAATGTGGAGACAATTTTCAGGACGTTTCAGACCTACCAACCTAAATCTCACAGCCGAGCTCGAAAGATTCTGCATCTCCTCTTGGGACTGTTATCTAGGATGGTTTACTTGAAAGAGTGTTATGTTCTAACTGGGAATCTATAACTATGAAACATAAAGTAAGTCAGGTAGTTACAATAAGAAGGACAGTAAGATGGTTCAGAGGATAATGTTCCACTAATATATTCTTCATCCACTTATCATTCTCCCGCAGGAACGAGGTCCGCTCTTCTTAATAAGTTTACCGTCCGGGGTTGGTTTTTTTTCCATGGACTCAGCGAGGGATCCCACAACTACCGCCTCAAGGACAGTGTTCTGGACCGTGAGACTTGGGGTCGGGGGATACAACTGGGAAGGAGGACCAGCACTTCGCCAAGGCAGGCCTACCTGCTAAGCCGAACAGGGGTCTTGTTGGTGGATGTGAAGACTGAAAGGGATAGACCAGGAAGAAAGAAGGAAGCGGCCGTGGAGTTAAGTTAGGTACCATCCTGGCATTTGCCTGGAGGAGATGTGCGGAACCACGGAAAACCACTTCGAGGATGGCTGAGGTGGGAATCGAAACCCCTCTACTCAGTTGACCTTCCGAGGCTGGGCGGACCCCGTTTCAGCTCTCGTATCACTTTTCAAATTTCGTGGCAGAGTCGCGAATCGAGCCCGGGTCTCTGGGGTTGGCAGCTACGGACCAAATCTTTAATAATGAAGTTTTTTTCTTACAAGTTGCTTTACGTCGAACCAGCACAGATAGGTCTTATTACGACGAAGGCTTAGGTAAGGGCTAGGACTGGGACCCCGGCCTTAATTAAGCTTCAGCCAAAGCCTGGTGTGAAAAAACGGAAACCACGCAAAAACATGTTTAGGGCTGCCGGCATTGGGGATTCGAACCCACTATCTCCCGAATGCAAACTCACGGCTGCGCGCCCCTAACCACACGACCAACTCACTGGGTAATAATGAAGTTTTGAATTTAAGAATACTTTAACGTTCGACTATAGTAAGTGGTACTATTGTTCGTCACTAGATGACTGGCTCACTGTGCGATAGCCTTCCGAGCTCCATGATTCTTGTTCTGTCGTGTGAGCGTGCGAAGTAAATAACATGGTCATCAGATGGATCAGGGACGAATGCGGTAGAAAAAATAAAATGAAATGATAAAATAAAATAAAGTGCAACGAAGGACTAAAAGGATAGAGGAATACAATAAACATGAAGATAGAAAGAAAAGTGTGTCGCAGAAAAAAAAAGAAGAATAGATGTGAGTAAGTGAAGCGGCCTCCCGCTTTATTTAAGTTCAACTTCCGTATATTTTTTAATAAAGTTTAATTATTAAATTATTATTACTACTTTTTGTAGAATTTGCTTTACGTCGTACAGTCACAGTGGCAATGATGGGATAGAACAGGCTAGGCATGGGAATGAAGCGGCCTTGGCCTTAATTAAGGTACAGCCCCAGCCTGGTGTGAAAATGGGAAACCACGGAAAACCATCTTGAGGGCTGTCGACAGTGAGGTCGAACCCACCATCTCCCGGATGCAAGCTCACAACTGCGCGCCCAAAACCGCACGGCCAACTCGTTCTAAACTTTAACAGTCAAATTAGATTATTCCATTCGGTAAAATGAAATGAAATGGCGTATGGCTTTTAGTGCCGGGAGTGGCCGAGGACAAGTTCGGCTCGCCAGATGCAGGTCTTTTGACTTGACACCCGGAGGCGACCTGCGCGTCGTGATGGGGATGAAATGATGATGAAGACGACACATACACCCAGCCAGCGAAATTAACCAATTATTGTTAAAATTCTCGACCCTGCCAGGAATCGAACCCGGGACCAAAGTGATCAAAGGCCAGCACGCTAACATTCTATTCGGTAATGCTGCTAAACTGTTTCTACTTTCAGGCTAAATCCGTCATGTTAGCTCTTACGAATATCGCACTATAAAATGGCAACACAATCTGAACTGTCGGATTCAACTGAGACGCTGTCGTCGTAAATGAGAGCTTATTAAAAAACCCTTTTAAAATAATACAAAATTTCCAGACGAATAACTTTGAGAATGATACTGTTATCACAGCAGCTAAACACCGAGAATTAGAACTGGAATTAGAGAGGGAGTGATAAATAGTTAGTCATTTTTCATTTCACACCCGCATACTTTCAGTTAAATCCTATCTATCACACCAGTTTGAACAAAATGTTCGCTCAGACGCAATGCGAAGTGGATATTCCGCCGTACACAAGAGAACGGCCCGGCCGGATAATTTACGGTCCACAAGTCTCAGACCGCTAAGCCCACTCCCTTTCGCAAGCTCACCTAGGATAAAAAGTATCAGCACAAGCTTACAACCCATCAGCAGCATACAATATCATCACACGCTGCGGTATACCGCACAATATCCCTACAAACAGATACACTTCGCCATAATATACTCACTCGTTTGCAGGCAGCTTAGAAAAAGAAAGAAGCAGTGCCATTGCATAAGATGTGGAGCGAGTTAAGGCTTGCCATTGCTTTATTTTTAAAAGTATGAAACGACTCTGCACTAGACAGTTATTATTGTTATTATTATTATTATTATTATTATTATTATTATTATTATTATTATTATTTATAATGACGATGATGCTTGTTGCTTAAAGGGGCCTAACATCTAGGTCATCGGCTCGTTGTTGTTTGAGTCATTAGTCTATAGACTGGTTTGATGCAGCGCTCCATGCCACCCTATCCTGTGCTAACCTTTTCATTTCGACGTAACTACTGCATCCTACAACTGCTCTAATCTGCTTGTCATATTCATACCTTGGTCTACCCCTACCGTACTTACCGCTTACACTTCCTTCAAAAACCAACTGAACAAGTCCTGGGTGTCTTAAGATGTGTCTGATCATTCTATCTCTTCTTCTCGTCAAATTTAGCCAAATCGATCTCCTCTCACCGATTCGATTCAGCATCCCTTCATTCGTGATTCGCTCTATCCATCTCGCCTTCAAAATTCTTCTGTAACACCACATTTCAAAAGCTTCTATTCGCTTACTTTCTGAGCTAGTCTTCGTCCATGTTTCACTTCCATACAATGCCACGCTCCAGATGAAAGTCTTCAGAAATATCTTTCTAATTCCGATATCAATGTTTGAACTGAGCAAATTTCTTTTCTTAAGAAAGGTCTTCCTTGCTTGTGCTAGTCTGCATTTTATGTCCTCCTTATTTCTGCCATCGTTAGTTATTTTACTACCCAAGTAACAATATTCATCTACTTCCTTTAAGGCTTAATTTCCTAATCTAATATTTCCTGCATCCACTGCACTCCATTACTTTTGTTTTGGACTTATTTATTTTCATCTTGTACTCCTTACCCAAGACTTCGTCCATACCATTCAGCAGCTTCTGGAGATCTTCTGCAGTCTCAGATAAAGTAACAATATCATCGGCAAATCGCATGGTCTTCGTTTGCAAATTCCTGTTTGATTTCCTTTACTGAACGATGCAAAATGTGTGACACGATGTTCAGTCCCGGTTTACTCTTGCGCAGCTCGTGTCAACTCAGAGTGAAATAACTCCTGAGACAGTTTGCTCCGCGCTGTTGATGAACGAGAGCAGCTGAACGAGCATGGAGGGGAAGCGCATGACGTAATACGTACTGAAGGCCAATGGGAATGCACGTTTTTCTCACTCCACATGACGAATTTGTGAATGTCAGAATGGCACGAAATGTAATGACAATTTAAAATTATATAAATTCATCCACTGACCAGAATTAAAAATTTGATAAATATAAAAATTCAGCGGATGCAACTCACAATATTAAAAAAATACAAAATCAATCCACTGACTAGAATTTTAAAAAGACGGCGGTGAACAGTGAGTATGAAGTTAAAACAATGGTATATACTTACCAAGGGGCTGTTTCCAAAGCACACGTTTTTGGATTTTTTTAATTTATAATAAAATGGCCCCCGCCTATTGTTAAGTCTTCAAAAAAAATCTTGGTGGTGATACTTGCAACCATTTAGAGTATACAGTATGTTTGATTTTTGTAGTTGCGGCTTAAGCGCGACATCAAAAACACTAAAAATGCACGACTGTTAGGAGTTACAGAAATGCAGAATTACAAAGGGTCAGGATAATATTGCCGAGTCGTAATATCGCTTCTTGCGCCGCACAAGCAGAACAAACAGTTACGCATGGGGCTGCGTTGGCAAGTGTCGAGTCATTGCTGGAGTGCATCGAGGGCCAGGATGATGCTATTATCACCGAAAAACTTGTTTTGAGAAATTTGAGAAGCGAAATAAAGAAAAAGTGTTTCTCGGCACAAAATCAGGAAAGTTAGGTAGTCTGAATATTTTTCTTTGTTTTATCAGTTTCAACGAAATGTGCTGTTTAATTTTCTATATACTGATTTTGCTAAGTGCTAGTTTTACTGCAACGTATTGGGTTAGTTAATAAAAAACAATACAGTAGTATCATTTATTATCATTTTAACTTTACTTTCAGAACGCGTGTTTTATTTTTAACGTTTTGCGGATTAACTGCGATTTTACTTATCCGGGAAGCCTTAACCCTACATTATCCCGGTTAATTGAGAGTTGAGAGTACATTAGCCACAAAAAGTATTCGTACACCAACATCTTAATGTATACCTTGTATATTAAGCACCATGAAGTAATATAAACACATCCAGTGAGACATATGCATAAAGAAAAGACACCTAGCTGTACATTTGCTATGCGATTTACAACGCTCAACATAATAAACAAATAAACTGGTCGTTTAACAAAACAAAAAGTATTCGTACACTACTAGATAATTCAAACACTTTCCGAAGTTTTTATTCCAACACAGTCTTAATACATTGTATGCATCCCTTTAGCTTTGATGATCTGTTCCAGACGTCTTGGCATTGAGTTAACTAAACGTTTGGTGTACGCTTCAAATATGTTGGACCGTGCATCTGAGGGTATCTTCTTAAGGTGTTCTTTACTAGTAGGATGGCGTTTTTGCACTTCTTTGCCTAGATGGTCCCACAGGTTCTCTATGGGATTGAGGCCTGGACTCTGCGGTGGAGTGGGAAGTCTCCTTGGGGCGTTGTACAACAACCATTCACTGGTTATCTTGGCACAATGCTTAGGATCATTGTCCCGTTGGAAGCGGAAGACTCCTTCCAGATGAAGCTTGTGTGCACTGCTGCTTAAATTACGGCGCAACACATCTATGTACATCCTGGCATCCATAATACCATCAATAAATGCCAGGTTTCCCACTCCATTCGCAGCCATGCAGCCCCAAACCTTAACACTCGCTTCTCCATGTTTTACCATGGGGATTACGTATTGAGATTCACGTTCGGTGATTGGCTGCCGCCATATCTTCCTGTTCCTACCAGTTCCAAACTGTGTAAACTTCGCTTCATCAGAAAAGATAATGGTGTTCCAAAAGTCCATTGCCTTTTCATAATACTCTTTCGCGAACTGTCGGCGCATCTGCCTATTTCTTTCACTTATAAATGGCTTCTTTCGTGGACATCTACTGCGTAGGTTTGCACTGTGCAATACATTCCTTACAGTCTGCACACTCACCTTTTTGCTGAGCCTTGAAGCGAGTTCTGTAGCACTTCGGAACGGTTCCTTCGTGCCGAAGGCACAATATTGCGTCGCTCCCGTATTGTCAGCACCTTTGGACGACCAGATCTGGGTTTGTTTTCCGTTTGCCCGCTGTACTTAACTACTGAAATCACCGTAGTAAAGCTAATGCCGAGTTGTTTTCCAGTCTGACGATAACTTTTACCTTGCTTACACAGTAACACTATATTATCTCGTGGACTCAATGAAGGTTCCGTCTTCTTTCGCCCCATACTAAATAACCTTACGGCAACGACAGCACAGTGATGACTGAAGAGATAACAACCCCACCAGCAGGCACAACTGTGGTGACAACTGATTTAACTAATCACAAAGACAGTGCACGAATACTTTCTTGGCGGTACGATCTGCAGTTTGTATATGTAGTATCGTGCCGATCATGTCACATTTTAAAACGATCTGTATGTTCACCGTGTAGCCTATATCTGATGTCTGTCGTTATGCCGTTTATAAATCTGACTTCAGCTCGTAAGTCGTAATGATGTTCTATCACTTTCAATACGTGTAAGAATACTTTCTGTGGCCACTGTATATTTTGATTTAAACTATTAACATTTGCAAAAAATTATGTCCATATAATTAATTGGTACACACTTCTTTTTTTTTTTTACAAGTTACTTTACGTCGCACCGACACAAATAAATCTTTTGGCGACGATGTGATAGGAAAGGGCCAGGAGTGCAAAGGAAGCGTTCGTGGCCTACATTAAAGTACAGCCCCAGCATCTGCCTGGTGTGAAAATGGGAAACTACGGAAAACTATCTTCAGGGTTGCCGACAGTGGGGTTCGAACCCACTATCTACCGAATACTGTATACTGGCCGCACTTAAGCGACTGCAGTATCGAGCTCGGTACTTCTTTAATAATAATAATAATAATAATAATAATAATAATAATAATAATAATAATAATAATAATAATAATAATATTCTTATTCTTCTTAATCTGTTTATCCTCCAGGTTCGGTTTTTCCCTCGGACTCGGCGAAGGATCCCACCTCTACCGCCTCAAGGGCAGTGTCCTGGAGCTTCAGACTTTGGGTCGGGGATACAACTGGGGAGAATGGCCAGTACCTCGTCCAGGCGGCCTCACCTGCTATGCTGAACAGGGGCCTTGTAGAGGGATGGGAAGATTGGATGGGACAGGCAAGGAAGGAGGAAGGAAGCGGCTGTGGCCTTAAGTTAGGTACCATCCCGGCATTTGCCTGGAGGAGAAGTGGGAAACCACGGAAAACCACTTCTAGGATGGCTGAGGTGGGAATCGAATCCACCTTTACTCAGTTGACCTTCCGATGCTGAGAGAACCCCGTTCAAGCCCTCTTACCACTTTTCAGATTTTCGTGGCAGAGCCCAGAATTGAACCCGGGCCTAGACTACATTTACGAAATAAAAACCATACGCCTCAAACCAGTATCGACCCCCTCGACCTCCTGCATGCTAACCCAAAACTCTGTCCACTGCACCAACTGTACAGCACGACTATTATGTGCTGACAGGGGTAGTTACCCTACATGTGGTTACAGAGTTGCCAGATTGCCACTCTTCAGCGTCCTTTTTCTGCCGGATATACTCGCAGGACGAACTTTTATGAGAGACATTTTTTATTGCTGGCATGTGAGGAGTCGCGCTGCGACTCCCGAGTGCGTGAATTTCGGTTTATTCTGTACCAACCATCCCAGTCCAATCGCGAGCTTGATGAATTAATAATTTCCGCTAGTATGTGTCCTAGATTCTATCATGAATGTGTTTGCTCTCTGTGATTACACGCTGTACGACTAGAAAAAATTATATTCCATGTTTGTCTAATTGAAAAGGTTTTTCCCCGGCACCAACGGTAGACTAGTTTGAAGAGCAGTATATTTTCTCTGCTTTACGCTCTGTTTCTCGTCGGTGAACAAGATAGTAATATTAAAAATGTATCCGGCTTCCATGTGGCCTCATTTTGTAGCATACAGATACCTGAATACAATGACACAGCTCGCGCCATGTGTACGAGACGATGGAAGGCTTATTCTCCTTCCAACTTCAAACAGCAAGCTCATAGATGAGCTCATGCTTGCTAATCAGAAGCAGGCGCCACACTCTGAAAGTGTTCCACAAAATAATAATGAACAATTGAATTCCCCGTCGTGTTCGTGAGTTCTTCGTCAAATGCTTGTATGCGTTCTTTATTGTCGGCTGGACTCAGCGCACAGCAAGGCTTGTTCCCCAACGTGCGCTCCACTCGGACCGCGTGTTCATTGTGACACCCAATTATTGTGGACCGCTAATGCACAGGGTGGACCAAGTAGGCTGACACTGTATAATATCACAAAACCTAAACGGTGTACAAATAACTGTCTGAAATAAAAGTTGCTTAATATTAAGGGGGAATGAACATGCTATTTGTCATGTTTTATTTGGGGAAAGTTTAGATGGTCAGTTGAGGGTCACGCGACGTTTTTAAAGGGAAACCAACAAACAACCTGTGACAATAAAGTTCGGTGAATGAAGTCAGGACGGTCGATCCGGTAACAGTGGCGACAAGCAACGCTGCACCTGCACAGCAGCAGGTTTTGACCACCTGCTCCCAACGTTGTTCGGTTGAGCATCGTGTGTGTGCCGTGTAAGACTTGTTTGACACAGTGCATGTTTAGTGCATTGGTTCTGAACTCCGAACAGGAACATGAACGACCAAAAGATCAATGTACAGCTTTGTTTTAAGCTTGGCAAGACACCGAAAAAAACATGCGATGCAAGTACTTGTTTATGAAGATCACGCACTGTCCTTGAAGTGTGTGTACGAGTGTTTGGCCCGTTTTCGAGGAGGCAGGGAAGTGTTTATGACAAAGAGGGTTGTGCAACTTGAACATCCCCCATACTCGTCAGATCTCAATCCTCCAGACTTCTTCCTATTCCCACGACTCAAACTCGCTTTGAAAGGAAAGAAATTTGACGATATTCCTGGCATCCAAGGAAACGTGGCGTGGCTTTTGAACACCATCCCAAAGGAAGCCTTCTTGCAAAGTTTCCAGGAAATGTATCGCCGATCTCAGCAGTGCATAGTTATGGGAGGGGACTATTTCGAAGGACATTAAGGTAACTGTCGTGCATTGTTCATCTATGTTGATAGTACAGGACTATTCACCGAACTTTATTGTCACAGGTTGTATTTTAACCTAAGCAATGCCAAGCTAAATTTTACAGATCGCCAAGGGACCGATTTTCGTAGCTGTAGCTGGCTTCGCACATGCGCATGAGTACTTTTATTTGCCCAGCATCTAGCAAACAGTACGTTCACGTGAGTGGCTTTCGTGAATTACCTCAATACGGCAGTTACAAAAAATAGGGGAACATGTTCTGTAACATCTGGTATGTTAACGTTAATTTGGTAGATGGGGTTCAATGTTCGTACAGCGTACTTTGAGATCTCAGCTACTCAGTGTATGTCAAATCGAAGTTAATACTCCAACTGTAGGCGTAGCCATGCATTAAACTGTCAGGTCACCCCTCAAACAAAGTGAATAGCGGTGCGTCTGTGTGTCGTTGTTTCATACACAGACTACTGCGGTCATTTGAGCGCGCTGTACGTCAACCAGCACATCCTATGATACATCTTAACGAGGTTCAAGTCGCAAGGGCCGTCACTTTGATCCAGAAAGGATGGACTTTTCGTCATGTTGCTGTAGATCTCAATGTCCCTCCGTCAGTTATTCAACGCTTGTGGAATCTCTACAATGAGACAGGCCAGTTCACAAGGAGGGCTGGACAAGGTCGTGGACGCATGACAACCCCACAGAAGGAACGTTGTCTGACAATCTGTGCGTTGCGGCGTCGTTCAGCAACTGCCAGGGAACTGCAACAAGACCTCAGGAGAGACACTGGAGTCACGGCGTCTGACCAGACAGTAAGGAATATGTCAATAGAAGTGTCCTTACGACTCAGACGTCCTGTTCGAGTGCCCCGTTTAACGCAGCAACATGGCGCAGCTCGCCTTCTGTTTGCCCGTACATACGACAACTGGCAACTTCTCCAATGGAGACCTGTGTTGTTCACAGACGAGTCCAGATTACCCCTGACACAGCGTGATGGACGTCAATGTGTATGGAGACGCCGTAGTGAGCAGAACATGCCAAATGTTGTCCAGGAAGGCGACCGATTCGGACAAGGATCTGGGATGGTGTGGGGTGGCATCAGAATTGATGGCCGTACGGATCTTGTCGTCGTCCGTGGTAATCTTACCGCTGCGGGGTACACCGAGCAGATACTGCTACAGCATGTGTTGGTTGCTACAGACGGTGTTGGCCCTGAATTCGTACTTTTGCACGAAAATGCAAAGGCTCATGTAGCGTGCATCATCAGAGCTGTCTTTCGAGAACCGGATATTCAAGAGATGGAATGGCCAGCAGTAAGTCCTGACCTTAATCCCACCGAGCATGTGTTGGATAGGCTTGACAGAAGTGTTCGTGGGCGTCCTGTTCCACCACAGACTCTCCAAGACCTCGAACAGGCTCTCATTGTAGAATATTACCTGATACCGCAACCTGACCTCCGTTGACTTATACGGAGCATGCCACGTAGGTGCCAAGCTGTGATAAATGCTCGTGGAGGACATACACCATACTGAAGCTCTCCAACTGTGATGAAAATCCACCCTGGAGGACTGTTGTCACTTTGTTTTCACCCCTAATTGGACATTTCCGTTTGTGTTTTAATACTTCAGCGGTAAAGAATAAAGGTTTCTTTGGTAATACACCTGGATGTGAGGTATTGTTTTGTGCAGCATGGTATACGTTCAAAAACATGTTCCCCCCTAATTTTTTGACTGTGTATTTCTTAATTTTTTCTGTGTTTGTTAATTATCAGGGAATTATCAAAGTAGTAGAACACTGACTGAGGTACAAAAATACACTTCTCTGAAAGACAACAGTTGGCGGGAAATAAAAGAAATTCTGGAAAGGTAGGTCATTTCATGTATCATTTATTACTCTTACATACATTTTTAACCTACATTCTATAATTTGCGTACTTCATATTCACTTTTAGCAGGCGAGGTGGCCATGCGGTTAGGGGTGCGTAGCTTTGACGCTTGCATCCGGGAGATAGTGGGTTCGAACCCCACTGGCGGCAGCCCTGAAGATGGTTTTCCGTGGTTTCCCATTTTCACACCAGGCAACTGCTGGGGCTGTACCTCAATGAATGCCGCGGCCGCTTACTTCCCATTCCTAGGCCTTTCCTATCCGATCGTCGCCGTAAGACGTATCCATGTCGATGCAACGTAAAGCCAATTCTAAAAATAATAGTCATTGTTTATTAATAGAGAGAAGCTCACGAAACTGTTTCTGATTTAGACGAAAATAATTTGTAATTCATCATTTTTTCATACAATTCTAGAATAAATGATGGGATTCACCATGAATTATTCTCCTTCCAATTTCTTTCTCTTTCTGCATCTTCCACGACAGGGTCAAAGAACAAAGCTTCCTCTTCAATTAGTCCACCATCCTTAAAGGGCTGCCTATCATAGTTTAGCCTACCTTTTTATTCGCGACATAGTACAACACAGCTTGGCCTTAACCCTATATGAATATGAAAATCCACAGCCTGTTTCCAGTCAATCGTCCGGGTCAGGAATAGAATGAACGTACCCCCCTCTAGCGGCGAGAATAGGAAATATGCCGGCTGCCGAAGCCTGTCGCACTCCTCTGGGGCAATGATAAATAACTGAGAGATTTAATGAAATGTTAATGGAGAGTGTTGATGGAATGAAATATGACAGGGAAAACCGGAGTACACGGAGAATGACCTGTCCTGCCTCCGCTTTCTCCAGCACAAATCTCACGCTTAACCCTATACATCATTATAAATTGGATACAAAACTGTATCATAGGACCTATGGAGACAAGGAAGTATTTAAGCCATCAAAATGAACATTAAATGCATTTTTATGTAGGGATACGTAAATAAAGGGTACAGATTTCTGCACATGGTTATGAGGGTGTTTAGGGGGTGTAGTAAGGATGTAAAGGAGAGGGCATATAAGTCTCTGGTAAGACCCCAACTAGAGTATGGTTCCAGTGTATGGGACCCTCACCAGGATTACCTGATTCAAGAACTGGAAAAAATCCAAAGAAAAGCAGCTCGATTTGTTCTGGGTGATTTCCGACAAAAGAGTAGCGTTACAAAAATGTTGCAAAGTTTGGGCTGGGTAGAACTGAGAGAAAGAAGGAGAGCTGCTCGACTAAGTGGTATGTTCCGAGCTGTCAGCGGAGAGATGGCGCGGAATGTCATTAGTAGACAAATAAGTTTGAGTGGCGTTTATAAAAGTAGGAAAGATCACAATATGAAGATAAAGTTGGAATTCAAGAGGACAAACTGGGGTAAATATTCATTTATAGGAAGGGGAGTTAGGGGTTGGAATAACTTACCAAGGGAGATGTTCAATAAATTTCCAATTTCTTTGAAATCTTTTAGGAAAAGGCTAGGAAAACAACAGACAGGTAATCTGCCACCTGGGCGACTGCCCTAAATGCAGATCAGTATTGATTGATACTTAGTGAAAATATACATTGCTGCAGTACGGTACAATAAAGATCATTTTTCTTTACATACTGGCATAGGAAAATGAACACAAAGAACATTGTTCTGATGGACAGCATATGCATGTGTGGCTGGAAGGCGTGGCCAGTCTTAAGGAGAATAATGGATAGGAAGAACATTGCGGGATTCGAGATATTGCTCGCGCACCGTCGATGTAGCTTTTGGCTTCTCCAGTGTTAAAGTTATCGAAAAACTATAGAGGTACAGAAAATTATGTTTTGTTGATCGACAGTGGGCCATGTTTGTAATTAACAAGAACTCCCAAGTCTCCCCTGTCCTCCAACGCAGTTTGTCTCATTAAAATACGATATGAGTCGCTGGCAGACATGGCGTTACGGACAGCAGCCTGAGTAACGTCAGATCAATGCAAGGAAGATAATTAAATGCGATAGCGTGCAGAACATCAACTGTCAATTTGATGCTGCCAATACCAACGATAAATGTTTTGTTCGTTCGTTCGAAAATCGATACCTCAGCAACAGACAAAATATCTCCTTGTGGTTAGTATGAAATATCATGGTGCCAGTTGCAGATTAGTAGTAGAACATTTTGGAGGAACGTACCGTACTGAACAATAGTTTCTTTGAACTATCCCTAATTCAAATGGTTTACAAGAAAATATCTAGCCATCTACCACCTCCTTCAGAGTTCGCAATCTGACTGGAGAGAAACCATGATTTACATTCAATCTTCACTAGTTTTTGAATGAGAAAACATTTTCCAGTCAGTCGAAAAATTGTGTAGATTATTGTTGCTGAGTTTTTAAGAATACCATAATGACACGTTTCACCAAGACAGCCACTCCGCAACAGCCTCCTGTTCTAATGAATCATGGCTGGAATAAATTATCTGACAGACACTGTGGAAACATTTTTCAAACAGAGAAAGGTTCTTCGGGAGCAATAGAATACTCCCTGTTACAAAATTTTCATTTGGTTTTATAGAAATTGTGTCCCGCGGAAGCTAGTGACATGCTGTAGGAATTTCGCGCCGGGAGTGGCTCGGACGGTTGAGGCGGTGGCCTTCTGACCCCAACTTGGCAGGTTCGATCCTGGCTCAGATGGTGGTGGTGATTATTGTTTTAAGAGGAAGTACTACTAGGCAACCATCCTCTATATAACACTAATCAGAGGGAAAATATGGAAGGGGTCCGACACTTCGAAAAAAGAAGATATCGGCCAAAGGAAGACAAGGGCTACGATGGGCGTGAAAATGAAGGAATCCCTAGCCCTCGCGAACCTAATAGCGTCGGTGTCGGAAAAGAACAAGAGTTGACCAAGAGAGGTCAGGTAGGATAGGTGAAAGTGAGGAGTCTGGCACAAGTAAGTGGAAGCAATGCCAGGACTCAGCTAAGGGCCCCGTGGTCGCCAACCCACACTCCAAAGTTCAGAGCCCCTAGGGCCCCTTTTAGTCGCCTCTTACGACAGGCAGGGGTTACCGTGGGTGTTATGCTACAGCCCCCACCCACAGGGGGGTCCTGGCTCAGATCGGTGGTATTTGAAGGTGCTCAAATAGGACAGCCTCGTGTCGGTAGATTTACTGGCACGTAAACGAACGCCTGCGGGTCAAAAGTCCAGGAGCTTGGTGTCTCCGTAAAAAGTAGTTAGCGGGACAAAAGAAAACGATGATATTATTATTATTATTATTATTACTATTATTATTATTATTATAAGATGGGGAGAGGGTGAAATCCAGTGTCGACACAAAGGTATCTGCTGAATGCTTAACGTATCCATCCGACGGACGAGTCACTATCAACAGTGTCATGCCCTTACTCCATATGAACAGTGTGGAAAGGTTTTGATTTGAAGTTAAGCGTTTAGCAAGAAATCTTGTGATTAGATATTCATTACCACAACTTCTACTTTGCCGGCCAACATTCTGATGGTGAGAATGGGAACTGAACCAATTAACCACGGTGTCAGACCATGACGGACACGTTGACATTGTCCGGCTCCATGGCTAAATGGTTAGCGTGCTGGCCTTTGGTCACAGGGATCCCGGGTTCGATTCCCGGCAGGGTCGGGAACGTTAACCTTAATTGGTTAAATTCGCTGGCACGGGGGCTGTGTGTATGTGTCGTCTTCATCATCATTTTATCCTCATCACGACGCGCAGGTCACCTACGGGAGTCAAATCAAAAGACCTGCAACTGGCGAGCCGAACTTGTCCTCGGACACTCCCGGCACTAAAAGCCATACGCCATTTTATTTTTCATTTACCTTGACATTCACAGCCACCAGGCGGACTACAACATGCAGAAAATTAGGTAAAAGAACTGATGGTGAGTTCACCCAAGACAGAAATAATTTTAACTGTTCCCTTGAAACAAGCAACCTGAATTTCACCATTATCTACATGGTACGCCTCATACCATCTTCAATGAGGAGGCAACAGTATTCACGGTCATGAACCATCCCTGAATCAAATTATTTCAACAGATACTCACCTCATACCTGAGTAGACACATTACTGGGAGAGATAATTTGCCTCATCGTTTCCAATTACCTTGCTCAAGGCGTGTAAGCACAGCATCCTCAAAGTGATTTTAAGATTCCTTTGTTGATGACGTTGTATTTCCTGCTTCAATGAATATTTGATGTCCCGACCGTCGCCTTGTCGTTCAAATCAATAAAGCAATGAAGAGGAACCAGGCTAAGTCAAATCCGCTCAGAAGAAAAGTTTTGGGGAATTGTGTTTGCCCTGTCAGCTGTAAATAAAGGAAAGCGGAGTGAAAGGAGTGATGCGAATATATATTTTTTATTGTAGAGAATACTTCGTCGTCGTCTCCTCTTCCTTTGATATTTCGCTATGTTATAGAATTCTCATGCATGTGATGCGTTTACACTCTTGACTGGAATGGTTTCTGCTCGGGCATATCTTCTCCAATAAATAACAGAGCACTGAACTATTTTTACAGGCTTTCGAGACGGGAATGCGGTTCCCTTTTTGATAACACATTGAAGTGTTGTATATTCTATGTGACAGCTATTACATGTGAGTCATTACACGTCAAATCGAACACATATACATAAATTTTTGATCTTTACGTCACTGAATCCATTCTAATTTTTACATTCGTAAATGTAAAGGTACGCTGTCTCTATACAGGCTTCGAACGTCCCTGGACGAACTGAAGTTAAAGGGCTTGATACTTGACACTTACACTTGGCCTACAATGAGACGTGCTCACCTGGGCGCTCGTTGAGGCTAGCCCAGTGCGCCCGGGATGGCCTGACGTAAATGCGGGCAGCTTACGTAGCAAGCATACGTCACAGTGAAGTGAGAGAGCGAACACATTTGAGAGGGATGTGGAACGGTGACGTTTGATTGGGAATACAAATCTCTCCTCAACTACACGGCGAAATGTTGACTGTGGTTCCGTACAATATTAAAAACATTATAATAGACTGAAAACCAACCTGTTCAAGATATTCCGGTTTGATTTGTACAGAGCTCGATATACGTCAGTTTTATCTATATATGTAAAATTGGATGTTGGTACATTTGTAATTCATAGACTCAAAAACTACTGGACCGATTTCGCTGAAATTTTCACAGTTTGTTCTTACTACATCTGAGAGCGATTATGAAGTGGTTTGAATGAAATCGGATAGGTAGTTTTTTATTATGAGTAATTTTATGTAATTTTATTAAATTTCAAAGCCGCACCAAGATTGAATCGACTTGATGGACAAATTGTTGCTAGGCGACAGCACCTTACGCTATATCCTGATAGTCCGTTAAGAGATGCTGTATGTAGGAGGATGGGAACACGTCACCCTGGTTTATAAAGTACCATACCTTGCTAGGAGCTTCATGAATGACCGTGGCTGTTATCTGAAAATAGCAATCCAACATGCCGTAATCGAGACGTAATTTCAATATATAGGACCAACTTTGATAGGTCTGCCCAGTTGAAGAATGTAGCTCTGTATTAGATGTGTAAAATATTTAAGAAACCGTGAAACATATAGAATATCAAGAGTGGAATGACACGAGTTATCACCCACTTCTAACGAAGAGCAACTGAAGGTTCCCAAAGAGCAAACGCGAGTCTATGTAATCTATCTGTAGTTCTATATACATCAATGTCATTATATGTGGATATTTATGTATTACATCTCCTAAACCACTGGAGCGATTTCAACCAAACTTGGTACACTTGTGATTTAGTATCAGAACACAAACTTTGTGGGGCAAAGACACCACAAGCACCCTTAAATGCGAGTGGGGAGGGGGCGATAGGCTGATTTTAAAAAATAATCGATAATAGCATCGTATCCTTATTTGGGGTCGCTGCGATGAATAGTGACACTCCGGATATTTGGAAGTCCAAGTTCAGCCCCCTTTGGTGTGGGGGAGGGGAAGTGAGATATAAAATAATCGAAAGTAGCTTCGAATCCATAGCTCTCGGGGTCGCCGTGATGAATAGTGACAATCCGGATTTTGTATCCATTAGGGGGAGATATAAAAATAATCGAAGATAGTGTTTAATTCATTGCTTTTGGGGTCGCTGAGATGAATAGTGACACTCTGGATTTTTAAAGTCCAATTTTAGCCCCGTTTGGGGCGGGGGCGAGTGAGATATAAAACTAATCGAAAATAGTGTCGAATCCATAGTTTTCGGGGTCGCAGAGATGAAAAGTAACACTGCGGATTTATTAAAGGCCTATTTCAGCCCCTTTGGGCTGGGGACGAGGGGGAGTGAGATATAAAAATAATCGAAAATAGTGTCGAATCCATTGTTATCGGGGTCGCTGAGATGAATAGTGTCACTCCGGACTTTTTATCACTTACGGGTGGGGGTTGAATGGGGTGATATGAAAATAATCGAAAATAGTGTTGAATCCATAGCTTTCGCGGCCACTGAGGTGAATAGTGTAATTCCGGATTTTTTAAAAATCCAAGTTCAGCCCCCTTTGCAGTGGGTTCGAGGGTGGGAGTGAGATAAATATAATCAAAAATAGTGTCGAATCCACAGTTCTCTGGATCGCTGAGATGAATAGCGACACTTCGGATTTGTTGAAGTCCGATTTCAGCCCCTTTTGGGGTGGGGGCGAGGGGGAGTGAGATATACAAATAATTGTAAATAGTTTTGAATCCATAGTTTTCGGGGTCGCTGATATGAATAGTGACACTATGGGTTTTTTTAAAGTCCAATTTCAGCCCAATTTGGGGTGGGGGCGAGGGGGAGTGAGATATAAAAATAATCGAAAATAGTGTCGAATCCATAGTTCTCGGGGGCATTGAGATGAATAGTGACTCTCCAGGCTTTTTAACCCTTACAGGTAGGGGTCGGGGAAGGGGAGAGGTATAAAATAGTCGAAAATAGTTTTGAATCCACAGTTTTCGGGGTCACTGAGATGAATAGTTGCACACCGGGTTTTCTGAAGTCCATATTCAGCACCCTCTGAGGTGGGGGGTGAGGGGGGAGTGACACATAAAAATAATTGAAAATAGTGTCGAATCCATAGTTTCCGTGGTCACTGAGATGAATTGCGACACTCCGGATGTCGTATAAGTCCAAGTTAAGCTCCAATCGGCAGGGGCGAGAGAAGGGACGATGAAATAAAAATGTCCAAATGACCATATACAGTATTATGGATGTTTATATGTTGTTCCATCATATGTGCCATCTAAACTTGGTAAGAATATTACGGACTATCTGAAAAAAATACTGTGGAGGCAAGGCACCCCAAGAAGCCCAACAGAATGGGGCGAAATATAATTATAACTCATACCGACCTATATTAGTGTTGAATCCATACTTCTCTGGACTACGGGAGAGATTTCAACCAAACATGGCACACTTATGACTTATTTCCAGGAGACAAACTGCGAGGAGGTAGGGTAACCCTAGCAGCCCTATGGGTGGGGTGGGAGGGGCTGAGATGTAAAAATAATCGAAAATAGTGTCGAATCCATAGTTTTCGTGGTCGCTAAGAAGAATAGTGACACTCCGGACGTCACTGGTCCATCTTCAGCCCAAATAGGCATGGAGAGGAGAAGGGATGGAAAGATAATTGCCGAAAACGACCGAAATTACAGATGTATAAGTGTTTCTTTCAACATAGGCCTCATACAAAATTGGTACACATATTTCTTAATATCTAAAGAAAATACTGTTGTATAAAACACCCCTAGCACTCCTAGCGGAGGTGGTGAAATATGAAAATGAACGAAAATGACTGATATTAATGTCGAATACCATCGTTTACGAGGTCGCTGAGTTGAACTATGATACTCTGGACGGTTAAGTCTTACATATGGGTGTATGTGGGTATGTTCCAGAATAGCTCTCAACGAATCTTGTTACACATATGACTTACCATCTGGAAGAATAATACTATGGAGATAAAACATACCAACCCAGGCTGGGGGTTGGGAATGAGAGGAGATGGCATTTGAAAATAATAGAAAATAACGGATATTAATGTCTAATCCAATGTTTATGTGTCGCTGAGATGAACTGTGACGCTGTGAATACCGTTTAAGTCCAAGTTCAGCCTCCATTGAGACGGGAGGTCGAATGGGGTTTGATAGTACAGTAAATAGTCTAAAATGACCGAGATTAGTGTTGAATCCACTGCTTTTGGAGTCACAAGGCTGATAGGTGACAGTCTCAAAGAGAGTTGAAATCGTGTAGATCATATCTATGGCGCGACTAATACATACATGTAGTTACCCCTTATTAACTTTGAAAGGATCAAATACTTCCCAGTCAATTCGAACTTCCACAAGGATAAAGTTTTACTTGATGATTAAATAATCGAAAACTTGAAATCAAACACATCTAAATAACTCTAAAGCTTCATAATAAATGTTAAAAATAAATATCCCAAAAATGAATTCTATAAAAATTCACTTCGCACATAACTAACTGTTAGTACTAATCTTAAAAGTAAACATTCAAAAATCAATCGGGCAAGGCCGAGTACTACAACTATTTCCTTATATTTATAAATTGAATGAAAACTGACATATTTTAATTTTTTATGTTACAATTTACGCAGATTAAGTTTAAGCATATAAGGCACGACTCACAAATCCTTGGATTTAAATGACAGTATTTTCATATTTAAAAAGTAAAATTAACGTCATTAATTAAGAAAAATGTAATAGCAAAGCAAAGTCATCTCCATACAGGCCATGAAGGCCTTTGGAGGGGTGGAACGTAAAGGCTTCCACTAACCGTAACCTCGGCACTTAATGGGGTAGAGTGGTTAACTCTACGCCCGGCCGCCAGGAATTAACCTGGCACTCATTTTTAGTGTAGGCTGAATGAACCTCAGGGCCAAGTGCACCTCCGGAAGTGGATATCTCGTTTCTTAAATTTTACGACTTCCTGACGGGGATTCAAACCCACGTCCTTCCGGGCGAACCGAGCACGTCTTTACCGCTTCGGCCAGGCAGCCCCTAAGATAAATGTAATATATTTACATAATTCAACAAGTTTATTGCTTGATTTTGCACAATGTTGTGTGACTTTCATTATTCAATGAATTTCTGAAAATAGTATCTAAATATTATCAGAAGTCCGATGACAATAGCTAGCTTCTAAATGGCGAGGGAGTTTAATCATGAGTGAAGACATACATATTGATCATTCAAAATTAAAATATAACAACAATATAAATGGATCTACCGAATAAATGTACAGTATGCCTTCAAATAAATAATCGAACTAATGTTACCTGGCCTGAGAGAGGGCGTTACCCTCTAGGTGGCCCGCCCCACCCCCTCAGTGTGGGGAATGAAAGCATTAATAGATAGATAGATAGATAGATAGATAGATAGATAGATAGATAGATAGATAGATAGATAGATAGATAGATAGATAGATAGATAGATAGATAGATAGATAGATAGATAGATAGATAGATAGATAGACTAATGTCATTCCCGATAAGCATGATTTGATTGTTGGTGAGTTTATCAGATAATTTAAATCCAAGCAACCGCAAGCCACAGCTTATCCACCTTATTAGAGATATTTCTGAAATCACCCCTGAAAATAAAATAGTGAAAGCTGTAATTCATTACGTACGCTACAAAGATATTTGAGGTTGAAGGCCTAACTCTTTATTGTATCCAATCACAAACTGGAATGAGCATAAATTACTTATTCCTTAGAACGTAAATTGAAAATGACGAGGATTTCTGCCCTCTTTCTTTCATTATATTTGCCTCCATTTGAAGCTCGGGAACCACTGCATGATCGAGCGTGACGGAGAACTTCGCCCAACCTTCACGACCTGTGACGTAACCACAACGTCACTGTGGCTGATTAGCACACGTGAATCGCCTGCCAGCCCACCCGCTAACAGTGCTGGGCACACGCGGGACGAAACGCCCAGCGAGATCACCCCTGTTGTAGAGTGTGCTTTGTGGAGTTTTCACAAGGTCAAATTACCAATATCTATGGGGTATTCTTTGTAATGCACTTTAATTTCGAGATTTTACTGTTTCAATTTTCAGTCACCAGGTATAAGCAGTCATACAAGCCAGCATTTTCAAAATCTTCCTCATAGCATAATGGTCATAGCTCCTTAATATAACTTACACAGGTTTGAGTCACCATCTAACAATCTTATTCTTTATATTTTGCTTTTCTTAAGTACTTAAAATCTGTTCCTCCATAGTTCTTAACTTGTTTTAGCTGCATGGTACGTCTACGAGATACATCGTGTATACCCGTAATCTTAAAAGCGTTTTGACAGACAGGGATTTAGGAAGGTTCATTGCACATGCCTTTGCACGGTGTTGCCACACTCCTGCAATTCCTTTTCCTTCACTTCACTTCTGGCTCACTTGTTCGTTCGTTCGTTCGTTCGTTCGTTCGTTCAGACCGCTGTATTCTGTTGTACGTGACTCAGAAGTAAGAGGTTCGGCAACTACAAGCAACATGAGCCGGCCAGCAGGTTTATCTCCATGGCAACCGCAGTGGGTCCGTCCACGTTTCCATGGCAAGCATACTCGCTACCCTCTTTTCCCCACCCAGGCAGGAAGTAAACGGATCTCCTTAAGTACTGTCAGGGGCGCGCAGATGGTAATTCGCATTCGGGAGTTAGTGGGTTCGAATCCCACTGTCGGCAGCTCTGAAGATGGTTTTCAGTGGTTTCTCATTTTCACACCAGGCAAATGCTGGATCTGTATCTTAATTAACGATTTATCGATTTATCGATTAATCGATTTATTCCCACTCTTAGCCCATCGTCGCCATAAGACCTATCTGTGCTGGTGCGACATAAAGCAGACTGTAAAAAAACCTAATAATAATCCACAGTTCTTCCCCTTCAAGCAAGCAACTCAATGTTGAACACTTCCTAGGAATATGAGCTACGAATTTCAGGTGAAGAAATATAATATAGTATGGGAATATACTCTTTATTTCTTCCTAAAAATACGATCCTTTGCTTAATCATCGTAATCCAGTCGATTAGATTAGCGCTTTTCTACCACTACGAGCAATAATGTGAGTCTGGTGGTGGTGATTATTGTTTTAAGAGGAAGTACAACTAGGCAACCATCCTCTATATAAGACTAATCAGAGGGAAAATTGGAAGGGATCCGACACTTCGAAAAATGAAGATATCGGTCAAAGAAAGGCAAGGGCCACGAAGAGCGTGAAAATGAAAGACTCCCTAGCCCTCGCAAACCTAATAGCGTCGGGGTCGGAAAAGAACAAGAGTTGACCAAGAGAGGTCGAATGGGATAGATGAAAGCGAGGAGCCTTGCACAAGTGGAAGCAATGTCAGGACTCAGCTAAGGACCCCGTGGTCGCCAACCCACGCTCCAAAGTTCAGAGCCCCTGGGGCCCCTTTTAGTCGCCTCTTACGACAGGCAGGGGATACCGTGGGTGTTATTCTACCGCCCCCACCCACAGGGGGTAATAATGTGAGTCAATGGAGACTTTCACTTAAGTCCTTATAACTACATTCGGTGTGGATATTTCCCAAAAAATTAAAGAACGCCTGAACCATGAATCACATTAGAAAGAAAATTATGTAAATAAGTTAGAATGGCTAAGATTTGAACAAACAAGAAAACGAGTAAAGAAACAGGCGATTTTGGGCCTTCATTCCCTAACTGCATTTAGGCCGGAAGTAATTTTCTAAGTTTATTCTTAGTTTGATAGAGCTATCCACTACTCACAATTGTAAACCATTCCGGACCCTTTATCCCTTCAACATTCGGCACAATTGAGGAAATTGTTTAATTTTACGTTTTTCGTAGTAAGGGGATTGTCTGCTAGGGAATGTTTTCAACATTAAAATAAGAAGGAACTGTCAGAACGCATCTTTAAATATTATGATAAGTATAATGTGTGTTTCTTTGTGCATTACTCATAGAACGTGGCGTTATTATTCGATACTAGAATCCATACTACAGTAATATATAAACAGGGGTAGTCAGTTTGTTTGTACGTAACGGGTAGACTAATCTTAGAAACTACTGGAGCCATTTTGAAATTTCTTTCTCCATTTGAAATATAATATAACATAGGCCACGCAACATTCCGGCTCCTTGGTTGAATGGTCAGCTTAGTCGCCTTCGGTTCAGAGGGCCCCGTCTACGATCCTGGGCCGCGTCAGGGATTTTAACATTTTAACCTTTAATGGTTAATTCATCGAGAAGTCGCAAGTCTACCACGATCGTCCGATCTCATTAGGGATGCAAAAATACAACATACGACGGAAATTTCTCACCATATCTACGGATATTCTGTACAGTGCTCTTCACAACATTGTCCCTCAACTACAGGTATTGTTGATGAATGATGGCCGGCACGGTGAGCCTGTGTTATAAAGAACATCGCCTTTGTTAAACCTCAACTGTTAAGCTAATTATTGCTTATGTATCGTATGAAGCACCATCTGTTGGTTGTTTTGTGTACTTTATTTTGTGTCAATTATTACCACATTACCTCCAATTACTTTCGGGTTACCCTGTATTGTGCATTACTTTTATGGTGAATAAAAATGGTTCTGTTTATAGAGCTTGAGAAGAGAAATTAATATATCTTTTCCCATGAAGATGACATTTTAAAAAACTTGAAACACTAGATCTAGAACGTCCCATTGGTTTGTGATATGTGCATCCACCTACTTCAACAGCTCATAAATGTACCTGTCGAACGTTTAAAGCACAATAATTCGTTCACCTATAATTTTGGTAATAATGTTTTCTTTCAGGATTTTTACCACTGAATCTTGCAAAGTGATCTAGATTGTCTGCGTATAGATTTTCATTACAACTGATTCATGGTTCCGATGATAGTAGCATACAATCGAAACTGATGTGTAGGTCAATTAGTGCCAACATAGGATGAAAGGGCTAAAAGTATGGCGAGACTCGGTACTCGATTACGAGAATCCGCTCTCCGGATGGACCTGCGAACCGTTTCCAATAGAACAACCAATAGCCTATCTCAACTCTCTCTATTTTTTTATTTTTTTAGAAATTGTTTTACGTCGCACCGACACAGTATGGTCTTATGGCGACGACGGGATAGGAACTGCCTACGAGTGGGAAGTAAGCGGCCGTGGCCTTAGTTTAGGTACAAACCCAGCACTTGCATGGTGTGAAAATGGGAAACAATACCGGTCTCTCACCTCTCTAAAATCAGGCTTTTTACGGACTCATTGGTTAGAATACAAACAAGTTTGGTTATTAGGAGGTATCGTTTAGACTTCTGTTCCGTGATGTAGTGAGAGTAACATACATGCTAGGGGTTCTGATGGGCCTAACTCCTAATGCTTATGCAAGACTCATAACATAACCGTTGTACAGGAGAGACTATACTTGTTACTCGCTTCAATAAGTTTGCATTCTAACCTACTAAAGCTCAGAAATCCCGTCTCTACTAATATAATGCCATTCATGTGGCCACGGAGCCACCACCGTGATCTGTGATCGGCGTTTACTTTCACTTCTTTTAATTTCAATTCTGGATATAACTTTTCCTACAACGGAGAAGTGAAGAGGGGAGAGGAAAAGTTGAGAGTCGGCAGAGAAGCAAGCAACAGCAGTAGCAGCAGGGAGGTAGACAGACGTAAAGCTTTTAGCATAAACCACAGGAGTGGCGGAAATGGCTACGTTAGCCCATGCACTAAGAGGCTGGAACGGGAACGGGACGGCTTTTAAGAGACGAAAACTGCAGTTCGAGAAAGTAAAGGATCGCCAACGTTCGTTTGAATTTCACAGAGAAGAGCGAACATTAGAGACGGCATATTAATGACAGCGAAATGAGGATAGCAAATGGTGGGAGGAGCTAAACGGTACGGTACATATGGAGGATTGCTACGTAAAATAGCCGAGATGAAATTAAAAAACATTTAATTGCTTGCTTTATATACAAGGCAGGAGAAAGTTGACGCTGTATCCCGCTCTCGGAGTTATTTAGAGCTAAATCATACGGGTGAGCATTTTACACGGTCCACTTCGAATTAAAAAAAGAAATATTTCATTAATTTGAGCTCATTTCTTATATTGGCTGCAATAGTCCAATACACTTCATCTACTTTAATTGGCCCAATAAAGACGAGCAGAGAGTCCTCTCAATTATTTACTATTTTATATCCGATGAAAACGAGCAGGGCGTACATATTTACTTGATAATACAGCAGAGAAATTGAAATTAAATGTTGCCGTTAGCATTAAACATAATTCTCGTTACGATTGTCACGCTTTTCGCATAATCTCTGTGTTCTCGTGTATGACAACTTGTAATGTCTGTACTTGTGTGCGTCCTGCGAATGATTATTACTTTCTTAAACTGAAAACGAAACTGCAGTTCACTTCCAAATAAAATAGGAAGTAGGATGGTGGGAGAGGTGGAGGTATTTATTGTTTTAAGAGGAAGTACAACTAGGCAACCCTCCTCTATATAATACTAATTAGAGAGCAAATACGGAAGGGATCCGAAACTTCGAAAATGAAGATATCGGCCAAAGGAAGATAAGGGCCACGAAGGGCATATGAATGAAAGACTGCCCAGGCCTGGAGTGCTCTAATACCGTCGGGGTCGGAAAAGAACAATAGGTGACCAAGGGAGGTTGGATAGGATAGATGAAAGTGAGGAGCCTTACACAAATGAGTGGAAGCAACGCGGCGACTCAGCTAAGAATCCCATGGTCGCCAACCCACGCTCCAAAGTTCAGAGCACCTGGGGCTCCTTTTTGGCACATCTTACGACAGGAAGGGGTTACCATGGGTGTTATTCTACCACCCTCTCCCACTGGGAGAGATGGTTGGGGACAGATGTTATTTTCTCTGTAACTTGGATATCTGTGTTCATGGGAGATGAAGCACATTTAGGCCTACAACAAGGCAGTTCAATTCTAACCCAGTCAGCTGTTCCATATAACACAGTAGGAAAGAATGTATCGAATTCATATTTTCAAAATTTGAGATGTACGCATAAATGAATGGAAAAATTTTCACCTAATGTCACTTGTTTACCAACGACTCTCGACAAACACTCCTACTTACCTGTCTTCTAAATTTCGTTTCCTTTCCACATTCCATGAAATTAGTACCCGTTCTGGTTCCCTACTTGAAATTCCACTCAATCGAACGAATGTCTGTAATCATTCTTTTTTAGTTACAACATCGAGACTAGAATACACTCCCAATGGACATTCGGCACTTGAATTCCTTTCATAAATTCTAATCTGCCCGCCGAAAGGTTTTTCTAGGTACATATAACTGAGATGAAGGCAGTAGTCCACGGGGAAGAACATCAAGTAGATGGTTAGATCAAGCAAAGAAGATCACTGGCCTACCTCTTCAGATCATGCTAAGGAAAGTTGAAAACCGCTCTGGATGGAGACATCTCGTCAAGGTTGTAACGCAGAAATGAGAGAGTTACGAGGTCTCGACGCTCAGCAATGAGCAGAACGACTAGTTGTATGATGATAACTTAGTTGTGTGAGTCATCGTGCGTATGTTGTGTGAATGGGTGTTCTTTTATCTATTACGAACTTCAGTTATTATTATGATATTAATATTTCGTCTTTTTATTCTTATTATTAGTATTATCACTCTACAGTAATTGCCTTACTGATCTGTAACCTGGTATTAGCGTGTCTGTCTGTAGGAATTTTTTGTAGAATTACTATATCTTACATTGTAAAATTATACTATTTAAAATGGTTAAGTGTAAGAGAGGGTTGTGAGCCCTAACTTCGCCACAAATGTAAGTCAGAATAAGTACATAATACTTGCCGGGTAAATCTTTCATTCGACAGCCGCGGGCCGCTCTGCGCGAAGTAATCACTAAGCAGTCGTCCACGCTACACACTACACATGAATCCTGGGCCTATTAACACACAGTGAACTTCAACGTTCTTCTGACAGCTACGTGTTTGTCTTAACGTGCACGTAAATAAAGCATGCTGATAACGCTGAATGATTTAAAACTTTTAATACTCTTGCAAGTACCACGTAAAGGAAACACGGATATTCAACAGGTTCTATGGAACAACATAATTATTCTGACGTGCGATATTAACCATTGTGTCTCTTACTATGTACCTTTATTAATGTAATAATAATAATAATAATAATAATAATAATAATAATAATAATAATAATAATAATAATATGTATCCGAAACCTTCATAAAAAGCTGGAGGTCAATAATTTAAAAAAGTCGAAAAACAAGAGAAGAAAATTCTCATAAAACTCCCACGACAAAAATACGAAAATGGAATTTGGATGGAAATGAAACCACGGAAAATATATCAAATCACAGATACAATTACGAAAAAGCGACTCAATTCTACGGATGCCTACACATAATGGATAACACTAGTTGATAAAGAAACTCCTAACCTAGTACCATTCCTGAAAAAAAATCTGGCAACAATTAGTTAGTGGAAATAAACTAAGATCTACAAGAAATTGGCATTACGGAAGAAACCCTTCAAGATAAAGCAAAATTTATAATCCTAATAAGCGAGCATAAGTTGGTAGACAAACTAAAAAGAAATATACAGGATGGACCAAAGAACGGAGAAAGGAACATCGTGAACGAATGGTTAGATATTGGGAAGTAAGGAAGAAGTAACCTGACTCTAAATAAGTTCAAACAAGCGCGCTTCTTACTTGTGCATAACAAATCAAGGTTAATAATCATAGTAGGACCGAACGAGTTGGCCGTGCGGTTAGGGTCGCGCAGCTGTGAGCTTGCATTCGGGGGGTAGTGGGTTCAAACCCCACTGTCGGCAGCCCTGAAGATGGTTATCCATGGTTTCCCATTTTCACACCAGGCATATGCTGGGACTGTATCCTAATGAAGGCCACGGCCGTTTCCTTCCCAATCCTAGCCCTTCCCCATCCCATCGTTGCACTAAGAGCTATCTGCGCCGGTGCGACGTAAAGTAACTTGTAAAAAATAATAATCCGCAGGTCTCAGCTACTGATTCATGCTATTACCGAAAAATACACTGACTGACAGAGCAAATGCAACACCAAGAAGCAGTGGTCAGAACTTTATGCCAATTGCAGGGTAGACTGACGTCACTGAGGTATGCTCATGATGTGAAATGCGCCGCTGTGCTGCGCACGTAGCGAACGATAAATGGGACACGGCGTTGGCGAATGGCCCACTTCGTACAGTGATTTCTCAGCCGACAGTCATTGTAGAACGTGTTGTCGTGTGCCACAGGACACGTGTATAGCTAAGAATGCCAGGCCGCCGTCAACGGAGGCATTTCCAGCAGACAGACGACTTTACGAGGGGTATGGTGATCGGGCTGAGAAGGGCAGGTTGGTCGCTTCGTCAAATCGCAGCCGATACCCATAGGGATGTGTCCACGGTGCAGCGCCTGTGGCGAAGATGGTTGGCGCAGGGACATGTGGCACGTGCGAGGGGTCCAGGCGCAGCCCCAGTGACGTCAGCACGCGAGGATCGGCGCATCCGCCGCCAAGCGGTGGCAGCTCCGCACGCCACGTCAACCGCCATTCTTCAGCATGTGCTGTTCCAATATCGACCAGAACAATTTCCCGTCAATTGGTTGAAGGAGGCCTGCACTCCCGGCGTCCGCTCAGAAGACTACCATTGACTCCACAGCATAGACGTGCACGCCTGGCATGGTGCCGGGCTAGAGCGACTTGGATGAGGGAATGGCGGAACGTCGTGTTCTCCGATGAGTCACGCTTCTGTTCTGTCAGTGATAGTCACCGCAGACGAGTGTGGCGTCGGCGTGGAGAAAGGTCAAATCCAGCAGTAACTGTGGAGCGCCCTACCGCTAGACAAAGCGGCATCATGGTTTGGGGCGCTATTGCGTATGATTCCACGTTACCTCTAGTGCGTATTCAAGGCACGTTAAATGCCCACCGCTACGTGCAGCATGTGCTGCGGCCGGTGGCACTCCCGTACCTTCAGGGGCTGCCCAATGCTCTGTTTCAGCAGGATAATGCCCGCCCACACACTGCTCGCATCTCCCAACAGGCTCTACGAGGTGTACAGATGCTTCCGTGGCCAGCGTACTCTCCGGATCTCTCACCAATCGAACACGTGTGGGATCTCATTGGACGCCGTTTGCAAACTCTGCCCCAGCCTCGTACGGACGACCAACTGTGGCAAATGGTTGACAGAGAATGGAGAACCATCCCTCAGGACACCATCCGCACTCTTATTGACTCTGTACCTCGACGTGTTTCTGCGTGCATCGCCGCTCGCGGTGGTCCTACATGCTACTGAGTCGATGCCGTGCGCATTGTGTAACCTGCATATCGGTTTGAAATAAACATCAATTATTCTTCCGTGCCGACTCTGTTTTTTCCCCAACTTTCATCCCTTTCGAAACACTCCTCCTTGGTGTTGCATTTGCTCTGTCAGTCAGTGTACAATTTTAATTTCAAGCATTCAGACACATTGGTTGGACATCACATTTTCAACAATACAATAGTATCATAGAACACTTTAGTACACATTAGAGTGAATACCCAAGTGTCATAACAGGGTAGGTAAGGGTTATACTGCCCGAAGGCAGGTCCGAACCTCCGCAGAGGTGTTCCTGAGCCAGTTCCTTTCCGCTCCTCCATTCCCTTACCCCCCACCGACAGCGCGTGGCAACCCATCCAATTCCTGACCACGCCCAATGTTGCTTAACTTCGGAGATCTCACGGGATCCGGTGTTTCAACACGGCTACGGCCGTTGGCATAACAGGGTGAAAACCTCTAAATGAGAAGAGGCCCAGGATCATACGAAGCGCTTGCCCTGGCCGCCTGATTGGTGATTCATTTAAGTAGGGCATCCACAACTGGTAAGTGAAGCAAGTTTAAAGGCATTCTATTTTCTAGAAAATTACTTGTCGGATTTCGAAAATAAGCACACTCTTAAATTGTCAATGCCCCTTATTATAATGCTACGTCAAGAAGATAGTGCAGTTGCATTTAATCGAACATATTTTTTCCACAATTTGCATTGTACGTAACACCGACTCACATGGGTCTTACGGCGAAGAAGGGATAGGAAAGGGCTAGCAGTGGGAAGGAAGTGACCATGGCATTAATTAATGTACAGTCCTAACATTTTCCTGGTCTGATAGAACACATTTAGTACCGTTAACTCGGCGATATTGACATTCTGAAAAAGTACTGGAAGTTCGACTATGAACACACGCACGCACATTGGCGCGGTCCACAATTTAATGCTGGTCTCTTCCAGCTGAGGTCCAGGCAATATTCCACTGTTTGTTGAAGGAAGCGTCAAATGTTTCATATCGGAAAAGTTAAAATGCCAGATAGAACGCAGATGTGAACAATGAGAATGTCTTCTATTGTAACTGCTGAACTATAGAAAATCGCCAATAATTACAACTGGATAGTAATCGGATTCTCTCATTATCCGGACCACAGCTGAACAGTTAAGAAATGAGGATAATGGGAATAATTAAACTGTGTTTTTACTCTATATCAGTACCTCCTGTAGACTCCACAAAATTACAACTGTCACAAGGACCAAATGGATGCACTTATTTTCATGAATTTCTCTACTTAGTCGAATAGAAGCACAACCAAAAAGAAAAAACGCCAGGTTTTTATTCCTTTTTACAATTTTCATTAACGTCGCACCAACACAGGCATGTCTTACTGCGACGGCGGGATAGGAAAGGGCTAGGAGAAGGAAGGAAGGAAGGAAGGAAGGAAGAAAGGAAGGAAGGAAGGAAGGAAGCGACCATGGCCTTATCAAGCTTCAGCCAAAGCATTTTCTGGCGTGAAAGTGGGAAACTACGGGAAACCCTCTTCAGGGTTGCCGACAATGGAGTTCGAACCCACTATCTCCCGAACGCAAACCCACAGCTGCGCGCCCCTAACCGCACAGCCAATTTGTTACGTTTAGGACTACCTATGTGATTGTAGTGTATATGCAAATGTTAAAATAATCATTATACGGCTTATTTATTTACTCGTGTCAGAAGCATACGGTGAAAATAAAATAATAATTTGAATATTTACAAAAGTTAGCAAACAAATGAAATTGACCAAATTTACTGTACATCTTGATGGTGTTTTTCCGAAACTGTGTCACACTTACGGCATTGTCATCAGCAAGCATTAAATCTTGCTCTGAGCATGAACATGGGCCGAGAGGACATTGGTACATATGGCTCACTGTTTGTTTTTCATCGCAGTCGGACTTGCTGTCCCCTGATATGAAACACCATAACTTAAGAGCACACCTAGCCCTACCTACACCAGTTCATAACCTGTTAGGGACCTCAAAACACTCCAGTCTTCATTGTAGCCAGTCGGAAGACGTTCACGCGGATCTATCCAGTCTCGCTGCTTAGATTTCCACAAGGAAAGTCTTGCCTTATCTGGGGGTTATGTCCATGGCTTTGATGTCTGGAGGAAACTTTTCCTGGATTTCAGCCTAGACTGAGATCGTTGATGACCAAACAGTGGGTAAGCTTCAACGTCTTGATCAGCAGCGACTTCTCGACGACTACTTGGAGGTGCAACGTCAGAAGACAGTATATAACTTCTCAACAGGGGTAGGTTTTAAGCATCATGTGATTAACCTACAAGCTTCGTTCAGGGCAGGGTCAACAGAAGCATCTTTCGTAAATATATTATACTGCTGAATCTACGGCAAATCGATGTGTTAAGGTACTGGAAATATTATTTTAAGTTGCCTGCGAATTTCTCTGTGATTGCTTAGTAATTCTTGTACTGCACTACACCGATGAGCAATTGAATTAGAGTTACCTGGTTAGTAGAATGTTGTATCTCCCTCCCCCCCACACTTCGCCCATCATACGGCGGTGTGATATAGAGTCCACAAGACACCAGAAGCGCTAGGGAGCCATACGTATCCATGGCAGTTGCGCAGTCTCTCGTAATGCAAGGAAATATCTGATTAGCAGGGTCCAGGACGAGCAGACACGTATGAGCGCAATAACTGATATCGGGCAACTACTGTAGCTAGACAAGCATTCTCATGTCAGTGCAGTGTTTATCGGATCTATCGACCACAATTCGCGAGCGACGGGCGAGTGTATTGTCTTGGTGTTGGTACAGGTCTCCTCTGGAGTGCTTGCTGAAGGGAAACAGATATACAGGGTTTATCATAATAATAGCGCAAATTGAAACAGCTCGATGTACACGATACTAGAAGCAAAACAGTCTTAGTAAACATGGGTCCGCAAACCAATTTAGAATTGTAGTTACCATCCACCACTGACTTGATTGTATGTAAACGTCGTCCTAGTTAGGAAAAGGTACCAATGCAACATCAAGACAATATATATACTTTGGTAGAAGTGCAGTTGTTTTTTATAAACAAGAAAGCAGTCTTACTTAGTATTTTAAAGTTATATTTTACAATGACTGTACTGAGTACTTAGTCGTAGTTAAAGAAGTTTTCAAAGCGTCGTTCATGTACCCGGATGCAGGGAATCCTGGAAGATGTCGCCGCAGAAACCGAAGGTAATCCCGTCCATTGAGATTGTTTTGTAAAATGTACGGCTAACGCGGTTGAATAATTGGAGCAGATACTTGTAAGTGCTTGTCAATAATTTCAGAATGATCCAGAGGTGTATGGAAGAATTCGGAACTTAAAGCGGTGACGATTACAGGCCTGCATTCCGGTACAAGGACGACACTTTGAACACTTCCTTTAACTACGAGTCAGTACACTGTAGTCATTCTAAGTAAGACTGTTTTCTTGTTCATCAGAACACAACTGCACTTCTACCAAAGTATCTAACAACTTTTCCTAATGTTGTATTAATACGTTTTCCTAACTAGTGCGACATTTAAATGCAGTCAAGACAGTGGTGACTTGCAGCCACAAAGTCTAAATTATCCCGCAAACGGCTCGTTTGCGGACCCATGTTTATTAAGACTCTTTCGCTTCTAGTGTCGTGTACTTAGAGCTGTTTCAATTTCCTCTATGAATTATGATACACTCTGTATAATTATGATCTGACAGCAGGATCCCGTATCGTTCCTGAAGGATCATATGTGGCAAGATACCAGTCACACAGTAATATCTAATTCAGGTTCCCTTTATAGAGTTTTCATAACCTATCGTTGACGGTTAAAATGTGACTGTTTATAGTATTAGCAAAATTTGTACCTTTTATATTGTACTTCTTACGTTAATCTTGTACTTTTAACACTAATGTAGCTTCTGACACGATTAAATAAATAACATAAAAAAATTTGAAGTGAGCAGCCATGACTGAGAGACTGACTTATGATCATTCGATTTTCCCATAGGGAAATTTGACACCACTTTTTTAAAGGCTTGCTTGTTGTTTAGCCAACGGCCGTAGCCGTGTTGAAACACCGGATCCCGTGAGATCTCCAAAGTTAAGCAACATTGGGCGTGGTCAGGAGTTGGGTGGGTTGCCACGCGCTGTTGGTGGGGGTAAGGGAATGGAGGAACGGAGAGGAACTGCACGTAAACTCCGGCTCCCTCGAATAGATTAAGTAATAACACCATCAGTCATCTTATTATTTGTTTACCTAGGAATCAATGGACCTAAATTTCTCCTCTGTTACCGCTTTATTATATCCATAACTCACACTAGCATAATTTATTGAGGGGCATTTGATTTTCCAATACATTCACTTGGCATTTACATATTTGTCGTTATCCGGGTGTCCTCAGTTATAATCCATTTTCTATTAGGCCTACTTTCAACTTTCTTAACTGTATTATTTTCTTCCTTAATTACGCCGTATGTACGCGAGTGCTACAAACTACTGGATGTATTTCCACCAAGACTCATATTTAGAATATACACCTGTCCTTGATAGGTTTTAGGGCAAATATTGTTTCTAAATCCCTGAACTGACTGGAGGTTTTTTTTTTTTTGCTACTTGCTTAACGTCGCACCAACACAGATAGGTCTTATGGCGACGAGACTGGAGGTTTATACGAAACCGAAACAGTGATTTTGCACTTCCACAAAATATACACAACCAAAGTTAATTTAAATCTACCTGCCTTGGTAGAAATTAATTTCTAAACCTTTTTTCTCATGAGCATCATTTCGATACGAGGATTAATAACGGAGATATCATTAACGGACCGTTTTTCTGTACAAGTCCCATCGGACTTAACTCACGAGCGGGTGCGTGTAAAGCGTATTCCTTACAACTTGAAAACTACTGAAGACATTCGAACCAAAATTTATATTTAGCATCCACCTGTCCAAAGGTAGGTTTTAAACGTAAATAAGATTTCATGTTCCGGGATGGACTGGCGGTCTATAGGGAACCGAAATGGTGATTTTACTCTTCCACAATATATACAGAACAAGACCAACCTGACTGGAAATCGACCAAACGTGATGGAATTCCACCTCTAAACCTTTTTTCATGTGCATTTTTTCGTGAGGAGGATTAATAAGGGAGATATCATGAATGGTCAGTTTTGCAGGTTAAGTCCAGCGGACATAGCCCAAAAGGTGTTTTACATGGAGCAGATTCCTTATCAATATAAATCAAATCGTAACGACTGTGTACCTCTACACTGACTATTTTGGCGAAATTTTCGTAAAGCTTTCCGTTTAAGGGGTAATAATGACCATCTCCATAATTTTTGGTTTAGTTTCCTGAAAGTCCTAATTTTTACCCGCCTCGCCCAAAATCCAGATTGCGGCATAATTTGCCAGAAGAAAAAGAAGATAATTGAAATTTGACAAAATTATACGTTTTAGCCTGTAACGAACGGAAAACATCCAAGATCATTAAATTTTTCATTTTTTATCCCCGAAGAATATCGAAATATGCAGGCAATTTTTATGATGGTGCAGACCTTCGGAAATTCCTACCACATAACAGATTGCACAATCTCCGTTCAATTTGGAATGATCTACAACCTTGGTCTTATGACTTTTTGCCGTATCTGTATACATTTTACGTTTGATTTTTCTCTATTAATCGATGTTAAGTCAATTTGGAATTTTCACAGCATAATTCATACTTTCGATTACTCATATGAAATACAGAATCATCAAACTCTTCACGAAAATTGGCCCACCCAGTAGCCATATGTGAGCCAAATGCTATGTATGTAGCCGTCACATAATTATCCGGAAAGTAATGTAATGTGAGATAATATTACAAAAACGTTACCCTGTTCCACGTTTCTAACTCAATCTGACCCAAGAATAGATGACATATCATAAGACCAGCCATTTAGGCCACTAAATCCGGCGTGTCTTATGGTATAATCCTTTGTCGATATGACGTACGTTTAGTAGCAGTTAATCTGTAAATGAAGGTCTTCAATATTGTAAACACGCATATACTTTCGTATGGCGATCTATATATATTCACTGATGTCGATTTGTAGCGATCGAGAAATGGTGGGTCTGCTATTGTAATCAGTACTCCCCACACGCACTTTGACAGGCAGTATGAAAGGGTTCCTTCTGCAACTCCTGTGTAACTGTCATTAGTAAGGAAGGCCTACAATAGTAATGAATAGTTCCCTTCTCGATTTGACTTGCAGAAGGCACGTGAGCATGCAGTTTTGTTTATAACTCCCCTACCCGATTGTGTTTGGCAGTAGGCAAGGGTGCCCGCCATTATAAAGAAATGTCCTCATCTAAAATGTGACTGGCATTAGGCATAGTGGCCCGCTATTTTGATGGAAACTCACCAACTTGGTGTGACTGGCAGTAAGGTAGCTGGAAGTAGGAAAATGGACCTGGCATTATAATGATAACTGCACAACTCAACTTCGAGTGATAGTAGGGTAATTGCCTGCCATTATAATAAAAACTCCTCAACTGTAATCTGTCTGGAAGTAGGAAAGGGGGCTGCCATTTTAACGATACTCCCCAAATCGATTCTGTCCGCGTAGTAGGCAATGGGGCCTGCAATTATAATGTAAACTTCCCAACTCGATTGTGAATGGTAGTAGACAAGTGAGCCTGCCGTTATATCACAAATACATAACAAACTTGTTACATTGGAAACAACGTACGGGGACCTCCCCATGCTCTTTCTCGGATAACGCTAAGAGACATGCAATTTTAAAACAATCTTATTTACTGCATGTACACTATTTACGTCGATATTCGAATACAATGTAGAATACCGTAGCGAAGCACGGGTACATTCGCTAGTCGCTAATAAAGTAGAACCATGGTATTTGTCATGTTGCGGTACTAATCAAAAGTAGCGAAGACTCACGGTGTTCCACACATTATAGTATCATTCACAAGTATTGTACTTCGCACAGGTAATGCAGACCTATGGTGTTTTTCACAGAATGGCGCCAATCATGGGCAACGCAAACCCATAGTGTTCCTCACCCATGTGTGTGTACTAATCAGGGGCGCCGGTATTCCTGTAGTGTTACTCATATAGTGGTACTAATCACGGGCGCCGGTATTCCTGTAGTGTTACTCATATAGTGGTACTAATCACGGGTACTGGAAACCCACAGTGAACCACTCTCGGCTGCTACTAATCACAAACCTATTGTGTAATTAATATAGTCGTACTACTCTCAAGTAAAGGTGACCCATGGTGTTACCTGCGTGATGGTACTAATCACAAGTAGTTTCATGGTTCAAATACAACCATCCCTTGGACGCCCCTTTTAGTCGCCTCTTACGATAGGCAGGGGATACCGTGGGTGTATTCTTCGTCTGCGTCCCTCACCCACAGGTATTTTTTTGAAGGAAAAGTACAACTAGGCAAACTTCCCCTCTTAACACTAACAATACGAAACACTGGAAGAATTCCGACCTTTCGAAGAGTGAGAGCATCGGTAGACGAACGGAAGGGTGTGAAAATTGTACCCTGGCCTCGCAAACCTAAAACCTTGGGGCCGGGTGAGTGGCTCTGACGGTTGAGGCGCTGGCTTTCTGACCCCAACTTGGCACGTTCGATCCTGGCTCAGTCCGGTGGTATTTGAATATGTCAGCCTCGTGTCGGTAGAGTTACTGGCGCGAAAAAAAATAATCCTGCGGGACTAAATTCTCGCACCTCGGCGTCTCAGAAAACCGAAATATTAGTTACGGGTTGTAAAGCAAATATAATTAACTAAAACCTTTGGAGCCAGAAGAGAACAAGTGTTTACCAAGGGAAGACGGAATGAAAGAGAAACGAACTTGGCACATGTAAACGGAAGCAATGGTCTGAAATTGCGAACCCTTGAGAAGTCCTCCTCTTTCAGCCACCTCTTACGGCAGGTAGGCCAGGAAGTACCGCATTCTGCACCTGTACCCACAGTAGGTAATTCGCAGGTTCCATTACGAATAATCATAAGTGAATAATGTTGTTGTTGTTGCTGTTTTTGCTAGCGTCAGCAGGCCATAGACTAGTTTGGTGCAACCCTTTATGCCACCCTATCCTGTTCTAACATTTTTTTCATAACTACTACACCCTACGTCTACTCTAATCTGCTTGTCATATTCATACCTTGGTCTACCCCTGCCGTTTTTATCACCTACACTTTTCTCAAAAACTAACTGAACGAGTCTCGGGTGTCTTAGCATGTTTTCAATCATTCTGTATCTTCTTCTCCTAGAAATTCAGCGAAATCGATCTCCTCTCACCAATTCCATTCAGTATCCCTTCATTCGCGATTCGATCTACCCATCTCATCTTCAGCATTCTTTTGTAATACCACACTTCGCAAGTTTCTATTCTCTTTCTTTCTAAGCGAGTTATCATCCGTTTCATTTCCGTACAACGCCACGCTCCAGACAAAAATTTTCAAATATTTCTTCTTCTTTATCTGTTTACCCTCCAGGGTCGGTTTTTCTCTCCGACTCAGCGAGGGATCCCACCTCTACTGCCTCAAGGGCAGTGTCCTGGAGCTTCAGACTCTAAGTCAGGAGATACAACTGGGGAGGATGACAAGTACTTCACAAAGGCGGCCTCCCCTGCTCTGCTGAACAGGGTCCTTGTGGGGCGGATGGGAAGATTAGAAGGAATAGACAAGGAAGAGGGAATTAAGCGGCCTTGGCCTTAAGTTAGGTACCAACCCGGCACTTGCCTAGAGAAGAAGTGGGAAACCACGGAAACCCACTTCCAGGGTGGCTGAGGTGGGAATCGATCACCCCTCTACTTTGTTGACCTTCCGAGGCTGAGTGGACCCCGTTCCAGTCCTCGTACCACTATTCAAATTTCGTGCCAGAGCCGGGAATCGAACCCGGTCCTCCGTTGGTGGCAACTAATCACACTAACCACTACACCACAAAGGCGGAAAAATATTTATTTCTAATTCCTATAAAGAATGTAATAAATAATAATAATAATAATAATAATAATAATAATAATAATAATAATAATAATAATAATAATAATAATAATAATTCTTATCCCATCGTCGCCATAAGACCTGTCTGCGTCGGTGCGACGTAAAGCCAATTGTATTATTATTATTATTATTATTATTATTATTATTATTATTATTATTATTATTATTATTATTTACTTAGTCTGACCCCCGCGGTGTAGGGACAATGCGTCCGCCTGTCACCCGGCGGCCCTGGGTTCGATTCCCGGCCGGGTCAGGGGTTTTCAATTGTAAATGATTAATATCCCTGGCCTGGGGACTGGGGGTTTGTATCGACCTTAACGTTCCTTTCCTCGCATTCAACACTTTACACTTCCGCAATTTTCAAATACACGCAGGTTCATAACATATGGTGCAAAGTAGGGGCAAAATATTTTTCTGGGTCGACGCCCCTAATAAATAGCATTTTTTTTTTTTTTTTAATCTGGTCTTCCTTATGGCTTTCATTTATTCTCCGTGGGCCTCTTCCTTTCTTCAGTCCATTTCTTTCCTGTTCTCCTTGCAACTTCATTCTCTGGCTGCATTACCCCCATATGTTCACTTTTCTACGGAATAGATTTCTGTCTAATATTTCTGATGTATCTATCCGGGCTTTCTCCAGGTCCTTTTAGACTTCTTGGATCCATGGCAGACTCTTCATTTTTCGGTTATATTATTGTTATTATTAAGAATGCTGGGGCTGTACCTCTTCCTTCCCAGTTCTAGCCCTTTCTTATCCCATCGTCGCCATAACACCTATTTGCGTGGATGAGACGTAAAGCCAATTGCATTATTATTATTATTATTATTATTATTATTATTATTATTATTATTATTATTATTATTATTATTATTATTATTATTATTGTAATGAAATGCGTATGGCTTTTAGTGCCGGGAGTGCCCGAGAACAATTTTGGCTCGACAGATGCAGGTCTTCTGATCTGACTCCCGTAGGCGACCTGTGCTTCGTGATGAGGATGAAATTATGATGAAGACGATACTTACAGCCAGCCCCCGTGCCAGGGGAATTAACCAATTATGGTTAAAATTCCCGAAATCGAACTCGGGACCCCTGTGTCCAAATACCAGGATGCTAACCATTTAGCCACGGTGCCGGATATTATTATTATTATTATTATTATTATTATCATTATTATTATAACAGCTGAAATGGTTTCGAGAAGTGAGGTTGGACGTGACGAAGACGGGGGTTGCGGAAAATTACATCATGGACGGATATCCATTTAGACAACTTCTCCAAAAGTTCCGCGGTTTCTAGGAGGCTTTGGAACAGTAGTTAAAAAAAGGGAGATCCTATACAGAAGAACAGAAAAGTAGGAGACAATGAAAAAGTGGCAAAGAGAGACGGCTAAAAATTCCGCAAGGATTGTCAAACGTGGTCCATAGTCGGCCGAAATGAGGGAGAAAAAAATATCTTCCCCTTATGTAGGCGGTGTTCTTTACGTAGCCTACTTGTGTTAAAAATAATATTTCTAGAGTTAGGTTTTGGTATGCACGCCTTTAAATTTCTCGCAAGCAACAATCTATACTTCAAGGTAACAAACCGGTAGTGTATTAGAGCTATCCTGCTAATACTGGAGCAAATGGCGTAGTCATGGCCCCCCAACAGCCGTTCAATGAAGGAAGCTACCCGCAGGTGCTGCCCTCCGGTAGCGGATATTACTACATCACTTCACAGCCGAGCGAGTCCCAACAGTGTTAGCAGGGGCGAAGACGGCCGGATATAAACACGAGCTAACATGCAAGTAAGAGATCAAGCTGCGCTTATACTCAATTACTATGGTAGGGGTTAGGTGACTGCCAGAGCAAGTTGGTGAGGCTTTACAGGCAGGGATGGCCGTACGGGGAATAGAACTAGGATTTACATCCAATAATTAACCCCCACCGACAGTCGTTAATAGTTCGCACCCAACTACAGAAATGAAAAGGATAGGGTGGTATGGAGAGCTGCTTCGAACCACTCAATGGACTAATGACCCAAACAAGAACAACAACAATTTAATGGACTATTTAGTGAAGCAACTAGGAACTCTGATGATGACCTAAGCGTCATTACAAGCGCTCGATTTAGGGTTCTTATAAAGAAATATTACGGAAAACTTGAATCGCTGCGTTGATTTTACATGGGATTTTATTTGATAGGGAATTCGTGCTGCTCAGTTAAGAGAGCGATGATCGTACTCGCCTCCGAGCTGTGTTGGAGCGTTCGGTATTAGTAGTAGTTAGTACAGGGTCATAATTTTATTCGGGCCCGCACTGTTCGCCTGCAGACACTCCAATTCCTACAGCCGAGAGCCGAGCCGATGCGCACACATCTTCTTCTTCTTCTTCTTCTTCTTCTTCTGTTTACCCTCTAGGGTCGGTTTTTCCCTCGGACTCAGCGAGGGATCCCACCTCTATCGCCTCAAGGAGCTTCAGACTCTTGGTCGGGAGATACAACTGGGGACGATGACCAGTACCTCGCCCAGACGGCCTCACCTGCTATACTGAACAGGGGCCTTGCGGGGGTTGGGAAGATTGTAAGGGATAGACAAGGAAGGGGGAAAGAAGCGGCGGTGGCCTCAGGTTAGCTACCATCCGGGCTTTTGCCTGGAGGAGAAGAGGGAAACCACGGAAAACCACTTCCGGAATGGCTGAGGTGGGAATCGAACCCCCTTCTACTCAGTTGATCTCCCGAGGCTGTGCGGACCCCGTTCCAATCCTCATACCACTTTTCAAATTTCGTGGCAGAGCCTCCGGGTGTGGCAGCTATTCACTACACCACAGAGGCGGACGCGCACACATTCTCACGTAACATAAAGTGGAAAAGGCACACCTCAACAGCACCGCAGGCGCACTCTTGAGCGACAGAGTCTCAGGAGCACAGACACCTAGCTCACCCACTAACAAATAGCAATAAAGTTGGAAAGCAAGGTCAGCCGAGTACAAGGAGGTGGGGAAGTGCTCCGCCGAAGAGGATGAAACGTCAGCAGGCGAGCAGTACGTGAGCCCGAGGCCACGGGGTAGCAGCAAACGGGCCCTAATAAAATGATTACCCTCTAGTAGTTCTATTTAGTCATGCCAGACCAGTGGCATAGTGGACTGCCCTTAACAATGTAATCAATAGTCAACATCAAAACTTAATCTAGAACCGCATAATGACACGATATTCCTAGCTTTAGAGATCACAAGCATAATGATAATACTTTCCACCATCAAACTGAGAGATACAAATATATTTTAATGCTGAAAAACATTTCTTAACTGTAACGGTTCAATTCCCGTTACTAGATAATATCTGTATTATTATTATTATTATTATTATTATTATTATTATTATGTCCGTATTATTATTATTATGTCCGTATTATTATTATTTTATCTGTGAGATTACTATTATTTTGTTATAATTCTTATTCAATTCAATTTTGCAATGTTTGTCGCTTGCAGGATTGTACTTAGATGTATGCATATATACGTGTGTGTAAAATAACACTCAATACATGTACAGTGAGAGTTTCGATATATCAGATGTGGATGTGACGTTGCTATATTGTGCAATTTTGTTGGCGATTCTGCCAAGTCATTGTCACGTCATGGCTACGTCATCGTGAGCTTTCAGCAATGCACTCAGAGACTCAGCCGCCCCAGGGGATTTCACCATTACATGCAACAGTTTGAGGCGTTGTGGGAGTATGACATTGTTATTTCTGGAGATTGCGTAGGTGTGCCAACCAATGGTTATAAATACGAGGACCAGCGCCTTATAGCGTCAGTCTACGGGAAGGAGAGGCCTCAGTCGGTCATAAGCCATTAGTTAAACGGAAGCTGAACAGTGAAGAAGTTTACGAGATGAAGAGGCCTCAGTCGGTCAGTCAACGAGTGTGAACGAGAGATGGAGAAGACTCAGTGAGCCATTAATCATTGGTCATTGAGAGAGTGAGGCCAAAGTTGGTCCGTCACTTAGTTGAAGACACGGACGCAAGGGCTTACCATGGAGTCAGAGAGGGATACCACCTGCTATGAGGTAATACCATACTGACTTACAAAGAAGTCAGATGATATGGAGAAGAAGCAGTCACAAGGATGTATCACCAAGTTAGGCGTGACACATGTACAGTAAACACCAGATCAAAGGAATACGTCGTAATTACACTCAAAGTGTTGAAGGTACAGTCAAGTGAATCAGTGAGGGAAATATTACGTATAAATTGTTAAATGTCCGGTCAAGAAGAATTCAAATTCATGCCTAGTTTTTTTTTCAGTTGCAATGTCATAATTTCATATTCTCATCTGTTTTATCGCAACAAGACTATTTTTTATATATTATTTAAAGAATATATTTTGTTCTATCAAACGAATTCATAGTTTTATTTCAATGACAGTAAAATATTTTAACCTCAAAATTAATGGGGAAACCGAACGCCAATCTCCTTTTCCCAGAACTTACATGGTATGTTGTCAAAAGTAAGCTTATTACCCCACACCCTAGAGGTAGTCAAGATTCTCATTCTATTATTGCTGCACTGAGTGGTAGCTGGCGCCCTTCAAATAACGTATGTGTAAGTAAGCAGGTAACAAGTAAGTGTGAGTACAAGGTCCGACGAGTGTGTATTTTAGTTAATGAATATTAATTTTCAGATTTTCATGTTAAATGCAGATATTCAGATTTTTCAAGTTAAATTCAGATTTACATATGTTTGTAAATTTCGTCAGACAGTTAGGAAAGTCTCATAACAGACAAAGTAGGGTCCTCATACTACGAAAAACGTAAAATTAAGTTGAAGGGTTAAAGGGTCCGAAAAGGTTTGAAACTCTGAGTCCTGGATATATCGAACTAAAAAAACACATTTCGTTAATAACTTCCGGCCTAAATGCAGATCCGGAAAAACAGCCTAAAATCGCTTGTTTCTTTACTTGGTTCCTTTTTTATTCAAATCCTAGCGAAATTAACTTATTTACATAATTATTTCCGTAATGTGTTCCTTGGTTCAATACCGTCAAGCGGTTTTTGATTTTTTGAAAAATGTCCACACCGTATGTAGTTATAAGGGCTTAAATGGAACTCTGTATTGACTCACATTAGCGCTCGTAGTAATAGAAAAAGGCAAACTAATCGACCGATTTACGATTAAAGAAAAGGATTATAATTTTTAGGAATAGCTAAGAATATATTCTCATGTTGTATTATATTTTATTTACGTAACATTCGTAGTTCATATCCTCAGGATGTGTTCAACATTGAATTCCTTGCCTTGGGTAACTGTGAATTTTTTAAATTTTCAGCGAAGTTTACATTTCTATTTCTTCGCCAATAGATTCAACATAAATAATTAGATCCGATTTGCTTTTCTCAAAAGCGGATAATTTAGGAAACACAAATTCTTCTTCTGCTACTTTTCCCACAGCTGTTGGGTAGCACATGTGGGCATGACCCTGTTTTACGCCAGGATACCCTTCCTAACGCCAAAACCTATGTGGAGGGTTTTCATCACAACTGCGTGTTTTTGTAAGGGTTGATAGTGTGGTGCGTTGTCTGAATATGAAGAGGACAGTGTTGGCACAAACATAAACAGCCTGTCCCCGAGGCACAATAATTAATCAGCCTGAAATCGAACCCGGAATCCTCTGAACCGAAGGCCTCAATCCTAGCCATTCTGCCAATGAGTCGGACTTTAAGAAACATCAATGACTGTTTGAAACGCATAGAAAGTTATGCTGTTTCCCTCCTGGACGACCAAGAAATAGCGTTGACAAACACATTTTCTCTTATTTTAGTAGCGGTTTAATAACAATGTCGTAAGCTTCACGTTTATTAACTACTTTAATGGTTTTTGGAGACGTCGAGATACCGGAATTTTGTCGCGCAGCAGTTATTTTCCGAGCCAGTAAATCTTCTTTTTTGTTTGCTATTTGCTTTACGTCGCACCGAGACAGATAGGCCTAGGAATTGAAAGGAAGCGGCTGTGGCCTTAATTAAGGTAGAACCCCAGCATTTGCCTGGAGTGAAAATGGAAAACCACGGAAAACCATCTTTAGGGCTGCCGACAGTGGAATTCGAATCTATCGACACGACTCGAGGTTGGAGTATCGAAACATCTTCAAACACCACTGGACTGAGATGGGATCGAACCCACCATCTTGAACTTAAAAGGCCAGGACTCTACAGACTGAGCTACTCAGCCCAGCTACTAGTCATTTAATTGAAAACGGTGTTCGGGAACGATGAGATAGGAAAGATGCAATGACATAGCCTCAATTAAGGTACAGACGTAGAATTTGGTGTGAAAATGGGAAGTCATGGGAAACCATAGTAGTACTGCCGATGGTGGCGTCCGAACCCACCATCTTCCGAATGCATGTTCACAGCTAGGCGGCCGATACCTCCAAGCTAACTCACTCGGTGATAGTGATGGTGGTAGTAGTAGTAGTAGCTGAGAGGATGTTATTCATTATTCTTTTTCTGGCATGTCTTTTCAGTACCGGGAGTGCCCGAGGACATGTTCGGTCCATCTGATGCAGACCTTTCTATTCGGCACCCATAGGCTCCTTGCGCGTCTTGATGTCGAATTGTAATGGCAATGAGGTAGTGACAGGGTGAAAGCCGGTGTCGCTTAACACTAAAGGCTCTGCTCAAAGCTTTACGGCCCCATCCGACAGACGAATTACCATCAACAGTATGATGTGTGCTACTTTTCCTTATATCGACACGAAGTCTTTAAAGTAAAATTTTGATTCCATGGTAATCTGTGTTGTAAATTTTTATCTATTGCTCTGTGTATATTGCTTTATATTGAGGTCTGTGATGACCAAATGGTAATGTAGCCAAAGGTCAATTTATGGAAGAAAAGAAATGCGACGACAGCGATCCAATCTTGGATAATATATATGGGAACGGCGGATTCCACATAATTTCTGTGAAAACGATATCATCAATTACATAAAAACAACAAGCTTACTCACTTGGTATATCTCAGATTACTTGTTTTTAAACTCTTGCTGGCGGCCACTCAAGACGTTGTAAAAACACCGTGTTGTGGAGAAAGAAGAGAGTCTCATAAACGATGAGCGATTCCCTGTGGACATGAGCTGAGGCAATTCGCGAGATGTGTAATGAAGAGCCGACAAGGGAAGAAAAAGGTTCTGTGACAATGATACATGTCTTCAATCCGAGAAGACTGAGGGCACACGACAATCACTTGAGGTCACAACACAAACACCGAGGGCAGACTGTATCACGTTACAAGAAAATAATAATAATAATAATAATAATAATAATAATAATAATAATAATAATAATAATATTTTATGTAGTCTCAATATATTTCCCTTCGAAATAAGTAATGATTTCCAACCACTGATCTTCCAATGTCATCTATTATTCCATTCAACAACAACAACAACAACGACAACAACAACAACAACAATCACCAATGATCTGCGTTTAGTGAATTCGCCCAGGTGGCAGATTCCCTGTTTGTTGTTCCCCTATTTTTTCTTAAATAATTGCAAATAATTTGGACATTTATTGAGCATCACTTTCGGTAAATTACTCCAATCCCTAACTCCTCTGTCTATTTTCTATTTGCCCCAATTTGTCCTCCTGAATTCCAACTTTATCTTCATATTGTGATCTTTCCTACTTTTAAAAACAACACTCAAACGTTTTCGTCTACTAATGTCATTCGACGCCATCTCTCCACTGACAGCTCGGAACATACCACTTAGTCGAGTAGCTCGTCTCCTTTCTCCCAAGTCTTCCGAACCCAAACTTTGCAACATTTCCGTAACGCTACTCTTTCATCGGAAATCACCCGGAACAAATCGAGCAGCTTTTCTTTGGAATTTTTCCAGTTCTTGAATCAAGTAATCCTGGCGAGGGTCGCATACATTGGGACCATACTCTATTTGGGGTCTTACCAGAGACTTACATGTCCTCTCCTTCGCATCATAACTACAAGCCCTAAATACATGCATAACCATATGGAGAGGTCGCACCCTTTGTTTAAAATCCCATTTATGCGATAACCACAATGAAGTTCTTTCAATATAATAACACTTGGGTACTTACACTGATCCCCATATTCCTTTTAGGTTCGTCATTTTTTCGTCTGTTTGGTGGTGTACCAATACCCTCCCGGATAAACTTATAAAATACTGAAAAATCGCGAAACATTTAAACTGTATTATTGATTGGTCTATTTATCTACAAAAATTAACAACACACTCTTACTGACTTGGCTGTAAGAATTATTAAAGGGGCTTGTTAACAATTTACTCTCTATCGTACCTATTCTTGAGGCAATGATAATTATACACCAAATTTTTAAATTTTATGTTGAGATGAAACTATTTGTGTTCTTCGTCAAGGATGAATTGAATTATTGACAAGTCTTTTTTTCTGCTATCATTCAGTGCAATTTATTATTATTTATTTATTTAATCTGTTTACCCTCCAGTGCTTTCCCCCTGGACTCGGCCAGGGATACCACCTCTATCGCCTCAAAGGAAATGTCCTGGAGCGCGAGACATAAAATGGGGAGGAGGACCAGTACGTCATCCGTGCGGGCCCCACCTGATATGCTGAACAAGGACCTTGTAGGAAATAGGAAGACTGGGAGCTATATGCAAGGAAGAGGGAAGGAAGTGGCCGTGGTCTAAAGTTAGGTACTATCCCGCCATTTCCCTGGAAGAAAAGAGAGAAACCACTTCGAGGATGGCTGAGGTGGGAATCGAACCCCATCCCCTTCACTTAGTTTACCTCCTGAGGGTGAGTGGACCCTGTTCCAGTCCTCGTACCACTTTTCAAATTTCGTGGCTGAGCCTGGAACCGAACCCAGACCTCCCAGGGTGGCAGCTAATAGCATTAGCCACTGAACCACAGACGCGGACATTCAGTGTAATACTCATGCCTTATTAAGCTCGGTTCACCCGGAAGGACGTGGGTTCGATTCCCCGTCAGAAAGACGAAAATTTATGAAACGAGATTTCCACTTCTGGAGGTGAACTGGCCCTAATGTTAAATCATCCTTCACCAAAAATGAGTACCAGGTTAAATCGTGGGGCAAAAGCGGCCGGGTGTAGAGGTAACCACTCTACTCCATCAAGTGCCGAGGTTACGGATAGCGGAAACCTTTACCTCCCACTCCTCCAAGAGCCTTCATGGCCCGTACGGAGATGACATTGCTTTTTTTTAAAAAAATTAACGTCACACTTTTGAAATCAGATAAAGTCTTGCCCTTTTTCAGCACTTATTTTCACCCGTTCTTACTACTGCTGCTACTACAAAAATGTGTTCTTTGCTCCCCTGAAGGGGGAGGCGGGCCTCCTAGACGGTGACGCCGTCTCTCAGGCCGGGAGATGTGTTCGGTGAAGGAAATGTTCGGAGAAGGTGAGGGGGTTGGCGGCCGTCGCCTATTTTAAGAACTGTCCCGGCATTCGCCTTAGTGCAGGAGAATGGAAAACCATTCTCAGGACAGCCAACGATTGTGGCCAGCCGTGAGATCTAGCCCTGCCCCGTCTCCCGAATGCAGAGGCGTAGAGCCACGGTAGAGCCATGGCCACGTAGGGATCGAGACCCACTCTGCATATACCGACCACCCGTTCTTCAACTTCCCCAAGTTTTACCTGGAGGATGAAGCGATCGTCACTGCTGTGATAGTGAAGTAATTTAACAAAAAAATCCACAGTTCTAGACCTTCACGCACGCAACTCAATGCTGAAGACATCCTAGGGATATGAGCTACGAATTTTTTGTAGGTAAACTATAATAAAGTAGGAGAATACATTATTTATTTATTTCTAAAAATTACAACCCTTTTCTTAATCATCGTTATCCGGTCGATTAGATCACGACCAACTTGATGCGTCGCTATAGCTAGGATCGCAGCGAGGGATCCAGTCGGCCGTGAATAGATTGGCAGTTTGCCTTTTTCTACCACTACCAACGCTAATGTGAGTCATTGCATTGTTTCACTTAAGCACCACTACGAGCGCTAATGTGCGTCAAACTCAGACTTTCACTTACTCTCTTATAAGTACATTCGGTGTGGACATTTTTTCAAAAAATCAAAAATCGCCTGAGGGTATCGAACCAAGAAACACATTGCAGAAAGAATTATGTAAATAAGTTAATTTGGCTACGATTTGAATAAAAAAGAAAACGAGTAAGGAAACAAGGAGTTTTCCAGAACTGCATTTAAACAGGGAGTGATTTTCGAATTTTAAAAAAAAGTTTGATAGAGATTCACAATTTGAAACCCTCCCAGGCCCATTAACGCTTCAACTTTCGGTACAATTGAGGACATTGCATAATTTTACGCTTTTCATGTGGACACTTTGTTTGCTAGGAAATGTTTTCAATATTTAAAAAAAATCACTGAAAAGATTTGCCTACCCATCATCAATTATTCCTCACGTACCCTCGAAGGGTACGCGTACCATAGAGTGATAACCAGTGGTTTAGGAGGTCAGGTTAAAACTAGTAATCCGATTATACTCTTCCGGATATGTTATAAAACGTGTAGATTCGCTGAGAGGAGCGTGAACTATAGCAATTAGACTTTCGTGTGCTTCTGTATTCTCTTTCATTTTAACTGATTAATTTGCACGCCCGAGCTATTCACTTCTGGGAGTGATGCATGTATCAAGATGTGGTAGTCGACAAGGGGCAGGCCAGGCGTCAGAAAACCGCTCCTTTGATCGAGTCTCATCTCGCCGGTTGCCGACATGCAATCACAGTTGCGAACCTTTACCATGAATTACCGCGGTTGCCCGCACGCTACACATCTTAAAGAGCTAGTTTCATTTAATTATACGATTTAAACCTGAATTCATATTCACTAATGATAAGAGCCGGAACGGCGATAACTCGTCTTAATAATGGCGCCCTTATACAACTCTCTTCTTATGCAGATAACACGGGATTTATGCTGTTCGGAGATGTAGCCTCGCGAATTTATCGAGATAGATAAAGCTACAAATATTTCCTAGTATTCAGGTACTTGCTTACCCCAGAGCAGGAGTTTTCAACCTGTAGGCACCAGATCACATTTAGGCAAATTCATTTTATGTCATAAATTACTACGCCAATTTCATATATTTATTTCATTTTGTTGTTGTTGTTTGAGTCTTCAGTCCATAGACTGGTTTGATGCAGCTCTCCATGCCACCCTATCCAGTGCTAAACTTTTAATTTCTACATTACTACTACATCCTACATCTGGACTAATCTTCTTGTGTTATTCAAACTTTGGTCTACCTCTACAGTGCTTACCATCTACTCTTTCCCCAAAACCAACTGAATAAGTTTTCAGTGTCTTAAGATGTGCTCTGTAATTCTTAAAAGAATTAAAAGATCTGTTTTAAAAACCTTCATATAGGGCGTGGAACTGTATGGAAGTCAAATATGAACGATAACTAGCTCAGAGAGGAAGAGAATAGAAGCTTTTGAAATGTGGTGTTACAGAAGAACGCTGAAGGTGAGATGGGTAGGTTGAATTACGAATGAAAAGATACTGAATCGAATTGGTGAGAGGAGATCGATTTGGATCCTACATTTGACCAGAAGAAGAGATAGAATGATAGGACAAGTCTTAAGACACCCAGGACTTGTTCAGTTGGATCTTGAGGGAAGTGTAGACGGTAAGAACGGTAGGGGTAAATATAAATATCATAGGCAGATTGGAGCAGATGCAGGATGTTGTAGTTTCGTAGAAATTAAAATATTAGCACAGGATAGGGCAGCATGGAGAGCTGCATCAAACTAGGCTATGGACTGATGACTCAAACAACAACAGCAACATGTTGAATGTGTCTTGTATACTGGAGGTTTGTAGCTGAATATCTCCAACGGCTAGAATCTTACGTGATAATTATACAGGGTGGTCGGAAGCGAGTACATAAACGTTAGAGGGTTGGTCATACCGATAACTAATTGGGAAAAAAGTAATTCGATATTTCGCGCCGTAACTGTTGAAGTCACCGAATGAGATCGCTTCGCGAGCGATATCAGATGGGCTTTGCGAGATGGTGTTGCTAAATCTGCGCTAATGACCGGCTTGAGAGTACACGCATGCACAGAAATAGTGTCCCGACATAGATTATCAACTCTGCCTCACTACAGAACTGAAAAGGACTGAATGGAGTGAAGGCACAGTGTGTGTGGTGCTGTACATCCGCCACTGTGCCCATTTCAATCACAACACAATTGTAGCGGGCTGTCTACCTGCACCAATGCATTAAGCGAGGAGGATTTGTTTATGTGGGGACACTATTTCTGTGCATGCTTATAACAATATAATACCAACAGAAGAAACAAACTTCTCCAGGGGAGGGACATGAACAAGCACTTCCCTGCTGATAGCCTCGGCCCACAGCAAGCACGCTACGGTGGCACTGACTGAAACCCACGGTGTGTTAATGTTTGATGCTCATTGCTCTCAAGCCCGACCAAGCCACGTGCAGATTTAGCAACACAGCCTCATAAATTCTTGGGTAATTTCAGCAGCTTATAAAATTACAACGGCGCGAGATATCCACGTAATATTTTTTTTCAAATTACTTATCAGTATGACCAACGCTCTAGCACTCATATACTCGGTTCACGTTATTTCTCACCACCCTGTATACTAATGAAACCTAACAGAACACAACCTAATGTAAGGATAACTGACAGCCTATTGCTGGAACGTCGTAGTTCGTGTGATACTTGTATTTCTGACTCGGTCTCCACTACCCTCATCGTCCATGCCGTCAACTATATATCCTCGCAATAGTTACGATTACGATGAATATACTCTCTTCTTAGCCGTTGCTCATTCATTATAGGGAGAGAAAAGTATTAATTCATTCATTCATCACTAGTTTTCACATCCACCAACAAAAGATAGCCACTAAAAGGAAATATGCAAGAAAATATAAAACTATTACTGAAATTTACAATACAGTCTTTTTCTTCCTGTTTCCACTTTCGTCCAAAGCAGCCGTCTGTGAGACGACCCAACTTTAAGCAATCTATACGATATGAAAGCTGGCTTTCCTTGAATTTTTTCCAGAATCAATTCTGTAATTCATTTGTATAAAGCTCTAGAATATCATCTCAATACCCAGTACGAGGAACAGACTCAGATGAGGTTGGGTTTAAAGTATCAAAGGGAAGGAGATTGCTGGCTGAATTACAAATTGAATGACTTTTCTTCCCCCACACACGTTCAGAACAATCCAGCAGAATACGACTAAACTTTTGTTTCCTGTTCCTGTTACCCAAATAGACTGTAAAGCGAAAGACAGCCAGGAATCGAAGATAATATTAAAAGAGTCATGTTGAATGCACTACAGGCATATTTCATATTTTACATAGGTAGAGCACTATGCAGAGTGTCTTTGAAATGGTTCCAATATTTAAAGAGAAGGCATCACGCAACAAACGAATGAAAAAAAAGGATCTGTAAACGTTGGTCGCAAACCCAATAATTCGGTGTTATGGTCCACTATCACTGCCATCACAGATCACAAGGTTTAAATAATTTATGGAGGGTCATATGCAACAAAAAGCGGAAGAACTTTCCTACCTATTCATTGGTCGTAAACCTACTAGCGTGTTGGGTCATGGTCTTATTATGATGGAACATCGGGCCATTTTCATCGTAGGTTTAAGCGAAACCTAACAGGGTCTTCCAAGAGCGATGGATTGGTCGGGAAGGGCCAATACTTTCGCCTTCCCGTTCGCCTGACCTTAACCACTTAGATTTTTGACTTTGGGGTCATGTAAAGACCATATGTATGCGTTTCCCATAAATTATGTGGATACACTATGAGAACGCGTGTTCAATCCGGCAACAGCGAAGGGTATTCCAACGAATGCGTGATTCCATGCGACGTAGTAAGGGAGGCTGAATTATCGATAGATGGGGGTCACATCGAGCACATGTTGTGAAGAGAAGATCAAAGACACGGTGATCACTGATGGTAGCGGACCATAACTCCAAAATACTGGGTTTGCGACCAATGTTTATAGGAGCCTTTTTCCTTCGTATGTTGAGTGCTGCATCCTCTGTAAACAATGGAACGTTTTACGAGGACACTCTGTATAAATAGAGAGGAACTTTTGGAAGAAGTCAACGTGTAAATTCGGTTTTCTGAGAGAGTGAATTTTATTAAGAAGGGAAGTATAGCACTTTCCTTAAAGATTGGGTGATATAACTGGTGTGCTACGAGAGGAACACATGCAAAAACATAGCTGCCAGTTTTCACTGCATGACCCAGAAATCGAAGCTGGAATCCTACCTGATCACATGGTACCGCGCAGCAGCTGGACAATCCCTACCTTTCCGGCGAGCTGTGCGGACTCGGACTCACAGTTTTCTGCTCGTCGCTCCACTGCTAGCTTGCCCACAGTGAGAGCTATACAGTCTAACGTGTAGCGACTATTATCACTTTTCTATTGCTTAATTCAGAGCCTTATTTCGGGGTCCTGCAGTGGAAACGTGCAACTAAATCTTGTATTTCATATCGGTACCTGAAGGAGCAAAGAGAGTCTTTATGCATTTTGAATTGCTGCATCATGGAGCCTCCGTGGCTCAGGCGGCAGCGTGCCGGCCTCTCACCACTGCGTTTTGTGGTTCAAATCCCGGTCACTCCAAGTATGATTTGTGCTGGACAAAGCGAAGGTGGGAGAGATTTTTCTCCGGGCACTCCAGTTTTCGCTACAATCTTTCATTGCAGTTGTACTTTCAACGCTTCTGCGTAATACTGACTTTTAAATCATTTTCTTGAAAGGAAAACACCTGACTAGACTAGACTTTTGCCTTTCCCTGTGAGACAGGTGGGGGGGGGGGGCGGCCCCACGTTGCCCCTTGGTATGGGCGCCCTTGACCGGCTTAGGGATGAAATGAATGAAGCTCCCATCTGGCGGCGAGGATAGGAATGTGCCAGCTGCCGGAGCCTGTCGCACTCCTCTGGGTCAATGATTAATGACTGACAGATGGAATTAAATCTTAATGGAGAGTGTTGCTGGAATGAAAGATAACAGGGAAAATCGGAGTACCCGCAGAAAAACCTGTCCTGCCTCCGCTTTGTCCAGCACAAATCTCACATGGAGTGACCGGGATTTGAACCACGGTATCCAGCGGTGAGAGGCAGGAGCCTGCCTCCCGAGCCACAGAGGTTTCCACAGAAAGAAGAAGGTTTTTTGTGAGAGCTGGACTATTGGAAAAAAGGAAAGAGATTCACTGAAAGCAACTGGAATATGGATTTGGAGGAGAATAACGAGGACATGATGGATTCAAGAAAAAAAAAAGACGATTGGAGATGTTCTAAATGAAGTCAATTAGCAACGGAGATTGATAAAGGATATGGAAAGAACGAAGTTAGAAGTTGTAGGTCATATCCCGAGACACGACTTCCTTGTAAACGTCGTTGAAGGAAAAGTACTAGGAAAGAAAGAAAGAAAGAAAAAAAGAAAGAAAGAGAGGGACCAAAGAAGACCTACTTCGAAGAGTGAGTAACTTGATGGGATATAAAGACTACAAGGAAGCGAAGACAACAGCAGCACTGAGAGGAGAATGGTTGCAGCGACAAGCCTTAGCCTTTAGTATATGAAGATGATGAGGAAAACATCTTTCAAGGGAATGCAAACATTTCATACATTACGCTTCTGCCCAGTGGGAAACATGATTGCGGATAATAAATTCCACTATCAGAGTGCGCCAAGGGCTCATTAAATTATTACATATTACAATAACATATTTGCGTATTAACAATACATTACCCCGTGGCATCCTCGCGATTTAGTGACTCTATATATCATTAAAATCTAATTATCATCTAATTAATATGACATTAAAGTTTATTATTTACTGCACTCAGGGGACAGTGTGTGTGAATCAAAGCATTCACGGATAACGTTGAACGGTATAACAGGTGGAGTTGCAACCTGGTCCAACATATTCCAAGATTTCCAGTAATACTGCGAATGATTAAGAATATTACGAAATTCAATCAAAACACTAATGAAACTGATGTACATCAAATGGACACAAAATTATGTTTATACAATCATAGCCTCCTTTAGAGTCTCCGTGGCTCAGGCCGCAGCGCGCCGGCCTTTCACCGCTGGGCTCCGGCGTTCAAATCTCGGTCACTCCATGTGAAACTTGTGCTGCACAAAGCGTAGGCGGGACAGGCATTTTATCCGGGTACTTCACTTTCTCCTGTCATATTTCATTCCAGCAACACACTCCAAATCATTCCAGTTCACTTGTCAGTCATTAAGCAATTCCAGCGGAGGAGTGCGACAGACTTCGACAGCCGGCACAATTCCTATCCTCGCCGCTCGATGGTCATTCCATTCCTGACCCGGCAGAATACTAGAAACAAGACGTGGATTTGAAATGGACTCCACTAACGAGTAAAAATTTTCTCCTTGCACTGGTAGTTTCCTGATTCCTTTTTCATGAAAATCTTTGAGAGGGATCGTACTGAATTGCTCACGAAGTTTGTAATGTTCAAAATATTTCATAGCTGGCAAAGTACGGGTCCCCATACGACGAAAAACGTAAAATTAAGCAATTTCCTCAATTGTGCCGAAAGCTGAAAGGCTGAAGGTCCCGGGAAGGTGTCAAATTGTAAGTCTTGGTTAGCTCTATCAAACTAAAAAGAAAGCAAATTTTGAAAATCACTTCCGCCCTAAATGCAGGTACGTAAAAACAGTCTAAATCGATTGTTTCTTTACTCGTTTTCTTTTTATATTCAAATCTTAGCCAAAATAACTTATTTACATAATTATTTTTGTAATGTGTTTCTTCGTTCAATACTCTCAGGTGTTTTATGATTTTTTGAAAAATGTCACACCCAGTGTAGTTTTAAGTGCTTAAGTCTACAAAACCCCACGGCCGTTATAATAGTGTTTACCGCCAATTTTGTTTCTGTACGGTCATATTTTGGTATAAAGGAAGAATTGTACTTAATAAAACGGAATAACAAGAATAATCCGGAAGATGCGATTTAATTTATTTGGAGATTTTAGATTTCTCCAAAGACAACGCCGTTTTTGTAGACTTGTAAAGAAACATTTTTCTCTCATAGTTATTTCAGAAGTCATCCTTGCATAATTATAAGAGAAATATCTTCATAATCCGTGACCCTAGGAAGACATAAGTGCCCATTTCAAGTCGGTAAGAAAGTGCTCATAATCTCCACGGCCGGGAGGTGGGTTTTAATTAAATGTAATGTGTTATAATGAAGACAGGTTTCTACTAATTTCCGTGTCTCCAGCCGGCACGACGCTGAGGTTATGTCGCGGTTTGTTCAGGCCCCCACTCACTTTAACACTTTAATTTTTCCGTCACTCCACCTATCTCTTTCTCAGTCCACGAATCCTGCCCCTAAATGAAACAGGAAAAAAACCCACTCTAAGCGTTTGGTCAAGGCATTTCGGGAGTATAAACAACGCTTTGCACTTCCTCGGCATTAATTTAGTCTCACTGACCGTTCGAAGGGGTTGCACGGCAGGTGAGTGGCGCACGACGGTGAGGGGGAGGGAGTGAAACCTCAGTTACGACGGGCAGTCAGTGGTCGCAGGGCCACAGCATCGTAAAGCTAGGGAGTAACACGAGTAGATTCCTCTTCTTCACTTCCTGAATTGCATAATCACATAATAATTTTAATACAAAGGACTCAATATTTCAAGATGTGATGGAAGATAACCTTTTGTTTATGAAGAGTATTTAAACTGAAATGTACAGCGAAATTTCGATAATCTCGAATCAATTCGGGAGCTGAATTTTATCTCGAATTATCAAAATTTCGAGATATAAGGAATACCGTTTTTGAGCATGTATAACAAATAATTGAATCATATTTATCTACTGGCTTATCATCATCATCATCATCTGTTTACCCTCCAGGTTCGGTTTTTCCCTCGGACTGAGCGAGGGATCCCACCTCTACCGCCTCAAGGGCAGTGTCCTGGAGCTTCAGACACTTGGTCGGGGGATACAACTGGGGAGTATGACCAGTACCTCGCCCAGGCAGCCTCACCTGCTATGCTGAACAGGGGCCTTGTGGAGGGATGGGAAGATTGGAAGGGATAGGCAAGGAAGAGGGAAGGAAGCGGCCGTGGCCTTAAGTTAGGTACCATCCCGGCATTCGCCTGGAGGAGAAGTGGGAAACCACGGAAAACCACTTCCAGGATGGCTGAGGTGGGAATCGAACCCACCTCTACTCAGTTGACCTCCCGAGGCTGAGTGGACCCCGTTCCAGCCCTCGTACCACTTTTCAAATTTTGTGGCAGAGCCGGGAATCGAACCCGGGCCTCCGGGGGTGGCAGCTAATCACGCTAACCACTACACCACAGAGGCGGTCATCTACTGGCTTATACTAAATATAATAATTCAGCAAAATTTAAAAATATACAAACACAATCTATTTTAAGGCATCACTTTAATTATAACCCTTATTATAGTAAGCCGGCCCCGTAGTGTAGGGGTAGCGTGCCTGCCTCTTACCCAAAAGCCCCGGGTTCGATTCCCGGCCAGGTCAGGCATTTTTACCTGGACCTGAGGGCTGGTTCGAGGTCCACTCAGCCTACGTTATTAGAATTGAGGAGCTATCTGACGGTCTAGAAAGCCAAGAATAACTGCCGAGAGGATTCGTCGTGCTGACCACACGACACCTCGTAATCTGCAGGCCTTCGTGCTGAGCAGGGGTCGCTTGGTAGGCCAAGGCCCTTCAAGAGCTGTAGTGCCATGGGGTTTGGTTTGGTTTTATTATAGTAAATAATTACAATACTTATACATACAGCAGTGAAACAAGAAACATACCTCCGTTAACACCTTTGGAAAAAAAATCGTTAGTCTCTCCCTCCACGATGAAACTTCTCGTCAAGACCACGCAATGGAGATTCGTCAATGGAGTTTGTCATCCACGACTTCTGGGGTTGCTTTCGAACGTGATCGCTAATTAATTCACAACCGAGAAACAGCGAGGCTTCGCCGCTTTTCCGATCACTAGAAGTTTTAGTTATTCGGTTACCGTCATATTAGCTCCCAGCATCACTGAAACTCTTTCTTTACTTGTTAACTGTTCCTCATCACTCACTAATGCTGTACTGCACAGTTAATAGGGCACAAAATTCGAGTTAGAGAGTATTTTTTGCTTCAAGGAAGGAAATGTTTGCTTCTAGAAATCGAGAAATTCGTCTAACCGAATTTCGAGTAACAGAGAAATAAATACACATGAAGAATAGGAGAAACGACCGGGAAATTTAAGTTACTTCGAGATATCGAATATTCTAGTAATGGCGGTTCGAGATATCGAGGTTCAACTTTATTTATTTATTTATTTATTTATTTATTTATTTATTTATTTATTTATTTATTTATTTATTTATTTATTTATTTATTTATTTATTTATTTATTTATTAAGTTAATTATAAGTCGCCTGAGATCCCTTTGCCTGCAACTAACTGCCACTAATACATAATCAATAAGTAGATTACTTATAATAATAATCAAGAAAACATATCCTACATAACAGAACGTAAGATACATTTTCATACCGAGGACTAACTACAAAGGGTATTAATTTATATCCGTGAAAAGCATAACCAGTGCGCATGGTTTCGTACCATGTGGCTCTTATCTAACAAACCTGGCCACTCTGCATAGTTTCGCATCCCATGCCACTGCAACTAAATCGCAGCTGGATACCTACTATGTAGACATTTCGAAAGCTTTTGATTCTGTAGACCAGGGGTTCCCAACCAGTGGTACGCGGGAACGTTTCAGGTGGTACGCGTGGGTGATACGAGCGTAGAGGTAATACAGAGATAGAGTACGCAAACACGCCGATCCGATGCATCGAAGATAGAAGGAGAGAGAATTTTCTGAACTGTTGTACATGAAAAATAATCTTAGAAACAGAATAAGTGTTGAAGAGGACTTAAAAGTTAAGTTCCAAACACCAAGTTTCGCACTGAAAGTTGATTTTTTGATTATGTTGATTTTTCTTTGTTTAGTTTGTACTAATTACATAGAATTTTAGATCTATGAGTAATAAAAAACTATAATTTGCAGTAATCGTTTTCCCTTTATTATAAAAATGTTATTGATATACGTATACCTCTATAGATTTTTAAATAAGAATTAGCAAGAAAACTTTGAAAAATCTATATATATTTATTTTTGTCTTGATAAAGCCCAGTCATCATTGAATTTCACAATAAATTCACTGTGAGTTCACTGTGAGTTCACTTTGAATTTCAATGATCACTGAGCGGAAAGAGATTAAATACGTTGGAACTCACAAAAACTTGTCTGCAAGTTCATTGTGAGCTAAGAAATAATTCACTGCAAGAACATTTGCGGCATAATGGTGCGAAAATTGTGAAGCACATGTGAAACTCAATGCTGACTGGGAAATACAAGCGCGTTAATAATTAACTATGAATTTTTCTCAATAAATGAATTAAAACAAAACAAGCCATTGGGCACTTTTCCGATAGTAAATATGTTCCTAAAAATAATTAGGACTGTTGGTAGGTGAGTATTTCTAAAAATTTCAAGTTTTACACAGTTGCTAAAAGGTTGGAAACCCCTGCTGTAGACCATACTCTGCTGCTCCCTAAACTCTCAGAACTTTTAATATATAGGGTTATATATCCTATATACTTTATACATTTCATATATGACAGTCTTCTGACCTTTCTCGATGGCTTCCTACACAACCGTTGGCAGATAGAAGTAATATTAGGGTAATGGCTACCAGTCAACTCCGGTGTCTTACAAGGCAGGGCTCTTGGCGCTTTTTCTATTTTCCTTGTTTGCGGACAATATACCGCCCAAACTGAACGAAACAGAATATAGCCCTCTCTTTGCTGACAACTGCGAGATATTGGAAATCTCCAAATTAAGCGCCGTTCGCTTACGACAACACAAGACGGACTGAGCTCATTTGCAGTTCGATGATAAAGCAAGAATACGATGTAGCGGAACACTAAATGCGAACTGCATACATTAGTTTCCTTCACTTGCGATAGACTGCAATAATTTAAGTAAGTCCGTGTAACTGTACAAAGTGCTGTTGTGAATGATAATATTCAAAATCCACAGCCTGTTTCCAGTCATTCGACCGGGTCAGGAATGGAATGAGTGAAGCTGCCATCTAGCGACGAGGATAGGAATTCTGCCCGCTGTCGAATCCTGTCGCACTCCTCTGGGGCAACGGTTTATGACCGACAGATGAAATGATGCTGGAGAGTGTTGCTGGGATGAAAGATGACAGGGAAAACCGAAGTACCCGGAGAAAAACCTTTCTCGCCTCCGCTTTGTCCAGCACAAACCTCGCACTGAATGACCGGGATTTGAACCACGGAGCCGAGGAGTGAGAGGCCGGCACGCTGCCACCTGAGCCACGTGGGCACTCCTGTTACCGTACTGCGCGGAACAAATCATATTACATCCAAAGTGTTTTTGCGATTTCCGGAAAATCCAATTCTGAAATAATTTATTTTGCCGTACTTCCTGAGTGTATGCATAACGTAGAACTACAATCTTACTTCCGTCGTTTCGTAGAGTCCACGTCTTCAGAAGAAAACCTCTTCTGTTCACAATGGAAAACAATCTTCAGAGCTGCCGATAGTGGGGTTCGAACCTACTACCACCAAATGCAAGCTCACGTCTTACAATATCTCTAACAAACGAAACTGTTTACAAGCTTTCCTTGAGATTCAGACTCGAATTTCTCTACTCCTCAGAATGGCGCCGTACCCGAAAACTATCACTGTAGCCTTTGGTGTTCAGTGGGTGCATAGTCAGTCTCGACGACAAAGAGTTCATAAAAAGACAGATTCAAGCAAAGAAAAAACCAACAAGGAACATTGTGCCCTATATTTATTAGGAATCTGCAGGGAAGGAAGCAGGGAATTCGGTCTGTTTACACAGCTGCAGGAGAGAACATCTTTTTATTGACTCCGTTCATATCTCAGTTCACTGAACAAGCGATCGGCCAGAAACTACAGGCACTCCCACATGGTGGAACAGCGAGCAGATGAATTATATTACTCCCCTAACCAGAAACTGCGGAACCAACATACAACCGATATTAGAGACGTCAATCTAGCCTTATTCTCCAAATCTTCCCCGCTTTAAAATGCAATAAGATCTACAAATCATATATTTCAACACACGCATTCTTTTTGGTTTGTGAGAGACATTGTAAGTTATGAAAAGAGATAAACAACGCAGTGAAATATAAAAATGAATGCCGCTGAATAATGAACATTTAAGATGTTTACGAACGCTTTACATCTGAAATAATAATAATATGTACAAAAGCAAGGAAGAAAAATCTTAAGACCAGTCTGAACAGGGAGAATCTGGATGTCAAGGAAATCTTATGACCTGTACCAACAGTCAGAGAAAACCTCAGACATATTTAGGAAATGACGATTGATATTTTATGCACATATTCTCAGAATGAGTAATCAAAGATTGACCAAAAGAATTCTGAACCTTGCCATATCAGCGAAAGTAAAACACTATGTACCGGGCGAGTTGGCCGTGCGCGTAGAGGCGCGCGGCTGTGAGCTTGCATCCGAGAGATAGTAGGTTCGAATCCCACTATCGGCAGCCCTGAAGATGGTTTTCCGTGGTTTCCCATTTTCACACCAGGCAAATGCTGGGGCTGTACCTTAATTAAGGCCACGGCCGCTTCCTTCCAACTCCTAGGCCTTTCCTATCCCATCGTCGCCATAAGACCTATCTGTGTCGGTGCGACGTAAAGCAAAAAAAAAAAAACACTATCGGCTGCTCGAAGTTGGAAAATACGGTATCTTCAGGAAATAGGCATCAGAAATGACATTGTATTAGACAGATCTAAGTTCAGAAAATTAGACAACAATCACCACTTTACACATCATACAAGCACTACCACCAACAAAACCTGGTCAAAAGATCGAAGGAAAAGCCACACCGAGAAGGTGAAGAGGTTTACGGAGAAGCAAAATGCAACGACATCAGCTAGTTAAGTTTAATATCTGTTTTATTTGCAAATATTTACACAATATACACACACAAACTAATAAACTGCCATCATGAACAAAACACTACTACGAAGAAGACAGTAGACTGCAACACTTGCATGTCAACCAACTACCAACGTAACAAACTCACATACTCGATTAACGATTTGCACTCATAACTCTCACTAAAATAACTCCATTCAACCCCCAAGACTGCGTCTTTATGTACATTGCCTGACAGGCTTCTAGAAGAATATGACACGACATGTTTTCTCGTAATTTCGAGAGTCTCGAATAGCGTAACTACAATGAATGGAGAGCCGATGACCTTCGATGTTAGGCCCCTTAAAACAACAAGCATCATGATCATCGTCACAAGCACAATGGATGGATTTTCCTGTAACTCTCTAGTTCCGGAGATGCGTTTTTCTCCACTATTTCCGTGTGTGCACAACATTTCAGTGGATTCATGCACCATATATACGGTACATACAGCAGATGTTTCATGACATAACCTCACAAATAATATGATCACGATTTATACCAAATAAAGTCCGTTCATAAGTGCGTAAATAAAAATAATACTAATAGATTTAAACAACTTCTTAGCCACACCTCACGAGTAATAATAATAATAATAATATAGTCGAAACCGTTCATGGCGACATCGCTTTCAACGACGTATTGATGGTCCCGTCTAAATCGTATACAAACACTGTACCGTATATAAAAAATATAGCTTAGTACGACGTCGTATAAAACGACGAATTTTGGTAACATTTTCGGATAAATATATCGGCTATACGTCAACTGTTGGTTTTTGTTTGTTACGTGTTTGGGGATTGCTGACAACAATCTAACACCTGATCTTATAGATTCCACAACAGTCTGTATGTTAAATAGTCAAGGAAACCATCACTGTGAAGATGTCGCAAAAGAAAAGGAAAGTGTTTAATACTGAAGGAAATTCACACACATATGGCGATTAGAAATAGGTGCCGATCACTGGACCTACTCTTCGAGCGAAAGCCAATGAAATTCCCCTCAGTCCCACACCACAGATCCTGTTCTGTAAATACAGTACTTATTTCAGTTACGTCTTTTGAAGTTTTAGCTTAATAATTATGTTCATTAACCATGTACGTGCGCAGCCTAAAACTTACAGACATTACATTTTAACCACAGTAAAAAAAGAGGTTTATGCGACTATCGCCTATAATGACCGTTGACTGGCGGTCTCTTCGGGGTCATTAGGAGCGATTTCGGCCGTAATAGTAATAAAAATAATCTAATAACATTTTCGTACCCTTAAAATTAACGACACAAACTTCCTACAGCTTATCCGACTTATTTATGGGGTGGTACTAATCACAGGTTGTGAGTTTCACAAGTAGGAAAAGTCCTCTCAGTTTTAATTACTGTGTTGTTGGGGTGAAAGTTCTTTTTGGGAATTAGTGTAAATAGCTAGTTGTTAATATAAGGAAAGACCTTCATCGGGGAAATCACACAAATGGGATTGTAAATATAGGGTACAGATCTCTGCATATGGTTATGAGGGTGTTTAGGATGTAAAGGAGAGGTCATATCTCTGGTAAGACCCCAACTAGATTATGGTTCCAGTGTATGGGACCCTCACCATGATTACTTGATTCTAGAACTGGAAAAATTCAAAGAAAAGCAGCTTGATATGTTTTGGATGATTTCCGACAAAATAGTAGCGTTACAAGAATGTTGCAAAGTTCGGCCGGGGAAGACTTGGAAGAAAGGAGACGAGCTGCTCGACTAAGCGGTATGTTCCGAACTGTCAGTGGAGAGATGGTGTGGAATGACATTAGTAGTCGAATAAGTTTGAGTGGTGTTTTTCAAAGTAGGAAGGATCATAATATGAAGATAAAATTGGATTTCAAGAGGACAAATTGGGGCAAATATTCGTTTATAAGCATGGGTGTTAGGGATTGGAATAAATTACCAAGGGAGATGTTCAATAAATTTCCAATTTCTTTGCTATAATTTAAGAAAAGGCTAGGAAAACAAACGGATAGGGAATCTGCCACCTGGGCGACTGCCCTAAATGCAGATCAGTTGATCTACTCACGGCAACGCGTACCCATGGTGTTCCTCGCATAAGGGGATCCCATACAAGCAACGTAGACCCATGGTGTTCCTCACAGACAGGTGATAATACATAGTAGAATAACCTACTTCGTTCATGTAACTTACCAGCAAACTGCTTCACAAACCGAGAAGGAACCAGACTCCAAACTCACCTGCAAAAGAAATGGAGAAATTGGGCATTAGTTCAATGTTTATTCGACTATTATAGGAAAATTTAGTTTTAATATGAATTGTAGATTAACCTCCAGAAAACAGTGTCACTTGTATTTCGTAAAGAAGTATGATTGGTGGACAGTGATAATCTAAAGTTATATTACTTATTTATTTGTTTATTTATTGGATTGTATAGAAGAAGAATAAGTAAAAAATTAAGTGTATAACAACGTATATGCAATAGTTAATTATAATTCTGGGCAGGGGTTACAAATTTTGCCTTAATAATGTTAGTAGTTAAAACAAAAACAGCCTACCTTAATGATATCACACATAAAACAGAAAGAAATCCGAAAGAATACATATAATGTTACAAACAACCTAAACGGAACAACTCTCACGACTGCAAACCTGGTGCATTACTACTAACATGTTTTGTAGTCTACAAGGAAATAAATTAAAAAATGAAAATCAAAATTTAAGCTAAACAACGCGCCAATGCAATAATTAAAATTGTACACTAAATCTTGCTTATCTCTTTCTAAAATCACCATCCTAAATTTTTCACCTGCGTAGCACTTCATAAAAAATTATCAATACCGTACCATTAAGTTTAGATATCTGATGCAGTGAAACTCAGATAACTTTTACATTGTTAAAAAGTTTTTACTGAATTTATTAATTTATTTATGTATTTACATTTTTACAACTGGTTTGCGTCGCACCAACACAAATGGGTTTTACTGCGACGATGGGAGAGGAAAGGCCTAGGAGTGGGGAGGAAGCGCCCGTGGTCTTAATTAAGGTACAGCCCAATTAATTGCGACCAGGGTGACCCAGCCGAGACATGGCGGCCACAAGCTGTCGTTAGTTATTGAAGGCTTTAACCCACAGTGCCACGGTTCTATACGGCAACGTCGAATTCCCGCACGCCTCACGAAGACCTGTCGTGCTACACATTCAATATTAATCCATGTGCGCTGTTTCTGTTCCCAGAACATTTTGGATACTAACCATTCGATCGGTCTCTCAGAGATTACGGTATTATTCGCAGCATAGCGCATGCGGAAAGCGTTCTTTTTTTTTTTTTAGTACCTGAGAGTCCCAAGGCGAAAACTATGCCCCTTAACTCATCTGTTTCCGAGAATACCGATGAGACGGGAACGTCTCTGGTTCTACACTGGCGGAGGAAAAGAGATGTGGCTGAGATACGGTATTTACCTCTCGTAGAGATGAACCCTCCTCTTCGATGGACGAGTCCGTGAAGGCTACTGTGAGTTACGTTGGGTACTATCCTGACGTATGTATACGCGAAAATCATTGTTTTATGTTCACAAGGAAATTATATCAGTGTTGTCACTGATAAAGAAACCACCCCTCCGAGGAGGTACTAACAAAGGCCGTCGGGAAAGGAAGTCACCAGAGGGGAAGCGAAGGTGGATCGAAATGTTTAACAATCACTTTATCATTTCTAATTTATATTTACAAAATTCAGAAATAAAACTTTACAAAATGTACAAACTTTAACAGCCTCCGTGGCTTAGGCGGTAGCGCGCCGGCCTATCACCGCTAGGTTCCGTCGTTCAAATCCCGGTAACTCCATGTGAGATTTGTGCTGGACAAAGCGGAAGCGGGACAGATTTTATCAATCATTCCAGAAACACTCCCCACTATCATTTCATCTGTCAGTCATTAATCATTGCCACAGAGGAGTGCGATAGGCTTCGGCAGCTGGCACAATTCCGATCCTCGCCGCTAGATGGGGGCTTCATCCATCCCATTTCTGACCATGTCGAATGACTGGAAACAGGCCGTGGTATTTCAAAACGTACAAAGTTTACAAAGAGGAAACGTAGGTCTGAAGGCAAGTATGTGTCATTAATAACTTAAAGTTTAATGAAGTCCGAATAGAAAATTCTCCGACAGGAGGGTACTTCCACTGGTTACAAATAACAAAGTTAATTCTGAATATACTAACAATCAGGGCTAGGATTTTGATTACATGTCATCTTTTAATTGGTTCATAATACACATTGCTAACATGTGCAGAAATCCTGATCATATTTTCCACATTTTTCAGGTCGTCGGTGTACAAGAGGACGGAACACTGACTATTTCGGGTGCAAAGTATTATGTCATCGATATAGAAAACAAAGAGTAGGGGTCCCAGAATACTGCCCTGAGGTACATCAGATAACATAGATAAATATGATGGGACAGATTCTTGGAGTACTATTCTTTGCTTTCTGCCGTAGAAGAAACTTGTTATCAATGACAAGAATACTGCCCTGAGGTACACCAGATAACACAGATAACTATGATGAGACAGATTTGGGGAGTACTATTCTTTGCTTTCTGCCGGAGAAGAAACTTGTTATCAATGACAAGAAACGCTAATTTATTTCGTCATTTTGCCATTTTGTATACTTGGGCGACACACTAAAATTATACATCACTATTTGGTCATTTTATGGAATTTACTAGACTATTTTATACTTTTTGAATCATTTTCTTACATGTTTGAAAATTCTGAAGCATTTAAGCGTGTAGTATTGGCTATTATAGCAACTTTAAGTGAGGATGAATACGAAGACTTGATAATCTTCACAAAGCTTTGCCAGTCTGGGGACTAATGAAACTTTGTTCATCACTTACTTTTTGGAAATGTTCACATTCCAGGAGAGACCTCCAACTGGAGAAATCTTTCTCGTGAACGGAGGAGATTTTCTTCTGAAGATGCGAAAAACATTTTACTGGATTTTTGCCGTAGTTTTATAGGTCATTTTAAAACATTTTTAAATCACCAAAACCTTGGCCCTGCTACTACTAATAATGGTACTAATAATAGTAACCGACTCAATTTGAGCAGATAAGATCACTTTAGAGACCATTGTAACACCAAGGTCTCTTACTGAAAAGTCGATTGCAGAGTATTTCCCTGGATGGTATAGGCAGTGTTCATTCTTTGCTTTATCAATGAAAAATGTTATTGTGTTACACTTCTTAACATTAGGAGAAAGATTCCATTTCTTAAACCACCACTACGCGAATTGAGAACAGTCTGTAATTCATAACAGTCATCAGGCGTAGACTCTTCCTTTAGGATCGTCGGCGTACAAGAGGAGGGAACGTTGAATTATGTCGTCGATATAGAGAACAAACAGTAGGGGTCCCAGAGTACTGCCCTGAGGTGACAGATAACCATGATGAGGCAGATTCGGGGAGTAACACTCTTTGTTTTCTGCCGGAAAAGTAACTAGTTATCAATGACAAGACGGGACCACGGATATGGAATCTGGTAGCGAGCTTATGAAGGTGAAGTGCGTGATCCACTGAATCGAATGCTTTAGGCACAGCTGTATGGATTACATCTAAATGAGATTCATTTTCTATTGCTGAAATGATGTGGTGATTGAGAACTGAGTTTAGTGAAGCATGATTTTCCCGGAGTGAATTAATGTTGTTCTTCAAATAGGTACGGCTGTGTGAAAAAGAGGAGTTAACTGTGGATTATTCTTTCAAGGACAGAGGATGGTATTGGGACAATAGATATTGGGGCGGTATGATGAAATATCACGTTTGTTGTCAGATTTGAAAATAAGTGTGATATCAGCTTGTTTCCAACTGTCGGGTAAGGTTCAGTGAGAGGTGATGGAGGGGTAGAGGTAAGTGAAAGTACTAGTATTTTTTTTTTTTTGCTAGCGGCTTTACGTCGCACCGACACAGATAGGTCTTATGGCGACGATGGGATAGGAAAGGCCTAGGAGTTGGAAGGAAGCGGCCGTGGCCTTAATTAAGGTACAGCCTCAGCATTTGCCTAGTGTGAAAATGGGAAACCACGGAAAACCATCTTCAGGGCTGCCGATAGTGGGATTCGAACCTAGTATCTCCCGAATGCAAGCTCACAGCCGCGCGCCTCTACGCGCACGGCCAACTCGCCCGGTAAGTACTAGTATACTACGCTAGTAGAGCAAGTCTTGTGGTCAGTACAGCAGCAACCCCATTTGAGTGAGTGCTTCTTTAGTTTACCGTATTTGTCAGGGTTACCGGTAAAATTAATCTTCCTCGTGGAGTTTAAGTTAACGTAGACGTTTTGGAATTTGCCGAAAAACCATTGTATGCGGCCCGCAAGCTGCAAGTATTCGGTACAACCGAACATGATTCGTCACTGGAGAAATCAAAGAGATAAAGCTACACAACCGGATGTCAAATAACACGCAACACCTAATAAAACACCCCTTTTATCTGTATAACATACAACAGTTTTAGTGATTAATAAAGCATAAATTTAATATATCGAGATAAATAGAATGCATATCCTGATTTTTATTTTCTGAAATATCCGTTTGTAAGACCCCTATATTTTACGGCTAAAATTGCGTTAAAAAGGGGCTCTTATTTTCGAGTAAATAGGTATTTTTATGTTAGTACTCTTAAGGTTCGATCTCGTGAACATACCAGACGAACGACTAATCACTTTCGGTATTCAGCCGTTCGCATCAGGGTCACCATTGGGGGTAGGAGGCAGCAGGCGTTCTCTCATGCAGTCGTAACGGGGTTCTGATCGTCTGTCGACGTCCTGCTCTAGGGCCTTAGCAGGCTCAACATAGATGAATATATGAGGACGTTCCCGGGAGTTTGGGAGGGCTACTTCGTATGTACATAACAGTAATTGTAGACGGGTCTTACAGGCCATTCATTATCAGGAAGGTCTCTGTTCACAAGCGAAGCGTAAAACTAGTTATCGATCAGAGCGGTCAAGGCTGCTGGCGCGTTCCCAAGACGTGGAGCACTTTTACTGCGCCTGGTTAGTACGACTCTGGTGTTCATCACCAATCCATCAAGAATATAGTTCCATTATTATTAGTGTGGCTATTTCTAGCCGAGTGCAGCCCTTGTAAGGCAGACCCTCCGATGAGGGTGGGCGTCATCTGCCCTGTGTAGGTAACTATGTGTTATGTATGGTGTGTGAGTTGCAGGGATGTTGGATACACCAAAAACACCCAGCCCCCGAGCCATTGGAATTAACACTGCGCTGCTCACGCTGTAAATTCTACCGCAAGTGCTCGCGCGGATGACAATTGCCATCCATATTAATTCCTTTATTCTACCTCAAGTATTAATATACGTATGTCCGACTCGTTGGCTGAATGGTCAGCGTACTGGCCTTCGGTTCAGAGGGTCCCGGGTTCGATTCCCGGCCGGGTCGGGGATTTTAACCTTAATTGGTTAATTCCAATGGCCCGGGGGCTGGGTGTTTGTGCTGTCCCCAACATTCCTGCAACTCACACCACACACAACACTATCCTCCACCACAATAACACGCAGTTACCTACACATGGCAGATGCCGCCCACCCTCATCGGAGGGTCTGCCTTACAAGGGCTGCACTCGGCTAGAAATAGCCACACGAAATTAAAAAATATATATATACGTATTTCATAGGTCATTTTATCTATTCAATAACGGCATTATCTATTCGAAAAAGTATACCGTTTATCTTTGAAACTTAATATCACGCGCTACAAACAATATTTTGAAGATTATGACAGAAACTCCCAGAAATTCCCAGAAATTTACAACTGTTTACATCTGTCTTTGTCCGCAACCACTTTGATTGTCTGTTGCCTCCTCTCCTGTTTCACACGAACAGCGGAGGCAGACTGTATCTGCATGATGAGCGCAAATCCATTTGAAATACGTACTGCAGGATTTTTGGGTGGTTTTGTTGCGACTTCTTCCGAACATGTAGCAGCGTCCTCGCGCTCAAACTTGCGGACAGTTAGCAGGTCTCTCATCATCTTCAATTCAAACAAATAACTTACACAGCCTCTTCATTTCTTTGAGAATCATTTCTTGTTGTATACTCCTTAATATATGGGGATTGATGAGATCCTTTGACAGGTCGTGTAGGAACTTCCTTCTCAAACTATTTGGAAAACCACAGTTCTTCTTATAAAATACTAATGCATTGGTTCCACCAGTGTTCATAAGATCAAAAAGTGCTTTCAATGGTCAGCGTCGACTGTTTCTAGAAACATCATACTCTCCTTAAGGTAACGTGCCATGTCCCTTTCATCAGTCCGAAAACTTCGTGAATATGATAAAAATGATAGGTAACTTAAACAATAAATTGTACCGTCAGTGCTCGCATGGGTGACTATTGTCATCCACTTGCATTTGAAATGCCATAATAATGAAGTATCTGGAGAAATTAACCTTAAACTTCAGAGATATCATTAGGGATTGTTTTTTGAGGATTACGCAAAATATTCAAATGAATTGTTTAAAAATGTATACAATACAAAGAAAATTATACCCGTGGATGACAACAGTCACTAGAGTGTTAACCAATGAAGGTTAAAATCCACGGTCCGGTCGGGAATCGAACACGGGACCCTCTAAACCGAAGGCGAGAACGCTGAAAATTCAGCCAACGAGTCGGACGCTCCATTATTGCATCATGCAGATTTTCTATACTGCACTGAATTCCCATTTAGCTCTTTGTTTAACTGCCTAGTTTAGAGCCTCCGTGAATAAGGTATCAGCTCACTGGCCTCTTACCGCTGGTTTTCGTGGTTCAAATCCCGGTCACTCCATGGGAGATTTGTGCTGTACAAAGCGGAGGCGGAACAAGATTTTTCTCCGGGTACACCGGTTTCTCCTGTCATCTTTCATTCTATCAACACTCCCCAATATCATTTCATTTCATCTGCCAGTCATTAATTAATCATTGCCCCAGAGGAGTGCGACAGGCTTCGGTAGCCGGCATATTTCATGACCTCGCCGCTAGATGGAGGCTTCATTAATTCCATTCTTGATCCGGTCGAATCACTGGAAACAGGCTGAGGATTTTCACTTAGTTGTCCAGTTTAGCAACACCTATCATGGTCCACACATACGGCATCGATGTGCAGGTGAGTATTTACATCATTGCATACCCTCAGCAAGTTCAAATTTATATTCCCATTTAAACTCAAAAAGAATTTAATTGAAACATTTTATGCCAATTATTTATTACTGTGATATAGTTTATATCAACTTCACTGATAAATCACTATAGCAGTTACAGCGCACGCAAAATGCTTGTGTGAGGTTCATCTGCAAACTTAAATACAAAGACTGACATTGTCCTACACCAAACTCGGCTGGCTCCGTCTGCAAGGCACACGTAATCTTCACTTTCTAACATTACTGCAACTAACTTTAAATGCCACTTCTCCTCCTTATCATAAGGAATGTTTCTGTAAGCTCTCATTACACCACGGAAAAACACAAGAGCACAGGACATGTATATCCTTACCATACCCAGTCACAAGTCCTCAGCATATGACAATTCCTTCACAGTTACTGCAATTCGTGAAAGGAACAACCTGCCTCAAGATGTCAGAGCGATATCAGTGCCAAAGAAATGTAAAAGTGCATGCGCAAAATAACTGATGGAAAGATACAAGCAGCAAGGCAGCAAGACATAATCACATTCCTACTTCCTCTTTTAAATCCTCTTCCTCCCGCAGATGATCCACAAATATACTCCTCTGGCTATGGAAGTAGTAAGGATCTGGAAACAAGTCAGAGTGACAATTCTTCCTTTTGTCCTTTATCCCTCTGGCCTCACACCAAAATCATTTCCAGAGAAATTAAATATAACACAGCTCCCCATCTACACTCAGAACGTGGCACAAAATGCTGCAACATCATAAGAACATTCCTGAATGCTCAGTACGGACTATAAATAGAAAAAGCTGCAACCTCTACATCGAAGAGAATATTGAAGACGTATATTGTAAGTTTTTGTAAATTATGATTTTTCTACTCGTTATAAGTAAAATATCGAAATAACGAGCGATATTACCAACTATAAAATAGGGAAATTAATTAAATAAATAAATAAATAAATAAATAAATAAATAAATTTACCACTTATGCTGGGGAGAAAGAACAAAGTTGTTGCAATAAATTGACTAGCATTCGCAGATGATTTTGCCATATTCTCTGAAAGCCTGATTAATGCAGCAATACAAGTAAATCTTCTGGAAGAGACGGCCAACATGACAGGCTTAAGAATTTCGCCAGAGAAAACAAAATTCTTGACGAATATAAAAAATGCTCCAAAATTGCTAGGAACAGATGTTGGTTCAATCGAAAGGGTAAAGCAATTCAAATATTTGGGGGAAATAATCCAAGAAAATGGTTTGGAGAAATCTGCTATAGAGGTAAGGATACACAAAATGGAAATTGCATATTGTATAGCAAAAAATACATACACAACAAAAAATGTTTATCTAAAAATCTTAAAATAAAGCACTACAATACAGTTGTGAAACCAGAATGCTTATATGCCAGTGAATGCTTAGTACTGAAATATAAACTTGAACGGTTGGAAGTACTAAAAGGAAGAATTATAAGAAAAATATTAGCCCTCTAAAAACTACAGAATTTTGGAAATTAAGAGATAATAACGAAATTTATCAGAACATAGAAAACATATCTATAACAGTACGGATGAGGAGACTGCTATTTTCTGGACATATTTACAGAATGGACTACAATAGACTAACCATAAAGATCTTCGCGTATCTTTGGAAGAAAAAGTCAACAACCACCTGGATTCAAAAGATCAAAAAAGACTTGGAAAGGAACAACATCAGAGAAGAAGAAGAAATAATGGAAAGATAAATTTTCAGGAAGAAAGTTTTAAAGATGAAAGGATTCTAAGGGAGGGAGGCAAAGAAAACGGGCACAAAGTGGTGTGAAGAGAGACGAAGAAACCTAGTGAAACAATGAAGGAATATTAGAAAAGGAAGGAACAACAACAAAGGATGAAGAATTGAAATTGGAATAAAACCCCTAGTAGGCCCTAACGTAAGAATAATCAAAGATAATAAATATATAAATAAATAAATAATAGGAAGTCAAATAAAGGCGTGTCACCAGGATGAGTAGTTCAGGCAGTACAGTAGAACGCTGTTTTTTTTTTATCCCATGTTTCCGGGTCCTCTCTCGCCTCAGTGTGATCGTGATGCTCAAATACGCCAGCTTCGTCTCTCTAGATTTTCTCCTATGGTAAAAAATTATGTCACCTCGACATCTCCGAATACCGTAAGAAAGTAGCAATCGGGACAAAAAAAAACAATAACATTATTAAAAGTTTACCGGCCTACCCTCAGATATGACCAGATCGAATGTTTCATCCAGTGATGTATGAGAAATGCAGTATCCCTGTAGCGAGGTACGACACATCTGGAGACAGTTTATGCTTATCACTTAATGTTCCTAGAATCTTTCATAGAAACTAGATTTTAGTATACTCAGATTTTAACGTACTAATATTCAGTTAAGTTGTTTTAGCCTTATATTTGAATAAGTTTTATTTTACGCTAGTTAGTAGATATATTCTTTAGGTATTAAGTTGATATCTTTTTGTTATTATCCACTCTGTATTTATCCTATAATTTTTCATCAATAGTAATTTTAATTGTATTATTATTATTCCTTACCTGACTCACTTATTTATTGCAATGATATTTTAAATTAATACTGTAAAAATAAAGAGCCTTCGTGGCTCAGGCGGCAGCGCGTCAGCCTTTCACCGCTGGATACCGTGGTTCAAATCCCGGTAACTCCATGTGAGATTTGTGCTGGACAAAGCGGAGGCGGGACAGGTTTTTCTCCGGGTACTCCGGTTTTCCCTGTCATCTTTCATTCCAGCAACACTCTCCATTACCATTTCATAGCATTTATCACTCATTAATAAATCACCTTGGGAGTGGCGACCCCATTGTAATAACAGCCTATATATGTTTCATTCATTACATCCCTGACCTGGTCAATGACTGGAAAACAGGTTGTAGGTTTTCATTGTTCACTGTAAAAATAAATTAAAAATGCATGTGGTTAAGTGTAAGAGAGGTCCAAGAACCCTAACTTCGCCACTTAATAAAGACACAAATAAAGGTGTGTCAGAGCACGAAGGTGCTTTGCAGCATGATAACATACGGCGAACATTGCACGTCGTTCATAGGTTACTGTGAAACAACAGATGAACTGTTTCCGAAGAGGACGTACCAGTTGTAGAGAAGAGCCAAGATTTGCTTGGTGTATTAAAAACACCTAACTTACCCCTCCTAAGACAACTTATTGATAAGCGCACAGTAGAATGAATCTGGGGACCGGGTTCACTTGATCCTCCTAGTACTAAACTTCGGAAACTTAACACCCACGGTATCCCCTGCCTGTCGTAAGAGGCGACTGAAAGGGGCCCCAGGGGCTCTGAACATTGGAGCGTGGGTTGGCGACCATGGGGCCCTTAGCTGAGTCCTGGCATTGCTTCTATTTACTTGTGCCAGGCTCCTCACTTTCATCTATCCTATCCGACCTCTCTTGGTCAACTCTTGTTCCTTTCCGACCCCGATGGTATAACGTATGGAGGTCTACGGTGTCTTCCATTTTCACCCTCTTCGTCACCCTTGTCTTCCTTTGGCCGATATCTTCATTTTACGAAGCGTCGGACTCATTTCATTTTCCTCTCTTTACCGAGCTCGATAGCTGCAGTCGCTTAAGTGCGGCCAGTATCCAGTATTCGGGAGATAGTAGGTTCGAACCCCATTGTCGGCAGCCCTGAACATGGTTTTCCGTGGTTTCCCATTTTCACACCAGGCAAATGCTGGGGCTGTACCTTAATTAAGGCCACGGCCGCTTCCTTCCCACTCCTAGCCTTTTCCTGTCCCATCGTCGCCATAAGACCTATCTGTGTCGGTGCGACGTAAAACAACTAGCAAAAAAAAAAAAGCATTTTCCTCTCTGATTAGTGTTATATAGAGGATAGTTGCCTAGTTGTCCTTCCTCTTAAAACAATGATCACCACCACCACCTTCGGGAACTTAGTAGTAACTTAGCAACTAGACTACAAATAGACTGGCTATGTTTCGATCGAATTTACAATAATATAAGATAACTAGAGCCCGCATGGATAAAGTTCATTTTACAGGCAAATGCATTGTTTTTATAATTTGCTGTACGTCGCACCGACATAGATAAGTCTTATGGCGATAATGAAGCATCAAAGTGCTAGGAATTTGCAAGAAGTGACCGTAACATTAATTAAGCTACTGCCTCAGGATTTGTCTGGTGTGAAAATTGAAAGCTACGGAAAACCATATTCAAGGCTGCCGACAGTGGGGCTCGAACCCACTATCTCCCGAGTGCAAGCTCACAGCTGCGCGCCCCTAACCGCACGGCCAACTCGCTCGCTCTTCAACCTGTTGTTGTAGTGCCTGGTGAATATTCTATTAATTTATTACTCGTCTGAACTTTTCTTTTTCTGCCCTACCAGAGATATTCTTAAAATATCGCTTTGCCTGGGATAAATCTAGTCTGAAAAGTACGCAATGTGTATCTCGAGCGTACCTCGACATGAAGCGGAATACTACTATTTTTTACGTCCACTAAATAAAAAAGAAGACATCTAGCAACTGAAATAAACAGGAGAACACGACTTAATAATGAAGGACAAGAGTGGAAGGACAGAGCTTCTCCTTTGCACAGCCTCCTCGATCGCGCTACTGTCACACTCTTATTCGGACGTGCCTGGTGTACCAACATCACGACATTATGTACCCCGGCCTGAGAAAGATCTTGTCATTTATATGCATGAGACTACGGCTAGCCTTGTAAATACGGCCAGGAGCAGCGTCGTCCCTTACACGCCAAGACTAAGCTGCCTTTTTCTCAGTCCCTTCCTTCCTTCCTTAAAGATGCCTCGGCATGTACTGGGAATACATCAGCAATACGTGGTCAGCAGACATAGACTGCTACAGCATATTACACCATCCACTATTTCACTTGCGTACGAAGAGGGCGTAAGTTTGAACTTTGAGCACATGAGTACATTTTCTCTAGTGTGCTTGGAATTAATCAATCTTTTTTCATTCTTTCTTAATCTGCTTATCCTCCAGGCTTGGTTTTTCCCTCGGACTCTGCGAAGGATCCCACCTCTACTGCCTCAAGGGCAGTGTCCTGGAGCTTCAGACTTCGGGTCGGTCGATACAACTGGGGAGGATGACCAGTACTTCACCCAGGTGGCCTCACCTGGTATGCTGAACAGGATCTTGCGGGGGGGGGGTGGAAAGATTGGAAGGGATAGACAAGGAAGAGGGAAGGAAGCGGTCATGGCCTTTAAGTTAGGTACCATCCCGGCATTTGCCTGGAGGAGAAGTGGGATACCACGGAAAACCACTTCCAGGATGGCTGAGGTAGGAATCGAACCCTCCTATACTCAGTTGACCTCCCGAGGCTGAGTGGACCCCGTTCCAGCCCTCGTACTGTGACTATATTTATTACTAAAATAACTAACAGGGTGTGGGGTAATAAGCTTACTTTTGACAACATACCATATAAGTTCTGGGAAAAGGAGATTGGCGTTCGGTTTCCCCATTAATTTTGAGGTTAAGATATTTTACTGTCAATGAAATGAAACTATGAATTCGTTTGATAGAACAATATATATTCTTTAAATAATATATCAAAAAAATAGTGAGTCTTGTTGCGATAAAACAGATGAGAATATGAAATTATGACATTGCAACTGAAAGAAACTAGGCATGAATTTGAATTCTTCTTGACCGGACATTTAACAATTTATACGAAATATTTCCCTCACTGATTCACTTGACTGTACCTTCAACACTTTTAGTGTAATTACGACGTAATCCATTGCTCTGGTGTTTACTGTAGATGTGTCACGCCTAACGTGGTGATACATCCTTGAGACTGCTTCTTCTCCATATCATCTGACTTCTTTGTAAGTCAATATGGTATGACCTCTTGGTAGGTCCAGGGTTGCCCTCTCTGACTCCTTGGTAAGCCTTGCGTCCGCGTCTTCCACTAAGTGACGGACCAACCATTTGGTCTCACTCTCTCAATGACCAATAATGGCTCACTGAGTCTTCTCCATCTCTCGTTCACACTGGTTGACTGGCCAACCAAGGCCTCTTGATCTAGTAGACTACTTCACTGTACTGCATCCGTATAAGTAATGACTGACGCTACAATATGCATCCACCTTATATAGACGTTGGTTGACACAGCTACGTAATCTCCAGAAATAACAATGACATACTCCCACCTACGCGACAGATATTACATCCAGTGGTGAAATAGCCCCGCGGCGATCGACTCCGTGCGCGCATATCTAAATAAATACGATGACATAGCCAAGGCGCGGCGATGACTTGGCAGAATCGCCAGTGGTGTCGCAATATCACAACGTCACTTCCAATCTCTGATATATACAACAATTCTCACTGTACAGGTATTGAGTGTTATACTACACATACGTATATATGTATACATCTAAGTGCAATCTTGCAAGCAACAGGCAATTGCAAAATTGAATAAAACGGATAATTACAATAATAGTACAATATCACAGATAACATAATAATAATACTGACATAATAATAATAATAATAATAATAATAATAATAATAATAATAATAATAAAATACAGATAAAATCATACAATAATAAAAATACAGATATCATCTTGTAACGGGATTTGAACCGTTACAATTCGCCTCCCTCATAAATAAATCGAAGAACAAAGAATCGATTGATTTATGAACAAAATTATATATATAACACTGACACAGATAAACACTTTAAATGAGTATACAACAATAATTTTCTTTTTCAGCATCCATACATTTTATAATTTTTCTCGCACATTGCCATCGTAGATAACTGTTCAGTGTCCCATTCTCATACAATACACAAGAGCATAGCCCTTAATTTAACACACACAAATAATTTTAAATGATTACACTACATTCTTCTTTTTTTTTAACATATCAAAATATTTTGTGAAATATCACTTATATGAGAACTTTTCTCGCATATGGTTATCGCAGATAACTGTCCAATGTCCTGTTCTCCGTTTTTTTTTGTCACACAGTACATGACAATGTAGCACTTATTCTTCCAATATACCAATACGACACTTGGTTCACACGCAAATTCATTTATGTTAGTTTTATTTTGCCAGTTTCTCACAAAATTAATCATCTTATTATTATCTCAACAAATCTCACGTGAAATACTTATTTACATTGATTATACTATAAATACCGACAATCTTCCCTTCCTGATCTTTATAAGAATATGCACACTCCCCGATACGGTTCACAATAGTGAAATACCCCTGATACAAAAGAATAACTTCAACATATATTTCCCGCCTCTGCAGATGATGAAAATGGAACTCTGAGTAGCACTCTGTCACTCAAACTGAATCAATTTTGCCCTTGTTAACTTATATATCTCAATAAATCACATCCTACTTGGCAACAATAATTAAAGAAACAATACCATAGCTACAAGATGGTTCAATTATTCCGTAATCCAGCATAATGTTTATTTGTTCTTAGACGTCACTAGCATGTTTAAGTTGACTGGGGTACTTACCTCCCACAAACGATCTATGGTCATGTACTACAAATTTATGTTCATATACGTGTTCTTCCTCACTTACCACTAAATACATCTCGATGCTTACCTAACATCGACCACAATTACTCCTCCTGTAATTCACTCAAATTACCTCACGTCACTGCCTCATACCGACGATCCCTCGGATACTGGTCGTTATAGACACGTAACACACCTTAACATTTCCTCTCACTAGGAACAACTTCACTTACCTCTCATATATTTCAAAGAACACACGTCACCGAACACTTACCTCAGACCATCATAATTAACACGTACTTCTTTGCTAGTTTTACTCCCAGAACAAACACACACTACCTAAATTAAAGTCTACTCTACTTCCATGATTTGCAACCAAGTCAGCTCCTAAAACAACTGAATACACAAGTTCTGGTACAACAAGGCATGTCTGAAACTTACAATTATCTTTACTTATGATCGGTACCGCTATTATTTTATTTACTCACTTTGACTCACCCAACGGCTGTTATAAGATCTGATAGTACCTTCACTTACCTTCTTCATATCACAATTTTCATCATCGAAGTTACGACCTCACTACTTACATCATATTCTCGGTATCACAAGTACTTACATCACTTACCAGAACACTTCTTACGTCTAACTTACTGCTACCATTAATTACTTCATTATCTACGACTACGTCATTACTTAAATATCTCACTTAACATTACTTAGGTCACAATCACACTATACTCTTAAATCTACTTTCACTACATAACTACTTATACTAAATACGGTTCAACTTCCACCTTCAGCCTGTTCACTTAACTTACCCGATTCCCTGTGAATCTGAAATACTCTGGCTCGATAACGACACCTGGATAACATTCATATTAAGACTATCATAGTCCCTCTGATAACTCATATCCGTACGCCTCCCATCTTCCGATTCTCTCTGATTACTCTTCTGATCCTCTCTCTCACAACTGAAATCCATAAGCCTCCCATCTTCCGATTCTCTCTCGTTACTCTTCTGACCACTATCACCATCAACACAACTGTTAATCCTCTGCGGATCATGATCACTACTTCTCTGATACACGGCTAACATTTTCCCCCTTCTCTCTACAATATTACTTTCCCTAGACATCATGCGTTCTCTCTCACGCGCGCGCCCTTCCACACATTCCTTCCAAAGCCTGTCAATGAAATTTTCTCTAAATTCTCCCAAATTAGACATATTATCCCAGTACACTCGAAACCATATTCTACTTTCACCGACAAAAACATTAGACAAAATCTCCAACACATATTCCCATTCAATAACATTATTCCACAACTTACTTGCAAATCTTTTCTCAACTACTTTTACAAATTCTACAGAACTGAACTGTTCTCCAGAAAACTTGGTTAAATCACGATCCCTACTGAACAAACCACTCACTACTATCACGTCTAAACCTGTCTTACCTCTACCTTTCTGCCGTATCACTTCCTGGCAGTTTACAACTTCTTCTTCTTCTTCTTCTTCTTCTTCTTCTTCTTCCGCTGCTCTCTCAGAACTCTCTTCCACTATTCTCACGTCTTCCTGCAATTCTTCTTCTCTCTTTCTCACCTGCTGTGATAGCGTTTCCTGTTCGTTCCGCAGTTCAGTGACCTCCACAAGTTTGCTTTCAATTTGTTCATTTCTACTAATCTGTTCCCCCATCTCTTCCCCAACTGCATTGCAAATCTTGTCCAATCTCTTCTCGACTACCTCATGAATTTCTTCCCGATTACTAGAACTTTTATCACTTAATTCTACGATATTCTCTGTACAAGTTCCTTTGACATGCTTAATTTGAGTATGAAAATCGCTCCGATCCAACTTCATTTCACCTTCAATTTCAACACATTCTTCATTTGACTTACTTTCTAACTTACATGTTGACTTAGATGTTTGATTATTTATCTCTAATATCTTAGAATCTATTTTACTAATGATCGCATTACAATTTTCGTTATTACTGCTAATAAACTGATCCATTTTGCTACATAGAGAGTTACACAGTTTATTAAAATTTTCATTACTACTATCAATTAATTCTTTCATCTCTTTCTTATTATTTTCACTCATCTTTTCCATTCGTTTATTACTATTTTCACTACTACTACTACTACTAAATAATTCTTTCATCTCTATCATCTCTTTCTTATTATTTCCACTACTAGTATCAATCTTTTCCTCCTTCAGTTTATGACTGCTTTCAGTACTATTAATTATTTGTTCCATTTCTTTATTATTATTATTTTCACTAGTACTACTAATAAAAAATTCTTTAATTTCTTTATTATCATTATCAGTCTTTTCCTTACACTTTTCGAAACTACTATTCTTTATTTCTTCTGTCCCTTTCTTACAGTCTTCAATCATCTCGGTTATTTTGGCCATCAGCAAATTAAATTGTTGTAAATTCATTACCCCGGAGAATTTCTTTTGAGTTTCAGTGTGCTTTCCAACTTCTGCACTTTCCTGAATTATCTCAGAAGCTTCCATCGTATTCACCTGTTCCCTACTCTGAATTTCACCTTGGATGTCCGCAGAAGCAATGACCTCGTCCTCACATGACTTGTTATTGTCTTCCTTGTCCATCTTTGGTTCACTAGTGATAGTACGCGATCTCAAATTAATTTCCCTCTTCAAATCCCTTGACATATCCCCAAAATACAAATATATACCACAAAATTATACTCCTGACATTTACCGGTAATACTTCCGTTGGCTTTAATTGTGCATACTCTTCCCAGAATGAACCTATGATATGCTGTCATTCAGACCAAGTTCTGAATTTATTCGAGCCCCACGTTGCGTCGACACATTGTGACTATATTTATTACTAAAATAACTAACAGGGTGTGGGGTAATAAGCTTACTTTTGACAACATACCATATAAGTTCTGGGAAAAGGAGATTGGCGTTCGGTTTCCCCATTAATTTTGAGGTTAAGATATTTTACTGTCAATGAAATGAAACTATGAATTCGTTTGATAGAACAATATATATTCTTTAAATAATATATCAAAAAAATAGTGAGTCTTGTTGCGATAAAACAGATGAGAATATGAAATTATGACATTGCAACTGAAAGAAACTAGGCATGAATTTGAATTCTTCTTGACCGGACATTTAACAATTTATACGAAATATTTCCCTCACTGATTCACTTGACTGTACCTTCAACACTTTTAGTGTAATTACGACGTAATCCATTGCTCTGGTGTTTACTGTAGATGTGTCACGCCTAACGTGGTGATACATCCTTGAGACTGCTTCTTCTCCATATCATCTGACTTCTTTGTAAGTCAATATGGTATGACCTCTTGGTAGGTCCAGGGTTGCCCTCTCTGACTCCTTGGTAAGCCTTGCGTCCGCGTCTTCCACTAAGTGACGGACCAACCATTTGGTCTCACTCTCTCAATGACCAATAATGGCTCACTGAGTCTTCTCCATCTCTCGTTCACACTGGTTGACTGGCCAACCAAGGCCTCTTGATCTAGTAGACTACTTCACTGTACTGCATCCGTATAAGTAATGACTGACGCTACAATATGCATCCACCTTATATAGACGTTGGTTGACACAGCTACGTAATCTCCAGAAATAACAATGACATACTCCCACCTACGCGACAGATATTACATCCAGTGGTGAAATAGCCCCGCGGCGATCGACTCCGTGCGCGCATATCTAAATAAATACGATGACATAGCCAAGGCGCGGCGATGACTTGGCAGAATCGCCAGTGGTGTCGCAATATCACAACGTCACTTCCAATCTCTGATATATACAACAATTCTCACTGTACAGGTATTGAGTGTTATACTACACATACGTATATATGTATACATCTAAGTGCAATCTTGCAAGCAACAGGCAATTGCAAAATTGAATAAAACGGATAATTACAATAATAGTACAATATCACAGATAACATAATAATAATACTGACATAATAATAATAATAATAATAATAATAATAATAATAATAATAATAATAATAATAATAATAATAATAATAATAAAATACAGATAAAATCATACAATAATAAAAATACAGATATCATCTTGTAACGGGATTTGAACCGTTACAGTACCACTTTTCAAATTTCGTGGCAGAGCCGGGACTCCAACCCGGGGCCGCCGGGTGACAGGCGGACGCGTTGCCCCCTACACCGCAGGGCCGGATATAGGTGCTTTTAAGAACGGGACAACCATCATTTGGTCAGAACAGAGATAAAGCAACGTCTGCAAATGTCTATAAAAGACCTGTACAAAAATTTTTTTTTTCATTATTTTATCTGAATGTAGTACATTTAAGGTAAGGTAAGAGTTATTCTGCCCGAAGGCAGGTCCGAACCTCCGCAGAGGTGTTTCTGAGCCGGAGTTTACGTGCAGTAGGGTGGCCAGTTCCCTTCCGCTCCTCCATTCCCTTACCCTCACCATCAGCGCGTGGCAACCCATCCAACTCCTGACCACGCCCAATGTTGCTTAACTTCGGAGATCTCACGGGATCCGGTGTTTCAACACGGCTACGGCCGTTTAGTATATTTAAAATGCTTGGAAAAATAGGATTATAAAAACTGAAGAGAAATTACATTTGCATTGACGTAGTTATAGATATTATGCTCACCGGACAAAAGAAAAAGTCAGCTTAGTGCGCACGCACAAATGGATCTTTATCCCTGTACAGATGCGCAGCGAACGAGTCTCATGCTCAACCGCACGAGCACTGCCTTTACGTGAGTATAAGGCACCAGTGATCAGTCAGACATAGAAGTTTTAAGCCGACAATGTATTTCACCATGGGTAGATATAAGCATGTGACAGAGTGGCAAAAAGAGGCAATCGTGCTTGGCTGTGCCCATGCCCAAACGGTGCGTGAAGTTGCTGGATTTGTTGGTGTTTCCTAGCGGACTATTCAACGTGTCTACAAGCAGTGGTGTACTACACGGGGCCACGAAACATGTCTTCAGAACTGTGGTCGGAAAAAGATCCTGACTGAGAGGGGCCGGAGACGCGTTTCACGGCTTGTGAATCAAAATCGCTTCCAAACCCGACAGGAATTCCTGCATTCAGTGATTGAAGGTCCACCTCAACCTGTTAGCGAGAGAACATTGCGACGGGAACTACATCCAATGAACACTTGGAGTCGGTCACCTCGCAAGAGGTCATTGTTCACACAGGCACATAGAGCTGCGCATCTTCAATGGGCTAGAAATCATCGAACGTGGATATTCCAATGACGCACGTCGTCGAGTGCACCGAAGACCAAATGTAGCATTTCATCCTGGATGCGTGCAAAGTCAGGTTTTACGTATCATGGATTGGGCCCGTTCATGAAGGTGAGCACTAACATGAACCATTCTGGATGATCAGGTGTTGCCTTTCAGTCAACATCTGCATGATGAGTATATTATTGATACCCCGTTGTTTCAAGTTGACAACAACACAAAGTTCATCGGTCTGAACGCATACGTGGCTGGTTTTTGGAACACACTCCCACACTATTATACTTCGAGTGGCCTGCAAAATCACCTGACTTGAACCCGAGCGAAAATCTGCGTGACATGCTGGAACAGCGGGTACAACGCCGACATAAGTATCCCCAAAATTTAGTGGAACTGTGCGATCAAATCCTTAGCAAGTGGCTTAACCTGGATGCGACGTACTTGCGAAACTTCCTGGACTCAATTCCTAACCAAATCCAGGCGTTCATCAAGTCCAGAGGCGCAGTTACATGGTATTAAATGATACTTGTAATGATTTCTCCAGGGGTAACTAACTGTTTATCCAGTAGGCTTAGTTTACCTTTATTTTATGATTGTACAATACAAGAAACGTGTTTTTATATATAAAGATCCTGCAAACTTATTTGTAGATACGACATCAATTCCCCTCATCTTTGCTTGCTTTACTGGTCTTGTACGATTGTATTTTTGTGGCGGCTCAATACCAGCAAGTGACGGTCGACCGCCAATACTGTTGCTTTTGTCAATGTCAACACAATCATATTGCTCAATAATACCGTATGAATATTTTAAAAAATCCTTAAATGGTTCATCTTTATTAAATAGTATACTTGAAACTTTACTAATCAGTACTCTTTCCTTATTCAGAGATGCCATTCAAGGTTGAGTGCTCACTTGTCATTTTTACTACTTGAAATGACATTTTTTACTTCATCTCCTTTTACTAAAACCATCCATTCATCCGGCAAAAAAACAGAGGGATCAGCCTTTCTCATTTCTTCAATCAACCAAAAATTCCTGCCACAGGGAAGATATGCATGACCAGGAACCGGAAGTCATAACTGTTTCCAAGAATCTACAGCAGATTCTGCAGGCGATGAAATAAATAACGATACTAATCATAGTTGTCCTTTTTCTGGTCTATATTTCAGTTCTGTCCACGAATTAAGAGGCAGCTCAAGTGTCAAGTGGTAAGGATACTTAATCTCTACGGCAAGGTAGGCCTGAGGTAGAGAAGTCCCAAGAGGATATACTATATACGTAATATTAAAATAAGTGTTTTGACAGATAGGGATAAAGGAAGGAGCAGTGCACGTGCCATTGCATGATATTGCCATGTTGCCACATTTCTGCATTCCTTTCCCATTCCCTTCGCTTCCGGATCACTCGTTCTTTCGTTCAGACCGCTGTGTTCTGGTGTAAATAACTCAGAAGTGAGAGGTTATGCAACTCCAAGCAACATGAGTCGGCCAACAAGCTTATCTCCATGGGAACCGCAGTGGGTCCGTCCACGTCTCCATGGTAACCATACCTCCTATACCTTTCTCCTCGCCCAGGTAGGTAGTAAACGGACCTCCCTCTAAGAACTGTCAGAACGAATCTTTCAATATTACGACTATAGCCCATGGAATTCTCAAACACTCAACTCGAAAATAAGCCGAATATTTTTAAAATTGACTTTACGTCGCATAAACACGGATATGTCTCATGGCGGTGATGTGATAAGAAAGGACTAGGAGTGCGAAGTAAGTGGCCGTGGTCTTAATTAAGGTACAGCCCCAGCATTTGCCTGATATGAACATGGGAAATCACGGAGAAGCACCTTCAGGGCTGCCGACAGTGGGATTCGAACCCACTATCTCCAGAATGCAAGCTCACAGCTGAGCGCCCCTAATCGCAAGCCCAGAAGTGCAATCTAAATTAGAAGACTGGCGAAGACTGCTTTAGGAAATCCATGATCAGCTTCCTTCTTTCGAATCTGATCAATTTAATAGCAAAACTTTTAGTTTTCTTACATTTCTGCATGCAGCCAGCTCTAAATCACCAGCTTCGGAACACCCTGCCACTCGTTGCTATCGACTGAGGAAACAACGTAAACAGACCTCAGCTATACATCACAAGAGCTCGTCTAACCCTCAGAGATCTTCCCACCCTCGAAGGGAAAGAAACCAAGGAATATGCAAGTACGAAGTAGCTCAGTATAATTAGTATTACAGACGAAGAACAGTGGTTCGTAGAAGTATGGGTGCAGATAACCCTCAAAATGGTGCCCAATTTCGCCAAGTGAAATACAGGACGGTTTTCTGAATATATTTGGCGCAGCTAATGAAAATGTCACAGAATACTGTGCAACTAGTGTTGTAACCACAAGGATGCACACAGGAGATGCTGTCATCTGTGTGAACTGTTTTACTTACAAATTATATAGACGCACACTAATAAACTGCCGGCTTGAACAAAGCACTGCTACAAAGAAGAAGAAGACTGCTCCATTAGCATGTCAACCATTACGAACACAACAGAATCACAACATGGGTTCACACATTCGGCTAATGACTTTCACTACAAGTCTCGCTAAACAACTCAATTCCAACTCCCAAGACTGCCTCTTCATATACTGTACATTGCCTGACCAGGCTTCTAGGAAAGTACGACACAACATGATAATAATAATAATAATAATAATAATAATAATAATAATAATAATAATAATAATAATAATAATAATAATAATAATTGTTACGGGGTTACCCGTGGAGCAGAAAGAGGTTAAAGAAGGTGCCGGAGTGAATAGGTCTATCTACAATATCAAAATTAATTAAACTTAAACTGAAGGTTATATTTATAGCACTTCAAATTTACCAGGGCAGAAATCCCCTAATTCAGAGAGCACTTGCTCCTAAAATTACACTATGTAGCCTTCCAGAGGCACTCTTTACAATTACAAAACTTGAAAAAGGGCTAACAAGCTCTAGGTTCCTCACTGCCTACTCAAGGCAACATTACATCAATCTCTGGTCTTTCAAACCACCATTTACAAATGGAACTTATTTTTACAGGGGTATTTAATTACCAACCTACGGGGCCTTCATGGAAAAGAACATGTTAGGTAACTGGCCCAAACCCAAGGTGAATGGAGGCACACGCGCTCCAAAATAATGAACACTTAACCCTGACAGTAACACGTCTATAAATATCGCTTTAGTTACACCACACGTTTCGAAGACGTGTCACTCAAAGCCTATTATTTAAAGTTACATTAAAGTTACCAGATGGAATGAACAAGGAATAGAGGTGGTGGAGGGGATAACTCTCCCCTCCTTAAGAGGAATATATGGCATTCATTCGCACAACACGTCAGAAAAACGTATGGTGTTACTGTCAGGGTTAAAAACCTAAAAGGCTCTAGGTCGATGAAACAGGGGCTATTCCTAAACTACTGAGGTGACTCGTATAGAAATTGCTTTAACACCTTACAGAAGAAAAAGTTACAAAACGTAGTCAACTCAAACCAAGATGAAGGGGAGCTCGAGAGGGTAATTGACTCTCTATTCCCGATTTACAGTCAAAGATTTTATGAAATTTTTACATTAGCCGGAAGAACGTTACATTTCAGAAACGTAGGTTACATGGTTAAATATTCGGACCTTCCCCTTAGAATAATCTGCGGAGGTAGCTACAACAAGAGAGATGTAGTTTATGTGGCCATTACCTTATAGATGTTCAGCTGCCGACGAAAGACGCCACCCTCCTCCTGCTTAACACACACACACTCAGATAGATGACGATCAATTGGCCAAGAAACGCGAAAAGCCGCAGTTTACAAACCCTCAGAGAAGGTTCGAGATCATTCAAGACTAAACTAACAACACCCTCTCAATTTTATTGGTTGAGTTCAAAAGTAACACTCAAAAGCGAAGAAGAAGCCTGTGATAAGTTGAAAATTAATTACAGAAATTTTTCATTGGCCAGATTCAAAACTGGCGGAAAGGAAAAGGAAATATTGCCAACCCAAAAATAAATGAACATCAATCAGTTACAAAAACCTAGAAATACAAAACTTCTTTAAATTATAAATCCTTTCACTTTGCACCAGGGTGCATGATCATAGTTGTTTTGGCAGTGTCATCTGTGGAGAAATGTCCAAACTTCTTGATGTATAGCAAACAACCCATGGGTTACAGAATTGTTTCCAGGTTATACTAGTATATTACACTTGCATCACTAGTGACATAAAGAACAATATTTTTGACATATATGAAACAAAATTTAGAGAGCAATTAAAAGCATGTCTTTGGACACTTCTACCAGACCAGATCGTGTACTGTTAAGAACGGTCAGAGAGCTCCAAATCTACGCTACTTTAGCTTGTACAGGGTGTCGTTGAAAAAAGTTCCAATATGTACAGAGGAGGCGGCACGCAATTAACGAAGGAAAGAAGGTGCTATAAACATTGGTCGTACATCAAACATATTATCAATAATCACAATGTTTCAATGTTCCAATGGAACAAAAAACGGAAAACTTTCATACCTAAACGTTGGCCGTAAGTGCTTTGTTATGGTCTTATTATGATGGGGCACCGGTTCATTTTCATCGTAGGCTTACGTGACACACAACACGGGTCTTCCAATAGCGAGAGAGGGCCAATACCTTGGCCTGCCCGTTCGCCTGACGTTAACCATTTAGATTTTTAGCTTTGGGGACATGTGAAGACTACGGTATATGCAGTCCCCAAGAATGATATGGTTACACTACAAGAACGCGTGTACAATGCCTTTGGTGCAATCCAGCAACAGCCAGAGTTGTTCCAACGAATGCGTGATTCCATGCGACGTAGGGTGGAAGGCTGCATTACAACGGGTGGCGCTCACGTCGACCACTTGTTTTTGAAGAGTAGATCAAAGACATGGTGATCACTGACGGTTTATTTATTTAGCGTATGATGCAATGCAAAATAAAAATGAAATAATACAGATACATAAGTAAATCACCAAATATAGTCTCACACAGCTGAAAGATTAGATTTGTACCTCTAAATTCTTGATCCACCGCTTCAGGAATAGCTGAGTTCAGGTCCTCCAGACATCCAGGGAAGGCACGGAGGGGACAATCCAACAGTGTGTGTTCCATTGTTTGTGGAATGATAGCACAGTCGCAATAAGGTTTATCAATCAATCAATCAATCAATCAATCAATCAATCAATCAATCAATCAATCTACCTATCTATTTCTACTGATCTGCATTTAGAGCAGTCGCCCAGGTGGCAGATTCCCAATCTGTTGTTTTCCTAGCCATTTCTTAAACGATTGCGACGAATTGGAAATTTATTGATTATCTCTCTTGGTAAGTTATCCAATCCCTAACTCTCCTTCCTATAAACGAATATTTGCCCCAATTTGTCCTCTTGAATTCCAACTTTATCTTCTTGCTAATTTTGAAAGACGTCACTCAAACTTATTCGTTTACTAATGTCATTCCAAGCCATCTCTCCACTGACAGCTCGGAACATACCACTTAGTCTAGCAGCTCCTCTCCTTACTCCCAAGTCTTCCCAGCCCAAACATTGCAACATTTTTGTAACACTACACTTTTGTCGGATATCACCCAGAACAAATCGAGCTGCTTTTCTTTGGACTTTTGCAGTTCTTGAATCAGATAATCCTGGTGAGGATCACATACACTGGAACCATACTCTAGTTCCGTCGAGCGTTGTTTGACGGTCGCTACCTTACACGTGTCCCCCGCGTGGTGCTAAGTAAGCAAAAGTGATGTTCGACCCCGCGGTGTAGGGGGAAACGCGTCCGCCTGTCACCCGGCGGCCCCGGGGTCGATTCCCAGCCGGGTCAGGGGTTTTCAATTGTACATGATTAATATCCCTGGCCTGGGGACTGGGTATTTGTGTCGTCCTTAATGTTCCTTTTCTCACATTCAACACTTTATACTTCCGCAATTTCCAAATGCATGCAGGTTCATAACATATGGTGCAAAGTAGGGGTAAAATATTTCCTTAGATCGACGCCTCGAATAAATAGCATTTAAAAAAAAAGCAACAGTGATTCATATGCCGCCACACTGCCCTTCAGGGCCTCACGGCAACAAGTCGAAAACATCTCATAGTCCTGTTAAGGAGGTACCTTTCCAAACACGGATAATAGGCCCACAAGTAACAACCTGCCAATTAGACACTGAAGGTATATAAAATATAGCCAAGAGTGATTTCATTGGTAAGATCTTAGTGGAACAGGAACCTGACGTTCTAGTACTGCAAGGAACACACACGGATGGTGTGTTAGCTCGAGGTAGAATACCTGAATATAAAATGTTGGCAACACACCACCATGCTCAGTAAGGCGGGTACGACGCGCATTGGTATCACCCAAATATCACTATAAAATTTGTCACAAATGGAACATAATAATTGCTTTTACACATATCAAGTGAAAAATCTGCGGCAAATTAAGAAATACCGTCGTTATTTGAGAAATATGAAAACACACTTAAGGCTTGTAGACAGGACTAGTTTATGTCGTACTCCGCTGCTGGTGCCGTCTTTTGTTACTTTCTTCAGGTCCAGGGCTAGCACCGTGGAATGGGAGTGCTATGTCTGTGGATTCTCATTATCTTTGTCCATTCGCTGCTGGCGTCGTCTTTTGTTACTTTCTTCAGGTCCAGGGCTAGCACCGTGGAATGGGAGTGCTATGTCTGTAGATTATCATTATCTTTGTCCAGATGACTAGAGCGGCCAGTTCAAACAGCAAAATGGAGGTCAACAGAAAAATAGCATGATCCCTGGACCAATAAATATTTTTATTTCTGTTCGAACGAAAGTAGCTCGATCTCTGGACCAATAAATCACTAGTTCTCTGAATTCTTATGTACATTGGCCATACCATTTTGTCGCCTATTAAATATTGCATATCTATATACAGTTCATGAAATGATGTCATTGACAAGTGAAGCAATGAAACGAAAGTAAAGAACTTCAGTGAACACAGATATCACACACGAAATTGTTGAAAGTGTAAGACAAAAGACATAATATTATCCTCCAAAAATTAAATATTTCTTAATTTGCCGCAGATTTTTCACTTGATATGTGAAAAAGCAATTATTATGTTCTATTTGTGACGAATTTTATAGTGATATTTGGGTGATACCAATGCGCACTATACCCCAGTATGGCATTGGCACATATACAGGATGTATCCGTGATGATATTAGAAACTTTCAAGAAAGGGGGAGGAAGGAAAAGTGATCAATTTGAGATAAGGAACAGCAGTCCGGAAACGTTCGAGTGAAAAGTTAACAATAATCGAAATTGTATAAGACTCTCCCGTTCTTAAGAGACGCCGGGGTGTGGGAATTTCGTTCATCTGATCTCACCCCACTTGATTTCTTCCTGTGTTGCCATGTCGACACTGACGATGACATCTTAGCAAGGATTCTCGCTGCCTGCGACGCTGTTCAAACGATACCGGGGAAATTCGAATGGGTACGACAGAACATTGCCACGCCTGCATTGACGCAGTGGGACGCGATTTCGAACATTTGTTGTAAACAGAGCAGTTTGTGAAACTTGTGCAGGTAAACGGACTTAAATGAGAATAATTTTCCTTAACTTTTGACTCGATCCTTTTCGGATTATGCTTCCTTATCTCAAATTGATCCATTTGCAGTTCTCCATCATTCCTGAAAGTTTGGAACATCATGACGGATATACCCAGTATCAAGAACGATATATATGCCAGTACAATATTATCATTGATGGTGATGGTAGCGGACCATAACTCCGAAGATACTGGTTTGAGACCAATGTTTATAGGACCTTATTTCCTTCTTGTTTTGAGTGTTGCCTCGCCTATAAATATTGGAACCGTTTAAAGGACAACCTGTATACTGTCACTTTACTTACCATGTACCAGAAAAGTTTAGATGTAGACGAACATTTCTAATTTACAAGGGAAAAGGACGTGTTAATAAATTATCTTCCTGGCGTCCTATAACAATCTATTCCATAATTAGAAGGATAATTGAATGAGTTTTGGATGTCGAATTGAAAGCTCAATTAAACCTGGATACGAACCAGCGTGTGGATTTGTTTCCAATTTAGCAGGTTGCATTTTAAATTCGATATTGATTTCTGGCTGTCTTAAAAAACCACAGTTCTAGCCCTTCAGGCAGACAACTCAATGTAGAAAACATCCCAGGAATCTAGCTAGGAATTTTAGGTAAATAAAATATAATAAAACGTGGGAATATATTCTTTATTTATTCCCGAAACTTACAATCCTTTTCTTAATCATCGTTATCTGGTTGATTAAACCTTCTCCTACCACGACGAGCGATAATATGAGTCAATTCTGAGTTTCATTTAAGCCCTTATAACTAAATTCGGTGTGTACATTTTTCAAAATATTATAAAAACGGCTGAGAGTATTGAACCAAGGAACACATTACACAAAGAATTATGTAAATAAGTTAATTTGGCTAGGATTTGAAAAAAAAAAAATAAAACGAGTAAAGAAACAAGGCTGTTTTTCAAAACTGCATTTAGGTCAGAAGTGATTTTTAAAATTTCTTTAGCTGTGAGCTTGCATCCGGGAGATAGTAGGTTCGAATCCCACTATCGGCAGCCCTGAAAATGGTTTTCCGTGGTTTCCCATTTTCACACCAGGCAAATGCTGGGGCTGTACCTTAATTAAGGCCACGGCCGCTTCCTTCCAACTCCTTGGCCTTTCCAATCCCTATCTGCGTCGGCGCGACGTAAAGCCCCTAGCAAAAAAAAAAAAAAAAAATTCTTCTTATTTAAAAAGAAAAAAGTTATCCAAGACTCGCCATTTGAAATTTTTCCGGGCCCTTTAGACCTTCGACTTCAGGCACAATTGAAGACATTTCTTAATTTTACGTTTTTCATAGTATGGGGACCAATACTTTGCTAAGAATTGTTTTCTACTGGGGAAGGCTATTATGGCATTTATATACGCTACTCCTGCATTTCATAAACTAAGCTATATTGAAAACTGTCTTATTTCACATGGAGTATCATGCAGTATTAAAAATGTATTATATCTCTCTTTGCAGAAAACACTATTCAGATAGAAATAGGAAACCGGAGGTCGTAAAGAATAACTGTTCGATGTGGTGTGGCAGTTAGCAAATAAATATTGTAATTATTAGTGGAAAATACAACTTTACCTTGTTTCTGTATAGGTTGGTATGACTGGATCGTATATAATCCACGTCCACGTTTTCCTTCTATCAGACTGGACTCGTCATTTCAGAAGATTTGACTGAAATTGACTGCTTTCCTGCATTTTGCGACGATTAAAACTTCATACGATTTCTCGTTGGTGACGAGGTTAATTTTCATTTTTTTACAACTTGCTTTTCGTCACACCGACACAGAGAGGACTTATGCGACAATGGGAGAGGAAAGGCTAGGAGTGGGAAGGAAGCAGCTGTGGTATTAATTAAGGCACAGCTCCAACATTTACCTGGTGTGAAAACGAGAAAACATCTTCAGGGCTGTCGATAGTCACGAGGTTTATAACCATAATATTAAAATTAGCATTATGACTGCCAGCGCAAGAAGGAAGGACTACTGTAGTGCCGTTATTGGAAGTGAAAGTTCTGGCGAGTCCTAGCAACAGCAAGCTCGTCTCCATGGCGACCGCAGTGATCCGCCCACATTTCCATGGTAACCAAACCCCTGACTACCCTCTTCTTGTGTTAGATAGTTGAACAGTGACACCATTTGAATGGTGTTTCTGTCTGTGGCGATTTTCTGTTGTCCGATCACCATGACGTCTCTTCTTTTCATCCCTTGATACGGTGGGCCAGTTACTTCTCTACGCCCAGGAGATGTGTGCTACTAATTTGGAGTGAGGTGAAAGGTCAGGCGGGATCGGCAGTGCCATATAATTATTAACTGTCCCGACATTTGCCTGTAAGTGAGACTAGGACACCATTGTAAACCATTCTCAGGATAGCCGATGGGGAGGGTCAACATACACGCCTCCTGAATGCAGAGCTTCACTTTAGAGCCACACTGCTCAGTAGAATTTCTTTTTCAGAATGTGTTAGTTGATGTTGTTCGGAAGGAACTGAAGGTCTTCTAAATTGTCAGTAAGCATAGCGGCGTCATCTCCATAGCAGATGGTGTTCATTTACTTTTTATTCATCTTGATTCCCTGAACAATTTCACTTTTTTTTTTTTTTTTTTTTTTTTTTACAATTGGCTTTACGTCGCATCGACACATATAGGGGCGGGAAGGAAGCGGACGTGGCCTCCATTGAGGTACAGTCCCAGCATTTGCCTGGTGTGAAAATGGGAAACGATGGAAAACCATCGTCAGGGCTGTTGAGAGTTGGGTTCGTAACCACTATCTCCCGAAGGCAAGCTCACAGCTGCGCGACTCTAGCCGCACGGCCAACTCGCTCTGTAGTGAGAGAAGTCAGATAATAAAATAGTATTTTAAACACCCATTGACATGTTCTTATCGTTTCATTGTTATCAAGTCCACATGCGTAGTGTTAAGTTTAGCGCTAGTAGCTCCCGTCCTAGGAAGCGCGGGTTTGTTTCCCGCTAGGCTATTTCCAGAAATTTGAGATTGGCGGAAGGGCTGGTATGTGGTTAAACGTACTTCCATTCGGGGTGTGTCCGAAAAGAGCTGCACCACATCTGGATGATGACACGAATTTCAGGTCGTCCACGGGCGTCAGTTCGAGTGCACTGCACCTGCCTCCTCCGGAGGTCACACTCCATTATTATTATTGTTATTATTATTATTATTATGATTATTATTATTATTATTATTATTATTATTATTATTATTATTTTCAAAACGTTTTGCTCAACTACGGAGTGCGACTGAATGTATTTAGCAGACGACTTTGCTTTCTTCTACTCCCAAGAATCTCTTCATTCTCTCACTGTACTTTCTCTTGCGTTCTTCCGTCCAAGCAGTGGTGGTTCCCATCTTGGGTTTTTCAACAAAATGATGTTTGTTCAGCAGCGTTCTAAATCTAGACCTGTCCCTTATAATTTCACCTGTTATGCTGATTTCTTGAAGGTCTTTTTCAAATTCGATATCCAATTATCCTTGACTTTTAGTGAGGAGGCATGATTAAATATATTTTCAGTAAGTCTTTAATTGTCCATCCTTATCATCATCATCAATTTTGTTATCACATATTCTACGTACGAGATGTTATCGAAAATTATTTAATTTTAATAAAAGTATATTTTCTTGCTTGATTCAAAATACCCTGCCATGTTATCAAGATTCCTTCACTCATTTACATCATCCGTGTTTTTAATTCTTGAAAAAAAAATTCAGACAAAGTAGGGGTCCGCATACTACGAAAAAAAAGTAAAATAAGAAAATTTCCTCAATTGTGCCCAAAGCAGAAGGGCTAAAGGGCCCGGGAAGGTTTCAAATTGTGATTCTTGGATAGCTCTATCAAACTAAAAACAAATTTTGAAAATTACTTCCGACCAAAATGCAGTTCCAGAAAAACAGCCTAAAATCGCTCGTATCTTTCCTCGTTTCTTTTTTTTATTCAAATCATAGTTAAATTTATTTATTTACATAATAATTATTTCTGTAATGTATTCCTTGGTTCAGTACCCTCAGGTATTTTTTGATTTTTGAAAAATGTCCATACTGAGTGTAGTAATAAGGACTTAAGTGAAACTCTGTACTGACTCACATTAGCGCTCGTAGTGGTAGACAAAGGCAAACTTCTAATCTAATCGACCAGATAACTATAATTAAGAAAAGGATTGTTATATTTAGGAATAAATACAGAATATATTATCATAATTTATTATATTTTATTCACTTATAATGCAAGCTCATATCCCTAGGATGTTTTCAAAATTAAGTTGCTGGCGTGAAAGGCAACTGTAGATTTTCTTTTCATCTTCTTTTTTGGATCTTTCGTGGATATTCTTCCCCTCATTAGTCTGAATACAATTTGTTTTACGTCGCACCGACATAAATAGTTCCTATGGCAACAATGGGATAGGAGAGGGAACGAAAAAACCGTGGACTTAACGAAGGTACAGCCCCCAGCATTTGCCTCGTGTGAAAATGGGGAAAACACGTAAAATCATCTTCAGGTCTGGCAAGAGTGGGGTTCGAGCCCACTATCACCCGAATGCAAGCTGACAGCTACGTAACCGAAACTGCACAGCCTCTTGCTCGGTGTTAGTCCGAATAACGAAGAGTTTACTGCACTGAGGACAAACAATGAAGATATCAAGAATCATTATCTACCGCAACAGTGCTGATGTTGTGTTCGATCTATCTTGGTTATTGGAAGCCCCCTATTGAGAAGGATGCGGTTTACCTTGTCTGCTTAAGCTAATTTCTGCCGGGCAGGTATTGGGAACCTAATTGAGAAGGCTGTGGAGGTGTGCGCTGTTGATTGAAGAGGCCATGCTTGTCTGCCTGAGAGCGCTGTATATAGATGGCCGTGCCAAGTCAATACGCCAATTCCCATTAAATTAGGACAGTAGGACTTCATCAATGCATCATTAGCAGTCCTATATAACACCCCCGGCTATACAACTGTAGCAATATGCGCGTCGCAGTCGTGCGAGAGGACCCGGCATCTACATTCATGACGCTAGCAACACGAATTTCTCAACGTGATGTGTTACATCCTAAATAACTGATTACCTGCCATCAAAACGTTGTAATCCTCACTTTTCTAGAATGCTGGGTTTCCGTGCATAAACGATATATGCGGTCAGATTGAGGCATGTAGGAAGTTATGTTGGCAAACTTGTACGTTAAGCGCCTTTTTTTCTTTTGTTTAAATTTCTCCACGGGTCGTGCGGGTGCAGAAATGTTGTATCAATGGAGGAGGAAAGTCGTGTATCGCTAAGTCCGAGTGTGTGCAACGATATAAATAGAGGACGAAAACGCAAAATTAAATATAGTAAATGAAAGATAATATAATTTCGTGTGGCTATTTCTAGCCGAGTGCAGCCCTTGTAAGGCAGACCCTCCGATGAGGGTGGGCGGCATCTGCCATGTGTAGGTAACTGCGTGTTGTTGTGGTGGAGGATAGTGTTATGTGTGGTGTGTGAGTTGCAGGGATGTTGGGGACAGCACAAACACCCAGCCCCCGAGCCACTGGAATTAACCAATGAAGGTTAAAATCCCCGACCCGGCCGGAAATCGAACCCGGGACCCTCTGAAGCGAAGGCCAGTACGCTGACCATTCAGCCAACGAGTCGGACAATTAAAGATGAATGAAAAGAAATACAAGCGGAATTCGGGGCAACCATATTTGGCCCACAATCACAGAACAGCGCCTGGGAAAATCCGTGCTGAACAGGCGGGTGCAAAAAAGGTTGTAAGCCAATGTAAGAAAGAAAGTCAACGTGTTTAATGGGAGATTCATATGTCTTATATTTTAATGCGTAATCAGAGATTTTTTTTGCTAGGGGCTTTACGTCGCACCGACACAGATAGGTCTTATGGCGACGATGGGATAGGAAAGGCCTAGGAGTTGGAAGGAAGCGGCCGTGGCCTTAATTAAGGTACAGCCCCAGCATTTGCCTGGTGTGAAAATGGGAAACCACGGAAAACCATTTTCAGGGCTGCCGATAGTGGGATTCAAACCTACTATCTCCCGGATGCAAGCTCACAGCCGCGCGCCTCTACACGCATGGCCAACTCGCCCGGTAATCAGAGTTTTTATTCTCAACAGTATTGTATATAATGTATTATATATACTGTATAGCCATATAATATGTCTTGCTCTCTTTACAAATTGCTCACTGTATTCATTAAACAAGGTATTGCCGTATCTGCGGAAAAGAAAGCTAATCTGTTAGACATGTGTCGATACATTCGTGAAAATATCGAGGTTTTTATGAGAACCTAATGACAAAGTGAAGTGACAATGTAATGTTTATTCATTATTGCAAAACATTCTCGCGACAATATTGTTGGTGTTCAGTGAATTCTGTTAAACAATGGAAAGCTCTAACAATGGGTACTGCTTATGTTTCATTATTTTTATACAGAATAACAACAGTAAATAAAATAAAAACAGATATAAATAATTTCAGTAGTATAAACGTTGTAACCCGCAGAAATGTGCTACTTCCGTTACAGTTACAAACTTTTTGCATGGACGTCCAACGATCATCTCTTATATTGTCAAAATTATTATACATTAATAACTAGTGAACTCATTCAAACTAATTGTCAATGGCAGAATAAGCATTCACAGACAATTCGCTAGTTTATTTATTTTTCTTCTCTCCTAAAAAATTAGCATTTTGAGGGTTACAACGTTTTTGCCGGCATATATTCGACTGTCCTTCATCAGAGCATGAGGAGGTGAAATTAACAAGAAAAGGTTGAAAGTCATTGTACCCCAACCCTGTTCCCTCATAAAACCACCTTCAGAGTATAATATTTTAGTTGTTCACAACAAAACCTCCCTAAATTGGAATTGCAAGGAACCATAAAAGTTACGCGTGCATATACACAAGCACCTAGACCAGAGGACACAGGAATTTGCGAAAAGTCGCTAAAATCAACGATTCATGGTCGCAACCCTCTTATCCGTCAAGGATCCGAATAATTAATTCAAGGGAATGAATGTGACTTGAGTTACTGTGTTTCTCTAAACATAGGAATACTTGTGTAGGACTTGCATTTCTCTGCACATATTTTATAAATAATACCATTAATGTATTATTATTATTATTATTATTATTATTATTATTATTATTATTATTATTATTATTATTATTATTATTATTATTATTATTATTATTGTACCGGGAGGTACACCTCTACGCCGCACTTTTAAATCTTGCGCCAATAAAACCTCCTCTACACGAGAAACTCGGAACTTAAAACTGGACCAACTTATAAATTTGCTCAGAAGATATCATTACCGTAATTTTTTTCTGTGAAGTTTCCTGAACTGTGTGAAATTCTACTTGTTTTGTTTTCCAATCAGCAAGAAGTTTGGACAGTCTCTCATAGAGCTCACTACAAAAACTATGAGCATGCACCCTGGTGCGAAGTGAAAGAACCTTTCAGAAGAAATTTTGTTTTCATAAGTTTTTCCTTTACTCAATTTCGTTCATTCATTTTTGGGCTGGCAATATTTATCCTGTCTTATCCGCCTGTTTTGATTTAAACCAATCAAGAATTTATGTAATTAATTTCCTACCAGTCACAGGTTTCTTTTTCGATTTGATGTGTAACTTTAAGCGACCCAATAAAAGAGACAGAGTGTGGCTTAATTATTCATGAAAGGTCTCGAACTTTCCCCGAGGGTTCATAAACTGTTGATTTTCTCGTCTCTCAGCCACTTGATCAACATCTAACCTAGTGTGTGGACGTGAAGCACGAGGCGGGAGATGCCTCTTTCATCAAGCAGCTGGTCTTCAGTAAGGTAATGGCCGTTTAACATCTTTATTTCCTGCTAGCTCAGTTTAACCCGCGGGAAAGGTCCGAAACCTTTACAATATAACCTATCTTTCCAACATGTAATTTTCTGCCGTTTGATGTAAAAACTTCATAAAATCTGTAAGTGTAATTCGGGGATAGAGAGTGATTTACCCTCTCGAGCTCCCCTTCATTTTGGTTTGAGGTGACTACGTTTTGGTAACTGGTTCTCTTCCTTAATGTTTTAAATTTCTTTCTTATACGGGTCACCTAAATAGTTTGGGAATAGCCCCTGTTTCATCGGCCTAGTGCCTTTTAAGTTTTAAAATGAGTATTTAGGAGTGCAAGTGCACGCCTCCATTCATTTTTTGTATTTCGGGCCATTTACTTAACCTGTTCATTTTCTGCTAAGGCCCAGTAGATTGGGTACAAGATTCCCCCGTGTCGTTGTTGTAAGTTGTGCCTTGATGGCAAGTAATTGTAAAGTCTACTGTTGCCTTGAAGAGGCTTGAAAAACTGAGAGCGTGTATGCTCTTTTCAAGTATTGTAAAAGTGCCTCTAGAAGGCTTGACATGGTAAATTAAGGAGCAAGCGCTCCAGGTATTTGGGGATTTCTGCCCTTTGTAATGTTTGATCTGGAAGCTCAAAAATTGTAAAACTAAGGGCTTGTTACGGAAGTATGTTAAAGATTCAAAATCTTGGATTTTTTTCTAAATATTGTTTTTAAATTACTATGTTATTGTTATTTCACTAAGCGAGAAATTGTTGCTTTTTTGAAAGTATAACCTTCCATTTCAGTTTAAATTCTTTCTTGACAAAGTAGTTAGACTCATTCACCCCGGCACCTTCTTTCACCTCTGCTGATCCACCAAACCACTGTAGCAATTATGATTATTATTATTATTATTATTATTATTATTATTATTCTTATTATTATTATTATTATTATTATTATTACTGAATGATGACTCACCAGTCCTACTGAAATAAATGGATAGTTTTGTTCTCCCCCCCACCCACTCCCCTCTGTTCTCAATGTGGTACTCTACTATGTCTGTCATAAGGTGGAGTAATATCCGCCTGCCTCGCTGCAGCTCGGCACAACACGCCGGAAACTGCAGTACGTTTAACCCAGTGTAGCGAATAATATCGCCGGCTGAATATTCCGTGAGCGAATAGGGAGGGAGTGGTGGCCTTACTGCTGAACTTGATGGTACAGCCTCAGACTGCCGGAACTATATCGGTCATGTACTTGTAAAAAAATATGAGGACATAAACTATTCACTCGCCGATCTGAAAGAAGAGGACAATAATAATAATAATAATAATAATAATAATAATAATAATAATAATAATAATAATAATAATAATGAAATGGAGTGTGGCTTTCAGTGCAGGGATATGTCCCAGGACTTCGGCTCGCCAGGTGCAGGTCTTTTGATTTGACGCCCGTAGGCGTTAATAGGTGAAATGATGATGAAGACGACACATACACCCAGTCCCCGTGCCATAGGAATTAATCAATTATGATTAAAATTCTCGACCCTGCCGGGAATCGAACCCGGGACCCCTGTGACCAAAGATAAGTACGCTAAACATTTAGCCATAGAGCCGGACATAATAATAATAATAATAATAATAATAATAATAATAATAATAATCTGTCTTAAGTCGCCAGCCCAGAGGCTATTTAGATCGTTAAATAGCACCACCACCAGCACCACACGTTATTATTTTATAGTGAAACAGCAAAAGCGTATGGCGGCACAAAAATTAGGCGTACAAGGCATGATGGGGAGCGAAATAGTTTCCCGTTGCTTTCTCCACTGGGTTAGAAAGTGTAAGTGTTATTATAGCACGTTTTAATCATAATAATAATCGGAAGACAGAAAGAAGAATGTGAATGAAAATCTAGGCCCTAATTAAAAAAAATGAGGAGAGGAGACTCAAATCTAAAGAACCACTGCATCAAGGAACAGAAGGAGTGGTTGAATTGATAAGGAAGAGAACGGTGCAGTTCTATGGACACTTTATGTGGATGGACAGTAACAGACTAACAATGAGACTCTTTGAATTCTTCAGGAAGTGGTAGACAGAGCTGGAATGGTTTCGAGAAATGATGTCGGACTTGGCGAAGATGAGGGTCATGGAATATGATATAATAGACAGAAATCGATTTAGACACCTCGTCAAAAGGTTACGCGGTTTCAAGGAGACTGGGGAGGCACTCGTGAGAAAGAGAGATCCTACACACAAGCAGGAAGTGAGAGAAAGGATGAAAATATATTGGTAGAGAGTGAAGGCAGAGGATGCTAAAAGACTGTCTTTCGCGGTCCACAGACGGCCGAAACAAAAGAGAAAATAATAATTATTATTCCTTAACGACTGTCCTTACTTGTCGAGTTCTTAAGAGACGTCAGGATGTTGGAACTTCTTTCTTTGCTATTTGCTTTACGTCGCACCGACACAGATAGGTCTTATGGCCACGATGGGACAGGGAAGGCCTAGGAATGGGAAGGAAGCGGACGTTGCCTTAATTAACGTACGTCCCCAGCATTTGCCTGGTGTGAAAAGGGGAAATCACGGAAAACCATCTTCAGGGCTGCCGAGAGTGGGGTTCGAAGCCACTATCCCAAGGATGCGAGCTCACAGCCAACGACATAGTGCCTCAAATACCATCACATTCAGCGAGGATCGAATGTGCTCCCGTGGGAAGAGAAAGAGGATGACTAATAGATAGCACCATGTAGTCGGCTCAGGGTAAAATACCAGCACTCTGGTGTCTCTTGAGAGCGAAGACATTAATCTCACAGAGCGACCTTGCTGACCGATAAATTATTATTATTATTATTATTATTATTATTATTATTATTATTATTATTATTATTATTATTATTATTATTATTATTATTATTTTCAGTACACTTTGCAGGTCGGGGCCAAAACGTTTACGAATTCAAATTGCATGGCACAACTCCCATCCAATTCCGAAAAGAAATGGAATTTGTATATGTCGATAGTGCTTCTCCAAACTAACATGTGACGCGTTTCCACAACCAACGCACAGCGAATCGAGCAAGCTCTCCTCTTCACAAGCTTATGAGTAGGGATCGAATCTCATAGTGCTTTGTTTGTTGCTGCATTCCCGTAGTAGTCTCCACTCCTCTGTTTTTATTATCACTACCACTCTGATTCATTTAAATGAAACGAAAAACAATCTTCTTGTTATTCTCCTACCACCACTTTTGCCCACACCTGTCGTAACGCGGGTGTTAACTGTGAACGTGTGGATTTGAACCTGTTTTATGGCTGGATGCCCTTCCTATACCAACCCTGTGCGGAAGGATGTAATCACTGTAGCGTGTTTCTGTGGTGATTGTCTGAATATGGAGAGTGTTGGGACAAATACAAATACCCAGTCCCCGAACCAGAAGAATTAATTGGACGCTGGCTGTTCTTGTACTTGAGTGAATTACCTCTACCTGTATTGTACAGATTGATGCTTTCACGGCTCGTAATTGTAGACATGATACTAACATTTTGGGCTCTTCACGTTTCGCCGAGAAGTTTCGTCCGCGTCTTCAGAACAAAATCTCGACTGTACACGAGGAAGTCTTCTACAATAATGAAGATATGAATTTAAGAACATTTTACCGTTGGTCTATAGTAAATGGTACGCTCATTCACCACCAGATGGCTCACTGTACGCTAGCATTCCCAGTGGGAGGTGACGACACCATCTACGCTCTAATTAAGATTATTCTTGTTGCATCGTATGTGCGTTGCGAAGTAACAGCAAGGTCATCAGACGAATCATCGATGAATGTGGTGGAAGAAATAAATATAAATAAAATATTAAATAAAATGCAATGAAAGCCTCATGGGTTAAGAACAGGCCAGAGCTGATGAACGGAGAAAAAGTACGCTATGTAGAAAAAAAAAGAAAAAGAAAAAAGAGGATAACGAGTTGAGTCGGACTGGCGGGGGGTTGGGGGTGTAAGTGTATTGTTTTCATAAAAGGTCCAATGTCTTGGCTGAATAGTTAGCGTCCAGGACCTTTGATCGGATGGTCCCGGGTTCGATTCCCGGTCTATCAGGGATTTTAATAGCATAGATTAATTCTTCTGGCTTGGAGACTGGGTGTTTGTGTTTGTTCCAATACTCTGTTCTTCATAAGCACAGGCCTACAGCCATCATAGAAACACTCAATTGTGAAGATGTCCCTCCACATACGGCATCCAGCCGTACAAACCACGTGTGCGGTGCAGTTCGCACCCACGACTTCCACCACGCAGTGTAGAACGCTGAATAGGAATAAGAAACTATTCTGTTCATAAATGTATTATTGCTATAGATAGCCGTGCGGTTAGGGGCGCATAGCTGTAAGCTTCCATCCGGGAGATAATAGGTTCGAACGCCATTGTCGGCAGCACTGAAGATTGTTTCCCGCGGTTTCCCATTTTCACATCAGACAAATACTGGGGCTGTACCTTAATTAATTCCACAGCCGCTTTTTTCCCACTTCCAGCCCTTCCCTATCCCATCATCGCCAGAAGACGTTTCTGTGTCGGTGCGACGTAAAACAAATCGAAAAAAAAAGAGATAGCCCGCTCGGTGGCCATGGACGTTAAGGCATAAAGTCTCTATAGTCTGACACCATGGTGATCAGCTTTGAGTCCCGTTGGTGGAAAAACTTTTCATCATCAGAATGTTGGCCGCCAGGTTGGGAGAGCTGGTGGTATACAATTTCTAATCACTACAGTAGATTGCGTGTCAAAAGAGTGGATTCAATTCCATATTCATCCACAATGTTCATATTCCACTACTGATGGTAACTCGTCCGTCGGATGGTGAAATGAAGCCTTGAGCAGATTCCTTAGTGTTGTTTGATAACAGTAGGCCATATGTCTACATTGGGTTTCACCCTCCCCCAGTCTCATTATCATCATCATATTGCACTCAGAGGCGTAGGTCGCCCATGGGTGTCAAACAGAAATAACTGCACCAGTCAAGCCGAGCATGTCCTCCGACACTCCTGGCAATAAGTCATACGCTGAATAAATTAATCATAAATAACAAATTAAATGTTTCGGGAAAGGGCGGTCATGTGTGGAGCAGATTATGAATCTGAAATCCGTCCTTTCATATCTTAAACTAAGGAGCAAACCTTTCGTAGTAAAGTTCATCGACTTTAAGAAGCCCTATGATTCAATTGACAGAACTCCCTTAAATCACATCTTAAAAGGAATTTGGCTTTTACGGTAAAACAAGAGCGATCATCCAACAGACTCGCACCAACACCATCTCAAAAGTGAACTTCAGAGGAGAGACTTCAGATGAAATACGGACAGGAGTTAGGCAAGGAGTTCTCTCACCTCTGTTGTTCAACTGCGTTCTTGAGAAAGGGAACCGTGAATGGCTCAGATAAATGAGTTATGAAGGAGTCAAAAGCGAAGTCAGACTAGGTCAAAAGAACAATAACCCTTCAATTGACTGTCTAGCATTTGCAGACGATCTTGCGGTTTTCGCTGTTTCCTTGGATGTGGCCACGAAGCAAATCAACCAGCTTCAAATACAAGCTGCAAAGCGGGCCTCCAGATCTCCTTTGAGAAAACGAAAGACCTGACGCCAAGTCAGCTAGAAGGGACTCATGGAAAAGTCAAGCGGGTTGAAAAATTTAAGTATCTTGCTGAATGGATAGAATCTAACATGTCCAAAAATGAATAAAACTGAAGTGGCTCACCATCTGACTAAAAATGTCTATATCTCTGAATGCAAAAATCAAACACTATTGCACTGCCATCCGGTCAGAGGCTCTATATGCAGCGGAATGTCTTGCCATGAACTAAAAAGGCATGATGGAGAAATTGGGGGATAGGAAAGGAAGATTTTGAGGGAAATCTTAGTCCAGTCAAATACAATGACGAGTTTAGGAGACGGCATAAGCAGGAGTTGTACTCGCATGTGGAGAAAATAATTGACGTGATGCGGAAAAGGAGGATTATTTTTTATGGGCACATGGCCCGAATGAAGTTAACACGGTTAACTAACCGCATTTTCACTTTCCTCCAAGAGAAAAAAGCAAAAGGGGGCATGGTTCAGTAAGATACAGAAAGAACTGCAGGAGATTGGGATCGCATTTGAAGATATCAAGGGGCATGACCCACTTAAAAAAAATTCTAAAAATATCAGAGTTTCCAACCAAAGCCGAAGCTGAAAACTGTAAAAGCATGGACGAATAAGCGAAAGAAGCAACACTGTTTACGAATGAAGGAATTCTGGGACAACGTTAAAGCTCAAAGGAAACATTTGAAATGACGCGGACTATAGTTGGCCGAAACGAAACAGAAAAGAAAATGAAATGAAAATCCACAGTCGTTTTCCAGTCATTCGACCGAGTCAGGAATGGAATTAATGAAGCCCCATCCTGCGGCGAGTATAGGAATTGTGCCGGCTGCCGAAGCCCTTCGACCTCCTCTGGGGCAATGATTAATGACTGACAGATGAAATGATATCGGAGGGTGTTTCTGGAAGGAAAGATGACAGGGAAAACCGGAGTACCCAGAGAAAAACTTGTCCCACCTCAGCTTTGTCCAGCACAAATCTCACGTGGAGTGAGTGGGATTTGAACTAAGAAACCCAGTAGTGAAAGACCGGCGCGCTGCTGCCTGAGCCACGGAGGCTTAGAAAAGAACAAATAAATAATTTAAATTAAGACTACTTCGATAGATACTGCTATGTGCTTGTACAAGTTGAAAATAACGCCTATTCGTACGCTAGATAAATTATATCGGAAAATCTGACCAAGAAAGATTTGGGAAAAGTAGAAATAAGAGAAGAAGCTGTTTAACATCTCGAAATACACCCTCTCAAATCTTGTCTATCTGCTAGCCAGGCAACAATTCTACATAGACGACCTTCAAACTCTATCGGTGCCTACGATACTCTTCTCAGCGAACTCCAAGACAAAAGGGAGTCCATCTGGAGTGATTTCTTTTTTGGTGAAGCCCTGGTGATCTGCGAAGGAATGAATACAAATTTTGAACTCCGTCATATGATAGCACGCCTGGCAGTGCATGGTTCACACCAGTGTCCACCAAGTGGCTGACTTGTGACGTCGGAGAGCCCGTGTGACGTAAGAGCGCCGAGTGGTCAGGCACTCCAGTCGTAGAGAGGGATGTGAAGGGACTGCCTCGCTTTGTAGTAGGCACATACTGTGCCGTACATAGCGGTGTTAGTAGTGACCCAGTACAGTACTCCTCACTGGATAGAATTAAACATTCCTCCACGAATTCACCACCACTGAACGGTTTAAGTTTCTTTGCTATCTATATATTATTTAAAAATGAATGTTTGTTTGTATGCCTCGAATGGACTCAAAAACTACTGGAGCGATCTGGCTGAAAATTTCACAATTTGTTCTTATTACTGTTGGGAGGGTTTAGGAAGTGGTTTGAACGAAATCTGATAGGTAGTTCAGAATATGGGGTCAGAAGGGTAGAAAAAGAAGAAAATAGGGGAAGGTAAGTAAACCGCATGACAAGCCTGATCAGTGGGTTGCCTAACAAACAGTATGTGAAGTTTATGATCTGTGTCTTAAAACGTAATCTTCTTCTTCTTCCTCTATACATGGTATATCAAAACGAAAAGTCAAAGTTCGGTCCCCTTTGCATACGGGGTGAGAAGGAGTGGGGAAATAAAATGTCGAAAATGACAAAGATTACAGGTGAATGTGTATGTTTCAGCATAGCTCTCAACCAAGCTAGATACACATATAACTTAATATCTGGAAAAATTACTGTAGGGGTAAGAAATCCCTTACACCCCTAAAGGAAGGGGTAAATGTAAACATCCGAAAAATGACTGATATTAGTGGCGAGTTCATAGTCTTTGGAGTAGCTGAGATGAACCGCGACACTCTGGATGCCGTTTGAGCCAAAGTTCATTCCCAATCGGGATGGGGGTAAGAAGGGGTGAAATGAATGTCCAAAATGACTGAGATCATGGATGTACGTGTGCATATTCCAGCATAGCTCTCAACGCAACATGATACTCATATGACTTACTATTTGGGAAAGAAAACTGTAGGGTAAGACACCCCTACGGGCGGGGGTGGAAAGAAGGTAAAATATTGAAAGGGAAAATGATATGTATAGATAAATATAGGTTTTCTTTTGCATTTAATTAAACGGTTTAGGGAAATCTAACGCGACTGAATTAATAAACGCTGGAGAAGCCCCTGGCACCTGCTAGTTAAATAATACATTTTAAATCTTAATCGAACTACGAATTCACTGATAGAATGCCCAACAGGGTTATTTAATTTATATTTCAGTTCTGCAATTACACGTACCCGTTCTTCACTTTGATACTGATCATAATCTGTAGCGTGACACCAATTGTAGTGGCGTTGTAAATGATATCTTGTTACATACCGTAGCTCTTTTCTGCAAACCAAACATAATTTTCAACAAATAAATATAGATCTTCCCATGAAGATAAAACGATCGGAGGCATAGATAGCTTGTTGCACTGTGATGTGCTCGGTTCATCCATGCTTATGTAGTGTACTGTACCTCTACTAACACCACTATGTACGGCACAGCGTGGCAGTCCCTTCGTCCTAGTCTACGAGAGAAGCGCCTGACCACTCGGCGCTCTTATGTCACACGGGCTCTCCGACGTCACACGTCAGCCAGTTGGTGGATACCACGATAACTAGAAAAGAGATGGTAGGAGCCATGAGATGGATGCGCAGTAGACTGGCATGATCGGACGTCAATGGACTCTCAGTCTCCCATTACTCTACGCATAGTTTTGAGTGTTTATGTCGGTTTATATACTCTTTGATTTCAGTGTTTTAATTCTAAGCAGTGAAGTTCGGTGCACTGCTGTTCGCCTGCAATCTGCACATTGTTTCTTTAATTATTTACTTTCGAAGTTTGAGAATGTTTAAAAAGTAGTGAACTCGTGCGCATCGTTCGTGAGTGCGGTGATTTTCAGTATATATGTCCTGTTTATGCTGTTAAAATGCCGTGCTGTGTGGTTGGAGGCTGTACAAACCACCCTAACAACGCAAAGAAACGGTAAGTTTTCCTTTTATAGTTCCCGAAACACCCAACTCTGCGCAAACAGTGGGTAGGTTTTCGTAAAATAAAATATGTTTTTAAACTCTAGAATCGCACGTGTAAGCTCCGAACATTTTCATTTTCTGCCCCCTGATTTTGAAAGAGTTACAATATGAACTGTTAGGCACTTCCTGAGAAAAGGAACATTTCCTTCCCAAAACATTCCCACACTGTATGCATCAGCAGAAAATTCAGACGGAAATAAAGGTGCCTAGCGCACTTATTTTAAATTTTTTCAAGTGACTGGGACCTGTAAATAATAAAATTTCCGGTATATAGGAACACTTAATAAGATATTTAAACATATTATCAAATGGTTTCACTATGCTGGCTTTCAAAGTAGGTCCGCAATATTTACAAAAAGCACACAAACAGAATAATAAAACGAATAGTTTTATGCAATATCCTAGTGGTTTTCATGTGAAAATACAATATTATAACGTAAACGTATCTGTGATAAGGAAGATAAGCGGGTCTCTCTCGGCACACTGATTTGCGGTAAATAAGTTATAGCGCCTGGAAAGCTAGAGTCCACTGACGTCACATGCTCCTGGCCGGCTGCGCGTGACACCTACCGTCTCTCTTCTAGTTACCGTGGTGGACATTGGTTTACAACATAGGATTTATGTAAAGAGGAATTATTACCAGCCAGATCAGAGCTGCATGTGCGCATTGTACGGAGAAATTTGTGGGAGATATGATACGTTAGTATGCTGGGAGCGCAAGACGTCACTAACGAATTTTTATTCTTTCTTTTTAGTTCTTTCTGCGACAATAAATACATTCATTTCTATAACTCGTGGGAAATAAGATGTCATTGTCATCAGTCCCAATGAATTCGGTTCCAACGACCCTGAAGAGAAGTAGTAGGGCAGGGCCGGTTCCAGGACAATGGGGGCTGAATCAGTATTTTCCCTCCGACCAAGGTCATTGACCCCATGACGTCACGAGCACGTGATGTTTGACAGCTGTCAACTTGACAGATGTCATCTTGGCAGACCATAACATCACTTTTTCAGACAAGAGAACATCGCTAACCTCACTGCTACCATGTTGACAGGGCCTAACCTCATTGTTGCCACTTAATGCATGTGGGCGCGAGAAATTTGAAATCCACGTGCATTTGACAGCTGTCAAGATGACAGGTCCTAACCACGTGGGCGCGGATTTTGAACAAGTGAATATCACTGTAGCCATGTTGACCGGATCTAACATAATTGTTGACACCTTATGCATGTGAAATCCACGTGCTTTTGACAGCTGTCAAGATGAAAGGTCCTAATCACGTGGGCGCGTATTTTGAACAAGTGAACGTGGATAACTTACATGGATATTTAACAGAATTAAGTTAAAACTTCAAAAAACGCAACGCTAACAGAAATAAGTACTGAATTTACAGTACAGTATTAGTTGAGTGGGACTGAAAAGAATTTCACTGGCTTTCGCTCGAAGAGTAGGTCCATTGATCTGTGCAGTTCTCTTCTGCTTAAACCATCTAAGTACAGGTTCTTCAGTATCTTTGTGCTACCATATTAACAGGGCATAACCTCACTGCTGCCATTTTAACGACGTAGGGGGCGTGGAATTTAAAATCCACGTGCTCTTGACAGCTGCCATCTTGACAGGTCTTAACTATGTGGGCGCGGAATTTTGAACAAGTCAACGTCGCTAACCTCACTGCTGCCATGAGACGTCATTGTCATCAGTCTCAATGAATTCGGTTCTAACGAATATGAAGCGACTGCCAATCAACGGTCATTATAGGCGATAGCCGCACTAACTGGTTTTTGTTGTTGGTTTTGTTAAAAATGCCATATGTCTAAGTTTTAGGCAGAAAACTTACATGGATATTTAACAGAATTAAGTTAAAACATCAAAAAACGCAACGCTAACAGAAAGAAGTACTGAATTTACAGTACAGTATTAGTTGAGTGGGACTGAAAAGAATTTCATTGGCTTTCGCTCGAAGAGTAGGTCCATTGATCTGTGCAGTTCTCTTCTGCTGAAGCCATCTAAGTACAGCTTCTTCAGTATCTTTGTGCTCAGATGACATGGCCCGCTTGATATTTAAAGAATGATCTTCGAAAGGAGACTGTATTTACTCTCTATCCTTCCAAATTACAGAAATCGTTCAGTGTGATACACCCCATTCCTTCGCGATACTGACGTTTCTATTCCTACTTTCTAGTCGCCAGATTATGTGTGAGTTTTTTCCAATATTAAACACTTTCCTTTTACTTTGCGACATGGTTTCTATCTCCATTTTCTAGTCTCCAGATTATGCGTGGCTTTTCTCCAATATTAAATACTTTCCTTTTATTTTTCGACATGGTTTCTATCTTCATTTTCTAGTCACCAGATTATGTGTGACTTTACTCCAATATTAAACACTTTCCTTTTCCTTTGCGACATGTTCACAACGGCGCTTGCCTTGACTATTTAACAAACAGATTGATTTGAAGTCTTCAATGAGAAGCGTTATATTGATGTTTGTAGTCCCCAAATACTTTACAAACAAAAATCAACACTGGACGTATAGCCGATACATTTATCCGAATATGTCATCAAAATACATTTCATACGATATGTCGTAATAAGCGTTTTTTAAATACATTGTTTATGTAGGATTTCGCAATAAACGATTTTGACTGTAATTTGAGTTCACACTGTGCACAATGCAATCGCGTTCAGTTTCTTACAGTAGGTAGTACAGGCCTACACGTATTTAGCTCACGGATAATTGTAGAAACTATGAAAATCTAGATTTAAGATAATGGAGACTGGATATTAGGCCAGGCTGAGTATTAATCTTCATCTAGTGCCGGCTCCACAATCTTTAAAAAAAAGACAGGAAGGAGGCGAATAATTATCTATTAACGTTGCCACAATGCACCTAAATTAAGCTTTAAATGTTTAACAGTAAGTAAGCGAGATTGAATGAAGGTGTACTAATGCAGTGAGCTCGTACTTGCGATCAACAGTGTTCTGTAAGAAGGAAGTCAGCTCCCGGACGAAACTACCCTTACATTGCTCTGTTTCCTGACCAACTTTGTTTTACAGGAGCGAAAGCAGAGTGGACTCAGGATATCGGATTCATAAGTTAGAAGTAAGAGACATGAAAGTAGCGAGAATGATTGCTGGTACAAACAGGTGGGAACAATGACAGTAGGGTACTCGGAATGAGGAGATAAAGGCTAAGTTAGGAATGAACTCGATGGATAAAGCTGTACGCATAAACCGGCTTCGGTGGTGGGGTCATGTGAGGCGAATGGAGGAGGACAGGTTAGATAGGAGAATGATGGACTCTGGTACGGAGGATAAGACAAGTAGAGGGAGAACAAGACGACGTTGGTTAGACTCAGTCTCTAACGATTTAAAGATAAGAGGTATAGAACTAAATGGGGTCACAGCACTAGTTGCAAATAGAGGATTGTGGCGAAGTTCAGTAAATACACAGAGGCTTGCAGACTGAACTCTATAATGATAACGTATATATAATGATTACGTATGTATGTATGTATGTATGTATGTATGTATGTATGTATGTATGTATGTATGTATGTATGTATGTATGTATGTATGTATGTATGTATGTATGTATGTATGTAGAACAGAGCCAGAGATCAAACACGGGCAACCAAATGGCAATCTATATTGCTATGTCTTTGTCCACGATGAGTTGAACGCAATATCTATTTCAACTGTGGTAAAAATAAAACTTATGGTCAGATCATTCCTGCGGCTGTCATAGAGTTACCTCACAAAGAACAAACGAGTTTAAATGACAAAAACACGCGAGAGATCACTAACAGGCTGTGTGTGTGAGCTTGGGTCGTGGTTATCGTTTGTGTTTGGTCCCAATGTTATGTGAGGGATTCACCTTCCGGCCAGATAGCAGCCATCTCTGGTCACGTTTACTTCATACATCCAGTGAGTTTATTGCTCTCCGGACCTTACGACCCCCGCCAAATTGGTAGTGAAAGGGTTTTCCCTTAGTGAGAGGACACATCCTCTTTTGCCATGAACTCGGATAAGGCTTGTCAAATGTGTGTAGCGATTTCCTTAATTCCCTTTGTGTAGCTTTCCATATCTATGCCGTACAATCCAGTGACGAATGATTATTATTATTATTATTATTATTATTATTATTATTATTATTATTATTATTACAGGGATTTATCGTGGACCACAGGGGCAAGGAAGGGCGTGGGGTGAATGGCTGGACAGGGGACCATACAGAATAAAAGGTACTCTAGCAAAAAGTGGAATTTTGATTTCTTTCCCCTCTTAAATCCAAATAGAGTACTTTAATGATTTAACAAGGATCAGAAAAAACAGAGGAGTTAAAAAATTACTGGAGAATAGTAACATTCAACAAAGAGCTCCTCAGCTCCAACAATACATTCGACTTAGTCCTTAATCATGTAAAAGTATAATGGGAATAGACTCTCAGTTATTAACCTAAATATGGAAGAGCATAATTACTCCTAACAGGTACAAACATTATAGAGTCTGAACACCAATTACACAGAGGCTAGCCTCAATAAAGCGATATGTCGCTTGTTACATTTTCTGTTACACCGTTAACCAATTGGGTGAACCCACTTCATATTGTTCACACAAAGACTGACCCATGGTGGGCTTATCAATTACAAACTTTCACAAACAGGTGACGTACTGTTCCACAAACGAAAATAAATGTAGGCACGGTTACCCGCAAATCCATAATGAATATGCAGAGGCATATTATCCATCCTGCTAGACCTTAAGAAGGAAAATAAAAGGTTACAACAACTACAGGCCGTTAATAAAAGGTAAGGAGGCGAAAAAACAGTACTTCTTAAAATAATTTTCTGGAAAATACAAGAACCCAAATGGATTAAGGCCCAATTATACAGAGGCTAATCCCATGGTAAAAAGAGTTACTAAAAGGAGAACATTCAAAGGCCGAGACAAATTTCCAAATTTAGAGGTTGAAAAACTTTAGTCATCAAAGGGAGAGTTACGAGGGTAACCAATCGCGCTCCCTGACATTAAATTATTTTCCCAGTAGGGAATATGAATGGAGTCCGAAGACTGCACAGAAGGTTCTATATTGGAGTGAAAAATGAAAAGCTTACATGTTATATTTTAAAGAAAAGCGCTGAAATACTCCCCTCAAAACACACCCCGGCTCAATAACATACTTGTAATATGGCTTTCCCCTAGTGGTAGACAATACTTTCATCCCCTGAGGACAGTGAAGTCCCTCGGAGACAGACAGAACATGTTTAATAGATGTCGTCACCTTAGATTTTGAGCCCCACCTAGGCGCTTGAAATGTATGAGCATTAGTATTCCTATTTGTAGGTTGCCACTCGTGAACTTAAGTCCTCTGTTTATGAGTTGCCGCTACTGTCAATTCTATTCAAAAGAACCAATCAGCGCCCAGCTCGATAAATACTGGTAATCTTAGACCTTGGATCTTGTAATGTGCAGCGATAAGCGAGGTATTCCTCTCAGGACACTACGGACGCCCTGGGGCAGCACGTAATGTAGCTGGCTATATCTTGATGTATCCTGCGAACTTATTTGCATGTTGCCAGCGATATCCCCTTGCATGTAACAGTTAGTGTGTGCCGCGTTTACCTTAGTTTTTAATGTAGGGCTTCCTAACAGTTTGTTAGCATGTAATATGTAAGTTTCTAAGCTGTCTACGGACGGAGTGTAATCCCCATAGTGGGTATAATGCCAATTTATATAGGCGTACGAGTGTGGACCCTCATTTCTCTCGTTTACCTTGCTTTTTGTGACAAAGTTTCTCTAATTTATATTTTTTTCTATCTCGCATTTCGGTCTTTCACCTTCCTTTCTTGCCTTAGTCATCAACATAGTATGGCTTATCCTCTGTTCCACCGGGCCCCCTGCCCTATTAGGTTTTAATAATAATGTTATTGGCTTATCGTGCCAGTAAATACTTTTAAGGTTTTCGGAGAAGCCAACGTGCAGGAATTCAGTCGTGCAGGATTTCAGTCGTGCAGGAGTTATTTTACGTGCCAGTAAATGTACCGACACGAGGCTGACGTACCTAAGCATCATCAAATACCACCAACTGAGCCAGGATCAAACCTGCCAAATTGTTGTCAGAAGGCCAGCGCCTCAACCGTCTGAGCCAATCAGCGCGGCCATTATGTTTTATGGCAAGTCATATCACAGGATTGCTTGAGTGGGTGCAGCATACCATTCCATTATGTTTTCAGTCTTTCCATTAACCTTTTGCTTTCCTCTTTCCTGGCCGTCTAGTATGCGCTTCGGCCGCCGTGTTTTCTGGATCCTTGTGATCCATGGGTTATGTGTTGCTACCTTCTGAATAAAGAGCAACGAGTGTCACGTGGTCTAAAAGCTGCTAAGATTTTAAGTGTGATAAGAGGAATCCTGACGTAGATTCATGGCCCGTTAACCATTCAAAGTTGACGTTCAAGGTTCGAGACCCCCCCCCAGATACTTAACCTTTTGAAATTGAGGGTTCAATTTCCCTCTGATATCTTGCAAGCCTTGGCTTCTTTCCTTCACATTAATAGTAAATCACTGTTTAAGATCGTATTTCCATATGAAGGAAAGCATTTGTTGGTAGAGGCCCAAGCCTACTTATCAAAGCGAAGACAGTCCAAGCCAAGTAAGTTTTGTATTGTAAAAGTGAGAGCTCCGTCTTCCCTGTTAATTGTCGTAAATTATCAAGCTCTTGTTAAATATTAACTGTCATCTGTTGTTAAAATTTGTTACATTGTTGTTGTTGTTTTTGAAAAGAGACGGAATAAAAAGTTCACTTAGGAAATACCTTCAGCATTTAAACGAAGTTGCGTGGTCTCTCTGTTCAGCTGCCTAGGTCTTGCCTCTTCTTCCCCTCTCCTGCCTTGTTGGGTAACTCTTATCATTCATTAACAACAATTTGCTTTAAGTCGCACCGACACAGGGAGCTCTTATGGCGACGATAGAACAGGAAAGGGCTAGGAAAGGGAAGGAAGCAGCTGTGGCCTTAATTAAATTACAGCCCCAGCATTTGCCTGGTGGGAAAATGAGAAACCACCGAAAAATATCTTCAGGACTGCCGACAGTGAGGTTCGAACACACTATCTCAAGAATGCAAGCTCATAGCTGCGCGCTCCTAACCGCACAGCCAACTCGCCCGGTGATTATTATTATTATTATTATTATTATTATTATTATTATTATTATTATTATTATTATTATTATTATTATTATTATTATATTCCATATTGCAGATGTCAGTAGGTATGAAATTCAACAGAATGAAATGTCAAATTGGTGATAGAAAACTGGAAAAGGTAAATAATTTCAAGTAATTAGGATGTGTGTTCTCCCAGGATGGTAATATAGTAAGTGAGGTTGAATCAAGGTGTAGTAAAGCTAATGCAGTGAGCTCGCAGTTGTGATCAACAATGTTCTAAAGAAGGAAGTCAGTTCCCGGACGAAATTAGGCGTATCTTTACACTGGTCTGTTTTCAGAACAACTTTGCTGTACGGGAGCGAAGGCAAGGTGGACTCAGAATATATTATTCATAAGTTAGAAGTAACAGACATTAGAGTAGCGAGAATGATTGCTGGTACAAACAGGTGGAAACAATAACAGGAGGGTACTAGGAATGAGGAGATAAAGGCTAAGCTAGGAATGAACTCGATGGATGAAGCTGTACGCATAAACCGGCTTCGGTAGTGGGACCATATGAGACGAATGGAGGAGGATATGTTACATAGGAGAATAATGGACTCTGTTATGGAGGGTATGAGAAGTTTCTTCTTTGCTATTTATTTTACGACGCACCGACACAGATAGGTCTTATGGCGACGAAGGGATAGGAAAGGCCTAGGAGTGGGAAGGAAGCGGTCGTCGCCTTAATTAAGGTACAGCCCCAGCATTTGCCTGGTGTGAAAATGGGAAACCACGGAAAACCATTTTCAGGGCTGCCGACAGTGGGGTTCGAACCCACTATCTCCCGGATGCAAGCTCAAAGCCGCGCGCCCCTAACCGCACGAGGTAAGAGAGATAGAGGGAGACCAAGACGATGATGGTTAGACTCAGTTTCTAACAATTAAAAGATAAGAGGTATAGAACTAAACGTGGCCGCAGCACTAGTTGCAAATAGAGTATTGTGGCGACGTTTAGTAAATTCACAGATGCTTGCAGACTGAACACTTAAAGGCATAATAGTCTATAATGATAATGTATGTATGCATCCCATATTGTTAGCTAATCTGTTGAAATTCAACAAATAATTTGGCCGCGTGTACGCTGTGTTGCTCGCTTAGTACCTCGCGGTGGTCATTCTAGGGCAATTTCAGGTTAAACGTACGGACGTGAACAACGTTCAAACCAGTGAAAAGCAATAGACATATGAAACTTCAGAACGGTTCTGACTGCTCAATCCAAATCATGATCAAAGAGGCTTTGTTCTACCCCGCAGGACTTCCTCATTACTGAACCGATTTCACACACCACACGACCGATATGCATTCTCACTCCACAAGTGGGGCTTCTGGAGCTGAACTGACTGTGATTGAGGAGCTCCCCAACAGACTATGGAATGTCCGCTGAGCTCATACCAAGGACAACAGACAGATCAAGTAAATGCTCCACCATCATTTATCCAGTGGCTGATTGAACTTGATGTGCAATTCTAAACACAATCATTCTATTGGCTTGACAAGGGTGCTCACACCTCATTGCAGCGTGTATTGTTCATACATTACGTATTTATAGTTATAATTCTATGTGTAGTCCTACAACCCCACACTTAATAAATAATAATAACTGCAGCGTAGTGCTAAAGCCAGAGTGTGTCTACGCTTCAGAGAGCCTGACAATGAATAAGAACGGGGAGCTTCAAGAACTCGAAAAAGTGGAGAGGAGAATCTTAAGGAAAATTTTAGGACCACATGAAAAATGCTGATGGCGAGTGGAGGAATAGAAAAAATAATGATCTCTACAAATACATCCAAAAAATCGCTGTCACCATGCGAAACCGAAGGCTAAAATTCTATGGGAATCTAGAAAGAATGGATGAGAAACGGCTAACTCAGAAAATATTCAAGTACATCACTTGACTGAAGGCTTCGACAAAGTGGGTCGAAGAGGTAAAAAGAGATGCAACAGAATGTGAAATTACAATGGATATGATTCACAATAGAAAAGAACTTAGAAGCCGAATGGACAGAATCAAAACATTCCATGAGAAACCACCAAAATGTAGACCCAAATTGGTCATATCTGAGAAAAAAAGGAAGATTAGAAGTGAAAAGATAAAGAGGTTCTCGGAGGATAATAATAATAATAATAAGACAAAACCTTAGGTTCCATGTGGTCTATTGGCGGCCAAATTCGGAAATAATAATAATAATAATAATAATAATAATAATAATAATAATAATAATAATAATAATAATTGTACCGCGCGGTACACCTCCACGCCGCTAGTTCAAATATTGCGCCAGTTGAAACTCCTCTACAGGAGAAAGCCTGAACTTTAACAAACTGTATTAACTCAACGGTTTCTCAGAAGATGTCACTACTGTAAATTTGGTAATTTTGAAGTGTTCTGAACCTGTGTCTATTTCGATTTGTGTTTGTTTGCTCCGTATCAAGAAGTTGGGACATTCTCTAACAGATGTCTCTAACACAACTATGATAACGCACTCTGGTGTAAAGGAATGTACTCTCCTGAAGAAATATTGTATTCCTAAGTTTTGTTTTTACTAAATTTTGTTCTGTGGTTTGTGGGTTGGCAATATAAATCCTTTCTTTCCACCTGTTTTGAATGTAGCCAATCAAGAATTTCTGTTATTAATTTTCCACTAATAAGGTGTTTCTTCCTCGTCTTGTGTATTAGTTTTTGCTGTTATCCAGTAAAAGTTTGTGGGCGGGTTGTTATCATTCATGAAAGGTCTCGAACTTTCCACGAGGGTATAAAAACTGCTGATTTTCTGGTCTCGGGGCCACTTCAGTAACATCTCTCTTCGTGTGTGAATATGTAGCAGGGGGCTGGAAGCGCCTCTTTCTTCAAGCAGAAGTTCTTCAATAAGGTAATGGCCTGTTAACATCTTTATTTCTTGCTAGCTCAGCAGTTTAACTCTCGGAGAAGGTTCGAAACCTTTAAAATGTAATCCATCTTCCTTAAAATGTAATTCCCTTTTCCTATCTATGTAAAACTACTATTTCTTGAACTGTAAAGCGGGGATAGAGAGTTCTTCACCCTCTCGAACTCCCCTTCATTTTGAAAAGGAGGTGACTACGTTTTCATAACCGTTCTTCTCTTCTTTAATGTAGTAAGTTTTCTCAGACGTGTCACCTCCCTAGCTTGGGATTAGCCCCTGTATGATCGGCCTAGCGCCACATAGGTTTTAGACAAAAACTTTGTGTAGGAGTGCAAGTTATCGCCTCCATTCAATTTTGTATTTTGGGCCATTTACTTAACCCGGTTTGGTTTTCCTTCCTGCGAAGGCCCAGTAGATTGGGTATTAGATACCCCTGTTTCACTGTATGTGTGCCTTGAGGGCAGTTAGTGTAAAGTCAGTTTATGGCATCTTAAATAGGCTTGAAGACTTTGAGAGCGCATCTGCTCTTTCTTGTGTGTGAAACGTGCCTCTAGGAGGCTTAACATGGTAATTGGGAGCAAGTGCTCCTTGGCATGATTGGGGTTTCCTGCCCCTTTGTGTCAACTGGGTACATTGGTAAAGTTGGGCTCATAGCTCAAGGATTGTCATTGTGGGGCTCGAAGCCCAAAACTTGTAACGAAATGTAATCTGTAATTTCTTAATTGGTTGATCTGCTACTTGGTACTTGTTATACTTTGTTATTTGTTGATTTTGAAAAGAAAATATAACCTTTGTTAAAGTTTTAAATTAACTTTAATTTGGTAGTTGAGACCTATTCCAGCCCGCACCTTCTTTCACCTCTGCTGTTCCACAGATACCTCGGAATAATAATAATAATAATAATAATAATAATAATAATAATAATAATAATGGCGTATGGCCTCTGGAGAGGCCTGGTGCAGGTCTTTTTCTAGTAGACGGCCTATTAGGCGACCTACGGCGACCTACATGTCTGTGAAGATGAGGGTCCTACCTAGGATGATTTCCAATGTTGAATAAGCCACACAAACCCAGCCCCCGAGCCAATGGAATTAACCAATTAAGGTTAAAATCCCCGACCCGGCCGGGAATCGAACTCGGGAACCTCTGAAGCGAAGGCCAATACGCTGACCATCCAGCCAACGAGTCGGACATAATAATAATAATAATAATAATAATAATAATAATAATAATAATAATAATAATAATAATAATGTGTATCTAGAGATAGTATCTATTGGGAATCTCCACAAACATACTATATGATTAGACCCAACCTTTTTTATAAGTTGCCTTACTTCGAACCGAGACAGGTAGGTCGTATGACGACAATGGGACAGGAAAGGTCTAGATGTGGGAAAGAAGCTGCGTGCCCCTAACTGCACGGCGAACTCGCTCGGTATTATTATTATTATTATTATTATTATTATTATTATTATTATTATTATTATTATTATTATTCATAGGATACACCAAGCTCGATAGCTGCAGTCGCTTAAGTGCGGCCAGCGTCCAGTATTCGGGAGATAGTGTATTCGAACCCCACTGGCGGAAGCCCTGAAGATGGTGTTCCATGGTTCCCCATTTTCACATCAGGCAAATGCTGGGGGCTGTACCATATTAAGGCCGCTTCCACTTCCTCCACTCCTAGCCCTTTCCTATCCCATCGTCGCCATAAAAACCTATCCGTGTCGATGCGACGTACAGTACCTTGTAAAAAAATGTTCATAGGATACATGAATCATTTACTAAAAGGTGTAAAATAGCAGGGATGGAATCAGTTGGGTAGAAATATAGTAAGCAGTTTATGCTAAGTCGACAAATAAGATAGTTTGCTGAAAGCGTGCAATATAATACGTGGGATGCTGAAGTGGAATGCAGCGTTTATGACGTGAAAATTAGCTTTTCCAAGACTAAACTAATTCAGTAGGGAAAAAAATCTAAGAGCAGGGATCAAGAAATTGGAGCAGGTGGATCATTTCTAGTACTCAGGATGCGTTTTCTCTCGGGTTGGTAGTAGCCTATACGAAGTGAAATTGAAACGGGATGCCGCGAAGCTACTGTTGTGAGGTCGCGGTTGTCATGAACTGTATTCTGTTAGAAGAACGCTTGTTTTTTACATCATCGGTGTGAAGATATCGAGATTGATCGCTGGTAAAAACAAGTGGGAACAGCGGTAGGAGGGGGCTCGAAATAAGAATATAAAGAAGAAATTAGCAATAAACTCTATGGATGAAGCCGAATGTATAGACTTATTTTAAGTTGCTTTACGTCGCACCGACACAGATAGGTCTTATGGCGACGATGAGACAGGAAGGTGCTAAGAGTGGGAAGGAAGCGGCTGTGGCCTTAATTAAGATACAGCCCCAGCATTTGCCTGGTGTGAAAATGGGAGACCACGGGAAACCATCTTCAGAACTGTCGACAGTGGGGTTCGAACCCACTCTCTCCCGAATACTGGATACTGGTCGCACTTAAGCGACTGCAGCTATCGAACTCGGTAGTGTAGAGACTGGCTTTGTTGGTAGTGTAATGTGGGGCGAATGGAGAATGATAGGTAACCTATAGTCCTAATAGTAGAAAAGGCCTTCTGACATCTGGCGTAGGGAGGGTCCGTTTACTACCTGCCTGGCTGGACAGAAGGGAGTAGGTTACCATGGAAACGTACGCCGACCCACTGCGGTCGCCTTGGAGACGAACCTGCTGTCCATTTGAAGTTGTCAGACCTCTCACTTCTCGATAACGCTACTACACTAGCTCCTCCTGCACTAGCTGTCAGAACGCTTCTTTTAATATTAGGACTACAGGGATATAATGAACTTGTTGATGGATGGTAAAAGAAGCAGAGGAGACCTGGGCGATGATGGTTAGACTCGGTTTTCATTATTCGATGATAAGAGGTGTGAAATCAATGGAAAGGACACAGCAAGTTGGAAGTAGAGGATTTTGGAGGCACTCAGTTAACTTGCAATGGCTGACAGACTGAACGCTCTTATGCATAATGTTGTATTAATTTGTTTGTTTGAAAGTTAGTTTGTTTCTTTCAAAAGAGTTGACTATACAACTGAGTTCCGTCGTAAAATTGTGACTTGGGTTATAAAAGAACGATTAAGTCGTCTCTACTCAAATGATAGCTGTTCCGCTGCATTTTGTAACATGTTTCCCGCGTCCATATGCACATAAAACCCGGTCATGTCTCACAGGTAGAGCTCATAAAATATACGGTTTAGTGCATTAAAAATGTTCAACCACGCCACTAATTGCAGTCATTACTAAAACAAACTGTCAGAATAGCGCTGTGTATTTAATGCAGCCGCCGGGTGAGCACACCGGCAACGAATGTTCCCGTACGCAAAAGCTCACAATGAATAGAATTACTATGTGATACATAGTACTAAATTCCAAGCCGTAAAACCTTGATTTACAATACCTTTTTATAAGGGTATTTTCATTTAGAATTTATGTGCTTGTTTCTAGATATAATGAAATTAAGTAATGAACTCGAATAACGAGTGAATACCTTCCCGATAAATTACTCAGTATAAGTGCAATTAAACTTTGCTGTTAGCATTGGAAGAGTAAACCCTTCTGTCTGGTTTGGATAGCAGGTGAGAGTAATAGGAAGTTCGAATTTTAGCCTTTCCGATCACCTACCAGCCTCAGTTACGTACAAGTAGGCTACATTACAGTGGAATATCGATATCTCGAATCACTTGAGGAGCTAAATTTTATTTAGAGGTATCGAAATTTCGAGATATTGAGAATACCGTTTTTGACCATGTAAAGCACATAATTGAATCATATGTACCTACGGGCTTAAATTGATACATTATTATTATTATTATTATTATTATTATTATTTCTTTTTTGCTAGTGATTTTACGTAGCACAGACACAGATAGGTCTTATGGCGACGATGGGTGTGAAAATGGAAAACCACGGAAAACCATCATCAGGGCTGCCGACAGTGGGATTCGAACCCACTATCTCCCGGATGCAAGCTCAAAGCCGCGCGCTCCTAACCGCACGGCCAACTCGCCCGGTAACATTACTTTTAACAGTATTTAAAAATGTACAAAAAAATCTATTTTACGACATGGCTTTAATTTTTTTTTTACTGGTTATTTTGCGTCGCACCGACACAGATAGGTCTTACGGCGACGATGGGACAGGAAAGGGCTAGGAGTGGGAAGAAAGCGGCCGTGGCCTTAATTAAGGTACAGCCCCAGCATTTGCCTGGTGTGAAAATGGGAAACCACGGAAAACCATTTTCAGGGCTGCCGACAGTGGGGTTCGAACCTACTATCTCCCGAATACTGGATACTGGCCGCACTTAAGCGACTGCAGCTATCGAGCTCGGTGCATGACTTTAATTATAACCCTTAAGTTATTCTAGTAACTTTTTTAAAGACAGGATACATTCTATACCGTAGTGAAACAAGATACATCCCTCGTTTAACACCTTTGGAAAAAAATCCCTTAGTCTCTTCTGTTTGTTACTGTTAACTTTTCCTCCCTTCACGTTGAAACTTCTCGTCAATACCACTCAGCCGAGGTTTTGTAAATGGAGCTTGTCATCCCCATCTTCGTTGGTTGCTTTCGTACGTGACCGGTAATTAATTTACACCCGAGAAACAGCGAGGATTCGCAGATTTTCCGATCATTAGAAGTTTCAGTTTTTCGGATCCCATCATATTACCTCCCAGCTTCACTGTAAATCTTTCTTTACTTGTTAACTGTTCCACACAAACCACAAATACCGTATTGCATAGTTAATGTTGTACAGAATTCGAGTTATAGAGTATATTTTGCTTCAAGGGAGGAAATGTTTGTTTCGAGAAATCGGAAAATTCGTGTAACCGAATTTCGAGTAATAGAGAAATAAATACACGTGAAGAATATGACAAACGGCCGGGAAATTTAAGTTACTTCGAGATATTGAAAAATCGACTAATGGAGTTTTGGTATATGTAGGCCTATCGTGGTTCGACAGTATTTGCCACGTGTCCAAAATATTTCTTCGGTGGTTGCCACCCCGTTAGAAACTTATTGTACCACCCCCTGCGGCTCTAATGGGAGCCACCCTCTCGTCAGGTGTGCGCAGGACATCCGATGGAAATCGTCGCCATCTTTGTGCAACCATCCCTAGAATTGGACATTAAATTTTGGCCCCTCCACCCGAGACCACATCCTGGCAGTCCAATTCGTCCCAAAGACGTTGAATTGAGGTCGGGACTCCGGGTAGGCAAATCCAAAGGCGAACATTGTTGTCGAAATGCCACTGCATATACCCGTAATATTTCATCATCATCATCATCATCATCATCTGTTTACCCTCCAGGTTCGGCTTTTCCCTCGGACTCAGCGAGGGATCCTACCTCTACCGCCTCAAGGGCAGTGTACTGGAGCTTCAGACTCTTGGTCGGAGGATACAACTGGGGAGAATGACCAGTACCTCGTCCAGGTGGCCTCACCTGCTATGCTGAACAGGGGCCTTGTGGAGGGATGGGAAGATTGGAAGGGATAGACAAGGAAGAGGAAAGGAAGCGGCCGTAGCCTTAAGTTAGGTATCATCCCGGCATTCGCCTGGAGGAGAAGTGGGAAACCACGGAAAACCACTTCGAGGATGGCTGAGGTGGGAATCGAACCCACCTCTACTCAGTTGACCTCCCGAGGCTGAGTGGACCCCGTTCCAGCCCTCGTACCACTTTTCAAATTTCGTGGCAGAGCCGGGAATCGAACCCAGACCTCCGGGGGTGGCAGCTAATCACGCTAACCACTACACCACAGAGGTGGACCCCGTAATATTTAAAGAAGCATTTTGGCAGACAGGGCTGCATTCCTTTCTCCTTCCCTTCACTTCCGGCTCATCTGCTCGTTAGGACCGCTGTGTTCTGTTGTACGAACCTCGGAAGTAAGACGTTTGGCAACTCTAAGCAAAACGAGCCGACCAACAGGCTTATCTCCATGGTAACCACAGTGGGACCGTCCACGTTTCCATGACAACCATAACCCCTATTCCCTTCTCCCCACCCAGACAGGCAGTAAACACACCACCCTCTAAGAACAGTCAATACGCATCTTTCAATATTACGACTATAGTAAACATCCTGGTAATAACAAGGGTTGATTCTGTAAAAGTACCTCAATGCAGGGAGCATGCCATTATCCAGAATGTTGCAATATGCTTCTTTGTTCATGTTCCCGCGGACTAACACCAGCGGTCCCACGCCGAAGTACGAGAAACAGCTCCGCTTCATCACTCAACCACCACCAAATGTCCTTGCTGGCATCATACACTCCAGCAGAAGCCGTTCCCCACACACTTTCATCGGCTCGTCACTCAACAAAACAGATTTCCATTTCTCCAGCAACCAGTTCCGACGGTCAAACATCACGTGAGTCACCGAGGTTTATTGGCCTACGAGATATCGGGCTTTTGTGCCGCTGTTCTCCCGAAATAGTGGGTTAGAGATCAAGTATGAGTACCATAATGTAAGAACAGGTAGTGCACACGTGTTGAATATCCCCCTTTTCATTACCATGAGAAAATCACACGAATTACTGACCAATGCCGACTGCGACCATTGATATTCATTTATTTTCCAAGGCTGTTGATATAAGCTTAGTTTTTGTTTCATTAATCACGAGACCTACTTGCTTACTGTGCTCGCTTGGATCTTATGTCTTCTTAAGTTGGGAGGGTACTCTCCAAGAAAAGGACGATGCCATCTGCGAACCTCAGATTTGAGAGTTTCTTACTATCTATGTTAATATTATTATTCCACTCCATAAGGTACATCAGTCAACATTTATACATTCCAATCTTAAAATAAACAGCATTTCGCACCAGCGTGGCAGGCGTCTCACCTGTAGGAATACCCTTCTTAAATTTCGATCAGTTCTCTCTAACACCGTATTTCAAAGGCTAATGCTGTGAGATCTCTAGGAGCTTAAGTAATTGTCATTATTTGGGCGTGCTCTGCAGTAAGTTTTAATTTTCAGTATATGTAGTACTGTCACACTGGAAATAAGCACTTTACTTGAAAACGCTATAATATATGTTTCATTTGCAATTAATCCGGATCCATGGCTAAATGCTTAACGTAGCGGCATTAGGTTCAGAGGCCCTGGGTTCGATTCCCGGCCGGGACCAGAATTTCAATCTTAAATGGTTAAATCCTTCGACTAGGGGACTAGGTATTTATGCTATCCCCAACATCCCTTCAACTCGTACACCACACACAATATCCTCCTTACGACAATAACACGTAGCCTGCTATACTGGGCAGATACCGCCTGTCATTGTTGGAAGATCTGCCTTACAAGAGCTGTACTAGATTGGCAATTGCCACCCGCGATTATTATTATTATTATTATTATTATTCTTATTATTATTATTATTATTATTATTATTATTATTATTATTATTATTATTATTAAAACCAAACTCCATAGTGCAAGAGCCCCAGAGGGCCTTGGCCTACCAAGCGCCTGCTGCTCAGGTCGAAAGCCTGCAGATTACGAGGTTTCATGTGGCCGGCACGCCGAATCCTCTTGGCCGTTATTCATGGATTCCTAGACCGAGGCCGCCATCCCACAGTCAGATAACACTTCAATTGTAATCACGTAGGCTGAGCGGACCACGAACTAGCACTCAGGTATAAATAAAAATCCCTGACCTAGGCGGAAATTGAATCCGGGCATCCGGGTAAGAGGCAGGCACGTTACCCCTACACCGTGGGGCCAGTAATAATAATAATAATAATAATAATAATAATAATAATAATAATAATAATAATAATAATAAATATTCAACACCTTCTTTGAAAATCAACAACAATATAAAATAAGTCGTCCGCCTCTGTGGTGCAATGGTTATTGTGATTGGCTGCCACCTGTGGAGACACGGGTTCGATTCCCACCTCAGCCATCCTCGAAGTGGTTTTCCGTTGTTTCCAACTTATTTTCTAGGCAAATGCCGGGATGGTGCCTAACTTGAGGTAACTTAAGGTCACAGCCACTTTCTTCCCTCTTCCTTGTCTATCCCTTCCAATCTTTCTACCCCCCCCCCCCCCCCACATGGCCCCTGTTCAGCAAAACAGGAGACGTCACTTGAACGAGGTACTTATCCTCTTCTCCTGTTATATCCGCGACCAAATGTCTCACACTCCAGCACACTGCCTTTGAGGCGGTAGAGGTGGGATACCTAGCTGTGTCCGAGGGAAAAACTAATTCTGGATAGTAAACGGATTAAATAAATTATACCGAAATAAATAAATAAATAAATAAATAAATAAATAAATAAATAAATAAATAAATAAATAAATAAATAAATAAATAAATACATTATCATTATAGACTGTTATGCCTTTCAGCGTTCAGTCTGCAAGCCTCTGAGAATTTACTAAACGTCGCCACAATCCTCGATTTGCAACTAGTGTTGTGGCCTCATTTAGTTCTATACCTCTTATCTTTAAATCGTTAGAAACCGACTCTAACCATCGTCGTCTTGGTCTCCCTCTACTTCTCTTACCCTCCATAACAGAGTCCATTATTCTCCTAGGTAACCTATCCTCCTCCATTCGCCTCACATGACCCCACCACCGAAGCCGGTTTATGCGTACAGCTTCATCCATCGAGTTCATTCCTAAATTAGCCTTTATCACCTCATTCCGAGTACCATCCTGCCATTGTTCCCACCTGTTTGTACCAGCAATCATTGTTGCTACTTTCATGTCTGTTACTTCTAACTTATGAATAAGATATCCTGAGTCCACCCAGCTTTCGCTCCCGTAAAGCAAAGTTGGTCTGAAAACAGACCGATGTAAAGATAGTTTCGTCTGGGAGCTGACTTCCTTCTTACAGAATACTGCTGATCGCAACTGCGAGCTCACTGCATTAGCTTTACTACACCTTGATTCGATCTCACTATATTACCATCCTGGGAGAACACACAACCTAAATACTTGAAATTATCGACCTGTTCTAGCTTTGTATCACCAATCTGACATTCAATTCTGTTGAATTTCTTACCTACTGACATCAATTTAGTCTTCGAGAAGCTAATTTTCATACCATACTCATTGCACCTATTTTCAAGTTCCAAGATATTAGACTGCAGGCTTTCGGCACAGTCTGCCATTAAGACCAAGTCGTCAGCATAGGCCAAACTGCTTACTACATTTCCACCTAACTGAATCCCTCCCTGCCATTTTATACCTTTCAGCAGATGATCCATGTAAACTACGAACAGCAAAGGCCTTATCTAACTCCTGTAAGTACCCTGAACCAAGAACTCATTCTACCATCAATTCTCACTGAAGCCCAATTGTCAACATAAATGCCTTTGATTGATTTTAATAATCTACCTTTAATTCCATAGTCCCCCAGTATGGCGAACATCTTTTCCCTCGGTGCCCTGTCATATGCTTTCTCTAGATCTACGAAACATAAACACAACTGCCTATTCCTCTCGTAGCATTTTTCAATTACCTGGCGCATACTGAAAATCTGATCCTGACAGCCTCTCTGTGGTCTGAAACCACACTGGTTTTCATCCAACTTCCTCTCAACGACTGATCGCACCCTCCCTTCCAAGATGCCAGTGAATACTTTGCCTGGTATACTAATCAATGAAATACCTTGATAGTTGTTGCAATCCTTCCTGTTCCCTTGCTTATAGATAGGTGCAATTACTGCTTTTGTCCAATCTGAAGGTACCTTACCAACACTCCACGCTAATTTTACTACTCTATGAAGCCATTTCATCCCTGCCTTCCCACTATACTTCACCATTTCAGGTCTAATTTAATCTATTCCTGCATAAATAAATAAATAAATAAATAAATAAATAAATAAATAAATAAATAAATAAATAAATAAATTTAACTAGCGTAGAGTGGAATCCAGGTTTATACACACTCGTTAATACTTCAAAATATCCTAACACTTAGGACTGGAGTCACGGACAGGGAAAGCATCTTGACGTACAACAGAGAAAGTCCACATGCTTGACACAGATCACAATCGCAACAGGTTGAGAAAACGGGCAAAGGAAGAATTCTCAACAATTAATAAATTAATTAATTAATTCAATGATTCGTCCATTACTTCGAAAATACAGGGTGCCGCTATGGTCTTAGAAGTTAACATACAGTAGTAGCCATATTGGTGAGCTTCGGCCAGCAAGCCATTTTTATTTGATCGTGCGAAGTGAGAGATTGCCATTTTCCTGTAGACTGTGTGCATTGTTTGTGGTGTTAAGCAGAAGCTGATCTTAACCCGCCTATAGTCTATATTACAGTGTGTGGCCTGCGAAGCTTTAGTGCTTGTGTTAGTGACTTTGTGCTTTACATCGCACCGACACAGATACGTCTTATGGCGATGATGGAATAGAAAAGAGCTTGGAATGTGAAGGAACAGATCAAATGCAGTAGAGACAATACGCGACACTTCCGGATTTAGCCTTGTTAAAATGGGAGACAAGTCATAAGTGGCGCTCCTAGCGGCTTGACCTGAAAATTCAAATATCAATGGAAATGTGTATACGGAAATGGATAAATAAATTACGTCTAGAAGGAAAATGTTACTAAGGTATCAACTTCAAAGTTGCTAAAGCAATTCTGGATAAATGAATGAAGAATTATTTAACAGGTTATTATTTAAAGACTGAAATTAGACATATAATCAAGATGTGAAACGGACTGCTGTGAAACGGCTTGATCTTTCATTTATGCATTACTTTCTTTAGCTTTAGAATTCCTGCCTGAACGTTCACTGCTAGATTTTTCTTTTTTTCTCATTTAAAAGCATTGTATCATCATATTAAAACACTTGTCAACAAAAATATCGGCAAATTCCTTACACACATGATTCAATGAATTTACATTTAAGAGCTGGACAATTTTCCTTTTAACTTGAAGCCTACTAATAGAAAGAAAATCTATAAATTTAGCCTCAAAAACATTCAAACTTTCCCTATAAGCAATACTTGCCATAATGCCATTACATTAGGATAAAGCAAATTTGCATCATCATATTGTTTCAACAAAATATGTACATTTCTTAAATCACCCACATTTTCTTCAGTGCTTGACCACGCATTACGGCATTCCAAATGGGGTAACTCTGGAACACAACCAGCCACACTCATATCCATATGTATTTTCCCCTGAATTAAATCAAACCCACAGATCACACCTACAACACATCGGTACTGAAGGTTAACTGCTGCACTATACAATAAAATCTGCTTATTATATTTTAAGCCAGTTGAAATATGGGTCGACGAGGTCAGAATATTATGAAGTACTATAAATATCTCTTTGTCACTGGAACAATATATATGCAAACACAATATTACTTACATTTTCTTGTCACGAGGGAAATGGAAGAAAGACCGCGTATTCTTCTCTACTTCATTGGTACCGCAGCCAAACACAGCACATACCTTTCCCCTCATGTTGAGAGGAGGTATCAAGAAGAGAGGAGATATCAAGAAATGACACACGCTACTATTTAATTATGTCAACTCACTGAAAACGCATAAATAACACCAGAAACTTCACACACAAATACACGTGCTCTTATGGCAGAATCAGTAGTTCTCAGGTCACTCCGCTAGAGAGAGCTCTAATAGCTGTCCCTCGATATCTCGCTGAGTGTCGCGTATTGTCTCTACTGTATTTGCCTTGATTACGGTACATCCCAGCATTTGTCTGGTGTGAAAATGGGCAACCACGGAAAACTATGTTCAGGACTGCCGACAGTGAAGTTCAAACCTATTACCTCCTGAATGCAAGCTGATGGCTACGTGACCCAAACCACAGAACCACTCACTCTGTCCGGAAATAACTACGATACGCTGAAGATACTTTATCCTTTAAAGGCGCTTCCATAGCTCCGCTCGTTCCACAACAAATGAATAAAGAATCCCGCAATACATCATAGCCGAAGACTCTTGAATATTATTTTTACAGCTACGATGCTGGAAAGAATAATGGTCCTTACCAACAAATTATGATTAATGCCTTAGAGAAGAACATTCACAAATCACAAGCACGAAAAAGTAGCCTGTTCTGCAGTGGGTGGAAATGTTTACCAGTTCTAAATCTAAGAGAACTTCAGGAGGCCATGAACCAAAATAAGAAAGAAACCACTTTTCCCTAGCGAAAATCAAATGATCATAAATATGTCACCCGATCATGGCCATCCATCAACGGCTGCTATTTTCAGATGGCAGCCAGCCATAAGACATAACCTGCACGGTTGCTAGGTAACATTGTCTGACCATCATCCATACTACCCAGAGGCAACACAGACCCGTGGTGTTCCGCATGTAATGGTATTAAAACACAGGCAACGCAAACTCATGGTGTTTCTCACATAGTGTTTCTAATCACAAGCAACGCCAAATCCCGTAGTATTCCTCACATAGTGTTTCTAATCAGAAGCAGCGCCAAATCCCATGGTGTTCCTCACATAGTGTTTCTAATCACAAGCGTTCAGTCTTCAAGCCTCTGTGAACTTACTAAACGTCGCCACAATCCTCTACTTGCAACTAGTGCTGTGGCCACATTTAGTTCTATACCTCTTATCTTTAAATCGTTAGAAACTGAGTCTAACCATAGGCGTCTAGATCTCTCTTTACTTCTATTACCCTCCATAACAGAGTCCATTATTCTCCTCAGTAACCTATCTACCTCCATTCACCTCACATGACCCTACCATCGAACCCAGTTTATGCGTACAGCTTCATCCATCGAGTTCATTCATAACTTAGCCTTTATTTCCTCATTCCGAGTACCCTCCTGCCATTGTTCCGACCGGTTTGTACCAGCAATCATTCTCGCTACTTTCATGTCTGTTAATTCTAACTTATGAACAAGATATACTTAGTCCACCCAGCTTTCACTCCCGTAAAGCAAAGGTGGTCTAAAAACAGACCGATGTAAAGATAATTTGGTCCGTGAGCTGATTTCCTTCTTACAGAATACAATTGATCGCAACTGCGAGCTCACAGCATTAGTTTTACTGCACCTTGGTTCAATCTCACTACTATATTGCCATCCTGGGAGAACATACATCCTAAATACTTGAAATTATCTACCTGTTCCAGTTTTGTATCACCAATCTGACATTCGATTCAGTTGAATTTCTTACCTACTGATATCAATTTAGTCTTCGAAAGGCTAATTTTTATACCATATTCATTGCACCTATTTTCAAGTTCCAAGATATTAGACTGCAGGCTTTCGGCACAATCTGCCATTAAGAGCAAGTCGTCAGTATAGGCCTGACTGCTTTACTACATTTCCACCAAACTGAATGTCCGACTCAATGGCTAAGTGGTTATCGTGCTGGTCTTTGGTCACTGGGGTCCCGGGTTCGATTCCCGGCACGGTCAGGATTTTTAACCATAATCGGTTAATTTCGTTGGCACGACGCGCAGGTCGTCTGCGGGATTCAGATAAAAAACCCTGCATCTGGCGAGCCGAACTTGTCCTCGGACACTCTCAGTACAAAAGTCATTCGTTATTTCGTTTATACATAACTGAATCCCTCCCTACCACTTTATACCTTTCAGCAGATGATCCACGTAAAGTACGAACAACAAAGGTGAAAGATTGCAGCCTTCTCTAACTCGTGTAAGTCCCCTGAACCATTATTATTATTATTATTATTATTATTATTATTATTATTATTATTATTATTATTATTATTATTATTATTATTATTATTTTACTGTCCACTTCAGAGTGTCAAATTGTCTCTCATCACAAGGAGGTAGTTTTTAATATCCGAGTTATTGCCCGAATCATTGTCCTTGCATGGTTATTTATTGGTAACAATATCCATTTAGTGTTTTGCGTCAAGTCTACATGGTCCGACAACGTAGTTTACCGGTTCGAGTCCCGTTGGTCGAAGTTTTCACCATCAGTATGTTGGCCAGCCGGCAGTGTAGGAGAGGTGGTGGTATACAATTACTAATCACTAGATTGCTTGCCTAAAGCCTGGATCAAATTCCAAACCTTTTCGCAGTGTTCATATCGAGTCGTCGTCGTCGTATGGATGGATACGTTTAGCCTCCAGCAGACCCTTTAGTGCTATTGGACAGGAGTAGGCTGTGTTCGGCATCGGATTTCACCCTCTCCTTCCATACTAGCGTATACCATGTCCGTCATTTAATTTCATGAAGTCCTCAGAGGAGGTTGACGTCAGGAAGGGCACCCCGTGACGAATATTCATCTCACATCATACTCGACCCCGTATTGAAAGGATTGGACACACAAATAGGATCAGTCAATTTCGCTACATAATTATCATTATTTTCCTCTTTTGGTTGACATTCGATGTCTCATAGAATATCTGATATTATATTACTTCCACATACTGACTGACGATCTTGGTGACAATTCACTCTAAACATAGTATTTCAAACCAACAGCACGACGTTTCGTAGCGTGTGTGGTAACAGAAAGTAAGGAAGATACAACTGTCTCAAGGAACTAACCGAACTCACTAAATGAATGGCAGAAAACAAGCAAGTTGCGAGCTGTTAGTCTAATGTGAGGTTCACCCCTTCATTTGTCTTCTTCACCACTGTGCATCATTTCTGGTACGGAAGAATGTGCAGACACTGGGCTAGTACGCCACAGGAAACGTGTTACCTTGAGATACGAGTGAGACAAGCGTGTTTAAAAAAAATGAATTGAGCATATGGAAGTGATTTTGAGGGATGATTAAAAGTGAATGCAGAGGTCTGGCAGAGATCGATATGGCAGCGCTGTGCAGAGCTCATAGTTAAAGGGGACCTGTGGATGGAGTTCACAACTTTCTTAAAGGATTCCCTAATAAGAGATTCTGGACACTCGTTCGCTCAGGCAAGCCAATATCCGCTTCCGCATACAATGAAATAAAACCCTCCGTCTTACTTTGGACATGAGATAAGTTTATAGTGCCCGTACGTTCGCAATTCAGCGGTGGTGAGAGAGCTGATAGCATTCCACAGCACTAAATTCAACAGCTTCCCTTACTCACTCAACAGTAGTCTACACCTGAGTAGGCAAAAGGCTCAACTGAGTGAATTATAGAGGTTAGTGTTTTGTTAAGTCCCGGTATTTGTAACTCTCTTACACGAACCACTAATGTCAGCAACGATTAACATATTTAAAAAGGTAAGAAACTAAGCAATCATTTTATTGTTAGAGAAAGCCTCCGTGGCTCGGGCATCAGCGCGCCAGCCTCTCACCGCTCGGTTCCGTTGTTCAAATCCCGAACATTCCATGAGAGAATTGAGCAGGACAAAGCGGACACTGGACTGGTTTTTCTCCGATTATTCTGGTTTTACCTGTCGTCTTTAACTCCAGAAACACTCTCCAATAACATTTCATTTTATCTGCCAGTCATTAATCATTGCCCCAGTGGAGTGCGATACGCTTCGGCAGCCGGCACAACTCCTATCCTCGCCGCTAGATGGGGATTCATTCATTCCATTCCTGACCCTGTCGAGTGACTAGAAAAAGGCTGTGAATTTTCATATATTGTTGGAGGACCGAAGTCCAACATTAATTACATGATTAGAAAGAGGTTATCAGTCCTGCAACAGTCTCTAAGGAGGCGAGACTGGAAGCCTTGATCCGGATATGACTTTTATTTATCAGTTCTAATTTACTTGAGGTGATTATAAATATGCAGAACTTTTATTACAGGCGTCTTATAACACAGAACACAGAACACGATTTTCAGCCCAGCGCTCGTACTGAGCACATCGAGAGTAGAGATGGGTAAGAGTAGTTCACCAGAAGGACTAGTGTCAGAACTGCTCAGTCCCTGAAATGAACAGTTCTTTGGGAGCAGTTCTTTTATTTCCTACTCTTCTCCCTCAGTAACTTCTCTCGCTAGAATCCCAGGCGGCTGGGCTACCAACAAATGGTTCGTGACCAGCACGTGGGTATTTTATATCTGCTCGCGCTACGCACCGCAGCAGCCGAATGTACCTTTAAAAATTAACAATCATGATTGTTTTAAAGGGCATAGCAATTAGGTTACTGGGAATAAAATTACTAATGGTTGGATTTTCAGTGCATTTTCTTTAAATATCTACAGGAACAATGTTACAATACCTCTGAAATCATTCACAAAATTCGATCACGAACCGTGGTATTAATTTCACATGCAAGTGGGGGTTTGGAAAAGGATTTGGAAGGAATCAGCCATGGTTTTTGAAGAAGGTACTGTTCTAGCATGTTCCTGGAGGGAAAAGGGAAAAGTACGGAAAACCCTTAGAGAATAGCCTTTGGGGAGATTCAAACTCACAGCGCCTCTCGAGTCCGGGTTACAAACAAGCAGTGCTTACTGTCATGCTACACCGGTCGGCGATAAACTATGAGTTCAATGATTCCTCATTATTAATATTTTGATTATGAAACTTGGGCTATGATTTCAAACTCTCTAAATATCACATTAGGTGCGTTTCGATTAGGCCTATTTTAGCTTAGATTACTTTACATCACGAACACAAAAATGTAAAAAATTGTGTCGGTACTTACATAAATTTAGGCCAAGTTTTATGATTTCCCTACTGGTGTTTCGTATTGCAATCAATCTATACAATAGTGTTGGCTACTGAATGTATGATTGGAAGCAGTGTATCGATTCATTCAAGTGTCCGAGTGAATCGATTCACGGGAACGGCGAGCCCACGGCACACGATTCAGCTTACTCCCAGCGGACAGTGCTGAGTGGCGCACTCATTGGACGTTGACGGGGAGCCGAGCTTCCGCTGCAGCGAGACAGTGAATCATGGCACATCGAAAGAATCGTGAACGAGCGCGGCTCAGTGAGACACATGATACACACGGCTCCTTATCGGCTCACTGGACACGCGGAGAGCCGAGCTTCCGCTGCAACGAGACATACAGTGAGCCATGGCACATCGAAAGAATCGTGAACGAGCGCGGCTCAGTGAGACACAAGATACACACGGCTCCTTATCGGCTCACTGCAGCGAGACATACAGTGAGCCATGCTACACTGAAAGAATCGTATGCTATAATGGACTCTCGAGCTCAGCTCATTTGAAAATAATACCCATTTGCATTCACTGTCCTCTTCTTACAGGGAGGTTTAAATAATAGATGGATTTATTTGCAGTGTTTAAAAGGTAGTCACAACATAATTCTGAAGTAGCTAGTAAGTAGGTAGGCTATTAGGTTATACTATTTATTAGTTTAATGAATCTTAGTATTATAACTTAGTTGACATTTGACAATTAAACTCGACTCTAGCCTGCCCAATGACTATGAGTCATGCTCATGACCACTCAAAAGTACCTGTTTTATATTGGGAAGAACGGCTCAGTATTCTCTCAGTTCATATGTCACATCCTTGCACAAGACTTCAATCATATGTGGACAGACGCAATAACAGTATGTTGAATCAGAAAACCAGCGGGCTACTGTACATCTCGGGTAGCCTATGCAAAATATGACTATTAAAACATCCTCAGTTGATAGAAAAATACTTTTTTTTTAAACACGACTGAGCGAGTTGTCGTGCGGTTAATATCGCGTGGCTATGCGCTTGCATTCGGGGGATGGTGGGTTCGAATCCCACCGTCGGTAGCCGTTAAGATGGTTTTTCCGTAGTTTCCCCATTTTCACACCAGGAAATGCTGGGACTGTACCTTAATTCAGGTCATGGCTGCTACCTTCCTAATCCTAACCTTTCCCACCCTGCGTCGCCGGAAACCTTCGATGTATTAGAGTAACTAGCATTTTTTCTAAGAAAGGAGTTCATAATATGAAGACCAGATGGCAGCTGCGAGCACTGAATGCTGTTGCTGCTGTCTTACCAGCACATACTACACAGATGCAGTAGGAGCGGTGACCAATGAGCCGTGAATCGGATCACTGTATCGATTCAGTAACGTGAACGGAATCAAATGAATCGATTCAGTAAAATGAATCGAATGTCCCATCACTACTATACAAGTAAATTTTCATTTCACTGGGAAGTTTCCTCAGCGCGCTCCTGTAGAAGAGACTCGGGCCAACCTTCTGGTTAGTCTTACTCACCGCCGTCTCGATCCTCTTATACTGCCTGCTCTATGCCACTAGTTTAACACAGGAAGGCGCGACTACCAATAGTTCTCCAAATCGCCGTAAGAGTGCAGCAGTAGACGCACAATCTTCGCTGTTAGTGTGGGTGTAGCACTGTATTATTGATGCATGAATGTGTGTGAAAACCTGAGTTATTTCGTACAATGAGTAAACGTGTCTGGTCACTTTCGTTCGTACAAAATATATTTTGAATAGAACTGTGAAATGAATTAATCATGTTATGTTTGTAGATATTTCAAAAGTGATTTTAAGGTGTTGGTACTTGTTTCTTTCCGTTCGTGCAAGGTATATTTTTCGTAGAATTGAAACTTCAGATTCTTTCCCCGAAATATTCAACTGTTGTATACCATGTTGCCAATCTCGGCAAGGTTGTTCGCAGCCAGAAAATATACGACTCCATGAAATACCGTCTAGAAGAGAATTGAGAGAAAAGCGGCTGTCAGCTTTATCTAGGCAAGGACCTAATGAAGGAAGTAATTGGATATCCTCAGATTACTCTCGTATCTGTGCCTTTACACCTAATTTCAGAATTTGATGGAGCCCCCGCGGCTCAGGCGGTAGACGCCGGCCTCTCACCGCTGGGTTCTGTGGTTCAAATCTCGGTCACTCTATGTGAGATTTGTGGTGGACAAAGCGGAGGCGGGACAGGTTTTTCTCCGGATACTCCAATTTTCCCTGTCATGTTTAATTCCAGAAACACTCTCGAATATCATTTCATTTCATCTGTCATTCATTAATCATTGCCCCGGAGGGGTGCGACAGGCTTCGGCAGCCGGCACAATTCCTATTCTCCCTGCTAGATGGAGGCTTCATTCATTCCATTCCTGGCCCGGTCGAATGACTGGAAAAAGGCTGCGGAATTTTTCTCCAGAAGGTGATTAAAGCCGTGGAGGATAGTGGATTCCTTGTGATAAAAATTGTGACGGACAATCACAAAACGCCTTCATGTTTAGACATTTTGGACAACCTCAGATATCCAGACGATAATATTCCAATCAAACTAGAAACAGGAAATCAAATCCTAACTTGCGGGTACTAGGTTCGTGTTGTTGAAGAGAGGATGGAGTGTGGCATTTGTGTCGGCAACATCTCACTGCCTAGAGCTTCGACACCTCTAAATGGAACTGATTATGCATCAGGACAGAGGAGGAGTTCGATACCCAAAACCTAGTTCTGTTGCTCTGGTGAAGCATCTCCAGGAGTTCGTTTAAACTGATGTGCCCTATTGTCGAAGTCCTTCAAGCGTATGAGCGTAATACGAGGACTTGCGACGTCTTCCCTTTCAAAATACCGGGCGAGTTGGCCGTGCGGTTAGGAGCGCGCAGCTATGAGCTTGCATTCGGGAGATAGTGGGTTCGAACCCCACGGTCGGCAGCCCTGAAGTTGGTTTTCCGTGGTTTCCCATTTTCACACCAGGCAAATTCTGGGCTGTACCTTAATTAAGGCCACGGCCGCTTCCTTCCCATTCCTAGGCCTTTCCTATCCCATCATCGCCATAAGACCCATCTTATCGGTGCGACGTAAAACAAATATTTAAAAAAAACTTTCCGAATGTGCTTTGTTACAGTGTGAGGTCAAAGAATATCAGCAAACTGTTAGTGATATTATCCTAACCAAGTTCGTAAGACCTCTTATTATTTGATATTGCGTTGGCAAGAACACAAAAAGTACGGTACCACTCCAAGCCTTCGTCCAGGAAAATCTTTAAATTGTGCATGAAGAGGCCAACTGCGACTTCGTGCAGGTATAATTGCCGATATTTAATATTACTGGTGTAATTTACGAGCTTCAGTGAACATATGACCATACTGCATAGTGTTTTGTAGGCTGTCGCCATTAGAATAAGTTTAGACCATTGTGCGTCTATGTCTGCCATCTAGCGGAGAAATTTTGTCGCAGCGCAGTCGCAAAAAGGCTCGCATAGAGCAGGCAGTATAGGAGGATCGAGACGGCAGTGGTCTTACTCCAACTCCTACTCCTAGTCCCATCACGTCCCGCTCAAATCGCATACAAGCCTCTCATTGGTCGCTTAGGACTAAAAGAACTACAGTTCCGTAGTTAGTCTCCCGACACGAAAATGTAAAAGATTATGTCGACAATTACGTAAATATACGCCAAGTGTTATGGTTTCGCAACTGGTATCACATATACAATCAATCTACACAAGTAAATTTACATTTCATTAGAAAGTTATCTCCGTGCACTCCTGTAGAAGAGTCACGGGCCAACCTTCTGGTTAGTCTTATTCCAACTCCTACTCCTAGTCCCGTCACGTCCCGCTCCGTAGCTAGTCCTTCCTTGAAGAATTACTCTTCCCGCCTCTCATTGGTCGGTTGGGACTATAAGATCTACAGCTCTGTAGCTGTCCTCCCGACACGAAAATGTAAAAGATTATGTCGTCACTAACATAAATAAACTCCAAGGTTTATTGTTTCGTAACTGGTATCACATAATGAAAATAATCTACACAAATAAAATTTACATTTCACCATTCATTATCCAACCTTCTGTTCAGGTTAGTCTTCCTCCTCATGGCCGCCTGGATCCCTCGCTGCGCTGAGCTAGCTAGAGCGACGCATCAAGTCGGCCGTGTACTCCTACTCTTAGTTCCATCATGTCCCGCTCATATCGCATGCAAGCGTCTCATTGGTAGGTTGGGACTTAAAGAACTACAACTCCGTAGCTAGTCCTTCCTTGAAGACTTACTCATCTCGAGGAGCAGTTCAGTCAGGAACGACACATCTCTAATCGAGAGTACCAAGCACCAGCAGCCAAGACTAGCACCCTGATTGCTAATCCAACTGCCGTCACCTGCCAGATCTCCGGTGAGCCCCAGCTCACCAAAGTCATCAAACCGCCAAACACTAGAGCCACACCAGCGAACTCCTGCAGATAGGCCACCAGCCAAAGCCTATTTGAATACAACAATCAACAACTGCCAGCCAAGAATAGCCAGTACACCTAGCCTGTAAACCCAGTAGACACAGGCACAGAGCATTTGTCAGAGCCCTCAGTGTGGTCACTGGTTCGAAACTCGTCCCGTTGAGACACGGAAAAACTATACTTGTTTCGACTGTGCCCACTGAGCGAGCATCAAACAGCGCGCCGGTCCTCGTCAGAGTTTAACCGTTCCAGTGTTCTTCCTCAGAACACCCAAGGCCCTCTGCACCCCCCCCCAGTCGGGACCACCCAGGTGGATTGAGTAGCCTGGACACCGACTTCCTATCTGCCAACCATGGCAAGGGAAATGCCAAGTTACCAAGACCCCCGCTCACCTTTTCACCGACCCCTAGAAATCGACAGCCAAGGACCTGAAAATATGTACCATCCCATTGTCATCCCACTACCATATAACCCCAGAATTGACATAAAGCAAAGAATATACGAACTCAGATTCCAAGTATACATGGCCATCTTTGACGTCAGTTATAAAATCCACCTGTTACAAGAAACAGAAAATGGCTACATTGTCATCTTTCCAGGCAACGATAACGACAGTGCCCTTGCAATAGAGGGTCAATTAGAAGCTCATAAAATCTTTTTTCACGTCTGCAGAGAACCAGACCCCACCACTGAGGAAGTAGCCATTCAAACCGACCCGCCATCACACACCTACAACAAGTACGCACAAACACATAACACACGACAACACAGACTGACGACACACTACCAGTAACCACTGATCCCCCTCTCTTATCCCCACTTTCCCCCCCAACCAGACCTCGAACCCGGAACTGGGATCTCATCAGTCCCACAACCGGGCACGAGCACCCAACCTCAATCAAACACAAACACAAGCACCAACCTCCCAGAGCAAGAGTACGGAAGCGAGGCCCCATTAACCCCGCAACCGGACACGAGCACTCCCTTACCCCTGCAACAGGAGACCGATCCCGGGACTGAGACCCAATCAGTCTCACAACCGGGCACGGAAACAGCATCCAAGTACACACAGACTAGGAGAGGGCGTAAAAAACCCTCTTCTAGAACCAAAAAGACACCAGCACACTGCACTACCACAGCCACTCGAACCCCCCCCCCCCCGACACAACACTAATCATACAATGTTACAACTGCCTAAAGTTAAATCATACAGCAGCTTCTTGCACTGAACCTACCAAATGCAATCGGTGTGGCGGCCCCCACCGTCACCCTGATTGTGAGGTACCAAGGGACCAGGCGAGGTTCGCGAACTACCTTGGTAGTCACGCGGCCTCATTCCCTGATTGCCCTTTTATTAAGAAGGCAATCAAACAACACTATAGACACGCACAACACCTCCACAGTCACACAAAACCCCAACCATCACCAAGTCATAAAAACCAACCACCCTCGAACCCTGGACTCCCCATACAGGAAATAACAAACCACCTAAACCAAGACCCCGCCTTCCTTCTCAACTTACTCTTACTTCAATTCCTATCTGCCCAAAATCAGAATCAACAACCAATCATGCCTAACAGACAGCTAATAATATCTTAAACCAGCCAAGTAACCCAAACAGTCCTCACTTCCTAATAAAGCACTGGAACACACGGTAACCGTAACTGAGGCGGGTGCGCCACAAAGCTGCACAATAATGTAATTTCCACAAAGTTACAGTGTCAAGAACGTCTGACACACGAGAAACACTAATAATCTCGTGCCATAACAACGACAGGGCCCTCTGGCGCTTACACTGACAGATTTTACAGTGAAGCAACATTGGGCACGGCTAGTACCCGGATGGGTGACCACCGAATCTGCTACCTGTCCTTGAAGCAAACATTAATAGGAACTATCCCACCAACCATGGCACGAAAGAAGTCAATCATGCTCCCCAAATACTCTACAATAATAATACACTCCATATAAATGCCAACTCAACAATCACACCTATTATTATTATTATCATTATTATTAATATCAACGAAAACTATATTTATTATTTTTATACTTATTTTCCACTACAGCCCAGGTAAGGATCGCTAAAGCGAAACCGGTACTGGGATAATAAGCAAACCACAGGATATTCGGACAGGCGTCTTATAACAAACAATTTCTTTGCAGGACCGCTAGGAACTTAATGAAATTCAGTCTATGTCCAATATAGGGATGGCGAAATTTTTTAAAATATCGATATATTGATGTATGTTGGCTATTCAGCCCGAAGGCTGGTTTGATCCTCTTCAGCTCCGCTAACAGCTGTCATAAATAGCCTAGGCGTCACTGAAGTGGCGTACTAGGGAAATGAGGAGTGAGGTAGTTTCCCGTTGCTTTCCTCACCGAGCCGGCCGTTGCTATTACATATCAGTCTGCCAAGCCCACTGAAATGCATGCACCAACCGACCCTATGAGCGATATTTTCACACCATTCATAACAGGGACTGGCTGCATAAGCAATGGTATTACTAGCATCACTCATACCTCAGTCACTTCCATATTGTCAAAGCCAAGGATGAGACTGAGACAGGTCAATGAAAGTAACAAATTTGATATAGCCCATACCAGAAGACATAGTGCACTGTAAACACTACATCCCGCCAGCAAAGGCATGATATATTGATACTGCGATATATTGAAAACTTATTTTCGATAATCGATATTTATTGCACATAATATATCGGTATATTCAAACGATATCGGTATATCGCTAATGATAATCCAAGAGTCCAAGACCAACTACAATATCATCAGACCAATAAAAATACAATATTAAATCTACGGGGTATTCAAGACTGGAACAACAGAATGTACTAAATTTATGTTTCTTTTTCATATTTTTTTTCATATTTTAGCTCACATAATATGCCTTAGCTGGCGAGCCCTAACGTTTACAGCGCACTGCTCTATATCTTCTGGTATCGGCTAGAAGAATTTCGTTATTTTCATTGATCTGTCTCCGTCTTATCCTTGGCTTTGACAATATGAAAATGACTGAGGTATGAGCGATGCTAGCAACGCCAGTTTTATGCAGACATTTCCTGCTATGAATTGGTGTGAAAACGTTGCTCACAGGGTCGGTTGGAGAATGCATTTACAGTGGGCCTGGCAGACTGACATGTAGTAGCATCTTCTGCCTTAGTGAAGAAAGCAACGGGAAACTATCTCACTTCTCATTTCCCTAGTACGCCTCTTCAGTGATGCCTAGGCCATCTATGACAGCTAATGGTGGAGTTGTTGAAGATAAAACCAGCCTTCGGGCTGAGGACTGAACATGGACAGACATATTTCTATATCTCCACGATATATATCTCTACTCTTTGTTTCTCTGACATTCTTTTTTTTACTTCTTTATCACTTTGATCACACTCTGGTGGGATCGTAGGTGTGAAATGTGTGACACATGTGGATTTGACCTCGTTTTATGGCCGGATGCCCTTCCCGACACCAACCCTATTTGGAAAATGAAATGTCGTGTGGCTTTTAGTGCCGGGAGTGTACGAGGACATGTTCGGCTCGCCAGGTGTAGGTCTTTTGATTTGACTCCCGTAGGCGACCTGCACGTCGTGATGAGGATGAAATGATAATGAAGGCAACACATACACCCAGCCGCCCACCCCCACCTCCATGCCAGCGAAATTAAGCAATTACGGTTAAAATTTCTGACCCTGCCGGGAATCGAACCCGGGACCCCTGTGACGAAAGGCCAGCACGCTAACCATTTAACAATGAAGCCGGACACCCTACTTGGAGATATGTAACCACTATTGCGTGTTTCTGTGGTGTATTGTGTGAATATGAATCTGCTTGGACAAGCAGAAACATACAGTCTCCGAGTAGGAAGAACAAACTAGGCGCAGTTAAAATCCCCGACCCGGCCAGGAATCGAACCCAGGCAACTCTGAACCGAAGACCTCGACGCTGACCAATCAGCCAGGGAGCTAGTCAAAATAAAAATAAAAAATAAGTCTTGTAATTCCGAGCGTGAAAGCATGAATCTAAATATTACTAATAATCTAAAGCAGGGCCTCTCAAACACCCAAAATCTCACGCGTGCAGATCGAGGCGCAAGGGCTCCGTGCACTGTGCATCGGTGTCGCTCGGCATGGCTCGGATCAACGCTTCGTCTCTGGGCTACTCGGCTAAGCTCGGCTAAGCTCGGCTAAGCTCGGCTCTACTCGGGTATACTCGGCTCAACTCAGCCCGGATGTGGACCGCTACGGCGCAAGTGGGGCAGAGGGAGACAGGCGGAGCGAGCGAGACAGGCGTGAGGAAAGAGAGAGTAAGCGCTATTGCTCCAAATCGAGGAGTGGGGGGTCTGCACTCTGGTCAACCAAGCCAAGTCGTCTGTTGCACCGTGCACTCTGAGAGGCCCTGATCTAAAGAGAGAATGTTTGTGAATTTGTTTGCTTTCGTAGGGCAATCTCGGGAACTACCCAGCCCATTTCAGTAATTGTATCACCATTCCAGATCATTACAGGGTTTACACAATTATGTTTCTGCTTCCTAGGGATTAAATGGTTTCATACAGTAATAAGATTAGCATGGAGTGTTAGTAAAAGGTACCTTCTGACTGGACAAAAGCAGTAATTGCATCTCAAGTATCTACAGTATAAGCAAGGGAACAGGAAGGACTGCAACAACAATCGAAGTATGTCATTGATCAGGCAAGGAAGGGATTTTGGAAGAGTGGGTGCGATAAGTGGTTGACAATAAGTTGGATGAAAACCAGTATTGTTTTAGGCCGCAGAGGAGCTGTCAGGATCAGATTTTCACTATACGCTAGGTAAATGAAAATCACTACGAGTGGAATAGACAGTTACCTTTATGTTTCGTAGATCTAGACAAGGTATGTGTATACGACAGAGTACCGAGGGAACACATGTTCGCCATACTGGGAAACTATGGAATTAAGGGTAGATAATTAAAATCAATCAAATGTATTGTTGACAATTGGGCTGCGGTGAGAACGGATAGTAAGATGAGTTCTTGATTCAAGGTACACGCATGCACAGAAATGGTGTCCCAACATAAACAATCAACACTGCCCCACTCCAGCAATGAAAAGGAGGGGAGGTAGTGAAGGTGTAGTGTTGAAATCCACTCCATTACCGAAAAGGAGGGGAAGGGATGAACGGGTAATGCTGAAGGCGCAGTGTGTGTAATGCTGTACATCCCCCACTGTGCCCATTTCAGTCACAACAGTCTTGTAGCGGGCTGTCTACCTGCAGCAATGCGTTAAGTGAAGAGGTGGGGGACACCATGCTTTGTTTATATCGGTACACCATTTCTGTGCATGCGTGTACTTACAGAGGTTAGACAAGGCTGTAATCTTTCACCTTCGTTGCTCATATTTTACATCGATCATCTACTGAAAGGTATTAGGACGCACAGAGGGATCCAATTAGATGGAAATGTAGTAAGCAATTTGACCTATGTCGACGACTTGGTCTTAATAGCAGATTGTGCTCAAAGCCTGCTGTCTAATATCTTGGAACTTGTAAATAAGTGCAATGAGTATGGTATGAAAATTAGCCTTTGTAAGACTCAACTGATATCATTAAGGGGAAATATCTAAGACAATTGAATGTCTAGTTGGGAATACAAAACTGGAACAGGTAGATAATTTCAAGTATTTAGGATGTGTATTCTCCCAGGATGGTAGCATTGTGAGATTGAATCAAGGTGTTGTAAAGCTAATGCAATGAGTTCTCAGTTGCGGTCAACAGTATTCTGTAAGAAAGAAGTCAGCTCCCGGACGAAACTATCTTTATACCGGTCTGTTTTCAGACTACCTTTGCTTTACGGGAGTGAAAGCTTGGTTGGCTCAGGATATATTATTCTTAGAAGTAACAGATATGAAATAGTGAGACATCGCTGGTAAATAAAATTGTTTTGCTTTCCAGCGTTCGGTCTGCAAGCCTTGGTGAAGTTACTAAACGCTTCCACAGTCCCCCTTTTGTAACTAGCTCTGTGGACTAGTTTAATTGCATACCTTTTACCATTACAAACTGAGTCTAACCATCGTCATCTTATTCTCTCTCTACTTCCCTTACTCTCAATGGCCGAGTCCATTATTCTCCCACCGAACATGATAGCTGTAGTCGCTTAACTGCGGTCAGTATTCGGGGCTAGTGGGTTCGAGCCCCACTTTCGGCACCCCTGAAATGGTTTTCTGTGGCTTCCAATTTTCACACCAGCAAATACTGGAGCTGTACCTTAATTAAGGCCATGGCCGTTTCCTTCCCACTCCTAGCCCTTTCCTATCCCATCGTCGCCATAAGACCTATCTGTGTCGATGCGACGTAAAGCAACTTGTAAAATTATTCTCCTGGCTAACCTGTTCTCCTCAATTCGCCTCACATGACCCGACCACCGAAGTCGGTTTATACGTAGAACTTCAGCAATCCAATTCAGTCCTAACTTAGCCTTTATCTCTTCGGATTTTGCTGTGAATACAACATAGTATCATATGAAACGCTGAATAATGATATATTTACGGAACAAATTTCAAAGTAATTCTCACCAACAGTTGCATATATCCACCAATTGTCCGACTTCTCAGTTGAATTGTCAGCGTTGAAGTCTTCCGTTCAGAGTGTCCCGAGTTCGATTTCCGGCCGGGTCGGGTATTTTAATCGCGTCTGATTAATTCCTGTGGCTCGGGGACTTGGTTTTGTGTTGTTTCCAACACTCTCCTCTTCATATTCAGACAACACACTGCTCTGCCAACCACTACAGAAATACGCAATGGTAATTACATCTCTCCAAATGGTTAGCGTCAGGATGGTCATCTAGTCGAAAAACAGAGGCAAATCCGCACGTACATGGTACGCACCTTCGATCCCATAGGTGTGGGAAGAGAAGCGATAGAAAAAGAAAAATTTTTTTTTTGCTAGGGGCTTTACGTCGCACCGACACAGATAGGTCTTATGGCGACGATGGGATAGGAAAGGCCTAGGAGTTGGAAGGAAGCGGCCGTGGCCTTAATTAAGGTACAGCCCCAGCATTTGCCTGGTGTGAAAATGGGAAACCACGGAAAACCATTTTCAGGGCTGCCGATAGTGGGATTCGAACCTACTATCTCCCGGATGCAAGCTCACAGCCGCGCGCCTCTACGCGCACGGCCAACTCGCCCGGTAAAAAGAAAAATAAGAAGTTGCATATTTATATTGATTACTTTCTGAAATTTACGTTCGCTGGTACGAAACCCCTAAATGAGAAGATATCCATACCGGACCGTTAACTGGTATAGTAAAAAAACCCTTTTGAGAGAGAAATTCCGGCGTTCCGGCATCTCTTAATATCAATAAGAAGTTGAATGGATGTTAAGCACCGAGCATGAATTACTATTACACATGACTGGACGTTAACAGTCCTGCCCCATCTGACCTCGGGCTGTTTATCACACAGCGCAACTCGAGCGATCTCGTTTATTTAAATTATACCTCCTCTACTCCTCACTCGATGGAGCGCGTTATTAGCCCAGTGTTCTAAGTAGAACAATTTCACACACAGGTGCGTTTCGTGATTGCTAACATTTTACAAAATACAATAATAATAATAATAATAAAAATAATAATAATAATAATAATAATAATAATAATAATAATAATAATAATAATAATAATAATAATAATAATAATGTGTTCTGTTAATTATTAAGAAAAAGAGTGTATTTAGTATATTATTATTACATTATTTGTCGTTTGGGTCTACTGTGGGCTACGGGGCTCGTATCTTCTGGTCATTTGGGCCTTCTGTTTTCTTTTCTTCCAGTACTCCTTCATTTTCTGGCTGTGAGCCAGCTTTCATTCCTCCCTTCACATAAGTCTGCTGGTCCCTGTGTTCTTCCTACTCATAAGTAACGTTGGAATAATTCCCCGCTGGATGGCTTGCCGAAACTGTGGCCGGTCATATGTGGACTCATGCGGGATCCCCTGTTGTTCCAGATTCGACTTGACCGGAGAGATCCACTTGTTCCTGGATGACTTCCCACTACCTGCCACAACGAAAGATCCTGTTGGTAAGTGTACGGGGGCTCATCATTATATTACTATTATTATTATTATTATTATTATTATTATTATTATTATTATTATTATTATTATTATTATTATTATTATTGTTGTTGTACCGGGCGGTACACCTCCACACCGCTAATTTAAAATGTGCGCCTGTTGAAACTCCTCTGCTGGAGGAAGTCTGAACTTTATGGACCAGTATTAATTTTCAAGTTTCTCAGAAGATGTCTCTACCTGGAAATTTTGGAGTTTTTGAACTGTGTCATTTTCGACGTATTTTTGTTTTGCTTGTAGTAAGAAGTGTGAACTTTCTCTTCTAGAGGACACTACTGAAGATCAACATAGTGCACCCTAGTGCGGAGTGAAAGAACTATTTTTTTTTTGGAGAAGTTCTTATTTCAAAAGTTTGTTTCTTGTTAAATTTCTTTCTGTTATTGTTTAAGTTGGCTGTATACCCCTCTTTTTCCCCTTGTTTTAGATTTATCCAATCCCGAATTTCTTTTAGTAATTTCCGACCAATCCGATGTATCTTCCCCCAACTTGGATATGTTTCTGTACCCTAGCCAATAAAGTGATTGTGGGCGGGTGTTCTCTTCCCTAAAACGCCTAGAACCTTCCGCGAGAGTATTTAAACTGCTGATTTTTGGGTCTCTGCGCCACTTCTGTTCCATCTTTCAGTGTGTAAAGTACATAGCAGGGGGCGGGAAGCGCCTCTTTCTTCTCCAGCTGTTCAACACCAGGTAATGGCCTCTTAATAACTTCTTTTCTTGCTAGGTTGGCAGTTTAACTCTCGGAGCGGGTTCGAAGCGTTTCCACCATGTAACCTTTTCCTAAAATGTAACCAATCTTTTCATCTATTCTCTTTTAAAGCTGCATATTGGGATAGAGAGTGCTAACCCTCTCGAGCTCCCACTCACATTGTTTTGAGGTGAACTTATTTTCTCAACCTATTCTTCGTTAACGTAAAACAAATTGCTCTTTTCTAAAGTCACCTCTGTAGTATGGGATTAGCCCTTGCATTAGTGGCCTAGAGCCAGATTAGGTTTTAAAAACAAGTGTATTAGGAGTGCAGATCGCCTCCTCTCAAATTGTTATTTTAGAGGTCATGTAATTGCCCCTTTTCATTTAATAGACCTCAGTAGGTTGGGTATTTTACCCCTGTGTCTATGTCCAGTGAGGACAACTCGAAGGTGGAGTTTGGTGTGGCCTTTGAGAGGCTTAAAGTTGAGAGCATGTGGCTCTTTTGAAAGTTGAATGTTGTATGCCTCGTGGAGGCTTTTCAGTGTAATTTGGAGCAAGGACTCCTAGGCATGAATGGGGTTTTCTGCCCCTCTGTTGAAACTTGTGTTTGGGGTAAAACTGAGCTGATTGCCCAAGCATTGTGAAATCAGGGCGCGAAGCCCAAATCCTGTAAATATTGTAACTACCCTTTGGACTTGCTACTTTGTACCTGCCATGCTTGTTATTTCTTTGTTTTTGAAAAGAAAATATAACCTTGTTAAATTTTACATTAACTTTGATTCCGTAGTTTGAGACCCGTTCACGCCCGCACCTTCTTTCACCTCTACCTACCACTAAAACACGGTAACAAGTGGTAGCAGAGCGTGGTTGAATGGGTCTCAATTTAGCCCTTTTTGACGGTTAAACATTGTTTTATTCCGAACTCTAACAATTTTCTCAGTTGCTGGAATTTTTTTTTTGAGTTTTTCAAAATTGTTCTGTCATCATGCCCGGACCTCGCGATGTTCTCCATCTTAACTATTTGCGCAAAGAGGAGTTGATATATGAGTTAACTATTAGAAATGTGCAATCTGGAGGCACGGTTGCAGTAGACACAAACAAGCTTAGAGAGTCCCTTGAATTGCCTATTTCAATCCCCACCTTGGGAGAGAAAGAAGTTGACGACTCTCTTTCCACGATCGTCGAGAATATTACTGGGCTAGCATCTGTAGTTAGTTTTTTTGATGAAAATGATCCTTCTCCTAATCAAATTAAGCGTGTGCAAGCCAGGCTATATCACTTTAAATAGAGTTAATGATCTTTTCTTTGCTAATTGTTTTACGTCGCACCGACACAGATAGGTCTTATGGCGACGATGGGACAGGAAAAGCCTAGGAGTGGGAAGGAAGCGGCCGTGGCCTTAATTAAGGTACAGCCCCAGCATTTGCCTGGTGTGAAAATGGGAAACCACGGAAAAACCATTTTCAGGGCTGCCGACAGTGGGGTTCGAACCTACTATCTCCCGAATACTGGATACTGGCCGCACTTAAGCGACTGCAGCTATCGAGCTCGGTGAGTTAATGATCTGTTGTCTCTGAAGTTGAATGACATTCAGAGGAAGGAAGCTAGTACGCTGCTTGAAAACATTTCTGAATTATCTAGCAAGGTCACTCAATTGTTAACTGGGGAGGTTCCTCCCAAAACTGATCAACCCGTCACGGTGAATGTAGGTAGCGAGGAAGAGCCTCATAAGGGAGAAGTCAATAGGAAAACCATTGCTGCTCAAACAACCTCTGCCCCATTGGACGAGTCTGAACGCCATAACTCATTAAATAATGTACGTTCTGAATTAACTACCTTGCCATTGAAACCTTTACCTACTATGTCACCCGGGTTTAGTAGCTTGCCTCATCCCTTGGCAATGTTGCTCAGAGGTATCTCTAAGTTTTCCGTTAATACCACCAGTGACGTAATTTCATTTTTAAGATTTCTAGTTGAATTTCAGGATCATGCCCTTGTTTTTTCTCTTTCTCCATGTCAAATTTTGCAAATTATCTATCCGTATGCTATTGGTATTCTCTCTGATAAAATCGTAAGAGCCATTGCCGAGCAATCATCTATTGAGGATTTCCATGCCCACTTGCTAGCTAACTTCATCCTTGCTAGGGCCAGGTCCTCCCTTATTCAGAAGTACTATTATCGGGTACAGCGCTTGGATGAAAACTTGGCAGACTTCATCCAAGACATTAAGTTTTATACTAGGGTGTTTGCTCTTCATTTCCCTGAGGATCAGATTGTACAAGCTATTGTGGAAGGGATTTCACCACCCTACAGGTCATATTTGTGTTTCGCGGCGTGCCCGCAAACTTTCTCGGAACTTGAAGCATTGGCCGTCTCAGCGGAAGGAGTTAGATACGCCGATTCTTTGCGTGTAGCGAAAGAAACCCCGCCTTCCTTTAGTAATACTCGGCCTCCACCTCGCCGATCAGTCACCCCTCGTAAATGTTATGCTTGTGGGTCGCCTGACCACCTGCGCAATAAGTGTCCACTGATCAAGTCGAGTGGGACAAGTAATGGGGCTGGTTCATCACAAGGCTGTTTTAAATGTGGGGCTTTCTCACATATCGCCAAGAATTGCACAAATTCGAATAGCACCCCCTCCTGCTCAACTTCTGGTGCAAATTCCACCTATGCCAATAATAAAAAGTGACTAGTGGCTTCGGCTGAGTCGACTAATCCATCTTCCCGAGACTCAGCCCCTAGTAAACAGGTTGTATATTCAGGGAACGAGCAATTTTCAAATGCATCTTTTGAATGCCCCAAAGAGTGTCTTAGGATTGCGGCGGATTCCCCCGCACCTATTCCTTTTCTTAAGATTGAGTTAAACAATGAGCCTATAACCGCTCTATTAGATTCAGGCAGTGTCTGTTCGATTATTTCGGCTGAATGGTATTCTAAATTGAAATCTGTTTGTAAACTACCTGACTATGTCTCATCTCCTGTTCTATATGTTTCGGCTAATTCATCTCCATTAGAAATTCTAGGTTCCTTACTGGTCAAAATTCGTATTTTTAAATTTACATGGAAAACCAAACTGTTTGTGGCTAAGCACTTGTCTTGCCCCATCATACTAGGAGCGGACTTCATTTCTCACACTGGTCTTGTGCTCGATCTTCAGAGTAAGTCGTGCACATTCAAATTTGCGTCCAATTGTAACATTCCCTTGTTAAAGTGTAACTCTGTATCATGTTCATCTATTTCGCCTACCCAGGATGAGATGTTGTTAGACCTTAGACATCTACCTGAGGAGCAGCCTGATAGTATTCGCAAATTGTGTCAGTCCTTTCCGGAGGTGTTCTCTGATACTCTTGGTGTTACTGACCTTATTGAATACAAAATTGAGGTCACGGATTCGATTCCTGTCCGTTTTCCACCTCATAGGCTATCTCCACCTAAAATGAAGGCTCTGAAAGAAATTATCGATCAGATGTTGAAGGATGATATTATTAGGCCCTCTAAGTCAGCGTATTCTTCGCCTATTTTTCTAGTCCCGAAACCCCAAGGGGGCTTCAGGCCTGTCATTGATTACAGGGCTCTCAATCGGAAGGTGGTGTTACAATCTGTGCCCCTTCCCGACCTTCATTCTTGTTTTTCATGGTTTCGTAAGGTCAAGTTCTTTACTATCTTGGACTTGAATCAGGCCTATAATCAAATTCCCCTTGCCGAAGAGTCTAAACACCTTACAGCGTTTGCCACGGACTGGAATTTATATGAATACAACCGCGTGCCTTTCGGGCTCCCCACGGGAGCAGCTGTACTCACTAGGCTGCTAGATAGGGTCTTCTCCGACATCAAATTTGAATACTTGTACCACTACTTGGATGATGTCGTCGTATTTTCGGAAACCTTCGAAGAACATCTAGATCATCTGCGAGAAGTTCTCAATCGCCTTCGTAAGGCTGGGTTAACTGTCAAGTTGTCCAAGGTTGCCTTTGCTAAGCCCTCTATGTCATTCCTAGGGCATATTGTGTCACCTGATGGTGTTGCAGTCGATCATTCGAGAACACAGGCCATCCGTGATTTTAAACCTCCCAAGGACATTAAAGGCATCGCCAGGTTTATTGGTATGGTGAATTTCTTCAGAAAGTTCATTCCTAACTTTGCTAATAGAGCGGCGCCCTTAAACCTTCTTCGTAGGAAAGGCATCAAATTCGAGTGGGGACCTTCTCAACAAGCCGCTTTTGAAGATCTTAAATTGGCTCTCTGTAATGCCCCTGTACTTGCTATGCCTGATTTCTCGAAGAAATTCATCGTCCAAACTGACGCGTCGTCGTCAGCAGTAGCTGCAGTCCTTCTTCAAGAGACTGAACTAGGGAGGCGACCCATCGCCTATGCATCTAGGACCTTGTCGGCTCAAGAAGCCAAGTATTCCATTTATGAGCTCGAAGGTTTGGCAGTCTTATTCGCCTTAGAAAAGTTCCGTCTCTATCTGGAACACGTCAAATTCGACCTGGAGACAGATAATCAAGCCTTAAGCTGGGTCTTAGGTAGGCCGCGTCGTACTGGTCTATAGCCCGTTGGGCCATCCGTATTTCTGCCTTCCAATTCGATGTCAGGCATATCAGAGGTACCGAAAATGTTGTTGCTGATGGACTCAGTCGTATGGTTTCTAACGACGTCGAGACCCATGAACCGGTCGACAGTTCATCACCTCCCGAGTCCATACTAGCTGGTGTTAATGCCATCTTAACAGATGCTCCCATGCTTTTTAGGGATATTGAGAAATACCAACGTGAAGATCCGACGCTGGCTCCGATAATGGAAACCCTTTCTTCTGGGGAACATGTTGTCCCTTATGTTCTGAGGAATGGTGTTCTATGTTGCCCATCGAGGCATGATAAGATGATGAGAGTTGTCGTTCCAGCTGTTCTTGTACCTATGATCTTCAAGTATTATCATGAGACCCCATTAGGAGGGCATCTGGGTATCTTTAAAACTCATGAAAAGATTCGTGAAATGTTCATCTGGAAAGGTATGGACGGTGAAATCCGTGAACTTGTAAAAGCTTGTAAATCTTGTTTGCTCAGTAAACCCACCATGTCCACCAAGGTAGGCCTTTTGTCTTCGCATCAAGCGTCGCGCCCCATGGAACGCCTGTATATTGATTATGTAGGACCCTTCCCCCAGTCAAAGGGAAATGCTAACAAGTTCATCTTTGTATGCGTAGATGGCTTTACTAGATTTTCCTGGTTATTTCCGACTAAGCTGGCTACCGCTCAGTCTACCATTACTTGCTTAAATTCTATTTTTGCTTCTTTTGGTCCGTGCCAATATATTGTATCTGATAATGCTAAGGCTTTTACATCTAATTTATTTCGTAAATTCTGTTTTGACTTGTCCATCTCTCATGTAACTACTTCTGCTTATTACCCTCAACCATCTCTGGCTGAACGAGTTAACCGTAATCTCAGGTCCGCACTTATTGCCTATCATCATGAAGATCATCCCAGGTGGGACACGTCCCTGCATTGGTTAGCTTTTGCTTTGAATTCGGCGGTTCATGAATCACATAAATTTACTCCAGCCTCGTTGATGTTCAAGTTTGTTCCCAACACGCCGCTCTCTAACCTCTGGTCTCTGAGTGACATTCTACCCGAGACAATAGATCCGGACAACATTAAAGATCTTTGGAAGAAGGCTAAAGCCAATCTTAAAGTGTCTCATGAAAAGGTTAGGGAAAGGTATGATCGTGGACGGAGACCCACCCCTTTGAAGGTAGGTGACCAAGTTATGGTCAAGAACTTTGTTCCCGCGGGCAAGCTTGCCCCCAGATTTCATGGGCCTTGTATCATTCTCGATTTTCTTACGCCGGTTACATTGTTAGTAAGCAATCCAGCCACCGAGAGGATATTTAGGGTTCACCTGTCCCAGGTGAAACCGGTGTAAATTTTGTGTCAACTTGCTTCACATAATTTGATAGGAATATGAAGGTTATATTTTTTTTGAGTTTCCACTCTTAAGGCATTCTGCTCCTTCTATTTTGTTTTATATGTATGCATTTTTTGTAAAACCTTCCCCGATCCGTTTAAACTGCCATTCTGTCCTTACCATGGCCATTACCACGCTCCCGTCTCCTGCTATACACACTGTGGCTTGCTTAGATTAAATGCCATGGATATTTGCACGCCGCTGGCCCCTCTACCTCTCCAACAAGCCTGTGCCCTCAAAAAAAAGATGATGGTCCAACAAAATTCTGCCGCCTAGTTTTAATGTTTCAGTGCCCACGCAGCCGCGCGGCGCCGTGCCGCAACTGGGTTTGAGGAAGGGCCCCCTCGGCCCCAGCGAGGACGACATGTGCACGGCGAGCCGGAGCTCTCCTCCCGGCCTAGGCTGATGTGCGGCGCACGACCTGCTACTTGCCCGCAGCCTGTATATGTTCACCGCGGGCGCGGCGTGCTTCAACACCTCTGCTCCCCTCATAGTACGGGCGAGCGGTATCTCAGGGTACTTGAGGTGTCCGAGCGGTCTCCTTTGGACGCAAGCTGCAACGGCCGGTCTGGCCATCCAACTTCATCAACATCAACTACATGAACAGTTACTATAAGCAATGACTACACTTGGGAATTCAACAGCAATATTTGGTGGACATTGCAAAAAATTTTCATCACTTTTAAGTATTAAAAGTTTATCTTCAGAATTCAACTTCTACAAACATAAAGACTGTACTTCACCTGCAACAACAAAATTTTGAAACTGAATCAAACCAAATTAAGAAAATCTTATAAATTTTTTTGGCAATTAATCTCCATATCTACATCAAAACTTGGACCTTGTTTTCAAACAATTTCATGTGTCACCCCGGGAGGAACTTTTGGGGGGGGGGAGGTCTGTACCGGGCGGTACACCTCCACACCGCTAATTTAAAATGTGCGCCTGTTGAAACTCCTCTGCTGGAGGAAGTCTGAACTTTATGGACAGTATTAATTTTCAAGTTTCTCAGAAGATGTCTCTACCTGGAAATTTTGGAGTTTTTGAACTGTGTCATTTTCGACGTATTTTTGTTTTGCTTGTAGTAAGAAGTGTGAACTTTCTCTTCTAGAGGACACTACTGAAGATCAACATAGTGCACCCTAGTGCGGAGTGAAAGAACTATTTTTTTTTTTGGAGAAGTTCTTATTTCAAAAGTTTGTTTCTTGTTAAATTTCTTTCTGTTATTGTTTAAGTTGGCTGTATACCCCTCTTTTTCCCCTTGTTTTAGATTTATCCAATCCCGAATTTCCTTTAGTAATTTCCGACCAATCCGATGTATCTTCCCCCAACTTGGATATGTTTCTGTACCCTAGCCAATATAGTGATTGTGGGCGGGTGTTCTCTTCCCTAAAACGCCTAGAACCTTCCGCGAGAGTATTTAAACTGCTGATTTTTGGGTCTCTGTGCCACTTCTGTTCCATCTTTCAGTGTGTAAAGTACATAGCAGGGGGCGGGAAGCGCCTCTTTCTTCTCCAGCTGTTCAACACCAGGTAATGGCCTCTTAATAACTTCTTTTCTTGCTAGGTTGGCAGTTTAACTCTCGGAGCGGGTCCGAAGCGTTTCCACCATGCAACCTTTTCCTAAAATGTAACCAATCTTTTCATCTATTCTCTTTTAAAGCTGCATATTGGGATAGAGAGTGCTAACCCTCTCGAGCTCCCACTCACATTGTTTTGAGGTGAACTTATTTTCTCAACCTATTCTTCGTTAACGTAAAACAAATTGCTCTTTTCTAAAGTCACCTCTGTAGTATGGGATTAGCCCTTGCATTAGTGGCCTAGAGCCAGATTAGGTTTTAAAAACAAGTGTATTAGGAGTGCAGATCGCCTCCTCTCAAATTGTTATTTTAGAGGTCATGTAATTGCCCCTTTTCATTTAATAGACCTCAGTAGGTTGGGTATTTTACCCCTGTGTCTATGTCCAGTGAGGACAACTCGAAGGTGGAGTTTGGTGTGGCCTTTGAGAGGCTTAAAGTTGAGAGCATGTGGCTCTTTTGAAAATTGAATGTTGTATGCCTCGTGGAGGCTTTTCAGTGTAATTTGGAGCAAGGACTCCTAGGGATGAATGGGGTTTTCTGCCCCTCTGTTGAAACTTGTGTTTGGGGTAAAACTGAGCTGATTGCCCAAGCATTGTGAAATCAGGGCGCGAAGCCCAAATCCTGTAAATATTGTAACTACCCTTTGGACTTGCTACTTTGTACCTGCCATGCTTGTTATTTCTTTGTTTCTGAAAAAAAAATATAACCTTGTTAAATTTTACATTAACTTTGATTCCGTAGTTTGAGACCCGTTCACGCCCGCACCTTCTTTCACCTCTACCTACCACTAAAACACGGTAACAATTATTATTATTATTATTATTATTATTAAATGCAGCAGAAGAAATTAATGTGCCGAAAGAGGTAGGAGAACAAACAGGCTTGCGGATATCCTTTGGAAAAAAACCGGAATTAATATCAACATCAAAGAGAACACGAACCCAACTGAACACCAAATATGGAACAATAAACCGTATGCGGACGTTTAAATAACTTGGTGAGTGGATAGATTCAATCCAATCTTAGGTACAAAAAAAAAGTTTTCCAAACCACCCCGAACATATACAACAAAGAGTGTTTTTCTATAAATAGCAAAAGTCACCATTATAACACTGTCGTACAGCTGGTATCTAAGCGTCAAAATGCTTTATCCTCTCTCAGAAATGTGCACTCATTCATTTAGAGTAAAAAGAGAGAAAGATTCTAATCCAACATTCTTGGTCCAAACTACAAAAAGGGCATGTATATAAGATAATTCAGACAAGGAATCTCCTCTAAGATAGACAAGATCACGGACACAATGCGCAAACGCAGGGCTCGCTTCTACGGCCACCTACGACGGATGGACGATCCCAGATGGACAAAACGCATTTTTAACAATTTCGACTCACAACCAAAGACAACAATTCCCTGGTGCGTTAGGCCTAACGTCAAGAAAGAACTCGAAGAAATGGGACTACGACCAGATGACTCGAATAAAAGATACCTTTTCAGAACAAGCATTGTGACTTTGGCGGACTTTCCGGGATGAGAAATGCACACCTGGTACAAAGTGGTCGGATATACACAGGAAGCTAATGAAAACCTTCTGGATCAATCGAAAACTGAACAAACGCCAGAATGTATGATGAAACTTACTGTGCTCGCTAGTTGGCGGATAATTAAATAAATAAATAAATAAATAAATAAATAAATAAATAAATAAATAATAGAAATAAAGAAATATCCTCTTTTTCACCCACATCCTGGAGGGATCACGGGTATGAAATGTGACACACACACACACACACACACACACACACACACACACACACACACACACACACACACATACACACACACACACATCTGAAGTCAACCCTATGTGGAGAGATGTAGGCCTAATCGTTATTGCGTGTTTCTGTACTTCGCAATGTAGTATGTTGTGTTATTTTAAAAAGAAGTGTAATGAGACAAATACTGTATAAACCCCGAGTCCCTGAGTTTGACGACTTAAGCGGACGCGGTTAAAATCCACGATTCTCTCGGGTATCGATCTCGGGACCTTATGAACCGAAGGCGTCGGCGCTGACAATTCAGCCAAGGAGCCGGATAATAATAATAATAATAGTAATAATAATAATAATAATAATAATAATAATAATAATCATTATCATAATAGTCCGACTCACTGGCTGAATGGTCAGCGTTGAGGCCTTCGGTTTAGAGGGTCCCGGGTGGTCAGCGTATCACATCCTCAGATTTATTTCTTGACTGGGTCTCTGGTATCAGGTAGCTCTCTAGTTAATCCCATGAAAGTGAGTAATTCCCGATTCTGAATTAAAATATCCGTACTGGCGGAGAATCTAAGCCGTTGTCTCCAGGTAGAATACAGGCACGCTACACCTCGTGGCTTACTTCATCGCCCAATCGCTTACAAAATGTGTTAATTTACTTGAAACTGAAACATATCATAATGATACCATATGTTATATCTGCCATTAACATGTTTTATACTGGGCAAGTTGGCCGTGCGGTTGGGAACGCGCAGCTGTGAGCTCGCATCCGGGAGATGTTGGGTTCGAACTCCTCTTTCAGCAGCCCTGAAGATGGTTTTTCGTGGTTTCTCATTTTCACACCAGGCAAATGCTGGGGCTGTACCTTAATTAAGGCCACGCCCGCTTCCTTCCCATTCCTTAGCCTTTCCTGTCCCATCGTCGCCATAACACCTATCTATGTCGGTGCGATGTAAAGCAACTACACCTAGCAAAAAAAAAAAAGTTTCGTGTAATTAATGTCCAGTTTTGTATCAATTCATAGTATCCATTAATAAGAATATTCGTAGAATTGATGGTCGGCGGATGCATAGTGGGTATCGGCTCACAATTGACCACGGCTGGTCCGTGGTCCGACAGTTCAGCACTCCGACCAGCCAACCGAGAAGAGGAGGGGTGACAACGCCTCTACCGTGGTTCTACGCCTCTGTATTCGGGATACGGCGAGGGGTCGGTCCCTACCATCGGTTGTACTGAGAATGGTTTTCCGTAACGGAGTTGCAGGATGTACAATGAACTCATCACAGGAGATGTTCAGCTTCAACATTGACTGGCGAAGCCACTCCTGTCGATCAGCTGCACAGGCGTTATTTATATACTGTCCCAGATCATTGGTGCTATTAACCGGATTAGTGTAGACAACACACTGCATGCGTCCCCAGAAATAAAAGTCCGGTGGATTAAGGTCAGGAGAACGAGCAGACCAATGCTATAGAACTCGAGGTCTGATCCACCGTTGTGGAAAGGCGTTGTCTAAAACCGACGTACGTGCAAACAGAGGTGCGCTGGAACCCCATTATTCATTAATCACAAGGTGCGGCGAACTCCTAGGGGCACAGGTTCTAATAGTACAAGAACCGAGTACGTCACAAAGGTCATATACGCTGGTCACTTCAGTCACCAGGGTAGCATATATGGGCCAATCAGTTATTCATGGTCAGTACCACTCCACACATTGCGCTCAAAGCGCTGATAATAATGATTACAGTGATTAGCAACAACTGTATCATGCGGATTTTGCAACTGCTCACGTGTGGGTTTTCTGCAAGTTCATGATTTTCAAATTAATGGCGTGTGGTCTCCGGAGATGTTTGGTGCTTGAGACCCATAAGCAACCTGCGCATCTGAGTGCGTGGTGATGATAACTGTCGTACTCTCCAACCGTCAAATTATTAACTCATAGACATGTTTCTGCACTTATCTAAGCTGCTAAAGAATAGTTCGTCACATTCAACAACTGCTTCCGGACTCAATAATTATTTGTTAGTACTTGTTCATAATGTCACCAACTCTCAATAACTGACAAGTTTGCGCGACGTAAACTACTCGTATATTCTGCATATATGCGAATGATTTAAACCGACTTTGTAGAATCTGCGGATGTTCTTGTAGAACGAAACATGTTATTCTTTGTGTAATAGTGTGTATGTTTACAGGTATGCTACAGTGTTATGTTTTAGTATTTTCGACAGGCTCGTTGAGTGAGTGAGTGAGTGAGTGAGTGAGTGAGTGAGTTGGTTAGTTAGTTAGTTAGTTAGTGATGTTTTACTTCACCTGGCAAAATTATGGCTTTCAGGCCTTCTCTTTCATCTAACCAGGCACAGAAATATATGTATATATCATTGTATTACTCGTACATTACAATAATTGGATTAAATACGAATTAAATGGAAAATAATACAAATATTATGAGCGATTAAATTATGTTGAAATAAATTAAGTATGATAAGAAAACTTCTTAAAACTAATATCCTACTCCGTAAAAGAGGAGGTAGTGCAGAAAAATTAACAACATTTGAAAAATAAAACGATTAAGATTTTTAAACTAATCTATTCATTCTATCCATGACAATGTAGCAGCATCAAGTTTACATGTGATCCATGTTAGTACAGAGAATGTCTCCAAAGTGCTTCTATGAAAGTGCGAATAGCGCTTAACCCTCTGATATTTTCAGGAAGGAGGTTCCACTCACGACGGGCAAGTACTATGAATGAATTATCGTAAATGGCAGTTCTATGGGCAGATAAAACAAGGATGGAATTATTAGTAGATCTAGTGTTAAGACTGTGATAGGATGAGAGGTATTTGAAATATGAAGTAAGGTAAAATGGTTGTGAAGAATGAAGAACTTTTTGGAGATGGCATATTGATTTCAAGTTTCCATTATTCTACCTTAAGCAAACGTCATTAAATATAATACTCGTGTTATCAATCTTTACAGCAAAAACAGGAAAAAAGCTGACTCAATTTTATAGAAACAGGTCGTCGACAATGTGTGATGAGTTACTGTTATTAATAAAATAAGGCAAGAGGCGAGGTATATGGTGTGCCCTAGTAACAAGATACATTTAACGAGAAAAAAGGCAGAATAAATACCTTACTAGTAATGTTGTATCCTCTGCGAACATATTGCCGCGGGAGTTTGCGGGAGCGATAAGCAGAATGCTTAGTGTAATTAAAAGGCAAACAAACATAGATAACCAATTCTCCACTAAATAACATTGGATATTGTGATGAAACAATTCCAGAGAAATAGCGATGCTACATCTGTGTTATCGGGAACATTTTCAATAAAAATACACATATATATTATTATAACTATTATACATACTAATATTATAACGAGAGAAAGTGTGTGAATTTGTTGCAATCTCGAGAACCACTCAAACAATTCCAGTAACTCTCGCACCATTAGAAAGCGTGTTTCTTCAATATTATCATAGGCTATATTTAATTATGCTAGATTGTTAGGGAAGCAGTTGAATTTTTTAAAACGTAGATAAAACCGTAAAAATTGTGCGTCTGTGATCCTTCAAACTGATTGGCTGCAAGAACTGTTGGCCCTACTAAACTATTGAGGTCACGAAGTGCACTTAGAATTTAATTTTGTACAAAAAAGGAGTTCATACGTATTTTCGTTCTAACAAGCGAAGGGCGCGTAACTGGAAATCACGGATCTTACGTCAATTTTGCAGTCACGTTAAATGAGCCAAGTATAACACAGTGACCAATATATTTCTTTCGGAAATTAACTTATGCGACTTACAGAAAGCGTTGAAGAGCGCACGTTTGAATTGCCACGCTTGGTGTCGTAGGGTCGCGGTGCGTGGTGGGTTCACTCATCGAGGGAGCGCGCCACTGATATTCTTCTCTATTCCGTTATTAATTGCGTAGCAGGTCGTGAAAATGATGTAGCGTTATTAAGTGAAATTATGTAATTCCTGCATTGATTGTGGGTTAATAACGGCAATAGAATGAGACTGTTACAGTGAAAATGAAGATTAATCAGTATAACAAGAGACGTTACACACGAAAGCTAGTTACTCCTTATAGCTTCTGCAGCAATGATGCTCGTGGTAGAAATGTTGAAAGCACAAAGCGGTTCTACACAAACCACACCTAACGGAACGAGGATAAGGGTTTAATATCTCACACTCCACATTTTTCTCCCAACGCAAAAATAGATTTGCCTATGTTGATTACCATTATTCAAACTACTACTTGTGCCATACGACTATAATCGTATGTCAGCGTGGCCTCATATCAGCTGTTGGGCAGTGCGAGTTGCGGAAAGGGTATGGAGTAGCGATCTGGCCGTGCGGTTATGGGCGCGCAGCTGTAAGCTTGCATCCGGGAGGTAGTGGGTTCGAATCCCACTGTCGGCAGCCCTGAAAATGGTACCCGTGGTTTCCTTTTCCACACCAGGCATTTTCACACCATAATTAAGGCCACGGCCGCTTCCTTCCAATTCCTAGTCCCCTCGTATCCCATCGTCGCCATAAGACCTATTTGTGTCGGTGCGACGTAAAGCTACTAGCAAAAAAGAAAGTCTTCTTGCTAATCAAATTAATCCTCGGGTATCTATTCTCAAGAAAAAGAAGATGAAATGGAGCGGAGTGGCCGCAGTGGATTCGAACCATCGGCTGCCCTTAGAATGGTTTTCTGTGGTTTCCCCATTTTCACATCCAGGTAAATGAGGCCAAAATTCCTGTTCATAGGCCACAGTCGATTCCTTCTATCTCCTTAATAAATTGCATTCATCATCATTCATGTCATCTTCATTAGCTCATCAAGTGACGTTGGCGTCAGGAAGGGCAGCCGGCGGTACAACTTGCCATATAATTCTACCTCACTTTATTCCCGCCCACGTTTCAGGAAACGGGACTATGAGGTAGACATAACATATTCAGAAAATAAGAAGAAGAAGAAGAAGGAGGTGGAGAAGGAGAAAAAGAAGAAGAAGTGATCGTTGTAGTCATGAAACCTGCATGTGACTGTTAGTGTTACGAGGTCGGCTTACAAGGTAGGGAAACGAAGCTCAAGAGTAAACAAGTGTAAATGTTGTGTGAGGCAGAAAACTAGAACAGGCTGCGAACTCTAGCAAAGGAACTACTGAACATCAAACTTGGTTACAAAAGAAGAGAAAATTGCAGCAAGTAAAAAGCTCTCCCAATTAGTAACTGTAGATGAGGTTTAATGAAACATGTACCTCAAGTTTAATTATAAACAATTAGTTATAAGAAAATAAATCTAGAAGTAAAAGCAAACAAACTTTCAAAAGTAAACAAAATCACAAAAATAAGTGTAAAGAGAGGACTGAAATGCACAACAGTGTACCTTATAACGAATTTACTATCTTTCAAAAGGTTGGATAACTTCTATTTTTCCGTCTCAGTTATACGGCACCAGGCGAGCTGGACGTGCGGTTAGGGGCGCGCAGCTTGCATTCGCGAGAGAGTGGGTTCGAACCCCACTGTCGGCAGCCCTGAAGATGGTTTTCCGTGGTTTCCCATTTTGACACGAGGCAAATGCTGGAGCTGTATCTTAATTAAGGCCACGGTCGCTTCCTTCCCACTCCTAGTCTTTCCTCTCCCATCATCGCCAAAAGACGTCGGTGCGACGTAAAAACAAATTACATCAATCATCAGTTGTACGGCTGCTGACCTGATATCAATGTTGCTTAACCTCTAGCGACTCTATTTATCATATATGAAACGTCATGTCATAATCACCATTATTAAAAGCTTTTGCCTTGTTGTTGCAACCACTGATCTCTTCTCTCTGCGATCCTTTTCATCTCTCCATACCCATGGCATCCCATCATCTCAACTACCACTTCAATGATCTTCTTCCGTGGTTTCCCTCTGCCTTTCATTCCCATCACCTTGCCTTTGAACAAGTTCTTTATGAAGTCATTATGCCGGAGAATGTGACCAAAAACTGACGCTTTTCTCATTTTTATCGTTGTTATTAAATGTATCTGAGTGTTTATTTCTCTAAGCACTGCTTCAATAGTTCTTTTCTCAATCAAGCTAGTTCTTGTCATCTTCCTCCATAGCCACATTTCCACTGCCTCTACTCGTTTCACGTCCTCCTTCAAGAGAGTCACAGCCATATAGCAGCACACTCCAAATTAGTGTTTTGATACATCATTCCTTTTGTTCAGTATCTAGGGATTTATTAATTAAGAGCTGCTTCTTCTCCTCAAAGGCTTTCTTACACAGGGAAATTCTTCTTTTCTTCCACAGTGCATCTGTTGTCATCGCTAATAACTGATCCTATGTAGCAGAACTTGTACACCTGTTTTATTTAAAATATTTCAAAATCTGAGTGTTTTATCTTTATCAGGCTCAGATATTTAGTGTAACTTGAGGTGACATTTTCTATCGTACATGATACATTCTGAGTTTTATGTTTTTAATTGTTGTGTCTTCTTCTATTGCAAAGTATAGGTGGCGATACGGTGTAAATATCAAAATGTGATATCGTTTCGGAAGTATCATAATATAAGACACAACCAAAAATAAGCCATGCACCCTCTCCAAAATATTCCAAAAGTACTGGCCTTTACAGGAAAAACTGAACAGAAAAGAAATGAAGTTAGTATCAAAATCTCCCCCGACAGAGCCCCCAAGTTACTCCCATGGCCGAAAGTTTGCCCACCACTAAAAATATTATTTTTGTGGATTTGTCATATTTGTTATTAAAGAGCCTATTAAACACATTTTTAAATGTCTAAATTTGGCCTTAGTTCATCAGAGGTTAAAGTGAATTACCAGCAAGCCATGTACGTATATAGAGTCGAACCTGGTTATAACGACTCCGAAGGGACGATTAATTAACGTTCATTATATGCGATAGTCGCACAAACCGGGAATTTTACCTTTCTAAAAATTTCACGTCTGAGAGGTTCAGGCTGCACACTTAATGGTTAATTAACAGAATAAATTTAAAACTTCAAAACACATAAATGAATAAGTAATACATTTGCAATAAAGTATTCGTAAAGTGGGGCTGAGGGAAAATTTTCTTCTAATATTTGCACAGTACCTACGACAATAATATGCTAGAAAAATACAAAATGGTGAGTGGTGAAAGAAGCAGCAACAATGCAAACTTATCAAGAACATCGCACACGGCCTTGGCTAATAAATGAAATGTTCTACCTGCCCTTCCAGATCGTAGAAATCGCTGGGTGTGATACATACAATTCCTTCATGATGCTGACGTTCGATTCCCCATTTTGCAATCGCCATTTATGTGGAATTTTTCTTCAATCTTAAAGGTTTTCCCCTTTCTTTTGCGGCATCTTGATAGCGATGCTTGCTTTGACTATTTAACACAAAAACTGGTTTGAAATCTACAATCTACTAAAAATAACAGTTAGAAACTACGTTTTACATTGTTGTCAGCCATCCCCAAAATGCATGACAAACAAAAACAAACATTGGATATTATAATCTATACATTTCTCCGAAAATATACGCCCTTTTATGCGATATGTCGTAATAATCGATGTCGTATTAACCGAGTTTTAAAAATACAGTATTTATTATAGGATTTGGTCGGGACCGTTAGATTTTGCCGTTATGTTCAATAAATCTCCTTTTTCTACAACTTGCTTTACGTACCACCGACACAAACAGGTCATACGGCGAGGATAGGATAGGAAAGGCTTAGGTGAGGGAAGGAAGTGGGCGTGGCCTTAATTAAGGTACAGCCCCAGCCAGCATTTGCCTGGTGTGAAAATGCGAAACCACAGAAAACCATCTTCAGGGCTGTCAACAGCAGCGTTCGAACGCACTATGTCCCGGATGCAAGCTCAGTGCTGCGCGCCCCTAACCGCACGGCCAACTCGCCCGGTCCCAGTAGGTGGTTAAAAGCTATAAATTGTTTCGACTGTATGTATGTATAAGCTGGCTGGATTCCCAGTAGTTCCAACATCAGCTTTCAAAGAAAGTCAGGAGATAATTGAGAAGACAAATTAGGAAAATGAGAAATTAAGAAGTTTTTCGTTACATTCCTTATCGAATAAGAAAGAGCTATTACATATCAGTCTGCCAAACACACTGAAACATATATACTAAACCAATGTTTAAAAATAACAATGTTATTTGCTTTACGTCCCACTAACTACTCTTTTACGGTTTTCGGAGACGCCGAGGTGCCGGAATTTAGTCCCGCACGAGTTCTTTTACGTGCCAGTAAATCTACCGACACGAGGCTGACGTATTTGAGCACCTTCAAATACCACCGGACTGAGCCAGGATCGAACCTGCCAAGTTGGAGTCAGAAGGCCAGCGCATTAACCGCCTGAGCCACCCAGCCCGGCTATCCGAATGTTAAAGCCATACTTACACACAATTCGTAACAAGAACTAGCTACAGGAGGAATGGCGCTACTTGCTTCGTTGAAATTTAAGAAACTGCACTCACTTCTACGTTGTCAAAAACAATGATAAGGTATAGACAGGTATAGATGAGAGTAACAAATATTTTCTAGCTCATATCGCAAGAGCTAATGGACTGCATATATTATATCTCACTAGAGATAGAGAAGAACAGCTGTGACTAAACGTGGACTCTCCCTGCTACAGATCTGAAAAATATAGATCCTTTTGAAATGTGGTGCTGGCGAAAAATTGTTATAGACTGCATTTCGCACCAATGATTTCATTATAAACCAGCTCAATCTCAGAATCAGATTATCATCAATATGTAAACAAAGAGTTTTACAATTCTTTGGACTCACAATGCGATGCGGGAATGACAGCATAGAAATGCTGATCATTCTTGGAATTTTTCCCAGCAAGAGAGGTCGTGAACGAGTTCCCACTCGATGGTCGAACATTATCAAGAGTATAACTGGGTTGAAAATCCTTGTTGCAGCAAGTCTGGCGGAGGGCCACAAAAGTTGGAGACCGGGCGAGTAGGCCGTGTAGTTAGAGGTGCGCTGCAGTGAACTTATATCCGGGAGATAGTGGGTTTGAATCCTACTGTCAGCAGCCCTGAATATGGTTTTCCGTGGTTTTTCATTTTCATATCAGGCAAATGCTGGGGCAGCACCTTAATTCAGACCAGGACTGTTTCCTCACAGCTCCTAGGCCTTTCCTATCCTATCGTCGCCATAAGATGCGACGTAAAGCCACTAGCAAAAAGTTGAAGACAACTGACTCGTAGCCTCTTCGGAGATCACGATCCTCAGAATTGAGGGAACGATAAAAGAGAGAGGGAGAGAGTTACTTAGTTAATTAGTTAGTGAGTTATGGGCTTGACTGGATAATATAGGTCTGCCCTGTATTTGAAAAACTATGTGTTTTGTATTACTAGAGTTTTAACTACTTCCAGTTTTCAGAGACCATTGTACAGGAAAGGACCAAGACTGGGAAGGAAGTGTTCACTGCCTTAATTAAGGCACATGCATGCTTGCGTGAAAATACGAAACCAGAGAAAATAATTTTCAGGGTTGTCGATTGTGGGCTTTGAACTCACCATATACCGAGCGCAAGCTAACAGCTATGCATCCCATACTCCAAAGCCAGCCTATTGGGTATTTGGGAGACTATTGCCCCAAGTTCGAAGAAATTCAGCATGTTCTAGATGTAAATGAAATGAAATGAAATGGCGTATGGCTTTTAGTGCCGGGAGTGTCCGAGGACATGTTCGGCTCGCCAAGTCCAGGTCTTTTGATTTGACTCCCGTAGGCGACCTGCGCGTCGTGATGAGGATGAAATTATGATGAAGACGACACATACACCCAGCCCTCGTGTCAGCGAAATTAACCAATGATGGTTAAAATTCCCGACCCTGCCGGGAATCGAACCCCGGACCCCTGTGACCAAAGGCCAGCACGCTAACCATTTATCCAGGGAGCCGGACTGTTCTAGATGTGATACTGCCAAACGGTGAGAACCGGGGCACGCAATGAAGAGCTCTACACAAATTCCATACTGGATGCTCACAAGCTAATGTCTACCCTACAAGTGCAATATGCTCTACCCTGAGGTGCCTGCTCTACTTAATTAATTATTTTATTCACGTCAATGGTAACAAATATTCACAATTAATAGGCAATTGAAAGGGTAAATACTCTACTACATTCCAAGAAATCTGTGCTATGTTTAATTAAAATGTTTCTGAAAGTATGTAACTAAGGGAAGTTAGAACGTGTAGGAAAAGAAGAAAAATCAAATGTTATAGATGGATTAAATACACTTTATATTAACGAGCCTAACAAAAAGAACCCACAGTTCTAGCCCTTCAGGCAAGCAACTCAATGTTGAAAACATCCTAGGGATATGAACTACGAATTTTATGTCAATTATAAAATTACATGAAGTATGAGGATATATTCTTTATTTATTCCTAAAATTACAATCATTTTCTTAATCATCGTTATCCGGTCCATTAGATTACAAGTTCGCCTTTCTCTACCACTACGAGTGCTAATGCAGAGATTCACTTAAGCCTTTATAACTACATTAGGCATGGAAACTAAAAAAAAAAAAAAAATCAAAAACTCCGGAGGGTATTGGACCCAGGAACACACTAGAGAAAGAATTGTGTAAGTTATATCAGGTAATTTGGTTAGGATTTGAATAAAAAAGAAAAAGAGTAAATAAAATCGATTTTAGGCTGAATTTTTCGGAACTGCATTTAGGGTGGAATTGATTGTCGACATCTTTTTTATTTTTATTTTGACGGAGATATCCAAGACTCAGAATTTTAAATCTTTCCCGGCCCTATGGCCCTTCAATTTTCGGCACAACTGGGTAAATTGCTTAATTTTACGTTTTTTGTAGTATGGAGACCCTTACTTTGTCTGCTAGGACATGTTTTGAGCATTAAAAAAAGCCGCTATTTCTGCCAAGTTCCAGTGGCTTTCATCAGGGCAAAGCATGTGAAGTTCTGCCGCTGACAGTGAGCATAGAAATTCTTCAAGGAACGTGAAAGTCACAACCATACTATCCACGGCCCCCTACTAACTGGACTCGAGGATCGTCGCGCAGTGGTGTGGTGGTAATGAGCGAAGTTACTGATTCACCGCCCTCTGCTGACAGTTTCTGGAGCGCGTCACGCTGTGCCTTGGTGGTGTTACGCATGCATTTCTGGAGTACATGTCTCCATCTATCAGATAACATGAATCCGTCTTCCAAATTGAAGTACTTAGGCTCTATAGCTTCTCTCACAAGTCGAAGTAGTTTTCCAGGCAAATGCCTTAAGGTCACGGCCGCTTCCTTCCCTCTTCCTTGCCTTTGCCTTCAAATCTTCCCATCCCCGCACAAGGCCCCCGTTCTGAAAAGCAGGCGAGGCCACGTGGGCGAGATACTGGTCCTCCTCCTCACTTGTATCCCAGACCAAATATCTCATGTTCGAGGACACTGCCCTTGAGGCGGTAGAGGTGAATCCAAGAGAAAACCAATCTTAGAGAGTAAAGGGATTAATAATAATAATAATAATAATAATAATAATAATAATAATAATAATAATAATGTCAAGAAAGACCTCGAATAAATGGACCTACGGCCAGATGACGCGCACAAACGAGACCTTTTCAGAACAAGCATCGCGACTTTTGGGACTTTCCGGGATGTGAACTGGACAACTGGTGCAAAGTGGTCGGATGAGCGCTCTGCTCGACACAGCGAGCTAATGAAAACCTAAACGCCAGAATGGCCCCTAGTTGGCCGATTAGCGAATAATAAATAAATAAATTAATTAATTAATTAATTAATTAATTAATTAAATACATAACAAAGTAAGAAAAATTAATGGTGAAGCTACAGTGTGCAGACATACTGATCTGACATTATCTTGGCCTGCCTGAGTATCAATTTCGACGTTTCGTCTTACTCCGTCCCATAGATATGGAATCAGACTCTATTGGGTGATGAATTTGAGAGTTCGACATCGAGTGTACAGTGGATATTTATCTAGCCTTGAAATATTCGACCGTCTCTATCATATTTGAACTAGCTATCCTCGGATCTTACCCCCTTACCAGCGACCACAGACGTGACCGTAGTTTCCCCCAATAACAACTTAAAGACGAAGTATACCGCGAGAGCACTGAGCTGATCGGAGAACCGAGGCGCCAGGCCATTTGTAAAACATGACATATTTACGTGAGATGCCACACGATAGCACATTAGTGGTGTTGATATATCATCTCCACACGTCGCGTCGCTCGGAATTCAATCCAGAGTGTAATAAAGCGTCGCGTCGCGTCGCGTCGCAGAGACGAGGGCGTGGCTGGCGGCCGATCTGCCGGGCGGAATATCTTAGCAGGCGTGATACGAGCGGCGGGCCTGCATACCAAACACGGGCAGCCAACAGGGTGCGAATGAGGAATAGTGAACAACAAAGGCAAGGCGAGGGGTAGAGGAAGAACTGTTCTCATACAGAAAATATACATATTAAGATACGTCCCACTGCTATTGGACCGAGAGTTATCGACTGTCATAACAGAACAGAGAGTACACAGCCTGTTTAAAGGCTCGGAATTTCGCTTTTTTTTTTTTTTTTTTTTTTTAGGGGAGACATGACTAAAATTTTGAACTTCTGCAATTTACCACTTATCGAAACAAAATTTAAAGCACAAACACGTATTAATATGATATAGCCCCACACAAAATTTGGAGTTGATTAGTTTATTGGTTGTAAAGTTATTGACAAATAATTTTTATTGTAATATGTTGCATGGAAAATGCTCCTTGTGGCAGAGTCTTAATGTTTTTGGGCTATACGGAGAAGGGATCTTCCGTGGCCTATAAATAGGAACTGCCAGACATTCTCCTGGAAGTGAGAAGAAAAAACCATGGAAAACCATTCTCAGGACAGCCGATGATGGAGTTTGACTTACTCGCCTCCAGAATGCAGAGCTGTAAAACCCGTAGCCACTCTGCTCAGTTTTTTGAAATGTTCTTTCTAATAAAACTTCTAACGTAACGCCGGGCAGGCTCTTATTTTTTATAATTTGCTTTACGTCGCACCGACACAGGTAGGTCTTATGGCGACGATGTAATAGGAAAGGCCTAGGAGTGGGATGGGAAGCAAGTGGCCGTGGCATTATTTCAGGGACATCCCCAGCATTTGCTTGGTGTGAAAATGGAAAATCATGGAAAACCATCTATAGGACTGCCAACAGTGGAGTTTGAACCCACTATCTCCCGAATGCAAGCGTACATATCTCCTCAGATATGTAGACCATACACTTTATTCGGATGTCACTTTAACGGCACTTAGTTCTGCCCACCTGTTCAGCCAAGCCGCATCGAGAAATATAATACAGCCAAATGGAGCTTAAAATAGGTAAATGATGCAAAAAGAAAAATAAGTTGGGGGAAGGTTTTAGCTATAACCCAGCTGAGTTGGCAATGGTCCGAGCAGGAAAGTGCCACAGAGGGCTATATAATAAACAGTCACAATCAATACTGCCGGGGATATTAATTTCAAGAGACTTCGGCGTGCAAAGAAGAATGGTCTCCCTCTACACACTTTGACTCACACCCCGAGAACAAAGTAGCTCTATATTTTATTAGAGGTATTCTACCAAATTACTTTCCATTCCAAAATATTTGTCGACACTGAAACAGGTGTAAGTCGGATGGCACAATGTTGGGACAAAATGTATAAAATAAAATCTTCACAGGAACACGGATCAATTTATGTCGGCGAGTTCTCATTTTCTCTATAAAACATCATTCGGCAGTTACTTTCAGGTCAACTCTTCATAAATAAAAATCGCTTTTCAAAATTATTTTGTAGTTAATGCGGTGCTAGCGAATGTGGTGAAATATTCAAGGCCACAGAACACAACACACCCTTTGCTGGTTAGTTTTGGCTTCTTCTATTGAACGTTTTTGTGTTAAGATGGTATAATACAAGCAAACTCTTCGTGGAGAAATATCAGACTTGCAATAATGATGATGTAACTGACGTGACGGTAGTAGACGCGGTAAAACATTCTAGTCATAATTCTGGCGGAATATAACACTCTCTCAGTCCACTTAATTCATTTCATTTTATGCAGTGCTTCTCTACTAAGATGGTACTTTATATCTTCGCTGTTGTTTCAAAACCGCGAATGTGAAAATGCCCTTCCTAACCATTATTTTCCTTAAAACTGGTCACGCCTCTAGCCACGTATGGATATGCATTTTCCTATAGTCATGTGTAAAGAAAAATGAACCTTACTGAACCGTACTGTAGGAATGTATGTTTTCGTGATATATTAGCCACTCCTAGAGTATTATGTATTTAAGATTCATTTTCCTTTACTCAAGCGTATAGGAAATTGAATTCAACGAAAATTGCTCGGATGGACTGCATATCAGTTAGTGGCTGGAGGACGTGACCAGTTTTACGAGAAATAATGGATAGGAAGAGCGCTGTCACATTTCTGGTTTTAGCACAGAAACAACGACATGACAAATTCTCATGGAGAAAAACCATATTTCAAACTCACAAAGCCGATGGCAATAATAATAATAATAATAATAATAATAATAATAATAATAATAATAATAATAATAATAATAATAATAATAATCTCTAAATCTATTTTGAGAACCATGTATTGAGTGAGGTACGATCAAGGTAAATTCTGTGTGAAGTCGGCAATACCAAAGAAGAAACGTGAGGATGCTCTCGCGGGGACTGAAAAGCTGTTTTCATCGTGGATGGAAGATCGCATCTATTATATTGTCTAGGGTGAAGACGACTTTTACGTTGATGATACCGGCAATAAAGCAATTTACTACTGTTGAACTGTTGTTAATTAGTTGTTTTTTTTTTTTACACCGGCGTTGTAAAAACACAAGATTCTGTACCCTGTTTATAAATCGCAATACGTAATTGAATTTCTGCATTGTAGTATTATTAAATAGTATATTTTCGAACGTTTCTATACGTGTCTGCGAAAAATCTTAGGTTATGCAATAAATTCGACTTACGCTAAGAGCCCTCGAACTATCTATTTACGTAGTTGAAGAGTATGTATATCGATCCTTCTGCCATTGTATTTTAAAATAAATAAATAAATAAATAAATAAATAAATAAATAAATAAATAAATAAATAAATAAATAAATAAATAAATAAATAAATAAATAAAACTAATAATAATCTCATAGTCCGCCTCTGTGGTGTAGTGGTTAGCGTGATTAGCTGATACCCCCGGAGGTAAGGATTCGATTCCCGGCTCTGCCACGAAATTTGAAAAGTGGTACGAGGGCTGGAACGGGGTCCACTCAGCCTCGGGAGGTCAAATGAGTAGAGGTGGGTTCGATTCCCACCTCAGCCATCCTGGAAGTGGTTTTCCGTGGTTTCCCACTTCACCTCCAGGCGAATGCCGGGATGGTACCTAACTTAAGGCCACGGCCGCTTCCTTCCCTCTTCCTTGTCTATCCCTTCCAATCTTCCCATCCCCCTACAAGGCCCCTGTTCACCATAGCAGGTGAGGCCGCCTGGGCGAGGTACTGGTCATACTCCCCAGTTGTATCCCCCAACCAAGAGTCTGAAGCTCCAGGACACTGCCCTTGAGGCAGTAGAGGTGGGATCCCTCGCTGAGTCCGAGGGAAAAGCCGAACCTGGAGGGTAAACAGATGATGATGATGATGATGATGATGATGATGATGATAATCTTATGGCCCCAGCTACTTCGTATGGCCAACTGGCTGTCTGCTCGTCAATTTCGATCTTCCGTTAGTGTGGGACTACTAGACTGCAGTGCAAACCGAATCTCCCGAAGTCGTCTTTGTCTAAGTTTTAATTAATGTTGTCGGGTAAACACCAGAGATATTTTACATGCCGATATCGTACGACATAGAGTGTTGAATGGACTTCTTTTCCGGTCTTCAAAAATCTGACTATCTGCTGTTTTCTAACCCGTTATCTTCAGATACGGAGGCCGACACTCTACAGCTGATCCACAGAGACAGCTGGCTAAATAAATATTTTATGTAGAACGACGACACGGTCCAACTCAAACGAGTAACGCAGACTAAATGGACGTGTACCTTATTCACATAAAGACAATCATTAAAAATCGGTTATTGGTTCCACGAGCATGTAACAGTTAAGTGTCGAAGCTTAACCCGGAGCAGATGAACTCCACCCCAGGTGCGGCGTCGCGCGGGGTTAGAGGCCGGTATGCAGCCGCAAGCATTGAACCACCCCACAGGTCCACCTGACCCCAGGCATTCCTCCGGGTGCGGCCGGCTAATGCAGTAACACGCCCAGTCCACGCGCGCCAACATAAGCAGACAATTGGAGCATTAGTACAGCAAGACGAAACTCGATAAATATTATAATAATTATGAAGATAAATAACTAACAACAAAGCAGTGAACGCTTTACATGAAGCAAGAGCTATGATATGAGTCTATGGAAAAACCCCGAAACAGCTGATTATCAATCCAGAAAGCCAACAAACACATCAAAGTTCGAAATGAACCATTAGAAGGAGGCATAAACGTGCAGTGATATTACTATTATTATTATTCATTAATTTTATTTATTTATTAATCCGTTTACCCTCCAAGGTTGGTTTTTCCCTCAGACTGAGTGAGAGATCCCAACTCTACTGCCTTAAGTGCAGTGTCCTGGAACGTGAGACTTTGGGTCGGGGGATATATCTGGGGAGGAGAACCAGTACCTCGCCCAGGCGGACTCACCTGCTATGCTGAACAGGGGCTTAGTGGGGGGATGGAAAGCTAGACATGGAAGGAAGTGGCCGTGGCCTTAAGTTAGTTACCATCCCGGCAGCTGCCTGGAGTAGACGTGGGAAACCACGGAAAACCACTTCGAGGATGGATGAGGTGAGAATCGAACCCCCATCTACTCATCTGACCTCCTGCGACTGACTGGACCCCGTTCCTCCCCTCGTACAACTTTTTCAAATTTCGTGGCAGAGCCGGGAATCGAGCCCGGGCCTCCGGAGGCGGTAGCTAATCACACTAACTACTACTCCACAGAGGCGGAATATTTATTTATTTATTTGTGCATTTATTATTTATTTTCATTTATTGTCCTGAAATTGTACATATACAATCTAGGGATGGTAGATGGAGTAAGGATACGCCTGACATACACGGACGTACCTCCATCCCCACAAGAGCTTCTGAGGTCGGTGGATGCAGAGTGGGTCTCGGCCCACAAGTGGCCATGGCTGGTCCGTGGTCCGACAGCTCTGCACTCAGACCGGCCAACCGAGCAAAGGGAGATGGAGAGGGGCTGGCCCCACCGTCGGCTGTCCTGAGAATTGTTTTCCGTTGTTTTCCATTCTCCAGCAATAAGGCGAATGCCCGGACCGGTTCCTACTATAGGCCGCGGCCGCCAACCCTTTCATCTTCTCCGCACGTCTCCGATACAAATCTCCTGGCCTGAGAGACGGCGTCACCGTCTAAGTGCCCCGACTCTCCCTTCAGGGGAGGAATGAAAGCATTCAGTAGTAGTATCTCTACTGAATATTTACAGAAGTATAGACAGTTTAAAATTCACATATTTATACTCCAAACACTGTACTCCTAGAATAATAAAAAATGAACATCCACAGCCTGTTTCCATTCATTCGACCAGGTCAGGAATGGAATGAATTAAGCCCCCATCTAATAGTGAGGATAGGAACTCTGCCGGCTACCGAAGCCTATCGCAATGATTAATGACTGACAGATGACATGAACTGATATTGGAGAGTGTTGCTGAAATGAAAGTGAAAAACAGGGTACCCCGAGAAAACCCTGTCCCGTCTCCGCTTTGTCCAGCACAAATCTCGACGTGGATTGACAGGGATTTGAACCACGGAACCTAGCGGTGAGAGGCCGGCGCACTGCCGCCTGAGCCACGGAGTTTCTCTTAGAATAATAATTATCTTAACGTATGCTATACATATTAAAGGTAAAAGACCCAGTTATTCATACCTTGTATACACACTCTTCCGAGCTCATACTCATAACCACTCCCACACGCGCACGCACACACATTCTGAATGACAGACAAATAGTAATTCCATTTTACATGTGTAAATCATAGTGTAAAATTTTGGAATATGTAAGGTACTTGTTAGTTTGCATATGACGGTGTTGTAATGTTAAGCTAGTAGTGAGCTCAAGGTATAGTATTGTAAGCAGTATTGTTAAGCACTGGAAATACTTTACGATGTGTATGGATTTGTATTTAATGGTGCTGGATTTAGAATGTTACACTAGTATTATTTCTTGTAATATTTCCTTTCCATGGAATTGTTTGTTATACTCTTGTTATAGTTGTTCTTGATGATATTGTGTAATTACATTTTAACTTTTTTTATAACACTACTGTAAATGATCATTGTCACCGGGATATTTCACAATTGCGACGTATATAATAATAATAATAATAATAATAATAATAATAATAATAATAATAATAATAATAATAATAATAATAATAATAATAATAATAATAATAATTTCGTGTGGCTATTTCTAGCCGAGTGCAGCCCTTGTAAGGCAGACCCTCCGATGAGGGTGGGCGGCATCTGCCATTTGTAGGTAACTGCGTGTTATTGTGGTGGAGGATAGTGTTATGTGTGGTGTGTGAGTTGCAGGGATGTTGGGGATAGCACAAACACCCAGCCCCCGGGCCACTGGAATTAACCAATTAAGGTTAAAATCCCCGACCCGGCCGGGAATCGAACCCGGGACCCTCTGAAGCGAAGGCCAGTACGCTGACCATTCAGCCAACGAGTCGGATATACTACTACTACTACTACTACTACTACTACTACTACTACTAATAATAATAATAATAATAATAATAATAATAATAATAATAATAATAATAATAATAATAATTGCGAGTATCTGGCCAACTATTTCCAGAATCTTCTGAACTGTGAACCTTCTGAAGATGGATTGCTGTTTGGAGGGCCTCAATTCAAGTTGAAAGATTCATTACCACCAAATGAGGAAGAAATTAAGGACATCATTAAGCAACTAAAAAACAACAAAGCTCCTGGAAAAGATTCAATTACTGTAGAGTTATTCAAATTTTCAGGTGAAAATATAGTGGAAAAACTAGAGGAATTATTCGCTTTTATTTGGGAAAAAGAGGAAATACCAACTGATTGAAAGAATGCACTCATTCATCCTTTACACAAAAAAGGGGACCAAGCTAACGTCAACAACTACAGAGGTATCTCCCTTCTTCCTATAGCATACAAAATCCTATCCAAAGCATTGCAGTGGAGGCTTGAAACACATCTAGATAAGCAAATTGGTGAATACCAGGCCGGGTTCAGGAAAGGACGTTCATGTGCTGAGCAGATTTATATTCTAAAATCACTTACGTAAATACAACGAGAAATCAGAAGAGGACAGTCATAACCTTCGTTCATTTCAAAAAAGGCATATGATTCCATAGATCGTGGAGTGCTCATGAACGTACTGCAGGAGTTTGGAGTAGATGAGAAATCTCTGGCCATAATCCGACAATCCCTTACAAGCACCTTTTATCAAGTCAAACTTATGGGCGAACTCCCAAATCCATTTGAAATAAAAACGGGTTTGAGGCAAGGAGACAGCCTTTCTCCACTATTCATTAATTGCATTTTAGAAAAATTTATTAGGGAATGGAGGTTGAGAATGACTGAAAATGGAATGAAGAATGGGGTAAAGATAGGTTGTGGAAAAAATGCGATGATGTTGGACTGCCTTGATTTCGCAGACGATGTCGTTCTTATTACAGACAACCGTCAAACAGCCAAGAAACAAGTTGAAGAACTACAAAATGTTGCAGTCAAAACATGGTTAAGAATCTCTTTCAAAAAAAAAGCATTCATGGATTATATAAAAAAAAGGTGACACGGACAGACTTGTTACACTGCATGGGGATATCCAGCGTGTGATACAATTTAAATACCTGGGAGAAATACTCACCCCCAATGGAGATGAAAAGGAGGGATTAAAGCAGAGGGTGAAGAGGATGGAGTTGGCATTCAGACTATGTCATGACACCTATAAGTCCAAGTCTCTCTCAATTCAGGCCAAGTTAAAACATTACTACACAGTGGTTAGAACAGAGTGCATTTATGTAGCAGAAACCTTGACGAGGATGGCTAACCCAGTCCTTGAAAAAAGAGAAAGAAGATTCTTACGAAAAATCTTATGCCCAAGAAAGTCGACGAGTGACCCAAACATATGTCGGTTAAGATCGAATTTGGAGCTCTACAAGAGAGTAGAAAGAATCACGACTGTGATGAGAAAAAGGAGACTGACGTTTTATGGACATATCAAAAGAATGAACCCTGAGAGATTGGCCAACAGGATACTTCGTCTGCAGGAAAAGTGGAAAAAACAACCGGGATGGCTTCCACAGGTGCACAATGACTTGGCATAACTGGGTATCAAGGAGGAGGATATAAGAGAAAGGACATCATTTAGGAAGAAGGTTGCGGGAATGAGGGATGCGTCTGAAGAGCAACATGCGAAGCCATGGAACATCTCGGTGGAAGAACGAGCAAGAAGAAGTCAAAGACTCAAGAATCTTTGGCGAGAGTGTAAAGGGTATCAGTCTGCGTGATAGAAGGAAGATTGTATAAACGTGCCCCACAGGTGGCCGTATCGATAAATAATAATAATAATAATAATAATAATAATAATAATAATAATAATAATAATAATAATAATAATAATAATAATAATAATAATATAATAATAACAATAAGTCCATATGAAGTTTTTTTTGCTTCAAATGATCGTTCTTGTTATATCCCTGAATATTGAGCATCCCTCCAGGGGTACACTGTATATAATGAAATAAAAAGAATGGCGTATGGCTTTTAGTGCCGGGAGATCCCAGGACGGGTTCGGCTCGCCATGTGCAGGTTTTTGATTTGACTCCCGTAGGCGACCTGCGCGCCGTGATGAGGATGAAATGATGATGAAGACAACACATACACCCAGCCCCCTGCCAGATATATTAACCGGGAATCGAACCCGGGACCCCTGTGACCAAAGGCCAGCACGCTAACTATTTAGCCATGGAGCCGGACTATATAATGAAATGATTAATATTATTAATAAGTGTAAAAATATGTATAGGTGCTTTCTGCTTATGACCATTTAATAGTTGAAAGTTAGAACTTTTCTTAATGAAGTGCTCCAGCTGCGTTTCCTCTCTCTATACTTGTCTTTACGTTCTTTGTTAGAAACGAAATTTGTTCAATTATTCCCAACACTGTAAGCAAATTGAAATTAGGTTAAAGAAACTAAAATACATATTCATATAGACTAAAGTGTCTTGTTATACTGGAATAAACTGCGGGGGAACTCTAACAAGTGTTCGTGTAGCGGCAACAGTCTGCATGTCACAAGTGTCGCCCCCTGCGGATTGCACGAAAGAATTACATGAATTCTTAGAACTAGTAATTGAAAGTAAGTTGTTAGTGTTTCGCTGCCTTAAGAAAACTTCAATTGTATATTAGAAAAGGAATGATTCGAGTACATTCAGCATTACAGGGGATTTACAAGCGGGGAAGATATAACTTACAATTTATATTTAAAGACGAATATCTGAATATCACGCTCAATTATTTCTTCTTCTTCTGTTTTTTATTTCCTTTTACAATTTGTTTCACGTCGCTCAGCTTTCTCATTTTCTTGTTATGGCTCAATCCAGTACCTCCACACTTCCTAGAACCGTACAAGTAGTTCGTGAGACGCAAATATATTATTATTATTAACATACATATCCACACGTTCATTTTGACTGTTACGAATTTCAACTTGCGGCCTGCTAGCCTCTGTGAATTACCAAACAGCCTCCACTATTATCTACTTGCAGCTAGCTCTTGTAACCTCGTTTATTTCCACACTTCTAATTATCAGGGCATTAAAAATTGAATCTGATTATCATTGTCCTGGTCTCCTTTTACTTCTCTTATCGTGCACCAGACTGTATTATTCTTCAAGTAATCATTCCTCTACTATTCACCTCTCATATGTCCCCACCGTAGAATATGAATCTCATGTTAAAACTGTATTGACGGTTGAACTTCTTGCAAAATTCTAAAAATTATTTTAATCCTCCTAGTCAATATTATACAGTATATTTTCCTTCCAATTAAGACGAAACTTCACACATAGACATGTTTCGACCCGGCCTAGGTTCATCCTTAGTAAGACATGTACGATGAATTAAAAACGTAGAAAACACACAAAATGAAATGTTAATCAAAAAACATTTTAAGTAGCATTTAATTTTGTGTGTTAAGTTAGTTAGTTCGTTAGTTTTAAAAAAATTATCTAACATTTCATTTTGTGTGTTTCCTATGTTTTTAATTCGTCATACATGTCATACTGAAGATGACCCAATGCGGGGTCGGAAAATGTCTATTTATGTGTGAAGTTTCGTCTTAATTGGACGGAAAATGTATAGTACTGACTAGGTGGATTAAAATAGTTTTGTAAAATTTTGTAAGAATCTCACCCTAGAAGTAAGTTTATAAACATACCTTAATCCATCGGGTTTTTTCCTCCTTAGTCTTCATCTCTTCATTCCAAGTACCCTCCTACCATTGTTTCCTCCGGTTTGTATCAGCAATTCCCCAAGGAGAATTCCTCAAGGCAGTATTACTGGACCATTATGTTTTCTTATATATATCAATGATATGTGTAAAGAAGTGGAATCAGAGATAAGGCTGTTTGCAGATGATGTTATTTTGTACAGAGTAATAAATAAGTTACAAGATTGTGAGCGGCTGCAGGGTGACCTCGATAGTGTTGTGAGATGGACGGTGGGCAATGGATGATGATAAACGGGGTTAAAAGTCACGTTGTGAGTTCCACAAATAGGAAAAGTCCTCTCAGTTTCAATTACTGCGTTGATGGGGTGAAAGTTCCTTTTGATAATCGTTGTAAGTACCTAGGTGTTAATATAAGAAAAGACCTTCATTGGGGTAATCACATAAATATGATTGTTAATAAAGGGTACAGATTTCTGCACATGGCTATGAGGGTATTTAGGGGTTGTATGCAAAGGAGAGGGCATATAAGTGTCTGGTAAAACCCCCAACTAGACTATGGTTCCAGTGTATGGGACTCTCACCAGGATTACTTGATTCAAGAACTGGAAAAAATCCAAAGAAAAGCAGCTCGATTTGTTCTGGGTTAATAAGTGGTATGTTCCGAACTGTCAATGGAGAGATGGCGTGGGAGGACATCAGTAGACGAATAAGTTTGAGTGGTGTCTTTAAAAGTAGGAAAGATCACAATATGAAGATAAAGTTGGAAGGCAAGAGGACACATTAGGGCAAATATTCGTTTATAGGAAGGGGAGTTAGGGACTGGAATAACTTACCAAGGGAAATGTTCAATAATGTTCCAATTTCTTTGCCATCATTTAAGAAAAGGCTAGGAAAACAACAGATAGGGAATCTGCCCTCTGGGCAAATGCCCTAAATGCAGATTAGTAGTAATTGATTGATTATTACTTTATAGCAGGGCCTCTCAAAAGCCCAAAATCTCACGCGTGTAAACTGAGGCGCAGAGTTCCTGTGCATAGTGCATCGGTCCCATTCGGCTCGGCTCGGACCAGCGCTTCGTCTCTGGGCTACTCGGCTAAGCTCGGCTGGGATTTGGAGCGCTACGGAGCAAGTGATGAAGAGGGAGACAGGCGGAGCGAGCGAGACAGGCGTGGGGAAAGAGAGAGATAGCGCTATTGCTCCAAATCGAGGAGTGGGGGTCTGCACTCTGATCAACCAAGCGAAGTCGTCGTTTGCACCGTGCATAGTGCAATGCAATGGTGCATGCACCCTGAGAGGCCCTGTTTTAGAGCCTCCATGGCTCAGAGGCCACCTGACAATTTAAGGCATGTCTACGCCTACAGATGGTGTATAACTTCGATTCGATATACCCTGAGTAGATAAAGTCAGAAGGTATACTGTACGACCATTGGAACCCCATCTACCAAATTAACGTTCACATACCAGATGTTACAAAACATGTTCCCCTAATTTTTTTGAACTGTGTACATACGCGGCTTTAATCCACTTTCTTTATCGTAATACAATGAGCCACGAAAACGTACGTTCATTAAAACTTAGATGTTCTCTACAGTTCATGACACTGACGGAGTCACGTTACGAAGTCTGGCAACAAGTCCTCTGCAGGCTTTATTCTCTCTTCAAGTACCAAAAAAGCGCACAATATAATGCAAAAATATTTCATAACGACCCTCAGTACAAGTGTATCATATTTCAAAACGTCGCGTGTCGAGCTATTTTAAACGCTAACGACATGCATAGGGGGAAGTGCTACTCCAGCCTGAAGATGGTTTTGAAATAGAACTCGAGTGATTCTTAAGAATTATCCAGCACGAGGAAAGCAAATGGCTTGAGCGAGGTAATGACTGCGACAAAAGCACGACGACTCTTCAGTATTATCCAACACACTTCAATACAGGAAGACGGAGCTGGGAGATGAAGTCTATTATGATGCATTACACAAAGAATGAATAAAAATAAGAAGGGGAGAAGGATAACAATGTCTGGCAATTTATTTGATTGACAGGGAGGTATACTCGCTAAAAACATACATCACAAATGTTTCTTTTATTTATTTGATACCGCTGCCAGAGAATGAAAAATATATACAATACAATGTATTCTTTATGGGCACTTTCGGTCGGCGATTGATATGGGACCAAGCAAGTTGGCCGTGCGGGAGAGAGTGGGTTCGAATCCCACTGTTATCAGCCCTGAAGATAATTTTCTGTGGCATCCTATTTTCACAACAGGCTGTACCTTAATTAAGGCCACGGTCGCTTGCTTCCCACTCCTAGCTCTCTCCTGTCTCATTGTCGCCATAAGACCTATCTGTGTCAGTGCGACGTAAATCAACTTGTATGATATGGAATTGGCCCAGTTTAACGTCCGAATGTACTTCCTTACGCCAATCCTATGAAGGACGAATTCACAGCTGTGTGTTTCTGTAGTGCTTTGTAGTGCGGAGTGTTGTGTGCAGATGAAATGAAGTGTATTAAGACAAACCAAACACCCACTCTCCAAAAACAAAAGTCAGAAGAATTTTTACTATTTGGTCCAGCTGAGAATCGAACCCGTGACCCCTGAACCAAAGGCCAGAAAGCTGACCATTCACCCAAGGACCTGGGCATCTATACCAACACTTCTTCACCCGGTTTGTGTCCAATTGGACAAGTTGCCCCTTCATACACAACCCCAAGTGGAGAGATGTACAGCGTGTCACTGACCTAGCCAGGGTGAGGGGCATGGCATGGCGGAAGATTAACGGACTGACAAGCCAGCTGGACTCACGCCAACGATAGAGCAACGGTATTGTAGCAAATTGTATTCTATGTTAGAGTGAAGAGAAGTGAGGAGTTCAGTAAGATAAGTTCCAAGTTTCAAATTTTTTATGATTTCACGAAAAACGATCATATATTTCCAAGTGAATTTAGTGTGATTTGATAGAATCAGATGATGTTCTTTCAAGAACGATTTTATTTATTGGGTTGTTTCTTTTTCAAGTATAATAATGTAACTTTCTCAGGTAGTTCATACATTTTTTTTCAAATTAGTTTCGGCAACCTGAAAAACCTAACAGTTATATATTAACCGAGTCGAAACTGAAACGAGGTGGCTTCAGAAGTTAAAAACACACAAAAAATTATCTTAAGGCAAACAATTCAGTGTTGAAAACATCCTTGGGATATGGGCTTCGAATTTTAGGTAAATAAAATATAAAAGTATAAGAATATATTCTTTATTTATTTCTAAAAGTTACAATAATTTTCTTAACCGTCGTTATCCGGTCGATTAGATTAGCTGTTTGTCTTTTTCTATCACTACGAGCGTTAATGTGAGTCAATGCAGAGTTTCGCGTAAGACCTTATAACTACATTCGGCGTGAACATTTTTAAAAAATCAAAAAAACACCTGAGGGTATTGAACCAAGGAAAACATTACAGAAATAATTATGTAAAGAAGTTTAATTTGGCTAGGATTTGAATCGAACAGAAAACGAGTAAAGAAGCAAGTGATTTTAGGCTGTTATCTGGAACTGCCTTTAGGCCGGAAGTTATTTTGGAAATTTGTTCCATTAGTTTGATAGAGCTATCGATGACTCACAAACTGAAACCTTTTCTGGTCCTTTAGCCTTTCAACTTTCGGCACAACTGAGAACATTGCCTAACTTTACGTTTTTCGTACTATGGGGACCCCTATCTTCCCTGCAAAGAAATCTTTTCAACATTAAAACTGCAATATGATAGAAAATTTTATTTATGCAGTGACTGATTTTTCAAATGTCACATTATTCATAGTGTTCATTTCAAAATCACGCAATACTTAATTATTAATGGGAAATGTTAGTTAAATGTGTGAACATTACAGAAAATGGAAAGGCATTTACGAATAAATTTGTTACGACTGGAATCTCGTCTTAAGAATTAATCGGGCGAAAAATAAATAATAATAATAATAATAATAATAATAATAATAATAATAATAATAATAATAATAATAATAATTGCACCGGAGGTACACCCGCCCCGTGCATTTAAAGTAAACGCCTTTTAGAGGGCCATCTATAACACAAAACTTGAAACTGTTAGTAGAAGAAGTTTGAACGTTTTTCGACAGAGGTCTCTACTGTCAACTTAGGGGCCTCCCTCTGATGAGAGGATGAACAATTAAAATTCTAGATAAATTTGGTATTCATTTGTTAGTAAAACTTAATTGTTTGTAGAATATTTTTGGTATTTAAATTTATCAACGCTTCCATCTCTTCCCGCCAAGTTAAGATTGTAACCAATAGGGAATTTCGTACAGGTATTTAATTAACCAATGAGAACATTTTTATATTTATTTGATTGCCCAATGAAAATTGGGGGTGTGTCAGGGCTTCAGCCCAGAGAAATCTGGAACCTTCTTCTCGGCTATAAAACTTGGGCCTGTTCGGGCCATGTTGTCTTTTCGATCGCTGTGTGGTCGTAGCGGAGGCATCTCCGGGAGGTCCACCAGCTCAAGGTAATGGCAAGTTGTGTGTAATCATGAAATAGTCTCTGAAAGATAGTCCGAGTGGAAGGTTCCCAATTTCTTTCGTAATGTAACTTCTATTTCAAATGAAAATTCTCAAACAAGTCTAAATAACTTAATCGAACTTAGGGAATAAAGTGTGAGGACCCTCTTGTATTCCCTTTCAAACTGATATTGAGGTGACTATGATGCCTTCTTTGTGTCATATATTGGATTGTTTGTATTCTTGCCTGTGTTGGTACAGAGCAAAATTCAATATTCATTTGTAGTTATTTTTAGGGAAGAATGTCTTCACAGATATGTAAACTTACTCATTTCTCTTCATGTCTTTGTTGTGTCTTATGTAGGATTGCTTGTATTCTTGCCTGTGTTGGTACAGAGGTGTGCATGGCACAATAGAGCTGAGGAATAGTTGTTCCGTGATATCTTGCTTTCCAGAATTCATCAAAGGATGGTGGGTTTAATAATAAGCTAGAGAGGGAGGATGCCCCTCAGAAGTTAGGGACAAGGGAGAGGGACTCTACTTATGAGTTGCCACGCTTGGCAGCAGACTTAATAATTCATTAAGGATAGACTAACACTAACTGTTGTCATAAATTCATCTGATGGTGCGGCGCTGATTTGCAAGACAACAGACGGAAAGTTCGGGACGCAGCAGGCGGTCACCACCAACTTTTGCCTACACCATCCCATGATTTATAAGTGGGGTTAACTGAAAATGAATTAGAGGATGAAGGGAAGTTGTAGAACACCTGCAGAGAAATAAGACCAGAAAGAGCGACGAGCGGGTGGAGGGCCAGCGCCAGCGGTGAACACAGAATTTCGTCAAGAGGCTATTTTAAGGTTTAGGAACCTTTTCATAAGAAACAATTTCAGGCGAAAAGATATGAAAAATAGACTTTTATTTACTGCCACAACAAAACTAAGCACATTCTGAACAGTTCTGAGTCTGAAAAGTATCGTAGGTCTTTTCAGGACAATTTTTTGATAGTGGCTTTACGTCGCAACGACACAGATGGGTCTTATGCCGACGATGTGATAGGAAAGACCTAGGAGTTGGGAGGAAGCGGCCGTGGCCTGCGTGAAAATGGGAAACCACGGAAAACCATCTTCAGGGCTGCCGACAGTGGGATTCGAACTCACTATATCCCGGATGCAAACTCACAGCTGCGCGCCCCTAACCGCACGGCCAACTCACACGGTGAGCATTTAACCGCACATGTGTGAAAACTTAAGTTTACAGCACATATGCGATAAAGTAACTTTACCGCGCACCAGGGGTGGCTATTGAGGCACTGGTGGTGTGCCATGCTACCACGAATGTAATGAAGAAAGAATATGAGAATTTTTTCAAGAAATGTTCTGACTGAATTTGAACGAGCGCGCAAACCGACGTGCGCTCTGTCGGCGCTTGTCTGGGTTGTGTGTCCCAGATCTCACGGGCACAACCAACCTCCACGCTTAAAGACACTGTGTAGAAGACTGTTCTCCTTACTTTTTTGTGTGTTGTTAAGGGTCAAGGAAGAACCAGTGGCCGTGTGACGCAACGCTTCAGTTTTACTCACTAAAGTGCAGCTTGCCCGCTTCTGTGGTGTAGTGGTTAGTGTTATTAACTGCCATCTCCGGAAGCCCTGGTTCGATTCCCGGCTCTGCCACGAAATTTGAAAAGTGGTACGAGAGCTGGAACGGAGTCCACTCAGCCTCGGGAGGTCAACTGAGTAGAGGTGGGTTCGATTCCCACCTCAGCCATTCTGGAAGTGGTTTTCCGTAGTTTCCCACTTCTCCTCCAGGCAAATGCCGGGATGGCACTAACTTAAGGCCACGGCCACTTCCTTCCCTCTTCCTTGCCCATCACTTCCAATCTTCCCATCCCCCCACTAAGGTCCCTGTTCAGCATAGCAGGTGAGGCCGCCTGGGCGAGGTGCTGGTCATCCTCCCCAGTTGTATCCCCCGACAATGCCTCATGCTCCAGGACACTTCCCTTGAGGCGGTAGAGGTGGGATCCCTCGCTGAGTCCGAGGGAGAAACCAACCCTGGAGGGTAAGAAAGAAAGTGCAGCATGCAACAAGTACAATGCAGACAACACCCAGCGTTATTAATTTATCTATTTTGTCACTGTATTAGCACCATTGTGGAACGATTATCTGATGACTATTAAATGCTGCATCTTTCTTAGTTTTTCCGTGTTAAAACAGACATTTAGTGACTTTTAGGAAAACTCATATTAGCGACAGAATGGAATGGCGTATGGCTTTTAGTGCCGGGAGTGTCCGAGGACAAGTTCGGCTCGCCAGGTGCAGGTCTTTGGATTTGACTCCCGTAGGCGACCTGCGCGTCGTGATGAGGATGAACTGATGATGAAGACGACACATACACCCAGCCCCAGTGCCAGCGAAATTAACCAATTAAGGTTAAAATTCCCCACCCTGCCGGGAATCGAACCCGGGACCCTCGTGACCAAAGGCCAGCACGCTAACCATTTAGCCATGGAGCCGGACATTAGCGACAGAAATAAATCTTTTGCCATCTGTAGTATAACAGTCTGGAATTTTTACAATATATTTTGATATGTTTCGTTAATAGAATCTGGCGACATTGTTACCTTTACCTACCTGAACCCAAGCAGGTTTTCTAACTTTTCTGCTGTTAATTTCGTGTGTTTTGAATAGCGTCGTTATTCCTTCCAAATTTATTCACTGTATGTGTGTAAAGCAGCCTTGAAACCTTAATTTAATTTAATTTCGCAGCAACTAAAATTGAGACCAAGTGCTTGTGTTTGCGACATCCAAGTTTATTCATTCTTCTGTAAGGTAAGCATCTGTTACTTTCAGTATCGTTATTATTAGTTCATTTGAAGGTTATGTTCGAGGTTATGGAACAAATACTTTCGGTAAATAGGCCTTATATATAGAATGACTCAAAAGTCCGTTAACATTTGACGAGGGAATACTTCACGGAATATTGGAGGTAGAGAGGTAATAAAAGACACACATCATTGACATGACATGGGGTTTTATTGACATCAAAATAATGTGCACAAAATGACCAAAAGATGGCGCTGGACAGCAACAGGTCGTGTACAAATAGTCACACGTTTGATATGACATAGGGTTTTATAGACACCAAGAACGAGTGCACAAACAGACCAACAGATGGCGCTGGACGGCAACCACGTCAGTGATGCCGCATGAGACCCGTGTACGGTATAAAAGGAGCTGTCGTGAGAGAGGGCGTCAGATGCACCTGTAATCGCGGCATGTTGACGTTACCAGAAAAGGCACTGTTAGTGAAGCTTTATTTACTTTATTTTGGTGCCAATAAAACCCCATGGCATGCCAATCATGTGTGTCAATTATTACCACTCCGTATATTTTTTCAAAATTACTTTTTTCTGAGAGGATGTTATCGATAAGTTTCTTAATATAGGGATTTTAAGAAAAATGCATATTGATTAAAATAAATATTTACATTAGTTCCTCAACTTCTAAATTCACTTCAATTGAAACTTCATTAAAAGTACGGTCTTGGAAAAGAGCACGGTTAAATACACTGGCAGAAAAAATATCAAAACACCAAGAACGAACGAAAGTTGGTAGGTGTGTTTATAGATGACGTTGATTCAAATTTCTCGCAAATCACATCAGCGTGGCGCTAGTAGCGGCCCCATGAAGTTGCACACCACGTTTGTTTTAAATACAGGCTGTACTGTGCGAGAGCGTCAGTTACCTGTGAGATTGGACGGAGTGACTCTGAGTGGGTCAAGATTGCCTTTACGACGACGAACAGGGCAGCGTCAACAGCTCACTGCGGTTGAACGAGGCCGTATAATACGGGTTTTCCTTCCGCGCTATTGCAGAATGACTTGGCAGGAATGTCTCCACTGTGGATGCGTGCTGGCAGCAGTGGTCACGACAGGGTACGCTCGCAAGAAGACCGGGCTCCGGACGTCCCCGTGGTACCACCAAGAGGGAGGACCGCCGTGTTCGGCGTACGGCTGTGGCGCAGAGGACTGAGTCTGGAGCAGCAGTTCGAGTGGCAGTTGGCACTACAGTGACGCAACGAACTGTTCGAAATCGGTTACTCGAAGGACAGCTCGGGTCAGAAGCCATGCGGCGTGCATTCCACTTTCCCCAAACCATCACCGTCTGCCACTTCACTGGTGTCAAACGAGAGCTCATTGGAGGATGGAGTGGAGGTGCGTTCTGTTTTCCGATGAAGGCCGGTTCTGCCTTGGCGCCAATGATGGCCGTGTGTTGGTTAGGAGGCCAAGTGAGCACCTGCAATCCACCTGTCTGCGGCATCGACACACTGGACATACACCCGGAGTTCTCGTCTGGAAGCAATTTCCTATGACAGCAGGAGCTCTCTCGTGGTTATCCCACGCACACTGACTGCACATGTGTACGCTCGTCTGGTGATTCGACCTGTTGTGCTGCCATTCATGAGCAGCATTCCCGAGAGTGTTTTCCAACAGAATAATGCACGCCCCCATGCCGCTGTTGTAACCCAACGTGCTCTACAGAGTGTCGACATGTTGCCTTGGCCTGCTCGATCCCCCGATCTGTCCCCAATTGAGCATGTATGGGACATCATTGGACGACGACTCCAGCGTCATCCACAACCGGCATTAACCGTCCCTGTATCGACCGACCAAGTGCAACAGGCACGGAACTCCATCCCACAAGCTGACATTCGGTACCTGTACGACACAATGCATGTACGTCCGCATGCCTGCATTTAACAGTCAGGCGATTACACCGGTTATTAATGGATCAGCATAGCATATTTGCGACAGCTTTTCTCGCGCGGATATTAACTGTAGTCTTGTACCTTTAATCAATTAAATGTTACCTCGACAAATATATTTCCAAAACTTCCGTATTCTACATTCCTTATTTCATGGTCTTTGAATACTTTTTCCACCAGTGTAATTTCATTTCATGTAACTTATAACATCGGTCTATACTTGCAACTTTGTGACGTTTGCTGAAACACTTTATATATTCTGTTACTGTCGATAGAATATTTTTTTTTACTAGGGGCTTTACGTCGCAGGTACACAGATAGGCCTTATGGCGACGATGGGATGGGAAAGGCCTAGGAGTTGGAAGGAAGCGGCCATGGCCTTAATTAAGGTACAGCCCCAGCATTTGCCTGGTGTGAAAATGGGAAACCACGGAAAACCATCTTCAGGGCTGCCGATAGAATAATCAGCGGCCGCCACTGCCACGTACTTCGTGACCTACTGCATTATAGTATTGTCTTCACAATGTACCTACATCACGAATTAGTGATTATTTTATGTTCAAATACAAGGAGAAGATAACTTATTATAATGTCACAATTTTTACTGCTGTAACGTAACGGAGGATAATTTAACAACCAATGTTCTTCCCAGACATTTTCGTCAGCTGGGCGGGAAATACTACGTAAAGAGTTAATATGATAAAATTCAAATTTAATCCACTCAGGACCGAGCTCGATAGCTGCAGTCGCTTAAGCGCGGCCAGTATTCAGTATTCGGGAAATAGTGGGTTCGAACCCCCCACTGTCGACAGCCCTGAATATGGTTTTTCGTACTTTCCCATTTTCACAGCAGGCAAATGCTGGGGCTGTACCTTAATTAAGGCCATGGCCGCTTCCTTCCCACTCCTAGCCCCTTCCTGTCACATCGTTGCTATAAGACCTATCTGTGTCGGTGCGACATGCAGCAACTTGTAAAACAATCCACTCAGGGCATTAACAATAATATCAGACCCCCCAACTTGGCAGGTTCGACCCTGCCTCAATCCGGGGGTATTTGAAGGTGCTCAGATACGTCAGCCTCGTGTCAATAGATTTACTGGCACATAAAATAACTTCTGCGGGCCTAAATTCCGGCACCTCAGCTTCTCCGAAAACCGTAAAAGTGGTTAGTGGGACGAAAAGCAAATGACATTAAAATAATATGAGACAGGTTAACTGCAAATCTGAACTACTTTAGTGTTATTATCACGAACAAGACATAACACAGTATGTCGAACTTGTAGTGTTCTACTGCTCGTTCATGGTCATGTAACACTGGGGAGTACCACTCGGGTGCTATGGTGTGCCATAAGGGTTTGCGATGTCATGCGGAATCGAATTCTCACATGCGATTCCACGCTAATCCAGACCCACTCGCGCACGACACTACTTGATGGTCAAGCTAAACCTACACACTCCGATGTAACGGATGCAATAATGCTTACACTAATCACACGTCGCACCGACACAGATAGGTCTTATGGCGACGATGGGATAGGAAATGCCTAGGAGTTGGAAGGAAGCGGCCGTGGCCTTAATTAAGGTACAGCCCCAGCATTTGCCTGGTGTGAAAATGGGAAACCACGGAAAACCATCTTCAGGGCTGCCGATAGTGGGATTCGAACCTACTATCTCCCGGATGCAAGCTCACAGCCGCGCGCCTCAACGCGCACGGCCAACTCGCCCGGTGATTTTTCATTTAAATAAACAGTTTTACTGCATTAATTTTTTAAATTTTGAGCACCAAATAACTGAAATATGTATTAGTATTATGTAACAAGGTTATGTTAGCCAGGCGGTCTCGAAAGACGGCAGGGCGGTGCGTCCATTAATAAGGTCCTAGGGAGAGCGCTGCTTACGTTATACAAGTTGTTTTGAAGGGACCTATGTTTTGACGAAGAGAGAAACTTTTATATGCAATACATCTTAAAATTTCTGTTCCTAGACGATTCATGTAGAAGGAATCACGAATGAAGAGATACTGAATCGAATTGTTGAGAGGCGATCGATTTGGCTAAACTTGACGAGAAGAAGAGATAGAATGACAGTGACACCCAGGACTTGTTCAGTTGGTTTTTGAGGGAACTGCAGAGGTAAAAACGGTAGGGGTAGACCAAGGTACGAATATGACAAGCAGATTAGACCAGATGTAGGATGCAGCAGTTATGTTAGAACTGAAAAGGTTAGCGCAGGATAGGCTTTAGAACAGTCCATGGCCTGATGACCCAAAGAACAATACATAAACGCAGTGAGAAGTCATGCAACCTGACCGCAGGTCCCGGTAGGTCATTCAGCACAACCGGTTGCCGCCAAAATGGCTGAAACGGGACAAAAACCCTTGGACATATGCTAGGATTCTGTCGGAGCACTGAACTAATGCGCAACCATCGCCAGCACCGTGTAAGGACGTCGATTGCTCAAGGCTTGAGACAGCGTGGATGGGAGGTGCACGAGGAGGTTAACTGCGTCTCTACCGATGACTCTAATCGGGGAGCTGACATCACACCCATCAGCAGAAGGGACAGTAAAGCTATGGTCTTAGATTCCACCATTCGGTTTGAAAGAGACTCAAATCAGGCCCAGGATCTTGACCTAGAAAAGCAAGATATTTATGTTCCGTGCTTGCCTTACTTGTCAGCAAAGTATAAAATACCTACCGATTGCTGGATTTTCACAGGCCTGCTATTTGGCGCAAGTAGAAAAAAAAACAGCAATACAGATACTGAGGGACTCTTTCCAAATCATTCATTTCCATCTACACCTGAGAACGAGATTAATATTCCTCACCTATTAACCCTGGAAAAAGAAGACAATAACAGCATTAACAATTAAATTTCCACTTTTTGACGTTTTAAAAGTCCATTGAAATTGTAACCTGAATAGGCTTAAATTGTAATTCTAGACCAGGTCATACTACTGTACTACTAATAAAACGTTTTCATTCCTCCCTGAAGGGGGAGGCGAGCCTCTTAGACAGTAACGCCGTCCCTCAGGCCGGAAGATGTGTTACGGTGAAGGTGAGGGGGCTGGCGGCCGTGGCCTATACTAGGAACTCTCCCGGCATTCACCTTAGTGTAGGAGAATAGAAAACCACGAAAACCATTCTCAGGACAGTCCACGGTTGGGGTCAGCCATTAGGTCCAACCCTATCCCATCTCCCGAATGCAGAGGCGTTTAGCCACGGTAGAGACGTGTCCACACCTCCTCTACTGCTATTAAGTGATCCTCTACCTTAAGTGTGCACAGTGCTCACTCAAAACAGCGTGTCAGAGTAGGGATCGAATAGCTGGAATACTATGATGAACCAGTGTGTTCCGTACCAGCAGTATCCGAAAGTGTATGAACCAGAGGAATGGCATACTAAAGAAGACAGTTTCCTAACTCCCCAGCTACTTCTCGCCAATATTCAGTCAGGCTGCTATACTCGGTACGCAGCAGTAATCCCATCTATCGGAGTTAAGTGGCAGCATAAGAGACAAAGGACATGGTCAATGTATTGTTGATCAATGTTATGCGCTTTCGATAGTGTAGGCCTTCACATTCAGTTTTTTCCGGCTCTGAAATACCACTCATAGTCGGTACGGTAAAAATTGAATAAAAAATAAATGATAGGAAACTGTATTCTCTATAACGTTTGTTATGTAGTACTTATCGATAGGAGCAATAGATATTTAAAAATTAAATTTTAGACGCCTTCTCCTGAAATGCCCAAGAATAAAATATTGTTTATACCTTAAATTGTAGTTTCTTATTTCCCGACTCTATATACCGATTTTCACTAAATTCTGTTAACCCGTTTTCTCCTGGCTTCGCGTAGATATGGACTTAACAACAACAACAATTACAAATTCATGAATATCTGTGTTATCAATAGCCGACACGGTAAAAATGTATAAGACATAAATGATCGGAAATTTAATTCTACACAATTTTAGTTATCTAGGATTGATCGACAGGACCACTGATAATATAAATATTTGAGAATGAAATTATAGGTCTTCCCATAAAATAGCATTTCACTCAGCGTGAATATAATGATTTATAGCCTAGATTGTAGTGGCTAATGCCCCAACTTTACATACTGATTTTCATTGAATTCTATTCAGCCGTTTTCTCGTGATGCGTGCACATACATAGAGACAGACAGACAGACAGACAGACAGACAGACAGACAGACAGACAGACAGACAGACAGACAGACAGACAGACAGACAGACAGACAGACAGACAGACATTACGAAAAACTAAAAAGGGCATTTCCTTGTTACTGTGGACATGACCTATACAGAAGTACCATTCCTTTCTGAGCAACGTACTGACAAATCTCTTATTTATTTATTTATTTATTTATTTATTTATTTATTTATTTATTTATTTATTTATTTATTCGTTCGTTCGTTCGTTCGTTAGTTTATTTATTTATTTATTTATTTATTTATTTATTTATTTTGTCCCAGGCGTCAACAGAGTTATATAGTCTAGGACAAACATGTATCTTACTCTGACAAAGTTGTATTAGTGCTAACTTTTGTGTCATTAGTCTTGTGACTTCCCCTCTCGGAGAACAATCATCAAATGAGAAATGCAACCAAGCAAGCTAAGGGCGCCAATCTTTAAGTTGAGGACTTAAAGATAAAATTTATAATCAAGCTTGGACAGACTCTTATCACAGGGGTAGGGTGATAGTACACTAATCATTAAGTAGGAGAATTAGAAATCAAAAGGCTAATTAAGGCAGATTGATTACAATGAACTAGAAAAATACTATTTATTATATTTAATATGAATGACGACGGTTTAACGAGAACTGAATTTAAAATAGAAAATGAATTTAATAAAAAATTGAATGACTCTACTTCGCGAAAACTTGCAATATCTTTAACTCGCTTGCTCACCATGTCGTCTTGTTCTGCTGGTCCTTGGAAAGCTTCCCTCCTTGTAGCGGGAACATCACCGGCCGTCTTTGATATCTCTTCATCTGCAGCTCAGTACCATTCCTGCCTTACAAATTGCACCCACCACTAATTGGAAGATGACTTCAAAACTAACACTCCCTATTATGCTTTATCCCATAGATTGGAGATAAGCCCTATGTTACAGTTAGAAGAACCACCTTGGGTTATATGGAGAGGATACTCAATTAAGAATCCTTCCAACTTTACTGATAATGTTCTCTGAAGTTTCATTTTTATCTAGATTAAAACTATCTATTGACTTAGACTGGTTCAAACCGGTCTTGCAGCCGTGCTGTACGTACTTCCTCATGAGAGTGGCTATACACACCTCATTCAGAATTTCTAAGTATCGAGACGCAGAATCAAGTAGAACATAATGTAGAAGCTGTAGAATAACTCGTAGAATAATGTAGAGAGCGAATAAGACGTTGTAGAGAGACCCTCCAGGAGCTCCAACACGCCCTTTTATAACTTTCTCTCGCGCTAATTACAGGCCGCTACACGTGGTCCAATCAGATGACACTTCTCTCCCCACTCTAGATTTTAGAGTAGATGGGTCCCACACAAGATATCAACTGTTCTTCTATTCGTCCTTTCAATCAGTATCCATGGCAACATGACGCTCCTTTGAAAATATAGGCGTTGATCAGTTCGAATAATTCTGGTCGAAATACGGTAGCTTACGTTAGGACGCGTGAACACGTGCTCGCATTTCTCAGAACTTGATGTCTAAATTTGTCCTCCCTTCCTCCTCGGTGATGTGGCAAGATAACTGAAATCTACTGCAAGTTAATTTTAACCAACTGTCGCAAGAATCTAAGTGAATATTAGGATATTCAGCCCTCGTTTATGAGTCGTAGTTACAAATTAATGAAATGATAGTGAGCAAATGATTAAACATGACTTATAATACAATTACATACCAAATAAATATCATGACGTTAAATTCCTGAATTAATTACACATAATAAAATTAACATAATTACACTGTAACGTCTGGAACGTTACAGTCTTTATGGAGTTATCTTACAATTACAACAGACCAACAATGAATTGAATGACTTGAAAGAATGAATGGGTGGCTACATGAATTGGTAAGTGAATGATCTCATGATTGAATCGTGTTCGTGCATAAATGAATCATCTTCTCACCCAGTCACGAATAGCTCCAAACTGAGGAGAGAGCGTTCATGGTTGATTGAGTGGATGAATGTTCATTCGTTGTGTATACTTGTTTGTACGAGGGGCATGGGTGGCAGGGACGAACGTGTGTGTGTGTGTGTGTGTGTGTGTGTGAGGGAGAGAGAATGAAACTACTTTATTTATTGTTCAAGTACAGCATAAGACAAGATGTTTGTGCAGGTTTTAGTTATAACATCACTGCGTCATATAGTTTTTTTTATTTTATAAATTGCTTTATGTCGCACAGGCACAGACAATTCTAATGGGGACGATGGGATAAGAAACGACTAGGAGTGGGAAACAAGCGACCGTTACCTTAATTAATTAAGGTACAGCCCCAGCATTTGCCTGTTGTGAAAATGGGAAAACAATCTTCAGCGCTGCCGACAGTGGGGTTCGAACCCACCTTATCCGCAATTTAAACTGACAGTAGCATGTAGCATGACGCTGCCACCAAGTCAATAATTTATGGCTTCAGAATTTAAAAATGATTTTCAAAGTTTCATCAGAATCAACATCTGTACAGATTGGAAATTGAAAGTCATAGTAACCGGTCCACAATCATTTTAAGCCCCCACACACTGGCAATGGGTGGGGTGAGTTTTGAACTGATTACTGGTACCGAAGCAATTGAATGCTCCTCACCCAGTCTATTTGTATAAAAGTAAATTTAGATGAAAATTTAATTTGTGAGAAGATACGTATTTCGTAATTATAGCGAATAAAGAACTAAATTGGTGTATGATATTGAGTTTTTATAGAGTCCGACTCGTTGGCTGAACGGTCAGCGTACTGGCCTTCGGTTCAGAGGGTCCCGTGTTCGATTCCCGGCCGGGTCTAGGATTTTAATCGTCTCTGATTAATTCTTCTAGCCCGGGGACTGGGTGTTTGTGTTTGTCCCAACACTTTCCTCTTCATATTCCCACAACACACTACACTACCAACCACCACAGAAACACGCAATAGTGATTACGTCCCTTGGCGTCAGGAAGGGCACCCAGCCGTAAAACAGGGCCAAATCCGCATGTGCGACACAGTTCGCACCCGCGACCCTACATGTGTGAAATAAGCGGTAGAAAAAGAATAAGATGAATTGAGTTTTTATAGAATTTTGAAGTTTGTGCTATATTATATTATATATTTCGTATGGCATGAGGATACATTGTTACAATTTGGTTATTAACAAATATGTACAATTACACGAAAAACAGTTTCATCTATACACACAGAACAAGTACGTAATAAACAAACTATATTTATACATTTGAGCTCATCAATATCTGCATTGCTACTAAAGCTGAATGTCCAGTTTTGTTAGCCAACTCACAGCTTCATCACTGGCCTCGTGGATATCCTTTATTGTCCCACTGAATCTTCGGAGTGGGCACTCTGTGACGATATGTTGAACGGTCTGAGGCACGTCAGAGCAGTCGCAATAAGGATCGCTGGTAATCTTCCACTTGTGTTTCCAGAAGTTGCATCTGCCATGTTGAGTTCTGATCCGATTAAGTGATGACCAGATTTTTCTGGGTAAGTTGAAACCAGGAGGTTGCATAACTGGATCCGAAATTAGACCTAATCTGTCAGGGTTTGAAGCTGCCCACCCATATCGCCAGGCAGTGTTAGTACGAAATTCATCTTGGACTAGCCTCTTTCCTAGTAACCAAGAAGGTTTCCTAGATTTCAGCCTGAGATCTTCACGTAGGCAGTCTTGATGTATTGGTAGAAGAGGATTGTCACAGCATTTAACCCATTCTTTCTTCAGTGCCATTTGTCTTCGGAGATGAGGAGGTGGAATATTTGAAAGAACTGGTAACCACTCCAAAGGTGTGGATTGGATGGTTCCTGATATAGTCCTCATTGTATCGTTTAACTGAGTATCTATCTTCTTTGTATGGGCACTGTTGAGCCATACTGGGCAGCAGTATTCGGCTACTGGGTATACTAACGCACGTGCTGTAGTTCGGAGGGTGGATGCAGATGGGCCCCAGCTTGTTCCTGTGAGTTTGTGCAGGATGTTATTGCGGGTTTTGATCTTGGCAGATGTTTTGCGTACATGTTCGCTGTAAGTCAAAGATCGATCCAAGGTAACGCCTAGATATTTTGGATGAGGATTGAACTTCAGTATATGACCTCTGAATTGAACCTGAGGGACATAATTAGCTTGTCTGTTGCTCAAATGAAAGCAGCTGACCTCTATTTTTGTTATGTTTGGTTTCAGTCGCCAGGTTTTAAAATAATTATCAATTCTGCCGAGATCTTTAGTGAGTGTGATTTCTGCTCCAGCAAAATCACTAGACTGGGCTGCCAAACAGATGTCGTCAGCGTATATAAACTTCCTAGCATTAGTTGAAGGTAGATCTGCTGTATATACGTTGAAGAGTAATGGGGCCAGTACCGATCCCTGTGGTAATCCGTCACTCAGTTTGTAAGTTTTACTTATGTTGCCATGTAGGTGTACTTCAATCATTCTATTAGCCAACATATTATTCAGCAGGGTGGCAAGCATCTTAAAAGGGATTAACTTCAGGAATTTGAGGATCATTCCTTTTCGCCAGACTGTGTCATATGCTGATGACAGATCTACGAACACTGCTACGGTCTTCTTTCGATCTTGAAATCCCCTCTCAATATGTGTGGTTAGGGCTAACACCTGGTCGGTACAGCTGCGGCTTGGTCTGAAGCCAGCTTGTTCAAGTGGTATGTGCTCTAGGATTTTGGCTGAGATTCTATTGTATATTACTCTCTCCAGTAGTTTGTAGCAGACACTTAAAAGGGCTATGGGTCTGTAATCTTCTGCATTGTCTCCACTTTTCCCTGGTTTAAGGATTGCTACTATTTTTGTTCTTTTGAGTATTGATGGTAGTTGTCCAACATGTAAGATATTGCTGTAAAATTTGGCAAGCCATTCGGTTGTTCGGGGGCCACAATGTATAAGGAATTCTGGGTATATTCCATCCAATCCGGCTGCTTTTCCTGACTTTATTTCTTTTAGCGCAGTTGAGATCTCAGCAGCTGTGAAATCAGAGGAAAACTGAGAGACTGCTTTGGCCTGGGTTATCCTCGATTTTAGCTCTTGTTGAATTCTTTTTGACTCTTTCTTATTTGTGCCGACTGGTTTTCTTGTCAGGTTAACTAATCTGTTTGCCACCTCGTTTGGTTTTATCTTAGAGCTCTTGGGACCGAATTTGGGAGTGCTGTTGCCAAGTTTCCTTAGAAGTGACCATGCTTTTCGACTGGAATGTTGAAAACTCATATTTTCCACGAGATTGAACCATTTTTCTTTTCTAGATGAATCTAGAGACTGGATCAGTTCATCTGCAATTTCAGGGTCACTGCTGAGCATATATTCCTCGTATAGCTCTTTGCATTTTGGGTTCCATCCAGGAATATAATCCTTCCTGTATCCTCTTGGGATATGCTTTTTCGCGATGGCGGATGTTAGTTTGACAAAGCGCTCGTAATTTCCTGTTGTAGGAGGAATCCACTGTACATTATGTTCCAGTTCGCTGGTGAATTTAGGCCAGTTGGCTTTGGAAAAATTCCAGCGGGGAAGTGGGACTGATCTGATGGCAGGTATTTCCAGGCCGACTTTGACAAGCACTGGTCTGTGTTGGCTTCGGGGAAAGTTGTTCAGAATTTTCCTAGTACAGTGTAGAGGTCTTCCAAGAGAGTCTTTTGATACAAAACACAGATCAGGGTTATAGTCCTTATTCCATCTGGTAGAGTGGAAGGAGCCCTTTTCTTCGGCATCAAACAATAGAAAAAGATCTTCGGCATCAGCCCATTCAGACACATATTGTCCCTCTTTGTTGGTATAGTTATAACCCCATTTAGTGTTCTGACTGTTAAAATCGCCAAGGATTACGGCTGGGTGCTGTATATTCAGGATGGTCTCGTTTAGGCTCCAAGGTTGACAAGGTGGTTTGTAGATGTTTACAATTTCTGTATTTGCAATCTTTGTTTTAGAGCAAAACATGTTGTTATCAGTATTTGTGCTTATTATTTCAGCTTCCTCTATATCATTTTTTACATATGTTGCTGTTCCGTACTGTTTATGAAATGTTGCATTGAGCAGATTGTATCCGGGAATCCTACATCTGGCATAAAGCTGGTCCTGGTTTTCACAATGGGTCTCCTGCAATAGAACAATATCCACCTTGTGATCAGTCAGTATTTTTGTTAGATAGTCACTTTTTGGTCGACTTGCACCTTCGATATTGAGCTGCAGAATGTTTAAAGTAGGATCATGATTTTCAGTGTGGCTCTGAAAAGGGCCATTTACGATTTTAATCATTTTTCTCATATTGAGTTGATGAATCCTCTGAATTGCTGGGATATCCACAAAGAAGAGCTTAGGGTCCAGCAGCCAAAGTTGTTGCTCTCTTAGCACCACCCAGGGGTCACGTGTAGGGTAATATGAGGTTAAACCTACGGACGTGTAGCAACGAAAACCCCGCTCTAAAGATGGCTGACTAAGTAAGGGCAGAAGGTGTAAATAAACAATTTAAGCTCTGTGGCCTAGGCAACGCATAAAATGTAGGGTAGAGTTCCCATCTGCATCGTGGTTTCCATGGCTGTGTAAAATGGCCGACATTTAGGGCAGTAAGAGTGATAGAAAAAAAGAAATAAGGAAAGAACAATAAATTGCCCCTCTGACTAGTGTTTACTATGGATGGATTGTAGGAAAACAAGATGTCTGACACTTAGGGCACATAAATATAGTAAAAATATGAACTTAATATCGCTTGTAACAGAATGTATTCACAAGATAACACCACCACATGGACATCAGATATAAACACACCACGGATGGCTCTGAAAACCACAACTGAGGCATTAGTTCTTAATAAATCCATAAACTTCTCAGCACATCTTTATCTGATCTTAATTCAAGGCCCTCTTATTTATATACCAATTAAGTTTGTGCTGAAAATTGGTGAGTGTGATATTAATTACCGAAAATCGCATTATTTGAAATGGTCTAATGGATCGAACAAGCATTTTTCGCTTGACAATATGGCTGACACAGATTTTGTGTTGCAGATATGTGGTAGTGTTCTTATGGTGACCCATTCAACTACTGACCACGCCCAATACATACCTCAAGTTGGTAACGGGCATTTATCTGTATTTTTGCAGGGAAAGCACATTTAATAAACTGTTGTGTTTATACTTATTGTGAGTATGCTGATGTTATTTATAAGCCGCATTAGTATCGGCTTGTGCGTCACACCGTACCTCGTTCCGGGTACCAGTGCTATACCCGGAGTTGTAGGGCAGTTTCAGTAGAGAGAAGGCGGTAGAAGTAGAATTTGAAGTTTCAATGGAGGAAGTGGGATTTTAATGTTATACTTGGCGGGATGGGGAGGAATTCTTGACTGGATTTATCCAGGAACTCAGCTACTCATTCCACCGAGGTGGGCCTGGATACTGCGAATTTTGATTTGAGATGAGGGTTAGGAGTAAAGGAAGTAGGATACTTGTGACCTGGTTGGCTGAAAAGAGTTGGGGGTTGGTAGAAGTGGGGGGCGGCCGGGTGTAGGAAATAGCGGTGGGCGTTTGGGGGTGGTAAGCGGAGGCGGAGGTTTTGAAGGGGCTGAGTTAGATTTGTTGTGTATGTACTTATATTTGTTAATAACTGCCCTTTCAAAGTAGGGGCAGCCAGGGACCGACGTCACATTCGCTGTAAAGATGAGGACCGCCACACCTATTGCAGCGGGTGTTATTCCTGCAACGAGCTGCATGATGATTTAATTTAAGGCAGTTATAACATAAGATAGTAAGTGTAGAGAGTGGACGGCGTGAGTGAGCTTGTGTGTGTGTGTGTGTGTGTGTGTGTGTGTGTGTGTGTGTGTGTGTGTGTGTGTGTGTGTGTGTGTGTGTGTGTGTGTGTGTGTGTAGTAGTAGTAGTGTTGGTGGGCTCCTGAAGCTTCTGTTGGGTGTTTAGTGTTTTGTTCTTCTTAGGCGCCACTGTCGTGGTGTTTTGTGTGGGGGTGGAGGTGGTGCGTGGTTTGGCTTGGATTAATTTGTGTATTGTGGAGGTGGGGCGGGTTTGTTATTGTTTGTACATATGATTCTTTTGTAGATGGATTTATTTGATCGGAGAAATCGGTGGTCTGTGGAGTGCCTTGGGAGTGTAAATCTGCTGTTGTGGGAGTGGCTTGAGTGTAGATATGGTTAGTTGCGGGGATTTTAGGCTGGGGTGTGAGAGGGTGGGGGTGGGGTTTCGTTTTGCTGATGTATGGTTCTGGTTTCGATGTCTACATGTTGGTTAAAGGTATTGTTTAGTGGGTTGATTATGATAGGAGGTGGGATATTTGTTGTTTCTAGTGTGCCAAGAATTTAGTATATGGATGTATTTTTGCGGGGAGTGACCATGATGAGGTTGTTATGTGATTCCTCAATGACTGCATTCAATGAAAATTGGCATCAGGGTTTTTCTTGTTTGAGGGACGGAGTCCGGTTTGGTGAGTGGGAAAATTATTACCTTGCATTTAGGGGAAACTGGGAATGTGGTGCTGTTTCTGACGCAGAAGAAGGGAACGATAGAGTTGGCTGAAAAATAACGTAGCAGTTACTTGGTCACAGTTACATGCCTGCAACTATTACAAATGTAACGAGGACAAAAATAACAGGTTACCGACTAACGACAACAAAATAACGTACTAGTGAAAACAGAAGTGGGAACTGTCAAAAGTAGCAGCTTACAGACATAGAATGTGACCTCCAGAGTTCAGATAGTACGCATGTCTTCCAAGTGAGAGCGCTTTCGTAGGAGATTGCTTTAAGTGAAATACAATATAGTGTATAATATACTCTATAGTGTGTTTGTTTAAGTTGCTGCTGTCTTCTGGTAACTAAACTGTTATGACATATTCAGCTGTTCAGAGGTAATCGTTGACTCAGCCATCGTGCAGGGCTACCTACATAGAATATTATTATACGTTTCACCCGTATAATTTTCTTGTATTATTATTATTGAATTTGCCCCGGACACTAAACACTTTTGATATTATAGATAACATAACATAACTTCATTTTACTTAATCGATCCTCTTGTACCGGTTTGTGTCGAGATTTGGTAGACAGATCATCATGTTTTCTTATCTTCTATCATTGATCGGGGCATTGTAAAACTCACTCCTCTAGATTTCAGAAAAGCCGCTATGTTGTCTTCTCATTTCATCCGTTGTCTGCCTCTCGTTAACTTCATAGCAAATAGGAATGCGTGTTTTCCTGCACCGACTTTCAACAGTGGAGTGATACATGCGCGCATGTGCGAGCGAATGAATGGGACCTCACAACACAGACAAGCTTGAAGCCGTGACCAGCCTGTGACCAATAAAAGGTGAGTACGTTGGTAGGGATGGCAACGATTTATCGGTTTTTATGAAATACCGATATTTTCCTTTCGATTTATCGATATATCGATATCGAAATTTTTATTCGATGTATCGAATAATATATCGGTTTTTCCATTAATATATCGTTTTTCTTTGAATTATTATTTTCATTAACAACATCCGCACTAGAGAACGCCGATAATTCTGCAAGAGATGGTGCTAGTGAAGGTGGAATTGCAACCTGGAAATATCCAATCTAATCAATACCTTGCTCTGAGCCTCTGGTAGGCCGGACTATAATTCGAATACAAACGGTGGAATATGTAACACAGTTGCCTCCGCATGGCAGTTTACACAGCGCGAAATACGTTCTAGTTCCAGAGTCACCGCTAGACTTCGTGTTAGCCCTCCACCATTTAACAACACAGACTATATGGAAACTGTGAAGGAAAAAGGTAAGTTTAGGTGAGATAAGCCTTAAAATTCATTATAAAAGGCGTTGATTTGTGTATTCAGCTTGTGATGAGTATATGGTTTATATTTAAACGTAAAGTTATGAAAATAGAAGCCTCCGCGAGTCAGGTGGCAGCGCGCCAACTTCTCACCGCTGGGTTTCGTGGTTCAAAACCCGGTCACTCCATATGAGATTTGTGCTGGACCGGTTTTTCTCCGGGTACTCCAGTTTTCCCTGCCATCTTTCATTCCAGCAACACTCTCAAATATCATTTCATTTATCAGTCATTAATCATTGCCCCAGAGGAATGCGACAGGCTTCGGCAGCCGGGAAATTTCCTATTCTCGCCGCTAGATGGGGCTTAATTCGTTCCATTGCTGACCCGGTCAAATGACTCTAAACAGGCTGTGGATTTACATTAAGAAAATGTTTTGTGCATATTGATAAATATACAAGAGCCTAGAGAGTATTTATTGTAAACATTCTATTCACAAGATGTTTATTGCGCGTGATAAACAATGGTTTATTGCTGTGCACCATTCTGCAAAAGTAAACTTCAGAAAGGTAGTGGCATTTATTTCCACGAGCAAATGTGGAACTACGAGAAAAATGGGTCTTAATTATGTCATGTCGCGGTGACGAGAAAAATAGCATGTGACAACCTTCCTCGAAGTCTGTAGTATGTAGTGAACATTTTGAAAGCACGTGTTTTAGCATTTCCACTTAAACTAGTCGCAATCAATGCCAACACTTTTTTTCAGGGTATTTGCATGGCAAGACTAGGTTACGTACTAATACTAAAATGTTTTAATTCCTCCCCTGAAGGAGGAGGCGGGCCTCTTAGATGGTGACGCCGTCTGTGAGGCCGGGAGATTTGTTACGGCGAAGGAGATGCTCGGAGATGGTGAGGGGGTTGGCGGCCGTGGCCTATACTAGGAACCCTCCCAGCATTTGCCTTATTGCAGGAGAATGGAAAACCACGTAAAGCCATTCTCAGGAAAACCGACAGTGGAGACCAGCCGTGAGGTCCAGCCCTGTCCAGTCTCCCGAATACAGAGACGAAGAGCCACCCTTCCTCTGCTCGGTTGGCCGGTCGGAGTGCAGAGCTGTTGGACCACGGACCAGCCGTGGCCACTTGTGGGCCGAGACCCACTCTGCATTCATCGACGAAGGCTCTGTGAATACTGCAGTGTTTTAAAATATACTATGAAGTATTTTCATTGTTATTAGGATGTGTACTTTCCGGTTGCAATTATACTACCTGATTCGTATGAGCTCATCTTGAATTACTCGGTGATACATTTATTTTTCTTCATTAAACGTCATAGAAATATCACTTTCCTACTCAAAACGCAATGTTTTATATTTGTAATGTGCTTTTATGTGCAAGTTATTATCGTAATGCCAATTGGAATCGTGCTGAGGAATGGAGGGAAAACCTCACATCCAGCGGCGATATTTGAACTGCTGCTACTTTGTCAATTTAGTACTTGAAGAGACCGTGCATGCTGAGGCCTTTACTTATATAGTAGGCATCGATAACACCTAGGGACGTTCCGATATAATAAATATCGATATTTCATTCGATATCGACATGCCGATATTATCCTACTATCAAAACAAAATAGCGATATATCTCGATATAAAATTATTTCTTTTCCAAAATACAAGGATTTGAAATTATATTGAAGTTCTATAAATCGGGGATCTATTAACAATATGCAACTTGTTTGAAGCCATCAAGAAATATTTAATTTGTTTGTATCTATCTGTACATAATACTGAATGATTAAAAATTTTAATTTGTTTGTATATAATTCCGAATTTGATTGATTCCTTACTTTATAAGGTAAGGCGGCAGCTAAGAATTTAAGTCCGTTAAAATGTGCAGCATGCTTGAAGCCATCAACAATGTTTTGATTTGTTCGAATCTGCTTCTATGTATTACTAAATGATTGGAAAATTTCATTTGATTTTATGTCATTCTGAATCTGGTTTGCACGTAAATTTGAATGTTTCAACAAAACAGTTAAACAAGAGACGTAAGCGTGGTAAGACCTCTGTAGTGTAGTGGTTAGTGTGGTTAGCTGCCACCCCCGGAGGCCCGGGTTCGATTCCCGGCTCTGCCACGAAATTTCAAAAGTGGTACGAGGGCTGGAACGGGGTCCACTCAGCCTCGGGAGGTCAAATGAGTAGATGTGGGTTCGATTCCCACCTCAGCCATCCTCGAAGTGGTTTTCCGTGGTTTCCCACTTCTCCTCCAGTCGAATGCCGGAATGGTACCTAACTTAAGGCCACGGCCGCTTCCTTTCCTCTTCCTTGTTTATCCTATCAATTCAATGATAAAACCATAAGTACTTGCACGGTAGATGCTGCATCATATTCTTAACTATTTTCAGCCATTTCTACTAATTTACGAGGTTTATATGAACATCAAGCATTACTGACACTACTTCTTTCACTCTAAAAAAGCTATTTATTCAGGATCTATGCCTCGACTGCTGTCTTGTGGCTGCGGGTGAATGAAAATTTGTGTTATGGAAGTATAACCCTAGCAACCGTGCAGGCTAGTGGTCATCTGAAATTAGCAGCCGTTGATGGATAATTTCCATGGATAATTAAACCGCGAATTCCAGTAGCAAGATAAACTCAACCAACCAGTCGCGTGCACAGGCAGAATAAACCAATATTGATATATATGCATTGAGATCTGGTAATGATATTGTAGTTACTCTTGGGTTACGATATATCGATATCGCTTGAATATACCGATATATTATGTGCAATAAATATCGATTATCGAAAATAAGTTTTCAATATATCGAAATATCGATATATCGGTATTTTTTTTAAAACTGCCATCCCTATACGTTGGACGTTATTTTTAGCGGTTACTTTTCACGGTCACTTAATTGTAGCAGTTGGAGCAATTGGAGCAGTTACACAAAAATAACCGTTTGTCACACCACTAGTTTGGGGTTTGGTTCGATGGCGATGAGGACGTAGGAGTATGATAATATAGTAACCAGTACAAAATCTAAACGATTTATAAGAGATCGTTGCACGTATTTAGGATGTGTTTTTTCCAGGATGATAGCATAGTAAGTAAAATTGAAAAAAGATATACAAGAGAGTGACGGAAGTGGACGATGCTTAAAATAAGTATTATCGTACAAATCCAAACGCTTGATGACTATAAGAAATTCTTCAGGCTGTTTCCAGTTATTCGACCGGGTCAGGAATGGAATGAATGACGCCTCCACCTAGCGGCATGGATAGGACTGACGCTTGTCGCACTCCTCTGGGACAATGATTAATTACTGACAGATGAAATGAAATGATGTTGGAGTGTGTTGCTGGTATGAAATGTCACATGGGGTGTCCGAGATTTGAATCGCGGAACCCAGCGATGAAAGGCCGGCGCACTGCCGCCTGAGCCACAGAGTCCCTTTGATGGCTATAGAGGTGTAATATTTTTTCCTTACGGCGACATTTCTTCAACTTTGGTCAATAATCTGGCATTCTGCTCTGGTAAACATCCAGTTAAGAGAGAATGGTGCATGTCTTTCTCAGCGTTCGCGCATTCAGCGAGATGCGTAGGCCTATTCATGAGGAAGAGGAAACGACCTGCGTTACACAGGAAACTAAGCGAAGTAGTTGGTATCCAAGCGAATAGAGTTATGTCTTCCTTCGGCCTGAGAATCTTATATGAAAAGAATTTAATTCAAAGGGAAGAGAAAATATATGACGCCTTCTATAAACTCATCTTGAGGAGAAGGACGTCCTAGCGAGAGCATCTCCTTTGTTGCTCCCAACAATGACGTAGCGAAGATATCATCTCCTCTGGTGAGAGGCAGCGAGAGAATTGAATGCAGAGTGATTGGAAGGGCGCTTCGAGGTGCCTGTAAGTTGTACCTGCTCCTTTCACACAGGGCCTCAGACTTCCTTTCAGACATACCAGAGAGCTTATTATTAAGAGATAGAAGGTTCAATACAAAAACTTCAGAATCTTGTTTCTCAGTTGTGCACGTAGGACCAGATTGTGAGTCAACCTTCTTATTAAGAGGAGAGGGGGACATGCAGCCAATACCTCTTCTAACAAGATGTTTGGAATTCAGAACATTTTATCGGTGATATATAAAGATAAGTTTGGTATCTTTACCAGGTAAATAATTATGATGACGATGATGCTATTTTTTTTTTGCTAGGGGCTTTACGTCGCACCGACACAGATAGGTCTTATGGCGACGATGGGATAGGAAAGGCCTAGGAGTTGGAAAAGTGGCCGTGGCCTTAATTAAGGTACAGCCCCAGCATTTGCCTGGTGTGAAAATGGGAAACCACGCAAAACCATCTTCAGGGCTGCCGATAGTGGGATTCGAACCTACTATCTCCCGGATGCAAGCTCACAGCCGCGCGCCTCTACGCGCACGGCCAACTCGCCCGGTGATGCTAGTTGTTTAAAGGGGCTTAACATCTAGGTCATCGGCCCCTAATGGTACGAAATGTAATGACAATTTAAAAGTTCATGTTCATCCTCCGGAGACAGGAAGGGTTGGTATAGAAAATGTCCAAAATTACCGAAATTATGGATATATGTGTGTTGCTTTCAGCATAGTATTCATACAAAATTGCTACAGATATGACTTACTATCTGAAAGAAAATACAAGCAAAGCAAAGTCACCTCCGTACAGGCCACGAAGGCCCTTGGAGGACTGGAAGGTAAAGGATTCCACCATTGTTAACCTCGACACGTGATGGGGTAGAGTGATTAGCTCTAAGCCCGTCCGCCTTTGCCCCCAGGAATTAACCTGGTACTCATTTTTGATGTAGGCTGAGTGAACCTCAGGGCCATATGCACCTCTGGAAATGGAAATCTCGTTTCTTAAAGTTTACGACTTCCTGACGGGGATTCGAACCCATCCTTCCGGGCGAACCGAGCACGCCTTTACCGCCTCGGCCAGGCAGCCCCTGAAAAAAAAAATACTGTTGGGCTAAAACACCCCTAGCACAGCTAGGGGAGGTGGTAAAATATCAAAATAAATTAAAATGACTGATATTAACGTCGAATCCATTGTTTATGTGTCGCTGAGAGAAACTGTAACGTTCGGGATACCCTTTAAGTCCACGTTCAGCCTCCATTGAGACGGGGGACTAAGAGGGGCTTAAAAGTAAATAGTCTAAAATGACCGACATTAGTGTTGAATCCACTTCTTTTGGGGTCACAAGGCAGATTGGTGACAGTCTCAATGACAGTTGAAACCACAGGCCTATCTATCGCGCGACAGGTAAATACATAGAGTTATCACTTATGTATTTTTTTTAAGGATCAAGTACATCCCAGTCAATTTGAGCTTCCACAAGGACAACGTTTAACTCGAAAATTAAATAATCTAAAACTTGAAATCAAACGCATCTAAATAACTCTAAAAGTACATAACAGGTCGTAAAATCAACTTCTCAAAAAGGAATTATATAAAATTTCACTTTCGCATAAGTAACTGATAATACAAATCTTAAAGGTAAACCTTCATAGACTATCCGGGCAACGCCGAGTACTACAGCTAGTATTATATAAGCATTATTCTTTTTATTTGTTATACTTTCAAAATTTTGTTGTCAACTCTAACTGGAACGAGAGTCCAGGAGGTCGCATAGCATAGCGCTCGCCTTCTGAGCCCAGTCCGGTGGCATTTGGACGTGCTGGAAAATAGCAGCCTCTTGCAGACAATAATTTTACTGACAAAAAATAACTCCTATAGGATAAAATTACGCAACCTCAGCGTTTTTGAAAGCCACGGGAGCTTTCTCCCCCCTTCCTTGTCTATCCCTTCCGATCTTTCCACCCCCCCCTCCCCCACAAGGCCCCTGTTGAGCATAGCAAGTGAGCCCGCTGGGGCGAGATACTGGTCCTGCACCCCAGGTGTATCCCCCGACCCAAACTCTCACGATCCATGATACTGCCCTTGAAGTGGTAGAGGTGCGATCCCTCGTTGAGTCCGATGGAAAAATCAACCCTTGACGGTAAAAAGAAAGAACAAACAAAATTCATTAGTATCTATTGGGAGAAATTAATTGCATCTAAAATAAATATTTCTTTCCTTTATCCACTTGAACATACGTACAAACACAGGCAAACTCTAGATAAAAAGTGCCTATAATTCGGAGTTAAAACTAAACTGGCAAACCTAATCCATGAAACTTTCGTAAACACTAAATCGAAAGAAAAATGTATGGATGAAATATCTAAAACATTCAGAATACAGGTGTAATGTAAGCTGATGTTTTATCCCCACTTCTCTTCAACTGCGTTCTGAAGAAAATAGTAAGAATTTGGAATTTTGAATGGCAAACTATGCTGCAAATAGGCTGCGGAAAAGAGTTATTCGAAGTGCCAATACAAATACTGCCAACCAAGTATGATAGCATACGATCCCGCAAACTTTTGCATGGGCCACGATCCGCATTCAAATATAAAGAGGTGGATGATTTCTTTATTGAGTGTAGTGGCAACCAGCTCGGGAAGTTCTCTGTAACCAAAGTGAATATTCTGAGGTTCACTCTCAGATATTCAACGAATTTTGCTACAACAATAAGAGAATGCAGCGAGCATGTACGAAACTAGATGGCTATTTTCAATCCAAACAAAGAAAGGAGAGAAGTTGGAGGGAGAATAACATCATCTGCTATGCAAGCAGAGTCAGCCAGCACCTGAAAACACGACGGCTGGCAGAGCAAACATCTTGTTATTATGATTTATGCATGTTGCACTACATTCCAAGAAAGGTGTGTTCTCAGCACGGTACAATGAGTATCAGAAAACAGAATATCAGTTTGCAGAATGCAGTCTGTTCAGTGTGAAATCATTCCATTTTTACTCACAGAATCGGTTCTGTTCATTGTAAGAGAGGTTGTCAGTGTGAGGTGCATCCTGTCACGGCAGACAGGCACATCGAGACGTTCTTTCTTTCTTTCTTTCTTTCTTTCTTTCTTAATCTGTTTACCCTCCAGGTTTGGTTTTTCCCTCGGACTCAGCGAGGAATCCCACCTCTACCGCGTCAACGCCAGCATCCTGGACCGCGACACATTGGGTCTGATAATACAACTGGGGAGGAGAACCAATACCTCTCCCAGGCGGATTCACCTGCAATGCTGAACAGGGACCTTGTGGAGGGATGGGAAGATTGGAAGGGACAGGCAAGGAAGAGGGAAGGAAACTATTTGTTTTACGTCGCACCGACACAGGTAGGTCTTATGGCGACGATGGGACAGGAAAGGCCTAGGAGTTGGAAGGAAGCGGCCGAGGCCTTAATTAAGGTACAGCCCCAGCATTTTCCTGGTTTGAAAATGGGAAACCACGGAAAACCATCTTCAGGGCTGCCGACAGTGGGATTCGAACCTACTATCTCTCGGATGCAAGCTCACAACCGTGCACTTCTAACTGAGATTCCCACCTCAGTCATCATAGAAGTGGATTTCCGTGGTTTCTCACTACTTCAGGCATATGTCGGGATGGTACCTAATTTACGGGCACGGCCACTTTCTTCCTCCTTCTTTGTGTATCCTCCCAATATTTTAATTCCCTACGAACGCCCTGTTAAGCATAGCAGGTGAGGTCGCCTTGCCGAGATACTGGTCCTTCTCTCCCCAGTTGTATCCATGACCAAATGGCTCACGCTCCACCTCACTACCCTTGAGGCGGTAAAGGTAGGATCCCTTGCTGAGCCCGCGGGAAAAGCCAAACCTGGACGTTAAACAGATGATGAAATAATAGTAATAATGATAATAATATCAGCAGATTTCCAATAACGGATAATCTTCAGATTCAAAATTCACAAATGGCAAGTAGAAAAAGAGGAAAGACCAACGAAGAAGATCGAAACAACTTGCTCTGAAGACAGAAAGGAAGCCCACACTAAAAGAATGAAAGAAATGTGGACACAAAGGTAGGCAAAGGCTCGCCTCTAAGTATTCAGCGTAGTCACAATCGGCTTATTCACAAATATAATAATAATAATAATAATAATAATAATAATAATAATAATAATAATAATAATAATAATAATAATAATAATAATAATAATAATAATAATAATAATAATAATAATAATGTAGAACTTACCAGGTGATAACGTTTAGCTCCTAGTCCCACTAGTAGTCTTACCTGCAAAAAACAAGAGGAAAAACGGACGTTAGTGGGATAGGTAGCAATTTCTAATCGTCAAAATTATGTACGAGATGTTAATTAAATGGCACACATAAAACATTGATACAAAAACTTTAGTAAGTGTCCTGATCCCGAGATACTGCAGCCCTTTTCAGGTACCTCAGGCAATGGGGGTGAGCTTTTCTTTAATGGCGTGTGCCCCCCCCCCCCCCCCCCCCCCGGAGAGGCCTGGTGCAGGTTTTTCAAGTCGACACCGTATATTAGATAACCTGCGCGCCTGTGAGGATGGGGCCCTACCTATAAAGAAATCTAATGCTGAAGACGGCACAGACCCCAAATCCCTGATCCAGCCCCATGAACCAAAGGCCAGCATGCTAACCATTTAGCCATGGATCCTGGCTAGATGTGAGCTGCATGTACCACTTTAACCACATACCAGCCCTCCCGCCATTCTTCAATCTCTGGCGATACCAAGAATCGAATCCGGGCCTCCGACGACGGCAGCTAATTGTGCCAACCACTACGCTACGGAAGCAGCCACTTGAGTAAGTTGTGGAGGAAGAATGAGCAGACGGTGAAAGCACTTGGTGTTAAGCGGTCACATTCTGTGCTCAAAGCAGCCAGATCAAATCTATGCACAGTCGGTGACATTTATTCTTCCTCCGCATTCCCCACTTCCTGGTGGGGTCGCATGTGTTAACTGTGTAGCACATATTAATTTGGACCTGTTTTACGATGCCCCTCCTCACAACCTATGTGGAGGGATGTATATACTACTGCGTGTTCTCTGGTTGTTGGTATTGTGGCGTGCCGTGTGTATATGAAGAGGTAGCTGTTGGGATAAACACAAAAATCCAGTCCCCGAGTCAGAGGGATTAATAAACCAGACAGAATGAAAATCACCAGCCTGGCCAGGAATCGAACCCCAGGCACTCCAAACCAAAGACCTCGATATTGCAAATTTAGTCAAGGAGAGTCAGATGTCACTTAAGAGTGCCTAAATTCAAGTGATCCCATCAGTCGATTTGTCAGCACATTAAAAATATCAGATCAAGTCGAAATTTCGTCATTCTGGTGTCAGGTGAAATCGATAGCAGTTCAAGGACGTTACATTTTAATAATTGTGCCAGTAGTACGGCCTGCTCTGAGTTTGAACTCCCGCTTCATCGACTGACAGCAGTTTAATATGACCAAGACTGCTTGGAGTCTACCATGTCAACTAAGTATTATGCAGCTTAACAAGATGACACCACCGTTGTTTCTAAGTGCCACCCAATGGACTGAACTGAAATTAACTTGGTCGAAAAATGCTCATGTTTTAGGATTTGAAAACCTGTATTCCTTCAGTTGTTTTTGAGTTGCCACTACTGTCTAATACGAAATGATCAACCAATCAGATTACTGCCATATGATGTCATGTTCCAAAAATCAAAAGTCTAATTACGTCATTTTCCAGAACGTTCACCCAGCCTCCATATAGCTGTGAGCAGAACAATCACCTAATTATCTGAACTTTATCTACGGGTGGCAAAGAGAACATTCGAGGGTTCCCCTTCGCAAGAAACTGTCAGGTCGATCTCCGTTTCCTCACAAGTTAATGTACGGTTTCTTTCTGTTAGGACTTAAATTGTAGATTTTCTAGATAGTTTACGGACTTAATGTAAAACTCTACGGGGACTATGTAATAATATAAGGACAAACGAGTGTGTACCCTCGTTTTCCTTATTACAATTTTTTACAATTTGTTTTACGTCGCACCGACACAGATAGAGCTTATCGCGACGATGGGATAGGAAATTTCTAGGAGTGGGAAGGAAGCGGCCGTGTCATTAAGTAAGGCACAGCCACATTTGCCTGGGGTGAAAATGGGAAACTACTGAAAATCATCTTCAGGGATGCCGGCAGTGGGGTTTGAACACACTATCTCCCGGATGCAAGCTCACAGCTGCGTGCCGCTAACCGCACGGCCAAATCGCCCGGTGTTTACCTTATTCACTTTGTTTCCTGGTCACAAAGTTTTCAAACTCTAAATTTTTGGGACGATGTGTTTCGGACTTTAACTTTCCTTCTTAGTCAACAAGCAGAACGGCTCATCCTCCGTGCCTTCTGCCCTATTAGGGTTTTTTAAAGAAATCATACTCTGGGAATGCTTGAGTTGGTTGAACCTCTTTTCTATTTTGTTTTCGGCCGTTCCATTAACCGTTATCTTTTCCCGTTACTTGGTTGTGTAGTAAGACTGCAACGTGCCCAAAATGTATGCATCAGGCATGCGTTCGACATACGTCCATATGCCTACGTATCCTCATACTACAGACAAGGGCCTCTGAAACGACCAAAATCTCACGCGTGCAAACTGCGGCGCAGAGGTCCTTTGCACAGAGCATCGGTCCCACTTGGCTCGGCTCGGACCAGCGCGTCGTCTTGGGGCGACTCGGCTAAGCTCGGCTCAACTGGGCTCAGATTTGGAGCGCTACGGGGCTAGTGAGGAATGGGGAGTCAGGCGGAGCGAGCGAGACAGGCGTGGGGAAAGAGAGAGACAGCGCTATTGCTCCAAATCGAGGAGTGGGAGTTTGCACTCTGGTCAATCAAGCGAAGTCATCCGCTCTGATAGGCCTTGCTATAGACAATTGTCATGGTTACGACTGAATGACAGACGTATACTCCATGCTACTACTTTAGTATCAAGTGCTTTCTGAAAACTCTCCTCCTTACCTATCAACCGAACTTCGCTACCTTAGTTCACGACACCTGTTCAATACCCGGTCAGGCTGTACGCTAGAAATTCCTGTACATCGAACCACAACCTACAACAGATCGTTCACGATCAACGCCACGAGCTGGTGGAATGAACTCCCCAATGACATCAGGGAAGCTAAATCTAAGACAAAGTTCAAAATCCACTGCCAGCGTCATCTTACAAGCACTTCCAGGCTTTCTCGAGTGTGAATGGGATGCATGAATGAGAGTGAATATCGTTGTTCATTGTAACGTGTTCCAGTTTGTACTTTAGTCATACTTTACTTACTTTAGCTAGTTTAGTTAGTGATTCTGTAGTTTTGTGATACTTATCTAGTTTATTTTATACTTTAGGTTGTAAAGATTTAATATGTTTAGATTAAGTCATTTCAGTCTTTATACTGTTACCATTTATATTAAAATGAAAATTGTTGAAATTCTTACATTTAAAATTGTAAAATTATATTGTAAATTAGTACTCATTTATATACATGAAGTGGTTAAGTATAAGAAAGGGCCGGGAGCCCTAAGTTTGCCACAATAAAGTTGCTTTAATAATAATAATAATAATAATAATAATAATAATGATAAGAGCTTCAGCTCCTGTAGGTTTCTGGATCTTTCTATGCGTTATTTACTGAGGCTTCCTAATTTTGAATAAGGATAGCGAGTGCAAAAGCCTGTTGAACTTTACGGGATAGGTGTTCCTAAGGAACTGAAGTGAGAAATTGTATTTCATACCCACCGGAATTGTATGAACTTAAAACTGAGAGTTTGTATTCCCTCTTGAGGTGTTCTCAAACTGAGAGTTTGATTCCCCTGTTCTATAATTAAATTTTGACGCTCTAGCTTCCTGCCAATATTGTCCACTGATTGTGTCTCTATCAAAAGTGTATTTTTATCCTAAACTTATATGCAGTTTGACCTGTTGGTCTGATCAAGACTTGAAGTCTTACATAATGTAAATGGGAATTTCCCTCCCCAGATGAAAAACGTAAGCTCCGTAGCTCGTCTTCATTGTTCCCAAAAAAGTCGAAAGTTTTGTTGTTGTTGTTGTTGCTTGTTGAAAGTTTCCAGTGAACCAAAGAAAAGAATGGAAAATATTTCCAGCAATACATTATTCAAAATTTAATCTTTGCTTCATGCTTTGTCCATCCTTTATAACTCAGGTTTCTTTCCCCTTCTGGACCACTGAAAACATGGTAATAATAATAATAATAATAATAATAATAATAATAATGTTATTGGCTTTACGCCCCACTATCTATTTCTACGATATTCGGAGACGCCAAGGTGACGGAATTCCGTCCATCAGGATTTCTTTAACGTGCCGGTAAATTTATCGACACGAGGCTGACGTATTTGAGCACCTTCAAGTACCACCGGACAGAGCCAGAATCGAACCTGCCAACTTGAACTCAGAAAGCCAGAGCACTACCGCCCGACTTACTCACCCCGGATTTTATTATTATTATTATTATTATTATTATTATTATTATTATTATTATTATTATTATTATTATTATTATTATTATTTCCTACATGACACGTAGGAAAATGCCGTACAATAATCACTAGGGGTGATAAAGGGGTAAAAAAATTAAATGGCGTATGACTTTTAGTGCCGGGAGTGTCCGAGGACAAGTTCGGCTTGCCAGATAGAGGTCTTTTGATTTGACTCCGCAGGCGACCTGCGCATCGTGATGAGGATGAAATGATGATGAAGACAACATATACACCCAGCCTCTGTGCCAGAGGAATTAACCAATTATGGCTAACATAGCCGACTCTGCCGGGAATCGAACCCTGGACCCCTATGACCAAACGCCAGCTCGCTAACCATTTGAACATGGAGGCGGGCAATAAAGGGGTCAGGACACTTAAAATTAGGAAGTAATTTTTAAGTTTTGATTGCATTAAATCACATTTTTAATGCTGTATTTCATAGATCCAAGAACCAAACCCCATGGCACTACAGCTCTTGAAGGGCCTTGGTTTACCAAGTGACCGCTGCTCAGCCCGAAGGCCTGCAGATTACGAGGTGTCGTGTGGTCAGCACGGCGAATCCTCTCGGCCGTTATTCTTGGCTTTCGAGACCGGGGCCGCTATCTCATCGTAAGATAGCTCCTCAATTCTAATCACGTAGACTGAGTGCACCTCGAACCAGCCCTCAGGTCAAAGTAAAAATCCCTGACCTGGCCGGGAATCGAACCCGGGGCCTCCGGGTAAGAAGCAGGCACGCTACCCCTACACCACGGGGCCGGCTGTATTTCATAGATGTACAAAGTAAATAATTTCAATCAGTAGTGCGGCACTCGGACCACTTAGCCTGCACTATGGAATACTCGTTAATAATAAAACCTTCATTGCCCTGACGTACACACTGTCACATGCCAATCGTTTTACAAGATTCCAGTTAACCATAATTTATCGCTCGGGGATGTTCTGTGGTCGTATATGTCAAGAGGATGTAACCACATATTGACAATAGTTGTGAATTCACATTACATTTTGCCAGAATCGTTCATTTTAACCGAACACAAGAGATGAATCAACTTTGCTAATCCTGTAAGAGTAATCATTCAATTATTATTATTATTATTATTATTATTATTATTATTATTATTATTATTATTATTATTATTATTATTATTCAGTGCATCAGTAGAGAAGATTTTTAGTCAGATGAAGCTAATAAAAGCTTAACAGAGGAATAAGATAAAATGGACATTATAAACTGAATTAGACTATGCATACAAACTTGATAGTATTTGGTTTTTTTTGTTGGTATTATTGCATCTGCGTACAGGCCATGAAGGCCCTTGGAAGGGTGGAAGGTAAAGGCTTCCACTATCCGTAACCTCGGCAAATGATGGGGTGGAGTGGTTAGCTCTACGCCCGGCCGCCATTGCCCCCAGGAACTAACTCATTTTGGTGTAGGCTGAGTGAACCTCAGGGCCATATGCATCACCGGAAGTTGAAAACTCATTTCTTAAATTTTACGACTTCCTGACAGGGATTCGAACCCACGTGAACCGAGCACGCCTTTACCGCCTCGGCCAGGCAGCCCCTAACTTGATAGGATTGTGTTAAATTCGGACCCTCAATAAAAAAATTTCAGCAGAATTGGAAATAAAACAGGGATAGTGAACCCTTTTTGTCCATATTGAGGGATACCTACCTTTCTTACCTATCAGCAAAGTTCATGAGATCTGTCTCTTGGGTCGTATCGGGTTCTTCGTCACTTGCTGAGGTGAAGGTAGGGTTCAGTAATTCTAATCTATCTATTGGAATGAAAGGACTGTTTAAAAGATTTCTATTTATTCAGGAAAATTTAAAGCATTCTGATATGTCAACGGCATCATTGAAGTCAATTGTGTCCACTGGACACCACAATCATTTTTACATAAAGGGTCAGAACACTGGTGTGAGCCTTTGACGTAACTACCTGATGGGCATTTTTACTAGAAACCATTGTCTCAATTATTAATTATTTAAGAAAGGAAAGTCTGGAAATCCTTAAATTCGGCTTCCATGTGAGACCACATGTACCATCATAGTGATTCGTTATGGTCCAGCCCTCGTAACACGAACTCTGGACTCTGGGTATAATTAAGGCCGTCCAATCGGTGTGTGCCTCACAGTGGTTATACAACATGGACCCTTAATTGAATCGATGTGACCTGCGTCTATGTCATGGACCGACATCTAAACTTTTAAGTTACTTTAAAGACATTGTGGATGATGACCGCAAGGAAAATGATGCTACAGTGGCATAGGGCCCTAATCTGAGTCACTGAGGTTGATGACCCCCTGACCATCCAAGTTTCTAGGCTGAAGGCTAAACACAATTAAATTACATCGGTTGATGACCAAAGTTTCCACTTTACTATCCCCAGCACGTTCACTGCTCAATCAATCAAAGTTCAATAATTACAACAATAGCAATGCTCACAAACTTTGTGGCAGTAAAATCCATTTCCTTCGGATATGTCCCCTTAATCGTTACTTTACCATTTAAATATTCCACAGAAAACAAACTAAGATTTCCAGAATGCATCTCCAAGTTATTTGCTTAATTAAAGTTATTTCAAAATGCATTTTCACCGAATTTAATAATTAAATAAACTTAAATGATTTAACGAAATGTAAAGAACAATTTCTATCTCCGCGGACTCCGGTTTCTTCACAAATTCCTACGCAGCTGTGATGTAAATTCAATCATGTAATGTTTATCTGGCTGGAAAATAATTGTTACATAATTCATGTCCAGTTATATATCTTGTCTCATGATCTCACACTTTAAATCTAATCTAATCCTAGCCATTATTAACACTTGGGTATCCTTATAATTTACGTACAAACCAAAGCAACTCGCCATATAATTACGATGCCATATCTCGTCATACCATTTATAAATTTTGCGCACCCCTCATAGACAAACCATAATCACAACCATCGCTCTATATTTTGGACAACCCTGAATTTGGTTACTCTTGTTCCTTACACTCGAAGTTCGTGGTTTCAAATGTTCATTACGTCCCCTATTAAACAAATGTACAGTATTCCACAATACTCAGGTTATTACCGGATATGGATTTCAACTAAATTCAACTTTTAAAGTTCTCCTCGGCCGAGAATACAATCTCAATTCCACGTGTGTCCCGTTATCTTACGGTGAAACCCTCTCAGCTGAGGCCTCTCGTCCCCAAGTTTGCTTGGCAGTAACATGAAACACCTGGTTTGTTCTACTTGACTGGCTTCTCAAAATGCTCCCTTTTAAACTCTGCCGACATAATTAAACAAATACGATATTCTAACCAACAAAATGCACAGATTATGCTTCAAGATGCCCACAATAAATATACGCGTCGCAAATTAATACCGCCATGGATTTCTATATATTTCTTTCCATTCCCAACATTATAAAATATTCCTCGGGCTTCCATGTCCCGGCTTCAATGACAGGTCTAACCTGATTCACAAATCTCATTTCGACTCACACGACAACCAACCTCGGTTCCCTACTCACAACCATCACCAACAAAAGAACTGGAATAAAATCCTTACTAGAAATCTCGACGTCTAATATCGCACAATGCATTAATCATGAATAACTTCGCATAACATGATATCGTATTTTTAATAACTTGATTTTTACGAAAAAATGACTGAAACATTCCACTAGATCTTTTTATTGCCAGTCATACACAGTTTAAAATGGGCCTAGAAAAACGTTTCACTCCGTGACCAAATTCATCACACTAGACTCTCACCCGACAGCGCGCTTCCACTCGATTGAAAATGAGTAACCATGGATTTCTAAATTATTTACGTCAAAATTACAGACAGAAAAATTTTACGTCGAATGAACATCTTAATTTGACATCACAAAATATAGGCAGTACACTCACACGGATACCGATCTACATTGGACGTGATATCACTTCGGAACCCTATTCAATAACTTTTTACAACATTATACGGCACTCGCAAGACTTCAAAAATTTATCCAAGTGGGAAATAAAACAAAATACTCTTTTAGTCGTACTCTCACATTTACAAAACTTAGTAGGGGTGACCACTGCGTCGTATATCCCCATTCAAATACACTTTTAGAGATCATGAGACAAGATATAACAGGTAGTAAGATGGAAAGTCACCTACCTCATGTAGTCACACCATTGTTCGTCATAGGGCTCACCTGCGACCCTGGCATTTTATTTAGCCATTTTTACATTCATGGCTGTACAGATCATTATGTTTCTTCAGGTTTCCTGGAATAAATCATTAAAAAAAAAAAGAAAATACCCTTCACTTGTTTGCTGAGCGCACACGATGGACTATAATTATTTCCACACACGAATTACTTAATCACATTAGAATTTATTCAGTACTTTGACCGTCCTATCTGGTACAATTATTTCACTCAAGGAAACTATCTCCTCATGGAGTCAAGACCTAGCCATAATGGCTAAAATCTGCCGTTGAACTCAGTCTACTTTCGTTGGTTTGATTTCGCAGAGCAGCTCAACAATTTTTCGTCCGCTTTGTATCACAAATGCCGGATAAGGAGACTTCGTCATGGCGTCCCTTCATATTTATACCAGTTACCCCCTCTCGTCGGGTATCTCCCTTTGCCGCCATGAAATTTTCTATAAATTTTCTGACTTAACTAAACTGTAATTACAAGAGTTTTGAAAGTGACTACATACTTGCTACATTTCTGGCGGTAGTGTTCATGGACATTTAAAATTTATACGGGTTCGATTTGTGGGATAATTGACCTCCTTTGATAGGCACTATATTTTTTTGACTTGGCTTGGGTCACGCCATGTACACGCGCTTTGAAATAGTTCACAAAAATGACTTGAGATTCTTCCGCCGTTAACACGTGCGGCTGACGTCACATATCCCAGAGCGTGGGACCGAAGGTAATCACCCTCTCGTCACGTGTCAAATCCATGCTATCAAGAATCGAACTTTTAATTTAATTGTCAATTTATGCATAATGTTCTTAGGGCACAAAGGTCATGGGTTCAATAGTTTGATTGTTTTTAATTATTACCCTAAAATGACCATAATATTAATTATTTTTTTATGTCCCACTAACTACATTCTTGACGGTTTTCGGAGAAGCCGAGGTGCCGGATTTTTGGCCCGCAGGAGTTCCTTTACGTGGCAGTAAAACAACCGACACGAGGCTGACGTATTTGAGCAATTTTAAATACCACCGGGCTGAGCAAAGATCGAACCTGACAAGTTGGGTTCAGAAGGCCAGCTCCTCAACCGTCAGACCACTCAGCCCGGGCCCTAAAAATTACCTACAATTACCCTATCTTGAATTTCTTATTCTACCGCTTTCCCAACCCCTGTGGGTTCGCGGGTGTAAACTTTGTAGCACGTGTGCATTTGACCCCGTTTTACGGCCGGATGCTCTACCATACGCCAACCCTTATATTATGGTATGTAATCACTATTGCGTGTTTCTGTGATGACTGGTAGTGTGATGTGTTGTCTAAATATGAAGAAGAGAGTGTTGAGATAAAACACAAACACCCAGTCCTCGAACCAGAAGAATGCATCACGCGCGATTAAAATACCTGACCCGGGCGGCAATCGAACCCGGTATCCTCTGAATTGCAGGCCTTAATGCTGACCATTCAGCCAAGGAGTCCGACACTAAGATTAGCCCATATAGTGCAAATTTACTCCAGAATAGAGTAATTACCCTAAAAGTGGCAAAACTCTTTTTAAAATTGTCTTTACGTCACATCGACGAAGATAGATCTTTCGGTGACGATGGGAGAGAACAGGGCTAGGATTGGGAAGGACGTGACCGTTGTCTTAATTAAGGTGCACCCCAGCATTTGGCTGGTGCGAAAATGGGAAACCATAAAAAATCATCTTCAGGGCTGCCGAGAGTGGGGTTCGAACCCACTATCCCCGAATGCATGCTTACAACTACAAGAAACATCAAGATTTCTTACCCTATGGAAAAGGACAAGCTGCAATAAGGAAGTTGAAAAACATGCAATAATACTAACATTGTAATACTGGATTTCTTCTACTTCGAAATTACTACTTAACAGTTGCTCTTAGTGATATGTATTCTGTGTGCAGGCCAAGTCATCTCCCACAGGCCGTGAATGTTCTTGGAGAAGTGGCAAGGACTTCCACTATCCGTAACGTCGCTATTAAGAGTCAGCCCAAGTGTCTTTGCCCTCAAGAATTAACCTAGTACTCATTTTTGGTGGAAGCTGAGTGAACCTTAGGGCCATGTGCCCCTCCAGAAGTGGAAATCTCGTTTCTAAACTTCCGGACGGGCAATCGGACCCACCATATTCCGGGTGAAACAAGCACCTCTTTAGCGCCTCGACTTGGTAGCCCCTTTGTATGTAGACCAATAGATTGAACCTAAGCATGAATCTGCCACCTAGGCTTGAACATAACGATGATAGAAATCATTACAGGTGTGTGTGTGTGTGTGTGTCATGATCCAAGAGCCCTGAAGTGCCATGGTCTACCAAGTGACCGCTGCTCAGTCCGAAGGCCTGCAGATCACGAGGTGTCGTGCGGTCAGCAGGACGAACCCTCTCAGCCGTTATTCTTGGCTTTCTATACCGAAGCCGCCATCTGACCGTCAGATATCTCCTGAAATGTAATCGCGTAGGCTGAGTGGACCTCGAACCAGCCCTTAGGTACAGGTACAAGCCCCTGACCTGGCCGGAAATCGAACCCAGGGCCTCCGGGCAAGAAGCATGCACGCTACTTCGCGGGCCGACATTCATTTCAGATCCCCTACAATTAATACTGCGTCTGTTTTAAAAACTTCAAACTTATGTCCTGAAATCCAGCTACTTTTGACTTACACTCCTCAGCCCTGGCACGAGAGAAATATCCTGTGGATTTTCACGTTTTCGAAAGTTCACAAGCCTCTACTCCGTGATCTTTGGCAGAACAAGCCAGCACGTTAACCACTGCCAGGCTTTGCTGATTCATGAAGAGAGCAGAAATTTACAGTGTTGGTCTGTGGTAGCATTAGAGTGCTGTGTAGGCGATAGAGTTCCTGTAACTGCCACTTCAGCTGTACAGTACATGCAAAGTGGTTACCATACATCCGACATCAATTCAGTCTAAAGCACACGGTGGTCGCATTGCCAAGCTGAATCTTGTGTTATTTACTTCAGGTCCCTGCCTGATGGATGCTTCGGCCTGCTCAGCGGAACATCACTTCACGGTCTGGCGCGTTTCGGCTAGGTGCTAGGCAGTCTAAAACAGCACAACTTGATGGTGTCCGGTGTGATGCAAATTTAGCGCACCCTCTTTGTGGCGGCTATGGAGAATAATAGCACACGGGTAGGTGGGGGTAGGGGGAGAGGATAGATGAGAAAAATAAGCTTCATTCTAGTGAAAACAAAAAGAAGAGGGTATCGGATTGCATAGCTCTGCCCTCCTGGGGGAGGGATGTGCAATAATCCACTGGGATGTGCATAGAGCTGTGATGAGTTGATTCACAAAAGGCCGGGCACGTTTCCAGAAAGCTCACGGTAGAGTATAAAAAACGGCAGAGAGGAAACGCGCAGGATAAAAAGGTGAACTGAAGAGAATTAATGATATTACAGTTTTTTTTACGTTCGTATGAATTTATGTTTCAAAAATGCAGATTTATAAAACCGAATCCAACACCGCAGGCCGTGGAATTAAGTGGTAGTCCGTGGTAGTCTTTTTTGTCTCCACATCAGCTCATGAGCTGAATGGCAAACAGCAACACCTACCAGTGATTGGGAAGGCCACAAACCCATACATTTTCTGCTACGATACTTCAACCATACGATTCTGAGAGACTCGCTTTACTCTGCTAGCAATATTGACAGCTTCCACTAGCTGATTAGAATATTTTTTATTCGCGAAGCACAAGATACAGCGTTTCACTTGTTCTGCAAATAAACTAATTAACAATTGTAAACTTCTCTTAAAAAATATAACAAACATAACAAAAGATAACAAGATCAGGTACACAGCCTTCTAATAACAACTCTGCAAATCGGCACTGCCTTCGTAATATCCAGGCCGTACTGTGGCACTGATGACGTCACACTTTGGGTAAGACTTGGAGGCGATAAGCATTCGCTACTCTTAAATAACATACTCCTTTAAATTACAGAAACTGTTAACACCTTATAAATCAAAAAAACTATTTATAAATATTGGCTAATTCTGATATACAACGCATATCCTTTCCCATAACGTTCTATTTCTCGCGCATATCCGTTCGTTTCCGTGAGTATAGGCTTGCACATTGCCGACATATTCTTGTCATTTCTATCCGTTTTCTAGTTAACTGGGACATATTCACATCATACACACTGATAGAAAACATGCAACCAATTACCAATACAATACATTACAAATGTAAATTGTTTCTGTACATCACTGGCTCACTATTTGCACTCTACGACCACTGTAGTTTTCCTGGACTTCCAACCTCCCACAAAAAGAAAACAACGTGTTTACTCCACTGTTATGAAATTAAGCTAACGTAAAAAAATTACATTTTGAAACAGCGTACTATGCCTATACAAGTATTTTCAATTTCTATTTTCATGTCATAACCTAGTACCGTAGACTATGATATGAAGTTCGATAGAAAAATTCTCAGCAGTCTTATTCCACAATACATTTCGAAAAGATAATTTCCATTTGAATCTTCAAATACATCGAACTCAGATAAGCCGAAGCAGTGGCAGCGCGTGACCCTTATAAAAGTGTTAACACACTAGTTTCGTACATTATTTATTGTAACACAGCTCTATCCGGTGAGTTTTGGTAGCAAAAATGTATTTATCACAATCAAGGAAACCTGGATTATTCGCACAGCTTTTCAAAACGTTTTTCTCAATTGAAATGAATGACAACTTTGATAATTTTTCTTGTGTTTGCGTACTGCTTAAACAACCTTTATCCATTTCATTGCCGACAAAGATCGTTCAACAGAGGCGCTTGTAGCAGAAATAATCAAAATTAAAGAACGGAGTTTGGTTACTTTAGGTAATGCCACATTTAATAATGAACACGTCAAACATTTACAAAGTTCTAGTATGCAGGACTTAAATTCTGTTGAAGGGTAGATGGCCGACACCTCGGTTTTGAGACTCGAATGGCCGAGCAGGGAAAGAGTCATTGCATGTTTCAAACAAGTCAAAATCCAAAAGAGAGAGAAATTCCAGCTTTTTCAGTTAGGGTGAAAGGTAGGTTATATGTCGAACCATTGTATCAAGTAGGCCTGCTTCCAAATAGTCTCAGTATGATATCAGTTTGTCAATTTGTACATCACCAATCCGCTGCATTTTAACTTTAACTTAATTTTAATTTGATGAAACTTATGAATATTCGTCTGTGCACCGCTTCAAAAACAAATAAAATTTATAAGGTTTGTCAGTGAAAAATATATTTAATATAGACCCTGAGAGCACAATATCTTGTTTCATTAATTTTATCTTGTAAAATGTTGAACAAGATTTTTGCTTAGCCCCTAAAAGGCAGCTCTTGCCCCATCAGAAAACAAACAGTATGTGTTAGACAACTTCCTTCATTCTTTTCAAAATATCTGCCACTATTTAGTTTGAAGGCAAGGCTTGGGGCTCCTTCTATTCTAGTGCTACTGAATTTCATTAAGCTATTTTGGAATTAACATGGTCTACAGACTGTTCATATCGTTTCTTTAGTTAACATCAGAAACTCCCTTTGTTGTCCAAATATTCGTATCTGTCGAAAATAAAAGGCAAGGCCAGTAATACAAGGATACAAGGACAATTTCCTTTAGGCACACAGCCGTGTACAATTTTTGTACCAGGAAACCTTAAAACGACGCACTTTGCCTATTCTTCCTGTTACCATAGCTGATTTGTATCTTAGCAGCAATAGTTCGGCTGGAGAATGAATCTTTTAGTAAGTCCTCAATAACACAACAGCATTCGTCCTTCATCATAACGAAATCTTCATTTAGCAACAATAAAGCCGCTGCAGGCTGAAGACACGCTCTTAACAATCACCACTGAACACTACAAGCGATCACTGTTAAGTTAGCCTCTCGACTGGGGCAAACAAGAGAGCCTACTAGCCAGCATGGTCAGCTCTGTGCTGTTTTACCGAGTGCATGGAATGTGCAAGCGCGCCTTGAATGAATTCAAGCTCCTCATGTTTGCCTCTGCAAAACTGCAAACAGAGCGCACAGTCGACATATCTTCAGACATGGCCGACTGGATCCCTTGCTTGCTCTCCTTGGAGGTAGCTAGAGTGACGCATCAAGTCGGCCGTGCTTCAGTTGCGATACAGTCCATTTGACCTGAATCCATGAATCTGCAATATCTGGCTGGAATCCCACAAGTTGAGCTTCAGTGGAATAACATAGCCTAAATCCGAACTGCCTTCTGTCGAACCGGTTATTACTTCGGATGTGTGTTTAATTCAATCAGAAGTAATGATTTAAAAAATCTTACATGCTAAACATGTCAAACGGACTGGCCTGTAATTTTCGGCTTTATGTTTATACACAGGGGATACTATAGCAACTAACCACTCATTTGGTACAACACCTTCCTGCAAACAGAAATCAAATAAGTACACCAGATATGGTACTACATCCCAACCCATTGTCTCCGAAAGTTTTACTACAGCCAGTATGTAAGCATTTGTTTCTTGTTACGTATGGGCTCTCTCTATTATCCATTCCTTGAGTATTTGTTGGTGAGTAAACATTTTTTTGCGACTGGATTTCCCAAAGGATTGGCTAAGAATTGGTCATTTGGCAATATATGTATGTACATTGAGCGGCCTAAAGTAATGGGAAGACACTGACTGTCATGTTCATAAAGAGTTGTTCCTCCGCGAGCTCTCAAAACGGCAACAATACGGCGAGGTGTCGACTCTACAAGGTGTTGCAATCATTCTGGAGGGATCTGGACCCACGCATTTTGCACTGCTACCGACAACTGGTCTTGAGTAGTTGGTGCGGGGTTCATGGAGCGTACACCAGCATCCCATAAATATCGTCTGGATTAAGATCGCAAGATCTGTAAGGCCAATCCAGGGCCGTAACTTCACTGGAGTACGCCTCGTAACTTCACTGGAGTACGCCTCCAATCAATTGCATAACACCACATATCGGAGACATGGCGCACTGTCCTGTTGAGTCATGGAATCTCCATCAGGGTACTCTAGGACCAGAAAGGAATGCAGACCACACAACGTGCACTTGTCAGCGCTCCCTGCAGCCGGACAAAGGGGTCTAATTGCGACCATGAGAACGCCGTCAAGACCAGAACTGAACCACCTCCTACCTGGACTCAACCTTGTTGACACGCAGAACCCATGGCTTCATGGGGCATACGCCTCACTTTCACGCAGGTCTATTAAATAAAAAATCGGTAGATTGTACGTACACCTTTCGGGAGTTTTAATGAAAATTTCGGTAGTTTCTCGAGCACTGAAATGTTATAATGTAAATTAAAGAACGCAAGGGTCGTTTGAATTTTTTGTGAGAAACATATACAATTCTACTCACCCGCACTCTCTGGCCACTCTATTCTTCTTCTTCTTCTTCTTCTTCTTCTTCTTCTTCTTCTTCTTCTTCTTCTTCTTCTTCTTCTTCTTCTCTTTCTTCCCACTCTTCCTGTAGATGTAGTTATTCATAAGGCGTAGAAATTGTGTGTCAATTTTGAAGTCGTAGAAGGATGCAGCTCTTGTATTCTGTATGCAGGTCGGGGATTTCCCTTCGGATGGTGCAGTCAAGCGTGAGTTGTGAGTTCAATAAGAGGGGAGAGATTCGGTAATTCGAGCCTAAAATAAATAAATGCGGGGAAGTACCTTACGAGTGATTTTATCGATAAAACGTCACACAGTGAGACGAGGACAGAGTTTTTCGGCAGAAATACATTATGCACCATTAATCATTTTTATTTATTTTCCTTAACTTTGGATTAGAAGAAATTTCGGGAGATTTTCTGATTTTTCGGGTTTTCTGATGTGTTTGAAAAAATCGGGAGATCTCCTGAAGTTTTGGAAGACCTAGCAACACTGCTTTTACGCGCCCATCAGCTCGATACAACTGGAACTGGGATTCATCGCACCATAACACTCGCCGCTACTGTTCCATGGTCCAATGCCGATTTTCGGGGGCACATGCACGACGTTGAGCTCTGTGTCGAGGTGTCAACAAGGGGACACGAGTTGGTCGTCGGTAGGTGAAACCTACGTGGTGCAGTTGCCTCCTTACAGTCCTGGTAGAAATGGATTCCTGACTCCCAACATTCAACTGGACGGTGATCTGACTCGCAGTAGCCCGTAGAGCGCCCAGCATGGTTCCGCGGAGGCGACGTGATGTCAGTTCGTTAAACACCTGTGGTCTTCCCGTGCGGCGATTTACTTGGGCGGTAACATTCTCTCTGTGATATTGAAGACCCACTCTCGATACTGTTGACCTCGGAAACCCGAATTACCGAGCTCGATAGCTGCAGTCGCTTAAGTGCGGCCAGTATCCAGTAATCGGGAGATAGTGGGTTCGAGCCCCACTGTCGGCAGCCCTGAAGATGGTTTTACATGGTTTCCCATTTTCACACCCGAATTCGCGTGTAATCTCCGCATTGCTATGATCCATGCACCGTGCCCCGACGATCATTCCACGTTTAAATTCGGTTAACTCGCAACGTGTTGCCATCTTCACGACAAAGGTATCTGTGGCAGACTGCTCAGCTACGCCACCGCTAGCCGCAACGCTCAGGGGTCATACACGGCACACTTTCTTTTTGCTAGTGGCTTTACGTCGCACCGACACAGACAGGTCTTTTGGCGACTATGGGATAGGAAAGGACTACAAGTTGTAAGGAAGCGGCCGTGGCCTTAATTCAGGTACAGCCCCAGCATTTGCCTGGTGTGAAAATGGGAAACCACGGAAAACCATCTTCAGGGCTTCCGACGGTGGAATTCGAACCCACCATCTCCCGGATGCAAGCTCATAGCTGCGCGCCCCGAACCACACGGCCAACTCGCCCGGTGACACATTTTCTAATGGGACACTCTTTCCCGTGACTTTTGGCCAATCAGAGTATGTACGTATGTATGTAGGCTATGTATGTATGGATAACGGGGTCTTCAGAAATCGCACCTCTGCATATGGGCAGGTAACCCTCACTCCTCGGCTTTAATGTGCCAGATACCGAATTCCATTTGCGCTCTTCGTGAGACATACAAAGAGCAGGATCTGGGTCACCCGCAGTGCAAGCGTGCCGCACGCAGCAAGACACCTGCTGAGTCCCTCGCACGCCATTCTATCCTCCAACAAGTTTACCCGCGTAACTCTCAATATTTGGGGCTGATAGAAATTGCAAGGAAAAGTGATGGCCCATAAATATAAAACATTCTCTTACCAGGGGCGTAACAAATATGATACGGGCCCGCCTTGCAAAATAAAAACTCGGCCCTCCTCAAATCAAAATTCAACGGATGCACTCAAAAAACAGGCTAACCCTCATTTTCCTAAATTAGAGGACGTTCCACACTGATGGAAAAATACATTTTTGGAGGATAAAATTAACGTACTTTTTGTTTGGCAATGTTAAAATACAGCTTCTTCTTTCTGATGAAAACAAAAATATATGTTAGTTTTATCTTCCAATTTTTTTTTTCCATCAGTGAGGAACTTCCTCTAATTGAAGAAAATGATGGTTAACCCGTTTTGCGTGCAAATGTAAATAAATATACATATCTATATATATATATATATAATAAGAGTTTTGTCTGTACATTACTCAGAATTTGAAAAGAATGGTATTTCTGTATCGGTCATGTCCACAGAACAAGGAAACGCACTTTTTATTTTTCCGTAATTTCTGTCTGTCTGTCTGTCTGTCTGTCTGTCTGTCTGTCTGTCTGTCTGTCTGTCTGTACACGCATCACGAGAAAACGGCTGAAGATAATTTAACGAAAATCGGTATGTGAAGTCGGGGGATGAACCACTAGGCTATAAATCATTCTGTTCACGCTGAGTGAAATGGTAGTTTAAGGGAAGGCCTAAAATTTTATTCTCAAATATTTATATTATTTGTGGTCCTATCGATAAATCCTACATAACTAAAATTATATAGAATTAAATTTACGATAATTGGTCATACATTGTTAACGTACCGCCTATGATAACACAGATATTAATGAATTTGTATTTTTGTTGCTAAGTCCATGTCAACGCCGAGCCACGAGAAAATGGATTAACAGAATTTAATAAAAATCGGTATATAGATTCGGAGAACAAGAAACTACAGTCTAAGTTATAAACGATTTTATTCTCTCTTGGATGAAATATTCTAGTTTAGGGGAAGGCGCCTAAAATGTATTTTTAAATACGTATTTTATTGGTCCTATCGAAAAGTATTACATAACAATAGTTATATAGAATACAATTTCCGATCATTTATGTATTATTCGCTTTTACGATACCGACTATGATAAGAGTAGTATTTCAGAGTCGGAAGAAAACTGTGAAGGCCTACAATATCGAAAGCGCATAACATTGATCAACAATAACATTACATTGACCATTGTTTGTTGTGATGTTCCTTGTCACTTATGCTGCCGCTCAACTCCGATAGATGGGATTACGGCTGCGTACGGTGTGTAACAGCCTGACTGAATACTGGCGGGAAATGTCTGGGGAGTTAGAAAACTTTCTTCTTTAGCATGCCATTCCTCTGGTTCATACATTTTCTGATACTGCTGGTACGTAACACACTGGCTCATCATAGTATTCCAGCTATTCGATACCTATTCTGACACGCTGTTTCGAACGAGCAGTGTGCACACTTTAGGCAGAGGCTCAATAGTACCTGGTCTAAAATTATAATTTAGGCCTCTTCCAAATTATAGCACCACAATTCACTATATAAATCAAAATTCAACCCTAAAAAGAGCCGTTTCTTAAGAAGAGCTTCTTCCTCTTCACTTTTATTCATTTATACATTCATTTTATTCCAAATTAGCAGTAAAGAGGGGGTTTCTCCTCTGGCTTGGAGGAAAATTTGCCTGTAAGTCAGATAGCCTTTTCCGTCGCCAGTGTAGTGAATTAAGACTTTCCGATTCATCGGATACTCCTATGAAAGATATTAGTAAAAGGGCATAGGTATTGCCCTGGAACTCTCCACTATTTGACCCGACAACCTTCCCCTCCCCTGCCGAAAAAGACGAAGAGTGTTTACGGTTCACGGCTGTCTGAGGTCTGGTCATTACAGCTCTGCAACTTTGGACTGTTAGATCGGCAGCGTAGTTCTGTTCGTTGAAAGTGAGAAAATGTGTGGTTTCTCATTTGATCGAGTATTTGATATGAAAGCATTGTTTTTACTCGCGCCATTCTTACTGACGTCATTGTAATGACCTATGTTGAATTCAGTTGGGAAAACCAATACGACAATTTTTCTGAGGATGTAAACAGGCAGGTGGAGAGTGAGTGTCTGCCATTGTACTGCAATTCCCAATCTGATTGTGACTGATGGTAGACAAGTGGGCCTACCACTGCAATGAAAATTTCCCTAACCCAGTCTTCATATCAGAAAAGACGTTTGGTGATTTCCCCGTCGCGCTTCTAGGGTAACGTTAAGAGCTATGCAATTTAATAGTCTTGCTCACAACGTGTACACTACCTAGCCTAGAATTCTGTACACAATATAGAATTCCGTAGCGAAGCACGGGTACATCAGCTAGTAGCTAATATAAACGTAACTACAGCAAGTAGAAACAACGCACGGCATTGTCGAATTATATGAACAAAAGGCTTATATATTATTGAGGAATTATTCAAAAATAATGTTTTAATAGGTTTTATTTGACTAACGTACACCACATAGATACTAGTACTTAAAACTGGTTTCATTTTTCACTAACTACAGAACTATACTCTGTAACCAATAGTGAAGTCACAGCTATAATAATTTATTCGATTGAAACCCATAAAAATTTTGTTGTTGTTGTAGTTTGAGTCATCACTCAATAGACGGGTGTGATGCAGCTCAAAATGCTGTCCTATCCTGTGCTAACCTCTTCATTTCCACGTAACTACTGCATCCTACATCTGCTCTAATCTGCTTGTCATATTCGTACCTTGGTCTACCCCTACCGTTCATACCCCCCTACACTTCCCTCAAAAACTAGCTGCACAAATCGTGGGTGTCTTAAGATGTGTCCTATCATTCTATTTCTTCTTCTCGTCAAAGTTAGCCAAATCGATCTCCTTTCACCAATTAGATTCAGTATCTCTTCATTCGTGATTCGATCTATCCATCTCACCTTCAGCTTTCTTCTGTAACACCACATCTCAAAAGCTCTAATTGCTATATCAATGTTCGAAGTGAGCATATTTCTTTTCTTAAGGAAGGTCTCCCTTGCTTGTGCTAGTCTGCGTTTTATGCCCTCATTACTTCTGCCACCGTTAGTTATTTTACTTCCCAAGTAGAAAAATTCATGTCCTTTCTGTACGCTTTCATTTCCTAATCTAATATTACCTGCATCACCTGCCTTCGTTCGACTGCACTCCATTACTTTTGTTTGGACTTATTTCTTTTCATCTTGTAGTCCTTACCAAAGACTCCGTTCATACCATTCAGCAACTTCTCGAGGTCTTCTGCAGTCTCAGACAAAACAACAATATCATCGGCAAATCTGAGGGTTTTGATTTCCTCTCCTTGGACTGTGATTCCTTTTCCACACTCCTCTTTGATTTCCTTTACCGCCCGTTCTATGTAAATACGGAAAAGGAGCTGGGGCAAACTGCAGCCTAGCCTCACTCCTTCTCAGAACAATATACGAACAAAATGAAATCAAAAACTGTTCAAATAAAGAGATATCAATCCATACAACTGATAAACCTATAATTACCACATATGTACCTGCACGCCTCTTCTCTCCACCACTCATTACAAAAGCAGGCTGTTCTAAAATCAACTATTAACAGAACCACAGCGATATCGGATGCAGAACATCTCGAAGACCAGAAAGAACACCTCACGAGAGCCCTCAGGAGTAATGGCTACTCCCTCAATAACATCCGACGAGTTTTTAGAAAATTAGAAGAAAACAAAGGAAGGCCGCCGTACAAGGAAACAAAGGGGAGAAAGAACTGACCCGCACGAAAACAGCGAAACTTCCTTACGTTAGAAAACTACAGACAAGATCGGCAAGATACGAGAGAAATATGACATAAAAACCACACCGGAAGTTGTTGTTACCAAAAAGACGCACACACGACATGCTGTCAGTTGGGTATACTATTTTATTTACAAATTATATACATATTTTACACACACGCACTAATAAACTGCCAACCTGAACACTTAACTACTATGCTCTTGAACAAAACACTGAAGACTGAAGACTTCGACACTTGCATGTCAACCAACTACCAACGTAACAAATCCACATACTCGACTAACGACTTGCACTCATAACTCTCACTAAACCAACTCCAACTCAACCCTCAAGACAGCCTCTTTATATAAACTGCCTGATCAGGATTCTAGAAGAATATGACACAACATGTTTTCTAGTAATTTCGAGAGTCTCCAATAACTTATTTACAATGAATGGAATTTTCTGCAACTCTCTAGTTCCAAAGATGCGTTATTCTGGACTATTACCGTATGTTGCACAACATTGCAGTGGATTAATACATCATATATACAGGTAATAAACACATATACTATTAATTGCGTGTTCTTACGTTAAATAAACTCTTTTAATATACAAAACAGCAGATGTTTCATGACATAGCCTCACAAATAATATGATCACGATTTATACCAAATAAAGCATTTTCATAAGTACGTAAATAATAATAATAATAATAATACTGACAGATGCAAAGAACTTCATAGCCACATCTCACGAGTAATAATAATAATAATAATAATAATAATAATAATAATAATAATAATAATAATAATAATAATAATAATAATCGGCATTTCCATTATTTACCCATGGGTTAGAGAATTGTTTCCAAGTGATGCTAGTCCATTAGACTTGCATCAAAGTTAACACCTCATCTACCACCAGTAAAAGACATACTGGGAATACAGGCTCCTGGAGTTTACCCCCATTGAATGTAGCTGCGGAACATGTTGTGTTGGTCGAACGAAAAGTCTGATCCCCACCCGACTTAAAGCATATATTCGACACACCAAGAAATAAGACAGATATTTCAGCTGTAGCCAAGCATTCGTACGACACAATACACGAAATATCATTGTTGTATCATTGTACGGTATAAAAGATCAGCTATCCTTTGCAATCTAGAAAGGAAAATGCGCGAGGCTATCGAAATTAAAAAACACACGAAGAATAGTAATCTAGAAGAAGGATATAAAATATGAAAATCTACAGCCTGTTTCTAGTCATTCGACCGGGTCAGGAATGGAATGAATTAAGCCCCCATCCTGCGGCGAGGATAGGAAATGTGCCGGCTGCCGAAGCCTGTCGCACTCCTCTGGGGCAATGATAAATGACTGACAGGTGAAATAAAAAGTTAATGGAGAGTGTTGCTGGAATGAAAGATGACAGGGAAAACCGGAGTAGTCGGAGAAAAACCTGTCTCGCCTCCACTTTGTCCAGCACAAATCTCTCATGGAGGGACCGGGATTTGAACCACGGTATTCAGCGGTGAGATGTTGTACTGTATTACACAGCAACGCTAAATGTTGCAAGATGCAACCGAATGACAATTCCTCTACGTACAAATTACCAAAACAATTTCGTCGTGACCTGACCTGATCATTTCCGTGCAGGGTGACCATACGGTCCGTTAACATTTGACGAGGCAATACTTTACGGAATGTTGGTAGCAGAGATGTAATAACTGATACACATGACCGACATGACATGGGGTTTTATAGACACCAAAATAAACTACACAAAAAGATCAACAGACATGGCTTGGGATTTTACTGACGCCAGCAACGAGTGCACAAACGGGCCAACAGATGCGTTGGCAGCAATATGTCAGTGAAGCTTGCATCCGGGAGACAGTGGGTTCGAATACCACTGTCGGAAGCCCTGAAGATGGTTTTCCGTGGTTTCCCATTTTCCACCAGGCAAGTGCTGGGGCTGTACTTTAATTAAGGCCACGGCCGCTTCCTTCCCATTCTTAGGCCTTTTCTATCTCTTCGTCGCCATAAGACCTACCTGTGTCGGTGCGACGTAAAGCAAATAGCAAATAAAAAAATAAAAAATGTCAGTGATGCTGCGTGAGACCATGTACGGTATGAAAGAAGCTGTCATGAGGGAGAGCGTCAGATGCGCCTGCAATCGCAACATGTTATGCTTGGCCTCCCAGGTCGCCCGATCTCAATCCATGGGATTAATGGTTGTGTGGTTTCCTGATGTCGTAAGTCTAATGCAATCGCGGGATGCCATAAGAAAACATCAGTCCGGGCTCGATAGCTGCGGTCGCTTAAGTGCGGCCATATCTAGTATTCGGGAGATAGTGGGTTCGAACTCCACTGACGGCAACCCTGAAGATGGTTTTCCGCGGTTTCCCCTTTTCTCTAATTTATAGATTTTACAGCGCTCTCTGTTCTACTATCAGCAATTACAAAGCCATCTCTTGTTATGAAAATACGCTATGCCTGCATAGCTCCCACATGACAAATAGCAGTTTTTGATCTTCCACATATATGTTAGAAAATATATATTAGTAATGATTTTTGCCCCAAGCGTCGTATTTAGGATGTGCATTCTCCCAGGATGGTCGTATAGTAAGTGAGACCTAATCAAAGTGCAGCTAAGCTAATACATGCGATCAACAGTATTCTGTAAGAATGAAATCGGTCTGTATTCAGACCAACTTTGCTTTACAGGAGAGAAAACTGGGTGGACGCAGGGAATCTTATTCATAAGTTGCCAGGAGCAGGCATAAAAGTAGCGAGAAAGACTGCTGGTAAAACAGAAGGGAACAGTGGCAGGTGGGCGCTTGGAATGAGGATATAACGGCTAAGTTAGGAATGAACTCGATGGATGAACCTGGACGCGCTAACCGGCTTCGGTGGTGGGGTCATGTGAGATGAATAGTGGAGGATAGTTTATCTAGGATAATAATGAACTCTGTTATGGAGGCGAAGACGACGGTTAGACTAGGTTTCTAACGATATAAGGACAAGTGGTATAGAACTAAACGAAGTCACAGAACTAGTTACAAGTATAGGATTCTAGCGGCTGTTTTTGATCCGCTCACATATCTACAAGAGAAAAAAGGTAGTTGGAATGACTTTTGCCCGAACCCCCGTACTTGAAATTATCTAACTGTTCCAGCTTTGCATCTCCAATCTGACATTCAATTCATCAAATTAGTCGCGGAAAGAATAATTTTCATACCATACTCATTGCGCCTAAGCCTCCGTGGCAGCGTTTCGGCCTCTCACCGCTGGGTTCCGTGGTTCAAATCCCGGTCACTCCATGTGAGATTTGTGCTGGACAAAGTGGAGGCGGGATATGTATTTCTCCAGGTACTCGAGTTTTCCCTGTCATCTTTCATTCCAGCAACACTCTCCACTATCATTACATTCCATCTGTCAGTCATTAATCACTGCCCCGGAGGAGTGCGACAGGCTTCGGCAGCCGGCACAATTCCTATCCTCGCCGCAAGTTGGGGACTTCGTTCATTCTATCCCCTGACCCGGTCATTCACTGGAAAACAGTCTGTAGGTTTTCATTTTCACTCATTGTGCCTGTTTTCCATTTCCAAGATATTAGACTGCAGGCTTTCGGCACGATCTGCCATTAAGTTAAAGTCTTCAGCGTAGGCCAGACTGCTTACTATATTTCTTCTTAACGGAATCCCTCCCTGCCATTTAATACCTTTCAGGGGATGATTCATGTAAACTACGGACAACAAAGGTGAAGTATTAAGCCTTGTCTAACCCCTGTAATTATTATTACTTTTTTTTACAAATTGTTTTAAGTCGCACCCACACAGATAAGTTTTTGGCGACGATGGGACAGGAAAGGGCTAGGAGTGGGGAGGAAATGGCTGTGGCCTTAAGTAAGGTATAGCCCCAGCATTTGCCTTGTGTGAAAATGGGAAACAACGGAAAACCATCTTCAGGGCTGCCGACAGTGGGTATCGAACCGACTATCTCCCGAATACTGGATACCTGTAAGTACCTTGAACCTTGTCAAAGATATTTCACTGACGCAAGGGAGCAAGTATGAAACACGCAATTCTCCATGAAACTCCCATTAAAGGCACCCCCATTATTTTGAACATTCTTGTTGCGGGTGAGCTCCATCATGCATGTAAGGGTTAAATTTCCAGAGTGCCTCGCATTCTCTCACTCATTCCTGTGTACATTCATTTTCATTGCCACCTTTATTGATCATTTCCACGTCCATGTATTTGTACTGATGAAGGGTATGTACAAAGACAGAAACAAAGACGTCAGCTACACGTGGCGCCGTTTTTCAATAACCAAGGGAGGAGGAAAGCCAACAAGATCAGCGGGAACAGGCGTAAAAAGTAATAAAATGCCATCAGAAATGAGAGCGACCATTAATCAGGACGAGGGCAATCAATCCCCAGCGGTCCAGATGTCATACAACAGCGAGAAACCACAATTCCAATAAAGCAGGCCGGATCGCTCCGCTTCGCTTCGCTTGTTGCATATCGACAAACGTCACAGCGAGTCTGACCAATGATACACAAAGGACTTTTCTTTCTGATCCCTGGCAAGTTACAGTTTCAATAATAGGTAATCAGACAGCACAAACAAAGAGCACGGGAGCTCTAGGGCACTGCTATCATTCTATTATACGCCGTGATACTTTTATTGCAAGGATCGTGCTACGGACAGCTGTCGTCAAGTGGGATGGACACACTGAATCTCTGATTAGAATTAGCCCAGGGAGATTTCCTGTATCACTGCTTATCCAACGCAGCGATGTTGAAATTGATCACGATAAACGACCGAGCCCATCACACACACATAATGTCTCCAACAAAATCATTCATTGCGTAACATAAGAGTGTGGTTCAGTAATTGAGATCTGCAGGCATTGAACGACCTCCTCTGAATCCAGGAAAAGTTATCTCAGTTTTAATTACTGCGTTGATGGGATGAAAGTTCCTTATAGGTAATCACTGTAAGTACCTGGGTGTTAATATAAGCGAAGATCTTAATTGGGGTAATCACATAAATAAAGGGTACATATCTCTGCACATGGTTATCAGGGTATTTAAGGATTGTACTAAGGATGTACAGGAGAGGGCATATAAGTTTCTGGTAAGACTAAAATTAGAGTGTGGCTTATGTGTATAGGACCCTCACCAGGATTACTTGATTCGATAACTGGGAAAAAATCCAAAGAACAGCAGCTCGATTTGTTCAGGGTAATTCCCAAAAAATAGCGTTACGAAAATATTGCAAAGTTTGCCTGGGAAGACTTGAGAGAAAGGAGACGAGCTGTTCGACTAAGAGATATGTTCCGTGCTGTCAGTGGAGATATGCGTGGGATGACATTTGTAGACGAGTAAGTCCGAGGGGTGTTTTTAAAAGTACGAAAGATCACAATATGAAGATAAAGTTGCAATGCAAGAGGACAAATTGGAGCAAATGATTGTTTATAGGAAGAGGAGTGAGGGATTGAAATAACTTACCAAAGGAGATGTTCAATAAATTTCCAAATTCTTTGCAATTATTTAAGAAAAGACTCGGTAAACAACAGATCGGGAATTTGCCACCAGGGCGACTGCCCTAAACACAGACTGGTGGTTCTTTCTTTGTTTTTTTCATTCATTCCTTCTTTCTTCCTTTCTTTCTATACTTATTTATTGCACATCATCGTCTTCAGGGCTGGACAAGTAATGAATAAAAACTGACATATTTAAATGAGCAGTTATAGTTTCAGAATCTAAGGGATTCGATACAAAAATAACAGTGAAAGAGATTGTAACAAACTCAATATGATGATCACTAATTTATTAGCGAGGCCAAAACCAGATTTATCGATTTTTCAAAAATCAGTAACGTAGCACACGTTTTAACAATTATTACATCATTGGAATCAGTGAGGCAAAAGCAGATTTCACTAGTAAAAGGATGACTCCTATAATGTCACTTTTAACGCTAAAAGAATGGTTAAACTTATATTAATTAATAATACTCATGCGAATTTTGTATATTAAAGACTGTAGGCGTCCGCCTCTGTGGTGTAGTGGTTAGCGTGATTAGCTGCCACCCCCGGAGGTCCGGGTTCGATTCCCTGCTCTGCCACGAAAATTTGAAAAGTGGTACGAGGGCTGGAACGGGGTCCACTCAGCCTCGGGAGGTCAACTGAGTAGAGGTGGGTTCGATTCCCACCTCAGCCATCCTCGAAGTGGTTTTCCGTGGTTTCCCACTTCTCCTCCAGGCGAATGCCGGGATGGTACCTAACTTAAGGCCACGGCCGCTTCCTTCCCTCTTCCTTGTCTATCCCTTCCAATCTTCCCATCCCTCCACAAGGCCCCTGTTCAGCATAGCAGGTGAGGCCGCCTGGGCGAGGTACTGGTCATTCTCCCCAGTTGTATCCCCCGACCAAGAGTCTGAAGCTCCAGGACACTGCCCTTGCGGCGGTAGAGGTGGGATCCCTCGCTGAGTCCGAGGGAAAAGCCGAACCTGGAGGGTAAACAGATGATGGTGATGATGATGAAAGACTGTAGGCTATATATAGGGTGAAGCGAAATTCGCGCACTCGGGCGTCGCAGCGCGACTCCTCGCATGCCAGCAATAAAAAAATGTCTCTCACAAAAGTTCGTCCTGCGAGTATATCCGGCAGGAAAAAAACGTGAAGAGTGGTAATCTGTCAACACTGTAATCGCATGTAGGGTAACTACCTCTGTCAGCACATAATATCCGTGCTGTACAGTTGGTGCAGTGGATAGAGTTTTGGGTTAGCATGCAGGAGGTCGAGGGTTCGATCCTAGGTTGAGGCGCATTTTTTTATTTGCTAATTTCCATCGGACATTACATACTGTAATACAGTAAAACACCGTTTCTTAGGTCACATGTATCCTACATTTACAAAATTTAGTAACGCTGAACACGTTGTAACGCATCTAGTAGATGAAGTGGTGAGTGTAATTCACGTCCACGTAGTGGAATGGGTCGCCTCTGTGGTGTAGTGGTTAGCGTGATTAGCTGCCACCCCCGGAGGTCCGGGTTCGATTCCCGACTCTGCCACGAAATTTGAAAAGTGGTACCAGGGCTGAAACGGGGTCCACTCAGCCTCGGGAGGTCAACTGAGTAGAGGTGGGTTCGATTCCCACCTCAGCCATCCTCGAAGTGGTTTTCCGTGGTTTCCCACTTCTCCTCCAGGCAAATGCCGGGATGGTACCTCACTTAAGGCCACGGCCGCTTCCTTCCCTCTTCCTTGCCTGTCCCATCCAATCTCCCCATCCCTCTACAAGGCCCCTGTTCAGCATAGCAGGTGAGGCCGCCTGGACGAGGTACTGGTCATTCTCCCCAGTTGTATCCCCCGACCCGAAGTCTGAAGCTCCAGGACACTGCCCTTGAGGCGGTAGAGGTGGGATCCCTCGCTAAGTCCGAGGGAAAAACCGAACCTGGAGGGTAAACAGATGATGATGATGATGATGATGATGATAAAAAACATACGCCTCAAAGCAGGATCGACCCCTCGACCTCCTGCATGCTAACCCAAAACCAACTGCACAGCACAGCTAATATCTGTTGACAGAGGTAGTTATCCAACATGTGGTTACAGTGTTGCCAGATTGCAACGCTTCAACGTCCTTTTTCTCCCAGATATACTCGCAGGATGAACTTTCGTGAGAGACATTTTTTATTGCTGGCATGTGAGGAGTCGCGCTGCAACGCCCGAGTGCGCGAATTTCGCTTCACTCTGTATAAGTACAGATTAAAAATGGTATAACAGAGGTAAAGGACCTATCAAACCAAGTCCGGATTGACCCTCAACCAATCGTAGAACCAAATTGTTCCTAGGCAGGGCTGTCCAAGGTTCGTTTTCATTCGGGCATTCGCATGATAACTATGGGTACGTGGGCTCTAGGTTTCGACTGCACTACTTATTGCCTTATCCCCGATATTTCTGGGGTCGCTCGGGCCAGCCAGGCTATTTTTTATTTTAGCTAGAGATTTAAGACCGGATGACCTTGATCATGAAAAGGGATTCGAACCTCTGCCTTGGGGGTGGAAAGCCAGCACCGAGGCCTCTGAGCTAATCACTCCCACCCCCTGGCCAAACTTACTGCTCCTGTACTACTAGGACTAAGAGTAATAATAATACATCTAGAATGAACAAATATATGAAATTATATTTACTCACATACTTGGCACTGCTTTCTCGCTGCAAGCTCAAGTATATCTTATATGTAAGCGGAACAGACTCCTCTAAGGCATAATTCTTTCACTAATTGCGAGCACTAGTCAGTTAGGCCTAGATCAGATTTATGGATATATGGGCTTAAATCTCTTTATATTTTGGGGAAATGATACAAAACAATTCTGAGCTTAAGGACGGTGCTTTTAATAAGAACAGTAAGAATCTTTATTCAAGTGCAAAAGGTTTGTTTTCAAATATTAATTAACATTTAATTTGGAAATTAATTTTGAAGGGCGCCATTCAAGGGCATAGCGGGCGACATGGACAGGGCTGCTTTAAAGTAAGCACCAACTTTGAAGATACAGTTATATGCCAGCCCGCTACATTTAGCCCCCTTCGGTATTTTCTGGAAGAGACTTCTGAGTCAGCTGGAAGCTGAGTCTGAGGGCATAGTGACAGCTTCTTTCCTATATTGTTCTCTTCATCTGCTTTCCCCGTGCACCCTCTGGAACACGAAGCGAGAATGTTTCCGTTCCGGCCGAGCCCCGAAGATTCTAGTAATTCAACATCAGGATATAAACAGGAGACTAGCCGCGGACAGTCAGTCAGTAGTTGAAGTGGGCTGGCTGTCGTCAGTGTTGTTGTATTTGTTGTTGTGTTAAGAGCGTCGAGAGTGCGGTGGGTCATTGTCAGAGTTTAAATTTGATGGAGCACGGAGTACTGAGATATGTGTATGTACTGACGTAGAGTACTGAGCACTGTATGAGTACAATAATGTATTCAGTGTTTGCAACAGCTGGTTTGTCACTGTTGAGTAGTCCACTATGTGGAGCGGCCATGCGGATTGACAGTCACTCCGTGCATGGATGACTTTTTCTGGGGTCGAGCCAAAGAACAATAATCATGTATTGTGGTGGTCAGTAGCCCAGTGTTCAAACCTGTCTGCTTGCAGCTGTTGTGAGTGAGGTGACTTGAGCATGCGGAGCGAAAGTTGAAACCTATGAATTAGGATTAAACACGTTCTAGGCCAAAACTGCCCAATAGTAGTCCTACTGTGACAGACAGCAGTTAGTGGAGTGTGGTCATTCACGGTTGTATATATAGTTTCTCTCATTTGTTGGCCGGCAGGCGCACCCAGCTTATCTGCCTCCCGTTGACTCATTACTTCCAGTTACACAGGGCAGCGACAACAGGGGAATGCCCAAAACTTCGCTGTTCAGATCCGTGCTTAGAACTTGTATTAAGTGTCGATCTGTCCCTCCAACTGTTCTAGAGTTGTAAAGTGTTACTTCGGGGTATAAATCTCATAATGCCTCCACACATGTACAGGGTATAGGAAAGGGTATTTATTACGATAATTATGTGAACACAGAATCTTGTAGGGAAGTCGTTAGGCGATTGTAACATAATTTCCAGGTGTACGCCCTCCATATAGAGATACCGTGCAGAAACTCGTAAACGAATTGAGAGGAACTGGTTCTTTTCTCGATAAGAAGTGGAGTGTTTAAATACGTGTACTTAACAAGAAAAACGTAAATGAAATTGCAGAAAGATTAGGATCATACGCCTACAAAATAACTACGACGACTTGGACAAGAAGAGCACAGCATGGTAGATTACGAAAATGGGTGTGAATCGGATTTTCCTAAGACTATGCCAGAAATCTGTGGATGCAGGAGGAGAACATTTCCAACATCTCCTGTCATAAGGTACGAGAATATTTTCTTAATTTTAATCACTAATTTTCTTAATTCTTAATTTTAATTGTTATCTCATATCATGTACAGATAATGTGAGCGAAGTGCTGTACTTGTTGCTATGCCGTGGAGCGGGGAGTGATGAGTCAACGGGAGGCAGATATGCTGGGCGCGTCTGCCGGCCAACAGATGAGAAAAACACACTGTAATTGTGTGTATATATGTGTGTTAATAATTGGGCCCTCCTGAATTAAACTAGATCGATAAAACAGACATTGTTTTATTCGAACCAATACCTATTCTTTTGTAGTGTAACTCGACGTGGTCAACTCGCTACGTATATTTCATCTGGGGCCTTGGCTGTAACAAGCAGAAAAGACTTATCGAGATAACCAGGGCGCAAGGACGGAGATAATAACAAGGTCGAAGGAAACCCTGATAAATGATTAGCAATAAACAATGTGAGTGGGGGAGGAGAGAGAGAGTTGGCAGTGAAAAATAAGGGTGTGGTGGTATATGAACATTGACGAGGCGCATAGGCCGCGATGAATGGGGCAATAACTGTCAAGGAGGGTGATGGGGGAAGCCATAAATACTGCCCCGTATCCGACACTGCGCCAGTCGTAATTTGACGAGAATACGGCCTCTATGAATGAAATTCTATTGATATAATACAATTTGCGACTTGCCTACAGCTTGTTATGGAAGCGTTCTCTTTGCGTGCTGACTCAGCCTGTGTGCTACTGTAGACCTCAGTGTTTTACGACATGACCAACGGTAGCAAGGTGCAAGTAGAGTGCAAGGTCTCACGCAATCCTCTCTAGTGTAGCGCTGGCATTGTGTTAATTTTGTGAGAAGTAATATTGTTATCATCTTTATCGCTATTTTCCTTCAGAATTTAACTCAAGGATGCGAATTTATGGCTGACCACATAGCATCCATCAAATTTCATCCATATAGGTCCATCAAACAGCCCTGAGCTGCATTTAGGGCTGTCGCTAAAGAGGCAGATTCCATACCAATTGATTACCTAACCTTTCTTTAAATGAATTCAAAAAATTGAGGTCTATCGAGCATCTCCCTTGGTAAATTACTCCAATCTGTATTTCATCTGCCTATACATAAGCCGTCTGTTTTTCTCCTTCTCCTTCTTCTTATTCATACCGCTTTTCCCATACCTGTGGGGTCACGGGTGGGACACTTGCTTTCTTCTGTGCTGGTTGATAGTGTGGTGTGTCGTCTGAATATGAACAGGAGAGTGTTGGGGCAAACACAAATACCCACTCCCTGAGCCTGAAGAATTAATCAGTTGTGATTAAAATCCTCAGTCCGGCTGGGAATTGAAACCGAAACCCTCCAAACTTGAACGCTGACCATTCAGCCAAGGAGTCAGATCTTCCTATAGGCGATTATTTATCCTCTAGAATTACTACTTCATCCTCATATTATGATCGAAGGTGTGAAACTCACGTCCGTCTCTGTGGTGTAGTGGTTAGTGTGATTAGCTGTCACCCCCGAAGGCCCTGGTTCGATTCCCGGCTCGGCCACGAAATTTGAAAAATGGTATGAGGGCTGGAACGGGGTTCACTCAGCCTTCGGGAGGTCAATTGAGTAGAGGTGGGTTCAATTCCCAACTCGGCGAGCAGAGCAGCTGAGGCCGCCTGGGCGAGGTACTGGTCATCTTCCCCATTTGTACCGCGACCCAGAGTCTGAAGCTCCAGGACACTGCCCTTGACGCCGTAGAGGTGGGATCCCTCGCTGAGTCCGAGGGAAAAACCGACCCCTGGAGGGTAAACTGATAAAGAATAATAATAAGCAGAAGAAGAAGAAGAAGAAGAAGGGTGAAACTCTTATACAACTTCCGGTACCAGTCTGTACCTAGCTTCAAGTAGTACATGAATCCTCTGTTAGATCACGCTGGTAGACTTCACAGTCTTCACAGACAGCAATAATATAACCATGAAGTTTAGGATTATTTAATGAGCATTTCTTAGAACCCTAGCCAATGGTCGTAGTCGTGATGACACACTGGATCCCGTGAGATCTTCGAAGTTAAGCAACATTGGGCGTGGTCAAGAAGTGGATGGGTTGCTACGTGCTGTTGGAGGAGCGGAAAGGAACTGGCCATCCTACCGAACGTAAACTCGGGCTAAGGCACACCTCTGCGGGGGTTCGGACCTGTCAACGGACAGAATGCACCTCTCTTAGCCCCTGAGGTGTTTAGGTCCTCACCTCTGATGTTCTACGTAGGACATTCCAATTGCGGTACACTCAGCAGGTAATAAAGAGCGCACAGAAACGAAAAACTGGTCAGCGGTTGCAGAGTAAGCTTCGGCCTGTAAGTGGACTCGGTTCGTCCGTGGTCCGACAGCTCTAGACAGGTCTAGACACCGGAAGTATAGGCAGTGAAAAGTTAGAATGCAAACTAATTTGTCCTCTCACCCGCTCTTCTGTAGTATAACGAGAGTAACATAACTTCTAGGAATTCTAACAGGTCGGGCCCCTAGTTCTTGCTCGAAGTAACTTTCGTCCTTTCTTGCAAGTTAAGAAATTCATGTTCTCCTGTCAGGATTATTAACATGGACGAAGAACTGAAGACATGTCACACGCTGGTTCCAATCCCAGGCGGCAGACTTCTACGAGACAGGCGTACAAAGGCTGATGAGATGATTTAACAAGTTTGTTGATAAACTTAACGATAATATGTATCTGCTTTGATCCTGTATTGACTCGTCTCTATCTATTAAAGAAACTATTATAGTTTTATTTATAGTCCACCTTGTCAATACATCTCATAATGATAAACATTATTAATTTAACATGCATGTTTCGAAAATATCGACCATTCCCTTCTTCATCGGTGATGCCAGTTCAAGGAATAAAATACATAACACTATATTTTGTTTTTTCTAACATTTTAAGGAAGTATTGTATCCTAATTTCGCCATATCAATGAATAAATAAAGTAAAGAAATATTATGAAAATGATAATTACATAAAATTTAAAGTGGTCCTGAGAGTCGGGATACCAGTTGCTATGGAATGGGAGTGGGCATCTCGGACATATTCTGAGTCGTGGCCCTCCTTGTGCTCAGGCGGCCAGGACTACACAATTCACCGGTGGTCCATAACCCGTTAGAGGAGAGATCCTCACTTGGACTATGTGCAAGTAGGGCAGCATCCTGCTTCATGAATTTACCGAGCTCAGAACACTTTAAGCAAGCCTCGGACCTATGGGAGTAATGGAGTCCCACTCCCATTTGACAGGCGAGGGACTCCTTGGAAACAACTTGGCGAACGAAATGGAATTCGATGGGGAGCTATCAATATTAATGGGGCTTATGGAAGAAAGAAGGTAGAACTTGCTGAGTCAGCAAAGAGGATGCATCTGGATGTGCTAGGAGTAAGTGATATTCGGGTAAGGGGAGATAAGGAGGAAGAGATAGGAGATTATAAAGTGTACTTGACGGGTGTTAGAAAGGGAATTTTCGTCGCCATAAGACCTATCTGTGTCGGTGCGACGTAAAGCCCCTAGCAAAAAAAAAAAGAAAGGGAAGGGCAGAATCTGGGGTAGGACTCTTTATCAGGAATACCATTGCACGCAACATAGTTTCTGTTAGGCACGTAAGTGAGCGAATGATGTGGGTAGATTTGTCAGTGGGAGGAATTAGGACAAGAATTGTGTCCGTGTATTCACCATGTGAGGGTGCAGATGAGGATGAAGTTGACAAGTTTTATGAAGCATTGAGTGACATCGTGGTCAGGGTCAACAGCAAGGATAGAATAGTGGTAATGGGCGATTTCAATGCGAGAGTTGGGAATAGAACCGAAGGATACGAAAGGGTGATTGGTAAATGTGGGGAAGATATGGAAGCTAATGGGAATGGGAAGCGTTTGCTGGACTTCTGTGCTAGTATGGGTTTAGCTGTTACAAATACATTCTTCAAGCATAAGGCTATTCACCGCTACACATGGGAGGCTAGGGGTACCAGATCCATAATAGACTATATCTTAACAGACTTTGAATTCAGGAAATCTTTTAGGAATGTACGAGTTTTTCGGGGATTTTTCGATGATACAGACCATTATCTGATCTGTAGTGAACTAAGTATCTCTAGGCCTAGGGTAGAGAAAGTGAAATCTGTCTGCAAACGAATAAGGGTAGAAAATCTCCAGGATGAGGAAATTAGACAGAAGTACATGGATATGATTAGTGAGAAGTTTCGAACAGTAGACAGTAAGCAGGTTCAGGATATAGAAAGTGAATGGGTTGCATACAGGGATGCTGTAGTAGAAACAGCAAGGGAATGCCTAGGAACAACTGTGTGTAAAGATGGGAAAAGGCGAACATCTTGGTGGAATGATGAAGTGAGAGCAGCCTGTAAACGTAAAAAGAAGGCTTATCAGAAATGGCTCCAAACAAGGGCCGAGGCAGACAGGGATTTGTACGTAGATGAAAGAAACAGAGCGAAACAAATAGTTGTTGAATCCAAAAAGAAGTCATGGGAAGATTTTGGTAATAACCTGGAAAGGCTAGGTCAAGCAGCAGGGAAACCTTTCTGGACAGTAATAAAGAATCTTAGGAAGGGAGGGAAAAAGGAAATGAACAGTGTTTTGAGTAATTCAGGTGAACTCATAACAGATCCCAGGGAATCACTGGAGAGGTGGAGGGAATATTTTGAACATCTTCTCAATGTAAAAGGAATTCATCATGGTTGTGTTGCAAACAGTCAAGCTCATGGGGAGGAGGAAAATGATGTTGGTGAAATTATGCTTGAGGAAGTGGAAAGGATAGTAAATAAACTCCATTGTCATAAGGCAGCAGGAATAGATGAAATTAGACCTGAAATGGTGAAGTATAGTGGGAAGGCAGGGATGAAATGGCTTCATAGAGTAGTCAAATTAGCGTGGACTGTTGGTAAGGTACCTTCAGATTGGACAAAAGCAGTAATTGCACCTATCTATAAGCAAGGGAACAGGAAGGATTGCAACAACTATCGAGGTATCTCATTGATTAGTATACCAGGCAAAGTATTCACAGGCATCTTGGAAGGGAGGGTGCGATCAGTCGTTGAGAGGAAGTTGGATGAAAACCAGTGTGGTTTCAGACCACAGAGAGGCTGTCAGGATCAGATTTTCAGTATGCGCCAGGTAATTGAAAAATGCTACGAGAGGAATAGGCAGTTGTATTTATGTTTCGTAGATCTAGAGAAAGCATATGACAGGGTACCGAGGGAAAAGATGTTCGCTATACTGGGGGACTATGGAATTAAAGGTAGATTATTAAAATCAATCAAAGGCATTTATGTTGACAATTGGGCTTCAGTGAGAATTGATGGTAGAACGAGTTCTTGGTTCAGGGTACTTACAGGAGTTAGACAAGGCTGTAATCTTTCACCTTTGCTGTTTGTAGTTTACATGGATCATATGCTGAAAGGTATAAAATGGCAGGGAGGGATTCAGTTAAGTGGAAATGTAGTAAGCAGCCTGGCCTATGCTGACGACTTGGTCTTAATGGCAGACTGTGCCGAAAGCCTGCAGTCTAATATCTTGGAACTTGAAAATAGGTGCAATGAGTATGGTATGAAAATTAGCCTCTCGAAGACTAAGTTGATGTCAGTAGGTAAGAAATCCAACAGAACTGAATGTCAGATTGGTGATACAAAGCTAGAACAGGTCGATAATTTCAAGTATTTAGGTTGTGTGTTTTCCCAGGATGGTAATATAGTAAGTGAGATTGAATCAAGGTGTAGTAAAGCTAATGCAGTGAGCTCGCAGTTACGATCAGCAGTATTCTGTAAGAAGGAAGTCAGCTCCCAGACAAAACTATCTTTACATCGGTCTGTTTTCAGACCAACTTTGCTTTATGGGAGCGAAAGCTGGGTGGACTCAGGATATCTTATTCATAAGTTGGAAGTAACAGACATGAAAGTAGCAAGAATGATTGCTGGTACAAACAGGTGGGAACAATGGCAGGAGGGAACTCGGAATGAGGAGATAAAGGCTAATTTAGGAATGAACTCGATGGATGAAGCGGTACGCATAAACCGGCTTCGGTGGTGGGGTCATGTGAGGCGAATGGAGGAGGATAGGTTACCTAGGAGAATAATGGACTCTGTTATGGAGGGTAAGAGAAGTAGAGGGAGACCAAGACGACGATGGTTAGACTCTGTTTCTAACGATTTCAAGATAAGAGGTATAGAACTAAATGAGGCCACAACACTAGTTGCAAATCGAGGATTGTGGCGACGTTTAGTAAATTCTCAGAGGCTTGCAGACTGAACGCTGAAAGGCATAACAGTCTATAATGATAATGTATGTATGTATGTATGAATGAGAATACCTAAATAAATTTTATAAGATCATCAAGTTATTCTTCTTTTTTTCTTCTTTTTCTTCCTTAAATGATCAAACGCTAGTTTCTGCAATGGGTTTTCTTCTGTGCTTCTTTCATTTAAACTTGATTCTAGGTCATTTTTTGTGCAGGATAAACTTTTAAACTTTCCAAAATATTCATGTATTTTCTCTTTTTGTTTGAATGTATTAACTCCATGTCATTAGAAATGTTTGTAAATGTATGGTTCATTTCAACCACATGTTCTCTGATTGCCGAATATCTTTTATGTTTGACAAGTCTCTCAATTCTGGTGGTGATTATGACGAAAAAAGCTCCATCATTGCTGTATCGGGTGTCAATAAAGGTTTTCATATAACAATGTTGTCCCTTTTTTAAATACGGAAACTTAATTTCTGGGTTGCCCCCTTATGGCCACCTTATGCTCAGGACACAAAGCAGACGACGCCATCCATGAAAGAACATATAATTCATAACTCAGTGCACAGATGATGTTACTCGCCCACATGACGCAGTATAGCCATCTGGTAAGTATCTAAGTAACTGCCTTACTTCTTCTTCTTCTTCTTCTTCTTCTTCTTCTTCTTCTTCTTCTTCTTCTTCTTCTTCTTCTTCTTCTTCTTCTTCTTCTGTTTACCCTCCAGGGTCGGTTTCTCCTTCGGACTCAGGGAGGGATCCCACCTCTACCGCCTCAAGGGCAGTGTCCTGCAGCTTCAGACTCTGGGTCTGGGGATACAGCTGGGAGGATGACCATTACCTCTCCCAGGTGGCCTCACCTACTATGCTGAACATGGGCCTTGCGGGGGGATGAGAAGATGGGAAGGGATAGACAAGGAAGAGGGAAGGAAGCGGCCGTGGCCGTAAGCTAGGTACCATCACGGCATTTGCCTGGAGGAGAAGTGGGAAACCACGAAAAACCACTTCCAGGATGGCTGAGGTGGGAATCAAACCCACCTCTACTCAGTTGACCTTCCGAGGCTGAGTGGATCCCACTCCAGCTCTCGTGCCAGTTTTAAAATTTCGTGGCAGGGCCGGGATTCGAAACCGGGTCCCCGGGGATGGAAGCTTATCACACTAACCACTACACCACAGAGGTGGACTAAATGCTTTACAAGCGGGGAGAAAGTTTGCCTTTTCTCTGAAATGGAAACCTTTGGTATGTAATCACAACAAAGTCCTATATTTTATAGGGTGCAATGACAACTTCTGATGAATGAATTTTCTCGCAGTGAGTCAACTACCTCATTTAGTTGTGTAAGTACTTCAGAACTGTGGAGAGTAAATTACATTTCTTCCTAGACCAGATTATTACGAACACTCAATGAAGACAGTCGCCTTTGAAAGATAATATCACCCATTCTCTTTAATCTATCGTTTGGAATTCAACGCGACCTGAAAAACGATCAACTGAAAGCAAGAAGCAGTAGAGATAACGCAAGGAAATCTCGAAAATACTGTGACCTGAATGAGAAAAGGATTGCAAGAAATTAATCTTGAACTCAGTGTGGGGTAGACCGAACTGGAAGATATTGCAGCCTTCATCCAGCTTGTATGAGGTATTTGACGAAGTCACTTCGTGGGTGAGAAATGGAGGGATAATAGTCTTATTATACGTCAGCTTTAGCTCGCAGCTTCGGGCGCGTGGAAATTTATTATGTGGCTATTATACAGGGAGTATCGAAATTTGTATTGCACACTTCGTGCAAATACTTAACTAGCATTTGCTTAGAGGGCTTGTAGTGGGGACCGAGAAGACAACTTTTTGGAAACCAGTTTCTCCACCATCAGCAAACCACAACTGCACTCTTAAATGAGCGGAGTGGAGTGTGTCACTGTTGTTGCACTGTTTCTGCGTCCTCCTACAATCAGTTCGACTTGGCGACGACCACCCACTTCGATAACAAACTTTGTAGAGTTGTCGGTCTCTATACACATAATATTAAAAGGAGTGTTCGACAGATATGCCTGAAGGTAGGAGCATCGCACGTGCCATTGCACGGTGTTGCCACATTCCTGCATTCCTTTCTCCTTCTCGTCACTTCTGGCTCACTTGTTCGCTCGTTCAGACCGCTGTGTTTTGTTGTAACTCAGATGTGAGAGGTTTAGCAACTCCAAACAACACGAGCCGACCAGCAGGCTTATTCTCCGTGGCAACTGCAGTGGGTCCACCCTTGTTTCTATGGCAACCATACCCCATAGTCCCTTCTACACACCCAGGAAGGCAGTAAACGGACCTCCCTCTAAGAACTGTCAGAACTTACCTTTCACTATTACGACTATACTGTAGGTGTGTACTTACCCATCCTACTCCTCCATACCTCTGCAACGTAAGTCATCTGCCTAGCCAGGCGGCAATGGCCTGTGTCTGTGGAACTACTGTCGTGTACGTCAATGTTATCTGACAGGAACGCATTCGACATTGTCCCCGCATCGCTCATCAGCCCTCTCTAACCCAGGCACTCCCAAGTCCAAGTGCACAGCCAGAGGCTCACAACTGCACCTACGTATCTTGTTCCGATACGCTCGCTCACAAACACCTGGCAGTCGAACATCCAACACTGCCATAACCAGCCAAACTAGAGTAGATCTTCCTCTGACTGTGCCGAGGTCTCATACATCCGATATTAAAAATATAACAACCGTAAAGGTAAAATTGGTTAATCGGTTTTTATTTACTTCAATTTATCAATTACTGATGAAACAATTGGCTACTACGATGACATTCGTCTCGTTGTTCTTACCACCGGCCAATTGTAAATGTACTGAATTCACTGTATAATGTTTCTTCAATTTCTCCCTAACTCCGACTTGCGCCGAGCGACGTTGTTAGGAAAACCCAGTCAGACAGTCCATATGCGCCACTCCCATCCTTTTGACATGCATATGTATTATGGTTTACAGGTCATCCGAAAATTTGTGTAGCGTAACGAGACAAAATGTATGACAGAATTGTAACCATAGCAGCCATAGTAGGCAGTGATGTAAGGTATGGATGGAAGGTCACACAATGTTGCCTAGCAACCGTGCAGGCAGTGATGTAAGGTATGGATGGAAGGTCACACAATGTTGCCTAGCAACCGTGCAGGCAGTGATGTAAGGTATGGATGGAAGGTCACACAATGTTGCCTAGCAACCGTGCAGGCAGTGGTGTAAGGTATGGATGGAAGGTCACACAATGTTGCCTAGCAACCTTGCAGGCTATGTCTTATGGCAGGTTGTCATCCGAAATTAGCAGCGGCTGATGGATGGCCATGACCAGGAGACATATTTATGATCACTTAATTTTCGCAAAGGGAAACGTTTTTAAATCAAATACGCGATATATCATCATACTATAGAGAAATGATTTCATTCGTGATAGTTTCATAGGTCCTGAGTTCGTTTACCCCTTTCGATACACTGAATCGTAGCTTTGGCGACTCCAAATTCCATTCAGAAGTCTGTACAAAACGATTCTTTAGATGCAAATATATCAATCGTATTCAATTCGAGTTTCATAAATTAAAATATACTAGCTGACCACCCCAGCTTACATATTAAATATCTCCCGTATATACTACGCTACGTAACTCTCTAGCCGTGGCAAACCAAATACATTTTATTTGAAAGTAACACGTGACAGGGCCATGAGAAAAAACATTCAACGCTCAGGTCTAGACCTGTAACGCTTGGAGTCTCGCCGTGTGCTTTATTAAAGGTCATACTAAAACATACTTTATTGGAAACTGGAGTTTTTTAAAGTAAAATGGTAGGTCGGTAGTTATCATTGGGATTCGAGGGATCAAAGCAGTTTCACCGGCTCCACACCCAGCGAGGATCGTGCACGCAATTTTATTTTAACGATTTGATTAGCAACTGTGTGCCATTGCATAATTTTGGTGTGTTTAGGTTGTGGAGCAATCATACTGTATATGGGAACCTACCTTCAAAAGCAGTTTGTGGAGAGTAGTTCCAGGAGAAGTCAATGGTACTTAACAATTCAGTAGGATAATGCACCGCCTCTTCTATTTCCAGAACAGTATCAACTGAACAGTTAGAATGTCCAGCAATGAATTACGATTCTACCATAGATTGCAAAATTATTAGAATTACATGTTCCAGTCACATTATATTTTTGTGCATGCTTGGTGCGATCTCTGAGCATATGCCGTTCAATGTCAACAAACGTTTCTCTATCTTGAGATATTCGTTTCGTTCCAGGGAAGTTTCCCTATCTCTCCGCAAAGACTGGTTTACTCTTTCAGTCACTAAACGGTCTGCTCGTCTTACGCGTAGTCTTTTAGTATTTGCCGTGTTGTACCCTATATTAGCACGTCGTCGAGTCATGATAAAATGACAAAGGAAACAAAACGAACGACTTTATCGAAATCTACATTATATTACATTATAACTACAAGATAGATCCTCCGTAGCTCAGATGGCAGTGCGTCGGCCTCTCACCGCTGGATACCGTGGTTCAAATCCCGGTCGCTCCATGTGAGATTTGTGCTGGACAAAGCGAAGGCGGGACAGGTTTTTCTCCGGGTACTCCGGTTTTCCCTGTCATCTTTCATTCCAGCAACACTCTCCATTCTCATTTCATAGCATCTATCAGTCATTAATAAATCACTTTGGGAGTGGCGACCCCATCGTACTAATAGCCTATATCTGCTTCATACATTCCATCCCTGACCCGGTCAAAGACTGGAAAACAGGTTGTAGGTTTTTTCATCACTACAAGATACAAAACTCATATGATGCAATCTCGTCTTATACGGATCACCTGTGGTCAATATAGACAGCGCCAGTTTAAGTATCCTAGGCAACGCCATAAGGTGCACATCATCTTCGTGTTTTCCATGGTAGTGATGGCAAAACAAACTGGGTGACCGTATTGATTTATTAATAAATAAATTTCCGTTAACTTTTCAAGAAATGCAAGAATTTTCCTGTAATGTTGAGACGATTTGGAACATTTTGGTGCAAAACTGCACGTTTTAAATCCCTCAAGTTTAGGACCTTCAGTTTTGTGAAACAAACAAGATAGCGTTTGATATATATACAGCCGAACCTCGATGACTCGAGTTTTCAATATCTCGAAGTAACTTAAATTTTATCGGCCGTTTCTCCTATTCTTCAAGTGTATTTATTTCTCTATTACTCGAAATTCTGCTACACGACTTTCTCGATTTCTCGAAGCAAACATTTCGTCCTTTCAAGCAAAAAAAAAAAAAAAAAAAAAAAAAAAAAAAAAAAAAAAAAAAAAAAAAAAAACTCTGTAATTCGAATTGTGTGCAATATTAACTGTGCAACACAGCATTTGTTGTTTGTGAGGAACAGTTAACAAGTAAGGAAATGTTTACAGTGATGCTAGGAGCTAATATGACGGGAACCGAAAAACTAAAACTTTTAAGCACTCACTAAAGTATTCACTATTAGCCCGCAGATACATATGATTCGATTTTATAGACTACTGTACATGCTCAAAAACGATATTCTCTATATATTGAAATTTCTGTAACACAAAATAAAATTTAGCTCCCGAGGTGATTCGAGATATCGAGGTTCCACTGTGGATGACTGTGATCGTTTGATTTTTCGTTTACAGTGTGCACACTTGGAGAGCGAAGATGACGTCTCCCCGGGAAAAGCACTACAGAAAGCTTACCAGCTTTGTAAAAATGTGTGAAGGTGAATTTTCTTAATGGACGAATAGAAATGAAAAGTTTAGATGACCTATGTTTTTAAGTTGTTGAATTGGTGAGTGCACCCGTTGAAGGCAGGGACGGACCAGATGAAACAGTGCCAGTTATGACCCACACCAGGAGTTTGGCAGTCCTAGACGTGTCTTTGCTTCACTTCGAGCAACAAGGGGAAACTATGCCGCCTAGCACTAAGATTCATAGAAGATAAACCGACATTGCTGTTAAAAACGAGGCTCTAATTTAAAACAAAAAAACATGCACAATTTCCTTAAAATTTAAAATTGTGTTTCTTTTAAACTTGGCAATGTTAGCCCATGCCTCCATGGCTCAGGCGGCAGCGCGCCGGCCTCTCACGGCTGGTTTCCGTAGTTCAAACCTCGGTCACTCCATATGAGACTTGTGTTGGACAAAGCGCAGGCGAAAGATGATTTTCTCCGGGTATTCCGGTTTTCCATGCCATCTTTCATTCCAGGAACACTCTCCAATATCAACTCATTTAATCTGTCAGTCATTAATCATTGCCCCACAGGGGTGCTAAAGGCTTCGGCAGACGGCACAGTTCCTATCCTCGCCGCCAGATAGGAGTTTCATTCATTCCATTCCTGACCCAGTCGAATGATTTTGGATTGTTAGCCCATATCTATGTTGTCCGATTCATTGGCTGATTGGTTAGCGTTAATAACCTTCGGTTCAGAAGGTCCCCAGTTCGGTTTTCGGTCGGGTCGGAGGTATTAATCGCGTCTGATTAGTTCTTCTGATCCGAAGACGGGCGTTTGTTTTTGTCCCAACACTTTCCTCTTCATATTCAGACAACACACTGCACTACCAACCACCACATAAACACAATATAGTGATTACACCTCTCCATATAAATATGGCGTCATGAAGGACATCTGGCCGTAAAACAGGGTCAAATCCATATGTGCGAAACAGGCCGCACCCGCGGGAAGTAGCAGAATAAGAATAAGCCCATATCTATATTGCAAAAGTATGTAGTGCAATGTTTAAGTTCTTCTGTACAAATTAAAGGTTTTTTTCACGTAATACCCTTTAATTAGTTCTTGATTCCTTGTTATCGGAGTTTTCTTGAAACCTAAGTAGCATCTAAATTGTAGTTGGAATTCATTTTTTAATAGAGTTAACAAACCATTTTGCTATATCACTTCCTCATTTATATTATGGATATAATCGAGGCATACAATATTAAAGAGAATGAGCCTCCGTGGCTCAGGCGGGAGCGTGCCGGTCTCTCACCGCTGGGTTCCGTGGTTCGAATCCCAGTCACTCAATGTGAAATTTGCGCTGGACAAAGTGGAAGCGGTACAGGTTTTCCTTCAGCTACTCCGGTTTTCCCTGTCATAATTCATTCCAGAAACACTCTCCAATATCATTTCATTTCATCTGTCATTCATTAATCATTGCCCCAGTGGAGTGCGACAGACTTCGGCAGCCGGCACAATTTCTATCCTCGCCGCTAGATGGGGACTTCATTCATTCCATTCCTGGAATGACTGGAAACAGGCTGTGGATTTTTATTCACAATCATAAAGAGAAATTCCATAGACAGAGTGTGCAAGCAAGTTTATAATCTGTATGTAATGCGTGAATGGCCGCAAAATGGAAAGAACCCCTATTTACACACGGACATTGAAGAGGACTTCAATAATAGCACTAAAGAGACCAACAGCGCTTGAAACTCCATTACGTGAACCTCACTTTGTGGTAGAGACGAAATAACCATCCGAAAAACAGGACATGGACGACAGAGAATAATTGCAGTCTTCAATGGATGGAAATCCAATTTTCTCTTTCTTCGTTGGCGGTCACTGGGGACTGGGAGAGGTTGTATTTGCCGTCCCTAGTTCAGTCGATTAACTTGAAAGAGCGGTGCTGTCCGTTCGGAATTCTGGATCACTAAGGCTCTCTAAACTCTTCGATCGAGATTAAAAACTACACCGCAAGACGCCTCGACGAGTTTTGCCATACAGGATATCTGACTATTAGGAAAACATAATAACAGCAATAATAATAATAATAATAATAATAATAATAATAATAATAATAATAATACGGTAATTCGAAGTTCTGTTAGGGACACACTTTTCTTATTGCTTCTCACCCCGAACAGCTTGTTGCATTCGGGGAGAAGTGTCAGAGGGCTAGAATTAATTCGAGCTGCATTGGAAGCCATCCTCCTGCTCTATAATGTTTTGTATATTTTTAATGGGAGCTGATAATGCACACATAAATGCAGTTAGGATGTTAGAAGATGAGTTAAAAATTTCATGATCTCGCCGTAACTTTCCTCCACCATCAGAAATGATGAAGTCATCTGTGATCAAATTCTGAGGAGGACTGCGTAACCGCGAGTTTGTAACTTGGAAATCTATGTCTTGAAGAGGGAAGGGGGTAGCAATGTACAGCGCGGTGCATGAGGCTAACAAGTGGATATCTGACAAGAGTGCACTGTCTAATTCGGATTGGGTGACGTGTTTGAAGGTGAATCCAAGTGTTGCAGCCATATCCGGTGAGTCGTTAGACTGTACCCGGTGAAGACATGGCTACGCGCAGGCTTAAGCCTGGTTCACATCTATAGAGCATCCAGAGTTAAGAAAAGACTACAGGCCTTATGGGCCTGCTGCCTTCCACTGTTGCCATACTCGCTCACTCAGCGCGGCTCGGACACTGCTTGCGAAATACAGTCATGACATAAAATTATACAACGCTTGGTACAGCTGTTGCAAGACTAATAATAATATAAATGCCAGATTATCTCCAGTCATTAATGAAATTTCGTTTTGCCATAACGTTTCTAAGGATAATAGCCCACTGACTGTATCATTCGAAATAGAGGAAGAGTTTGAACATGCAGGGATGCGAACTAAATAATAATAATAATAATAATAATAATAATAATAATAATAATAATAATAATAATAATAATATGCATATCCAGAAACCGAAATGATTGTCTTGTTTCTTATATCTGAGAAAGTTTCATGATCGTTGTTGCTTTAAGGGAGCGCAGTGCTGAGTCTATTAGCCCCCAGAAACATTTCATTATTAAGGCATATACTATGTGGTTACAACACAGGAAGCTGACGGCGAGATATCTCTGTCTCGGTGATGTATCCTTCAGCTCATTTCAGATAAATTTACTCGTAAGTGACAACAGATGCAAGGGCTTCATGTTTATCACAAAATACGATAACTGAAATATTCTTCCGCAACATAAAATACGGAATGCTGAATGACCTATTCGTATGATTTCTTAAAATCAGGTAGTTCGGAGTTGCTGTTTTTCGGAAGTGAGGATTGTGTTCAGAGTTGGCGGTTCATCTCTAAAATAGAATTCGTGAACAGTGCGCCGTATTCCACTTCTGACAAAATCATGGTATTTTTATTATTATTACAACTTCCCCCATGCGGAGGCTGCCACAAGGACAAAGTATGTCGACTGCACAGTATTTTGTCTTCTAATGAGTCTGGAATTACTGCGAATTAACTGTTTCCTTTGCCGCTTCTTGCTGGGACTCTGGAGTGCCCTTCGCTGGCTTCCTTCCTTATTTTGAAGACGGAAGTCTTCGAAATTCCTAAAAACTTTGCGGCTTTATCTACTATCCAGTTTACACTTCGTCCTGGATGCTTTGTTTTCAAATATGAAAATGAATTAAGCACCATTTGCCGTTCCTTTCTCCTGACAACTTCACTACTTATCCTTTTCACATGTTCAGCTATAATTTAAATGTATTACTCGCTGACTGATTATATAAAAAATGCTAAACAGACAAAAACTATACACGATACACACAACCAAAAGCAATGCAATACACGAAAAATGAAACACAATATACTGTATTTATAACAAAAAACTATGCGCCCCAGGAAGACGATCACTTCACTCTGCCGAATATCTCCCAATCATTGTAATGAGTGACACACACAAAAAGGGAAACATGCCGCACTGACCTCACCAATGATGATTCGCAGTGGTTAAGCTGAGTTACTACACGTGTTGACTACTGTACACACTTCCGCACTACACGCTGAAATGTGGCGCGCAATGCGACAAGCATGGCCGGCTGTTCCGTGTACTGAACCGCATATACGATATTTAAAAGGATAAACTCAAAGATATCAAAATGATTTTACGTCTTATTTAGTATTGTATGGCACAACCAATCCTTGTTTCATAAGAAAAAGTATACATTTTGATAGGAATTCATTATAATGTTTATATACATGTAGAACTAAAGTGGGTAACACCAACAGAAGTAAAAGCCCATAAGGCCTGTAGTCTTTTCTTAACGCTGGATGCTCTATAGGAAAAGTGTGGCCCCGTGGAACGCTCGTTCCGAATTCACGTCACCACACTGTAAAGTAAAAGATAATTGACGCCCTGAGGAAGAAGGTCTGGACTGTAGATGAGGAAATTTCCGGTCTGGCTTTGAATGGATCAACTCGGAGAATTTACATGATAGATAGGTTGGTTGCCTGAATTTATCTAGGCATTATTAAGGCCAAATGGCCTTTTCTTCAATCTAACCAGTTTATCGCACTGTTTTCATGAAGTTATTCACGACATACTACTACAGTCAAAAAGTTTATGGACTGGCGCCTACAGGGTACGCAACACGGCGTACACTCGTGTACTAAAGTCAATAACTTCTTGGATTGGCGCTTACCGTATAGGCAATACTCTTTTAACCTGCCATTTCATGTCTTCCTTCCGTCGTGTTGATTCGGCCGATTTCGATTTGATCATCTCAAACGTTTAGGTAGCGTATTTACGTAACTTTTGGCAGAACGTGAAATTTGCCCTTTGCTGAAACTACGACATTCTCAAGTTCCGCCACTGACATTCAACTACCCTTCATAACAGAGACCGTAGTTCTTCTACTTATACTGTATGCCCGCAACTGCCTCTTACAGGGACTAGCGAAGAACTCTCACGGCAACATTCTGTGGTGCCAACTCTCCCCTGAAGTGCACCACAGTGACGCCAGACGGGCAATCTAAGAACTTATTTGTTAACTGAACGTTTAAAAGGAATATGCATACAGTGCATAAAAATAAACAAGACACGAATCTTGAATTTTATCTACTAAATATTTTTAAATATTGCGCATATTGTAAAACAATGTCCGACTCGTTGGCTGAACGGTCAGCGTACTGGCCTTCGCTTCAGAGGGTCCCGGGTTCGATTCCCGGCCGGGTCGGGGATTTTAACCTTAATTGGTTGATTCCAATGGCACGGGGGCTGGGTGTATGTGTCGTCTTCATCATCATTTCATCCTCATTACGACACGCAGGTCACTTACGGGTGTCAAATAGAAAGACCTGCACCTGGCGAGCCGAACCCGTCCTGGGATATCCCGGCACTCAAAGCCATACGACATCATCATCAGTGTAAAACAATAATTAATAAATAAATTACCTTATTTTTAATTAACCAAACTAAAAGTATAGCAGAAACAAATTTATTTTACCATAATTTTTTTGCTAGTGGCTTTACGTCGCACCGACACAGATAGCTCTTATGGCGACGATGGGACAGGAAAGGCCTAGGAGTTGGAAGGAAGCGGCCGTGGCCTTAATTAAGGTACAGCCCCAGCATTAGCCTGGTGTGAAAATGGTTGATGATGATGATGATGCTTGTTGTTTAAAGGGGCCTAACATCGAGGTCATCGGCCCCTAATGGTACGAAATGAATTAACAAAAAATTCAAATTCATCCACTGACCAAAATAAAATAAAAATGCCATGAAGAATGAATGGATGGACATGAACCCTACAAAAAAAAAAAAAAAAAAAAAAAAAACAGTGGATCAGACTCAAAAAGAAGGTAGTTAATTAGAGTATTACTGACCACGGGACAATTTATAACGCACAATGATGCTTGGTGTCTGAAGGGGTGCTAAATTCACGTCTAAGGCCCCACAGAATGGGCCATGTCGCGAGTAAAGTAGAACCATAGTATTTGTCATTTTCAGGTACTGATCAAAAGTAGCGAAGACTAGCGGTGGTCCACACAAGATGGTACTACTCACAAGTATTGCAATTCGTACAGGGAACGCAGACCTATGGTGTTGCTCACACAATGGCGCCACTCATAGCCAACGCAAACCGGTAAGGTTCCTCACCTAGGTGTACTAGTCACGGGCGCCGGTATTCCCGTGGTGTTCCTCGCATAGTGGGTACCAATCATAGGCAACACTGACCCACGGTGCCGCTCATATAGCGGTACAACTCACAGGCTACGCCCAGACCCGCGGTGTTGCCCACATGGGTACAACGCACGGGTACTGGAATCCACCAGGCCAGGCTTTTTACTGCAACTAATCACAAACCTATTTCGTACCAATTTAGTGGTACTACTCGCAAGTACATGCAACCCATGGTGTTCCCCGCATGATGGTACGAATCAAGAGTAGTTTCATGGTTCTAATTGAATCATCCCTTGGTCGCCCCTTGTAGTAGCCTCTTACGACAGGCAGGGGATACCGCGGGTGTATTCTGCATGTGCGTCCCCCACCCGCAGGGGGTGATGTGAAGATGGGAAACCACGGAAAACCATATTCAGAGCTGCCGATCGTGGGGCTCGAACCCACGATCTCCCGGATGCTTACCATGATTAAATGTGAATTTAACAATTATAAAAATATGTAAACACTATTTACAAGATATGAATATAGTGTTTTAACTGCTAAACATTCCGACTCCATGGCTAAATGGTTAGTCTACTAGCCTTTGTTTCAAAGGATGCCGGGTTCGATTCCCGTTCAGGTCGGGAATTTTAATTACATTAGTTAATTCTTATATCTCGGAGGCTGGGTGTTTGTGACGTCTTCAGCATTACAATTCTTCATATATAGGGCCTCATCCTCACAGACGCGCAGGTCGCCTACAGTGCTTCAACTAAAAAGACCTGCACCAGACCTCTGCGGAAGCTACACGACATTAAAAATCTGCTAAACTTATTTGAAAAAGTTATGTAGTATAAACTATTAATTATAGTAATTAATAGGGAAAGTGAAATATGTAATTAAGTCATTGCGTCACACTGTTTATAACTAAATAAGCTAAAAGTATAACAAAAATAAACTTATTTGAATAATGATTACCGTATATCTTCGTTTCGCCTCGAGATACCGCTATATGACAATGTTGAGGGGAGAAATACTGTCCTGCAATACATGTACCACTTAGCACTTCTACTTATTTTGTGTTAAACAATTGGCTTTACGTTGCACCGACACAGATAGTCTTACGGTGACGATGGGATAGAAAAGGGCTAGGAGTGGGAAGGAAACAGCCGTGCTCTTCATTAAAGTACAGCAGCGGCATTTGCCTGGTGCGAAAACCATACAAAACCATCTTCAGGGCTGCCGAGACTGGGGTTCGAATTCACTGTATCCCAAATTCAAAGTGACAAGCTACGCGAGAACATGAATTTGTTGGTATATTAGAAGGAAACCATAACTTAATTTCATCGATCACAAATGTTGAAAAGGCCAAAGGCAGGCATTTGTACAAGAGGAGGCACATCCTTCCCCTAGTGCACTGTCACTGCATTGTCCTTTGTATGGCCCTGATTTTCTTTGGAATTTTGCTCCATTCACGAGATGTGAAAGCTGTGAAGGAGTTGGTGAACTTACCTAGGGTTAATATAAAGGAAGATCATCATTGGGGGTAATTCTATAAACGGTATTGTAAATAAAGGGTACATATCTTCGAACACGGTTATGAGGATATTTAGGGGTTGTAGTAAGGACGTGAAGGAGAGGGCAAGATTCTCCACAACATTATTGGCCCAAGCTACAAAAACGGTGTGTACATAAGAAAATCCAGACATTAAATCTACTCTAAGATAACGAAGATTACGGACACAATGCGCAAACGCAGGGCTCGCATCCACGGTCACCTACGACGGATGGACGACTTTCGATGGACAAAATGCATTTTTAACAATTATGACTCAAAACCAAAAGGCAACAATTCCCTGGTACGTTAGTGTCAAGGAAGACCTCGAAGAAATGGGCGGCGACGAGATGTCGCGCACAAACGAGTACTTTTCAGAACAAGCATTGTGATTTTTAGGACTTTTCGGGGGAATTATAATTTCGTGTGCCTATTTCTATCCTTTTTAAGGCACACCCTCCGATAAGGGTGGGTGTCATCTGCCATGTGTTATTTTGGACAGCCAAGGCACCCATCCCCCGGGCCAATGGGTTTAACCAATGAAGGTTAAAATCCCCGTCCCGGCCGAGAATCGAACCTGGTATCCTCTGAACCGAAGGCCAGTACGCTGATCATTCAGCCAATTAGTCGGACACTTTTCGGGATGTGAAGTGGACAACTGATGCGAAGTGGTGTGATGAACGCTGTGCTCGATACAGTAAGCTAATGAAAACCTACAGTATCAATCGAAAACACAGTAAACGCCAGAATGTATAATGAAATTTATCGTGGTCCCTAGTTGGCCGATTAGCGAACAATAAATATACAAGAAGAAGAAGGAGAAGAAGAAGAAAGCCTTTTTTTTTGTGCTAGTTGCTTTACGTCGCATCGACACAGATAGGTCTTATGGCGACAATGGGACAAAGAAGGGCTGGGAGTGGGAAGGAAGCGGCCGTGGCCTTAATTGAGGTACAACCCCAGCATTTGCCTAGTGTGAAAAAAGGGAAACCACGGAAAACCATCTTCAGGGCTGCCGACAGTGGGTTTCGAACCTACTATCTCCCGATTACTGGATACCGGCCGCAATTAAGCGACTGCAGCTATCGGGCTCGGTAGAAAGCAGTATAGAATAGATGTACGTACTACGCGCTCGACGCGTTACCATTTGTTTAAGCGTTCTCTGGTTACAAACACAAACATATGTATGGTGTGTAATATATATGGACAAGTGACTCCATTGGTTTACCTCACTTTTTCTTCTCGCCGAAGATCTCACAGTTGAAGATATCGTCGTTCCCGGGACGAAACCTCCTATGTGAAAAATTTTAGCTTAGAACTTTGGCCGGTAAGGTTCTGTCATCTAAGGTGCAATACTGTGTGCATGTTGTCAAGGCATTCTCGCTCTTCATAATGTATGTTCTGCGAGTCAGTATATCTCCAAAAATATTATCACATAGGAGGTTTTGTCCCGGCAACGACGATATGCTGCTCTCACTGCGATGGTAAATCTTTGTTCGTTTTTCAAAACATATAATTTTAGGATCCCTGTTCGTAAGACATTTATTTCATGTTTTGAAGCGTACTACCTTCTCTTAAAATAATGGAACTCTATTTTTTCAGAGCACATGGTATAGCACTTTTATAACCTACATGAATATTGCCGTGTATTTAAAAGGCGTGGAGCGATCATCTTGTCTTTTTCTATGCTCTATAAATAAAATATCTGGTTTATTACCGGTGGCAGTATTGGCTGGTGAAAAAGTAGAATTAACATTTTAATGTGCATGGAAAAACGAAACCCATACGATATTTCTGTAGTATCTGATACTGATCGAAAAAGTTTACTAATTATTTTGATACAATGAAAAGGGCTCTGCGGTTTATTGAGCTGGGGTTTCAGACATGCAAGTTGGAACTTCATTAATATTTTGGTTTAACAATGAAAACGAAAACGTACAACCTGTTTTCCAGCCAATGACCGGATCAGAGATGGAATGAATGAAGGCCACATCTAGTGGCGAGGATAGGAATTGTGCTGGCTGCCGAATCCTGTCGCACTCCTCTGGGGCAATGATTAATGACTGACTAATGAAATGTTATTGGAGAGTGTTGCTGGAATTAAAGATGACAGGGGAAACCGGAGTACCCGAAGAAAGACCTATCCCGCCTCCGCTCTGTACAGCACAAATCTCACATGGAGTGTCCGGGATTTGAACCACGGAACCCAGCGGTGAAGGGCCGACGCGCTGCCGCCTGAGCCACTGAGGATTTTGGTTTAACAATATCTCATCAAAATATAGATAGATAGAACAATATTAGAAGTAACAAAGTCCATAAAAGAAAAGAAGATAGCATATTTTGGCCACACTACGCGTAACGAGAAATACCACCTCCAACAACTCCTACTTCAAGGAAAAAAGGAAGAAGATGCCCTAGACGACGCATTTCCTAGTTGAGTATAGTGATGAGACATTAGTTTCATTTTACTTAATCGCATCATTTGATTCCGTTCACGTTACTGAATCGATACAGTGATCCGATTCACGCCACATTAGATTCGCCGTTCCCATTACATCCGACCAATGTGCACTGACAGACAACAGCTACAGCATTCAAAGCTCGCTTCTGCCATATGCTCTTCATTCTATGAACTGCTTTCCTATGCGTCATCCAACTTTAAGATTCAGGTTTCTCCTGCAGTCACCTCTTCACATCAAATTTTTTATGTTACATAGCCGCCTGTCCCCACCTCACCAGTGATTCCGCCATTAAATAAGCACGCAAAATAAAATTAAAAATACCTGTCGCCCGGGTGGCAGATTCTCTATCGATTATTCGGTTAGTCTTTTCTATTTCAAAGAACGTTGAAAATGTATTGTATTCACGGTTTCCTGATTCAACGTTTTCTTTTTAGTTAATATTGCGTCAGTTGGCTGACTTACCCACTGTCCACGTACAGCGGCAATCTCGTGAATCAGTAATTGAAGTCTTGTGCAATGGTGCGATGTACCAACTGGGAGAATACTGAGCGATTCCTCCCAATGTAAAACAGATGATTTTGGGTGGTCATATTCTTATGATAGGCTAGAAAGCTGAGTTGATTTAATTGTTGAATGTCAACTGTGTTATAATAATAAATTTTACTTTCATTAAGCTAACAAACACAGATATATTGCTGTTTGCTTTGCGTCGCGCCGACACAAATAGGTCTTATGGTGACGATGGGATAGGAAAGGCCTAGGAGTGGGAAGGATAGCGGCCGTGGCCTTCATTAAGGTACAGCCCCAGCATTTGCCTGGTGTGAAAATGGGAAACCACGGAAAACCATCTTCAGAGCTGTCGACAGTGGGGTTCGGACCCACTATCTCCCGGATGCAAGCTCACAGCCGCGCGCCCGGTAAACAAACAAGTATAATAACGTACTAGCTGTCCGGTTCCATGGCTAAATAGTTAGCGTGCTGGCCTTTGGTCACAGGGGTCTCGGGTTCGATTACCGGCAGGGTGGAGAATTTTAACCATCATTGGTTAATTTCGCTGGCACGGGGGCTGGGTGTTGTGTCGTCTTCATCATCATCATCTCATCCTCATCACGACGCGCAGGTCGCCTACGGGAGTCAAATCAAAAGACCTGCATCTGGTGAGCCGAACTCCCGGCACTAAAAGCCATACGCCATTTCATTTACCTACTAGCTACTTTGGAATTATGTTTTGACTATTTTCATAACACTGCAAATAATCCCAACTATTATTTTTAAATCTCTCTCTAAGGACAGTGGATGCAAGTGGGTATTATTTTCAAATGACCTGTGAGCGAGAGTCCGTTATAGCGTACGATTCTTTTAGTAAACCTTGGCTCTGCATGTCTCGCCCGCAGCGGATGTTTGGCTGTCCGCCAACGTCTAGTGTTCCGATAATGAATCGTGCGTGTGTAGTGTCTCACTGATTCATGAGTACTCCTCTCAGCGCTGTCCGGGCGGGAATCGAACCCGGGACACTCTGAATCGAAGGCCTCAACGCTGACCATGCAGGCAATGAGTAGAACATTCAATATAGATTATAAATATGTAAACGAGATTTCCACTTCAGGAGGTGTGCATGGCCCTGAGGTTTACTCAACTTGCAGACAAAATGAGTACGAGGTTAATTCCTGGGAGCAAAGGCAGCCGGACATAGAGCTAACCACTCTACTCCTCCAAGTACGAGGTTACGGATAGTGGAAGCCTTTACCTTCCACCCCTCCAAGGGCCTTCATGGGTCGTACGGAGAGGACTTTACTTTGCTTTCGAAATATGTAATCGATATTGACAAAATTCGTCCCACATTTCCCAGATATTCGATAAATTCTGCTCTCATGAATGAGTTTTTATCGCATGTCGAATTTAGCTGTGCTGACACACAATGTCTTGTGACAGTCTTCATCTCGTGTTGCCAGTTCAGTGGCGCTTGAAGTTCCGTGATCCTGGAGGAAGCTGCATGTTCTGCTATCGACCCTCAGCAACCGTCTGTGTTTGAATGTGACCGACCGAATTTGACAAGCGGCTGTCATCACACACACGGTGACATGTGACTGTTGCTCCAGAGGAGCGGAAGTCCTATTACTGCCGGAATAATATCTTCAGTCTGAAGAAGAGACAGTGATGGCTTAAGTAAATACCCTCCCCGACGAGACGACGTTCGAGGTACAAGGTGACAGAAAATGAGAGCACACCTCTACTACACCATTTCAATTTCAATTTAGAAATAATTGCAGTTCAATGCGGAAAGAAAAACTTCATTCATCTTCATGACAAGTAGAGTGAAATTCGGAAACGGCCATTTAAATTTCGGAATACCTTCAATCAGTTCAGGAAATGATCAATTTAATAAATGATAATTTCAAGTTCTGGAATTAAATTCACAATTTCATTAAATTCAGTTTGCTGATAATGCATTGGCGGCGATAAGGACCCCGAAGACCCTGCGGGGCAGGGGGCGGGGCATGGATTTTGAGGGGCCCATGACTGTTGTTTCATTCAGTAGCTGAAGAGTGACTTTACATATTGATATAGATACAGCCCAATACACAGTAAAATTTGTATTACAGAGGGTTATTCCAAACTTAGGCCGTCGTAGTGCAGAGCTTCTTTCGTGAATAGGAGTACGGTAGTTATTTCTGAAAGAATGTGGGTTTCCCAACCTGTTCCAGTAATAACCATCCCTTGCTACCACTCACAACAATCAACAAGGCTTTTGAAATAATTAGCCAGTCCTGAGAATCCATCAGTCAGTGAATATGCAATAACAAAGACATCCTACTCATGTAAACTTTAAATACTGAAGTTTCGAGCCTGTTTATAACTCTCGGCAGTCAGTGTAGCTAAGTAAATATTAGTAAATTATTTGGTCCTCGGAACGAGATTACTGTATATCTTAATATTGTGATGGTCAGCGTGTATTTGAATATGCATATCCTGTGTGTGGGTGTGTTCGTACCATATAAATGTATTGCTTTAATTCATTCGAATTTGGAAACTAAATTCTGTGACATTATTATTATTATTATTATTATTATTATTATTATTATTATTATTATTATTATTATTATTATTATTATTATCACTATTGCTGTTCATTGTAATGACATGCAACCTTGTACTACGAAATAAACTTGTAAACTTCCTTATCAGGAAACGAGGACCCCATCATCAATTATTGCGCGGGGGGGGGGGGAAGCTTCTTAGCGCTGCTACTTTTAGAATGTATGGGTTACATAGGCCAACCAAAAATATGTAACGTTAACAGGTGATTATTATGGTTTTGTTGTTACCGATTCCAGATCTGACACGAATTGTTTTATATCACCCACGGTTTTGTCACCATGTGACTTCGATACAAACCAGAAAATTAGTGGAACATACAATAGGAATGAAAACTAAATTAATATTACAATATGCACAACATTTTTATTTAAGTCTAAAAATGAAAATATCTCTATTATATAGGTTTTTCTTATACAGTATTTCCTTTCCCACCGAGCTCGATAGCTGCAGTCGCTTAAGTGCGGCCAGTATTCAGTAATCGGGATATAGTGGGTTCGAGCCCCACTGTCGGCAGCCCTGAAGATGGTTTTCCGTGGTTTCCCATTTTCACACCAGGCAAATGCCGGGGCTGTACCTTAATTAAGGCCACGGCCGCTTCCTTCCAACTCCTAGGCCTTTCCTATCCCATCGTCGCCATAAGACCTATCTGTGTCGGTGCGACGTAAAACCCCTAGCAAAAAAAAAAAAAACTCTAAATGTCCATATATACTACACACCACTGAACTAATGCGATCTTAATTTAAACCCATTTTGACCTATTTCAGTAGTGTATAAAATACCTTCGAATTCGCTACAAATTTAATTTACTTAAATATTTAGTTTTAAAATGTAAGGGAATAGTGGGTGATACAACATTTTTATTGTCATATTCGGATTCAGCACACTAAAAAACCGTAAGAATATGGTAAAAGCCGCGTCGCGTGAGATAGCGTTATCAGCACCTGACAGAGTTTGAAAGGGGCCTCATTGTGGGTCTCCAATATACAATATCCCTGATTTGTGGGGCATTTGGATGTGACAGTGGCCCGATGTTGGACTGCACTGAAACGTGAGGCCAGGCATACTCGTCGACAAGGTTCCGGTCGACCAGGTCTCACCACCACAAGGGAGAATCGCCGTACTGTGCACCAAGCACATCGTAACACCTTCAACGTCTGCGCCTGTCATCCGAGAACAAGTAATGGACTCCCTGCAATATTCTGTGCCATCCCGCACTACTGGCCGGAGACTATCAGCAGCCGGGCTAGGGAATTACTGTTCCATGCGTAGGTTGACGTAACACCACAACACAAACGGCTGCGTTTGGAGTGTTATAACTGGGAAGCATGGACTGCTGATGAATGGCGGCGCATTGTGTTCAGTGATGAATCGCAGTTCTGCGCTACTCCGGATGAGCATCGTCTGCGAGTATGTCGCTGACCTGAGGAGGGTTCCCATTCTTCCAATATTTTGTACAGGCACGGCGGGGTTACACCTGTCGACGCTGAGCAGGAAATTTTGTAATCTTCAAAATAACATCACATATCGCCTCAACACGTGATGTCTCACTTCGTTTCCTCCTCCCCTTCTGATGATGATGATTATGATGCTTGTTGTTTAAAGGGGCCTAACTCTAAGTCATCGGACCCTACCTCCCCTTCTTCTTTTTTTTTTTTTGCTAGTTCCTTTACGCGCACCGACACAGATAGGTGTTATGGCGACGATGGAACAGGAAAGGGCTACGAGTGGGAAGGAAACGGCCGTGGCCTTAATTAAGGTACAGCCCCAGCATTTGCCTGGTGTGAAAATGGGAAACCACGAAAACCATTTTCAGGGCTGCCGACAGTGGGGTTCGAACCTACTATCTCCCGAATACTGGATACTGGCCACACTTAAGCGACTGCAGCTATCGAGCTCGGTACCTCCCCTTCTGGACGCTTCAATTTTTCTGTCAGGCAGTGTATATTATACTGCGAAGTAGAAGATGTTCATAATATAATTCAAGGCTTGCAATGAGATGGCATAATATACATTAAAATCTACTAAATATAAAACACGCTAAGATAATATATAACAAGCTTTAACCAGTACACTTACCCCTGCATTGAGAAATTCGGAGGCATTCACATTACCTGTAACAAAAAGAAAATATACAATTAGATATACAGAATAGTAATTGTTATGATAGCTTAGCTAATAAAACCATCTAGTAATACATTAATGCCCAAAACCCTATTACAAACACAGCTCCTTGACCATATTGTAAAGTGGAAGGCAGAGAAGGCAGGGGAGCTGGTGGAAGGCTATAATGCCACAGGCGAAGTCGGGGCGAGAGCGAGGCAGTCTTGAGTCTGCCGCGAGTGACTTACGAGACGGTCGCGAGTCAGTTACGAGTGCGTCACTAGTGACTAAGACTGTCTTGATTGCAGGAAGTGCGGCGGGCTGTGCAGTGAATTACCCTACGAATAACGCTGCACTGGGAGAGGCCGTGTTGGAAGTTCGATGCGCCAGAGAGCAATGTGTTTGAAAGTGCAAAACTGTGTCAACTGGAAACCGCAAACGAGAGTGAACTTCTAATTATTTTTACATAGTATTTTAAATAATTTAGTGACAGTCGCTTCCTTCCCACTCCTAGGCATTTCCTATTCCATCGTCGTAATAAGGCCTGTGCCGGTGCGACGTAAAACAGATTGTAAAGGATTGTAATTATTTGTGCCAGGTTTCACTCTTTCATCTTTCTTATCCAATCTACCGAGTTCGACTCTTGTTCTTCTTCCTTCCCTGACGGTATCAGGCTAGCGAGGTCAACAGAGTCTTTCATTTTTACGTCCTTTGCGGCCTTTCGTTCCTTTTTCCGATGTCTTAATTCTTCAATGATTCGGATCTCTCCCTTTTTCCAAAATACAGGACGGTACCTAGTTGTACTTCCTCTTAAAACAATCATCACCACAATCACCACAACCCCATCGTAAATCGAAACCGGGACCCAATGGATTGAACTAAGGAAGTGAACACTAATCAAGATACCGTAATTTCCCGAAACTATGGTCCACTTTTAATATGTCCTTTTCACTCATAAATATTATAGGAGAACGCAACCAAAAAATGCATAATTCTATAAGTTAGCACAAATAAGATAAGCAATCCATCACATTTGATTAATGATTAAATAAAAATATGTGGACTCTAGTTATATGTAAAAGTGTCCAAATATGATCCAACGTTGCTTTTTTCTCCTTGGAACTTAATTGTCCACATTGTCTGCAATGATTTAATGTTTTATTCTTTAATCAATTATTCATTATTTATAAGTAAAAATACTACATTTTTGGAACCTTTATCAACCCCAGTAAGAATTTGATTAATTAACAGGATACAAATTTATCTTACAAGTCACTCTACTTTATGCTTCAAAGTTTATACTCTAGTACGTCCTCATTCCTTGGCCAGACCCAAAAGTTTCCTTTTCTACACATACAACTGATCGTTGCTCCACTCACCGAAACCTTTATCACTTTACTAGGTCAGCATTCACCTTCAAAATTCACAATAACAAAGTCTTCGATTCTCAGTGAATATTCAATTTCTACGAAGGCGGTATGATCTCCATCTTCTGATTCTTGGAAATTAGAATCTATGGCTAGCATACAACTGACCATTGCTCCAACTTTTCTCCTTTTCATTATTTCGGTTATTTCCGTTTCAATGACCTGAATTTAAAAAAAAATAACTTCTTAAACTCTTCAAAAAAATTAATAAAAAATTTAAAAGTTCATTTTTGAAGGTTAATGTAATCGTAATATTATGTAAACACTGGATTATAGTTGTGTTTTAAGTTACCATTTTCCCTTTAAACATTAACAGCCACATGCACATTTTAATAATAAGGGATAATTATATCTTAAAACATTACCAATAAGTTTAATGACAACAATATTTCTTTCTAAAGTTGATCCTTACCTTAATCTCACTGCACAAGAAAGTTTGCAGAGGTGTCAAGTCACAACAGGAAGTTTTCCACAAATAAAGCTGTCTTCCAACTGTCACTTCTTATTTGGTAGTAAGTTAGTTTCTCCAAAGAGGGCACTACTAACTAAGCTTCCTTGTTCAACGCAGTAAAACATATTGCCAAACAGAGAACTAAGTAGAAGAAGTGGTTAATGCAAAAGTGTACGTACAGTGGATCAGAGTTGCATGTCTGTTAATGAAAAATTGCACCATGTCTTGAATGTTTTGCTTAGAACTGGACGAACTGTCCGTTTACTACAACAATGATCACACAACGCAACTCCAAAGTTATAGAACTAACTAAACTCATTCCTCAGTGCCTCAGCTCTCGAACACAGATAACTGGACAAGAAGCCAGTAATGAGTTTTATCTCTGGCCCAGTTTCGTCTCACAACGGTGTTTAGTTGGAAGCTGTCATCGGACGGACACAAAATCCCACTTCCCTTAACAGTGAGTGAGGTTCTCGTCTTATTGCACGTGTCAGCCGCGCTAGGCGAGAAATGGAAGACGGGCGATCAATGCTTGGACGTAAGAGAAAGGAGGGAGAAACACAATTTATCTCAGACTCCACGTCTTTCATAGAATATCATCTATCTCTAGTGAAATCTCCCGCAATTGTGTACAGAGCGAAACAGTAATAATACACGAGGGACAGCACTAAGTTAAAATCTGAGCGAACGGACGTGACATGAACATGAAAGGAGTGTTCATTCTTTCTCTTGCAAAATTCCATGTAAGTTATTGTACACAGACGGTACGAAAAGTGCCATGCAATGGCCAACGCTCAGAAACTTTCCTACTTATAACTAGCCACTTCTAATTCATTTCGAGGAGAAATAAACGAATCAGATGGTCGTGAGATGAAGTGACTCTAGATAAAATTGTAATCGGTGGCGAATGGTAAATCAAAATTAATATTAATAATAATAATAATAATAATAATAATAATAATAATAATAATAAAGAGCATAACATTTTACCGGTAACTTTGGGGAGAAAAAACAAAGGCATTGAAATAAATTGCCTAGCATTTACAGACGATTTCGCTAAATTCACAGAAAACCTAACAAGTGCAACAATACAAATCAATCTCTTGGAATAAATAGCCAACAAGACAGGTCTGAGAATCTCCGTAGAAAAAACAAAATTTATTACAAACATCAAGAATGCTCCAAAATTTTTGGCAACAGATATTGGTCCAGTACAAGGATTAAAGAAATTCAAATATCTGGGAGAAATAATTCAAGAAAATGGTTTAGACAAACCTGCAATAGAAAAAAGGGTACACAAGATGAAAAGAGCATATGGAATCACAAAGAATTTTTATAACAAAAAGTGTCTATCTAAAAACCTTAAAATAAGGCACTACACTACAGTGGTGAAACCGGAATAGTACTAAACTACAGATTAGATAAACTTGAGGTACTAGAAAGGAGAATCATGAGAAAAATCTTAGACCCTATGAAAACAACAGAAGTATGGAAATTGAGATCTAATGATGAAGTATACAGGAACATAGAAAACGTAACAGAAACCATAAGAAAAAAGGAGAATGCAATTTTTCGGACATATTTACAAAATGGATTATTCCAGATTAACAAAAAGGATTTTCAAGTACCTTTGGGACAAGAATGCAACAACTAGCTGGATTCAAGAAGTAAAGAAAGATTTAGAAAAAAACAATATAAGAGAAGAAGAAATTGTGGACAGAGGGCAATAAGTATGGAAGGATTCCAAGGAAGACTGAACAAGAAACCTGGTGCGAAGTGGTCCGAGGACGAAAGGAAACAGCATAGTGAAAGGATGAAAGAATATTGGAAGGAGCGGAAGAGAAACAACAAAGTATGAAGGATTGAATTGAAATTGGCACGTGGTCCTTAGCAGGCCTCATCCGATTTTGGCCCTATGGACCACAAAGTAACAACTATGGTATCCTGGATAACCTTTTCCCTCCCCTGCCTTTCATATTCTGCCAATATAACTTCATTCGTTGGCTTATCTGCTTCCTTCTTTCTTATAAAAACAATCCCTTTTGAAGATTTATATTCTCATCCTTCTCGAAAGCTTATGAAGTCTCAAATTAATTGTCGAAAGTGGTTCCTTTTGTGGGTGTCTTCATGACTAATGCCCATTCTCTACATATCAGCACGTATCTCCATAAACCACCTGGGAACAATTTTTTCCCTTCGAAATGTGTAACGAGTTTTCGAGACAGCCTTTCCTGATTCATACGTAGGAGATGTCCATAAAATTGTATTCGTCTTTTCTCCATGCCAATCTGTATAAATGGTGTTCGCATCATGTAATTTATTGGAGCTGTGCTCGTCTGAGTGCCTCTGAGGTGATATGGGAGCTGACAAGCAGTTGCCATCGGCCGTTGTAATTCACTAAATTTAAAGGAGCTGAATATCGAGATGATATATAAAAAAGAAAGAGAAGAAGAAAGAGGAATTGCTATCAAACGAGGAGCCTGCTAACGAACATACAATAGCGGAATGTTGAAAGGAGACAAAATTGAATCTTCCAGCTTCATGTTTGCAGTCGATACTGATGGGTGAATGAATAGACCGCTAGTATCGACAATCGATCAGCCTTACGAATGTGCAGTCTGCGGAAAGCGCTCGTATTGTGAATAAAATATAAAACAGAAGAGGATTACCACAACAGGTTAGAGCAATCACGGCCAGTGAGATACTCCACGCCACATGCGTTTCTCACCAGTTCCTAATCGTTTTGACCACACATACGAAGATCCTAAATGTGGCTGCTATTATTATCATTATGATTATTACCTAGTGACATGTCGTCTTTATTGGTGGTGAAGTTGGTTATCTGGGCCCTTTCTTACTCTTAACAGCTGTTTTATAATTTGACTAACATGCTACAAAATTAAATAATTCAACAAATAATAATAATAATAATAATAATAATAATAATAATAATAATAATAATAATAATAATAATAATAATAATAATAATAATAATAATCAGAAAAACATTAGTATGCCTCTGTGTTGTTGTGGTTAGTGTGATTAGTTAGCTGTCACCTCCGGAGGCCCGGGTTATATTCCTGGCTCCGCCACGAAATTTGAAAATTGGTATGATCACTGGAACGGGGTACACTCAGCCTCGGGAGGTCAAATGAGTAGAGGTGGGTTCGACTCCCACCTCAGCCATCCTGGAAATGGTTTTCCGTAGTTTCTCACTTCTCCTCCAGGCAAATGCCGGGATGGTACCTAACTTAAGGGCACGGCCGCTTCCTTCCTTCTTCGTTGTCTATCCCTTCTAACCTTCCCATCCTCCTACAAGGCCCCTGTTCAGCATAGCAGGTGAGGCCGCCTGGGCGAGGTACTGGTCATTCTCGCCAGTTGTATCCCCAGACACAATGTCTCACGCTCCAGGACACTTTTCTTGAGGCTGTAGAGGTGGGATCCCTCGCTGAGTCCGAGGGAAAAACCAACCCTGGAGGGTAAATAGATTAAGAAAGAAACTAACCTTAATACGTTCTAATACAGGCCGATCAACATATTTCTGTTCGACGGCCGTACAGTCCTGAATCGGGATGTCAATCAGGTAAAATCGTCGTGAGCAATGAGACACTCATCCCATCGACGCGTCAGGTTGAAGATCTCCGTGTGGTAAAACACTGTGCCCTGCTGCGTGAAGAAGTCCGTAACCGCCTGTCGCACATCGCAATTCAACAGGAAGCGTTTTGAGGGGACTGAAGCCGTGATAATCACATGGGGAGAAATCAGGACTATACATTGCTAGCGCACGAATGGTTATGCGCCGGAACACTCTAATCACCTCTTCCACCGCCTGCCTGTTGTTGCTTTTCGTAATGGATAAGACTGACCTCCCAGATCGACCGACGTCTTGTGACGAGACGCGCCCCGCACAGAACTTGGTACAACATTCCACAACAGTGGTTTTCGACAAACATGCTGACCCATACACAGTCTTCAGTCTCCTATGGATGTCCACCGGTGCTTGTCCTTGGGCAGTCAAGAACAGAATAACAGCATGTTGGTCCTGTTTAGACGTCACCATAGTTCACATGGACACATTTAACGCACGCACCTCGACACGACACGACTGTCACACTAATCCCTTTGCAGACATGTCCGTGCTTATATACCCGCATCGGAGTCGCGCTACGTTCCGAGTCCGCTGTAGCAACGCCCTCAAACAGAACATTTTAATCCCGCCTTACATAATCCAAGAAGAACAATAACTGATCATTCACTCACGTATTCGTACGGTTGTGATTTCACAAGTCAGTTTGATGAATCAAGCAATTACTGTAACTTTGGCAGTCCACCTTAAATTTATAAAGGGAAGCCACGTCCTTAATGTTGGAACTCCATGACCTAGTAGCAGCAAATATTATTAGAATATATATAAGAAAATTAAGATGTGATGTCTGCAAATGTGACTGAATATGGACACGAACTTTAAAAACTAGAATGACATGTACGAAAATCTTGTTTCTACGGTAATATGTGTTGTAAACGTTTCTGTATTCTCTCACTTTTCCCACATATATGGGGTCGTGGGTGCAAACTGTGTAGCACACGTGGATTTTGCCGTGACGCCACCCCTACATCGAGGGACGGAATCACTATTGGTTGCTAGTATAGAGTGCTGTCTGAATATGAAGAGGAAAGTGTTGAGACAAACATAAACACCCAGTTCCCAAGATACAGCTTATTCAACATTAAGAAAACACTATAGCTCTTATAGACCTACAAGGAGTAAACACACCCCCTCTGAGACAACCATAATTCCTCGTGATTAAAGGATATTATACTGTACTTTGTAATGTATTGTGAAAGACTGATAAGAAGGATAAGGCATTTTTGCCCCTGAATTAAAAAAAGTAACTACATAACATTCTTTTTCATAAATATATTCGTAGGGAGGAAGTACAATGGTAGTAACAGCCATCACTGCGTTGCCTTCCTTCAGTTTTACTTCTTCTTCTGTGTTGCTCTGGTACAAGCCTCGTGCAGTCCGACAATCTGTGAACCGCCGGCAGCTCACTTCTGTAGTGAAATCATCTACAGTATTTATCTGTTGCGTGTGTGTTTTTAGGCTTCAAATCAGTTCGTACTTGCCTTGTGTTGATTGAAAGTTTGTTGTAAACTGACTGACCCGAGCACTGATGCGCAGGTGTGTTGTCTGCGCACCGCACGCCCTCTGTGCCAGCGGCAGTTGTATAGGAGACCTTGTGAGCAGTGGCTGTGCATGTAACAGGTGTAATATGGAACTTCGTCGTGAGATGACACCGTTTGAACAGGGTATGGTGGTCGGTGCCCGACGGATGGGAAGTGAGATTTCGGAAGTGGTCCGGGAATTCGGCTTCACACGATCAACCGTGTCCAGGATGTATCCTGAATGGTTGAATGCGGGTGTCACAGTCCACAACAGACGAACGACCGGCCGTCCAGCCACCCTCGATGACCGTGACCGGCGACATCTGAGATGGATTGTCAATAGTGATAGACGGGCAACCGTGCAACAAATTACGGCTCAATTCAACACAGGCTGTGCTAGACACGTATCCCAGTGGACAATCCGTGGGAACTTGGGTTCTATGGGGTATCGGAGCCGGCGCCGCACACGGGTGCCACTGTTAACCCAACGTCATCGGGCACAACGACGCACATTTGTCGCCAGTCACCAGGGATGGACACTGGAACAATGGCGTAACGTGATATGGTCGGACGAATCACGATTTCAACTACACCATGCCGATGGGAGGCACCGTGTATGGCGCAGACCACATGAAGCGATGGATCCCGCCTGCCTCGAAGGTGTGATCCAGGGCGCTGTTGTCTCTGTTATGATCTGGGGTTCATTTTCCTGGTATGGAATGGGCCCCCTCGTTGTTCTGGAAGAGACTTTGAATGGTACGTGGTATGTTGAGCTGCTCGGAGACTATCTCCACCCATTTTTGGCCTTCCAGCGCCCAGACGGTTCTGCGGTGTTTCAAGATGATAACGCGCCACCACATCGCTCCCACGTCACCCGGGAATGGTTCCAGGAACATGCAGCGGAGGTCCAACGACTGCCATGGCCACCCAGGAGCCCCGATATGAACCCTATCCAGCATATCTGTGATGTTCTGGAACGCAGGCTACGTGCCATGCATCCTGCACCCACGAACAGACCAGCATTGGCGGCCGCTCTGCAAACGAATTGGTGTCAGCTGCGTCCAGAGGACTACCAGGGACTTGTCGACTCACTTCCATGGCGTCTCACTGCAGTTCGCAGTGCCAGAGGAGGCCCCACACGCTATTAGGTGATTATCCCATGACATTTGCTAAGTCAGTGTATATTGCATAGTATTTGTGTGTTTTCTATTATTATCGTTGTACAGAAGTTGGTACTGAAGGTTTTGCTGTTATGGTATGCAGCGTTAAGTCATGGCCTAACTAGAAATAATAAAAAAATCGCCGTGTGTTTTATTTTTGCTTGGTTTTGTTATTTACCTGTTCTTTCTTAGACATATTTTAAATTTACGACTTTTTTCACGGTCGCATTTAGTTTTTACTATTGTTTTTGTGAGTGATACGACAGCTGAGTAGTAACCTGCGTTGCCTGGGGAAATTTATTAAAGGCAATTAAATGCATCCTTCACCCCTCGAGCTCATATAAAATATTGTTTTTATTTTTTCTCCCCCATGTTGTCGTACATTTCAATGCTAAAGTATTTTACGTGTCTTATTTTACCTCTGATTCTCCACAAACAAAAAATGCCCCCTGTAAGACCGCCGCCCCCATTAGGTCATACAAAATTTGCAGCTTAATTTCTTCTGCTTTTACTGAATTTCACAAATTTATGTGCCTCCGTTTTTCCGTGATCTTGTTGAGCAGAGCCGTTCAATATGGCAACCCTGTTGTCATAAGAGCAATACTGTTTTCCTAACATGGAATGAAATAAAGAATTAATCAGGTACAGTTAAAATCCCCGACCCGGCCGAGAATCAAACCCGGGACCCACTGAACCGAAGGCCTCAATACTGATCATTCAGCTAAGGAGTCGAATGTGTGCGAAACAAAATGCTTTTTTTTTGCTACGGGCTTTACGTCGCACCGACACAGATAGGTCTTATGGCGACGATGGGATAGGAAAGGCCTAGGAGTTGGAAGGAAGCGGCCGTGGCCTTAATTAAGGTACACCCCAGCATTTGCCTGGTGTGAAAATGGGAAACCACGGAAAACCATCTTCAGGGCTGCCGATAGTGGGATTCGAACCTACTATCTCCCGGATGCAAGCTCACAGCCGCACGCCTCTACACGCACGGCCAACTCGCCCGGTCGAAACAAAATGTAAACAATCAAAAGTGATTCACGCAACCTCTAATCTTCCATTTTGCGACCTATGCGGTGGAAACTGAGATGATGAATAAGGTTGTTCAGCGGAGAATTGACGACCTGCAAATTTGGTTCTGCAAGAGATTTCCCAGGATTTCGTGGACGACACAGCGATTCATTGAGTCAATTCTGCCCGGTGTCAGAACAATACTGTCGACCCTTCGTCATCGTCATCACTGGGTCCTTCCGCGTGAAGTACATAGGGAAGCAAGCTTCAGCCAACAAGTTCTGTTCGAAGCGGCGTTCTCGATATCGTCTCACCTAATGTTAACTACCCGCACATCGTCTTTGAATGGTGGACTTGTTGCGCGTGGTATGATGGCTCCAATCCCATAGCGTTCTTCCGGTATCGGCTGCCTAGACGCATTCGACGTTCCGCCATAATATCTTGTAATTTCCTGCAGCCACTCTGTCACAAAATTTACTCATGGGACACTCGATCGCGCCAATTACTACTATTAAATGTTTTCATTCCTCCCCTGAAGGGAGAGGCGGGCCTCCTAGACGGTGAAGCCGTCACTCAGGGAAGGAGATTTGCAACGGTAAAGGTGAGAGGTTTCGCGGCCGTGGCCTATACTAGGAAATGTCACGGCTTTCGCCTTAGTGCCGGAGAATGGGAAACCATTCTCAGGACAGCCGACGATACGGACCAGCCTCTCTCCCCATCTCTAGAAAACAGAGGCGCACAGCGTCGGTAGAGCCATGGTCATCCCTCCCCTGCTCGGTTGGCCGGTCAGTGTGCAGAGCTGGCGGACCACGGACCAGCCGTGGCCACTTGTGGGCCGAAATCATTCTGCATTCGCCGACATCACGCCAGCTACTACTATATGTTTGTGACGCCTACAATTTTGTGTATACAAAGTTGGTGGAATACGTCGAGTTTCCATGCTGCTTGCACCGTAATTTTCCATGTTTCATTGACATAGATCGCTGCTCACATGATGAGCGTTTTATAAAGTTTGAGTTTTGTTTCTTTGTTCAACTTTGGGCCCAATCATGTTTAATATAGTTATTAAATATCTCACATAACAACTGATGACATAACTAGCATGAACCCTTCTATACGCAGGCGACATCGTCTTAGTTGGTGAAACACGTGAAGAAGTCGAGGCAGCCTTGGAACTTGGGAGAAAAGCTTTGATGACAAATGGACTCAGAATAAGCAGTAAGAATATGGAGTGTATGTTCTGTAACTTCACCAAGCCGGAAGTTCAAGGGCCACTCAATACAATCTTCTTAGCGGATGAACCACTGGCAATGGTGAATAATTTCAAGTACCTGGGCTCAATTTTTACCACCGATATGACGATTGATTGGATGGAGCAAATGGCGTTTGCTAACAGGTATCTTATGTGACAAGAAGATGCTTATAAAGCTCAGAGGCAAAATATTCAAGGATGTTGTCAGACCAGCTCTCACTAACGGTTCCGAGTGATGGGCAAGGCAAAGGAAGCATGATCAGAAAATGCATGTAATGGAAATGAGGATGCTGCGATTATCAGCGGGTGTCAGCCTCTTGGACCGAGTACGCAGTGAGCATGTACAGGGGTCATTTAGTACGGCCCCTATCAGTGAGAAATTGGAGTAGCGGCAGTCGCGCTGGTACGGGTACGTACAACGTCGAGATGAAGATTATTCCGTTAAAAGAGATCTTGGAATCGAGGAACCAAGACATCCGAGAACATCATGATGGCGTACAGCCGAAAAGGCCTTGAATAGAAACGGCATTCTAGCGGCGGAGACATCCAACCGCAGGGTTGCGGTTTATAAGTGCCGACCCTGAGTGATACTTGGGATGTGGGCACACATACGACCAGGAAAGAAGAAGAGTTTTGTCCCTTTGTTCACCATTGTAGCGGACCAGATGTGTCGTAATCGCTGAAAGACTATTGAGACTTTGCCAGTGGACATCTACACAGCCATTTTGCACTAAGACGCTGACGAGGAAAGTGAATTGTTTCACTTGTTTGACTTCTTGCTACACAACGGTGATCGGTGCGATAGTAGCGTAAATACCAGTCAACATTGTGTTTTATCAACATTAACATGTAGTCCAACTTTCCCAGGCTCGGTATCTAAGCTATTAGTCATATCTTGTAGAGAGATACTGGTTTCCGCAACCAATGAGACATCTTCGACAAAATTGAGGTCACTAAGTCGCATTTGGTCATTCCATGACCTTTATCAGCTCAAAAATAAAAATGATAAAACAACAACTCGAGTAATTTGGTCACAAGATAGCTGACCAATGACAATGCGTCATCATACAAGTTAAAATTGAAGGCTGAAAAAGCAGAGAATGTGCCATGGTTTCCGAACCTCGTTCAGAAATAACTTTTTGTTCGACCGTACTATAATAGGCTAATTAGCCTATATGTACCGTAACTGAATCTTAATATCACCCATTAAAGCACTGCCATTGATTAAAGTAACGGAATGAATGTGTAACTGTGCCTTGTATTGAAACTTCTAGAATTTCTATCCGACTACCTTTTGACACAAAAGTAATGAAATGGCCTGTTTCGCATGGAATGCCGATTAATACTGAATGTCTGGTTTTGCTGGCACATTGTTCAATCTGTACATCAGAAACAGTTAAATTTGATCACTCAGGTGAGAAACGATGGCGGAATCGAAGGCCTTTCTTTTTCGCTACTTGTTTAACGTCGCAATGCCAGACTCAGCTAAAGGTCTATGATCACGCACCCTGGGATTCCCCTTTTAGACTACAATTTCATTTTATGTCGCACCGTCTTATGACGACGATGCGATAGGAATGGGCTAGGAAAGGAAAATGACGTGCCCTTAATTAAGGTACAACCTCAAAATTTACTTTGAGTGAAAATGGGTAACCACGGAAAACAATCTTCAGGGTTGCCGACAGTGGGTTTTGAACGCACTATCACCCGAATGCAAGCTCATAGCTGCGCGCCCCTAACCGCACGGCCAACTCGTTCCGCCACAAATTACACTGATTAACAAAACATTACCTTTGGTGGACATCTTGGTATCCAACATGCGTTCTAAGGCAACTGAAACATGCAGATTCAAAATATGCAAATCATCTGTCTCTATCACCCAGCGTTCTTGAGATATACGACATCAACCATTTATCTATGTTTAACATTGTACCATCACTAGAGCACGGATTGCTACATGGAGTTAGTGATGGGATAATCGAATACAAAATAATCGCTCATTCGATTATCTGAATAATCGGACGGAGGTTATTCGAACATTAAAAGAATTCGATTATGCAGTCACTACGAACTGAATGATATTTGAAACACACTCGATTATTTCATTCGATTATTTATTCGATTATTTCATTCGATTATCATTATTCGATTGTTTATATAATCGGATGGAAGCTATTCGATTATTAAAAGTATTCGATTATGCCATCACTAGGAACTGAATGATATATGAAACACACTCGATTATTTTATTCGATTATTTATTCGATTATTTAAATAATCGGATGGAGGTTATTCGATTATTAAAACTATTCGATTATGCCATCACTACAAACTGAATGATATTTGAAACACACTCGATTATTTTATTCGATTATTTAAATAATCGGATGGAGGTTATTCGATTATTAAAAGTATTCGATTATGCCATCACTACAAACTGAATGATATTTGAAACACACTCGATTATTTTATTCGATTATTTAAATAATCGGATGGAAGTTATTCGATTATTAAAAGTATTCGATTATGCCATCACTACGAACTGAATGATATATGAAACACACTCGAGTATTTTATTCGATTATTTATTCGATTATTTAAATAATCAGATGAAGGTTATTCGATTATTAAAAGTATTCGATTATGCCATCACTACAAACTGAATGATATTTGAAACACACTCCGATTACTTCATTCGATTATTTATTTGATTATTTCATTCGGTTATTTATTCGATTACTTAAATAATCGGATGGAAGTTATTTGATTATTAAAAGTATTCGATTATGCCATCATTATGAACTGAATAATATATGAAACACACTCGATTATTTTATTCGATTATTTATTCAATGATTTTAATAATCGGATGGAGGTTATTCGATTATTAAAAGTATTCGATTATGCCATCACTACAAACTGAATGATATTTGAAACACACTCGATTATTTCATCCGATTATTTATTCGATTATTTAAATAATCGGATGGAAGTTATTCGATTATTAAAAGTGTTCAATTATCCCATCACTGCATGGATTTGTTTGTAACATAGCCTCACACGTAGAAAAGCAGATCTGGTGAATGCATGCAACTTCTGGACCCCATAAAGAAGCAGCAAATTAAAATATTCGACTTTGCATGAAAAATAACAAAAACTATGAAAACAATTCTCGGTAAACGCAATTCCATGAAGAAAAGGTACCGTCAACACCTTCAAAATCTGACGTGATAGAGCAAACCGGTGTTCAGATTTGAAATCAGCATGAATATCTGCACCGGAAACGGTAAACATCATGTCAGCTATCTACCACCTAGTAAATCAGAGTTATTTGTTGAGGAGGATTTTCATAAAGAAATGTCCTCCAACGGCCTCTTCACGAAAGCTTAGGCAAGTGGTTTCTTCCAGTACACTACCGAAAGGACTCTCTCTCGACGGCCACTTGCTCGGTCGATTCCCCTTTTAGTTGCCTCTTACGACGGGCAGGGGATTCCATGCATGTATTATATCGCCCCTACCCACAGGGGAGGAGTGATTTTTCTAACCTTCTTTAGTACATGATTCTTCTTATCAGTCCTTCAGTTCCCCCATCTCAGCAGGTAATAGCCATAGTTTTCACATTAAGCAACGACGCAGTAATTATTGCCCATGCCCACTTATAAAAGAGCGAGCCGGACGAGGAAAATACAGTTAAATTAGAGAGGATGTGATTTTCAAATCTCCTCGCTGACAGAATTACAAATTATAGCCCCAACCACGTCAATGACACACCCTTGGGCACAACATGCAGCAGGGGTCGATTCTCGAAACTTACTAACTACCACCCCGAACGGGATACAGTAGAGCATTTTCACCCGCGCCTTTGGCTGATTACTCTGTTTTAAAATTAGTCCTGCCACAACAGTGCCTATTGATTCCGTGCGAACACAAAGGGTGGTTTCTCTCTCTTTCTCTCTCTCCGCGTGTTTTTACACCGTTGTCAATAAATACGGTTACGGCCGAGAGGGCGGCGCGGGTGTACCACTCTTACAATCGATTACTGAAGCACACTCTCTCGCCATACAGTCAGAACGACAAAACACAATTACATCAAAACAAACTGAACTTTTCGCACTAAAACGAATGTTTCTTTAAAATTTCCATCTTGTTAACAGTAGGCGATGAATCAGCTGATAAAGGCATTGATGACAACATTTGTTCATTCAATTTCAAGTCCGAAGAATGAGTTTGACATCATTAGAGGGCAAGTAACTCTTCTCCATCAAGAGAAACGTGTTCAAATTGTACAGTAGTATTAACTCTCGTTGTGGAAAATAGAAACTTGATTTACATCTAACCAATAGCTTCCTGTTTTGGATCCACATTGTCAATACTCACATGTATAATTTCGAAATTATTATCACGAGTATGTTTCGAAACCTCATCACAGCACAACTCTAAAAACTCTCTTAGCATCTCTACAGCTATTTAATTTTAAAATCACTATATCTACATAATATAATCTAAAAGATATGGTAGAAACTCATCACGTTTTGCTTGACCTTGAAAGATTGCCTTAATAGTATTTATCTATGTTTAATAACTAAACATATGAAAATTATTTAAAAATCACCATTAAGTCCAACTCCGTTATATAAACTGACTGACTGACATTAACGTTTACCCACTCCAGGTAAGCTAGAAACTTGAAATTCGGCAAACCGACAGCTATTGAACTCTAACCTAAGAAAATATTCCAAAAAGCTCAAATTTTAAATTTTACCACCCCACACAAAAACAAAATATCTGACTGAAATTTCCATGTGCACTAGCGGCGGAGAAATTCCAAAAAGTACCAATGTTTATCTTCTTACCGCCACAAATTATCGGAATATGGAGGCCATTATAATGACAATGCAGACTATCGTTACGAGATACTGTATTTTTGGCTAAACGGTAAGTCGTATCGCAAGATGGACAATTCATTCAGCACACATTATGAAGTGATCTACAACTTTGGTCCCATGACTTGTATTCGTATCTAGACGCCTTATGACTTAGATAGAGCTGCATTTTCCGATTTTACGTAAATTTGGTACATTTCCCATAACTTATTTTACTGCTTGGCACACATACAAGACAGTTAGAATCAAAAAATTCGGCAGAATACGTCCACGGGCCAAGAAAGAACAAAAATTGTAGATCTTTTCATTTTAGATATACATCCCAAGTTTCAAGGCTGTAGCTGCCCATTATAATCCGCACTGCTTTACTTCTAAATTGACGTTTCGGTCAATTTTGACTCTGTCTGGTGGTTATGCGTTGAAACATCCAACCAATCCAAAGTTGTCATTCATATCGACTTTGACGCAAGTATGATAAACAGATATAAATTGAAAACAATATTCTCTCCCCATGGGTAAATAATGCATACATCGAGCTCGAATTATTTATTGTCATTACTTTACGATTATTATTATTATTATTATTATTATTATTATTATTATTATTACTACTATTACTTTTGATGTACATCCATTTAGTATTAGTATTATTATTACTTACATTGTCGAATGATCGTATTGTGTGTTAGGTTATGTCATGAAACATGTGCTGTACATACATATTTACATTAGTTCAATAACATACCTGTAAATGTATATTATATAATTTATTCCTACCTGTATATATAATTTGTAATCCACTAAGGAATTTTGAAACACGCTGTAACCTCCAGAAAGGCACCAATGTTGGCAGAATATTCTGTACATTATAATCATGTTATTAGGCACTCTAGAGTTTTCGCGAAGGTTTTTTTTTTGTAATGTAGCTTTCTAGATGCCTGGCCAGGCACGTATATAAGAAGGTGGTCTTGATGGTAACGATGAGTTATTGTTTAGTAGAGTAATGGTGTAGCAAGAATATACTTGTTACCTCGTGTTGTTGTGGCGGCTTTGTTGATTGTTTGTGATACTGTGATTAAGGTTATGCGTGTGTTAATTTGTAAATAGATGTGAATAAATAACTGTACCAATAGACAGCATTTCGTACGCGTCTTTGTGGATACGTTAGCTTATATCGACAGAACGCGATCTCTAAAGCTAGTTGCCAAACCTAATATTTACATTCGCCACGTGGTTAACCTATCTCGCTCAGCGTGTGTGGTATTCCGTGTGGTTCGCATTTGTCTTCAGTAATTACTGTTTTTCATATGATTCTTTATCTCTCTAGTATATAGAGTGTAACGTAACTTGCAGTTTAGCATAGCGTAAGTTTAGTAGAATACAGTTCAGTGTATAAAAATATCTATAGTTTTATTTACGTTCGTGTATTGGTTACTGTACTTAGTTCGTGCAAGTTCAGCATGTCTCAGTGTACTTCGGGACAGACATGCGGCAAGAATGTGACTATGTGATCGGTGGAGTGTTCACTTTGTAGGCCATAACCTCCATCCTGTGCCAGTCATTAGCGGTGAGTGATGTATTATTTCCTCATTCTCTGTTATTCTTAATAGTGTATTCTCTTTCTATTGTCGGATGATGTTAGTAAGGGTAGTTTTTGTGGATTTGTTTTCAATCCGGATTCATTAGCTTTAGTGAGTACGGTATTACATTTTACAAGGGCTGTTTACCGCGGTCGTATTGCATCAGCTGTCCTCGCGTCAATAGCGCGCTGGCAACAGAGGTAAAGCGGTGCTCATTTGTTTCGCGAGACGTCAATTTAGAAGTAAAGCCGTGCGGATTATAGATCAGGAAAATAATTTCTCAACTTATGAAAAACGTACGAAATTTGCCTCAGATCGAAATGTTTACCTTTATCTATGCTATAATTCGCCAATATACAATAGGAGAAAATGTCATAGGGCAAACATATACGCCACTAAAAGGGCTGTCTGTTGGGACAACACTTGTCGATACGACGTAACATTTATCCACAGTAATTCTCCAAATGATTTCTTCTAACGAAGAGCAACTGAGAGTTTGGAGCTGAGACGTCAACGTGCAAAAGCGAGTTTATATATAAAATGACATGTTGAAATTTCCAGATCCTATGGCTTTCTTTCATTTACACCTGGAAATCCACAGGTCTCTTGATGTGATTTAAAATGTCCCTTTGGTGCATCAAAGTCCTTGTTGAATGAAACAATCCAATAACTGATTAGCTTTGACCTTGTTTGCATTGTAGTGACAAACCGTGTCGAGGCTTACCATACTGAAACACTTCGTAAGAAAAACACAGACATACCACTGATAGCTTATATTCAAGTGAGGCAGGTGTTACGAACCGTGTGGAGGACTTACTGAGTCGGTCAAAATCGTAGATTACATCTAATCCTCAGTTGTGATCTACTAAGGAAAGTATCTTTTAAAAATAATCGTCCGGTTATCTGGACTGTTCACCAAGGTTCAGCCAACAGATTTCTTAAGGCATATTGTAACCGGCTAATCACACTTACAACGAAACACAATTATATCAACACGAAATGAACGTATTTACCTGAAATATCCTAAAGGCGAGAGCTATGCCTTCACTACTGCTTCATGGCGTAGCTATAGCATTTCAGACGTCTGTAAAGAATCTGATATAATTATAAGTGAAACATTAGGGTGGTGAGAGCACTCTCTCTCTCTCTTTCTTATCGTTCCCTTAGTTCTAAGGATCGTGATATCCGAGAAGGCTATTGGTCAGTTTGTCTCAATCTCTTGCAATCCTCGGCTAGACGTGCTGCACCAAAGAAGTGTTTCTTTTTTTTCTTTTTTTCTTTTTTTCGCAAGTTGCTTTACGTTGCACCAACACAGATAGGTCTGAATGGCGACGATGGGACAGGAAAGGACTAGGAGTGGGAAGGAATCGACCGTGGCCTTAATTAAGGTACAGCCCCAGCATTGCCTGGTGTGAAAATGCGAAACCACGGAGAACCATCTTCAGGACTGCCGACAGTGGGGTTCGAACGTACTATCTCCCGAATACTGGATACTGGCCGCACATAAGCGACTGCAGCTATGGATCTCGGTCCAAAAAAAATTCAACCCAGTTAAATTCTTGATAATGTTCGACCATCGAGAGGGAAATCATCCTCGACCTCTCTGCCCGGGACATTTCCAAGAATGATAAGTTTTCTATGCTGTCATTGCCACATGCATAGTGTGTCCACAGAATTGTAAAACTGCTTTGTTACATATTGATGATAATCTGATTCAGAGGTTGAGCTAATTTATAATGGAATCGTTGTACCAAATGCTGTCCAAGTATGCATAATATTCTTCGCCAGCACAACATTTCAATGATAACCTACAAGCTGCTTTCCAGTCAATGACCGGGTCGGGGATGGGATGAATGAAGCTCCAAACTTGCGGCAAGGATAGGAATTGTGCCGGTTGCGAAGCCTGTCGCACTCCTCTGGGGCAATGATTAATGGCTGACACATGAAATGAAATGACATTGGTGAGTGTTGCTGGAATGAAAGATGACAGCGAAAACCGGAGTACCCGGAGAAAAACCTGTCCCGCCTCCGCTTTGTCCAGCATAAATCTCGCACGGGTGTGACCGGAATTTGATCCACGGTATCCAGCGATGAGAGGCCGACACGCTGCCGCCTGAGCCACGGAGGTTATACAACACTTCAAAAGAATCGATTTTCTTCAGGTCTGTAGCACGAAGACTAAAGGTCTCGTCTCCAAAGAGGAAATATGAAAATAGCAGACGGGGTACTACTTTCATTTTCAGTGGTAACGAGACAGAGCAATTCTTACATTCTTCTTCTTCTTCTTATGACGCCGTCTCCCTCCGAAGGTTAGCGATCCAATTGATTATGATTACACGCGAAATGGCAGCAAGGAAGATTTCTATCGACAATTCTTACATTAATGGAACAAATTTGTCATTACGTTTTTGGCCATAGCTGTTCTTCTCTTGATTTCAGGAAGACAACGGGAAATGACTGAACCAAGGCATAGCATTTCTGAAACGTTCTCCACATCTTTGAAGAAGTCTGTGCTGGCTAATTACTCGGCTCTATCTACAATCATTATTTTGGTCTTGTTCATGTTATAGTACCATTTGAGCACAGGCATTCTTGGCGCGAGAAATGAGATCTGCCATTTTGTTCTCATCAGTAGCAGTGAGTGCAGTATCGTCTGAATAACGTAGGCTGGACATTTCCTTACCGCCAACAGGAAACCCGCCACGCCATTCCTCAAGTGGAGCCCAGTCACCGCTTCATTCTCTTAAAACTCTCATATTTCCCATACTTAAAAAATGTGACGTTAAAAAGACAAATGTCTCTACGGAACAAATCCTGAAGCTAGAAAAGGCAATGAACACGTTCATTACGTCTGTATTTTCTCTTAAATTTTCAACACACGTGTCCCCTATTGTAAAATATTATCCTGGTTAAAAATAGATTAAACTACGATATATTCACATTGCAAGTCTCATATTGTGAATGCTGCACGAATCAAAATCCCAGAATCTATCCTCAAGGTTAAGTTTCTTCTCCTCCTCTCGAGGACATAACTACGATTAACTACTATACTTGCACTACCTGTGCATCGTTCATCAAGCGTCTGGTGCGAGGTTATAGAATTTCCCTCCATTCAGTGTTTAGAACTGCACGTCCTTAAGCGGTCTTGCCGAGATTACCTCTGAAATATATAAATAGCTTTTGTTAATGTTAGTATGAATGTAGTTAGAGGTTTACTAATCATATCGTCATGCTTTTTAAAGTTTATACTCATTATTACGTGGTTAAATGTAAGAGAGTGGTGCGAGACCTAACTTTTCTACTTATGAACTCATAAAATTAAATTAAATAATAGAACAAATGGGTTATTTCCATCTACTTAACAGTAGGCGATGAATCAGCTAATAAAAGCCTTAATGACAAAATTTGTGAATTCAGTTCGAGGTCCAGAGGAAGAGTTCGAAATAATCAGAGGGTATGTGACTCTTCTCCATCACGAGGAATGTGTTCGAATTGTTTGGCAGCATTAACTCGTGTTCCGGTAAAGAAAGGTCCTCCAACGGCCTGCTCAAGATAGTTTAGGCAAGAGGTTTCTTTCAGTACACTACCGAAAGGATTCTCTCTCTCTCTCTCTCTCCATACTCATAATCCATACTCGCATCCCAGGTGGTGACCATACAGATCCAGAATAAAAATATTTAAAAGGTAATGTCACATTGTTTGTTCACAAAACAAACAATAATTAAAATAGTGTACTTTTAATTAAACCAGTAAAGATGTAATATGATCAACGTTTCTCTTAAAAATTCCAGGCAAATTATGTTTACATTGCATCCTGAAACGTCTGAAAGTGTCAAATACTGATTGATTTTTATTTTCTTAACAATTGGAACAATATTCGTGAAGAAATGAAATAGAATTACTTCTGGCAGACTTTTCGAGGAAAGAGCAAACGACGGAAATTCTTCCGGGGAGTGCAACAGAGGCAACAGTGTGATACCACACAATATCATAAGCTGAAAGCTCTATCTATCACTAACATATTTCTAATAATGTACGACCAAGCATTTCTTCCTTAAAGCCCACGTTTTCACGCTATAATAAGGTACAGACAGTATTAATTTACCTAAGAAATCTGAATATGCACACCTCTGTAATTCATATTTTCTTTCTTAACAAGAACTGTTACTTATTTAAAAAAGAAGCAGCAAGGCTAACGTTGTAACCTTTTTTCTTTTAGTGGCTTCCAAGTATGCTAACGAGTTAATTGGTGGTGTAGTAAAATAGAGCCCAGAGGGAGGACAGCTATGTATGAGGTCAGTGGGAGAAATTCTCACTTCATATGTTCCGCTCTACATTAAAATCCCATTAGGTAAGATTAATGAATTTTCGTGACATTGATGGCTTAATAAAATGTATAGTTACAGAACATCAGCACGCAGGGGACCCACCATCCCTTCTTGTTTAATGCTGCACTTCCATTTCTGCAGTAATTAATGAGTAAAGCCAATTAGGATTCATAAAGAGAAACCTCAGTGAAGTACCTGAAACGAGTTCCTACATTTTAGTCATTTAACAGGGCGTATAGTGAGAACAAAAGAAGTACGCGTAATTAATTTAACAAGTAAGGTAGGGGGACAGTATTTCGTCCCCTTAGTAGAAATGAACTTGTAGAAACTCAGGAATATTACGGACAAGGTAGAAATTGCTATGTATATATTACTGAATATATTATCCATTTAAGGGTAATTTACAATGAAACTGTCATAACGTAAGGTAGTCAACATTAGACATAAGCACAAGCACTACAAAAACAAAACTACCAAAAATGTGTTCATAATTTCGTCTCCCATCAAACTGATGAAAAGTAAAAATTAATTTAATATATTTTTTCCTTTCTAACCTTACCAGACATTTTTCCTGTAATGAATTACTTGAAGGCCATTTATGAAAAATGTTTTCTTGGTATTATTTTGAACATAGTATTTCAGCATCGCTCGTGGAATGTTAAACGCTTTACTTGCTCGTCTGTAACCCATTATCTTGTCCTTCACTGACTTAATAGCCTTTTACATAGCCTTCTTATCACAGTGCTTGCATTCACCCACCTGAAAATAATAACAAACTTCATAAATAACAAACAAAATGAATGGGGGACGAAATTACGACCATTTCCTGATTTATAGGTAAAATGGCCGCTATAGTAACTCACCCCGGGAACTACACCACACGACTGAAATGCAGTCCAGTATTTCATACACATATCAATGCTCACTCTAGGAATAAGAGGCTCTTAATTTGAATGGTGCACTAACAGAATCCTCACGGTGCACGGAAACTAAACGTGGTGCACACAACCAACTCTCATAAATAGACAATGGGATGAGGCTACGCGCGTGCGCGTGGCTAAATAGTAGGTACCAAACGTGCATACTGGAATTCCCTAGGGGGATGAAATTAGGTGCGGGAACGGAATTTGGCTCCCCTACTTTACTGGAATCCAGTCCACCTATGCACTCACGCATCTATCCATTCGTTCACTTATTAAAGCAGTCAGTATGTCATTCATCCAAATGGATTGTTCAAGTCATTTCGATAATTCGTCATTCATACAATCAAGCACTCATTCATTAATGAATGCTCCCTCCGCAGTTGGTGGCTATCCGTGACAAAATTCAGCGTCAAAACAATTGCATGAAGTTAGGACCTGTCAAGATAACAGCTGTCAGGTTAGCCACGTTCACTTGTTCAAATTCGGTACCCCCACGTGGCCAAACAAGTAAGGTTAGGACCTGTTAAGATGGCAGCACTGAGGTTAGCCGCGCCCACGTACTTAAAAGAGTGAGGTTATGGTCCGTCAAGATAACAGCTGTCATGATGCTGTCATCATGACAGCTGTCAAAAGCACGTAGATTTCAAATTCCGCACCCCCTAAATGGTTAAGACGGCAGTAGTGAGGTTAGCGACGTTCTCTTGTCCAAAAAAGTGAGGTTGGGGTGCGTGGCTTTGTTTACAAGCAATAGCACGTGGCTGGTCACGTGGTCATTACGTCATGGGGTCAATGACCTTGGCCGAGGTCAGTGACCTCGTGAAAAAATGCTGATTCAGCTCCCATTGTCTCAGAACCCGTATTGCTCTTAAACTAGTGTTTATTCATGCATTCATGCATGAACACAATTCAATCATGGAATCATGCATACATCAATTCAAAATTCATGAAACTCTCTTCCCAGTTGGTGGCTATCCACGACTGGGAGAGAGACTTGAAATCCAGTTCATTCATGCACTCAAACATTCAACCAATTTATACATTCACTAGGCAGTCAATATTTCATTCTTCTTAATAGAATGTACAATTCAGTCGATCAAGTTATTCACTCAGGAGCCTCCGTGGCTCAGACGGCAATGCATCGGCCTCTCACCGATGGATACAGTGGTTCAAATCGCGGTCACTCGATGAGAGATTTGTGCTGGACAAAGTGGAGGCGGGACAGATTTTTTTTTTCAGGTACTCAGGTTTTCTCTGTCATCTTTCATTCCAACAACACTCTCCATTCTCATTTCATAGCATCTATCATTCATTCATAAATCACTTTGGGAGTGGCAACCCCACTGTACTAATAGCCTATACATGATTCATTCATCACATCCCTGACCTGGTCAATGACTGGAAAAGAGGTTGTAGGTTTCTATTTTCAAGTTATTCACTCAATCAGTCACTCATTCATCAGTGATGCTCTCTCCCCACTTGTTGGCTATCCGTGAGCGGATGAGAAAAGTGATTATTCATTCGTTTATTCATTCATTCACTCACCCACGCTCACAATTCAATCTTGAAATCATCCATTCACTAATTCATGCAGTCATTCGCTCATTCAATTCAGTCATAATGTGTGTTGTAATTGTAGAATAACTCTGTAAGACTTCTGTCACAAAAGTAAACACTAAATAAGCTTAGGAAGGGGAAGATACGTCAGGTTGCCCTAGAGCAGGATGGCCAACCTATAACACGCGTGCCACTAGACGAACACGACTTCTATGCCACGTCCGACAACCTACTAACACATTTTAATGTTTTTAATGTAGGTCGAAAATCTTGAAACATAGCATCCTTTAACATTACGCTTTAATAAAGAAATATGTCTCAATTAATTCTAATGCCATACGTTTTTACAAACTCTATTAGGTTAAAGCAAAAGATATACCTTATTCTAAATTTACCTGTTTTTAATTGTAATATTCATTTATGCTTGCAAAATAAAATCATGAAATATTCAGTCTTTGTACTTAGCTGCTCTTCTGTCTGTTACAACCAAACTATATTTAGAGCAAAAATTTCTCTCTGTCAGCATTTGATACCGGGTACCAGAGGAATCGAAGAGACTTTCCACAGAAATCATTTACCTTTTGGTCTGGGTGCTAATGGTGCAGTTACAATATTAAATTATTGTTCAGAAATGCTACAAAGTTCTTTGTACCAAAGAAGCAAATCAAAATTATTTCAACCTGTTTTACTTTTGTTGAACTGATGCTCAATTTAGTAACTAACCTTCAGGCTCAAATAAATGATGTAAAGCATTAATTACTATTTTATCATTACTGTCTTTCATCATTATAGAATCCAGTTTAGATAAAGTTTCAGTCAAATGGATTTATATGTAATGCAATTCAATATATAAATGAATTCAAATTAGGAGTTTGATGATGATTTTAAAGGTAAATAGCTGATGGCAAACTAGGCAGTAAAAGGTAATAAACAAGACTTTAACTAACATACTAGTCGCTCAAGGTTTACCATCCCTGTCCCAGACTTTTTATGGTACGTTTGTCTTTTCTGAAGTCTTCACGTTCCTAGCGAACTCTTGTATCTATGAACTATTACTCCTTCCCATCATGTGTTGTTACCACTATGCAATCTTTCCTTATTCCGGTAGATGGCATCTCATACGTTAGCATAGGTCAAAGCATTTCTTTTCTGCCCCGTCTTGTTGGGTTAACTTTCTGGTTGGTTGTGCGAGGAGTTTTTAGTCTTATCTGAGGAAATGAAAGGGAGAATGTTATGATTAGGTGCTGTTACTCCCTAAACTTATGACTGTTTAGACCCGATGTGCTACAAAGATATGTTTTGTACCCACTTGAATTCATATTCTTCAATTAATTTAGATGCCAAGTCCTTATACCAAACTTTTCGTCACGTATTTTATGAAGGTAAGCGTGTGTGAAGGTGCTATAATCAATGAGTCTGGTGTATTTTGATTGTGGGCCACATATTATTAATATTACCTATTTGATTTTTGGCCCCCTTGTTTTACCTATGCAACTTTGTTTTTGGATTTTCTCTCCATAATATATTTATATTCTTGCCCTTATTACTGTTATATGTTTATTTCTTTGCGTCTCTTATATTTTTGTTATCTGTAAGAGGCCCGGGTCCAGTTCCTGGCAGTTTTTTTGCTAGTTTTGACCAAATCCACCGCACTGGGTGTTCGTCGTGTTTTTAGTGTCAGTTCAGTGTAATAATCACATCATTGTAAGAAGGAGAATGTAATGCATGTATCGAATTGAATGATTTGCAATAAACCAGTTTCGGGCTATCCGTAAATAGGGGATGGGAGTATTATATTCCATTATATTCTATAGAAGATTGACAAGTACGCTTGTTGTCATTTCTTGATGAATTCTGTACTTTTACATCAGTGTTTGGACCAGACCAGGGGCACGTTCCACGAACAAACTTTGCAACTTTTTAACTTCGCACTTTTCACTTTTCTATTCTTTCAAAGTGCAAGTGAAAGTCTTTCTGTTCCACCATGATCTAGGTTGTACTTTTCAATTTCTTCGCAAAGTGAAAAGTCTCTGTGCGAATGAGTGATCCATGGGGAAACTGTATAGGCCTTGTGACTTTAATGCTTTATTTTTCGCGGCGAACTTGACGGTATAATTGTAGTACCGTTAGTTTTCAAGTTTTTATCATGGGAAAGAAAGGTTATTACAATAAGCTGGCCGTGCTGGAAGTTGTCAAGAAGTACGGGACATCCTTTTTGGCAACTTCAAAAATAACCTCTCAAATGATGATACACATCAATTTTATCGAGAGTACCGCCAATACATCCACGCACAGAGGGAAATTCCCCATTAATTTGAAATCCCGTCACTATATTAAGTGGATTTTTAGGCCAACGTACCATGTTTGGAAATATTACATTTACCATAACAACTACGACTTTGGTAACAGTTCTGCAAATGATTGATTTTGATGTCCCATGCAATGCTGCTACACCGTGCAGCTGGGCACCATTTACTAACCAATGTAAGCATATAGGAATTTGTTATTTTTCGGAACGGGATTGACTTCCTTTCGTTGCATGTTTCAATAATTTTTTTTTTTTTTTTTTGCTACTTGCTTTACGTCGCACCGACACAGATAGGTCTTAAGGCGACGATGGGACAGGGAAGGGCTAGGAGCGGAAAGGAAGCGGCCGTGGCCTTAATTAAGGTACAGCCCCAGCATTTGCCCGGTGTGAAAATGGGAAACCACGGAAAACCATTTTCAGGGCTGCCGACAGTGGGGTTCGAACCTACTATCTCCCGAATACTGGATACTGGCCGCACTAAAGCGACTGCAGCTATCGAGCTCGGTGTTTCAATAAATGACCGATCATTTCAAGAATATAGTCAGCATGTGTTGGGGTAATACGAAAATAAATCCTGTCTTTCCACGTTCTCTTGTAGGATTTTTCATCACTGTCCTCACTTGATGCTAACAAAAGCTTTCGTCGTAACGTGTTTATATCACTAAACCAAATTCTACGCCGAGAACTTGTTAATTAACAGGTGAATAGGGAATCATCTCTTTGCAAGATTTCTGAAAACTTTTCACTTCATTTCTTTGCACTTTGCATTTCTGTACCAATGGAGGAACATAACAGGCTTGAAAAATGAAAAGATTCCTAACTTTTCACTTTGCAAGCTAAATCTGAAAAATGATGGTGGAACAAAATCTGAACTGAAAAGTGCAAAGTGAAAAGTGAAACGTTGCAAGGTTCGTTCGTGGAACAGGCCCCAGAGCAAAATGTACCTTCTACCAAAGCCTCAGTCTCATACGACAGTATAAAAGGTGCTGAGGTATGGGTGGTGCGAGTAATCACATTTGGAGCATAAGAAATACGTCTGAGCGTTACAAAAGGGTGCTATTCATAGCGCTAGCCGTGCTGTTTTAGCACGTTCTGCTCCAGTGGGAAAAGCAACGGGAAACTGCCTCACTTCCCGTCATGCCTAGTACGCTTCACTACGCAACCGTTACCGGTTATTGTGGGTTCTCCATAACCACATAAACTTCGGTGATACAATTTGAGGATCCAAGCAGACTGCAGGCTGATGATATAACAGGCAGCTCAACAAGTAACGTAACAAGTCATGTCAGATGTGGAATGTTCCTTACTTTATTTCTAATTCCTGCCAAACCACAGCAGTTCCACCACCTTTTAAAGGAATATACCATTTCAAATTCGCTGAATATACTGGAGGTTTGTCAATAGAATGGGCTGGGCTGAGTGGCTCAGACGGTTGAGGCGCTGGCCTTCTGACCCCAACTTGGCAGGTTCGTTCCTGGCTCACTCCGGTGGTATTTGAAGGGCTCAAATACATCAGCCTCGTGTCGGTAAATTTGGTGGCACGTAAAAGAACTCCTGCGGGGCAAAATTCCAGCACCTCGGTGTCTCCGAAAACAGTAAAGAGTAGTTAGTGGGTCGCAAAACAAATAGCATCATTATTAATTTAATTCTAAGCAAATTTTACTCAGTGTAAGATTTCGGAGGTATGAAACTTTTAGAATTTATTTTACAATTCGTTTTATATCGCACCGACACAGGTACATCTTATGGGGATGATGGGGTGGGAAAGGGCTAGAAGTGGGAAGGAAGTGGCCATAGTCTTAATTAATAAGTGATTACTGTATGCATTTACACGTCACGCTACAGATATGACGTACACGATTCCAACTGCCATTGGGACTGTCACCAATTAGACTAGAGAACCCCAAAACTGTGAATCCAGCACTGACCACGGTCATTTTGGACATTTTCTTTCTCATCTCCTTATGACCCACATGCCGATGAAAGCTGAAATTGGACTTAAACGGTATCCAGAGCGTCACAATTAAACTTAGTGCCCCCGAAAAGTATGGATTCGAAACTAATGTAGGTCGTTTCCTTTTATTTTTACATGTCACTCCCTCCCAACCCCAACCCTAAGGGTGTCTTACCCTCAAAGTATTTTTCTCCAGATAGTAAGTCATATGTATATCAAGTTTGGTTCACAGCTATGTCGGAACATATCCCTAATCTCGGTCATTTTGGACATATTCTATTTAAGGCCCATTCACCCCCCATGGTGGCTGAACTTGTATTTAAATATCATCCTGTGTGTCACTATTAATCTCAGCGGCCAAGAAAACTGTGGATTCAACAAAATGTAGCTCTGTTTTTATTATTACTAATACATGTCACTCCCTCCCCACTCTACCTCTAGGCGTGTTAGATGTGTCTCACTCCCACGGCAATTCTTTCTGGATAGTATTAAGTCACATGTGCACGAAATTTGGTTGAAATTGCAGACTTGCCTACAGTCGCAGTCATTTTATAATCGTATAACTTATATATATATAAAGATATTGCTCCTTATCTGTATGCAACCCGCTAAGTACAGAATGTGTTGCGGGCTAGGCTAAGCCTTCGGCTGCAGTTACTGGACTGATCATGTAATTGCTGCATTTCAGTTTGTGATTACTCATCGTTCAGTGAACTTAAGAGAACTATCAAAGCTTCATTATTCACCGGCAAGTAATTCCGGAGATAATAAAATAAAATGAAAAGGGACTGGACAAATCTGTTTTTAGTAAACACTTTTAATATATACAGTTGATCTTAATACTTTATGAGGTAGAATCTGTAACGCGAGACCACTAAGGGGACCTGGGACACATTTTTCTCAGTAAATGGATGAAATTGTCCAAATTCGAATTCTGGCATAAATAAATTATATTAACCTTCCTCAGCATTATAAAAGTGGTTTTGTGCCGTTGTGACTATCTTTGACGTAGTTACGGCCGTTTTTGAATGGCTCTGCACGGTCATTTAATTCTCCAGCCCCCCCCCCCCTTCTTCTGTATGCTCGGCTATCCGTGTCTCTTCTGTTACCATTAATTCCCTGTTTACATTTTTTTTAACTGTTTACATTTTTTTAATATTGCAATGTATACTGCCATCTGTTGTCTATGTTATGAACTACTTGAACCTACAATTTAGTGGAACTTGGTGGAAAGGGGCCTGGAAGTTTGAAAGAAGCAACTGTTGTGAAGCTCACAAATTATTACAGGCAGGCAATATGTGCAAATATTCCCTCAGTAGATAATATGAAATCTGCAATATATGCCACACTCCTCCACAGATGAAGACCCTAAGCATAAGAAATGCCCCCAAGGACCTGAATCATGCTGCTTGTAGAACAAGAGTATCGCAACTGGGCAAACCCCTCAAACCCACAAAAAATATCAGTTCAGTTCACAACTGCAATGCTGCTGAAAATTGTGCCTGTATACCAAAGGCTGGCATCAACAGAACTTCTGTCTAGATGTAGAGGGACTACTCAAAATGCCAATGAAAGTCTTCATGCACATATATGGAAAAAGTTCCCATAAGGGACCTTTGTCTCCTCAAGAAGGCCTGGAATAGCTGTTTCTAATGCATTTGCAGAATACAAAATGGGATGTACTACAACACAAGAAATGAAAATGGCTCTAAGGAATCATAAACTTTCACCAGTATGCACCAAACTTGCCACATAAAGAGATGAAAGAAGAAAATTTGACAGTCAGCGGTCAGTCACCCAACAAATGAAAACAGTCAGGAAAAAACTGAAAATCCTCAAGGTACACAGGGAGCAAGCCAAGAAGAAGCAGGAGGGTAGGAGTTATAGTGCTGGTGAAGCTTAAGAGATTTTGAAAGACCATTATGAAAATTTTTAATGGTTTTAGAACTAAAATTCATTTAACTCAAAACACCATTTTTTGTAACCTGCACTCTTCCATGTGGATCAAATCTAAACCTCTATTTACCAAAGTTGGTATGTAGCTTCTATGTGACCTAACAAAGAAATGTAAGTGCGGCCAGTATCCAGTATTCGGGAGATAGTAGGTTCGAACCCCACTGTCGGCAGCCCTGAAAATGGTTTTCCGTGGTTTCCCATTTTCACACCAGGCAAATTCTGGGGCTGTACCTTAATTAAGGCCATGGCCGCTTCCTTCCCACTCCTATCCCTTTCCTGCCCCATCGTCACCATAAGAACTATCTGTGTCGGTGCGACGTAAAGCAACTGGCAAAAAAAAACGAATTGTAGGATGGATTTTGCATTCTTCTCCAATATACTAATTTTATGAGGCAAAATGTACAGAAAATTGGTGAAAAATTACATGAAATAAAATTAAAAAATTGAAACATGAGTTAATTGAGGAACATAGGATGAATCAAAAATTCCATCCTTGAGTTCTTTTATGTTATAAGGAAGAATCTTTTCACATGTTTTCAAACACTCAGGTAAAAATCTATCCCGCAGGGAACTTTTTGAAAGTTGCCTATTTCGCGAGAGTCATAAGCACAAAGTACATCATATGTCATAAACTAATAAGGATATTAAGCTGAAATTACGATATGTTCTCTCCAGAACAGTCCTACATATACCATAACAATTTCATTGTGATTACTCAAAAATTGTGGAAAATAAGAAAATGTATCCCAGGCTCCCTTTTAAAGCAACAACCACTGCATTTCTGTGTTGGTAACAGTTAGGACTTGGTGCTGTCCAAGCAGTACAGCAAGGGTCACCTCATAACCGCGGAACATTACGAGAGATTAATGAATTTGTGAGGTGGCTGACAGTGATGACTTCATGTTTGTGTCTTTAGCATTTCCATCATGTAAATGTTCCCCAGTCAACACGCATTTCATCGCCGTGTTATGGAAATCTCCTAGCTATCATTATGTAGCACATTCATTCAAGTGGAAACTATTTCCGCTTCCTAGAAAGAAAGAAGGTACGAATCGAACTTTGGTAAGGAAAGAGTATTCTGCAGAAAATTTTAATAATTTTCCTTTTTTTTTTTTTTTTTTTTTTTTTTTTTTTTTTTTTTTTTTTTTTTTTTTTTTTTTGCTAGTGGTTTTCAAAGAGAAGGGAAACGTAAAAATGGGTGGAGAAGATTAACCTGAAAATAGGGGTTAGAGGATTCGTTATACCGAAAAATAATGTGACTAAATAATTCGATATCTCGTTACGTTGTCATTTTATAAGCTACTGAACTTAGCCAAACAGATCGATTCGCGATATGAAATGGGCTTTACAAGGCGGTGTTGCTAAATCTGCAAGTGGCTTATGGCCCGCTTGAGAGAAGGAATCGAAGAAAAATCTTCGCGAGGAGAAGGATTTGAACACGATCCTCTGAGTAGAAAGGATGCGCCATAGCAGTATGCTATGGAGACACTGGCTGAAATCCACGGTGTGTTGGTGTTCGGCGCAAATTTAGCAACATCGCCTTGCAGAGTCCATTTGAACTCGCCCACGGAGCGATCTGGTTGGCCAACATTAGCAGATGACAAAATGAAAACAACGCGAGATATCGGAATATTTCCTTAAATTATTTATCAGTATGACCAACCCTCTAACACCTATATACGCGGCTCACCCTATATGATTCAGTCAGATGGGAATTCTCATGACTGTTTTGAAATTGCATGGATGCTGGGTTACCATGTTCAGAGTACTGCACATTTACGAATTATAGGCATTCAAAAATTGCTAATTACGTAAACTTAGTTAAAATTCATGTTGTTCCAGAGTTGGTTTCTATTGTTTCACGCTTTTATTGTTTCGAGATTCAAGGGCACATATGGATAGTACTATTACGCAGTGGTGACTGATGCAAGTGGTACTCTCATTCGTCAACTGTAGCCTACCATTCCAAGTCACGACGCAGCTCACTATAAGCCAGCATTCCAAGTGGGAGAGTACCACTTACTACAGACAAACGGCATAAGCCAGCATTCCAAGTAGGAGAGTACCACTTACTACAGACAAACGGTATAAGCCAGCATTCCAAGTGGGAGAGTACCACTTACTACAGACTAACGGTATAAGCCAGCATTCCAAGTGGGAGAGTACCACTTACTACAGACAAACGGTATAAGCCAGCATTCCAAGTGGGAGAGTACCACTTACTACAGACTAACGGTATAAGCCAGCATTCCAAGTGGGAGAGTACAACTTACTACAGACAAACTGTATAAGCCAGCATTCAAAGTGGGAGAGTACCACTTACTACAGACTAACGGTATAAGCCAGCATTCAAAGTGGGAGAGTACCACTTACTACAGACAAACGGTATAAGCCAGCATTCCAAGTGGGAGAGTACCACTTACTACAGACAAACGGTATAAGCCAGCATTCAAAGTGGGAGAGTACCACTTACTACAGACAAACGGTATACGCCAGCATTCAAAGTGGGAGAGTACCACTTACTACAGACAAACGGTAATCATTCTTTGGTTCAAACCTTCATTATTAGAGAAGTCTTCCACGGGAAGAGTCGAGATTTTCTTTTGAAGACACGCGGCAAATTTCTCTGCCAAACCTAAAGAATTCCACCTTCTTATCTTAACACGAAAAAAAGCTAAAGGCTTATTATCATATCTACAAATCTTTCAAAGTTGCAAGTAGGCCAACAGAGAGTGCACATTTACCTATGCTATAAGTTACACAAAATCACATTTCTTACTCTGCTACTGTACAAGACCGTTCTTTTAATAACTTATCGATTGAGACCAACCAAAATGACGAACAGATGGCGCTGGACAGCAACACGTCAGTGATGCCGCATGAGACCCGTGTACGGTATAAAATCAGCTGTCGGGAGAGAGGGCGTCAGATGCGCCTGTAATTGCGCCATGTTGATGTTACCAGAACAGGAACTGTTAGAGAAGCTTTATTTACTTTATTCTGATGTCAATAAAATCCGATGTCATGCCAATGATATGCGTCAATTATTACCTCTATACCTCCAATATTCCGTGAAGTATTACCTCCTCAAATGTTAGCGGCTTTATGGGTCACCCTGTGAAATATATAATACGCACTGCACTTCAGTAACAACATGAAAATAACGTGACGGTCGGCGTGAATGACAAGTTCCATTGACGAAACAAACTGTGATTAGAATTTAAAACATGCTTTAAAAGGAGAATAAATAAAGCAAATATCCCACCAATATATTCTTCATAAATACTCCATCACCTGGCATAGAACACATTGTCAACAATATGTACACATCGGAACTGTGACTACAATGCGCAAAGTCAACATAGGAGTTTTAAAGGTTAAACTTCTCAAAAACATATCAGATATAACATTTCTCAGACACGGAAAATCCGTAGACAAGTACTAAATCCTTGTCATGCCACACGTAAGATGGAAGTTGAGTAAATTAATTAAGAATTTACAGCCTGAGTTAATTTTGTGTCTAAATGAAGTTACCCAAAACTAGAAGTATATTCTCATCAGGCTATATAACTTTGTAAGTTTGCTTGTTAACGATGTTCTGTGTAGAAACTTACCCGACACTTGGTCCACAAAAGTTGGCAACCGTATGTCAGTCACAAGACATATTCAGATACAAAGGTTTACAAAGAATTCTCTCACAACAGTCAACTGAATGTTACTTATGATCTTTAAAATTTACCCCGGCAACTATCACCAATTATTTGAGTTATATTAGAGATTATATTTGCAGGTGGCATTGCATTGTTTGTGGTCCCTCACTGCGTAGTGGCTATCAGCGAGATAGTACTTGTCTCTCTACACTGACAAGCGCAGCCAACTCTGGCTGACATCATTGCGAATAATCCAAGAAAGGTTACCGCTGTCGGTTTTGAACCTGGGATCTTCGGATCTCCGACTTTCTACAACTAGTCAGGGCTGCCAGAATTTTACAGTTGAAATATCTATCATAATGTTAAAATTTCCCGCATGTACCTAATTTTTCTCCCACATGTATTAAATTCTTAGTTATCAATCTAAGCTTCTCGCCGTTATAACAAAACTAAACAGAAACAATAATTGCGATAATATACCAGATGAATACTCTCTTAGTCGAAAATTCGCCCTGAAAATCCACCTTTTCTTTTAGTTGCGCCATTTAATTAACACACAATAATAGTAATTATACGGTTAACAAAAATAATCACTCTTTATATTTGTGCTGCTACAATGGGCACAAACTCCAGCAGTCCCGATGATATCTCCCATAATACCCAACTTTATTAGCAGATTGCGTTTTTAAAATCTGAAATGTGAAATATTTTTGTTATGGAAGTTTTGTTATCGTTCGCGTTTAGTGCAGTATTTTACTACACACGACCTGCGCTGTTAACCATGCAACTTGTACACATTCATACAAAATATTATTGATAAGTAATATAAAATGCATTCAAAACTTAAACCATTTAATGATAACAACTGATTGTTGAGTGACTACCATATCGCCGCGGACAGTTATAGAGTCTGAACAAAAATACGGTGCATCGATATATTCAATACTAATCTACATGAAAGGAAAGTAATGGTCTCATTTTAAAAGGCCATTCATTTGTTAAAACATAAAAAAACATTACAATATTTATGTAAAGACGATGCTAAAATTCCCACGTTTTCTGGACATTCTTAACATTTTACTCTTTTTCCTACAGTTCCACGGCCACGTCCATTTTTCTCTCGTTCGTGGGGAATTTCCCTCAACCTCGAAACACTTCAAATAACCCTCAGGGGAATCCCCTGGAGCTAATCAACAATAACATTATACTGACGGACTATTGTTAACTATCACGTGCCTTGTTACAAACGAGAGGTTAACAATGCGTGTAGGTTACATTTTTTATTTTTGTACAATTTTCCTCACCCAGATAGGTCTTGTGGGGACGACGGAGTAGGAAAGGGAAAGGAGTGGTAAGGAAGCGACCGTTGTCTTAATTAAAATATAGCCCCAACATTTGCCTGGTGTGGAAATGGGAAACCACCGAAAAATCATCAGGGCGGCCGAAGGTGAGATTCGAACCCACCTTTTCATCTCACGGCTACGCGACCCTAATTGCACGGGTAACTCACTCTGTAGCAAATATTCGCTGAGGTGTCTCGACTTTACGTATTCGGCACAATTTCTCAACTGGTGGCAAGTGGTGTTTTTTTCTTACTTTACGGCGCACCTACACAGACAGATCTTATGGCGACGATAGGATAGGATGTGAAAATGAGAAATCACCGGGCGTGTTGGCCGTGCGGTTAGAGGCGCGCGGCTGTGAGCTTGTATCTGGGAGATAGTTGGTTCAGACCCCACTGTCGGCAGCCCTGAAGATGGTTTCCGTGGTTTCCCATTTTCACACCAGGTAAATGCTGGGGTTGTACCTTAATTAAGGCCACGGCCACTTCCTTCCAACTCCTAGGCCTTTCCTATCCTATCGTCGCCATAAAACATATCTGTGTCGGTGCGACGTAAAGCTACTAGCAAAAAAAAAAATGAAAAATCACGGAAAGCCATCTTCAGGGCTGCCGACAGCGGGGTTCGAATCCACTATCTCCCTGACGCAAGCGGGAATTGTTTCCCGCCATGTTCGATTAAAAAGGAAAACCCATGTAAGGACTGAAAATTCCGCTGGTGTACACAAGTCCGCTGTAAGTGTCTGTGTTGGTGTGGGTTAAATTCAGAAAATGCCCCAACGAATTTTGATGCGGCTATCATCATTCTATAGAGCATTTATCAGGTAAGGTGTTTCAGGATTTGGGTCATCAGTCCATAGACTGGTTTGATGCAGCCCTTCGTGCCACCCTATCCCGTGGTAACCTTTTCATTTTTACGTAACTACTGCATCCTAAATCTACTTTAATCTGCTCGTCATATTCATACCTTCGCCTAACCCTATCGTTCTTACCTCCTACACTTCCCTCAAAAACCAATTGAACAAGTCCTGGGTGTCTTAAGGTGTGTCCTATCAATCTCTTCTTCTCGTCAAATTTAGCCAAGTCGATCTCCTCTCAACAATTCGATTCAGTATCTCTTCGTTCATGATTCGATCTATCCATCTCACCTTCAGCGTTCTTCTGTAAGACCACAATTTAAAAAGCTTCCATTATTTTTCTTTCTGAGATAGTTATCGTCCATATTTCACTTCCATACTATACCGCGCTCCAGACGAAAGTCTTCAAAAACATCTTTCCAATTCCTATATCAGTCTTCGAAGTGAGGAAAAATTCTTTTTTTTTAAGAAAGGCATTCTATTCTTGTGCTAGTCTGCATTGTATGTCCTTACTTCTGCCATCGTTAGTTACTACTACCAAAGTAACAATATTCATCTACTTCCTTTAAGACTCCATGTTCTAATCTAATATTTCCTACATTATCTGACTTGTTCGACAGCACTCAATATGTTTGTTTTGCGTTTATGTATTTTATCTTATCCTTCTTCTCAAAGTCTCTGTCCATACCATTCAGCACTCTAGATTTTCTGCAGGTTCTCAGGGTTTTGATTTCCTCTCCATGGATCATGAGTCCGTTTCCTTTCTGGAGTGCTGCTTCTATTTTCATAGCCTTCCATTCTTTATCACTGGCGACTGATTTTTGAACAGACTGTAGAGAGCCTGTTGCATTCCATCAACATTATGGAATGCATTTAGTAGATCAACGAATGCCATGTATGTAGGCTTGTTGATCCTCTTAGATTTTAGGAAAGCAATTAATAAGAAAAATTAATAAGCCCTGTCACCATGGATTCAAAATTGGTCCTGTGCGAAACCCAGGTGAGTTGCTAGTTATCAATTAGGCTCTAGTATTTTGTCTCCTTCACTTAAGTATCTCGATGTACTCCAGGAGAAATGAAATCCTCAGAGCGACTCTCGGGCACGAATAGCAGGCAAAGAACCCCTTGGTGAGATTATTATAAAATGGAGAGGAGGAGAACATGCAGCTAGACTAAATCAAAACGGAAACGAACAGAGCGACAGATGGTAAAAAAAAGAAAATAATTAAATAGAATGGAAAAGTACGAAAGATAAAGAATGTCTACATTCATTTTAAAAAGTAATTACAATATTTTCCTGTGATGAGGCCAAGTCTTTGGAGCGTGTCAGAGCGACACGACACAGCGGAACGTCCAGTCCAATTTGCTTTTGCTCCATGTCATTATCTCAGTGGAGACCAGTCCCTAGTCAGCAGACGTCGCTGCGCTGCCGCCTCTTGTAAATTCTCTCCCTTGCCCGAGAGTTTCATCACAGGAACTACTATACGTTTTTTCTAAAGATCCAGTAATATCCATCCAAACTACAGTCATATTTCACATGTTAATCACGGCTGGTCGGAACAATCCATGGCAGTAAGAAAGAACTTGACAGATTTGGCGGGAATAGAATGACGATGTCAAACAGAAAATCGGACGTGGTACCACAAAATAGAGAACAATCCAGAAAAAATGTATACGGAATAAGAATAAACGCTGAAAACGCTCATACATTGATTTCAAATTATACGTGTTACACCTGCCTAGGGAAATTTGCTTGGCACAATAAAAACTGCATCCATAATAATAACCTAGTATGCTTCCTTACAGCTATAATTCTACGTTATTCCATAGGTCCAAATATATGATTTTATAAATAAATGTATTCCTCAGGCACACACTAATTCACACTATACCCGTACTATTAAAAGAAGCGGTTTGACAGATAGGGTTGGACGCAGGAGCACTGCACGTGCCAATGCACTGTGTTGCCACATTCCTGCATTCCGTTCTGCTTCCCCTCGCGTCCAGCTCACATGTTCGTTCGTTCAGACCGCTGTGTTCTGTTATATGTAACTCAGAAGTGAGATGTTTGGCAACTCCAAGCAACTGGATCCGGCCAGCAGGCTTATCTCCATGGCAACTCCAGTGGGTCCACCCACGTTTCCATGGCAACCATACCCCCTACTCCCTCCGTCCCATCCAGGCAGGAAGTAAAGGGACCTCCGTATAAAAACGTTCAGAACGCATCTTTCGATACTACCACTAAACAACCATGCAGTCATCTGTACTCAGCAGGTAGTCTCGGTGAGCGACCTTAAGTTTTGAGAGCGAACTGAAGTCTCAATCAATCAATCAATCAATCAATCAATCAATCAATCAATCAATCAATCAATCAATCAATCAATCAATCAATCAATCAATCAATCAATCAATCAATCAATCAATCAATCAATCAATCAATCAATCAATCAATCAATCAATCAATCAATCAATCAATCAATCAATCAATCAATCAATCAATCAATCAACCAATCAATCCTGATCTGCATTTAGGGCAGTCGCCCAGGTGGCAGATTCCCTATCTGTTGCTTTCCTAGCCTTGTCTTAAATGATTTCGAAGAAATTGTAATTATTTTTAGCATCTCATAATTATTACAGGATCAAATAAAGCTTCGCCTACTCTAACTCTGAGATCTACTTTCTAGAAATATAACAACCCGTTCAGCCACTCTTTTGTATAGTCCAATTGCACTCATTTTTGCCAGTAGTCTCCCATGATCCACCCTATCAAATGCTTTAGACAGGTCAATCGCGATACAGTCCATTTAACCTCCTGAATCCAAAATATCTGCTATATCTTGTTGGAATCCTACAAGTAGAGCTTCAGTGGAATAACCTTTCCAAAAACCGAACTGCCTTCTATCGAACCAGTTATTAATTTCGCAATTTCATCTCTGGAATGGCATGGCAGGCAATTCCATAATCTGGTGCCGGTCACCACAAATTATCTATTAACTTTATCTGTATGATGCACATGAATAGAAAGAAAGGAACCCTAACGAGCATTTAGGCTATGAAAAGATGATAAAGTGTGAATTTAGCTGGTCTTCAGCTAACAATCCAAGTAACATCATTAACATTTTAGACATGATACTGTATAGGCTTTTTGGCTTATGCCGTGTCAAGAAAACAAGGTGAAATTTTTTACGTTTCGCAGAGAACAGTGCTCTGCGTCATCAGAAGAAAATCTCGACTGTCCACGAGAAAGGCTTCTTAAACAATAGTACTTTGAAATGTAAACGTTATAATAGAAGTGGAAATTGTATGTTCATTCGTCACCAGATGGCCCCCCGGACATGGCACAGTGCAAGCGTTCGAAGCGGAAGCTGACTGAACCACCAGAATCAGTCATAGACGGTCACATCACTGATTTAGACCAAGGTATGATTATGAGAAACAGATTAGACCAGATGTAGGATGTAATAGTTACGTAGAAATGAAAAAGTTTGGAACAGGGTAGGGTGGCATGGAGGCCTGCATCAAACCAGTGTATAAACTGATAACCCGGAAAACAACAACACTTTCTTAGTCACCAAAAATCATGATCAGTTTTCTTGCTCATGAATGATGTTACAAATGGTTAAGGAATATGAGGGGTATCTTCAACGTGATCTTAGAATGGTTCTATTCAAAAGTAACTACCAAAAGCGTTAACACATTTATCGTACTGGGAGAGGCAGAAAGAGGTAGGTCGCTGACGGATCCAAAACCACACCCACTGTTGTACTTCCTCGTCCGAATGAAACCGACGTCCACGAATGTTTTTCCTCAGGTCTCCAGAAATGTGAAAATCATAAGGTGAAAAATCCGGGCTGTCCGGAGGATGCTGAAGTGTTTCCCAACCAAATCGCTGAAGCGTAGCCTTCGACAGATTGGAAGCATGGGGGCGGACATGATCATGCAACAGAATGACTCCGTCCGACAGCATTCCAGGGCGTTTTGACTTTATGGCGCGTCGCAGCTTCTGCAAAGCGTCTTCACAGCGCTGCGTCACCATAGAACGAACTACAATTCTCTGCTTTTCTTTACTTGATTCCATTTCTCCAGGTAGACGAACACACTAGACCAGTCCGCGCACCAACAAAGACATAACTCACCTGTGAGCTGTCACTATGCAGTTCTCGTACTACAGCGATGCCACCTTTTGCGCGGAATGTGAGTTATGGCGGGAGTTCAGTATTCATTTGACTGCTCCTTATAATTATAATATTTTATATTTCCACGCATGGAATTTTATCAGTCTGGTAGTAAAGAGTACATGCATAAATATATTTTAAAGTTTAAAATTATCTCCAAAATGCTACATATTGACCTAAATTCTCGTTGAAAGTTATAAACAATGACTAATCCCAAATCGGTAAACAAATGCAAAATAATAACGTGTCATTATTGTTTGATATATCGCAGAATGTATTTCTATATACCTACTACAGAGGAACATCCTATAATGCAAAGGGAGAAACTATGATGTTTCACTAACATAGACTTATTCTTCCATATACCTTGCCCAGTCTCCCGGACGATCTTCAGCAACACGGCAGAGGTGTACGACGGTTCGTACTCCAGTCCATTCTTGAATGTTTTTGAGACACGACGTTCTTTTTCTGCCTACTCCTCGCTGTCCTTCGATTTTGCCCTTTAAAATGAGGAGTAATACTGCATATCCTTCACCACATAACACATGTCTCAAGTACGCAATTTTCCTGCATTTCATGTTAATCAGCAGTTCTCTCTTGGAGTGTGCTCTCTGTAATATTTCTTCGTTAGAGACGTGCTCTATCCAGGAGACTCTTAGCATTCGTCTATGAAACCACATTTCTAGAGCTTCAATCCTTTTTATGGTGGTCGTTTCTAAGGTCTAAAATAACATACACCCCTAGATATAAATCATTAAACAATGTGTTGGAGGTGAAACTAAAAGAACGTGATGCATACCGTGAACATCAAATAATAATGGTTGGTATCACCGTATAGTTTCAAATTTGCTGTACTGTACTCAGAGTGTGCTCGTCGCCATTGTCGTTACACACACATATTTACTAGCATTTAGCCGCAAGTGACGACTGTTGCAGGGAGCGCCACAAGTGTAGTGTTTACTTTATGAGGCCAGCGGTGCAAGTTTGGAACACCCCCCCTGGCGATGACCTGCGCGTTTTGTTGATTTAGCTGACGGACAGCAGTTTTCTTCTTTTTTTTTTTTTTCACAAAAAGGGTCGTTCAGCTTTAACAATTAGCAGTGTGCACTCAAAGGGACATTGTTGCTACTGTTCCACTTCACTCTTATTTGCAGAGCTTTGGACCGGAAGTGACGCAGTTACACCAGCGTGCCCTAGCGGCACCGCGTCATGGGGGTGGGATGTTCGCGAGGCTGGAGAGAAGGGGTAACCGCACCTACGCACACACACACACATGACGCCACGAATATCTGCCCTCTATTTTGAAAGCCCATTCACAGTTTTACACGAAGCCTTTTTATTTGAAAGTAGTAAGTAAAGTAAACTCGTGTCCACATCCCGAGGTGGTGCAGCTATTTTCAGGCACACCCCTAATGACCGAGGAAGTGGTCGTGTGGTTAGGGGCGCGCAGCTGTGAGATTGTATTCGGGAGAGAGTGGGTTCGAACCGCACTGTCGGCAGGCATGGAAATAGTTTTCCATGGTTTCCCGTTTTTACAACAGGCAAATGCTGGGGTTGCACCTTAATATTAAGGCCGAACATGTCCTCGGACACTCCCGGCACTACAAGCCATAAACCAAACCAAACCCCATGGCACTACAGCCCTTGAAGGGCCTTGGCCTACCAAGCGACCGCTGCTCAGCCCGAAGGCCTGCAGATTACGAGGTGTCGCGTGGTCAGCACGACGAATCCTCTCGGCCGTTATTCTTGGCTTCCTAGACAGGGGCCGCTATCTCACCGTCAGATAGCTCCTCAATTCTAATCACGTAGGCTGAGTGGACCTCGAACCAGCCCTCAGGTCCAGGTAAAAATCCCTGACCTGGCCGAGAATCGAACCCGGGGCCTCCGGGTAAGAGGCAGGCACGCTACCCCTACACCACGGGGCCGGCACTACAAGCCATACGCCATTTCATTTCAGATAGGATTTATGGCGACTATGTGACAGGAAACAACAAGGAGTGGGAAGGAAATGGACGTGACCTTAATTAAGGTGCAACCCCAGCATTTGCCTGGTGTGAAAATGGGAAACCACGAAAAACTATTTTCAGGTAGTTTATGCATTTCTTACTCAAACTTAGTTTCAGCAGAACGAAGAACAGAACAGTTATAAAGGAACAAAATTATAATGTCACCGTCTTATGAACCATTCAAGAGACTATAAATCGAAAGCAGAATATTCAGGGGATGTTTCCAGAAAAAAATTGGTAATAATAATGTTGGTTCAATGTTCCCACTCTTTGAAATTCTAAAAAAAAAATCATTATTCCTGCAGTAATCTGCTTTGTGATCCTATCACCCAGTTCTGTAACAGAGCCAGAACACAAAGGTTTATCCGATTATCATGCTTTTCCTTTATGATATATAACACCATTTCAATGTAACCTTTTCCCGTGCAGAATTACCTCCGCATTGAAAATATGAGCGGTGAAGATTATAATGATGATGATGACGATGACTGTAGTTGTACGCCAGCTGGGAGGTCCCACACAGCTGTTCACGGCATAATTACTCCCAGCTCGGAGCTGGATGTTGTTGAAGTCATGTTCCACGGCAGGTTTACGGCACCCACAGGCACAGGATACAGGCATATATTACAGGTACACTGCCTAGCAACAATAGCAATCCTTCTTCTTGTACAACTCTGCTGTGTATTTACGATCAACAGCTTGCCAAGCACTTTTGTCGGTCTCTCTGTTAATGTTCTACTCATGTGACAAGTCATAAAATCGATCGTATTGGTGCTGTGTGACGTGCATTGCAGTCAATTAAACGAACCATAGGTTGGCCGCCTTCTTTTTAAAAAATTTTTGCTAGCTGCTTTACGTCGCATCGACACAGATAGGTCTTATGGCAACGTACTTTTTTAAATTTAAGCTCAGCATTAATTTAACATTGATAAATCTAACCCCCTCCCCCATGGCACTACAGCCCTTGAAGGGCATTGGCCTACCAAGAGACCGCTGCTCAGTTCGAAGGCCTGCAGATTACGAGGTGTCCTGTGGTCAGCACGACGAATCCTCTCGGTCGTCATTCTTGGCTTTCGAGGCCGGAGCCACTATCTCACCGTCAGATAGCTCCTCAATTCTAATCACGTGGGCTGACAGGACCTCGAACCAGCCCTCAGCTCCAGGTGAAAGTCCCTTACCTGGCCGGGAATCGAACCCGGGGCCTTCGGGTAAGAGGCAGGCACGCTACCCCTACACTGTGGGGTCGGCAATATTAATAAATCTATATTTAACCCTGGAGTGGTCGCATGGGTTTTGTCAATATTAATGGTCGCACCGGGTCTCTCAGATCCATTTTTTCTCTGTGTTTTACTATTAGATTTTTATACTTTATTTCCAATTACAGTATTAGAGGACATCATTTCGTTTATTTTACAGCACTTTACATGACTACAATATTTAACTATCCGGTTTCTTAACCAAAAAATGTATTTTTATAATTGCGTTAAAAACTGATTGTTTTCTGTTAACTTGTGAAAGGTTAAACATGGTAAAGGTAAAATGTATTTTAACATCATTTTCCACTTTTTCCTGCATCTACATGCACAAAGCAACACTTTCATCTATTTTCTACACAGTCTTAATAAAACATATTTTTGAGAATTTCACACGTTAACTATTGGTACAAAAATATGGATTTTTTTAGGTATGTGTGAATTATTTGTCATAATTCATAAAAGAAAAATTAAATTAGTTTTAGAAACACATCCAAGTACAGTGAAACATCACTTTAATCAATTTCTATGCACATTCTGCAGACAAGTTGTCCATGTTCTCCGCAAATGAAATTTTGGCACTTAGGGCAGATGAAGGATGACTTCCTGTCTTTGCTTGTTGGGCAGAAATGACGAAGAGCTTCTTCATCTTCAGATTCCTCCAATATGAAATTAATCCAGGCAAAATTAGCTTCATCCATTGTTACACAGAAGAAAATGTGTACTAAACTAACAAAGCGTTGACAACAAAGACCAACGTTAACAGTCGCACCGGGTCTGCGAGACCCTGAACAGCCTGTACGCGCAAAGTTTCCAAGGCAACTGAGAGCGGGGTACTGTGTTCGGTTGAAGGTTGGGAGCCAAGAAGCTACCAGGGATGGGGAAGCGCTGGGTTCATTCCAACAACAGGAACAGCAATAAGTATGCCCGCCCGGGTCTCGTAGACCCATCGCGACCACTCCAGGGATAAAAGAGTATTGTCTGTACATTGCTCAGAATTTAAGAAGAATGGTGTTTCTATATCGGTGGTAACCACGGTAACAAGAAAACGCACTTTTTAATTTTCCTACATCTTGTCTGTATGTATGCATGCATGTATGTATGTACGTACAGGAATCGTGAGAAAATGGCAGAAGAGAATTTAATGAAAATCGGTATTTAGAGTCGGAGAATGATACACTACAATGTACGCTATAAATAATTTTATTCACGCTGAGTGAAATAGTAGTTTAGGGGAAGGCCTAAAATGTACTTATAAAATATTTATGTTATTAATGGTCCTGTCGATAAATACTACATAACTAAAGTTCTTTTACGTGGCAGTAAATCTACCGACACGAGGCTGACGTATTTGAGCACCTTCAAATACCACCGGACTGAGCCAGGATCGAACCTGCCTAGTTGGGGTCAGAAGGCCAGCCGTGAGCCACTCAGCCCGGCTCATATATTTTTACCGCACCGGCTACGATAACAGAGATATTCGTGAATTTCAATTTTTATTAAATCAGAATCACGAGAAAATGGTTGAACATATTTTCATGAAAATCGGTAAGTAAAGTCTGGGAATAAGGTGTTACAGTCTAGGTTATAAATCATTTTTATTCACACTGGATAAAATGGTAGTTTAGGGGAAGGTGCCTAAAATTTGATAGTCTAAAATTTGATTTTTAAATACCTGTGTTATTGGTCCTATCGAAAAGTATTACATACCGTAACAAAAGTTATAGAGAATACATGTTCCAATAATTTATGTCTTATAGAGTTTTTTTTTTTTTTTTTTTTTTTGCTAGGGGCTTTACGTCACACCGACACAGATAGGTCTTATGGCGACGATAGGATAGGAAAGGCCTAGGAGTTGGAAGGAAGCGGCCGTGGCCTTAATTAAGGTACAGGCCCAGCATTTGCCCGGTGTGAAAATGGGAAACCACGGAAAACCATCTTCAGGTCTGCCGATAGAGGGATTCGAACCTACTATCTCCCGGGTGCAAGCTCACAGCTTATAGAGTTTTACCATACCGACTATGATCATAGAATAATGAATTAAGACTTGTGTTGCTTAGTCCAAAACAACGTCAAGAATTGGTAACATGGAAATACTGTTAATCGTGTTAACTAGCGATGGATTTTGTCATGATTGCCTTAAGGTGTAAAACTGCGTGGTCATCGGTCCGTATCGGCAAGGAAAATGTGAAGATGTTGATAAATAATGAGAAAAATCGTAAAGGAACCATCACTTGAAGAATAAGACATGAGTCATGAGAGAAGCTCTAATATCCCAGAGTCGGAAGAATACTAAATGTGAATCTGTGGCAGGGCTGTGGCGCCATCTCTTCCCAATTTCGATCGGTCCAGTTTTCACTGACCAGCATCACGATACGTTTAAATGAATAATAATAATAATAATAATAATAATAATAATAATAATAATAATAATAATAATAATAATAATAATAATGACACTGGCTGAATAGAAATCTGCTTGCACTACAACATTAATTAATTAACTACACCACAGTGGCATTTATGCACACACATTAACACAGGCAAACAGCTAATGCAATCCCGACTACTTGGCACTGCACAGTTTCACTGATCACAATCGCAAGTGATAACAACAATATTCGTGAAAGCAAACAAACAGTGAACTCCCGAATTTCTCTCTCCTTGCTCAAATTTCAAAACATGAAAACGTATTCAACAATTTGACCACCCTACAAATAGAGCCCTCACATTATGGTTAGATTCTGAACTTTAGCTTCTTTATAGAAATGAATTGTTCAGTCAGTATAATGGTATTCATTGTTTTGTAAAATGTTTTAGAATTCATCTATAACAACAATTAATATAAGACGTGGGGGAGAAAGCCTAGTTGCATTGTAAATAAAGTGGTTGGCGGTGTTGCTGAGGGCTGCGCCGTTCAGCGCTTACACCCGCCTGCACTCTCCCTTCCAGGTTCCACCCGCATCTCGCACACTTGCTAAGTTTAGGGACCTACTGAGGGCTCTCCTGCTACCGTCCGAGCGCCTAAAGACTAACGAGAAAACATTGTACTTGCTGGACAGCAGCCACGGTCTGAAAGCCCTTGCCATTTTCTTGAAAATAGAAAATCAAAGAGTTTATAGCCGAAATAATAAAGATAATATTGTCTAAATGAATATCAAATCACATAAGTTCGACTTCGCTACATTTTCCCATTTTTTTTACGTATTCAGTTACATAGTGAAATAACGTTAAATGTTTTGAATAGGCGGTGGGGCGGCAGACAAAAGCCTTTCATGCACTGATGTGAATGCCTGCAATATCAAAAGCTCATAAAACTGATCAACAGTAACATTATATTGACCATTGTTGCGATGTGATTTGTCTCTTCTCCTGCCACTCATCTCCGATAGATGGGATTACTGCTGCGCCCCGAGTAAAGCAGCATGCCTGAATATTGGCGGAAGTATACTCGTAATATTTAAAGAAGCTTTCTGACAGACAGGGCTGGACGGAGGAGCAATGCATGTGCCATTGGAAGGTGTTGCCAAATTCCTGCATTCCTTTCTCATTCTTCGTTCACTCAGACCGCTCAGACGTGAGAGGTTTGGCAACACCAAGAAACTCGACCCGGCCAGTATCCTTATCTCCATAGCAACAGCAGTGGGCACGCCCACGTTTCCATGGCAACCTAACCCACTGCTCCCTTCTTCCCACCAATATAGGCAGTAAACGGACCTCCCTCCAAGCACTGTCAGCATGCATCTTTCGATATTACGACCATATCTTGGGGAGTTGGATAACTTTGCACATTCTACATGATTGTTCCATCAACGACGGGTACTGCAGCTAATTATCTATATGAATACAACTTTTGTCAGTACACTTCACATTTTTGTCTCATACTTGAAATTAGATTCTAATTTCGAGATATCGGTTGATCATACTATCGATTCAATTCAGATTTAATTTCCATTCAGTTGGCAGTATTAGCGGAACAGGGGTAGCTACCTCCTTACTCCTCACCCCTGTAAAACGAAGTACTCTAAAAGTTTCGCGGACTCTATTTCAGCCAACAGGGTATTTAGCTTTTACAAGTACTGATGAAATATCGTAAGTTTTAATATAGTTTCACTGATAAACTTTAAATACTTTAGATATTATTTAAGTTTTTATTAAATCTTCGCATCTCGTGTAATTTGGACCATTCAAACTATTGTAATAATTACGTTCTTCGCAGTTTTACTGGTGATTCTAAAATAACTGGTTTTTATCATTCGAGGTGTAGAGGTAGCGTGTCCGCCTCTTAACCACAGACCCCGGGTTTGTTTCCCGACCAGGTCAGGAATTTTTACTTGGATGCGCGGGATGGCTCAAGGTCCACTTAGCCTAAGTGATTGCAATTGAAGAGCTATCCGGCAGCATTGTATGTGGATTCTGTGCAATAATTGGAAAAAGTGGACTCAAGAAAACTGCACCAAAATTCAGGATGAATTGTTTTATCATTGTCCTACATGCCAGAAGTGATTACCGCAATTCATAGTACTGTATATTATTGCTTAGTATTTTATAACAAATTAATTAAGTAATGTGTAAGTTTCTATACTTATCAGTCAGAGTTACATACCAGCGGTCTAACTTACACGATAACACATTTTAGAATAAATATTACTTTTAAAAAGATAATATTACCATTTATTTTGATACATTGTACTAATTATCGTGTATACAATTTTAGAAATTTCCATTAAGGTCAACAGAGTTATGGACGTTTAAATTTAAGTGGTCCAAATTACACTGACTTCCCCTAAATATAACCCTGTTCTATTTCGTGTTACTCTTGTAGACTCGTCTCATGACAAGAGGTTCACTTCACAAGGCTATATTCCTGGCCAGCGTAGCAGTGTGATTGATCCTGAACCTCGCGGTTTGTTTGCATTTAATCATTTCGAATGTGATCTCAACCGACTGGGCGAACTAGGACAACAGGCTAGACAGAGTGCTGCCTGGTTCTCACTGGAATTTGTACAGCATAGTGGGTGAAAAATGAACCCCTCCGGTATTGACAGTCTTGAATCTGTTGCTGAAGATTCAATCATCACTCTCTACTGATCTGCATTTAGGGCAGTCGCCAAGGTGGCAGATTTCCTATCTGTTGTTTTCCCAGCCTTTTCCTAAATGATTGCACAGAAGTTAGAAATTTATTGAACATCTCCCTTGGTAAGTTATTCCAATCCCTAACTCCCCTTCCTATAAACGAATATTTGCCCCAATTTGTGCTCTTGAATTCCAACTTTATCTTCATATTGTGAACTTTCCTACTTTTTAAGACAAGACTATCGTAATCACAAAGACGCACACACGAGATGCTGTCAATTTTTTATATCGCTTTATTTACAAAGTATATACACATTATACACCCACACTAATGAACTGCCATCTTGGACTGACTCGAATAATAATAATAATAATAATAATAATAATAATAATAATAATAATAATAATAATAAGACGAAGAAGAAGAAGAAGACTGCCACAATAGCAGGACAACCAACTACTAACATAATCAGAACATGAGTTCACACACTAAATGCAACTAGCAACTTTCGCTAACAAGTCTACTCAACTCCCAAGACGGTCCTTTATATACCTTGCCAGGCCAGGCTTCTAGAAAGGTATGACAAACATTTTCTCGTCTCTTCTCAAGTCTCCAATAAACTAGGTACAAATGGATAGGATATTCTGTAACAACCTAGCGACAAAGGTGCATTATTCTGGACTATTACTCTGTACTGCAGAACATTACGTTGGATTTATACATCACATTTACAGGTAATAATAAATTATATACTATGAATTATGTGCTCTTTCATTAGATGAAGTATTAATATACATACAGAAGATGTATCGTGACATAACCTCACATGTTTTGTTACACAAGAAAGATCATATAATACACAAATAATAAATGATACGGCCACGATTTATGCCAAATAAAGTCCGTACATAACTACGTAATTATTATTATTATTATTATTATTATTATTATTATTATTATTATTATTATTATTATTATTATTATTATTATTATTATACCTACTAATCGAGCTCGATATTTTCACCATTTACCCACGGGTTTAGAGAATTGTTTCCAAGTTATACTAGTCCATTACGGTTACGTGAACGCTACTGATCCACGAAATATCACTGTAATATTTGTCACATATGAAAGGTCGTCCGTACGAGGCTGGGGCAGAGTTTGCAAATGGCATCCAATGAGATCCCACACGTGTTCGATTGGTGAGAGATCCGGAGAGTACGCTGGCCACGGAAGCATCTGTACACTCGTAGAGCCTGTTGGGAGATGCGAGCAGTGTGTGGGCGGGCATTATCCTGCTGAAACAGAGCATTGGGCAGCCCCTGAAGGTAAGGGAGTGCCACCGGCCGCAGCACATGCTGCACGTAGCGGTGGGCATTTAACGTGCCTTGAATACGCACTAGAGGTGACGTGGAATCATACGCAATAGCGCCCCAAACCATGATGCCGCGTTGTCTAGCGGTAGGGTGCTCCACAGTTACTGCCGGATTTGACCTTTCTCCACGCCGACGCCACACTCGTCTGCGGTGACTATCACTGACAGAACAGAAGCATGACTCATCGGAGAACACGACGTTCCGCCATTCCCTCATCCAAGTCGCTCTAGCCCGGCACCATGACAGGCGTGCACGTCTATGCTGTGGAGTCAATGGTAGTCTTCTGAGCGGACGCCGGGAGTGCAGGCCTCCTTCAACCAATCGACGGGAAATTGTTCTGGTCGATATTGGAACAGCCAGGGTGTCTTGCACATGCTGAAGAATGGCGGTTGACGTGGCGTGCGAGGCTGCCACCGCTTGGCGGCGGATGCGCCGATCCTCGCGTGCTGACGTCACTCGGGCTGCGCCTGGACCCCTCGCACGTGCCACATGTCCCTGCGCCAACCATCTTCGCCACAGGCGCTGCACCGTGGACACATCCCTATGGGTATCGGCTGCGATTTGACGAAGCGACCAACCTGCCCTTCTCAGCCCGATCACCATACCCCTCGTAAAGTCGTCTGTCTGCTGGAAATGCCTCCGTTGATGGCGGCCTGGCATTCTTAGCTATACACGTGTCCTGTGGCACACGACAACACGTTCTACAATGACTGTCGGCTGAGAAATCACGGTACGAAGTGGGCCATTCGCCAACGCCGTGTCCCATTTACCGTTCGCTACGTGCGCAGCACAGCGGCGCATTTCACATCATGAGCATACCTCAGTGACGTCAGTCTACCCTGCAATTGGCATAACGTTCTGACCACTCCTTCTTGGTGTTGCATTTGCTCTGTCAGTCAGTGTACAAATGTATTTACTTATAATCGAATGGAGCTGCATTATACTAATACATGTATAAAATAATTTTAACATTGATGCTGTCCGGGTCTATGACTAAATGGTTAGCGAGGCTGGCCTTCGGTCACAGGGGTCTCGGTTTCGATTTCCGCCAGGGTGGAGAATTTTAACCATCACCGGTTAATTCCGCTGGCACGGGGGCTAGGTGTATGTGTCGCTTTCATCATCATTTCATACTCATAACGACGCACAGGTCTTCAAATGAAAAGACCTTGCGAGCCTAACATGTCCACGGACACTCCCGGCACAAAAAGCCATACGCCATTTCATTTCAACACTGATGCTTTCACGGCCCGTACTTGTAGACACGATTGGGGCTTTAGGGCTATGACGTCTGAAGGAAACAAGTTGAAACTCTTTATGTTTCGCAGAAAACTTTGTTCTGAGTCTTCAGAAGAAAATCTCGACTCTTCATGAGGAAGTCTTCTACAATAATGAGGGTTTGAATTTAAGAATGCTATACCGTTCGAGCTGTAGTGGTGGTACACTCGTTCGTCACCAGATGGCTCGCTGTATGCTGGCACAGCGCTCTAAGCGGGAGCTGACGACAAGATTATGCTCCAATTAAGACGTTCTATCACACTGCGTGTGTGTGTGTGAGAGAGAGAGAGAGAGAGAGAGGAAACAGACAGGACATCAGACGAATCAGGGACGAATTTGGTAGAAGAACTAAATAGAAACCAATAAAATAAAAATGCATCGAAAGACACCAGAATACTGTAGAATAGAACTAAAGAATAGAAATGAAGTGTGTGAAGAAAACCAGAGGACACGGAATGCATAAAATGATTTAAATCGTATACTATGCATTAACTGATATCAATATCAAGTAATATTGCCCGAATACACACACAATTTTAGATCTCTCAACCTGTCGTCACTCACACACTCAGCTGCGCAGTGCACACGTCAGTCGGCAATTTTCAACAGGTAATCTCGGTAAAATTTTTCGAATTTAGTTAATGGGAGGTGGATGGCATTATGGGGGAAAAGTGACATAAAACAGATAATATTTCAATTAGAATATCTTACTCCCTTTTTGCAATATAACTTCAAAACTGTGAGAACAGGTAAAGTTGTACTTCTTCTGAACTGTTAGCATTCTAACAGTTTTCAATGTTACTAGAAAATAGTGTTATTCGATATTTTTTTTAATATGTGCAATTTCATTTTTAGTATGCATCCCACATTTCAGGTACACTTTTCTAGGTAATGGCTGTACTTCAGGAAGTAAAATTTCAGAATCATGCCTAATAGGCTTGGTCTGTGATAATAGACTTTGGTTAGAACAAAAATTAGACTTACTCTTTATTTTCAGACACTTTAAATTTCGGATCATGAAAATGACAAAATACTTTTTCAAGAAATAAGCTCTGTAGGCCACTAAGGAATTTTTTTAAAAGTCTATCTTCCAGATGCCAGTACACATACATAGAATATTTAATTTCAGCTCTGTACATTTAATAGTTCCTTCGTAAAGTGTACCTGAAATTTGGGATGAATACAAAAAATTATACTGTACTGTTTAAAAAACTATATAGAATAACTCTGTTTCTTTGTAATATTAAAAACGCTAACATTTAAGAAAATGTACAAATTTACCTATTCTGAGAGTTTTGATTTATATTGCAAAAATGGTTTAAGTCTCTAGTTCAAATCTTACCTATTTTTGTCGCTTTTCCCTGTAATGTCGTCCACCTCCCATTTATTAATCACTGTTCCTGGCGCTGACTGTTAAGGAATTCCGAAGTCTGGAAATGGCCACAGTGAAAGAATTATTGTTATACGTAGATGAATACGAGGGGTATTGCCAGCGCGAATACTGCATTTATGAAAGTGGGGGGAAAAGTGAAATTTCGGGGAAATATACTGAGGCGAGTTGCTATGCAGGAGTTTGTCTATTAATAAAAGTAGCCCTGAAGATGTTTTCCGTGGTTTCCCATTTTCACATCAGGCAAATGCTGGTGCTGTACCCTAATTAAGGCCACGGCCGCTTCCTTCCCCATCCTAGACCATTCCTATCCCATTGTCGTCATAAGACCTGTCTATGTCGGTGCGACGTAAAGCCACTAGAAAAAAAAAGTATGTGATATTTCCTTTTTTAATTACATCGTTACGGCCTCATTCGACCACGTCTATTTAGGTTTCCAACCATGTAAACGTATCCTTGCCCATATGTCCTTCATTCTCTTATCCCCTTGTTGGTGGGGGGGGGCGGTAGAATAACACCTACGGTATCCCCTGCTTGTCGTAAGAGGCAATTAAAAGGGGCCGCCAGGGATGTTAACTTGGGAGCGACCGAGCTTGATAGTCGCAGTCACTTAAATGTGACCAGTATCCAGTATTCGGGATATAGTGGGTTTGAACGCCAGTGTCGGCAGCCCTAAAGACAGTTTCCCATTTTCACACCAGGCCGTACCTTCAGGCCACGGTCTCTTTCTTCCCACTCCTGGCCCTTTCCTGTCCCATCGTCGCCATAAGACCTATCTGTGTCGGTGCGGCGTAAAAGAAACTTGTAAAAAATAAAATAAACCTTGGGAGCGTGGGTTGACGAGCACGGGGCCCTCAGCTGAGTCCTGGCATTGCTTCCACTTATTTGTGATAATGATGATGATGTTTGTTGTTTAAAGGGGCCTAACAGCTAGGTCATCGGCCCCTAACGGTACGAGGTGAACGAAACGAAATTTCAAGCTTCAAAATGTATCCAAAACAAACAAAAAAACCGGCATTTAACACCCTTGAAAGGGCTCTGGCCTGCGAGGAGCCGTGTGGTTAGCACGACGCAACCTCTCGGCCGTTATTCTGGGCTTTCGAGACTGGGGCTGCCATCTCACCGTCAGATAGTCCCTCAATTCTTATCACGTAGTCTGAGTGGGCCTCAAAACAATGCATTTGACTCACATTAGCGCTCGTAGTAGTGCTTAAGTGAAACAATGCATTTGACTCACATTAGCGCTCGTAGTGGTGCTTAAATGAAAGAATGCATTTGACTCACATTAGCGCTCGTAATGGTATTAAGTGAAACAATGCACTGACTCACATTAGCGCTCGTAGTGGTATTAAGTGAAACAATGCATTGACTCACATTAGCGCTCGTAGTGGTGCTTAACTGAAACAATGCATTGACTCACATTAGCGCTCATAGTGGTGCTTTAGTGAAACAATGCACTGACTCACATAAGTTCTCGTAGTGGTGCTTAAGTGAAACATTGCATTGACTCACATTAGCGCTCGCAGTGGTGCTTCAGTGAAACAATGCATTGACTCTCATTAGCGCCCGTAGTGGTGCTTAAGTTAAACAATGCATTGACTCACATTAGCGCTCGTAGTAGTGCTTAAGTTAAACAATGCATTGACTCACATTAGTGCCCGTAGTGGTGGTTAAGTGAAACAATGTATTGACTCACATTAGCGCTCGTAGTAGTGCTTAAGTTAAACAATGCACTGACACACATTAGCGCTCCTAGTGGTGCTTCAGTGAAACACTGCACTGACTCACATTAGCGCTCGTAGTAGTGCATAAGTTAAGCAATGCATTGACTCACATTAGCGCTCGTAGTGGTGTTTAAGTTAAACACTGCATTGACTCACATTAGCGCTCGTAGTAGTGCTTAAGTTAAACAATGCATTGACTCACATTAGCGCTCGTAGTAGTGCTTAAGTTAAACAATGCATTGACTCACATTAGCGCTCGTAGTGGTGCTTAAGTTAAGCAATGCATTGACTCACATTAGCGCTCGTAGTAGTGCTTAAGTTAAACAATGCACTGACTCACATTAGCGCTCCTAGTGGTGCTTCAGTGAAACACTGCACTGACTCACATTAGCGCTCGTAGTAGTGCTTAAGTTAAACAATGCATTGACTCACATTAGCGCTCGTAGTAGTGCTTAAGTTAAACAATGCACTGACACACATTAGCGCTCCTAGTGGTGCTTTAGTGAAACACTGCACTGACTCACATTAGCGCTCGTAGTGGTGCTTAAGTGAAACAATGCATTGACTGACATTAGCGCTCGTAGTAGTACAAAAAGGCAAACTGCTATCTAGTCGACCGGATAAGAAATTGATTGCAATTTTTAGAAATAAAGGATTGGATGTTTTCAACATTGTTTGCTTGTCTGAAGGACTTGAACTGTGGATTTTTGAATGTTCTGTCCAACTTACAATTTCAGTCATTATTTGATATCTCGAGTTTGAAGGTAAATATAAACCCCACGGATCTACAAATGATATCCTCGCTCCAGGCGTATAATACATTGTGACACAATTGGCAATCCTGGGATGTGAGGTTGCATTTCAATGAATCTGGAGGGACTCCTCGTTCGCCCGTGATTAAGATTCAAGGTGGATACCCTGGGTGCATACACTGAGCGAATTTTACATTAAAGGAGAAGCTCTCTCCGTCAATTAGTGTGGAAATGGAGAGCCAGGGGTGGGGAGGCTGGGCCGAGGGCTCGGCATCCCTCCAACGGCCTAATCCAGGGTGAGAGTCGGCGCTACAAAGGTGTCGATCAAAATGGGCTCACGAAAATTAGATTTGTGTTAGGCGCTAAAAGCAGAGAAAGCGTCGATACGAATAATTTTAATGGAAAAGTCTAATAGTCAGGAGGGGGAGAGTGTTAAAAAGTCAGATAAAACGGGGTAGGGCGAGTGAAATATTGGATTACACAGGGTTCAAATTATACGGAGGATGGCAGCAGCACCGTCTCGTACCGGCCTGCCTGCCTGCCTGCCTGCCTGCCTGATTTGTTACGCTTTGTCATGTTTTCCAATTCAAAGCAGCGATATTAAAAAATAAACGCTCTACTGGACATTCCAAAAAGTTGATGCTCTTTACCTTGTCCATAAACATAGGCCCTATAACGACACTCCACTTTCAATTCAATCCGCTAATCTCCTTCAAAGGTTAGTTATTATTATTATTATTATTATTATTATTATTATTATTATTATTATTATTGCTAGGGGCTTTACGTCGCACCGACACAGATAGGTCTTATAGCGACGGTGGGATAGGAAAGGGCTAGGAGGTGGAAGGAAGCGGCCGTGGCCTTAATTAAGGTACAGCCCCAGCATTTGCCTGGTGTGAAAATGGGAAACCACGGAAAACCATCTTCAGGGTTGCCGATAGTGGGATTCGAACCTACTATCTCCCGGATGCAAGCTCACAGCCGCGCGCCTCTACGCGCACGGCCAACTCGCCCGGTATTTATTATTATTATTATTATTATTATTATTATTATTATTATTATTATTATTATTATTATTATTATTATTATTATTATTACAATTTGCTTTGCGTCACACTGACACAGATGGATCTTATGGCGACGATCGGATAGGAAATGGCTAGGAGTGGGAAAGAAGCGGACGTGGCCTTAATTAAAATATAGTCCCAGCATTTGGTTGGTGTAAAAATGGGGAACCACGGAAAACCATATTCACTGGAGTTCGAACACATTATCTCGCGGATGCAAGCTCACAGCTGTGCGCCCTAACCGCATGGCCAACACACTATAAGGCTCAATAATTAAATACAGCACAATTAATTCCAATGTTCAGACCTTATTACTTTAATTTGTTAGTAAAATTTAGAACGCCGTATGTTTCCAACGAAGCCAAACATATTTGTCGATGATACTGTTACTTTTTTATTCCCGTTCGGGATTTTATTTCAGTGTTGACTATTACTAGTTTTCGTTCTCGATTTATGACGGGTCTGTGAGCATAACTTCAGTATTTTCCTTTGCCCAGAATCTCTAACCATCTTCTGTCATCCGCAAAACGGCAACTCCGATAATGGAGGCGCAAAACAGATACAAGGACATTATTTTATCTATTCAGGAGAATGTCGCTCGCCCTGTCGTCTGCACTGCGAGCCTGTCTCACGCCAAACACTTTGCCGTAATGCACTGCTCTATTCCACAAGTTCAGCTAAGTCAAGTGTTTACGTGTTTAGTTCTCAGTGTATTGTTCTAATGCCATTTTCATTACGTGAGCGAGTGTATATACATAATGCATTCATAAAGTACAGGAAATAGTGTGAGAAAACTCTCTATGACTCAGTGCCGGGCGAGCGCTGGCCGCATTACGGCAATTGGGCTTGGCTGTCGGATATTTGCGGTCACTGAGATAAACTTGTGCCTACACACAGAAATTCCCCAACAGTCACAAGAGATTTGCCGTCACTGCAGCAGGAGGTGGGCCTCATTATATTAATCTCGGGATATCCCCGCTAACCTGCCTGAGTTCCAGCTCGCTTCTTCTAGATTAACATTCAGCATAAAGTGTGACGGGAATTCGTATTTTAAGACATATAATTTACTGTGGACGAAATTATTATGTGCACTCGAGTTCGGAGGTTGTTAATTAAATAACCAATAGGCCTACTGAAAATTCAATGACATAATCATTTTCCTCGCTTAATTTTAAGTTTCATTTTATGTTAGGTTTTCTTAGTTTTTAATTGTATTAATATTTGTCATCACAGGTGAAATTCAAAAAGTGCCCGTTTTTAAATGTGTTTCAACCATGAGTCAATTTTAGGACATTGTTGTTCAAAAACACGTCATCTGATCTAAATTAACTTTCAACACTACAATACATTGGGGTCTTTTATACTTTGTTTATAAATTTCAGAATTGTATGTTTCGAAAAACATGACATGAATTGTTCTTCTCTTTCAGACACGCCCGGGTGACGATTCCACGTTGATTTTCCCAATACTTTCTGTACATATAACCATTGTAATGTGCACAATGATGGCTGAAGGTATCAATCTCTAAATAAGGCGTAAAGAGAGAAAAATGTTTTCGAAGCGACCGAGCAGGATCCCAGGCAGGTTAGCGGGGAATTTCCCGAGATTAAGCTAATAAGGCTGCATTAACCGCAAATCTCCTGTGACTGCTGGGGAATTTCTGTTAGTGGCCACAAGTATATCTCAGTGACCGCCAATGTCCGTGAATTTGTGGCGATCGAAAATGTCCGTGACCGCAAATGTCCGGATACCAAGTGCTTGGCTCGAGACAGGTTCCTAGTGTATGCGACCGAGCGAGTGACAATCCCTTGGGTAGGTAAAATAATGTACCTCTATAATTATTCCTTGATGGCCGCCAAATTTCTGTGGCAAGAAGAATAAGAATAAGAAGAATCGATCATCAATGATCTGCATTTAGGACTGTCGCCCAGGTGGCATATCCCCTTTCAATTGTTACCGAGTTATTTCTTAAATATTTTTCCTACGATCTTTGAAGTTTATCGAACATTTCCCTTGATAATGTATTCCAATCCCTTACTCCTCGCCTTATAAATTAATATTCACCCCGATCTGTTCTCTTGAATTCCAATTTAATCTTCACATTATGATCTTTCCTACTTTTAAAAGCTCCACTCAAGCTTATTCTTCTACTTAAGTCACTCCACGCCAACTCTCCACTGACAGCTCGAAACATACCACTTACAGTAGTCGAGCATCTCGGCTCCTTACTCCCAAGTCTTCGAAGCCCAAAGTTTGCTATATTTTAGTGACACTACTCCTTTGTCTTAAATCACCCAGAAAAAATCGTGCTTCTTTCCTTTGATTTTTTTTTCCCAGTTCTCGTATCAAATAGTCCGGGTGAGGTTCCCATACACTGGAACCATATTCTTACCGGAGACTAACACGCCCTCTTTTTTTACATCCTCACTGCAACCCCTAAATACTATCATAACCATATAAAGAAGAAAAAGTACATGTTTGACATGAATTTTGGATGTTGTCGAACTATGATGTTTATTTTCCTAAAAGGCGAAATTCTTTCTTTCTTTCTTTCTTTCTTTCTTTCTTTCTTTCTTTCTTTCTTTCTTCCTTTCTTTCTTCCCATTTATATATTTATTTTATTTTCGCACTGAAATGCTCTCCAATGTGCTGGAAAATATCTTGGCACAGCTCTTGGACTACGGCAGTCTTACATGACAAGCGGCTGACCCAGCACTCGATCTCCGACCTCGAGTGCAGGGAGAAAGCTCCGAACCAGCTGCTCGAACAGGAAAACAGAGGCAAGTTTTACCTTTTGTGATACTCACATCTCAACTGATGCTGACCACTACCATATGTCATCAGAAGACTTCTGAAGAGGTGTATTTATAGCGCGACATCTGGAGTCCAGCTTGGCGATGGAAGAACAGATGTAACGCCGAGCAGGGAGCGATTGTGAACTGGGGAGACAAGCGTGGCAGGCTAGGATTAAGGGTTATTTTTGTAAAAGGGGGAGAGAAAAGGGTTATTACAGAGTAGGGGAAGATCAAGCAGGAGATAACAGGACAATGAACTCTAAGTGCTCTCTACTTAGAGAGTGAAGTACAATGAAAATTACTGGGTAATTGCTGCATAAAATGATACAGGAACTCTGAAGTCAGTGTCATGGTATCTGTGAACAAAGATAACAGTGACAAATAAAACTGTTCCTTCGTGGAAGAAAGGAAGTATTGTGCTGTGGATCGTTAAAGTTTGTGGGGGTTGATCTTGGCTGAGAATGCCGAATTTTCAGATCTTGGCCCTCCACGTCATAATTATTGTTGGAATATTAAATATCTGTGATGGCGCACTCTACCCCACAAAATTTACTTAACAGTAGGAAAGGTCCAGTAGAGTTTACTACTAGATGGCACTACAATTGAAAAATCGAAATTGGTATGAAAGCCGCCTATCCCCTTGTGGGTGGGGGCGGTAGAATAACACCCACGGTATCCTCTGCATGTCGTAAGAGGCGACTAATAGCGGCTCCAGGGACTCTGAACTTGGGAGCGTGGGTTGGCATTTACTTGTGCTAGGCTCCTCACTTTCATCTATCCTATCCGGCCTCTCTTGGTCAACTCTTGTTCTTTTCCGACCCCAACGGTATTACGTTCCCGAGGCCTAGGGAGTCTTTCATTTTCACGCCCTTCGTGGCCCTTGTCTTTCTTTGGCCGATATCTTCATTTTTCAAAGTGTCGGATCCCTTCCATTTTCTCTCTCTGATTAGTCCTGTGTAGAGGATGGTTGCCTAGTTGTACTTCCTCGTAAAACAATAATCACCACTTGAAAAGCTGCCTCTGTGGATCAGCGGTAGAGTGTCGGCCTCCGGATCCCAAGATAGCGGGTTCAAACCCGGCAGAGGTAGTCGGATTTTTGAAGGGCGAAAAAAAGTCCATTCGACACTCCATGTCGTACGATGTCGGCATGTGAAAGATCTCTGGTGATACATTTGGTGTTTACCCTACAAAATTCATTAAATTTCAGTCATAGACACCCAAGAGAGTTTCGGTTTACTCAGTCTGCCATCTAGTGGGGGCCTAGAGTAAAACGGAACGTCGAAATTGACGAACAGACAGCCAGATGGCATCAAATTGAAATGTCTGCACACGGTAGCTGAGGCCATACGATTATTATTATTATTATTATTATTATTATTATTATTATTATTATTATTATTATTATTATTATTATTATTATTATTATTATTATTATTATTATTATTACCACTTGAAAGCCGCCTAGGTAGCACCACTCCAGAATATTTGCACCCGGTAGATGAAGCAATACCATTATTATTTTAGCTTAGAATACGTTTCTTCGGAGAACCTAGTCATTTTTCAAAAGTTCTCTGAGATCTTCTCAACTTCCGCAGTAGTCGCAGACAGGGATTTTTCCACCGCCATCCCCAGGAAGCTCCCTCTTCACACCGTTGACCGTCTCCCATGATGTGGGCGTGCGGATGGATTTTAAGGAGATCAACAAGGGATCAATAAAAGTAGACGTATAAAGGAACAGATTTCAGGAAAGGCAAACACAGGGGCAAAATCTTGCGGCTGCGTGAAGACATTGCAATGAATTGAGAAGTATCGGGCAGAAAAATAACTGAATCGATTGTTTAGGAAAGGACACAATTCCAGGAAGGTGATATCAGGAATTTAAAAGAACGTGTTCATAACACAAACTTAAGATACAAGGATGTTGACTGCTACATCTTTCAAAACAACATCTTCAGACTACTTGACTATGTTAAGAATTTTACACTAATAGTTTTTTTTTGTTATATGGGCTATTATTTAACTTGGACCTCTGCTGTTCCTCACAAAAAAAAATAATGTAAATATTTTCTACTTTTGACTTTCCGTGGCCTTTCCTTAACATTTCTGGGAGTGTAATTTAGGTTTTCAAGATCTTAATGTTCTGTACTCCAAAACACCTACAACTTAAGACGCTCTGTACTACATAATTACTTTTAACACTTCCAGGCACACCGAGCTCGATAGCTGCAGTCACTTAAGTGCGGCGAGTGTCCAGTATTCGGAAGGTAGTGGGTTTCCACCCCACTGCCGGCAACCCTACAGATGGTTTTCTGTGGTTTCTCATTTTGACACCAGGCAAATGCTGGGGATGTACCTCAATTAAGACCACGGTCACTTCGTTCACACTACTACCCCTTTCCTGTCCCATCGTCGCTATAAGACCTACCTATGTCGGTGCGACGTAAAGCAACTTGTAAAAAATAACCTTCCAGGCACAGGCGCTTTCGCTCTGCTTATTTCACATATCCTTCGCAACAGTTAGTCCTGGACATGTGTTATTTTTCAAACAAAGTAGATTTTTAAATTCCGATATTATGCTAAGAAATCATTAGACGTATGTCATTTTGGTATTCATAATCCAAAAGGCAAAAATTTGGACTTATGCTGTTTCTCAAACAACAGATCCAATTAGTTATAACGTTTTATGACCTGACTTAAACCAATTCTGATTAGGAGCAGGACAGGTAGAATGTATTTAGCACCTACGACCAAATGAGCTGGCTAATCGGTGCGACCCGTACAGTCATAAGCTTACATTGGGGAGGCGGATGATTCGAACCTCATCGCCAGAAACACTGAATATGGCTTTCTGTGGTTTCCTTATTCTGACACCAGGCAAATGCTTGTCCTGTACCTTAATTACAAATAAGGTTGGTTTCTCTCCAGTCCTAGCACATCTAATTTCAATCATCACAGGAAATGTGTGTGTGGCGTTAAATGACTGACAAAACAAAATAAAGAAAAACTCCACAAACACACAAAAATTAGGCGCTATTTACCTTAAATCTACTAACATGAGCAGTGGTATATTTGATCATAATTCTGCCTGGCTTGCCTTATTCAGCCTTTATCTTCTTTATATTCTTCCGACTTCGATGGAAATATATTATGAAGATGATCATTGTTCTTTTAAGGGGCCCGATATCTTGGTTATCAGTCCTTGACATTTTAAAAGCCTTCCCTTTTTTCTATTCATCTTCGTTGCTCGGAATATAATAATAATAATAATAATGTGTATGAATGTTGGGTATTCAGCCCGAAGGCTGGTTTGATCCTTCACAGCTATGCCAAAAGCTGTCATAGATGGCCTAGGCATCACTGAAGAGGCGTACTAGGGAAATAAGGATTGAGGTAGTTCCCCGTTGCTTTCCTCACCGAGCCAGAAGTTGCTCACATATCAGTCTGCCAACCCCACTGAAGTGCATGCACCAACCGACCCTATGAGCAACATTTTCACACCATTCATAACAGGGACTGGCTGCATAAGGAATGGTTTTACTATCATCACTCATACCTCAGTCACTTTCATATTGACAAAGCCAAGGATGAGACTGAGACAGATCAATGAAAGTAACACATTTATTCTAGCCCATACCAGAAAACATAGTGCACTATAAACACTACATCTAGCTATAAAATGCATAATAATAATAATAATTGTTACGGACTTTTCCGTGGTAGGTAGAGGTGAAAGAAGGTGCGGGTGTGAATAGGTCTCCAGCTACGAAAGCAAAATTAATTTAAAATTTAACAAGGTTATATTTTCTTTTCAAAACAAGAAATAACAAGCATTGCAGGTATAAAGTAGCAAAAAGGGTAGTTACAATATTTACAGGAATTGGGCTTCGCGCCCTGATTTTACACTGCTTGGGCAATTAGCTCAGTTTTACCCCAAACACGAGTTTTAACAGAGGGGCAGAAAACCCCATTCATACCTAGGAGCCCTTGCTCCAAATTACACAGAAAAGCCTCCACGAGGCATACAACACTCAAAAAGAGCCACTCGCTCTCAAAATTTAAACCAAACTCCACCTTCAAGTTGTCCTCACTGGACATAGACACAGGGGTAAAATACCCAACCTACTGAGGTCTATTAAATGAAAAGCAGGTTAATTAAATGACCTCTAAAATAACAATTTGAGAGGAGGCGAACTTGCACTCCTAATACACTTTGATTAAGACCTACTTGGCACTAGGCCGTTCATACAAGGGCTAATCCCACGCTAAAGAGGTGACTTAAGAAAAGAACAATTTGTTTTACATTAACGAAGAATAGGTTGAGAAAATAAGTTCACCTCAAGACAATGTGAGTGGGAGCTCGAGAGGGTTATCACTCTCTATCCCAATATGCAGCTTAAAAGAGAATAGAAGAAAAGATCGTTACATTTTAGGAAAAGGTTACATGGAGGAAAGCTTCGCACCCGCCCCGAGAGTTAAACTGCTGAGCTAGCAAAGAAAGAATTTATTAATCGGCCATTACCTTATTGATGACCGCTGCCGAGGAAAGAGGCGCTTCCCGCCTCCTGCTATGTACTTTATACACTGAAAGATGGAACAGAAGTGGCCCGGAGACCCTAAAATCAGCAGTTTATATCCTCTCGCAGAAGGTTCTAGGCGTTAGGGGAATGAAAACACCCTCCCACAAACTTTTTATTGGCTCGGGTACAGAAACATATCAAAGTTGGGGGAAGATACATCGGATTGGTCGGAAATAACTCAAAGAAATTCAGGATTGGTTAAATGCAAAACAAGGGGAAAGAGAGGGGTATACAGCCAACTTAACCAAAGACTAAAAAATAAATTTAGCAAAGACCAAACATTTGAAATAAAAATTTCTCCAACAAAATAGTTCTTTGACTCCGCACTAGGTTGCACTATTGTTGATCTTCAGTAGTGTCCTCTAGAAGAGAAAGTTCACACTTCTTACTTCAAGCGAAACAAAACCACATCAAAAATGACACAGTTCAAAAACTCAAAATTTTCCACGTGGTGACATCTTCTGAGAAAGTAGAGAATTAATAGCGTAGATAAAGTTCAGACTTCCTCCAGCAGAGGAGTTTCAACTGGCGCACATTTTAAATTAGCGGAGTGGAGGTGTACCGCCCGGTACAGACCTCCCCCCCCAAGAGTTCCTCCCGGGGTGACACATAAAATTGTTTGAAAACAAGGTCCCAGTTTTGATGTAGATATGGAGATTAATTGCCACAAAAAAATTATAAGATTTTCTTAATTTGGTTTGATTTAGTTTCAAAATTTTGTTGTTGCAGATGAAGAATAGTTTTTAAGTTTGTAGAAGTAGATTTCTGAGGATAAACTTTTAATACTTAAAAGTGATGAACAATTTTGCAATGTCCACCAAATATTGCTGTTGAATTCCCAAGTGTAGTCATTGCTTATCGTAACTGTCCATGTAGTTGAGGTTGATGAAGTTGGATGGCCAGACCGGCCGTTGCAGCTTGCGTCCAAAGGAGGCCGCTCGGACCCCTCAAGTACCCTGAGATACCGCTCGCCCGCACTATGAGGGGAGCAGAGGTTTGAAACACGCCGCGCCCGCGGTGAACATATACAGGCTGCGGGCAAGTAGCAGGTCGTGCGCCGCACATCAGCCTTGGCCAGGAGGAGAGCTCCGGCTCGCCGTGCACATGTCGTCCTCGCTGGGGCCGAGGGGGCCCGTCCTCGAACTCAGCCGCGGCACAGCGCCGCGCGGCTGCGGGGGCACTGAAACATTAAAGCTAGGCGGCAGAATTGTGTTGGACCATCATGTTTCTTTTGAGGGCACAGGCATGTAGAGAGATTGAGGGGCCAGCGGCGTGCAGATATCCATGGCATTACATCTAAGCCAGCCACTGTGTGTAGTGGAGCAGGAGACGGGAGCGTGGTAATGGCCGTGGCAAGGACAGGATGGCAGTTAACAACTCGGGGGAGGTTTCACAGAAATGCTTACATATAAAATAAAATAGAAGGAGCAGAATGCCTTAAGAGTGGAACTCAAAAAAAAAATATAACCTTCATATTCCTATCAAATTATATGAAGCAAGTTGACACAAAATTTACACCGGTTTCACCTGGGACAGGTGAACCCTAAATATCCTCTCGGTGGCTGGATTGCTTACTAACAATGTAACCGGCGTAAGAAAATCGAGAATGATGCATGGCCCATGAAATCTGGGGGCAAGCTTGCCCGCGGGAACAAAATTCTTGACCATCACCTGGTCACCTACCTTCAAAGTGGTGGGTCTCCGTCCACGATCATACCTTTCCCTAACCTTTTCATGAGATACCTTAAGATTGGCTTTAGCCTTCTTCCAAAGATCTTTAATATTATCCGGATCTATTGTCTCGGGTAGAATGTCACTCAGAGACCAAAGGTTAGAGAGCGGCGTGTTGGGAACAAACTTGAACATCAAGGAAGCTGGAGTGAACTTATGAGATTCATGAACCGCCGAATTCAAAGCAAAAGCTAACCAATGCAGGGACGTGTCCCACCTGGAATGATCTTCATGATGATAGGCAATAAGTGCGGACCTGAGATTACGATTAACCCGTTCAGCCAGAGATGGTTGAGGGTAATAAGCAGAAGTAGTTACATGAGAGATGGATAAGTCAAAACAGAATTTACGAAATAAGTTAGATGTAAAAGCCTTAGCATTATCAGATACAATATATTGGCACGGACCAAAAGAAGCAAAAATAGAATTTAAGCAAGTAATGGTAGACTGAGCGGTAGCCAGCTTAGTCGGAAATAACCAAGAAAATCTTGTAAAACCATCTACACACACAAGGATGAACTTGTTGGCATTACCCTTTGACTGGGGGAATGGTCCTACATAATCAATATACAGGCGTTCCATGGGGCGCGACGCTTGCTGAGAAGACAAGAGGCCTACCTTGGTGGACATGGTCGGTTTACTAAGCAAACAGGATTTACAAGCCTTTACTAGTTCACGGATTTCACCGTCCATACCTTTCCAGATGAACATTTCACGAATCTTTTCACGAGTTTTAAAGATACCAAGATGCCCTCCTAATGGGGTCTCATGATAATACTTGAAGATCATAGGTACAAGAACCGCTGGAACAACAACTTTCATCATCTTATCATGCCTCGAAGGGCAACATAGAACACCATTCCTCAGAACATAAGGGACAACATGTTCCCCAGAAGAAAGGGTTTCCATAATCGGAGCCAGCGTCGGATCTTCACGTTGGTATTTCTCGATATCCCTAAAGAGCATGGGAGCATCTGTTAGGATGGCATTAACCTCAGATAGTATGGACTCGGAAGGTGATGAACTGTCGACCGGTTCGTGGGTCTCGACGTCGTTAGAAAACATACGGCTGAGTCCATCAGCAACAACATTTTCGGTACCTCTGATATGTCTAACATCAAACTGGAAGGCGGAAATACGGATGGCCCAGCGGGCTATACGACCAGTACGACGCGGCCTACCTAAGACCCAGCTTAAGGCTTGATTATCTGTCTCCAGGTCGAATTTGACATGTTCCAGATAGATACGGAACTTCTCTAAGGCGAATAAGACTGCCAAACCTTCGAGCTCATAGATGGAATACTTGGCTTCTTGAGCCGACAATGTCCTAGACGCATAGGCGATGGGGCGCCTCCCTAGTTCAGTCTCTTGAAGAAGGACTGCAGCTACCGCTGACGACGATGCGTCGGTTTGGACAATGAATTTCTTCGAGAAATCAGGCATAGCAAGTACAGGGGCATTACAAAGAGCTAATTTAAGGTCTTCAAAAGCGGCTTGTTGAGAAGGTCCCCACTCGAATTTGATGCCTTTCCTACGAAGAAGGTTTAAGGGCGCCGCTCTATTAGCGAAGTTAGGAATAAACTTCCTGAAGAAATTCACCATACCAATGAACCTGGCGATACCTTTAATGTCCTTGGGAGGTTTGAAATCTCGGATGGCCTGTGTTCTAGAATGATCGACTGCTACACCCTCAGGTGACACAATATGCCCTAGGAAAGACATAGAGGGCTTAGCAAAGGCAACCTTGGACAACTTAACAGTTAACCCAGCCTTACGAAGGCGATCGAGAACTTCTCTCAGATGATCTAGATGTTCTTCAAAAGTCTCTGAAAATACGACGACATCGTCCAAGTAGTGATATAAGTACTCAAATTTGATGTCGGAGAAGACCCTATCTAGTAGCCTAGTGAGTACAGCTGCTCCGGTGGGGAGCCCGAAAGGCACGCGGTTGTATTCGTATAAATTCCAGTCCGTGGCAAACGCTGTAAGATGTTTAGACTCTTCGGCAAGGGGAATTTGATTATAGGCCTGATTCAAGTCCAAGATAGTAAAGAACTTGGCCTTACGAAACCATGAAAAACAAGAATGAAGGTCGGGAAGGGGCACAGATTGTAACACCACCTTCCGATTGAGAGCCCTGTAATCAATGACAGGCCTGAAGCCTCCTTGGGGTTTCGGGACTAAAAAAATAGGCGAAGAATACGCTGACTTAGAGGGCCTAATAATACCGTCCTTCAACATCTGATCGATGATTTCTTTTAGAGCCTTCATTTTAGGTGGAGATAGCCTATAAGGTGGAAAACGGACAGGAATCGAATCCGTGACCTCAATTTTGTATTCAATAAGATCAGTAACACCAAGAGTATCAGAGAACACCTCGGGAAAGGACTGACACAATTTACGAATACTATCAGCCTGCTCCTCAGGTAGATGTCTAAGGTCTAACAACATCTCATCCTGGGTAGGCGAAATAGAAGAACATGATGCAGAATTACACTTTAATAGAGGGATATTACAATTAGAGGCAAATTTGAAAGTGCAAGACCTACTCTGAGGATCGAGCACAAGACCAGTGTGAGAAATAAAGTCCGCTCCCAATATAATGGGGCAAGACAAGTGCTTGGCCACAAACAATTTAACTTTCCATGTGAATTGAAAAATACGAATTTTGACATATAAGGAACCGAGAATTTCTAATGGAGAGGAATTAGCCGAAACGTATTGGATCGCCGACAAACAATAGTTAGGAAGCTTACAAACGGATTTCAATTTTGAATACCAATCAGCCGAAATAATAGAACAAACACTACCTGAATCTAAGAGAGCTGTTATAGGCTCGTTATTTAACTCAATTTTGAGAAAGGGGACCGGTGCGGGGGAATCCGCCGCAATCCTAAGACACTCTTTGGGACCTTCAAAAGATGAATTTGAAAATTGCTCGTTCCCTGAATTTACAACCTGTTTACCAGGGGCTGAGTCTCGGGAAGATGGATTAGTCGACTCAGCCGAAGCCACTAGTCACTTTTTATTATTGGCATAGGTGGAATTTGCACCAGAAGTTGAGCAGGAGGGGGTGCTATTTGAATTGGGACAATTCTTGGCGATATGTGAGAAAGCCCCACATTTAAAACAGCCTTGTGATGACCCGGCTCCATTCCTTGTCCCACTTGACTTGATCAGTGGACACTTGTTGCGCAGATGGTCAGGCGACCCGCAAGCATAACATTTACGGGGATTGACTGGTCGGCGAGGTGGAGGCCGAGTATTACTAAAGGAAGGCGGGGGTTCTTTCGCGACACGCAAGGAATCGGCGTATCTAACTCCTTCCGCTGAGACGGCCAATGCTTCAAGTTCAGAGAAAGTTTGCGGGCACGCCGCGAAACACAAATATGACCTGTAGGGTGGTGAAATCCCTTCCACAATAGCTTGTACAATCTGATCCTCAGGGAAATGAAGAGCAAACACCCTAGTATAAAACTTAATGTCCTGTATGAAATCAGCCAAGTTTTCATCCAAGCGTTGTACACGGTAATAGTACTTCTGAATAAGGGAGGACCTGGCCCTAGCCGGGATGAAGTTAGCTAGCAAATGGGCATGGAAATCCTCAATAGATGATTGCTCAGCAATGGCTCTTACGATTTTATCTGAGAGAATACCAATAGCATACGGATAGATAATTTGCAAAATTTGACATGGAGAAAGAGAAAACACAAGGGCATGATCCTGAAATTCAACTAGAAATCTTAAAAAAGAAATTACATCACTGGTGGTATTAACGGAAAACTTAGAGATACCTCTGAGCAACATTGCCAATGGATGAGGCAAGCTGCTAAATCCGGGTGACATAGTAGGTAAAGGTTTCAATGGCAAAGAAGTTAATTCAGAACGGATGTTACTCAATGATGCACGACGTTCAGATTCGTTGTCCAATGGGGCAGGGATAGTTTGAGCAGCAACGGTTATCCTATTCACTTCTCCCTTGGGAGGCGCTTCCTCACTACCTGCATTCACTGTGGTGGGTAGATCGCTTTTGGGAGGAACCTCCCCGGTTAACAATTGAGTGACCTTGCTAGATAATTCAGACATATTTTCAAGCAGCGTACTAGCTTCCTTCTTCTGAACGTCATTCAACTTTAGAGACAACAGATCGTTAACCCTATTCGAAAAATGATATAGCCTAGCTTGCACACGCTTAATTTGATTAGGAGAAGGATCATTTTCATCAAAAAAACTAACTACAGAAGCTAGCCCAGTAATATTCTCCGTGATCGTGGAAAGAGAGTCGTCAATTTCTTTCTCTCCCAAATTGGGGATGGAAATGGGCAAATCTAGGGACTCTCTAAGCTTGTTTGTGTCTACTGCAATCGTGCCTCCAGGTTGTACATTTCTAATAGTCAATTCATAGATAAGCTCCTCCTTGCGCAAATAGTTAAGATGGAGAACATCGCGAGGGCCGGGCATGGTGACAGAACAATTTTGAAAAACTCAAAAAATTCCAGCAACTGGGAAAATAGTTAGAGTTCGGAACAAACAATGTTTAGCCGTCAAAAGGGGCTAAATTGAGACCCATTCAACCACGCTCTGCTACCACTTGTTACGGACTTTTCCGTGGTAGGTAGAGGTGAAAGAAGGTGCGGGTGTGAATAGGTCTCCAGCTACGAAAGCAAAATTAATTTAAAATTTAACAAGGTTATATTTTCTTTTCAAAACAAGAAATAACAAGCATGGCAGGTATAAAGTAGCAAAAAGGGTAGTTACAATATTTACAGGAATTGGGCTTCGCGCCCTGATTTTACACTGCTTGGGCAATTAGCTCAGTTTTACCCCAAACACGAGTTTTAACAGAGGGGCAGAAAACCCCATTCATACCTAGGAGCCCTTGCTCCAAATTACACAGAAAAGCCTCCACGAGGCATACAACACTCAAAAAGAGCCACTCGCTCTCAAAATTTAAACCAAACTCCACCTTCAAGTTGTCCTCACTGGACATAGACACAGGGGTAAAATACCCAACCTACTGAGGTCTATTAAATGAAAAGCAGGTTAATTAAATGACCTCTAAAATAACAATTTGAGAGGAGGCGAACTTGCACTCCTAATACACTTTGATTAAGACCTACTTGGCACTAGGCCGTTCATACAAGGGCTAATCCCACGCTAAAGAGGTGACTTAAGAAAAGAACAATTTGTTTTACATTAACGAAGAATAGGTTGAGAAAATAAGTTCACCTCAAGACAATGTGAGTGGGAGCTCGAGAGGGTTAGCACTCTCTATCCCAATATGCAGCTTAAAAGAGAATAGAAGAAAAGATCGTTACATTTTAGGAAAAGGTTACATGGAGGAAAGCTTCGCACCCGCCCCGAGAGTTAAACTGCTGAGCTAGCAAAGAAAGAATTTATTAATCGGCCATTACCTTATTGATGACCGCTGCCGAGGAAAGAGACGCTTCCCGCCTCCTGCTATGTACTTTATACACTGAAAGATGGAACAGAAGTGGCCCGGAGACCCTAAAATCAGCAGTTTATATCCTCTCGCGGAAGGTTCTAGGCGTTAGGGGAATGAAAACACCCTCCCACAAACTTTTTATTGGCTCGGGTACAGAAACATATCAAAGTTGGGGGAAGATACATCGGATTGGTCGGAAATAACTCAAAGAAATTCAGGATTGGTTAAATGCAAAACAAGGGGAAAGAGAGGGGTATACAGCCAACTTAACCAAAGACTAAAAAATAAATTTAGCAAAGACCAAACATTTGAAATAAAAATTTCTCCAACAAAATAGTTCTTTGACTCCGCACTAGGTTGCACTATTGTTGATCTTCAGTAGTGTCCTCTAGAAGAGAAAGTTCACACTTCTTACTTCAAGCGAAACAAAACCACATCAAAAACGACACAGTTCAAAAACTCAAAATTTTCCACGTGGTGACATCTTCTGAGAAAGTAGAGAATTAATAGCGTAGATAAAGTTCAGACTTCCTCCAGCAGAGGAGTTTCAACTGGCGCACATTTTAAATTAGCGGAGTGGAGGTGTACCGCCCGGTACAATAATAATAATAATAATAATAATAATAATAATAATAATAATAATAATAATGGCTTTACGTTGCACTAACTACTTTTACGGTTTTCGGAGACATCGAGGCGCCTGAATTTAGTACTGCAGAGTTTCTCATACGTGATTACATTATTTTCCTGGAGATGGAAGAAGGCTCTATAAAGTAAGATCAAATAACTAGAAAATCAAGGCATTATGAAGCAGATCTAAGAACCATTATCTGTATTAAACGAGGTATTTGTATCTCTTTCCTATTCCGAAGAAACCCGGCTTGTCGAGTCCGCAACACATCTGCTCTTTAGCTCTCAGAGTGGTCCTGTGTGACTCTGATTGACTTGGTCCCCTTTAATTGTGCTGGAGTCTAACGATGGCAGGATAGGCACACTAATGAGACACTGGACACCGACGAAGCCACACACCTCTAGCGCCGATAATTGTCAGCGTAGCCGTCGCGTTGGGTCAAATCGTCGTGTGCAACACCAGGTACGAATTATTCCGATATCCACACTTCTAATCGAACTGCTCTACACCGCAACATGGAAGTAATGTTAAAGCTCAGCATTTGCGATAATAATAATAATAATAATAATAATAATAATAATAATAATAATAATAATAATAATAATAATAATGTCCGTCTGTGTGGTGTAGTGGTTTGTGTGATAAGCTGCCAACCCCGGAGGCCCAGATTCGATTCCCGGCTCTGCCACGAAATTTGAAAAATGGTACGTGGGCTGGAAGGGGGTCCCAACTCAACCTCGGGAGGTCAACTGAATAGAGGGGGGTTCGATTACCATCTCAGCCATCCTGGAAGTGCTTTTCTGTTGTTTCCCACTTCTCCTCCAGGCAAATGCCTGGGTGGTACCTAACTTAAGGCCATGACCGTTTCCTTCCCTCTTCCTTGTCTATCCCTTCCAATCTTCCCTTCCGGCCACAAGGCCCCTGTTCAACATGGCAGGTGAGGCCGACTGGGCGAGGTACTGGTCCTCTTCCCGAGTTGTAACCACACCTAAATTCTCACTCTCCACGACACTGTCATTGAGGCGGTAGAGAGGTGGAATCCCTCACTGAGACCGAGGAAAAAGCCGACCCTGGAGGGTAAACAGATTAAGAAGACTTAACCTCTCATCAACATGTGCCATATGTACGTAATACAACCTAACAAGCTGAAAGTTAATTTCGATTACAACAATAACAATCGTATAGCCTCAGCTACTGTACTGCACACCTTCTGAAGTAGTGCCATCTATACGAACGGTCTTCCTACCAATTCCGACATAATATATCAACGAAAGCGGAAATCTAGTGGAACAGACGCTGCGTTGGAGTTAATTTAATTCTGTCGGATGTCACTGAGTGCACAACCAGTGGCATACACGACAATGACACGATTTTTTGCCGTCCTTCTGAATTCGACCATCTCAGCCGCAATTGGCCTGCGAACTTGTGATCAAGAGTCGGATACTCTAGCAGTGATCCTCCGGGACCTCTTTCGAGGTGCGCTTATTATTCTGTAGGTGGTAACTACAACGTATTGAAATGTATATCTTCTTGATAATAATAATAATAATAATAATAATAATAATAATAATAATAATAATAATAATAATAATAATAATAATAATAATAGACGTGGTATAGGCTTTTGTGCTTATGCCTCGTCAAGAAAGTAAGGTGAAATTATTTACGTTACGCAGAGAACTATACTCTGTGTCTTCAGAAGAAAACATATGTGTGGACCCTTTATGTTTTGCGACTCCATCTCAGACTTCTTCTGCTGGTTCCGACAGCTTCCGCTACGAATGTTAGCGCTGTACCGCGTACGGTGAACCATCTGGTGACGAATGAATGTACCACTTCTACTTCCATTAGTAACGTCTAACTTCAAACCTCATTCTTGGAAAGTCTTCCTCGTGAAAAGTCGAGATTTTCTTCTGAAGACGCAAAGTTATCTGCTAAACATAAGGAATCTCACCTTACTTTCTTGACACGGCATAAGGCCAAAAGCCTATATCATGTCTATAAGTACGGGCCCTGAAAGCATCAATAATAATAATAATAATAATAATAATAATAATAATAATAATAATCACCACCATGGTGCAGCAGACCAGAAGGGCCATAGCCTACAAACCGACCGATGCTCAGCCCGAAAGCATACAGATTAAAAGGTGTCATGTGGTCAGCATGAAAAATCCTCTCGGTCTTTTATCCTTGGCTTTATAGACCGGGGCCGCGCTCTCACCGTCAGATAGCTCCTCAATTGTAATCACGTAAGAAGAATGGACCAAGAATCATCCCTCATATTAAGGTAAAAATCCTTGACGTCGCCGGGAATCGAACCCGGGGCCTCCAGGTAAAGAAGTAGGCACACTACCACTAATGGGTAGGGGAACAAACAGGCTTGCAGATATCCTCTGAAAAGATGGAAGTAATGTCAAACATCAAAGACAACACGACCCAACTGAACACCAAATATGGAACAATAAACCGCGTGTATAAGTGGTGAGTGGATTCAATCAAACGGACTAGGTACAGAGGCCCTAGCGGCCAGAGCAAGGAAAATTGAGGTAGCGTTCCAAACCACCTGGAAAGTGTATAACAAGGCGATTTTCTGTGAATACCAAAATTCATCATTATAACACTGTCGTCAAAACGGTATCCCTCTATGCCTCAGAATGCCTTATCCTCTCTCAGAAATATGCACTCGCTAAGTTGGAGCAAAAAGAGAGAAAGATTCTCCACAACATACATAGCCCAAGTTACAAAAACGGTATGTAATAAGAAAATCCAGACAAGAAATCTACTCTAAGACAGAGAAGATCACGGACACAACGCTGAAACGCAGGGCTTGCTTCTACGGTGACTTACAATGGATGGACAAAAAGCCTTTTTAATAATTTTGACTCAAAACCAAAAATAACAGTTCCCTGATACGTTAACGTCGGTAAAGACCTTAAAAAATGGGTCTATAACCAGATGACGCAAAAAAATGAGATTTTTCAGCAAAAACATTATGACGTTTGGGACTTTCGGGGATGTGAACTGGACAACTGGTGCAAAGTGATCGGATAAAGCCCATGCTCGACATAGCGAGCTAATGAAAACCTACAGGATCAATTCGAAAATTGAGTTAACGCCAGAATGTATGATGAAATTTATCGTGGTCACTATTTAGCCGATTAGCGAATAATAAATAAATAAGAATTAGTCAAATTTACATAAACAGGCCCAAACCCATATGTGCGATACAGTTCGCACACGCCACCCCGCAAGTGTGGGAAAAACGGTAAAAAGGAAGAAGAGGAAGAAGAAGAAGAAGAAGAAGAAGAAGAATTAATCAAATTTAACATCGCCCTTGGAGAAGTCCACAGCCTTATATAGACTCAAATAAATTCAACATACGTCACAGTGTATCATCCTTGATATATCACGTTTATAACTGCAAGCGATTGTGAGGAACTTCGTTTTATCCCTTCACATTTGCATCACATAGCCAGAGAACCTGGCATTGTAATGCATACTTCCCCTTCGCCAACGGCCGTAGCCGTGTTGAAATAACGGATCCCGTGAGATCTCCGAAGTTAAGCGACATTGGGCGTGGTCAGGAGTTGGATGGGTTGCCACGTGCTGTTGGTGGGGGCAAGGGAATGGAGGAGCTGAAAGGAACTGGCCACCCTACCGCACGTAAACTCCGGCTCAGGAACACCTCTGCGGAGGTTCGGACCTGCCTTCGGGCAGAATAACCCTTACCTACCCTACTTCCCCTTCATCGAGCAGTCGAGCCTCTGTGCTTGTCGTTGGACTGTAGAAGTTCATAAAACTACTGCACTACTGGCGGCAGTAGTACCGAGCGAGTTGACCGTGCGGTTAAGGGCACGCAGCTGTGAATTTGTATTCGGGATATAGTTGGTTTGAATTCCACTGTCGGTAACGCTGAAGATGATTTTACGTGGTTTCCCATTTTCACACTTCAAGCCCTTTCGTATCCCATTGTCGCCATAAGACCTATCTGTGTCGGTACGACGTAAAGCAAATAGTACATTTAATAAATTGCTGTTGTTGTTGTTTTTTTAGTATTTTTATGTCGCAGAAACTCAGAAAGGTCTTGCCTGTCTTGCGTGAAAATAGGGAACGTTGGAAAACCATCTTCAGTGCTGCCTACATTGCCGCTCGAACCCACTAGAGCCCCACTATCTCCCGAGTGCAAGGTGCCAGCTACGAGCCTCCAACCGCCAAGCCCATTCGCTCGGTTTATTGGTGATTTTGTCAGAGGTAGCTGAACTGTGGGAGTCTTCAGACACTCTAACCGGAACTGTCCGAGTTTCGACACGACAATAGTGATTCCATTCCTCCACATATGGTTGGCGACATGAAGGGTATCCGGCCGTAAAACTGAGCAATACTCACATGTACCACACAGTTGGCACCTGCGGCCCCACAGGCGTGGGAAAAGTGGTAGAAAAAGAAGCTGCTCTTCAGAGCCGCCGGAAGACGAACAACAGCTACTGCTATGTTTCACACCAAGGTGGTGTGTGCAAGGCAGGACAAAACATGATATCTGAACGAGGAGAATTTCAGGTAGCCAATTAACATGACCTCGAACGTGACACGCCGCGGACTGCATAACAGACACAACATTATATTACTGCACTTGAGACAGGCCACATCCCACAGTGTACATCCTGAAATCTGCGAAGTCCCCGTTCTGCTTTAGCTGGTAGTAATTTAACTTGTCCTCAGGAGACAAGGATTCTAGAGGTAATCTCGTAAAACAATCCCCTCCCCGCTACCAATACTCGTTTCATACTCCGAGGTTAAATTATTAGCAAGTGAATATTAACTCTAACGATTGCATTGCACTTGACACAGACGCGTGGAGTACCAGGTGGCTCACCAGCGCCGTACTTCCTACTTATAAGTGTCCCGCAAACACTAATGATGAGTGGGATGTCTAAGAACTGATTTTCACAGGGGTATTACTGTCTACAGGTTAGTTACGACAGAATATGAAGAGATAACAACCTGACGGCCATTCGCTGTATGTTCCTCACCACTGCCCTTCAAATACCCCCTTGTTTAGTAGGCCTCGTTTTCGAACGCATAGCAGTAGGCTGATATTTCTTACAGTAGCACTACAGTGACTGTCAACATATCAACAATGGCTGAAGTCTTCATCAACGGAGACGCACAAAAATAATTTTAATCTATATAAAGTAGATAATAATAAGAGAGAAAGGAGAAGAAGAAATATTAGCCGATGCTTAAAGCCGATATCTGCACGAGTTTCCAAATAGCAGCCTGCCTTCCTAAACAGTTTATTTCCCCAAACAAAAAGGCACATTCCACATGCAAGAAAGTTTCAGTATTGGAAACATTTCTTAATAATGATGCTATTTACTTTACGTCCCACTAACTACTCTTTTACGGTTTTCGGAGACGCCGAGGTGCCGGAATTTAGTTCCGCAGGAGTTCTTTTACGTGCTAGTAAATCTACCGAAACGAGGCTGACGTATTTGAGCACCTGTTCAAATAGCACCGGACTGAGCCAGGATCGAACCTGCCAAGCTGGGGTCAGAAGGCCAGCGCCTCAACCGCCTGAGCCACTCAGCCCGGCGAAACATTTCTTAACAGACAAAACTACGGGCCCCCATACTACGAAAAAGCGAAAAGTAATTTCCTCCATTGTACCGAAAAATTAAGGGCTAAAGAACCCGAAAAGGTTTCAAATTGTGAGTCTTGGATAGCTCTTTCTAATTAAGAAAACAAATTTTGAAAACTCACTTCCGGAGTTGCGGTAAAACAGCCGAAAATCGCTTGTTTCTTTACTCGTTTTCATTTTTTATTCAATACCTATGCAGATTAATATACAGTATATACATAATTATTTCCGCAATGTCTTCGTTGGTTCAACACCTTCATGCTATTTTTTAATTTTTTGAAAAATATCCACACCGAATGTAGTTATAAAGGCTTAAGTGAAACAATGCACAGACTCACATTTAGCGTTCGTAGCGTTTGAAAAAGGCAAATTACAAATCTAATAGACCGGGTAACGATGATCAAGAAAAGAATTGTAATATTTAGGGATAAAGAATATATTATCATATTTTATTATATTTTACTCTTTACCTAAAATTCGTAGCTCACATCCCTAGGATGTTGTCAACATTGAGTTGCTTGCGTGAAGGGCTAGAACTGTGGATTTTCTTAGAGTGAAATGTTCGTAAGTAATAGCTTTATTGTCTGCTTCTTTGACGTGTTTGCAAATGCACCCTGTTACACAAAGTATATTTGTTTTTTAATATGTTTTTACAATTTGATTTACGTCGCACCGACACGGATAGGTCTTACGGCGATGTGGGATAAGAAAAACCTAGGGTAGGTAAGGGTTATTCTGCCCGAAGGCAGGTCCGAACCTCCGCAGAGGTGTTTCTGAGCCGGAGTTTACGTACGGCAGGGTGGCCAGTTCCTTTCCGCTCCTCCATTCCCTTACCCCCCACCAACAGCGCGTGGCAACCCATCCAACTCCTGACCACGCCCAATGTCGCTTAACTTCGGAGATCTCACGGGATCCGGTGTTTCAACACGGCTACGGCCGTTGGCAAAAACCTAGGAGTGGAAAGGAATTGGCCGTGGTCTTAATTAACGTACAGCCCCAGCAATTGCCTCTTGTGAAAATGAGAAACCACGGACAACCCTCTATAGGGCTGTCGACAGTAGGGTTGTAAGTTACAACTTGTAACCCAGTATCTCCTAGATGCAAGCTCGCAGCTGCTTGCCCCTACCCGCACGGCCAACTCGGCCGTTACGTATTTAGTAAAATGACTGCTGTTTGTTTCACATCCCAAATACAGCACGTTGTAGCGCTCCTCTGTAAGCCAGAGATTAGGCATCCCGTTCATCTTTAGTGCATGCGGGACACTTGTAGGTAGAAAGTACGGGGCTGGAGGGCCACCTAGTATATTATAATACATGCCGAAGTGAAGTACGCGATACAAATAGCCAACCGGCCACCGCTGAAAACCACAATCTTCATATGGTTATGAGGGCATTTAGGGGCAGCAATGAAGATGTAACGGAGAAGGCGCATTACTCACCGGTAAGACCTTAATTAGAGTATGGTTCTAGTTTATGGGACCATTACCAGGATTACTTGAATTACAATTAAAGTAAGTAGAAATAATGATTCCAAGTAAACAATACGTATTTATTATGTGTGAGTATTTATAATTATTTATCACTTTGTTGGGCTATTTTCAATCATATAATGATCATCATCAGCCAAAGGCGGATCCAAGATTCCCTAAAGGGGGAGTAAGTTAACGAAACTACCACAAAGCAAAAGCAGTGAGTAATTGGGATATTCTACTTCTGTAAGGTTGGCATTTCCCAAATTTATTTAAAGGAAATTGTAATATAGTGAACGCTAGTGAAGGTAATTTGCTATTTTATTTCATCACAAAGTTCCACTGCATAATGATTAAAGAACTACCGGTACATCAACTTTACTAAGTACAATTACGTATTAGCAGTTCACATCAATCAGCATTTTACCAGTTATAAATATCCAGCCTTCGTGGTTTTGACTTAAAGAGAACTTCAATATGTATTGCCCTTTCCTTATGGATGTTTGCTAATGCAAGACCAAAGTCGGTTCTCTCCCATTGTACTTGTAGGTTTGTAGCTTACGTAGGAACGAGAAACTTCTGTCTACAGAGGCTGTTGTGACTGGCAGGGTGGAAAACATTTGTAGCAGTAGTCTAATATTGGGAAAGAAATCTCCACTGCATACAGTTAATATATGCAATTTTTGGGCCTTCTAATTTTTTTTCTTACTATCCTATTGTCTCTATACTACTATTCGTCCCTAGTGAACTTCGGTGACACAGTCTACGTATTTAATGCAGCAAATAAAGCTGTTATGTATAATTTAATTAAACATAAACAACTTTGCAAAATTTAAATTTAACCGGAGGGGGTTGCTAAAGCTCTAATAAGGCCCTCCCAGGATCTGCCACTGTCCTCAGCCATTTATTGCTAAAAATTGACAAAGCATTAGACTCTGCATATGTACATAAAACAATGACGAAACTTATACATTTAAATTGGGTGATGTGTTCATGAGCTGTGTTATGGAGCTTGGTGTGTCTAAAAAAAGTAAAATTTTGCGTCTGCTGACATCACAACAGGAATAAATTCTTGAAATTATAATTGCTTCTAATGGCATTCACATTGGATAAAATAATATTTTGATGAATTTCAAATTCATCTCATTTGATTAGTTAATAGTAATAATTTCGTGTGACTATTTCTAGCCGAGTGCAGCCCTTGTAGGGCAGACCGTCCGATGAGGGTGGGCGGCATCTGATATGTGTAGGTAACTGCGTCTTATTGTGGTGAAGGATAGAGTTGTGCGTGGTATGTGAGTTGCAGGGACGTTGGGAACAGCACAAACACCCAGCGCCCGGGCCGTTGGAATTAACCAACGAAGGTTAAAATCCTCGACCCAGGCGGGAATCGAACCAGGGACCCTCTGAACCGAAGGCCAGTACGCTGACCATTCAGACAACGACTCAGAAATTTGATTAGCTGAGTCTGTGGAAGTACTTCTACGAGAATTTCAGCACTGAAGATAATTGAAGATAATTGCATACAATACCAGGATTACTTAGCCGGCTCCGTGGTGTAGGGGTGGCGTGCCTGTCTATTACCCGGAGGCCCTGGGTTCGATTCCCGGCCAGGTCAGGGATTTTTACCTGGATCTTATGGCTGGCTCGAGGTCCACTCAGCCTACGTGAAGAGATTTGAGGAGCTATCTGACGGTGATATAGCGGCCCCGGTCTAGAAAGCCAAGAATAACGACCGAGAGGATTCGTCGTGCTGACCACACGGCATCTCGTATTCTGCAGGTCTTCGGGCTGAGCAGCGATCGCTTGGTAGGCCAAGGTCCTTCAAGGGTTGTAGTGCCATGAGGGGGGGGGGTTACCAGGAATACTTGATTTGGGAACTTGAAGGGATCCAAAGGCTAGCAGAACGATTTGTTCCAAGTGATTTCCGACAAACGAGTAGTGTTAAGAATGTTGCAAACTTTGGTTACGGACTACCTAGGCGAAAGGAGACGACATACTTGACTACGCGGAATATTCCGAGCTGCCCGTGGAGAGATGGCGTGGAATGACGTTAGTAGACGAATAAACTTGAGTAGAGTTTTTGATAGTATGGAAGATAAATTTTGAATTCAAGAGGATAAACTAGGGAAAATACTCGTTTATAGGAAGAGAAATTAAGAGACTGAAATAATTTACCAAGGAAGATGTTCGATAAATTTCCAGCTTCTTTGAAATAATTTAAGAAAATACTCGGTAAGCAAACGATAGAGAATGTGCCACGTAGGAGGCAGCCTTAAATGCATATCAGTGGTGACCGATTGGTTGATTAGAAGTGAGTTAGTTTTCCACTGATATTCCTCACTGAACCAGACGCGAAGGGGCTCTCTGAATAGCATCTTTCACAACATCCAGACGCACTACTCAGCACCGCCCAAACCTCAGTATCTTCCATACGATCACACACACATTAATGAGACGAAGACTTCAATAAAAGCCACATTCTGATCTGTCCTGTGGCATGAGACGGATGCAAATATATTGCATCCATCAAGACATAACCACAGGCGCACATTATTTCTTCTCTTCCCAGTCGCATAAATCATGTGTGAATATCGTGATCTCATTATTATTTAATGGAGTACACCAGTAGTCGCCATTGCCTACGGATCATGGCTCGAAGAGGAGGAAGAAGTAGTATAATTGGATGGTTCTGGCGCCACCTCCACCGCAGGCTCCCAGAGGCCACCTCCACCTCCACCTCAGCCAGAGGCCTCCCAGATGCCTCCTCCACCTCCACCTCAGCCAGAGGCCTCCCAGAGGTCTCCTCCACCTCCCGCGGGAAATTTGAATTTGTAAACAAAGCCACGTGCTTTTTGACAGCTGTCATCGACAACAACTGAGACAATATTAAATAATGTGAGCCCCCCCTTATAACCATTTTGAAACTGGCCTTTGCGCCCTAGAATATCTGTGCCAAGTGACTACTCGACTAACTGTTTAAGATTACGTAGGCCGCGCGCGGTTTCTCCTAGCTCTGTTCGGTTGAGCATAACTGCGCATGCGCTGGCCGACTACCAGGCAAAACTTGTCCCCTGCTCGCTCGCCGACGCGAGACGGAGTTCGCTTCAGTCAGCCATGTCGAGCTGGTGTGTATTTGTGTCCGGCGTCATGAAGTGGTGGAGTACCAGGAAACCACCGTAATTCCTATGTTAACGGGGATTTTCCCCAGGTGATCTACTTGGAGACCTCCTGCCATTTCTTATGATAATGTTTTTGGATTTATTTTTCGTCTGGATACTTCCCAACGAGGTCTGGATGCCGGTCGTGTGACTGTATTTCTCCGTCAACAATGTCAGGTTCAAATTCCTTTCTTTTCTTCATCACCAAAGGTATGTACCAGTGTTTGAATCATTTTAATCGTCGTCCTGAAGAGGATTTTGATATTTTCGAAGATTTCTGGAAAAATAATAATAATAATAATAATAATAAATATTTGGACTTCGTCGTAAAATTCATTCCTATTTGCGTGTGTGGTATCGAAAATCTGAAAAACAGTTTCGGCAACTAATCACAGTAAGGTGGAAGTTTCACCGTGAACTAAATTGGAATTATTAATTTAAAATTTAAATAATTATTTTTGGCACTTTAAATTGTAACCTTCTTTGTAAACCAAGGTACAGTCTCCAAGGTACCGAGCCTTCCTTCTTCAGCTTTCTGTTTGCTTTCCTGTGTTTGTTTTCTAATTCGTTTGGTATGTTTTCTTCTCCCCTCCCTCTTCTGGGGTTTTGGGTGAATTAAAATTTTTCTCTAGCCTGTTTTCCTCCGTGTTTTTGGAGGCGTTGCTTTTGTTTTGGTGTTACCTTGGCAACGTTTTGGTGTGTGTATTGTTGTCTGGCGTGTTGACCCTGTGTGGATCTTGAATTATATATTTCGGGGTTGAGTGCATCGTTTACTGATTAAATTAATTAATTTATTTTCTCCTCCTTTAATGTTTGTGTTTCCATTTCCTTGCCCCGCGTGAGGAGGTATTTTTACGTAATATTCTGCTTGTCTTGGAAACTGTCCTTGGTGGAAACTAAACTTTTTCAAATTTGGTAATTACGAGAAGCGGCTTCGTTGAAGATCCATTTTATTGAATAATTGTTTACTGAGTTTTTTTTATTATTAACTAACTATCCGTGATCGATCACGTTTAATTTCAAGGTAGTTTTAATGTAAGATAGTCTATTGGTTTTCCGTTGTTTTCTGATCACATTTTATTAGGTACGGAGGTCATCCTTTCTTTCTTGTTGTTTTCATTAAATTTTAAATTATCATCTGTTGAAGAATATTTATTTTCAATTAATTGTCAATTAGTAATGAATTAATTTTCTTTTAAACGCTACCTGGGTATATTCTAATTTATTTTATTTATTAATTTCCCTTTCCATTTTTCAACCTTACGTTTATTTCATTTACATTTTGGCCTTACGTTTTAAAATAAACTTAGGTTTTATCAACTTAATGACTTGGTTTGTTACTTACTATTTGCCCTTCCATTAATTTTTTTTTAACTTCATGTGAATGCTGGTTTTCATTCGCCACGTTCGGTGGAACACTGCCACCGTTTTTCTTGTGCATTAAGTTCCACGGCCTTAAGTCGTTTTCCTCCGCTGTTTCCGGTAAGTTATTTCTATGGTTTCTTGTTTTTTTATTGTGCTTGAACCTTGTTGTTGCTCTTCTTGTGCCCATCTCCCTTCCTCGTGTTCGCTATAACTCCCATTTTGGGGCGGACACGCTAGCAACCTTCTCGCCAGGGCCTCTATCTCTCTCTCTCTCTCTCTCTCTCTCTCTTCCCCTCTCTTCTTCTCTCACCCTGGTGGGTAAGGTTATTCACCTCATCATCCCTAGGTGGTACCGGGGTCCTAGAGGGTGGTGAGCGGTGAGACAACGCATCGCTAACCTCAGTACTGCCATCTTGACGGGCCTAAACCTCAGTAGTGCCAACTTAACCTAACTAGCGCGTGGTAAACAAAGCCACGTGCTTTTTGACAGCCACGTGCTTTTTTGACAGCTGTCATCCGCCATCTTTAAACCACAAAGCACTGTGCCGCCCTCTATATCGCAGTAGCTGCAAAATTCGTCACCTGTCATCGGCAGTGCTGCCATCTTGATGGGTCTAAACCTTAGTGCTACCAACTTAACCTAACTAGCGCAAGGTAAACAAAGCCACGTGTTTTTTGACAGCTGTCATCCACCATCTTTAATCCATAGAGCACAGTGCTGCCCTCTTTAGCTACTTACCTTTGAAATGTGGTGGCGGATAATTTGAAAAATGCTTTTTGACAGCAGCCATCTTGCATCGCAAACCTCAGTGCTGCCCTCTTTAGCTAGATACCTGTGGTAGCAGACAATTCCACGTGACAGCAGCCATCTTTAATCAAGAGAGCACCGTGCTGCCCTCTATGTGGTGGCGGCAAATTGAAAAATTCCACGTGCTCTTGTTTGGAAACAAACTCACGTGCTTTTTTGACAGCTACCATCCACCATCTTTAATCAACAGAGCACAGTGCTGTACTCTTTAGCTAGATACCTTTGAAATGTGGTGGCGGCAATTTGAAAAATTCTATGTGCTCTTGTTGGGAAACAAAGCCACGTGCTTTTTTGACAGCTGTCATCCGCCATCTTTAATCAATAGAGCACTGTGCTGCTATCATGCGGGCAATTTCGTAAGCTGTCATCCGCCATCTTTAATCCAGAGAGAACAGTGCTGCACTCTATGTGGTGGCGGTAAATTCCATGTGCTTTACAAACCTATGTGCTTTTCTGACAGCTGTCATCCGCCATCTTTAATCCAGAGAGAACAGTGCTGCCCTCTATGTGGTGACGGCAAATTCCACGTAGAAACAAAGCCATGTGCTTTTTTGACAGCTGTCATCCGCTATCTTTAATCACCGTGCTGCCCGGTGGCGGCAAATTCCACGTGCTCTTGTTTGGAAACAAAGCCATGTGCTTTTTTGACAGCTGTCATCCGCCATCTTTAATCACCGTGCTGTCCCCTCTTTAGCTACTTACCTTTGACAGCTGTCATCCGCCATCTTTAATCACCGTGCTGCCCGGTGGCGGCAAATTCCACGTGCTCTTGTTTGGAAACAAAGCCATGTGCTTTTTTGACAGCTGTCATCCGCCATCTTTAATCACCGTGCTGCCCGGTGGCGGCAAATTCCACGTGCTCTTGTTTGGAAACAAAGCCATGTGCTTTTTTGACAGCTGTCATCCACCATCTTTAATCACCGTGCTACACTCTATGTGGTGGCGGTAAATTCTATGTGCTTTACAAACCTATATGCTTTTCTGACAGCTGTCATCTGCCATCTTTAAGCTGTAAATCCCTCGATTCTCGACAGATTCTTAATCCGAGTTCTTTGACGTCAGGAAGGGCAACCGGTCGAAAACCATAGTGTATGAGGCTAGATACTGCTAGTTTTGCATCAGGGAGGGCGACTAGTCTTAAAAACAAATTCTTGCGATTTAAAATCTTAGTTTTGCGTCAGGAAGGGCATCCGGCCGTAAAACAATAGTTCGTGATTTAAAATCTAAGAAGTGCATCTAGCTGTAAATCCCCGATTCCCCGTGTTAGACGTTGTAAAACAGATTCTTAATCCGAGTTGTCAGGAAGGGCAACCGGTCGTAAAACTATGGTGTATGAGGTTAGATAATGCTAGTTTTGCATCAGGAAGGACAACTCAACACATTCATGTGATTTAAACACATTTTTATCCCCAAGAGGATCGAACCCGAGACTACCGGGTGAGAGGCATGCATACTGTAGGCTATAGATTTGTTCTACAGTCCTCGAAGTATCGGCACAGTCATTCTGAGCGAGTTGTGTGGAATGCGTGTGTTAGCTGAAATTGTACACGTATCTTCCGGCTCGACCTTGAACGAGGACACGGCATGCTGATCAGCGGCTTGTAACTCGCGAACGACTTCTTAGCCGAGTAGCATGTAAGCTCTTAAAACACAGTACTAATTAAGGTTGTAAAATATTCTGAAATAGTCCTCCTCTGTAGTGCAGTAGTTAGTGTGATTAGCTGCTACCCTCGGAGGTCCGAGTTCGATTCCTGGCTCTGCTACGGAATGTGTAGCATTTAGCCTATGTAAGTTCCTAACGTAAAATATCATGATTGTACGGAGAGGTTAAAACACACACAGTGCCTACTCCTATCGAAAGAACCTGCACGGTACCGGCATGTAGGCTTCTCCTGGTGAAGGAGCTTGCACATTGTTTAACGCCTCCTATCAACAGCCCTTAGTTAATGCTGGCTTTCTTGCACACCCCGCCTCACACCATAGTTTTACGACCGGCTGCCCTTCCTGACTAGGATTTTAAATCGCAATATACGTGATAAATTTGTTGTAGCGGGTTTTATAACTAGATATCCCGGTACCGACACATAGCCTACTCCCGCTGAAGAAGCCTGCACAAGGCTTATTGCCTCCATCCGACAAATGAATCACCGTCAAGTCTTGTACTCAAAAAATCATTTTCGAAGGAGTCTGCACAAGGTTTAACGCCCCCATCAACAGCCCTTACTTAATGCTGGCTTTCTTGCACACCCCGCCTCACACCATAGTTTTACGACCGGCTGCCCTTCCTGACTAGGAATTTAAATCGCAGTATACGTGATAAATTTGTTGTAGCGGGTTTTATAACTAGATATCCCGGTACCGACACATAGCCTACTCCCGCTGAAGAAGCCTGCACAAGGCTTATTGCCTCCATCCGACAAATGAATCACCGTCAAGTCTTGTACTCAAAAAATCATTTTCGAAGGAGTCTGCACAAGGTTTAACGTCCCCATCAACAGCCCTTACTTAATGCTGGCTTTCTTGCACACCCCGCCTCACACCATAGTTTTACGACCGGCTGCCCTTCCTGACTAGGATTTTAAATCGCAGTATACGTGATAAATTTGTTGTAGCGGGTTTTATAACTAGATATCCCGGTACCGACACATAGCCTACTCCCGCTGAAGAAGCCTGCACAAGGCTTATTGCCTCTATCCGACAAATGAATCACCGTCAAGTCTTGTACTCAAAAAATCATTTTCGAAGGAGTCTGCACAAGGTTTAACGTCCCCATCAACAGCCCTTACTTATAGCTAGCTTTTTTGCACACCCCGCCTCACACCATAGCTTTATACGGCCGGTTGCCCTTCCTGACTAGGATTTTAAATCGATATCCCGACATAGCCTACTCCTACCGAAGAAGCCAGCTTAACACCTCCATCCAACAAATGAATCACCCTCAAACACTCTTCAATCATTCTCGCTACTTCGGAAGATAGCGGGTTCGAACAGGAAGCCGTAAATGTTAGGCGAGGGACCAGCGCGATCGTCATTGCATGATCTAGCCGGATGCCCTTCCCGACGGTATAAGTTGCCAGGATTTGAATCGCGTACCCCGACTAGAAGAAGCCTGCACATAGCTTAACGCCTCCATCCGACGAATGAATCACCCTCAAACACTCTTCAATCATTCTCGCTACTTCGGAAGATAGCGGGTTCGAACTAGAAGCCGTAAATGCTAGGCGAGGGGCCTGCGCGATCGTCATTACATGATCTAGCTAAATGTAGTTTTAGCCCAATACCTTTAAGTGCCTACAGGTAAGGAATACCGCGGATGTAGCTTAGTACCCTCCCGTTTAAGTCCAGAAGTCGAGGATCGCGCGCTAACTTTCCAAGGCTCGATCCACTGCAGAACTCTTAAATTCTGACACCTCGGCATCAACAGGAGGTTCGATTCCGGCTTAAATACGTCAGCCTGCGGGACTACAGGAGTGCTCTTGTTGCATAAACACTTCGTTCCGACTGTACTGCAGTTGTCAGCGATTTTCACATCCGCTTGGTAACAAGCAGCATATTTACTCGCTACAGTCTGCGTGAAGTGCTCACAGTTCTCTGTATGCGTTTATCACGTACACATCTCCCGTCTAAGTACTGTCTGCTGTGAATATTATTCTTCAGCCTTTATCTTAAGGTAAGCTAGAACTGTTAGTTACTGTCTGCAAAGCAACTTCTACGCTAGGTAATAGACATCTACATTCATATATGTTTGTTCTTTTCTTTTTAGGTACCGTTCGAGTTACAGGCTTGAAAGTACGCATTTTATTCATCCGAGTAACAGTCTGCAGCACATGCATTTTTAAGGTATGTTTTCGAACTTTGAGTTGTAAAGATAACTAGGCTAGCTGATACACCCTACACTACATTCATATATGTTTGTTCTTTTCTTTTTTAGGTACCGTTCGAGTTACAGGCTTGAAAGTACGCATTTTATTCATCCGAGTAACAGTCTGCAGCACATTCATTTTTTTTAAGGTATGTTTTCGAACTTTGAGTTGTAAAGATAACTAGGCTAGCTGATACACCCTACACTGCATTCATATATGTTTGTTCTTTTCTTTTTAGATTCGACCAGAATATTATCATTCAAGTTTCAGGCTTGAACGCACGCATTTTATTCATCCGAGTAACAGTTTGCAGCGCGAAGATTTTAAGGTATGTCTGACCTCTATTCGTTGAAACTTGGTTTCTCCTAAAACATCGTAACTTTAGTCTATTGATAAATAGTTGTTCTCTTTAATCCTCACGCTATAGACGAGGTGCGTACATAGCTATGTCTGCCCTCAACAGGCTGAAACTTGGTTTCTTCCGTAACTTTAAGCTAATCATAAATAGTTGTTCTCTTTAATCTACATACTATAGACGAGGTATAATTTCAAACACGCACACATAGCTATGTCCGTCCTCAACAGGTTGAAAGTTGGTTTCTTCCGAACATCGTAACTTTAAGCTAATCATAAATAGTTGTTCTCTTTAATCAACATACTATAGACGTGGTATGATTTCAAACACGTACACATAGCTATGTCTGCCCTCAACGGCCTGAAAGTTGGTTTCTTCTGTAACTTTAAGCTAATCATAAATAGTTGTTCTCTTTAATCTACATACTATAGACGTGGTATAATTTCAAACACGTACACATAGCTATGTCCGTCCTCAACAGGCTTAAACTTGGTTTCTTCTGTAACTTTAAGCTAATCATAAATAGTTGTTCTCTTTAATCTACATACTATAGACGTGGTATGATTTCAAACACGCACACATAGCTATGTCCGTCCTCAACAGGTTGAAAGTTGGTTTCTTCCGTAACTTTAAGCTAATCATAAATAGTTGTTCTCTTTAATCTACATACTATAGACGTAGTATAATTTCAAACACGCACACATAGCTATGTCTGCCCTCAACAGGCTGAAACTTGGTTTCTTCTGTAACTTTAAGCTAATCATAAATAGTTGTTCTCTTTAATCTACATACTATAGACGTGGTATAATTTCAAACACGCACACATAGCTATGCCCGTCCTCAACAGGCTTAAACTTGGTTTCTTCCGTAACTTTAGTCTATTGATAAATAGTTGTTCTCTTTAATCTACATACTATAGACGTAGTATAATTTCAAACACGCACACATAGCTATGTCCGTCCTCAACAGGCTTAAACTTGGTTTCTTCCGAACATCGTAACTTTAGTCTATTGATAAATAGTTGTTCTCTTTAATCCTCACGCTATAGACGAGGTGCGTACATAGCTATGTCTGCCCTCAACAGGCTGAAACTTGGTTTCTTCTGTAACTTTAAGCTAATCATAAATAGTTGTTCTCTTTAATCTACATACTATAGACGTGGTATAATTTCAAACACGCGCACATAGCTATGCCCGTCCTCAACAGGCTTAAACTTGGTTTCTTCCGAACATCGTACCTTTAGTCTATTGATAAATAGTTGTTCTCTTCAATCCTCACGCTATAGACGAGGTGCGTACATAGCTATGTCTGCCCTCAACAGGCTGAAACTTGGTTTCTTCTGTAACTTTAAGCTAATCATAAATAGTTGTTCTCTTTAATCTACATACTATAGACGTGGTATAATTTCAAACACGCACACATAGCTATGCCCGTCCTCAACAGGCTTAAACTTGGTTTCTTCCGTAACTTTAGTCTATTGATAAATAGTTGTTCTCTTTAATCTACATACTATAGACGTAGTATAATTTCAAACACGCACACATAGCTATGTCCGTCCTCAACAGGCTTAAACTTGGTTTCTTCCGAACATCGTAACTTTAGTCTATTGATAAATAGTTGTTCTCTTTAATCTACATACTATAGACGTAGTATAATTTCAAACACGCACACATAGCTATGTCTGCCCTCAACAGGTTGAAAGTTGGTTTCTTCCGAACATCGTAACTTTAAGCTAATCATAAATAGTTGTTCTCTTTAATCCTCATACTATAGACGTGGTATAATTTCAAACACGCACACGTAGCTATGTCTGTCCTCAACAGGTTGAAACTTGGTTTCTTCCGAACATCGTAACTTTAGTCGTTCTCTTCAATCCTCATGCTATAGGCCTAACTCACAGCCATGTCCAACCTCTATAGGTTGAACATCGCAACTTTAGGCTAATCTCTATTGGTTGTTCTCTTTTCAGATGTTTCCCTGCTCGCAGTGTGATATAACTTTTACAAGAAGAGATGCCCTTACACGGCATTTACAAATCAAACATGGAGAAGCGTCTACGTTCACCTGCGAGCAGTGTGAGGCATCGTTTACAAGGCGAGATAACTTCATGCGCCATATGAAATCAAAACACCCTAGCATAACATCTGCTTTATGTGATGTTTGCGGGCTGTACTTCGCTAATGTAGAGCAATACCAGGCTCACTTAGCAGAGGTACATCAAATATCTACTTGCCCTCAGGTAGTAGTAGGGAAAAAGCGTGCAGATACTGATGTAGCTGTAGAAAGTACTAGTAGTAAAAAACCTAGGAAAAATGAACTTCAAACTATTCACTGCGAGCACTGTAACACTGATGTACCATCTTCGCATTTTCAGGGACACTTACGGAGTAATGCGCATAAAAATAATGCGTGTAGAAGTGGTAGTAACGCAAACATCGAGGAAATTAATACAGCATTTAAAAGTAGGATTGCTAGTTACCGAATTCGCACCAGTCAAAAGTTTCAGAGCACTTCAAACTTTTTAAATTGCGTTCAACCGGATGTACAACAGCTTCTTGCTAAATCTTTGTCCAATCATAGTTTATTTAAAGTTAATTTTGAACTTTTCGCCTTGTACATTAAAAGCACGGATGAATCCGAAATAACGGACATTAAATCATTTAATACGAAGAATTTTGTCATAAGTGAGTCGACTAATTTTGGTGATGTACTTAGGGATGTCTCTAACATTATTTCAACTAAGAGCGAGGAATTTCAGGAAAAGGAATCAGGGTGGGCTTTAGTTGAGATAATGTATCTAGAAGTTAACATCAATAAGTACAATCCTATGCGTGGATCTTCGCACATCGAGCTGCCGACATGGATTCAGCAAAGAAAAGCTGTTGTAAACATCCAAAACAATGACGAAGCATGTTTTGCATGGGCGGTGATGTCGGCTTTAAATCCTGTGAAACGGAATGTAGCGAATAGAACATCATCCTATCCACACTATTCAACGCAGCTAAATTTCGATAGTATAGAATTTCCTGTGCAGATAAAGGATATTAAGCGCTTTGAGGAACTAAATAACATTAGTATCAATGTGTATGGTGTAGAGAAAAAGTCTGTAGTAGGTCCTCTGTATTATACATGTCATAAGAAGAGTACTCACGTTAATTTACTCTATATTGAAAACAGTGAGAATAGCCACTTTTGCTGGATTAAAAATCTGAGTAGACTTGTTGGCAGTCAGTTGTCAAACAGGTGTAACAAAAAGTGGCTATGTGATGGATGCTTGCAGTATTTCAGAAATGAAGATCAGTTAACGAAGCATTCCGAGAATGACTGCAATCATGTACGTACAGAGATACCTACTACAGGCAATAATGTTTTAAAATTTACAAATTTTCACAAGCAGATGTGGGTACCGTTCGTGATTTATGCAGACTTTGAAGCCATCCTCACGCCATGCAACACATGCTCACCTAATCCTGACAACTCTTTCACTAATACTACGCACATGCATGTCCCGTATAGCTTCGCGTATTACATCAAGTGTAGTTACGATAGTACGCTTAACAAGTTAGAGCTGTATCGAGGACATGATGCTGCTAAAGTATTTTTAGAAAGACTTGAAAGTGATGCAGTTCGTCTCGGTCGTATTCTGAATAGTAATATTCCTATGAAGCCACTCACCGAAATTCAGTTAAATGATCATGAACGTGCTACAAAGTGTAGCATTTGTGATGGGGAATTTTCCGAAAATGACCCTAAAGTTTTTGATCATGATCATTTAACTGGTTTCTACAGATGTGCCGCTCATTATAGCTGTAATCTTAAGTATAGAGTTCCTAAATTTATCCCTGTAATTTTTCATAACTTATCTGGTTACGACTCTCATTTCATCATTTCACAATTTGGAGCTTCGGATGAAAAAGTAGATATAATCCCTCAGAATAAAGAGCGGTACATTGCGTTTGCAAAGTCTGTAAAAGTAGATGCTGAGCATTCTATAAAACTGAGATTCCTTGACTCGTTTCGCTTTATGGCGAGTAGCCTCGATAAACTTTCTAGTCATTTACAGCCTGAACAATTTACAGAAATTCGACGCGTTTTCCCTGCAGAAACGCAGTTTAATTTACTTCGGCGTAAGGGTGTTTTTTGTTACGAATATCTCGACTGCTTAGACCGCCTCGAAGAACGTGCCTTACCATCGAAACAATCCTTTTACAGCTCGCTGAATTCAGCAGATATTAGTGATGATGACTATTTACATGCACAACATATCTGGGAGCAGTTCCACATTCAAACGCTAGGTGAATACTCCGATTTATATTTAAAGACAGATGTACTTTTGTTAGCTGATGTTTTTGAAAATTTTCGCTGTGTTTGCATGAACACCTACAGCCTTGACCCATGTCAGTATTTTACTGCACCTGGGTTAAGTTGGGACGCGATGTTAAAATACACGCGTGTGAATTTGGAGCTGCTAACTGATATTGATATGGTGCACTTTATAAAAGCATCCATTCGAGGCGGTCTGAGTCAGTGCAGTGGCCGGTATTCGAGGGCTAATAATAAGTACATGCCGAGTTTCGATTCCAGTCAGGAATCTCGGTATATCGTTTACCTCGATGCTAATAATCAGTATGGGTGGGCGATGAGTCAGCATCTACCGGTGAGTGGTTTCCGCTGGCTGACGCAGTGCGAAATTGATGCTTTACAGCTACACGCCCTAGGCGATGAAGCTGATAAAGGTTATTTCCTCGAAGTTGACTTACAGTATCCTAAAGACTTACACACTTCTCATAATGACCTACCGTTCTGCCCTGAAAATATGAAGTCCCCGTACATTGCATCAACGACGAAAATGCTCATTGCTAATTTATGCGATAAATCTAAGTATATCATTCATTACCGAAATTTAAAACAGTGTTTGCAGCATGGTTTGAAGTTATCCAAAATTCATCGCGTACTAGAATTTAATCAGTCACCGTGGCTAAAGCCATATATCGATCTGAACAATAATTTAAGAACGAATGCGGTTAACGAGTTTGAAAAAGATTTCTACAAGCTCATGAATAACAGTGTGTTTGGTAAGACTATGGAGAATGTTGACAAACGCGTTGATGTAAAATTGATTACAAACTGGGATAATATTAAGAAAAGGTATGGTGCTAACTATTTAATAAGTAAACCAAATTTCCACAGCTGCACCATCATACATGAGAATTTAGTTATTATACAGATGAATCGTGTCAAGGTTAAGTATGACAAACCTACCTACGTCGGCTTCACAGTACTTGAATTGGCTAAAACACTCATGTATGAATTCCATTACGATTATATGATGAAGAAGTACGCGCATAATGCGCAATTGCTCTACACTGATACCGATTCGTTTATTTATCAAATCAAAACTGATGACTATTACAATGATATAAAGCCAGACTTGGGTAGGTTTGATACGAGTAACTATCCTGCAGATAATCAATATCATCTACCGCTAGTGAACAAAAAGGTTCTAGGTAAAATGAAAGATGAATGTGCTGGGAATATTATCGATTCATTTGTAGGTACTAAATCCAAGTCATATTGCATAAAACTCTTAAATGAATTACAAATAAAGAGATTGAAGGGGGTTAAAAAGAATGTCGTTCAGAATCAGCTAAGTTTTGAAAACTATAACAATTGCATTAAAAGTAATCCACCTGTTTTGCATAAGCAAATGTCTGTCATTAGAAGCAAGAAGCACCAGTTGTACACTCATTTAATTAGTAAGGTAGCCCTTAATAGCGATGATTGTAAACGGTTTGTCATCCCAAATTCTACCAACACGCTAGCCTGGGGGCATAGTAGTATTGATAAGTACTACTTTACATAAACATTATGCTAGAGGTGTGTGTACTTACGTTACGCTGTCTTACATCACAAAGAGGTACGCTGAGAGTGTAGTACGGCAAGTTTAAACTTGTACATTCAAGAATTGCAACGAGAAGTACGCAAACATCACTGGGGTAAAATGATTCAAGATAAAACTTGTACATACAAGATGTAAATAAATAATGTAGAATTAGCATATTCTTTTATTTTAGGTTAGGTATCACCTTCCTCCCGCTCCTTATTTGCAAGATAGAGTTTTTGTTTATTACTCATAGAAGAAGAAAGAAGGTGATGAGCAGATTCGTAAGTATGTTATTGTCTAGCTCATGTTGAGAAGAGATTTTTTTTCTAAACAGTGTTTGATTGCAATGCAGTGCCAAACAAGAGCACGTGGAATTTGCCGCCACCGGGCAGCACGGTGATTAAAGATGGCGGATGACAGCTGTCAAAGGTAAGTAGCTAAAGAGGGGGCAGCATGGTGATTAAAGATGGCGGATGACAGCTGTCAAAAAAGCACATGGCTTTGTTTCCAAACAAGAGCACGTGGAATTTGCCGCCACCGGGCAGCACGGTGATTAAAGATGGCGGATGACAGCTGTCAAAGGTAAGTAGCTAAAGAGGGGACAGCACGGTGATTAAAGATGGCGGATGACAGCTGTCAAAAAAGCACATGGCTTTGTTTCCAAACAAGAGCACGTGGAATTTGCCGCCACCGGGCAGCACGGTGATTAAAGATAGCGGATGACAGCTGTCAAAAAAGCACATGGCTTTGTTTCTACGTGGAATTTGCCATCACCACATAGAGGGCAGCACTGTTCTCTCTGGATTAAAGATGGCGGATGACAGCTGTCAGAAAAGCACATAGGTTTGTAAAGCACATGGAATTTACCGCCACCACATAGAGTGCAGCACTGTTCTCTCTGGATTAAAGATGGCGGATGACAGCTAACGAAATTGCCCGCATGATAGCAGCACAGTGCTCTATTGATTAAAGATGGCGGATGACAGCTGTCAAAAAAGCACGTGGCTTTGTTTCCCAACAAGAGCACATAGAATTTTTCAAATTGCCGCCACCACATTTCAAAGGTATCTAGCTAAAGAGTACAGCACTGTGCTCTGTTGATTAAAGATGGTGGATGGTAGCTGTCAAAAAAGCACGTGAGTTTGTTTCCAAACAAGAGCACGTGGAATTTTTCAATTTGCCGCCACCACATAGAGGGCAGCACGGTGCTCTCTTGATTAAAGATGGCTGCTGTCACGTGGAATTGTCTGCTACCACAGGTATCTAGCTAAAGAGGGCAGCACTGAGGTTTGCGATGCAAGATGGCTGCTGTCAAAAAGCATTTTTCAAATTATCCGCCACCACATTTCAAAGGTAAGTAGCTAAAGAGGGCAGCACTGTGCTCTATGGATTAAAGATGGTGGATGACAGCTGTCAAAAAACACGTGGCTTTGTTTACCTCGCGCTAGTTAGGTTAAGTTGGTAGCACTAAGGTTTAGACCCATCAAGATGGCAGCACTGCCGATGACAGGTGACGAATTTTGCAGCTACTGCGATATAGAGGGCGGCACAGTGCTTTGTGGTTTAAAGATGGCGGATGACAGCTGTCAAAAAAGCACGTGGCTGTCAAAAAGCACGTGGCTTTGTTTACCACGCGCTAGTTAGGTTAAGTTGGCACTACTGAGGTTTAGGCCCGTCAAGATGGCAGTACTGAGGTTAGCGATGCGTTGTTGTCGATGACAGCTGTCAAAAAGCACGTGGCTTTGTTTACAAATTCAAATTTCCCGCGGGAGGTGGAGGAGACCTCTGGGAGGCCTCTGGCTGAGGTGGAGGTGGAGGAGGCATCTGGGAGGCCTCTGGCTGAGGTGGAGGTGGAGGTGGCCTCTGGGAGCCTGAGGTGGAGGTGGCGCCAGAACCATCCAATTATACTACTGGAAGAGTTGCGTCCTTGATATGATCCGTCAATCTTGTGAGAGCTCTTCCACACTGTATGATACCATTTAGTTTTCTTGGACAACTAGCTCTTCAAGACTATTTCCTCTCCTTATAACATTGCTAAAACCCGCAAGGAGTCCGCCTAGCAAGAGTGGAAATACTAAGCTCTTCGATAAAGAGGGAATTAAATCGTATTCCTAACATTGCCTGTCACTGCGATATTTGAAGTGCATTGATGCAGTTATGTCCTTTGCCTTCACTGTCCATGATTAGAGCACTGCAGGGATGCGGATATCCGCGAAGATAGTGTCTTGACGGATGCAAACTGTATGGTAGCGCGAATAATTTTTCTGATCATTTCTAAATAATCAAGTTTATTGATTTTCACTCAGGTATACTCTTATTATTGCCTGTGTTCCCTTGACAGTGGTACGGAAGAATAGTGATATATAAAGAGCCTTGAGACTATAAATCGTTAATCTGACCTAAGCCTAGCTGCCTCTGTGGATCAGCGGTAGAGTATTAGCCTCCGGATCGCAAGACAGCGGTTTGAAACCCGACAAAGGTAGTCGGATTTCTGAAGGGCGGAAAAAAGTCCATTCGACACTCCATGTCGTACGGTGCCGGCATGTAAAAAATCTCTGGTGACACATTTGGTGTTTACCCCACAGAATTAATAAAATCTCAGCCTTAGACGCCCAAAAAAGTTTTGATTTACACGGTCTGCCATCTAGTGGGCCTAGAGTAAAACGGAACGTCGAAATTGAGGAGCAGACAGCCAGATGGCGTCAAATTGAAATGTCTGCACACGGTACCTGAGGCCATAAGATTATTATTATTATTATTATTATTATTATTATTATTATTATTATTATTATTATTATTATTATTATTATTATTATTATTATTATTATTAATGCCTAAGCCAAACTTGGTCCTGCCCGCAGTTGATGGAAGGAAGGCACAAAGGTCGATACGTCGGTAGTTGTCGCAAGTGAAGGTCCCTCATAAACCTGTGACTGTAGGGGTTCTGGTGCCAAGTGTCTCGCCTATTTTATTTTAACAGATCTATCCGTTTTAATAACTTGCGTGTAATATACTGTAGTTAAATATCTACAAAATCCGCGGATAGCCATTCGCGGATGCGGGTGCGGGTGCGGATGAAGGAAGTGTGGATGCGAATAATATTGTGTATATCCGCGCAGGGTTCTATCCATGATTCACAGTCATAGAAGAAGGCTGAAAGTACTAAGGCACAAATCAGACGTTTATATGTATTTTTACTGATTGCTCAGTCCAGCCAGATCGTCTGCAGCTTCTCCACAGCATTTTTTCCAAGAGCAATTCTTCTTCTGATCACTTTCTCGCAGCTGCCAGTGTCGTTCGGCAAGGAGCCAACCTAAATATTTCGTTAACAATATCTAGGCCTACTAGACGTCCACTAAATTATTTCCACTATGAACAACAAACACCTTGGTGAAGACTTTAGCTTTCTACCCACTGGAACAATTCAACAATATTGCGTATTCACACTGATTGGTAGGAAGAATAAAAGTAACATTTCTTTAAAAAACGTTGAAAAGTACTGAAAAAAAAGAAAGTGAACCTGAAGACTAATATCTTCCAAACAAAACTGAACAAAGTAAAGAGCAAAGATTGTTATAATCAAAGACAAAAACGCTTATGGACGACGGGTTTCGAATCCTGGTCCGTAAAAAATGTGATTCGTGTGCCTTAGCTCTAAGCTACCGTAAGAAACAGAATGTTTCGTAATAGCTATTAGAGACGACACCGTTTTCAATAACCGTGAATATTTGGCGCCCTGATATATATACGGGTGTTGGTTAAGAAGTAATCACGAGCTTTAATCTGGTGAATGATGCGAATTTACAAGAATAAGGGATGGATTAGAGGGAAGGATACAGTATGGTGCCTTCCCTGGAGTAAACACAGAGAAGAATTCCACATACTGAAATCCTGTAAAGAAATGGCGGATGTAAGGAGGACATAAAATGCAGACTAGCACAAGGCTGAATGATAATGTGGGATTAAGAGAGAAAGAGAACACGCGGGAAAGAAGCGCAGGAGAATACGTTTTCTTTACGTCGTACTGAGACAGATAGGTCCTATGACGACGACGGGGTAGCAAAGGGCTAGGAGTGGGAAGGAAGCGGCCGTGGCCTTAATTAAGGTACAGATGGTGTGAAAATGGAAAACATAGGAAAACCATCTTCAGGGCTGCCGACAGTGGGGTTCGAACCTACTATCTCCTAGCACAAGAAAGGCCTTTTTTTAAGAAGAGAATTTTGCTCACTTTGAACATTGATATAGGAATTAGAAAGACAAAATTGAAGACTTCGTTTGGAGAGTTGAAGTGTATGTATATGTATGTTCAATCCTCAGCCCAAAGGGTGGCTGGATCCTCAACAGCTGCACCGTCAGCTCTCATAAATGGCCTAAGCATCACTGAAGAGGCCTATGAGGGAAATGAAGAGTGAGGTATTTTCCTGTTGCTTTCCTCACTGAGACAGAAGTTGCTATTACTTATCAATCTGCCAAGCCCACTGAAATGCATGCACCAACCGACCCTATGAACAACATTTTCACACCATTCATAACAGGGACTGGCTGCATAATAAATGACATTACTAATATCGCTCATACCTCAGTCACTTTCATATCGTCAAAGCCAAGAATAAGACCGAGACAGATCAATGAATACAACAGAACTGCTCTAGCACATACCAGAAGACAAAGTGCATTGTAAACACTAGGTCGCGCCAGCAAAAGCATCGTTGAATTGTATGGAAGTGGAACATGGATGATAATTAGCTCACAATGAAAGAGTATAGAAGCTCTTGAAATGTGGTGTTACGGAAGAATGCTGAAGATGAGATGGGTAGATCGAATCACGAATGAAGAGATACTGAATCGAATTAGTGAGAGGAGACCGATTTGACGAAATTTGTCCAGAAGAAAAGACAGAATGATGCATCTTTAGACACCCAGAACTTGTTCATTGGTTTCTAGGTGGTAAGAACGGTAGGGTTAGTCCAAGGTATGAATATGACAAACAGATTAAGAGTAGACGAATTATAGTCATTATAAAATATCAAAGCCATTTCTTATTAACAGTGCTAATGTAGTTTTTATTATTATTATTAATTATATACAGTCGTATCAGCACTTTATAAATAAAGTGTGTGCTGATACAACTGTCTATAATAATAATAATAATAATAATAATAATAATAATAATAATAATAATAATAATAATAATAATAATAATAATAATAAAGAGATTAAGAGTAGATGTAAGATGAAGCTGTTGCGCACAAATGAAAAGGTAAGCACAAAATAGGCTTTTTAATGGAGACCTGCATCAAGCCAGTCTATGTACTGAATGACTCAAGCCAGACATACCATCCTAAGTACTTGAAAAGATTTACCGGTTCCAGTTATGTATTTCCCACTTGATATTCAGTACCCTTTAAGTTTCTTTCGAAGAGACATCAACATATCACTTTAGCCTTGGAAATGTCCAGCTCGTTGGCTGAATGGTCAGCGTACTGGCCTTCGGTTCAGAGGGTCCTGGGTTCGATTCCCAGCCGGGTCGGGGATTTTAACCTTAATTGGTTAATTCCAGTGGCTCGGGAGCTGGGTGTGTTTGGCGTATTCAAAGTTAAAAATCATCCTAGGTAGGGCCCTCATCTTCACAAACATGCAGGTCACCAAATAGGCCGTCTACTAGAAATATACCTGCACCAGGCCTCTCCGGAGGCTATACGCCATTATTATTATTATTATTATTATTATTATTATTATTATTATTATTATTATTATTATTATTATTATTATTATTATATCCTTGGAAATGCTTATTTAAATACCATACTTGCAGCACCTTTCTGCAAGTTTCAAGATATTAAGTATGTGTTGTTTTAGTGGATGTAATTACAACATAGTCCTTTGCTATTGCAAGGAATTTATGGCTCCAATCCCTCGCGTTGGCTAATCTGCGACCTAATACTGTGCGTATATTATAAATATGCTTTTATCTGGCACACGTACATGCCACATGAGACTAACATGGAAGGAGGATTTTTAAAAAAAACTCTTATTCTTCACCATAAGAGAGAGAAAGAGCTGGTGACTACATCATAAAAACATATTTGATCTTCTCCGTTTCATCCGAATAACGGAGGAAAAAAGAATCCTCTGCAGAGAAACAATATGACAAGAGGTACAACAGAGAGAGACGAAGCAATTAAAATGAACTGAGTGGCGAATGTTTCCAGTGATGTGTGTCCATTATTCAGGACTACAATATCTCGTCGGTGAGCTTCATTACATCCATTCAATATTCCCTCCTTTTTAATTGGCAACGAAATTCACGAATTACTCCGACATAAAATCAATTGACTGACATAGATGATTCCTATGACGCACGTAGGCAGGTGCAGTTCCGCGATGGAGACAGACTCACAGGTTCTTCCATCACCCACTTCTGAACTACATTTTTTAGGAATTAAACTGCTAGCTAATCAGTGTTTTGATCGCGACTGGGAGGATGGGGTGAAGAATCTACTACACGACGTGTAGCGCATGTATGAGTAAGTGAATACTCTCTCCGGAGTTGACGGTCGTTCGTGGTTGGAAGAGAAGTGTATTCTATTCATTCGTCCCTTAGATAATTCATTCATTCATTCACAATCAGTTATTTGAGTCGTGTGTAGGATAAATATTTTGATAATGGCACGTAACCAGGACCCAAATTGACTTACACTGCCTGGCAGAAATATTGAAGCACTCAGGGGGAGGGGGAGAATTCGAAATGAAACTGCACGTGTTGAGAGGGTATGTGATGTTATTTCAGTGATTACAAAATCAAGTCAAATTCACAAAGAAAATTGCAGTACGAGTCCACTTGTCAGCACAACGTTGTACCCCCTCTGATGTGGATGCATCCATTGATTTGGTTGGGAAGGGTGTCATATTGCCGTTGTACCTCTCCTGATGCAAGCTGGTCTGCAATTGCTGTAACTTGTCCTTGATATCCCAGATACTGACACTGGGACGGAGTTAATGCCTTGTTCTAACATGGACAGTTCTGGGGAACTTGCTGGCCAAGTGAGTACCTCAAAATCACGCAGACAGTTCACAGAGACACGTTCCGAGTGCGGACGAGCATTGTCCTGTTGAAAAATGGCATCTCGATACTGTCATTAGAGAGGAAATATGTGAAGACACAGGATGTTCGTGAAGTACCGTTGTGCTATCAGAGCTCCCTCAATCACTACCAGCCGTGACGTTAAGTCACTCTACACCATCAGGCTGGGATTAACACTGCTCTGCCTCTCCAAACCCTGGAAGAACGGGACCTCTCCCGAGCCTGCCGCCATATTCGCAGACGTTAGCCTTTCGAGATAGTGCAGAACCGCTATTCATCGCTCAACACAACGCAACGCCATTCCTCAGCAGTCCACGCTTCCCGGTCACTGCACCACTCCAAATGCAGACGTTTGTTTCGTGGTGATAACTGCAGCCCTAGTCCGGCTGCCGCTAGTCTGTGATAAATGGTGCGGGATGACACAAAATGTTGCAAGTAGTCCACTACTTGTTCTCGGTTGGCAAGCTCAGATGTGAAGAGGTTACGATCTGTTTGGTGCACAATAGAGATGGCTGAAAAATAACGTAGCAGTTACTTTGTCACAGTTACATGCCTGTCACTGTTATAAATGTAACGAGGACAAGAAATAACAGGTTACCGAGTAACGACAACCGAATAACATACTAGTGAAAACAGTAACTGGGAAGTGGGAACTGTCACTAGTAGCAGGTTACAGACACAGAATGTGATCTTCAGAGTTCAGACAGTACGCATGTTTGCCAAGTGAGAGCGCTTTCGTAAGAGATGGCTTTAAGTCAAATACACTATAGTGTATAACATACTGTATAGTATATTTGTTTAAGTTGCTGCTGTCATCTGGTAACTAAAGTGTAAACTCTTATGACAAATTCAACTGCTCAGGGGTAATCGCTGACTCAGATATTGCGCAGGGTACCTACATTTGAATATTATAAGTTTCACCCGTATAATTTTTCCTGTACCATAAATAAATTAATATATTAATTTTCCATATTGATATTATCGATAACATTACATCATTTTACTGAATCGATCCTCTTGTACCGGTTTGTGTCGAAGTTTGGTAGACAGATCATCATGTTTTCTTGTCTTCTATCTTTGATCGGGCATTGTCAAACTCACTCCTCTAGATTTCAGAAAAGACGCTATGTTGTCTTCTCATTTGTCTGCCTCTCGTTAACTTTACAGCAAATAGGAATGCGTGTTTTGCTGCACCGACTTTCGACAGTGTAGTGATGCGTGCGCGCATGCGCGAGTGAGTGAATGGAAATTCGCAACACAGCTGTAAGGAGACAAGCATGAAGCCGAGACCAGCCTGTGACCAATAAAACATGAGTAACGTTGGACGATATTTCTAACCATTACTTTGCACAGTTACTTTAATGTAGCAGTGGCAGATGTAGCAGTTACACAAAAATAACCGTTAGTCACACCTCTTAGTGCACAATACGGCGATCCTCCCTTGTGGTGGTCAGACGTGGTTGACCGAAACCTGCTCTCACGTTCCTATGCATCCCAACGTCGGCCCACTGCCACATCCGAATGCCCTATATATATGGACACGGATATTGTATGATTTGACCAGCCGGTCAAATGAATACCCAAAATGAGGCCCCATTCAGACTCTGTCAGGTGCTGATAACGCTGTCTGACACGAGTACTTGCCATCTCCGTGTTCTTCACAGTGATCACACAACATCTGATGCTGTTCACGCCCCTTATATACACTACCAGGCCCGATAACAACACTAAACACGAAATACACTAATATACTCTGTCACACAGAATTGCAACTCAGTGGCACACAACCGTCGATGGAGTGTACTTGTACGAAGTTTCGTTGACATCCGACCATTTCTTCCTGGTAATTCAATGTTTGGTCAAGCGTGTAGTGTAATGTTTTTGATTCTACGTCTCAATAACTGTAAATTCTTTTGACTACTACTATTAAACTGTTTTCATTCCTCCCTGAAGGGGGTAGGCGGTCCTCCTAGACGGTGACGCCGTCTCTCAGGCCAGGAGATTTGTTACGTTGAAGGAGTGATTTCAAGACCTGTGATTTGGTTGGAGCTGTGCACACCTCTGACGAAGCTCACGAAATCAGCACTCCGAGGACCAACCTTGTGACGAGTGCTACACGCTCGCGCACTCCGAGAGTCGATCATCTATCGGGACTAACATCGCTGTAGTCGCAACACATTTGCTCGGCGCTTTTCCAATTCCAGTCTGTATGGACATGACCGGCCAGACCGGCCAGACCATGTGGAACTGGTCCTGGCGCATGCGTATGCATCTCGAAATATTTGAATACCGTGATTGCTGCGATTGCTGTGATTTACTGTTGTAGCTACGCAGTCCACTTGGTAATCGTGAATTAGTGCAGTATGTCTGACTAGAGAAGGAGAATGCTGAGCCCTGTTTGCGATTTTTTCACTCCATTAGAACATTCGAGTAAGGCAAAATGCGATAAGTGAAAAATATTTTCTCATAAAACCTCAGTTTCTAATTTAAAGCGCCATATTATTAGGAAGCACCCAACAGAGCGAATGCATTTATCCAAAGATATTCATACACAACCTGAACATGAAACAGCAAACCAACGAATAGCACGATCTTCAGAAATTGCAAGTAAACTTGTGAAGCAGCTATAGGCTGATATTTCGATTACAGTATAGAGCCACTTACGTGTCTTTTAGAAGATCGATATAATAATGTAAGAAAGTCGTAATATTCATATTCTGATCCGTATTCTCTGCGTTATCAAAAGCGTGTCACCTCCGTTCAAAGCCTAAATAGTCACTTTGTGTTTCGATGTATTGAACCCTTATGGGTTCAGTATATAACAATATTTTTTAGATTTTATCAGTGGTATTTACAGTAGACACATGCTTTCCTTTCACAGATTAAACCCGAGACGTCAAAGCCAAAGGATGACCCAATTTCTTCCCCTACTTCAAGTTCATCCCAACGACAGGAACGCCTAACAAGCTACCTCTCTAAGAAAATTCCAATTTATGCAAGAATCTCTGCTGCAACATTTTACCTGTGATTTACAACCATTCAGCATTATTGAAGACGAAGTATTTAGACTTTTTTTACACGAACTAAAACCTTCATATGAAATACCGTCACGTAAATACATTGCAAATACTTTAATTCCAGGAGCGATCGAAGAGTGTTTAGACAACGCAAGAAAAGTGGCGGAAACCATGCTTAACCAAAGACTGTTGGACTTCACCGAACAATGAAAGTTTCATGGCTATCACTGTGCACTTTATTGACGACAACTTCAGACCTTGGTCTCTTGTTAGACTGCACAGCGTACCATGAGAATCATACAAGTTTCTAATTGGCCGAAGAATTGAGGCGTGATACAGAATGAATGGGGTCTAAGTAATAAATTTGTGATTGTAGTTTCGGACAAGGCGAGTAATATTAAGAAAACTATAAAGGAAGAAATGACCGACGGATAATTTTGTCTTTTAGAAAATCGATATAATAATGTAAGAAAGTCGTGAAATTCATATTTTGACCCGAATTATCTGTATTACCAAAAGCGTGTCATCTCCATTCAAAGCCTAAATAGTCACTTTGTGTTTCTATGTATATACAAATAAGTTTTAGATTTTATCATTTAGGTTGCTATGCACATACCTTAAATTTAATTGTGAATTATGTCCTTGCAAATACTGAATCACTTCTGAAAAAAGTTAAAATTACTGTGTCGTACTTTAAAAAGAGCTCCACGGCAAACTTCAAATTAAGAGAGTACCAGAAAAGCAATGGAGTTGTGCTTAAGAAAGTCATCCAAGATGTCGTCACTAGAAAGAATTCGACGTACTACATGATAGAAAGATTCACAGACCTGGAAAATGCTATTCGGAGTACAGTTGCGTTATTAGATACCGAATAGCCTACTTTAAATGCAAACGATTGTATCACATTGAAACAAGTCGTCCTAATTTTAAAACCGTTTGAATCTACAACTACAGAAATTAGTGAAGAGAAATACATGACTGCGTCCTTGGTCATTTTTCTTAGGGGAGGCTTACTTGATGTTTGTCAACAGCTGTAGAAAAAGTGCAATTGGTCTGAACCTTCAATGAAGGTACTAAAAAGCCTCAAGAATGGGATAGCTTCAAGAATGGGTCATGTTGAGTACAGTCAAACATTATCTATTTGTACATTCCTGGACCCTCACGCTTTTCAGCAGCTGAAGCGACAAAACAACGCATGATAAACATGATAAGTCATAGGGTGTCAGCGGACATAGAGATTACTGCAAGAGTCACTCAGTCCCCATCCCAGTCTCAGGGCCAGGATGTCATCTCGGTGTGGCCCTCTTCCGTAAAGAAGATGGCATCGAATAAATGAAATGAAATGGCGTACGGTTTTTAGTGCCGGGAGTTTCCGAGGTCATGTTCGGCTCACCAGGTGCAGGTCTTTTGATTTGACCCACGTAGGTGACCTGCGCGTCGTGATGAGGATGAAATGATGATGAGGACGACACACACACACCCAGCCCCCGTGCCAATGAAATTAACCAATGATGGATAAAATTACCGACCCTACCGGAAATCGAACCCGGAACCCCTGTGACCAAAGGCCAGCACGCTAACCATTTAGCCATGGAGCCGGGCATCGAATAAGTCAAGGAGTACAACAACATCAAGAGCTATTATTGAAATGCAGATGTACCTGGAAGACGACATTATCGATGAAGACGAAGACCCGCTGAAATGGTGGCACGATCATAGGTATATTTACCCATATCTGAGTGAGATTGCGAAAGAAAAATGTTTCGCTCTACGTCTTTTGAAAAGCTGGAAATGTTTTAACTGAACGTCATAAACGGCTCAGTGCAGAAAAAGTTCGACAGCTGTTACTTTTGAATGTCAATCTGAAGCTTTGTGACACAATAACACAAAATGACATAGTTACTACTTGAAGTAAGATTCCTTCCATTTTAATGTTATAGCCTATGCAGGTATGAAAATATGACTATAAACTAGTTGACTAATTTTAGAGTGGGTGCTGATTACTATATGCTAATATATTTATATAAGAGGAACGTCTAATCATTTTGCATAAAATTCAAATACGGTATTTGTATTCCGATGTAGCTTACAACATATTAATGTATAATTTATACTAATATTATGTATAGCCTATTACACATGTACAAGCATTTAGAATCTTAACTGTGAACATATGAGATTTTACAGATTAATTTAACATTGTCCGGCCTTTTTTAGTTTCATCCACATTAGTCGATTGAGATAATTATATGGAACTAGGTGCTTACGGATACGGAACAAAGTTTAAGTGAAATCACGACTGTGACAAATCACAGTTTCTTGTAACAGTATCTTTCCCGGAGCGGAGCAGATCGAAGTGGTGACTAGAAATACTTGTCACAACCCATCTCTAGTACGGAGAAAGTGAGGGGGTTGGCGGCCGTGGCCTATACTAGAACTGTCTCGGCATTCGTCTTAGTGCAGAAGAATAGAAAAACATTGAAAAGCATTCTCAAGACAGCCGACGGTGGGGGACCAGCCCCTTTCCAACTCCCGAATGCAGAGGCGTAGAGCCACGTGTGGGCCGAGACACACTCTGCATCCACCGAAGGTTTCCAGATTGCCTTAAGCTCTCAGTGTTACATAAAGTAAGCGTGGTCGGTGCATGTACAGATGTAGCATTTATTCGACGATGATAATAATAAGATAGTAGCTTAGCTAAGGAGGAAGTCTGCTCTCTGTTCCTTGGGAATATGAAAATCCACAGCCTGTTTCCAATTTTAACCGGGTCATGCTCATCTAGCGGCGAGGATAGGAACTGTCTCGGTTGCCGAAGACTGTCGCACTGCTCTGGGGCAATGATTAATGACTGAGAGATAAAATGAAATTAAATAATATTGGAGAGTGTTGCTGAAAGGAAAGATGCCAGGGAAACAGGAGTACCGGAGAAAACCTCTCCCATATCCGCTTTCTTCAGCACAAATCCCATATAGAGTGACCGGGATTTGAACCACGTAACGGAGGCTTTACGCTCCTAAGCGCACGGCCAACTCGCTGGGTATTGTGATGTAAAAAGCTACGAAAATTGTAACTCATATTCGACGTAAAACTGAATGATCACAATATCCGCAGTCACAAGAAATCGCAAGCTCTTTGCTTAAACAACTGGACACCATCTGCTCAATTGAGATGTGTTCCGAAAACCGGAGAGGAATTGACTGGAATACCTTCACCGAAAGATAAACCGGACGACAAAGGTAAAATGCAGCCTTACAAGGCTTCCTATATGAAATTCTCAGGGAAACTGATATTCTAGAAACCACTCAATATCCAACCACGAGTCACATTTAGAGAAAATAAAATCACTGCTCCTTGCTGAAGAGAAAGAGAAGACAGAGACTTATAATGAAGGGTGAAACACAACATATTCCTTTGCGATTATCAGATGATTATCGAATATGTTGTGAAATATAAGATGATAAAATATTCAACGAAGGTGGTGAGGAGTTAACACGTCGTAATAACGTCTTACCCTCACCTAAAGGTCACCTGACCGATTGGACTCTTCCAAGGGGTGCCCGTAAAGAGCCTGTGTGAGGTTAGATTAACATGTCATAATGACGTCCTAAGTTCGCCTAGAGGTCACCTGACCGATTGGGCTCCTCCAAGGGAAGCCTGTAAAGAGCGTTCGTAGTAGCAAGGTTAGGTTTACATGTCATAATAACGTCCTAACCTCACCTACAGGTCACCAGACCGATTGGGCTCCTCCAAGGGGAGCCCGTAAATAGCCTGTGTGAGGTTAGGTTAGTGTTCGTTATAGCAATGTTAGGTTAACACGTCATAATGACTTCCTAACATCACTTGGTGGCCTCCGGGCCTATTAATTTAATTTCGTGTGGCTATTTCTAGCCGGGTGCAGCCCTTGTAAGGCAGACCCTCCGATGAGGGTGGGCGGCATCTGCCATGTGTAGGTAACTGCGTGTTGTTGTGGTGGAGGATAGTGTTATGTGTGGTGTGTTAGTTGTAGGGGTGTTGGGGACAGCACAAACACCCAGCCCTCGAGCCATTGGAATTAACCAATGAAGGTTAAAATCCCTGACCCGGCCGGGGATCGAACCCGGGACCCTCTGAACCGAAGGCCAGTACGCTGACCATTCAGCCAACGAGTCGGACTCCGGGCCTATTGGGAAGGTCAGATTAACACGTCATAATGACTTCCTAACCTCACCTACAGGTCACCTGATCGATTGGGCCCTTCCAGGGCAGCCGGTAGAGAGACTGTGTGAGGTTAGTCCGAAGTTTCGGACCCCTTCCATTTTTCCCTCTGATTAGTGTTAAAGGATGCTTTTGCCCTTCCTCTTAAAACAATCACGACCACCATCGCCACCACCACCACCACCACCACTCCTTCTACTCCTTGGTGCAAGGTCCTCCTTTCTCATCCTTCTTGTCCGAGCATCCCTTCTGCCTTCCCCCGCAGAAAATATTAGATTTGTAAGGTATAGACAACCTTTCATTCACAGTCTTTCGGGATCCCTCCACTGCCTGACCAATAATATTATTATAACCGCTCAGTCCGGTGGTATTCGAAGGCGATCAAATATGCTAGGCTAGTGTCCGTGAACGACACAATTTACGGCGGCACCCACGTATCTCCGAATACGGTGAAATTAGTAAATATGTCTTAAAATTATCATCATCATCATCATCATCATCATTGCCAGCTTTGTTTCATGCAATGAGGTGTAGAACATCTTTAACCTTAAGGCTTTTCAGTTAATCTCCCTCTGTGAGTGCGCGCAGTAGTGGCGATTGGGAATAAGAAAGGGGGGTGCACAAAAATGTATAGACAATAAAAAGTACCCGGATCTAGGAGATACAGCGAGGCGGAGACATCCAAAAAAATAGCCACACGATGGTACGGTTTTCTTGCCCTGAACAAATTTCGATAGAGGAATTAAGGAAGAATCTTCCAACTTATGTGCGCTAATAATAGTACTATACACAAAAACTTTCACCAAAGGAACAAATTTCACACGTATTACAATTAAACAGAAGTATGGCGTGATTATATACTTTAAAAATTATTTAATGTTTGACTACGTAGTAACACAGCCACAGACATTGACTGAGCAGGACTGACGAATGCGCGCGGCAAGTGGATGACCTTGGCAAAAACCGAGCTCGATAGCTGCAGTCGCTTAAGTGCGGCCAGTATCCAGTATTCGTGAGATAGGTTCGAACCCCACTGTCGGCAAACCTGAAAATGGTTTTCCGTGGTTTCCCATTTTCACACCAGGCAAATGCTGGGGCTGTACCTTAATTAAAGCCACGGCCGCTTCCTTCCCACTCCTAGCCCTTCCCTGTTCCATAGTCGCCATAAGACCTATCTGCGTCGGTGCGACGTAAAGCAACTACCAAAAAAAAAAAAAAAAACTTGGCAAAAACATACCCCTGCTACCCCTCGTCAAAGAACACGCTGGACATTGACCCGCGAGTCTCCATTACTTGCTGTGGCGCTGTACAATTCCGTTAGCGTATTGTGGGTATTTCCGCAAAGTACTTCTTTTAATAAGTACAGAAGTTAAACGAAAGAGTTAGCTGAAAAGGCAACAGGGTTTGCACTTTTTTAATAATTCCTAGTTTCAGGGGCTAAAATGGATTAAAAATGTATTTTTCTCTACAAAGTGGGGGGCGTTAGCCCCGCTCGCCCGCGTAATCGCCGCTACTGTTTTGTGTGTGTTTGTGTGTGTGTGTGTGTGTTTGTGTGTGAAGATGTTATTAGTAATTCTATACGGAGTAATATGTTACCTTCTTGATGAAGAAACTTCCAGTCCCCAGAACCTAGTCTGAATGGTCAGCGTACTGCCTTTCATTTCACAGGGCCATAGGTTCGATTCCCGACCGGGAAGGAGATTTTTAACTGCACAAGGTTAATTCCTACTGCTCGGAGACTGGGTATCTGAGTTTGCCCCAACAATCTGCTCTTCATATTAACACACCATACCACACTACCAAACACCACAAAAAACACCCAATTGTGAGAAAATATCCATCTACTAAGGTTGCCGTTAGCAAGGGAATCCGGTATTAACATGTACAACATAATTCACACCTGCGACTCCACCAGTGTGCGAAAAGCTGTAGAAGAAGAAGAAGTACGATGGCTCTCGGGGAGAGAGAGAGAGAGAAAGAGAACTGTGAGCCTTAAGTGACGACCATCACCAGAACTACTTGATACGAGAACTGGAAATGATCCAAACGAAAGCAGCATGATTTATTCTGGATGATTTCCGACAAAGCAGTAGTGTTACGAAAATGTTGCAAATTTTGTCCTGGGAAGACCTGGGAGGAAGGAGACGAAACGATCGACTAAGTGGTATGTGTCGAGCTATCAGTGGAGAGATGGCGTGGAATGACATTAGTAGCCGAATAAGCTTCAGCGGAGTTTTTTAAAAGTAGGAAATATAACATGAAGATAGTGTTGGATTTCAAAAGGACTAATTGGGGCAAATGTTCATTCATAGGAAGAGGAGTTAGGGAATTGTATAAGTACATTATCGAGGAAAGTGTTCGATACATTTCCAGTTCTTTCAAAACGTTGATAGGGAATCTGCCACATGGCCGATAGCTCTAAATGCAGATGATTGGTTGATTGATTGATTGATTGACTGACTGATTGATTGTTTGATTGATAGATTGACTGATTGATTGACTAATTGTTTGTTTGTTTGTTTGTTTGTTTGTTTGTTTGACTGACTGACTGACTGACTGACTGACTGACTGACTGACTGACTGACTGACTGACTGACTGACTGACTGACTGACTGACTGACTGATTGATTGATTGATTGATTGATTGATTGATTGATTGATTGATTGATTGATTGATTGATTGATTGATTGATTGATTGATTGATTGATTGATTGATTGATTGATTGTATCACAGGTGTAGAATATGTTGGGAAGTGAAAAATGTTTATTGAAGCCTTTAGTTGTAAAGTGTGGTAGAATGTTTTATTTGTAATGACCTAACCTGTACTGTGTAATATTTGTAACATATGGTATTTGTAAATAGTAGATTTCAGTTCTGTACTTACTGGAAGTATCCATAAATGTTACATGAATTTTTGAGCAGGGTGTGTTGTATTTTGTTGGTTATGTCTTCTAGTATATATTTTCTGACTGTTCTGGAAATGGAAGGTTCGCGAGCGTGTGTATTCGAGAATGTTGTTTAAAGTTCGTGACGGGAGTAGGAATTGTGATTGGTGAATCTGGGTGACGATAGGCGGACTCATGCATTCTGATTTTCTACTCCAAGTACAGGGTTTATCTATATATAGAGAGCGAGGCAGCGTTCGTAATAATTCGGTCTGTCTTGTCTTGTCTTGGCCTTGTCTGCCTTAGTCTGTCTTGGTCTGTCTGAAGTTTTACGTCGTGTGCGACGCCTCGCTTCCGGGATGGGTCACCTTCGGGTAAGCACTCTTGAATTTCGTTCCGGCTAAAATCTCCGTAATGTTCGGTTCCTATTTCGTATAGGAGTCTGCCCTAGCCTAACCTAGATTCGCCAAATTAATTATTTATGAGGCCTGAGCTTTTCAGCTGGGCTTGCCGGTTTGTTTCCGAGGCATTCCCATTTCTTGTTTCACTAAATATGCAGATGGTAGTTTAATATATTTATCTTGCGGTTTGCCTCTGGTAGTTCAGTGTCACTTGATGTATGCTAGAGTTTTGAGGAATACGTTTTCTTCATTGTAAATTGCATTGTACAACTGGATTTGTAACTAGATGTATAGTTGGTTTGAAATATTGAACTTGTTCCAAGGTATTATCAAAGATCCTGTAAGTTATGGTATCACAGAGAATATAGTTCGTAAGTTGCAAGTTTGTGGATTTTGTTCGGAATGTGTTTGTAAAATTTCACTTGTAAATAATGTTTTTCAAATTTAAGGATCACGGCGATTTATTTCGGAAACCGCAACCTAAGCCATGTTCATGCCCTCGGTAGGTCGTAGTTCCTTTCACCTTCCTGGTTTATTGTCCACTAGTTGGCCCTACTGATATTTACGTATAATGTTGTTGTTGGCGGAGATCCGTGTAGTCCAGCTGATGTTCCGCTGAGTGTGTGGTGGTTTCCGATATTGTGTAGTTGCTCTTACTTTCCCCACTTTTATTGTGTTCAGTGCTTTGTTTTGTGTAACCACTGTAGTAACGGTTACAGATTGATTGATTGATTGATTGATTGATTGATTGATTGATTGATGGATTGATTGACTGATTGTTGACGACAAGGGAAGGTGAAAGATGAGACAAAGCCGCTTGCTATAAACAGAATCCCTGATTCTTTTCTGCAATTGCTAGCCCAAAGTTCTCGATCAGTACGAAGGAGACGTCAACATAGTGAATAATAGCACTGAAGTTTATATCTGATAACTGAGATTCCCAAATCAATATCAGAGTTATGAGGTGACAAAATAGAGGCAAACACCTAAGCAAAATGTGCCGTTCCTTTTTAATAAGGCTATGATTAATGGTTACAAAACAGCGCTGTAAGTTAACTGTCTGAATAGCACAACAAGTGCTTACCATTAGTCATCCTCTACTGTGCAATAGTATAATCAACGCAGGGTACAGGTAAGAGAATAATCAATGAACCCCGAAGAATTTTGCTTTATCAATCCATCGTATATAATAGTAATTCTATGTTTTCGTTTAAACTTCCAATAGTTTGTTCAAAAGCCGTATCATTTAATGTTTTCTATACATTTGAGTTTTGAGGCCAATGACCCTGATATTAGACCCCTTTAAACATCAATCATAATCATCATCATCATCACGAATTTCAGTTTTCAGTTAGACAAGACTTGACGAATTTTGAAATGAATTGGGCGAGTAATGAATGTATAACAATGTTAACGGTTTTATATCTCCCTAATGGCACTACTTTTATTTGTTTTAGAGACGCTGAGATGCCGGAAGTTTCTCCCGGAACAGTTCTTGTATTTGCTAGTAAATTTACCGCACCTTCTAATACCACCAGACTGAGATGGGACCGAACCCACGAACATGAGCTCAGAAGACCAGCGCTCTACCGTCTAATCCACTCATCGCAGCGTGGTCAAAATAAACAATGTAAAATCACTCGTAAAATAGAAATGTGCAAGAAATGAGATAACTGTCGAACTGAGTGGCTCAGACGGTAGAACGATGATCTTCTCAGCCTAAGTGGGCGGGCTTGATCTCGGCTCAGTCCAATAGTAATTGAAGGTGCTCAAATACGTCAGCCTCAAGTCGGTAGATATACCACCGCGTAAAATAACTTTTCGGGAGAAAATTGTCGCACCTCTCTGGCTCTGAAAACCGAAGGAGTGAGTGGGACGTTCTTACTATGATAGTTATTGTTACCGTGTTTTAGCGGTAGTTATGCGTAAAAGAAGGTGCGGGTGTGAATGGGTTTCAAGCTACGAAATTATAGTGCATGTAAAATTAATTTAAAATTTAACAAGGTTATATTTCCTTTTCAAAAACAAAGCAATAACAGACATGGCAGGTACAATGTAGCAAAACAAGGGGAGTTACAATATTTACAGGTTTTGGGCTTCACGCCCTGACTTCAGCGATCAGCTCAGTTTTACCACAAACACAAGTTTTAACAGAGGGGCAGAAAACCCCATTCATCCCTAGGAGCCCCTGGCTCCGAATTACACAGAAAAGCCTCCACGAGGCATATGACACTCCATTCCAAAAGAGCGATCCGCTCTCAAGATTTAAGCCTCTCAAAGGCCACACCAAACTCTACCTTCAAGCTGTCCTCTAAGGACGTATTCACAGGGGTAAAATACCCAACCTACTGAGGTCTATTGAATGAAAAAGAAAGTTGATTACATGACCTCTAAAATAACAATTTGAGAGGAGGCTAACCGCACTCCTGATACACTTTGTTTAAGACCTACTTGGCACTAGGCCGTTAATACAAGGGCTAATCCCATACTACGGAGGTGACTTCAGAAAATAACAATTTACATTACATCACGGAAGAATTGGTTTGAGAAAATAAGTCCACCTCAAAACAATATGAGTGGGAACTCGAGAGGGTTAGCACTCTCTATCCCAATATGTGGTTTAGAAGATAGGATAGGTACCAGTAGTCTTTACATTTTAAAGGAAGGTTACATGGTGGAAGGCCTAGAACCCGCCCCGAAGATTAAACTGCTGAGCAAGCAAAGAAAGAAGTTATTACTTGGCCATTACCTTGTTGTAGACGCCGCCGAAGAAAGAGGCGCTTCCCGCCTCCTGCTATGTACTTAATACACTGAAAGATGGAACAGAAGTGGCCTGGAGACCCTAAAATCAGCAGTTTATATCCTCTCGCGGAAGATTCTAGGCGTTAGGGGAAATAAAACACCCTCCCACAAAAAATTTTATTGGCTAGGGAAAAGAAACCCCTACATAGAGGAAAAAGAAACACATTATTGGTGGAAAATTAATTAAAGAAATTCGGGATTGGCTAGATCCAAACTAAGGGGAAAAAGAGGGGTATACAGCCAACTTAAACAATAACAGAAAGAAATTTAGCAAGGAACAAACATTTGAAATAAAAATTTCTTCAACAAAATAGTTCTTTGATTTCGCACTAGGTTGCACTATTGTAATTCTTCAGTAGTGTCCTCTAGAAGAGAAAGTTCACACTTCTTACTTCAAGCGAGACAAAAACACATCAAAAGTGACACAGTTCAAAAACTCAAAATTTTCCACGTGGTGACATCTTCTGAGAAAGTAGAGAATTAATAGAATAGATAAAGTTCAACCTTCCTCCAGAAGAGGAGTTTCAACTGGCGCAACTTTTAAATAAACGGTGTAGAGGTGTACCGCCCGGTACAGACCTCCCCCCCCAAAAGTTCCTCCAGGGGTGACACATGAAATCAGTTTGAAACAAAGTCCAAGTAATGATGTTGATACGAAGATAGATAGCAGAAGCATTTACAAGATTTCTTAATTCAGTTTCAAAATAATGTTGTTGCAGGTGAATGAAAGTCTTTATGTTTGTAGAATTTGAATTTCTGAAGATAAACTTTTAATACTTGAAAGTGATGAAAAATTTGGCAATGTCCACCAATTATTGTTGTTGAATTCCCAAGTGTAGCTATTGCTTATGGTGACTGTCCATGTAGTTGATGTAGATTGAGTCGGATGGCCAGACCGGCCGTTGCAGCTTGCGTCCAACGGAGGCCGCTCGGACCCCTCAAGTACCCTGAGATACCGCTCGCCCGCACTATGAGGGGAGCAGAGGAGTTGAAGTACGCCGCGCCCGCGGTGAACAGATACAGGCTGCGGGCATGTAGCAGGTCGTGCGCCGCACATCAGCCTTGGCCGGGAGGAGAGTTCCGGCTCGCCGTGCACATGTCGTCCTCGCTGGAGAGGAGGGGGCCCATCCCCCTCCCCAGTCGCTGCACGGCGCTGCGCGGCTGCGGGGGCGCTGAAACATTAAAGCTAGGCGGCAGAATTGTGTTGGACTATCATCTTCTTTGAGGGTACAGGCTTGTGGAGAGGTTGAGGGGCCAGCGGCGTGTAGATATCCATGGCATTTACTATTATGAAGCCACAGTGTAAGGTGGAGCAGGAGACGGGAGCGTGGTAATGGCCGTGGCAAGCACAGGATGGCAGTTTAACGGGTCGGGGCAGGTTTTACACAAGGCTTACATCTAAAACCAAAATATTACAGAAGGGGCAGAAAGCCTTAAAAGTGAAACTCAAAAAAAATATAACCTTCATATCCTTTCAAAATAATATGAAGCAAGTTAACACAGAAATTACACCGGTTTCACCTGGGACAGGTGAACTCTAAATATCCTCTCGGTGGCTGGATTACTTAGCAATAAGGTAACCGGCGTAAGAAAATCGAGAATGATACAAGGCCCATGAAATCTGGGGGCAAGCTTGCCCGCGGGAACAAAATTTTTGACCATAACCTGGTCACCTACCTTCAAAGTGGTGGGTCTCCGTCCACGATCATACCTTTCCCTAACCTTTTCATGAGACACTTTAAGATTGGCTTTAGCCTTCTTCCAAAGATCTTTAATGTTGTCCGGATCTATTGTCTCGGGCAGAATGTCATTCAGAGACCAGAGGTTAGAGAGCGGCGTGTTGGGAACGAACTTAAACATCAAAGAAGCTGGAGTAAATTTGTGTGATTCATGAACCGCCGAATTCAAAGCAAAAGCTAACCAATGCAGGGACGTGTCCCACCTAGAATGATCTTCATGATGATAGGCAATAAGTGCGGACCTGAGATTACGGTTAACCCGTTCAGCCAGAGATGGTTGAGGGTAATAAGCGGAAGTAGTTACATGAGAGATGGACAAGTCAAAACAGAATTTACGAAATAAATTTGATGTGAACGCCTTAGCATTATCAGATACAATATATTGGCACGGACCAAAAGAAGCAAAAATAGAATTTAGGCAAGTAATGGTGGACTGAGCGGTAGCCAGCTTAGTCGGAAATAACCAAGAAAATCTAGTAAAGCCATCTACGCACACAAAGATGAACTTGTTAGCATTACCCTTTGACTGGGGGAAGGGTCCTACATAATCGATATACAGGCGTTCCATGGGGCGCGACGCTTGATGCGAAGACAACAGGCCTACCTTGGTGGACATGGTGGGTTTACTAAGCAAACAAGATTTACAAGCTTTTACAAGTTCACGGATTTCACCGTCCATACCTTTCCAAATGAACATTTCACGAATTTTTTCACGGGTTTTAAAGATTCCAAGATGCCCTCCTAATGGGGTCTCATGATAATACTTGAAGATCATAGGCACAAGAACAGCTGGAACGACAACTTTCATCATCTTGTCATGCCTCGAAGGGCAACATAAAACACCATTCCTCAGAACATAAGGGACAACATGTTCCCCAGAAGAAAGGGTTTCCATTATCGGAGCCAGCGTCGGATCTTCACGTTGGTACTTCTCAATATCTCTAAAGAGCATGGGAGCATCTGTTAGGATGGCATTAACCTCAGATAGTATGGACTCGGAAGGTGATGAACTGTCGACAGGTTCATGGGTCTCGACGTCGTTAGAAAACATACGGCTGAGTCCATCAGCAACAACATTTTCAGTACCTCTGATATGTCGTACATCGAATTGGAAGGCAGAAATACGGATGGCCCAACGGGCTATACGACCAGTACGACGCGGCCTACCTAAGACCCAGCTTAAGGCTTGATTATCTGTCTCCAAGTCGAATTTGACGTGTTCCAGATAGAGACGGAACTTTTCTAAGGCGAATAAGACTGCCAAACCTTCAAGCTCATATATGGAGTACTTTGCTTCTTGAGCTGACAATGTCCTAGACGCATAGGCGATGGGGCGCCTCCCTAGTTCAGTCTCTTGAAGAAGGACTGCAGCTACCGCCGACGACGACGCGTCGGTTTGGACGATGAATTTCTTCGAGAAATCCGGCATAGCAAGTACAGGGGCATTACAGAGAGCTAATTTAAGGTCTTCGAAAGCGGCTTGTTGAGAAGGTCCCCACTCGAATTTGCTGCCTTTCCTACGAAGAAGGTTTAAGGGCGCCGCTCTATTAGCGAAGTTAGGAATGAACTTCCTGAAGAAATTCACCATGCCAATGAACCTGGCGATACCTTTAATGTCCTTGGGAGGTTTAAAATCACGGATGGCCTGTGTTCTAGAATGATCGACTGCTACACCATCAGGTGACACAATATGCCCTAGGAATGACATAGAGGGCTTAGCAAAGGCAACCTTGGACAACTTAACAGTTAACCCAGCCTTACGAAGGCGATTGAGAACTTCTCGCAGATGATCTAGATGTTCTTCAAAGGTTTCGGAAAATACGACGACATCATCTAAGTAGTGATATAAGTACTCGAATTTGATGTCGGAGAAGACCCTATCTAGCAGCCTAGTGAGTACAGCTGCTCCCGTAGGGAGCCCGAAAGGCACGCGGTTGTATTCATATAAATTCCAGTCCGTGGCAAACGCTGTAAGATGTTTAGACTCTTCGGCTAGGGGAATTTGATTATAGGCCTGATTTAAGTCCAAGATGGTGAAGAACTTGGCCTTACGAAACCATGAAAAACAAGAATGAAGGTCGGGAAGGGGCACAGATTGCAACACCACCTTCCGATTGAGAGCCCTGTAATCAATGACAGGCCTGAAGCCTCCTTGGGGTTTCGGGACTAGAAAAATAGGCGAAGAATACGCTGACTTAGAGGGCCTAATAATACCATCCTTCAACATCTGATCGATGATTTCTTTCAGAGCCTTCATTTTAGGTGGAGATAGCCTATACGGTGGAAAACGGACAGGAATCGAATCCGTGACCTCAATTTTGTATTCAATAAGGTCAGTAACACCAAGAGTATCAGAGAACACCTCGGGAAACGACTGACACAGTTTCCGAATACTATCAGCCTGCTCCTCAGGTAGATGTCTAAGGTCTAACAACATCTCATCCTGGGTAGGCGAAATAGATGAACATGATACAGAATTACACTTTAACAAGGGAATTCTACAATTGGACGCAAATTTGAATGTGCACGACCTACTCTGGAGATCGAGCACAAGACCAGTGTGAGAAATGAAGTCCGCTCCCAATATGATGGGGCAAGACAAGTGCTTAGCCACAAACAGTTTGATTTTCCATGTAAATTTAAAAATACGAATTTTGACCAGTACGGAACCTAGAATTTCTAATGGCGATGAATTAGCCGAAACATATTGAATAAGAGCTGAGACATGGTCAGGTAGTTTACAAACAGATTTCAATTTAGAATACCATTCAGCCGAAATAATCGAACAAACACTGCCTGAATCTAAGAGAGCTGTTATAGGCTCGTTATTTAACTCAATCTTAAGAAAAGGAACAGGTGCGGGGGTATCCGCCGCAATCCTAAGACATTCTTTAGGGCATTCAAAAGATGAATTTGAAGGCTGATTGTTCTCTGCATTTACAACCCGTTTACTAGGGGCTGAGTCTCGGGAAGATGGATTAGTCGACTCAGCCGATGCCACTAGTCACTTTTTATTATTGGCATAGGTGGAATTTGCACCAGAAGTTGAGCAGGAGGGGGTGCTATTTGAGTTTGGGCAATTTTTGGCGATATGTGAGAAGGCCCCACACTTAAAACAGCCTTGTGATGAACCAGCTCCATTATTTGCCCTACTAGACTTGATCAGAGGACACTTATTGCGAAGATGGTCAGGCGACCCGCAAGCATAACATTTACGGGGCGTGACTGGTCGGCGAGGTGGAGGCCGAGTGTTACTAAAGGAAGGCGGGGGTTCTTTCGCGACACGCAAAGAATCGGCGTATCTAACTCCTTCCGCTGAGACGGCCAACGCTTCAAGTTCAGAGAAAGTTTGCGGGCACGCCGCAAAACACAAGTATGATCTATAAGATGGTGAAATGCCTTCCACAATAGCTTGTACAATTTGATCCTCAGGGAAGTGAAGAGCAAACACCCTAGTATAAAACTTAATATCTTGGATGAAGTCAGCCAAGTTTTCGTCCAACCTCTGTACTCGATAATAGTATTTCTGAATAAGAGATGACCTCGCGCGGGCAGGAATAAAATTTGCAAGCAGATGTGCATGGAAATCTTCGATAGATGACTGTTCAGCTATGGCTCTTACTATTTTATCTGAGAGAACCCCAATAGCATAAGGATAGATAATTTGCAAAATTTGACATGGGGAAAGAGAAAACACAAGGGCATGATCCTGAAATTCCACTAGAAATCTTAAAAATGAAATTACGTCACTGGTGGTATTAACGGAAAACTTGGATATACCTCTGAGCAACATTGCCAATGGATGAGGCAAGCTGCTAAACCCGGGCGACATAGTAGGTAAAGGTTTCAATGGCAAGGAAGTTAATTCAGCACGTACATTGTTCAACGATGTGCGGCGTTCAGACTCGTTGTCCAATGGGGCAGAGATAGTTTGAGCAGCAACGGTTATCCTATTGCCTTCTCCCTTAGCAGGTTCTTCCTCACTACTTACATTCACAACGGTGGGCTGATCAGATTTGGGAGGAACTTCCCCAGTTAACAATTGAGTGACTTTACTAGACAATTCAGAGATAGTTTCAAGGAGCGTATTAGCTTGCTTCCTCTGAACGTCATTCACCTTCAGAGACAACAGATCATTAACTCTATTTGAAAAGTGATATAGCCTGCCTTGCACACGCTTAATTTGATTAGGAGACGGATCGTTTTCATCAAAAAAGCTGACTACAGATGCTAGCCCAGTAATATTCTCGACGATCGTGGAAAGAGAGTCATCAATTTCTTTCTCTCCCAAATTGGGGATGGAAATGGGCAAATCAAGGGACCCTCTAAGCTTGTTAGTGTCTATTGCAACCGTGCCTCCAGATTGAACGTTTCTGATAGTTAACTCGTATATCAACTCCTCTTTGCGCAAGTAGTTAAGGAGGAGAACATCGCGAGGGCCGGGCATGATGACAGAACAATTTTGAAAAACTCAAAAAATTCCAGCAACTGAGAAAATGGTTAGAGTTCGGAACAAACAATGTTTAGCCGTCAAAAGGGGCTAAATTGAGACCCATTCAACCACGCTCTGCTACCACTTGTTACCGTGTTTTAGCGGTAGTTATGCGTAAAAGAAGGTGCGGGTGTGAATGGGTTTCAAGCTACGAAATTATAGTGCATGTAAAATTAATTTAAAATTTAACAAGGTTATATTTCCTTTTCAAAAACAAAGCAATAACAGACATGGCAGGTACAATGTAGCAAAACAAGGGGAGTTACAATATTTACAGGTTTTGGGCTTCACGCCCTGACTTCAGCGATCAGCTCAGTTTTACCACAAACACAAGTTTTAACAGAGGGGCAGAAAACCCCATTCATCCCTAGGAGCCCCTGGCTCCGAATTACACAGAAAAGCCTCCACGAGGCATATGACACTCCATTCCAAAAGAGCGATCCGCTCTCAAGATTTAAGCCTCTCAAAGGCCACACCAAACTCTACCTTCAAGCTGTCCTCTAAGGACGTATTCACAGGGGTAAAATACCCAACCTACTGAGGTCTATTGAATGAAAAAGAAAGTTGATTACATGACCTCTAAAATAACAATTTGAGAGGAGGCTAACCGCACTCCTGATACACTTTGTTTAAGACCTACTTGGCACTAGGCCGTTAATACAAGGGCTAATCCCATACTACGGAGGTGACTTCAGAAAATAACAATTTACATTACATCACGGAAGAATTGGTTTGAGAAAATAAGTCCACCTCAAAACAATATGAGTGGGAACTCGAGAGGGTTAGCACTCTCTATCCCAATATGTGGTTTAGAAGATAGGATAGGTACCAGTAGTCTTTACATTTTAAAGGAAGGTTACATGGTGGAAGGCCTAGAACCCGCCCCGAAGATTAAACTGCTGAGCAAGCAAAGAAAGAAGTTATTACTTGGCCATTACCTTGTTGTAGACGCCGCCGAAGAAAGAGGCGCTTCCCGCCTCCTGCTATGTACTTAATACACTGAAAGATGGAACAGAAGTGGCCTGGAGACCCTAAAATCAGCAGTTTATATCCTCTCGCGGAAGATTCTAGGCGTTAGGGGAAATAAAACACCCTCCCACAAAAAATTTTATTGGCTAGGGAAAAGAAACCCCTACATAGAGGAAAAAGAAACACATTATTGGTGGAAAATTAATTAAAGAAATTCGGGATTGGCTAGATCCAAACTAAGGGGAAAAAGAGGGGTATACAGCCAACTTAAACAATAACAGAAAGAAATTTAGCAAGGAACAAACATTTGAAATAAAAATTTCTTCAACAAAATAGTTCTTTGATTTCGCACTAGGTTGCACTATTGTAATTCTTCAGTAGTGTCCTCTAGAAGAGAAAGTTCACACTTCTTACTTCAAGCGAGACAAAAACACATCAAAAGTGACACAGTTCAAAAACTCAAAATTTTCCACGTGGTGACATCTTCTGAGAAAGTAGAGAATTAATAGAATAGATAAAGTTCAACCTTCCTCCAGAAGAGGAGTTTCAACTGGCGCAACTTTTAAATAAACGGTGTAGAGGTGTACCGCCCGGTACAGTTATTATGATTATTTCTTCAATATCGGCCATGTATGAACTACGCAAAATAACTTCATATTTTTATCTGCTCCCTTAATTTTAGTTCTATCCAGTATTTCCTCATCTGTACACTCGTGTTCATTTTCCTCTCATCCACACGCTTTCTGGGGTTTTTCAGATAATCCCCGATCTTTCTTATCGTATTGCGAAATACATTTTCATTTCGATGAACCAACTTATTTGTGTTTTAGGATTTTTGTAAAAATGGTCAGATATTATTTTATATTTTTAGTCTTTCCATGTGACCATAAAATGGATTCTTCCTTTCCTGAGGGCATCTGATAATTTTTCACTTTTTAGTAGTTGTAGTTGTTGTATCGACTTGACCGTCTACAGACTACTCATGGTCAAGGTTTCAGAGGCATACAAACCCTCACTTTTAACAACTGTGTTGTGCCCAAACTTGGCCCCTATACTCATTGCCCTCTTGTTATGCGTGTTCTTCGTGAGATGTTATGCCAGACATAGTTTCCCTCTTATTAATATTATTTGAGAATAAGCCAATTTAGGACTACACAAAGTACATAAACTTTAACACTTGAGGAAGCCAAAATTTACATAGTCAATAAATGTACTGTAAATATTTAGGAATAACCATGCAGACCACAAGGATAGTGTTCACGGAACACATCAGAGAGAGAACTATAGCTGGTATATTGGCAATAAACAGCATCAAGCACTTAAGCCAGATCTCTATTGATACCGCAAGGATTTTGTTTAAGGTTAAAATAACACCTGTAGTTACCTATGGAATGGAACTCATTTGGGACCATCTTGGCAAACAGAACTTAAAAGAGTTGGAGAAGGTAAAAGCGATCTACCTAAAAAGATTTCTTAGTGTACCAAATTCACCTCATCTCGTTCAGTATATGAAATGACAAGAGAAAACTTCTTTACTGAAAATCTTCGGATTCAGATCCATCTGCCTTACACTACGAGTTATGGAGACATCTTGGACGAACTGAAGAGGAAGATAGAAGAAATATGGGGAGAATTCTACTCTACTGATGTCATGAAAACAACAGAGTGGATGTGACATATCATATCTCTCATTGTCAGAAAAGAAATATCTCCTTGACTGAATTAAGTAAGGAATAATTCATTTGTATGCACCTTGGAATTCCTTTTGGCCATTCGCCGCATTAAACATAAATGTGTTTATCTTTTTTTGTTCTACATCTCTTGCATGATTTTGCAGTTGACGTCGTTTCTCTATCTTGCTACATGTCATTCCGATCGTTTTGTCCCGTTTGTTCTCTTGGACAACTTATCATTTATGAATTTTGGATTAAATAAGCCTACCGCCCAGGTTTGGATACCTTCTTTTACGATTCATACCTTTTTTATTTTCATCGGTCCATTTTACTTTGAGGTGGTGATGGTGGTGGTTAAGAGAAAGTATAATAAGATAACCATTTTCTCTGAACAAATTAAGAGACAAAATGAAAATAAAATAAAAAACTATATATTCAACGAGGAAGGTTGGATTTTTAAAATTAAGCCGAAACAGACACACACACATCAAAATGGAATCTATGTTCCTTTAGTAGCACAGCACTTCAAATGTATATGATCTTGATTGATCCACTCTCACACATAAGAAAGCGAATGACGTGATCAGCGGTATTTTCGTCATCTGCTAGTAGTTCGTGTGTTTCCTGAAGGCCGAGAATCCGTCTTAAGCCAGGCAGATCGAAGCACTATGTGAGGATTTGGATCGCAGTGAATTCGGCACTAGAAATAGACATTGCGGGTCGGGGGATGGCTTTCCTCTTTACGAGGTAAGAGTGCTTAGATCTTCCGTGACCGAAGCTTAACCTACACAAAACTATGGTCTCTGTCAACAAATGTCGACAGGAGGACCGCCACATGGCACTTTTCTTTTTAATTGCGATTAAGCCTTGAACAGATTCCTTTGTGTTATAAGGCAGGAGTGGGCTATGTGTCGATACCGGGTATCACCCCTGACTATCTCTTATTATCACCATTATCCCACACCCAGACGAGTAGTTCGCACGCCATTAGTATTAAAAGAGGATGGTTGCCTAGATGTACTGGGTATCCACAATTAAAATGATGGTATTCAGCGCGGAATAGCACGGGCTGGAATGATCCTAACCTAACCTAACCTAACCTAACCTAACCTAACCTAACCTAACCTAACCCACGTTAACGAAGCAATGCGCTTGCGAATCATGCCACAAAAATTACTAGTTCCAAGTCTTACCACCAAGCAAACATATGGCGCCGTAGGCAGTGGAACGGTCGCAGAAAAAGGCAGGAAAGATGAAACATATGATAACGGTAGTTCTAGTTCGTTTGTTAGGATTAATGGTTACAAACACTGTTCGGCATGGCCTCCCAACACAGCCACATGCTGCATCTGTAACCCGTTGCACGCAGCATATCGGATGAGACCAGAGTGACATGTCGTTGTAAGTTACAGTTCGAACACTTTGTAAACGTCCTGCGCAGGAAGCGGCCGCACATGTAGGGAGGGGAATTCGAGGGTGGAGGGCTGCCTCGTCTGCCACTCCTCTCGCTGCCAGTCTTCGTCTACACATCGTGCTAAGCACTGTACGCAGCGGTTGAACACAACGTGTCAACAAGTGAGCTAAGAGATAGCGAACCGGGAAAAGAGAGAGTGCGCAACGCAGACTTCCCACAATACATAACCACGCCTCCCCGGTCACTGAAAAAGGGCGTTTACTGAGTATTTGGACTATAGCAATTAAATCAGGCAGAGACAGGATAAGTCTCTGGTAGACGCGATCGTTTAAATAAACCCGCAACCAGAAATCACATAGATTCATGTCGGGAGATATTGAAAGTCACGTATCTGAAAAATGCACAGGGATGATGCGGTCGTTAATGATGGTTTCTCGCAGCAAAACGTTCACCTGGAGAGCGACATGTGATGTTTCCCGATCTTGCATGAAAATAACGGCAGGTCACAGTTGCGTTCCCGCAAAGCTGGAATCACATGTTGCACAAGGAGGTCCCTATAAGGTGCAGATGTCACCGTGCACGTAACAGACCCACGAGGGGTCATCTCCTCAAACAAGAACGGACCAAGAGTGAAGGAGCTTGTAAAACCAGACCAAACGGTCACGTAAACTGAATGCAACGGTTGTTCCTGAAAAAACCCGTGAATGACACAACGTAATTCCACGGGAAGAACATTTTGATGTCAGAGTTACGGTAAACTGCATGTTCTGACTGCTTGCAGTGCCATATTTTCGCCTGGTGTCAAGACTTGGAACTAGTAATTTTTGTAGCATAATTCTTGAGCGCATTGATCAGTTAGCATATCTACGAAATTTCGGACACCTACGATCATTACAGTCCACGATGTGCCACACTGAACACGTCAATTTAATTGTGGACACCCCGTACTTTCCCTCGGTGTAGGGGTAGCGTGCCTGCCTCTTACCTGGAGGACCCGGGTTCTATTCCCAGCCAGGTCAGGTATGTTTATCTGGATCTGAGTTCCATTCAGCCCACGTAAGTGCAACTGAGGAGCTGTCTGACAATGAGATAGCGGCCTCGATATAGAAAGCCAAGAAGAATGGCCGAATGGATTCGCCGTACAAAACAGACGACACCTCATAATCTGCAGGCCTTCGGGGTGCGCAGCGATCGCTTGATAGACCATGGTCCTTTGGGGTTGTTGCGCCATGGGGTTTGGTTTGGTTTGGTTTTGGTACTTTGCTGATGATGATGACGATGGTTGTTGTTTAAAGGGGCCTAACATCCAGGTCATCGGCCCCTAATGGTACCAAATGAGACTAAATGTAATGACAATTTAAAAGTCCAAAATCATGCACTGTCCAGAACTCAAAACGTGATGACGAAGAATGAATGGATGGATATGAATTTAAAACTGTCAGCGTTAAACACGAGTATTACTGACCAAGGGACTGCTTCTAAAGCACAATCCTGAATCGATGATGCTTGTAGTCTAAAGGTGTCCAAAATCCAGGTCATTGGCCCCTCATAATGGTACTTATTACTAGGAAAGTAGAGCCATGGTATTTTTCATGTTGTGGTACTAATCAAAAGTAGCGTAGAGTCGCGGTATTCCACAAATTATAGTACTACCCACATGTAACACTGACCTATAGGTGTTCCTCACATAGATGCACTAATCACAGGGACTCGTACTATCCCGTGGTGTTCCACACGTAGTGGGTACTAATCATAGGCAAGGCAGACCCATGGGGTCGATCACTCATGCTGTCGCTCATAGAGTGGTACTAATCACAGGTCCTGCAAAACCCACCCGGATTCACACACTCTCGCTACTAATCACAAACCTATTGTGTACCTAACATAGCGGTACTACGCGCAAGTAAAAACGACCCATGGTGTTCCCTGAGTGATGGTACATTACGTGTAGTTTCATGGATCTAATTCGATCATGCCTTGGTCGCCCCTTTTGGTCGCCTCTTACGACAGGCACGGGACAACATGGGTGTATTCTTCGTCTGCGTCCCCCACCCACAGGGGTTAGTTTTGGTACTTTCTCCTAAAACGACACTCACCACCGCAACTACTAGAACCCTCTGAACCAATGGACGCTTCAGTGACGAGTCAGCCGAGGAATTGGAATCATATCTGGTCTGTTACAAACACCATTCATTTCTTTCGTCCTCACTTTTCGTCCAACTTTCTCAATATGCCTAATCAGAGAGTTTATAGAGCAACCATCCACTTTCACTCAGGATTATACTTCGAAAAGGTATGAGAGAATCTGAAGACTGGAACGTACTGTGACACGAATCACTTTGGTGCGTCACTAAACGGCGCTGTTTAGAGTTTCATCACACACAACGCTCCTCATTCTCCCATGGAGACATCTAGAAGCTACTCTGATCTGTTAGTTAATTGGGAACAGAGTGTAGTTAAGTCTAGGTTTCAAAAGCACCAAGACAGAGACTGCTTACCTCTTATTGAATTCCTTTCGCCATCTCTCTCACTCACTGTCTTCTCCGTAGTAATTCAATTCGTCGTCTCTGTCTGAGCCCAATCTTCTCCGCGGCTTACATTCCAAGCCTGGTCGCCAACAATTAGTCTCGCTACGGGAGGGAGATGCGCAACTGACAAGGGAGATGTGATATCGTGTGACCAAACCGAACTAACATACGGGAACGTGATGCTTTACGAGAAAACACAATCTGCAGCTGTAGCTCCTGCCTGCAATCTGCAGAAAGTAGTGAGAATTTGATACCTAGGGAACGGATCCGTATGTGCTAAAAATATTTCTTTTCTTATGTCAAAAAAGAGGTAATCTCTGTACAGATCATGAATGTTCCTGAACGGGTGGAAGGTAAAGGCTTTCACTATCCGTAACCTCGACACTAGGTAGGATAAAGTGGTTATCTCTACGCCCGGCCGCCTTTCCCCCCAGGAATTAACCTTGTACTCATTTCTGGTGTAGGCTGAGTGAACCTCAGGGCCATGTGCACCACCGGAAGTGGAAATCTCGATTCTTACATTTTTCGACTTCCCGGCGGGGAATCGAACCCACGTTCTTCCGGGTGAACAAAGCTTTTCTTATGTGCAGACAATGATACTTGAAAAATACGAAAAAACATCACAGTTCTACCCCTTCAGGCAAGCACCTCAATGTTGAAAATATCCTAGGGATTTGAGCTTCGAAGATGAGACAAAAAAAATAAAGTGTGGAAAATATATTCTTTATTTATTCCTAAAAATTACGATTGTTTTCTTAATTATCGTTATCCGGTCTATTAGATTAGCAGTTTGCCGTTTCCTACCACTACAAGCGCTAATGTGAGTCAATGCAGAGTTTCACTTAAGCCCTTATAATTACATTCGGCGTGGCCATGTTTCTAAAAATCAAGAAACGTCTGAAGGTGTTGCACCAACGAACACATAACATTTTTTTTTTCTACTATTTGCTTTACGTCGCACAGACACAGATAGATCTTATGGCGACGATGGCATAGGAAAGGCCTAGGGGTTGGAAGGAAGCGGCCGTGGCCTTAATTAAGGTACAGCTCCAGCATTTGCCTGGTGTGAACACATTACAGCAATAATTACGTAAGTAAGCTCACTTGGCTAGGATTTAAATAAAAAACGAGTAAGCTAGCACGCTAATATAGGTTATTTTTCCAAAACTACATTTAAGCCGGAAGTAATATTTCGATTTTTTTTAGTTTGATAGAGCTATTCAAGACTCACTATTTTAAATTTTCCCGAGTCCTTTAGCCCTTCAACTTTCGGCACAATTGAGCAAATTACTTAATTTTATGTTTTTCGTAGTCGGGGACCCCTAATTTGTCTGCTAAGAAATGTTTACAACATTTAAATATTTTGTTTCATCTTCTTCTTCTTCTCCTTATACGCGAATAGGTCACTTACGAGCACGCGGAATTAAATTTTGTTGAGTTTTCCTCCTTGCCCAATAGTTCTTCATTTTCATCGATCGTTGTAATTTCTCTTCCTGCGACGAGGTACGTCGCGTTGGTTTCTTCTCATATTCCTGAAATCGCCTCGTGTGAACAATTTTTGTGATTACATTTCTGTCCAGCAAATTTGGTGATGTCCGCCTCTGTGGTGTAGTGGTTTGCGTGATTAGCTGCCACCTCCGGAGGTTAGGGTTCGATTCCCGCCTCTGCCACGAAATTTGAAAAGTGGTACGAGGGCTGGAACGGGGTCCACTCAGCCTCGGGAGGTCAACTGAGTAGAGGCGGGTTCGATTTCTACCTCAGCCATCCTGGAAGTGGTTTCCCACTTCTCCTCCAGGCAAATGCCGGGATGGTACCTAACTTACGGCCACGGCCGCTTCCTCCCCTCTTCCTTGCCTGTCCCATCCAATCTTCCCATCCCTCCACAAGGGCCCTGTGCAGCATAGCAGGTGAGGCCGCCTGGGAGAGGTACTGGTCATCCTCCCCAGTAGTATCCCCTGACACAAAGTATGAAGCTCCAGGACACTGCCCTTGAGGCGGTAGAGGTAGGATCCCCCGCTGATTCCGAGGGGAAAACTGACCCTGGAGGGTAAAATGGTTAAGAAGAAGAAGGAGAAGAAGAAAAAGATTTGGTGATCCTAATTCAGTGAGGTCTTTCTCTACTTTTTAATACCATTTTGATCTCGTACGTTTGATTTGCAGAAATTTGTGCATTCGATGAGTTAGTCTGGTGTTATTCCTTCTTTATAAATAGCTTAACAATAGAATTCGTCGCAGCCTCATTAAGAAATGTTGAAATACATTTCCGAGTTAGGTCTGGAGTAATGTATTCAATTTTTAATTCTTGACCCTGAAATTGTCCTCACAATTTTCCTTTCTTTAATCTCTAATTGTTCCTTTAAATTTTTATCATGCAAACTTAGGTTTCCTGACACTTAAAGAGCTTCAGGTTTTATCACTGTTAAGTAATGACTAAAGCCCGGATTTCTATGCAGTAACAGGTTAGATTGCAAACTAGTTTGATTAGTAGGAAGTGTCGGCCACTCGCTCTTCATAATGTAGCAAGAGTAACATAAATTATAGGGGTTGTGATGGGCCGTACCCCTAATGTTTATGCAAACCCCATAGCATAGTAGTTGTGAAGGTAGACTATACTTGCTACTCGCTTCAGTAAGTTTGCATTCTAACCTATTAGGTAATGCATAAAAATCCGGGCTCTATTAATGACGAATTTTACTGTTCCAGGATAAGTATTTTTTGTTATGAACATTCTTTGCGTGTTGAAATGCAATTAACACACTCAGACGGTTGAGCTGCTGGCCTTCTGACCCCAACTTGGCACGTTCGATCCAGGCTCAGTGCGATGGTATCTGAAGGTGCCTAAAGACGTCAGCCTCGTGTCGATAGATTTTCAGGAACGTAAAATAACTCCTGCGGGAAAAATTCCGGCACCTCGGTGTCTCCGAAAACCGTAGTAGTTAGCGCAACGTAAAGCAAATAATAGTATTATATCTCACCAGTCGTATTGAGAGAGTGGTGATTTAAAGTACAGTAATTCACTATTGCAGTGAACAATGAAAACTTTCACCAAAATTTTCATCAGAAACCGACATCGGCTGTCCCGCAACAACGCACAATACGGGAAGAAGGATCGTTGAATCGTCCACGTTTACCTTTTTTTCCTCAAACCATCCTGATCTATCCTAGTGTTGCTTTAAAACACGCACGATTTGTTCTGGATGATTTCCAACGAAAGGAGCGCGTTACGAAAATATTGCGAAGTGTGGGCTGGGAAGACTTGGGAGAAAGGAGACGAGCTGCTTGACTAAATGGTATGTTCCGACCTGTCAGTGGAGAGATGGCGTGGAATGACACTAGTAGACGAATAAGTTTGAGTGGTGTCTATGAAAGTAGGAATTGTCATAATATGAAGATAAATAGGGCCATTTTGGGGCAAATATTCCTTTACAGAAGGGAAGTTATGGATTGGAACAATTTATTAGGGAAGATATTCAATAAATTCCAAAAATTATTTGCAGTTATTTTAAAAAAATAGGTAAATGACGGGTAGGGAATCTGCCAACTGGGCGACTGCCTTAAATGCATATAGGTGGTGATTGATTATGAGATGCAACTTTTCTGGATGTTCATTCTTCTGGTGTTCCAAAATGTGCGTATTTTAATAAATATTATAAGCTCTCAAATTTGAAATTTATATACAACAATATCAGAAGTAAGAAAACTTTTACATGGAGCATATTCAAAACTTCTTGAAAAAAGGAACCACATTTCCCTTTGCGAAATTCAAATGATTATAAATATGTTTCCTGGTCATGGCCTTCCATCAACGGCTGCTAATTTCAGATAGCAACCAGCCATAAGACATTGTCTGCACGATTGCTAGGTAACATTGTCTGACCAGCCATCTTACATTATATGCTTGCACGGTTGCTAGGTAACATTGTCTGACCAGCCATCTTACATCACTGCTTGCACGGTTGCTAGGTAACAATGTCTGACCAGCCAGCTTACAACACTGCTTGCACGGGTGCTAGGTAACATTGTCTGACCAGCCATCTTACATTATATGCTTGCACGGTTGCTAGGTAACATTGTCTGACCAGCCATCTTACATCATTGCTTGCACGGTTGCTACGGTTACACTTCCGTCACACATTTCGTCGCATCACGTTACACAAATTTTCGGATGACCCCCAGCCATAAGACATTTATGTCAAAAGGGGAATATGAAGTGAAAGTTGGTCCACTTGATAGAAATTGTCTGGAGTTAGCATGTGAAGTGGCCATTCTGTGAAGACTAAATGCTGAAAGCCTTGAGATACCTGATATGCATTTACAGATTTCCCACATGTTTCCCTACTTGTGAAAATCCCATTACATTCAGAACACATTGCTATAAAACGGGAATGAACACTTTCCCTTACTTTAAACATGATATTAACAATCAGTTTATTTACATACCAGTAGGGGATGTCTAGACGAGGCGGTAAAGGCGTGTTCGCTCCATCCGGAAAGACATGGCTTCGATTCCCCGTCAGAAAGTCTAAATAATTAATAAACTAGATTTGCACTTCCGGAGATGCACAGGGCTCTGGGGTTCACTCCGTCTACACCAAAAAATGACTACCAGGTTAATTATTGGGGGCAAAGCGGCCGGGCGTACAGCTAAGCACTCCACCCACCAAAGTGCCGAGGTTATGGATAGTGGAAGCCTTTACCTTCCACAACTTCCGGGACTTCCATTGCAACTTTGCCTTTATAAGTTGTCAGAGTTAATCTAGGCAGCACCAATGACTGAAGAAAATTCAAGTGGGATGCACTGCTTCATATAATAAACGAGGGATTCCCAGTCGAAAGGAGTTAAGGTTATGTTGCAATACATTTTAGAAAGAAATTCATTCCTATTGTATTTTCATTAATGTGTACCTATCTGAAATGGATTTCTGGATTAAATTGAAAAACTAGAAAAAAATAAAAAATAACAATTTATAGCAGTGATTTAAAACATGCATTTACATAAAAATCCGTTCTCCATTGATGTACAACAGAAATAGAAAACTTACGTACAAGAAATAAGCTATTCCGTCTGATCCACAGCAAAGTCTCTTATTAGCCATTCAGACTTCTTATTGCGACACTGCTTTTGAAATGCTGATTTTTTCCTATAATATTTATATGTAATATATCAAGGGCCATTCATTCTCTGTAGTTTATTATCAATTGACCATGAGTTTATGAGTAGCGAGACGTGGGTGAATAAAGCAAGTTACAGAAAGAGAGAATACGTTCAAACGATGGAGAGTAACACAGTATCAAACTTTGCCGTTGAGTACTATCCTGTTGGAAGAAGGAACATTGGTTTAATCATGAGAAGATGGTTTGAATTCTGATGTAGGAACTGGCTTAATAGCCTATTCATGAAGAGGACGTAAGTACTATATTATATCACGAGATGAATATGACACACAGGTTAGAGAAAATAGACATTGCCCCTCGAAATACTGACCCGCAGTACATCTTTTACTGAGAGTCTCTCAGGAGGAATTGTCAATATACAGGGATATGATCATTTGAAACAAAGAATTCGTATGGACATATGTTCTATTCCGAATGTCTTATGAGACAGAACACATTTAATGGGCTTGTGGGGCGTACGTATGGGTCTTACCCACCAAACCTGTTTGACGTTTTGAAATGTGCACAAGTTTTCCGCACGTAATATTCGCCATGCACGTGTTCGTGGGACATCGATACGTGTGCTGGTAGTAGGAGTACGCTACACTACTTTAACAAGGCGTTGCTGTTCCTGCACAGGCTGTTCAACTATACGCTCAGAATAAAAATGGGAACTTGGAAGAATACCTGTTTCACGTAGTGTGCTGAATACTCTGGTAAACACTCTACGACCAGGAACTGGACGTGTCGGAAAGCACCGACGGTATTCATTGACAGCAGCAGGAGCATTATCATCGCAGAATCCATAAACATACACCATATCAGCATATTCTTCATTCCTGAAGATGTGTGGTATTTTAGCCAGCGCATGTTCGAACACGATTAACCGATGCTTCTCTCTGATACACTGTCAGTCCCTCGCACTACTTCACTCACAACACACGATGGACAGATGCGCGCTCAACGGGCTAGTTTAATGGCAGAAAGACATCCCGAGAAAAGAGGTAGGTCAGGTTAGAATAAATCGTCAAAGAGGTTGGGTGGGTATGACACTGGCCCAAAAGCAAAATAACATTAAATGTGTTCTGCCTCGGAAACAATTCGGAATATGGCGTATGCCCATATGGAGTTTTTTGCTTCAAATGGTCGTTCCTGCCTTATCCCTGAATATTGACCATTCCTCCTGTGACACCCTGCATATGTCATGCAATACTGAACCTTAGACAACAAAACCTTTCTGGTCAAAGTTGTAAGCTGAAATATCATCAAACAGCGGGTTTCTGTCTAATGCCATTAATATATCCGAAAGTACTCAACGGGATTCCAAAGTAAGCACATCACAGAACTTGTCACTCGCTTGATATAGTCCAATCACTTTGTAAATGTCCTGCCCAGGAATCGGCCGCGCGTGTGGGGAGAGGCAATCGAGGGGCGCATGCCTCATCTCCCACTCCTCTCGCTGTCCAGTCTTCGTCTACACACTGAACACAACGTGACAACAAGTGAGTTAAGAGATAGCGAACTGAGAAAAGAGAGAGCGCGTAAATCACACCTCCCACAAAACATAACCACGCCCCTCCGGTCACTCGAATGGACGTTTACTAAGAATTTGGACTATAGCTGTTCTATTGGGTGAAATTAGTATAGTTCCATTTAAAAAACGAAGTTCCTCCCTATTTCTAAGTAATTATGTATGTGATAGAGATAAAATGGACAGTGGTTTATGAGCCCCGTAATACAAGTGAAAAGTTTCGAAACAGAATATACATACATTTTCAATGGATCAGAAGATATTTGAGGTGGACAACTTCTCTGAAAAACCTTGCATGCAGGGTGGTTGGAACAACATGAACCGGTTATATGAGCGTTAGTGGGTTGGTAATACTGGTGAATGACTTGAAAAAAGTAATTCGAAATCTCGCACGTTTTATCTGCTGCTGAAGTTAGCCAACCAAATCGCTTCGCGGGCGAATTAAAGTGGGCTTTACGAGGCGGTGTTGCTAAATCTCCACATATCTTAAGATCGACTTTAGGGTACTAATCAAATGCGAGTCTAATGTGCAGAGTGAGTCAAAGTCCACTATACGCATGCCCCATGGCTGCTTAACAATCGTTCCCGTACATGGCCAATCACCTAGGAGCTACCAATGCAGAGAAATCGGCAACGAACACAAACACACCGCAGACCACAGCGTACTGCTGTGACGCGATATTTCAGGTCAGTGGACCGTGTTGAAATCCCTCCCTTGGCGAAGTTTTTTTTCGTTGATTGGTCACGGCGGGAAATATCGAATTAAATCTTTCAAATTATTTGCCAGTATGACCAACCCTCTAACGCTCAGATACCCGGCCAGTGTTGCCATTTTTGCAACACACCAGAAAACCCAAAATAACAAAAAAATCTCCCGAAATTTCTTCTAATCAAAATTGAAGCAAAATGATTATTAATGATTTATGGCGCATAATATATTTGTGCCGAAAAACTCTTTCCTCGTGACGTTTTATCGCCATCATCACTCGTTAGGTACTTCCCCGCATTCAGTTTAGGCTCAAATTACGTAATCTCTCCCCTCTTATTGAACTCGAAACCCGCATATAAAATACAATATCTGCATCCTGCTACCGCTTCAAAATTGACATACAATGTCTACGACTTATGAATAGCTGCATGCACAGGAAGATTGCAGAGAAAGACAAGATGAAGAAGACGAAGAAGAATAATAGATTGGCCAGAGAGTACGAGAGAAATTGTATATTTTTCTTATAATAACTTCAAATGAGTTTCGCATTCTTTAATCCAGTTATATTATAACACTTCAGTGCTCGAGAAACTACGGAAATTTTCATTTCAACTCCGAAATTTGTATGTACAATCTACCGATTTTTATTTGTACATCTGGAAACACTGTACCCGGTTAAAATCCATGATTTCAACTTCTTGTTCAAGAAATAATCAATCTTAAGCAGAAGAAGAAGATTTTTCTTGCTAGTAGCTATACGTCACACCGACACAGATAAGTCTTATGGCGACGATGGGATAGGAAAGGCATAGGAGCTGGAAGGAAGTGGCCGTTACCTTAATTAAGGTACAGCCCCAACATTCTCCTGGTGTGAAAATGGGAAACCACGGAAAACATCTTCAGAGCTGACGACAGTGGGATTCAAACCCACTATCTCCCGGATGCAAGCTGACAGCCACGCTCGCCTAACCGCACGGCCAACTCGCCCGGTAGAGGAAGAAGATGGTTATAAACTGGAAGTGAGGTTGAAGAATACAGGTACTCACTTCATAGTGAAGAGGAGAATAAAGATGACTCACCGGTGAGATCAATCAGTTTCACCACGAGTGAATTCTTTGTTCGCTCCTCCTCTTTGAATGACGGTAATTTTCTTTGTCTTACGAGAGGGCTCGCGATTTGCATTTCGCGTGTTCACCGCCACTTAAAGGGTTCCAAGGTGGGCAGATACTAATCTCTCATTGGATTGTCATAACGTGTTGTAAACGGCGGTACATTTACTTTCCGTACAGCCACAGGCGAAATATCAGCCAATTCGTTTTACTGCAACTCGCACGTGATCAGCACGCTTAACTAACACAGGGCGATCACAAATTTACTTCACGTTCCATGCATCTCTATCGTGCAGCATTGTGAGGGAGGACAGGATTTACAGAGCGATACTTTTACCGAGAAGCTGCACTGTTCGGACACCCAATGCTGTAACTTCGGCATTCGCTCTTGGTTGTGACTTTCGTTTAAATAAACAAACTAAGGAGGTTAGGGTCGCGCAGCTGTGAGCTTGTATTAGGTAGATAGTGGTTCGAACTCCACTGTCATCGGCTTTGAAGATGTTCTCCGTGGTTTCCAGTTTTCAAACTAAGCAAATGCTAAGCTAGGGCTATACTATAATTAAGGCCACGGCCACTTTCTTACCACTCCTAGCCCTTTCCTATCCCATCGTCGCTATGAGGCCTATCTGTGTCGGTGCGACGTAAGGCAAGTTGTAATAATAACAACAATAATAATAATAATAATAATGAATAACAGCATACTTATCAAACACAGAATTGTTTGCAAATCGAACGTACGAGATCAAAATGGTGAAGCTCCTTATATGAAACAAATCCTGGGTATCGAAAAGGCAGCACCATAAAGACTGTCCTACATCTTACTAAAATAAACTTTCTTCGTAGAAGATATCAGAATGCATATACACCTGCCAAACACGAGAATACATTACAAATTCTCACAGAAAGGCGGAGCTATATCTGGACAGACGTCGTAATGACGGATGATTGGAAACAAGCAAATTCCGAGCTTCGACATGTAATAAAGCGATATGAAACACATGGTTTAGATCACAAGTTCTGCCAAAATAAGAGATTTCATCACCCAAATGAAAACTGAATGCCGGCCCCCTGGTGTGGGGGTAGCGTACCTGCCTCTCATCCGGAGGCCCCGGGTTCGATTCCCGATCAGGTCAGGGATTTTTACCTGGATCTGAGGGCTGGTTCGAGGTCTACTCAGCCTACGTGATTAGAATTGAGGAGTTATCTGACGGTGAGTTAGCGGCCCCGGTCTAGAAAGCAAAGAATAACGGCCGAGAGCATTTGTCGTGCTGACCACACGACACCTCGTAGTCTGCAGGCTTTCGGGCTGAGCAGCGGTCGCTTAGTAGTCCAAGGTCCTTCACGGGCTGCAGTGCCATGCAGTTTGGTTTGGTTTTTAAATGAAAATTGTGTGTGTGAATTGTGCAATGAACACTGTCAATAATAATGTTACTTGCTTTAGTTCCCACTAACTACCACTTTACGGTTTTCGGAGACGCCCAGATGCCGGCATTTAGTCCCGCAGGAATTCTCTTACGTGCCAGTAAATCTACCGACACGAGGCTGACGTATTTGAACAGCTTCAAATACCACCGGACTGAGCCAGGATTGACCCTGCCAAGTTGGGTTCAGAAGGCCTGCGCCTCAACCGTTTGAGCCACTCTGTCCGGCTGAACACTGTGAAAGATATCATGCACATATATGCATTAAAAGACAAATTCCATTATCAAAACTACGACTAGAGTAATACAATGTAGTTTTTGAATATTGCACAGTGTGCGCATTTTCGTTAATAATAATAATAATAATAATAATAATAATAATAATAATAAGCAAGTGGTGAAGGACGTCTCCGAATTAGGATCACCAAATCTTCACGATAGGAATATAATAAGGAAAATTGTTCTCACAAGCGGATTTGAGGAAGACGACAAGGAACCTACACGACGTACTTGGTGGGAGGAACAGAAATCACAACAATGGATGAAAATGAAGAAATATTGGGCGCGGAGGAAAGCTCAACAAATGCTGATTTCGCGTGGTCTTAAGTGACCCATTCACGCAGAAGAAGAAAAGGAAATAATAATAATAATAATAATAATAATAATAATAATAATAATAATAATAATAATAATAATAATAATAATATAATCCGGTAAATTCGGACGTTTATAACTCGAATTGGTGGATAATTCGAAATTTTCTCGAGTTCCCTTGACATTCTTACAAAAGTAATATTAACCCTCAAATAAGTCTGTGTGGTTACACGACTTTACTCACACTTATTCTTCTGGAAAGGAATGGGTGTAGTGCTATCTGTTCGGGGAATAAATCTGAATACTAACTGAAATGTTCTTTACATGATTCCGTAAACCTTGAAATGAAAAATGTGGGTTTTTTTTACTTTTACCATCTAAATAGAACGTCTCGATGATTCATTCTCAAAAATTTCGAAGAAGAAGTGTGCTTCTCCTCCCCCTTATTTGTTCTGTCCATTACTGCACTTAGCACAGTCCCTCGTAATATTCTGAGTGTGTGCGTAGATGAAGTATGCCTCTGCGCTCAGTCGCCCCTCATCTTGACTGAAAAAAATACATTCTTCAGACCATAAACCAGTACTTTATAGACGTGATGCTGTCCAAGTTGCTAAAAGCTTAAATGATGCCGTTAACGCGCTCTGTTCTACAAATAAACGTATGTCGTAAAATGTCTGATATACGAGTGCAAAGGGATAAATACAGACAAGGGATAACAAAACGTGTTTGATTTGAATTAAAGGTAAAAATATACCATATTTCACCCCTCATATTTTCAAAAGAATTCGGGAAGAAAAGCTCAATGTTGAAAAAGTCCTAGGAATATAAGCTATGAATTTCAGGTAAATGAAATATAATAAAGTATGAGACTACATTTTTTATTATTTCTCAAAATTACGATTCTTTTCTTACTTTTTTCTAGCACTTCCAGCACTAATGTGAATCTATGCATTGTTTGACTTAAGAACCACTACGAGCGCTAATGTGAGTGAATGCAGAGTTTCTCTCACATTCCGCGTGGACAGTTCTCAAAAAATCAAAAAAATAACTGAGGGTATTGAACCAAGGAACAAATTAAAGAAATAATTATGTAATTAAATTTGGCTAGGATGTGAATGAAAAAGAAAACGTGTAAAGAAAAAGCCGATTTTAGGGTGTTTTACGGAACTGCTTTTAGGCCGTAAGTGATTTTCAAAATTTGTTTTGTTACGTTGATATAGCTCACAATTTGAAACCCTTCCGAGCCCTTTAGACCTTCAACTTTCGGCATAATTGAGGAAATTGCTTAATTTTACGTTTTTTGTAGTCGGGAGATCCCTACTTTGTCTGCTAAGAAGTGTTTTCAGCATAATAATGGTGGCTAAGAATGATGGAACGCTGTCTGGCTGTAAGAGAAAAGTAGGCTAGAATCGTTCTGATGCTGGAAAAGGAACTGTCATTGTTGGAAAGTTAAGAAAAGTTTCAAGCTCTGGCCACCTGTGGGTATGCTCCTTGAGTAGTTTTGTAGCAAGTGCACATTCAAATTTCGGTTACAGAAATAATTCTCTCATTAGGCCTAAAACCGGAGTTGAATGGCAGCTATTAGCGGATGAGATGAGATATTGTTCTACCTACTGAACGCTTAGAAGACGGAGCATTAGAATAGTTGGTAAATATCAATCATTAATTACAGATGAATTACGGGGACTGAAACGTTGAACTTCTACAATTTACCACTTAACAAAACTTAATTTCAAACACAAGGACATATTAATAAGATATAGCCCCATGCAAAAGTTAGAGTTGATTACTTTATTGGCTGCAAAGCTGTTGACAAATAACTTTCATTTTTTGAATGTTGCACGAAAAAATGTTCCTTGTGGCACAGTTTTCAATTCTTTGGGCTATAATTTGGGAGACTTGGCAAAAACACTCTTATATTTGAGAACAACTCCCGGTTTTTGCAGTCACACATGAACTATGGGAGATATAAATTATTCAATTTTTCAATATACACTCTACAAACAAAAATCCAGTTTCATGCTATTTCAAGAGTAAGAATATGAAGGTAATATTGAACTAATAATAAAATTCAGAACAACTTCTTTTTCCTGTACATATTCAAATATTCTCTGGAAATTTCTAGTGAATCCGATAAGAAGCATTTTATGCATGGCAAAAAGCTGAAATATTTTAAATGTACATAACAGTAATTGAAAGTTTTAAGAAACATACTTGCTTTAAAACTGTCCTGGACTGTAAGTTACTCCCTGAGACTTCTTTCTCCTCTTAAGTACTGCACAGACTTACTAGAGGTAAATATATTCCAACGGTATTATTGAAATAGTAGTCCGAAACAACTTTGAAGCTAATTTTTTCTGACAATGTGAGAGAAAGGGGCATGCACTTGCTGAATATACGCCGAACCGCTACCCATTAAACCCGGCATTTACAGAAATATCACCAGGGAAAAAATGACAGAAGGATTTGAAAGAGGAAGAACTGTGGGATTTTTTAAGGTTAAAATTAAATTTTGATTTTGTAGTCGAAAATCGCGACATTTCAGTCGTAACTCTCCTTAAAGCGAGAACGGCTGGGCTTTGCTACCGACCCAACACTAATAATTAGACACCGGTTCTTTGTAATAGATTAGATTGCAAAATGATATGGTTAATAGGAAATATCGTCCAACCCATTCTTCCGCATAGGAGTGAGAGTAACATAAATTCAAGGAGTTCTGCTGGGCCGTAACCCTACCGTCTTACTAATAAAAAGTCCTTATACAATTGTTTAACTCTTGTTTAGTTATACAGTGAATAAACCCTGTATAAGCGTTTTACATTTTTCTTACTAATAAACGAGGTATACGCATTGTATTACTATACAGCACGCATACACTCGTTCCAAGGCGTAGGAATCTCTTCCTGCACTTCACTGACTGATCGCTTCTGCTGGTTATCTACGAGCAAACCTTTCCGGAAAGTCGCACAGTAGCACGGCATATCGGAAAGGCAGTGGCAACACTAAGTGAGACAGCTGGAAATTACCTTATAGTGATATCAACATTTCTTCAGCTTGCTTGTGTAATGAACGCCAGGAAAAAAGAAATGGAAAGGCTTAAGAAAAGATCAATAGCTCCTAACTGGGATAGTACGGAAAACGTAAGCAATTGTAATTGGATCGGCGTGTTGAAAAGGGTACACATTCCAAAATCCTTACTTTTCAGGAGAAAGGAAAACCTGTTTTGTAGCTAAATGAAAGGTTTGATCAAAAAAGTTTCTATTAGGCATTTATACATCATATTTCTGCGTATTCAACTACAAAGTATGGAAATCATGTTACGTACGGTTTTCAAGTTACGCCATTTTTTATGTCAAGGAATGTGTCCCTTTTTATACTCAAATTTGAGAAAGATCTTTGTAGAGGCAGATAATGTATAATAAATTCGCAATTTCAAAAGTCTAATAATCAGTAACACATTATTAGAAAAACATACGCCCAACCATCATTTCTTTTATAACTTAGTTATTCATTGTCATTCCGTGAGACAGCTGGAAATTGACTTATATTGATATCAACATTTCTTCAGCTTGCTTGTGTAATGAACGCCCAAAAAAGAAATAGAAAAGCTAAGAAAAGATCAAAAGCTCCTAACTGGGGCAGTACGGAAAACGTAAGCAATTGTAATTGAATCGGCGAGTTGAAAAGGGTACACATTCCAAAATCCTTACTTTTCAGGAGAAAGGAAAAACTGTTTTGTAGCTTAAAAGAAAGGTTTGATCAAAAAAGTTTCTATTAGGCATTTATACATCATATTTCTGCGTATTCAACTACAAAGTATGGAAATCATATTACGTATGGTTTGCAAGTTATGCCATTTTTTATCTCAAGGAATATGTTTCCTTTTACAGGTACTCAGATTTGAGAAAGATCTTTGTAGGGGCAGATAATGTATAATAAACTCGCAATATCAAAAATCTATTAAGCAGTAACATATTATTACACAAAAATACGCCCAACCATCATTTCTTTTATAGTTATTCATTGCCGTTCCGTCTCTTTAAAGTGTTTTACTTTACGAAGATGTCTAGCCTCCATAACCTCTGAATGGTGTATGTCTTCTATGTTTAAAATATCCTGAAGATCATCAACATTATCGTCTATTATTTCAATGTGTGTTCAATGTTAAATGGATAAGTCGAATATTTCACCACGATTATATTACTGTAGACAATAAATACCACGAAAATAAACTGCTCAGTCGTTTCTTTTTCCCCTACTCGCTGCTATCCAACGCTTATACAAGGGTCCTGGTCTGTATAAGCAATTCAATGAATAACTATAACAGATGTATACACAAGAGGCTTATACGCGGTTTATTAGTAACGAATTTCACATAAACGGTGTATAAACCTTGTATAAATGTTATACACCGTTTATTAGTAAGACTGCTAATGTTTATGTAAAGCTCATAGCATAACCGTTGTGCAGTTGTGTATATTTGTTTCTCGTTTTAGTAAGTTTGCATTCAATACCAATACAGCATGAAAATTCTGCTCCATGGCTAAATGGTTAGCGTGCTGGCCTTTGGTCACAGGAGTCCCGGGTTTGATTCCCGGCAGGGTGGGGAATTTTAACCATCATTGGTTAATTTCGCTGGCACGGGGGCTGGGTGTACTATATGTATCGTCTTCATTATAATTTCGTCCATACCACGACGTGCAGGTCACCTACGGGAGTCAAATCAAAAGACCTGCACCTGGCGAGCCGAACATGTCATCGGACAATTCCGGCACTAAAAGCCATACGCCATTTCATTTTATTCACAGCATGAAAATCCGAAGTCTGCTAATAATAGATTATACACTGCTTTAACAGCAAAATGCTAGTAGTACCGTGTGCAGGATGTCTGCTTTCGTTTTTTAAGTACAGAACTGAGGCCAGCCTGGTTCCCCTAAATTATGCATTGCATCACTCTGAAATCTAGACTGGGTAATCACAACGTGAGCTATTGTTTAATTTGAATTTGTAGTTGGTTTGAATTTTGTCTTGGGCACTTCACGTTCGAATTAGTCAAGTTCTAGTGTTCTTCCCCAAATCCGATATCTTCTTCGATCCTTCTAGTTACCTATAAAGATCCTACTGAAACCAATCAGGGCCAATTTATTCATGAACCGTCTTTTAGTACGACTCTCTAATCCACTAGCAAAAATGAAATAAAAATATAAATCACGAACCAGGATTTGTTGTTATTTAAAGATCAAATTCATCGTTTTAATCTATAAAATTGTCTTTGTTTTTCAACATATTATCCGACATATTTCTCTGGCTCAAAAACATTCAGAATTTGTACTGAGATATGTTGGGGTAAATCGTTGTAGAATTCAACAAGGAATATATTCTTAAAATCAGCCAATGACTTAGATGTTAAGCCCCTTTAAGTAAAAAGATGTCTCCCTATGTGGTGTAGTGGTTAGTGTGATTAGCTGCCACCGCCAGGGGCACGGGTTCGGTTTTAGTTCTGCCTCAAAATTTGAAAAGTGGCACGAGAGCTGGAACGGGGACCACTCAGGTCAACTGAGTAGATGAGGGTTCGATTCCCTCCTCAGCCATCCTCGAAGTGGTTTTCCGATGTTTCCCAGTTCTCCTCCAGGAAAATGCCGGGATGGTACCTAACTTAAGGCCACGGCCACTTCCTTTCCTCTTCCTTGTCTATGCCTTCCAATCTTCCCATCCCCCGATGAGGCCCCTGTTCAGCATAGCAAGTGAGGCCACCTGGGCTAGGTACTGGTCATTCTTCCTCCCCCCCCCCACCCACGTTGTATCCCCCGACGCAAAATCTCACGATCGAGGACACTGCCTTGAGGTGGTGGAGGTGGGATCCGTCGCTGAGTTCGACGGTTAAACCAGCCCTGCAGGGTAAACAGATTCAGAAAGAAAGAAAGAAAGAAAGAAAGAAAGAAAGAAAGAAAGAAAGAAAGAAAGAAAGAAAGGAACAAAAAGATTATGTTCTTAAAATTACGAGCATTACGTTACGTCCGGTCTGGATGTATATCGGTGAAAATTATAATTCCTAAATCATTGAACAAGACTTATTATGCCCAAAAGTCACCCTCGTACGTATTTTCCCTCAAGATAACTTGTAAATTAATAGTCTCGTCCATAGTCGTACAAATTTGACTCGGCTAGATGATTTGTAGGTATATTGCTAGCAACTCTCTCCGATTGAGCAAGTATTTATTTACATCGCCAGCCACAGGCGTCTACAAGTAGTTCCTTTATTACGGGACGTGCTCAGCAGGGTGAAACTAATTAAAAACATTCACGTGAGCGTACAAAAAAAATGTTCGTTGCAGCGCAAGAATGCCACCAGAAGTTACCTTTTTTGTTTCACGGTGAAACCACGGACTTCTTAAATGGCGAAGCCAAAAATAGCTGATGTGGAATATATGTGATACATGCTGAAGATGCGTTTTCACGGAACTTACAATGCAACAACATTTTAAGATATTGTATACGACTTTATGAACAAAAATATATATACCACTCTCTCCCCATCTAGAATTCACAGAATCTCACTACAAATTATATGCGAAAAGATATATAATCGCTGATCTCTTAAACCACAATGTTTATTAATATTTAGATTGATGCTCTCACAGACCCTAAATTTAGACATGATAATAAGCTCTGGGCTTATGCAGTGTCAAGAAAACAAAGTGAAGTTCTTTACGATTCACGAAGAACTTTGCTGCAAGTCTTCAGAAGAAAATCTTGACTTTTCACGAGCAAGACTTCTCTAATAATGACGTTTTGAATTTAAGAATTCTTTACTGTTTGTCTGTGGTAAGTGGTACTCTCGTTCGTCACTAGATGGCCCATTGTGCGCTAGCCTTTCCAATGACAGGTGACTTTACCATCTTAGCTCCAAATCACATGTTTCCGTTCCATTGTATATGCGAATGCGGTAGAAAAGAAAATCTATATATATAAAATAAGAGTTTTGTCTGTACATTGCTCAGAATTTGAAAATAATGGTATTTCTGTATCGGTCATGTCCATAGTAACAAGAAAATGCACTTTTTGCTTTTCCGTAATTTCTGTCTGTCTGTCTGTCTGTCTGTCTGTCTGTCTGTCTGTCTGTCTGTCTGTCTGTCTGTCTGTCTGTCTGTCTGTCTGTCTGTCTGTCTGTCTGTCTGTCTGTCTGTCTGTCTGTACACGCATCACGAGAAAACGGTTGAAGAGAATTTAGTGAAAATCCTTATGTGAAGTCGGGGGATGAGCCTCTACAATCTAGGCTATAAATCATTTTACTCACGCTGAGTGAAATGGTAGTTTAGGGGAAGGCCTAAAATTGAATTCTCAACAATTTATGTTATTAGTGGTCTAATTAAAGTCGATATGTGATGTCGGGGGATGAGCCTCTACAATCTAGGCTATAAATCATTTTACTCACGCTGAGTGAAATGGTGGTTTAGGGAAGGCCTAAAATTTAATTCTCAAATATTGTTCTTATTAGTAGTCCTATCTCGATGCAAATCGGTATGCAAATTCAGGAAGTAAGTCGCTATAATCTAGGCTGTAAATTATTTTATTCACGTTGAGTAAAATGGTAGTTTAGGGGAAGGCCTAAAATGTAATTCTGAAATATTTCTTATTAGAGGTGTAATCGATGAATGCTACATAACTAAGGTTATATAGTATTAAATTTCATATTGTTCATGTCTTATACATTGTTACCGTACTGGCTATGATCACAAAGATATTCATGAATTTGGATTTTTGTTACTAAGTTCATATCAGCACCGAGTAACGAGAAAATGGTAAACAGTATTCAGTGAAAATCGGTATGTAAAGTTGGAGAATAAGAAACTACAGTTTACTGTATAAAATATTTTACAAATCACAGAGTCGAAAGAAAACTAAATGTGTAGGCCTACAATATAGAAAGCTCATAACACTGATCAACAATAACATTACATTGACCATTGTTTGTCGTGATGTGCTTTGTGTCTTCTGTTGCCCCTCATCTCTGGTAGATAGGATTACTGCTGCGAACAGATTATTATTATTTGATTTACGTCGCACCGACATAGATAGGTTTTATGGCGACGATGGGATAGGAAAGGGCTAGGAGTGTCTTAGGCCTTAATTAAGGTACAGGCCCAGCATTTTACTGGTGTTAAAGTGGGAAACCACGGAATACCATCTTCAGCGCTGCCGACAATGGGGTTCGAATCCACTATCTCTCGGATGCAAGCTTACAGCTGCGCACCGCTAACCACACGGTCAACTCGCCCAGTCGTACAGAGTGTAATAGCCTGCCTGAATATTGATGGGAGGTAGCTGGGGAGTTAGATAACTTTCTTCTTTAGCATGCCATTCCCCTGGTTTATAAATTTTCTGATACTAATGGTACGTAACACACTGGATCATCATAGCATTCGGGCTATTCAATCCCTACTCTGAGGCACTGATTGGAATGAACAGTGTGCATATTTAGCGGAATAATGGCAGATGAGTGTTCATGGCAATCTGCGGCCTGGTCATTCCAGCTCTGGAACTTTGGACTATTAGATTGGCACCGCAATCTAACCGCAGCACTGTTCGTTAAAAGTGATAAAACGTGTGGATTTCCATTTGATCGAGTATTTTATATGTTAGCGTTGCTTTTAATCGCTACATTCATACTTACGTTTTTGTAATGACCTATGTTGATTTCAGTTAGGAAGACCACAAAGTCAGTCTTTCTGAGAATCCCGTAGCAAAGCACGGGTACATCAGCTAGTTAAATAATAAATGAAACTAACATGGCCCTGAGGTTCACTCAACCTACACCAAAATTGAGTACCAGGTTAATTCCTGGGGACAAAGGCGGCCGGGTGTAGAGCTGCAACTCTACTCCATCAACTGCTGAGGTTACGGATAGTGGAAGCCTTTAACTTTCACCCCTCCAAAGGCCTTCATGGACTGTATGGAGATGACTTTGAAATGAAACTAAAGTGCAACGAAAAATTGACAGGATAGAAGAATATAATTTAAAGGTGTTGCAACATGGCTCAACAGTCTTTTTTTCCTATCATGGCATTACAATCATACGTCGCTTACTTTCATTACATTATAGAGTTAAACTAACTTAAAACATAATTTACCAACAAGGAAGACGTTACATCCCAAATATTACTACCTCTCCAGTCCAGCCATACAGCTCACATTAGAGAGGTAGAAAATCACGTTAACTTTCCGTACGATTCCTCAAAAGAACATGCCAAAGAATACATAATTATCCATTATATACTATTAGATACTCTGTGTAGCGAGACGGAATTTTGCTTGGAGAATGTCAGTTGTCTATCACTGTCCCGAACAAACGATTCAGACCAGTAAAGCAACCAGTCTGACAAGGAATTTCACTACTAAGTCCGAACTACCGCTGTCTGACATATCAAAACACCTTCACACACTCCCCTTCTGACATCCCTGTGTTCATCAGGGATGTAATGCCTTTATCTCTTGAAGTTTGCTTTGTAGGTGGATGTGCTTCGTAGAGGTTTCACAGAGATCACGGAATAAATATATCTTACCTACAAATACTGGCGAACTGTTAAAGGTTGATAGGGTAGCTATAATTCAGGGAGATATGGAGTCTGAAATACCGCGATAGAATAAGCATACACAATCTGCTCTGTTTTCCAGGAAATTTATAGTCGATTTACGAACAGCTTTTACGGCGGCGTTGGGTCCTGAGAGGGCCAAAACTAAGAAGACAGGCGTGCCTTCGATGGTGGGGTCATGTGAAGCGAGTGAAGGTAGATAGGATACCTCGGAAAATAATGGACTATGTCATGGAAGGTAGGAGAAGCAGAGGGAGACTAAGCAACGATCGTTGGATATATTTTCAAATGATTTATAGATATTTATGTATACAGACCTTCAAAGGAAATACATTTAGACAAAAAGAAAAATAGAAAATCTACGACGTCATGAAGTCAATAACGACACTTCCTGAAATTTTTGGCTATGCTTCTAAAAAGCAGACGGTTCTACAATGCGCCTTCGCATGTGTGTTGGCTTTTTTTTTTTTTTACAATTCGTTTTACGTCGCATCGACACAGATAGGTCTTATGGCGACAATGGATAGAAAAGGCCTGGGAGTGTGATGGAAGCGTCCGTGGATTTAATTAAGGCACAACACCAGGATTTTCCTGGTATGAAAATGGGAAACCACGGAAAACATTTTCAGGCTGCCAACCAGAGGGGTTCGAACCCGCTATCTGCCGGATGCATGCTCAGGTGTGTGCGACTCTTCTAAAAACTTACAGATAATTCCAAAGAGTTAAAAACAGGGAGAGTGTTAAGGGCGTACAGTTTTACTGGTATCGAAAGGAATCCATAACACAGTTTGGGGATCGTGTTCTCAATCAACAGGAGCTGCAGCCCCAACAAGTCAAGAGTAACTCGCTACCGAGCGAACACAAAAAATATGGGAATTACGAAAAATACATCTTCACCAGAACGTGCTTGTTCCTGAAGACGGAAAAAGGGGATAATATTTCACTGCGGACCTCCTGTGGAGACTGTACTCGAGGTCCCGCGGGATCGACCCCAGCCGTTGGCATTCCCGTCACGTGGGTCGTTTCGAGACGTCGTTACCCGCCATTTGTCACCCACGCCGAGACATATGCCTCCATCTCATCGTATTCCCTCATGTTTTCCGTGCCCCCATAACTTGTTCTCAAGAACTAAATGAAATAACACGAGCCAAACTTCAGTTTGAAAGTAAGCAAGAAGCGGAGGAACATCTGATACACATGTTTCACTGTTCAAATGTCTAGGTTGAGCTCTATATTTCCCTTCTCGTTGATATTTTTCTTCAGGCTTAGATAAATATCAATCGATAAGATCTGTTACATACTCTTCTGCGTATTATGTTATACTGTATAGAATAATAATAAGCTACAAGATTGTGAGCAACTGCAAAAAGACCTGAACAATGTTATGAGATGGGGAGTATGCAACGGTATGATGATAAATGGGATTAAACGTCAGGTTGTGAGTTTCACAAATAGGAAAAGTCCTTTCAGTTTTAATTACTGCATTGATGAGGTAAAAGTTCTTTATGGGGATCACTGTAAGTACCTAGGAGTTAATATAAGGAAGGATATTCGCTGGGGTACTCGCATAAATGGGATTGAAAATAATGGGTATAGATCTCTGCTCATGGTTATGAAGGTACTTTGGGGTTCTAGTAACGATGTAAAGACAAGGGCATGTAAGTCTCTGGTAAGGCCCCAACCAGAGTATAGTTTCAGTGTATGGGACACTCACAACGATAACTTGATTAGAGAACCGGGATAAATCCAAAGAAAGGGAGCTTGATTTATTCTGAGTGATTTCCGACGAAAGAGTAGAGTTGCAAAGTTTGGGCCGGGAAGACTTGGGAGAAAGGAGACGAGCTTCTCAACTAAGTGGTATGTTCCGAGCTGTCAGTGGAGATATGGCTTGGAATAAGTCTGACTGGTGTTTCTAAAAGTAGGAAGGATCACAGTATGAAGTTAAAGTTACATTTTAGGAGGAAAAGTTGGGGCAAAAATTCGTTTATAAGAAGAGGAGTCAGGGATTGCAATTATTTAAGAAAATACTATGAAAAAAGTGATGCGGAATCTGACACCTGGGTGACTGCCCTAATCGCAGATCAGTGGTGAATTCTTCGTCCAGTGCAAGCTCACAGCGCCTCAACCGTCTGAGCCATTCAACCCGGCTATTTTGGTTTTGGATGGGAGTTTAAGGCCGCATGCCATTCCTGATTCTATGGGATTTTTGAGGTGAAAATCTCACTCCAGTATCGACCGCAATTTGAGTCACGTGTCCGTTGTTTGAATGAACTACATGATTTAAATTCATCTGAGTGTTTCGTGTTAGATGTATTTGCCCATGGCAGTTTCTCTGAGTCATATTCGGTTTCATTCTTTCCTCATGCTTTTCATCAATAAGCAATGGATAAACAAAAAATGTGTGATATTTTTTACAATTTTCTTCAGTCACTTCGACAAAGATATGTCTTGTGACGACATTGGGATAGGAAAGGACTAAGAGCGGGAAGGAAGCGGTCTTGGCCTTAATTAAGGCCCAGTATTTTCCTGGTATGCCTTTGCTGGCAGGACCTAGTATTTACAGTGCACTATGTCTTCTGCTATAGGCTACTGCAATTTTGTTACATTTATAGATCTGTCTCTGTCTTATCCTTGGCTTAGACAATATGAAAGTGACTGAGGTATGAGCGATGCTAGTAATGCCAATCTTTATGCAGCCAGTCCCTGCTATGAATGGTGTGAAAATGTTGCTCATAGGGTCGGTTGGTGCATGCATTTCAGTGGGCTTGGCAGACTGATATGTAATAGCAACTCTGGCTCGGTGAGGAAAGCAACGGGAAACTACCTCACTCCTCATTTCCCTAGTACGCTTCTTCGGTGATGCCTAGGCCATCTATGACAGCTGATGGCAGAGCTGTTGAGGATCCCATCAGCGGCATCGCTGACGGACTGATCATACATACATACATACATTTGCCTGGTGTGAAAATGGAAAACCTCAGAAAACCATCTTCAGGGCTGCCGAAAGTTGGATTCAAACCCAAAAAACCCTTAATGCAAGCTGTTAGTAGCGTAATACACGTAACTCGGCCACTTGCTCGGTTGTGATTTTTGTCTTGTCCGTTGTCGTTATGATAACAAGCTGATAATACCGACGTATCATTTTGGAGTTTGCTAGATTAATATTCGTAGAGATAGTTTGCAGTTAAAAACTTCATAAACTGTATACAATTAATCACATTTAATACCCCTATCGTGTGAATAGAAAGCAAACAAACAAGCAAGCAAGGTATCTAACGGTGTGTTATACATATAATGTAATTTAATCAGGTTGAAGAAACTTCATCCGTTTCATACATTTAATGCAAAATAGATTAACGCGCGTAATGTGCATTATACCTGAAAGCCATGTTATCATCAAGCAGTGCAGTGGGATGTAATAAGCCCGGTAGTGCACGAGAGATAAATAGATAAATAAATAAATACATAAATTAATAAATAAATGAAATAACTGAGGCACAGTCAAGAGCACGGAATCGTGCCGATGCCTCCAATTTCCAATAATCTTTTCTCTCCTTAAATGTTGGTAGAATCCCCTTATTATTTATTGGCCACACCTGCCTCTTGGTGAGCCAGTCTCTTATTTCTTTAACCGGGCGAGCTGGCCGTGCGGGTAGGAGCATGCAGCTGTGAGCTCGCATCCGGGAGATAGTGGGTTCGAACCCCATTGTCGGCAGCCCTGAAGATGGTTTTCCGTGATTTCCCATTTTCACACCAGGCAAATACTGAGGCTGTACCTTAATTAAGGCCACGGCCGCTTTCTTCCCATTACTAGGCCTTTCCTGTCCCATCGTCGCCATAAGACCTATCTGTGTCGGTGCGACGTAAAGCAAGTAGCAAAAAAGAAATATTTATTTGATGGAAATTCGGGCATACAGAGGTCAGAACTAGGTGAGGGGTGAAAAAGGAGGAGGAGTGAAGAAATGGTTAAACAGAGTGGTTAAAGTGCATTACATTGCAAAGTGCGTCTATACTAAGTCGGTGGAACAGTAGGCCTACTTCATTAGTTCAGGGACGCACCAATAGGTACGCAGCAGAGTGAGGTTGGCCATAGCAATGACGGGCCTTGTAGTCATATCAGTTATGTCGAACTTACGCCTAGAAGAACCGCCATGTCATAATATTTCAGCATAGAACTGTGGCTAGAAAGTTTATATGGTTTTTATTATTAACAAATATATTGCAATTGGAAAATATCCTGGTGGCAATGGTCATGTACAGTAGTGTAATAATAAAGTTAAGTTGAAACATAATTACCAGGCAACAACAACAACAATAGTACAACATGCAATCCCATAGAGAGAAAATATTACAAGAAATACTATTCGTTTAACATTCTAAATCCATTCTAAATTCTGTACTCTAAGGTTCAGTATTGTAACAACTTTTCGTTCTAGGTGATACATGTGCTGCGGGTCAGTATTTCTCCCTTAATCATTGTCACAATGTTATTTCGAGCCGCAAAGAGTATATGCATTTTCTTTATGTAAGATTAACAAAAATAACTACGATATATTATTTTAGATCCAACGTTTCAACACCAAAGTGGATTCCGTTTTCCTTTTTGATTGTGATCATGGAAGGTCACTGAACAAATCCATGAGTGTGAATTGTATTCCCTAAACTGCAAGACACGGTAGAGACCAGTAAGCTAAAATGGTATAGTCACATGATGCCAAGAAGCCGGGACGAAGTTTCGTAAAGGAGTAACATGAAGACACTAGGAGATAAAATCACAAACGTAGAAATCAGAGGGAGAGAATTCGATTCCCTAAACTGCAAGGCATGATAGAGACCAGTAAAAAAATGGTATGGGCACATGATAAGAATGGAAGAGGATGGAGCACCAAAGCGAAGGTTTAAAGAGAAAATAATCGGAAGCGGACAAAGGGGAAGGCGATGAAAGAGGTGGATGGATACGGTGAAGGATATTTTAGAAAAGAGAAGAGTAAAAGTAGAAAAAATATTGGAAGAAGGAAGGCAGTACTGCAGAGACAAGCAACTGTGGAGGTCCTTGATTCACGTAAACCCCAAACCCCCTGGCACTACAGCCCTCGAAGCGAACGCTGCTAACACCGAAGGCCTGCAGATTGCGAGGTGTCGCGTGGTCAGCAGACGAATCCTCTCGGCCGTTATTCTTGACACCGGCGCCGCTATCTCATCGTCAGATAGCTCATCAATCGTAATCACTTAGGCTGAGTGGACTTCAAACCAGCCATCAGGTCCAGGTAAAAATCCCTGACCTGGCCGGGAATCGAACCCGGGGCCGTCGGGTAAGAGGCAGGCACGCAACCCCTACATCACGGGGCCGGCCTTGATTCACAACACAACAAAAATACTGGAAATGGGAAATTAACAAGAATAAAATATGATTAATTCTGGATATTAGTTAAGGTTTCCAGCCTACCAATTTGTTATGACTTGACTGTTTAGTTGTCCCGCCCTTTTAAGATTCCATAAACGAAAGGTAAGGAGAGGCTACCAATCAACACAAGAGAATTATAAGAGTCAGGAAAGGGGCTGGCTTTGGTTGGGGTAGATGTGTTGTAACTTTAAATTACCAACATAAACCACTGCTTCTATATCGGCAAGATTCCGTGCGTTCCAGTGCACATTTATAATATCACAAACATATTTAATTTTCTTTCACTAGGTGTTATATTTATTTTCAGTTTTCTGAAACTTACACAGTTAATTAAACAGATTTGTTTGTGGAGATGAAGAATGAACAAGAAGAAGTTTCTCCTACCGACATTCTAGGAACCAGTCCGTACGTAAGTCACCAATTGAGCTGAGAGGGCGCGTGTCTCGACCACCTGTGGTACGACCCTTACCTGAAACAAGAAAAAATATATTTGAATGTCAGTAGGACCTGATTTTTTTTTTTGCTAGGGGCTTTACGTCGCACCGACACAGATAGGTCTTATGGCGACGATGGGATATGAAAGGTCTAGAAGTTGGAAGGAAGCGGCCGTGGCCTTAATTAAGGTACAGCCCCAGCATTTGCCTGGTGTGAAAATGGGGCCTGACAAGTTTAAGGAGGAACGCATCCTTCTTTGAGGCTGGGGAAGAATATTGTTGGTAATATCTGCGATAGTGCCTCGCAACGTCTAGTTCGCATGCGCAATCTTAGCTGGTTATAGCAAACTCTGTCCATGGAGTAACGATGAGAAGTTTATCATCGTGAGGTGCGTTAAAAACCCTACCTCTGAATAGGAAGAAAAGAGTTAACATTTTGAAAGTGGCCTTCGACAGAGTTCACAAAATGAAGGAGGTAGACTTTATCTTGCACCATGAGGACCGAATGAAGGACGAGTCCCTGCATGGTCACAGAAGTTACTCATCAAGACCGATATTTCGGTGTTGTAAACCGTCCAGGACGATCACATAGCTTACGTATTGCTCGATGGTGGTTATACATCCGATCATCTCAAATAATTTACCAATCGAAGAAATTTATTTTGGTTTAAATGGTGTGAACTTTTGTGACCAGTGCAGCGACTCTGTCCTCTTTCGCTCTTCATGATACAAGTTAAAAGTCCACTCTGATGAATTTCGTAACCTCTCACCATCACCACTTCGTGAAACGTGACCTTTGTCCACTACATATCTTCCATTTATAGGCAGGTGCTTTTTGCACCACCTAAAGGCAATAGTCACATCGTTCTCCTGTGGGTGATGGTTTTCGTTAGTAGCTGAAGCTGTGCTTACGAATATAACTCTTTTGCACTTTCTACGATATACTGACAACACCGTGCTCCCCTGGCCTGGAAGTTGGAGTTGCTCTTCACCAACCAACCAACCGACCGACCGACCGACCGACCGACCGACCGACCAACCAACTAACTAACTAACTAACTAACTAACTAACTAACTAACTAACTAACTAACTAACTAACTAACTAACTAACTAACTAACTAACAAACTAACTAACTAACTAACTAACTAACTAACTAACTAACTAACTAACTAACTAACTAAATCAATCAATCAATCAATCAATCAATCAATCAATCAATCAATCAATCAATCAATCAATCAATCAATCAATCAATCAACCAATAAATAAATAAATAAATAAATAAATAAATAAATAAATAAATAAATAAATACAGTACATACATACATACATACATACATCAGTCAATCAATCAATCAATCAATCAATCAATCAATCAATCAATCAATCAATCAATCAATCAATCAATCAATCAATAAATAAATAAATAAATAAATAAATAAATAAATAAATACATACATACATACATACGTCAGTCAGTCAATCAATCAATCAATCAATCAATCAACCAATCAATCAGTCAATCAACCAATCAATTAATCAATTAATAAATATTAAATAAATAAACAAATGAATAAATAAATAAATAAAAAAATTATATCAGGATGAAAATCAAGGCGCTTAATAATTTACTTGTCTAAACAATGGATTTGTAAATTTTATTTACTCGATCGCTGGCCTTTTGGGCTCAGAAATGGGGAGTTCTCGAGGCATTTTGTTAAATATGTTATACACATTGCATCAGTAATCTATAAGGGGCGATCAGAATGTTTCCATTCGACGGCCGTACAGTCCTGCATCGGGATGCCAATTAGGCAAAATCGCTGTGAGCATTGAGGGACTCATCCCACCAACCCCGTGTGGTAATACACCATGCCATGCTGCGTGAAGAAGTTCGTAACCGCCTGCTGCACATCATCGCCCGACAGGAAAAGTAGACTCTTAAAGGCTTTTATGAGAGGACCGAAGGCGTAATGATCGCATGGGGAGAGATCAGGACTATAGGGCGATCATCCAGCGCCCGTTTGTTGTTGTCCGTAATGGATGAGTCTGATATCCGAGGTCGACCGGCGTCTTGTGTCGAAACGCGATCTTCACGGAACTTGGTGCACCATTCCACAACGGTGGTTTTCGACAGAGATGCTGTCACACACACAGTCTTCGTTCGCCAATGGATGCCCACCGGTGTTTGTCCTTAGGCAGCCAAAGAACAGAATAACAGCACGTTGGTCTTGTTTGGACGCGTTTTAAATATCGTCACGTGGCCGCATTTAACGTACATACCTCGGAACGGCACGACTGTGACACTAATCCCATCGCCTACATGTTGGTGCTTATATACGTGCATCGAAGTCGCGCTACGTTGCATGTCCGCTGCAACAAGGTCCTCAAAAGGAAACAATTCGCTCACGCCTTATACTCGTATATTCACTCACGTTACAATGATGCTGCAAGTATAATCACAGAATGAATTCCCTTTTCGTGATTTTATCGGCCAAACATCGTCGAAATACAGAGGCTCACATACGTGGACGGATTGCGGGCATTAAACTTTATTAAATGCCACTAAGCTCAAGTAAGATCTAATCTACTACCGGTATCTCGGGAAGAGGAGGGGAAAGACTAAAAGAAGTGTGGTTGAGAGCTAGCTACAGAGCGTACACTTTCGTAGAAACCTAACTAATTATATATTTTAGTTTTTAAAACAATAGTAAGCACTCACTACCCACTCCAGTCATTCAAATATCAATTCCGCAAGGAAGTGCAAGTGAATATGGGGAAGATGATTTTGCTGGTAAACACGAGTTCACTGACAACGCAGTAAACCATGAGTTCTGAGCGGTCAATCGCCAGATATCTATTTCGAGCACGAATAAACCAAACATGATGGTTCAAATCGCACATTATTACCTCGTCACATATCTTCATACCAAGTACGATAGCAGCAGTCGCTTAAGTGCGGCCAGTATCCAGTATTCGGGAGATAATGGATTCGAACCCCACTGTCAGCAGCCCTGAAGATGGTTTTCCGTGGTTTCCCATTTTTACATCAGGCTGTACCTTAATTAAGGCCTTGGCCGCTCCCTTCCCACTCCTAGCCCTTTCCTATCTCATAGTCACCATAAAACCTATCTGTGTCGGTGCGACGTAAAGCATTTAGGGCAGTCGCCCAGGTGGCAGATTCCCTATCTGTTGTTTTCCTAGCCTTTTCTTAAATGATTTCAAAGAAACTGGAAATTATTTTAACATCTCCCGTGGTATGTTATTCTAATCCCTAACTCCTATAAATGAATATTTGCCAGAATTTGTCCTCTTGGGTTCCAACTTTATCTTCATATTGTGATCTTTCCTACTTTTAAAGACGCCACTCAAACTTATTCGTCTACTAATGTCATTCCACGCCATCTCTCGGCTGACAGCTTGGAACATACCACTTAGTCGAGCAGCTCGTCTTCTTTCTCGCAGTTCTTTCCAACCCAAACTTTGCAATATTTTTGTAACGCTACCCTTTTGTCGAAAATCATCTACAAAAATTTGAGCTGTTTTTCTTTGTTCTCTTTTTACAATTCTTGAATCAAATAATCCTGGTGAGGGTCCTGCTAAGTCAACATTTTTGCGACGGTCGGTGGTACACGTTTACATAATGATTCGTATCTCTCTGCCATCTCAGTATTTTTGCGGGTAATTCACTTCTTGTCATAGAGATCCGGGGCGATTTATGGCGTATAGCTTATCAGTCGCGCCAGAGGCAATAATATGGGACGTACTGACTCCCGAAACCATAATCATGTCGGGTGCAGTCTTGCCAAACATGCTAATAATTAACAGTTGAATTAACGGTCCTGAATAGGACTGGACTACCCTTCAGGGTGACCTTGACGAGAAAAGAAGAAGAACGTGTAGGTGCCATTGGTGATGCATACCCAGCTGGGCCGTCGTTTTTCACGAGTAGTACACGAAAGAACACGAAAAAACACCGAAAATATGGTTGTCGGCGCTGTTAAAAGTACGTATCTTTTGAGTTTCATAACAAAACGGAACTAGAGTTTATGAATCTCATATTCACAATGTTTCTTATTGACGATGTGTAATACACAAAATTCCTTCGGAAAAGGAGAAAATTAATTGCCTGAAACGTGTGCCATAGTTTTTAATCGTGAATTTTTAATATTTATAATATAGGCTATATTGAATTGTATTGACTAAGGTGGATTTTTATATTTTCTCTTGTTCCATAGGAAATTTGTGTATTAGCCAAATGGAAAACGAAAAAATTCCACTTACAGCAGGGAGGAGAAAGAAGAAATATTGAATTCAGACGCAAATGTGTCAGGAGGAACTGTGAAGCCACATCTCTGGCTTTACTGTATTTTTTTATAAAATAAAAATAACATGATCCAGTCTTTTATCCCTATCAAGTATCATTAAAGCCCAGGTCGGTGCTCTGGTATGTTGCAGCAATATCAGCTGCACAACGCCGAGTTACTGCGATATCTGCCACCGTTAAATCATTGTCCCATAATTTCTAGCTTCCCAGTAAAATGTTTCAGTAGCGATATACGAAGTGAGAGAGGGAGAGAGAGAGAGAGAGAGAGAGAGAGAGAGAGAGAAAGAGTAGTGCTCATAAAGCACGTCATACAATAAAAGAGCATCACAATGCGCATCAAAGCAATGAACTTTAATGATGGTGCCATTTAGCCGCAGAATATAGCTCCGATACAAGCCCACTGTGAGTATCACACCACAGTTTAATGGCTAGACACAATTAGACACAATCTAGCGCGCACTAATCGCACTAGGTCAAGTCAAGGGGTTAGTTTATCAGCTTTCATTGAACTGTTGAAGCCTCCAGTCTGCTCGTCACGCAGAATTTGCTACTGTTGATTCATAACAAAGGCTTGGGACAGTATCTGACCCACGGAGGAATGTCAAGTCCATCTATATAATACCTAGGGGAAGGATTCTTATAAAATATTAACGAGTTGTCAGGTTTAGAGTCCCATCATGAATATGTAGTTACATAGCCTTCTAAATCCCCTGCGATTTATGTCAACCATCCTGCACAATCGTAGTGCGGTACAGCGGGAACTTCCTACGCGTAAAAAGAAAATGTTGTCACTTTGTGCAGCCAATCTTTATACTGTATATAATTCAAAATGAACACAAAATTGCAGGTGTAGGCTCATTTTTAGGTCATAATTCCAGGAACTCGGTAAAAATAAAACTGTTCCTGTAAGTATTGCATTACATAAAAATAATCTGTGCGATAACCTCTGAACGGATTTGTATGGTAGATAGCTTAACTGGAAACGTTGAGTTTCAGTATTGTTACCAATAAAACAGTCTGCTTTATCGATCTAATTATTTCTAGCATTACACAATAAGCACACATACAAAAGTTATATTCAACCATGAATGACCACACTCCACTACTTGCTATAAATAAGTCTCTCACAGTAGGACTCCATCTCGACAGCGTTTACCCGGAACGGGCTATAATCCTTATTGACAGGCTTCAGTTTTCACTTTTGCTCTGCACGCTCAGACATTTTACACACAACAGCTGAACAGAAAGCTTTGAACACAGCGCTGCTGATCACCATAACACACAACCACCTTTTCATGGCACGGCTCCAGAGAAAGTCCGCCACTCACTAAATAAATTCGCGTGACTACTCCACACAGTGAACTACTCAATACTGGAAACTATAAACAGCGGTCACCTAGCAGCAACAACTCATCAATGGTAAAACGTACTACTATACACCTCAAAACACCGATAAGCAACACTGCTCCAACTCTATTCACATAAATTTTTCCACACACAGACCCCACGCCGGTACACACACAATACTCCACTCTGTACTCCAAGGCAGTACGCACACAGAAATCCACTGAATACACGCGATACTCTGATTCCAATAGGACACTGACGGCATCCAGCACTGCTGCCGTCCTACTACCATTACTCAAGTCACTGTTTGCAGCTAGCCTCCCTTATATATCCTGATGACGGAGTACTAGATTTTCCGGGGCTCGGGCACAGACTAAACATTCGCGTGTCATGTACGAGAAGGCACACGATGAAACCAGCTGAAGAGAACAATAAAGGGATGGGCCGCGGCATGTCCTTGGGCCGGCTGGGAGGTGCTCGGTCTGGCTTACTCATCCCTTCCACCAAAACATCAAAGAAGGTACGACAAAACTGGTATGTAAGAATAAAACACCAAAATATATACCTGTAAAAATTGAAGTACTGGGTTGTGCACCCGGCCCCTCGGTGTAGGGTTAGAGTGCCTGCCACTTATCCGGAGGCCGTGGGTGCGATTCCTGGTAAGGCCAGGAAATTTTATCTGAGGTCTGGTTCGAAGTCCAGGCTGAGGCCTACGTGATTTGAATTTAGGAGCTATCTGACAGTGAGATAGATGCCTTTGTCTAGAAAGCGAAGAATAACGGCCGAGAGGATTCGTCGTGCTGACCACACGATTCCCCGTAATCTGCAGACCTTCGGACTAAGCAGCGGTCGCTTAGTAAGCCATGACCTATAAGGGCTGTTGTACCACGGGGTGTGGTTTTAAGCACTGGGTTGTAAACAGCGTTAAAATGTTGTTGTTGAATAGATGGGCAGAATCCTTGAGACGGACGTAGGGAAGGAGAATCACGTGATTACCTGGTGGTTGACAGGTTCGATTCAACTTGGGCGTTGGTCGCTCAATTCTCTTGGAGCTTCCAGGTATTTCGGACGGAGTCAATTTGCATCTTTTTGCTACTGGCTTTACGTCGCACCGACACAGATAGATCTTATGGCAACGATGGTATAGGAAAGGCCTAGGAGTTGGAAGGAAGTGACCGTAGCCTTAATTAAGACACAGACCCAGCATTTGCCTGGTGTGAAAATGGAAAACCATCTTCAGGGCTTCCGACAGTGGGATTCAAACCCACTATCTCCCGGATGCAAGTTCACAGCCACGCGCCCCTAGCCGCACGGCCAACTCGCCAAGTGTCAACCTGCATCTACTTTGCTTGCGATGAGTACCGTTATTTGAGTAAGTTCAGGAAAAGGCTTCCGTGTTCTTTGTTAAGAATTTGAGTGAAGGAATTTCATGCACACACACACACACACGAGCCGAAAGTAATCCCACTGCAGTAGATTGATCGTCGATCTCTCAGATAACCTACTGAAGTGTTTACATTTTTAACTCATTTTCTAATCGTTTATAATTTTCTTTAAGTCACACCGACACAGATACGTCTTATGGCGACGATGGGATAGGAAAGGGAAGGAGACGACCATGACCTTCATTAAGGTAGATCCTCTGTATTTTCATGGGAAAAACGGACACCATGGAAAACGATATTCAGGGCTGTGACAGTGGGGTTCGAACCGACTATCTCCCGAACGCAAGTTGATAGCTACGTGACAAAAACCACGCGACATCTTTCTTGGTGCCGAGATTACATTTAATAGAGTAAATTATCCAGATTATCACAACATATTATCACATTTGGAAGTTATAATAACAATTTCTCTAAAATAAAACTCGAAAAATTAAAATAGGTGGAGCGTTAACTGATGCTGTAATCTTTTTAAGAGAGGGATACCACAAGGCAGTATTATCGAACCTCTGTATTTCCTTATATACACTAGTAATGCTGTAAGTAAGGAACTGGAATCACAAATAAGGCTTCTTGCACATGATATTCTACTGTATGGAGTAGTAAGTAATTTACTGGATTGTGAGCGACTGCAAACTGATCTCGACAAAGTCATGAGATGGACAGCAGCTGCTGTTATGAAAGTTAACGGGGTGAAAAGTTGGGTTGTAAGCATCACAAAGAGGAGAAGTCTCTCGGTTTTAATTACTGTGTTGATGGGATCATATGAACTCATCCGGATTACTGGAAGTACCTAGAGGTTAATGTAAGTAAATATCTTCATTATAGCAATCAGATTCGACAAATTTGACCGTTTTTCCCTTGGTAGGTACGTATTGACTCGGTTCATATAATATACTACGGGCGATAATATGGTCCAACCTGCCAATATATTATCAGTTTCTAATTTTGTAAAATTATTTCACTCGTTCTTGTTAAAATAACATACAATGTTAGACACCACTTTTTTAAGTTTAGCATGACTTATTTCTAAATTTAAATGATGCATTGTTGTGAAATGAAAAATGAAATGGCATATGGCTTTTAGTGCCGGGATATCCCAGGAGGGGTTCGGCTGGCCAGGTGCAGGTCTTTTGATTTGAATCCCGCAGGCGACCTGCGCATCGTGATGAGGATGAAATGATGATGAAGACAACACATAAAAACAGCTCCCCTGCCAGGGAAATTAACCAATGATGGTTAAAATTTCCGACCCTGCCGGGAATCGAATCTGGGACTCCTGTGACCAAAGGCCAGCACGCTAACCATTTAACCATGGCGCCGGACATACATTGTTATGATGAAGCATGCGTCAATGATAATAGTCTAAAATTATCTAATAGTTCGTTGTGAAGTGTCACTGGTCTTAATATTCCTTTAACACTGGTATGATTTCTATATTACAATGTTAAACACTACTTATTCTAAGTTTAAGACGCCTTATTTCTAAATTTAAATAGGATGTCTAAAATTATCTAAAAGTTTCGTTTGTGAGCTATCACTGGTATTGAAGTTAAATTAACACAGTTTTATGATGTCTATATTAAAGCAGGTACATATTGAAGGCCTATGTTTAATTTTGGTGGAACGAAACAATTGAGCTGAAATCTTCGTATGGTTTGAGCAGTTTGTCTTGAATTTAATTCCCCATGTTTTGGAGTAATATGGTGAGTGTGTTCCTTCCTGTTCCTTGTGATAGATATGTCGGAATATATAAATCTGACCTGATATAATCTATTACACATTTTGGTCTTCAGGAGTCAAATAATTCAAAGATAAATCAGTTCATTCTAGAAGGGGTTCTAAGAATAACAAGGCGAAAATTTTAACTCTGGTAGTATAATAGTTGATTTTAATTGGCCTACTCTTAAGTGGGCTACAACAGAAAAAACAGTAGCAAAAATACAGTACTTTTATCCTTGGCCGATTTTTAAGGAAACCATATAACGTTTTAATACGCGTTCTAAAATGTTATATAACATAAGAATAACCAATTGAAATTTTTATAAGTGATTTAGAGTGTTCTATTATGTTTTAAAGTGTATCATTACAACAAATATGATCAAGAAGTGGTCATTAAGTGTGTTTGTGTTAAAAATAATGTTATATATTGACGACATCTTATGTATAGCTGAATAATGTTAAATCTTATGATACGGGGCATATTGATTCATAATATACACATCGCTGATTAAGGGAGTTGGGGCTCCCGAAACATGTAGGAGTGAAATATGTGTACAAAATTTGGAACTGACAATATATTGACAGGGCGGACCAACCATCACCCGCAGTGTTGAATCCTTGAACTCACCGTTCCATCGTTGGTCGTCTGCCTCTGCTGCTTCAGTAGAGCAATATCGTACTCTTGGATCTTCGGGTCGTTGCGAGTTATTTTAAGTCAATTCATCGACCAAACTATAGGGTTCAGAGGAGAACACAACTACTCAAATGAAGAGCAAAAAACCTGCTTACTAAAATATCTATTCAATGTAAATCACGATAATTTATTAATTAGATTGGCAAGAAAAGTCACTTAAAATTTTCACATGTTTTAACGCAGTCACAATGCATGACGTGAATGGTAAAGTTTACTCAAATGGTTTATTATTGTCTTTCAAAGAATGAAGATGTATTGTATAGAAAAACCCAGAAAACGATAATAAAAACTGAAAACCGAGCAATATTGATCCAAAGGATAACTGAGAGTTAATCCACACATTCCATGGAAAATCTGACCTTCAACAAGTAGAAATCCAAATTTACATTTAATTAAGGTTATCCACCAATCTTCTATACTATCGGATAATTGAACATCTCCCGAATGGACACTTAATCAAACCAAATCGACTATCAGTTGCTTTGGATGGGTTGCGAAATATTATTAGAAAGCATGGTGTTCATTACAAGTTAACAGCAATTTTCACAATCGAAACTAAAATTTCACCCTGTATCGTCATCTCGTGACACCCTCAAGTTACAGAAGAATATCTATGCTAAAACATGCACACACAGATTTTACACTTGGCTTGAAGCAACACACGTTACCATAATTTATTCTATACCGCCTCGCTTCGTGTCGAGAACTCAAATAATGCTGTTTGCGGAATCTTCCCAACTCCTTCCTATACAGATGTTCACAGGTGTGATTGACCATGAGACACAAAGCTTATCTCCGCCAGACTATCGTCCTCCCTCACCGATTACAAAAAAAAAGAATAACATTGTCCGCAGTAATTCACAAAAACTATCTATGAATCTGCTGTCTCCCTATGAGTTCAGGAATACTATAGTTATTAAATTTATAAGTTTCTTCCCCGACCGTGATAGATGCCGTAACTGCAATGTTTAAATAGCTAATTTCGTCTTCGTTCACGATTTACCACTTGGCAAAGTATTCATCCCTCAAGCCAACTGGATTTGTAGATTCTACAAGTATATTTCGGCCACTTTAAGTCTTCTTCTTAATGTTGACTGACGTAGCTTCACCTTCTCGGAACATAGAATGACGACTGACGCTCCTGCTTGAGAAGGGGTATTTAAGCCTTTTCTAGGGACGCTATGCATGGCGTTATCTTCTGTGGTGCAATCATTCCGACTGAAGACCAATGGACCGATTTCTTCGAGACTCAATCCAGAGATTCCGCCTATTTTTCCAGTCACGATGGTATTGTTTGCTGATTTTTCCTGTTACTTTCACGGGATTATTAATTAATTTCGTGCATTAGGGTTGCCGCGCATTTTGACTGCATGTCCTAGACACGTGTCACTACTCTACCAGTATGGATTCCAACATTTCTCCAGGCCTAATTAAATAGATTTCCACCCTGTGGTCTTAACGCTTCATCAGATATTTCCCCAAATCCTCAATTACTTATTTCTTTGTTAATAACAGTGCCGTAATCTCTCGGGTTATTATCCAGAATTTCATTACTTATTACCCGAAGTCTGCCGAAATGTTCCGACCTCGTTCGAATGTTTGATGGCTCCCTCCCCACTGTGAGTTGTCACGCCATAGAACGCGAGATGAGCTTGCTATAAAAAAATATGGTTGCACTCCAACTTGGAGTTGCAATTTTGTTAGCAAGGTAGAATTATCGGTCCAGTATATTATGTTAGAGTAATCACACTAACGAAATTGTAAATAAGGGTTACAGATCTCTCGTATGGTTATGAGAGTATTTAGGGGTTGTAGTAAGGAAGTAAAGGAGAGGGCGTACTATTCACTGATGTATGGAACCCTCACCAGGACTACTTGATACGGGAATTGGTAAAAATCGAAAGGAAATCATCACGATTTGTTATAGGTGGTTTCTGGTAAAGGGGTAGTGAAAACAAAATTTGCACACTTTTGGGCTGTGAAGACTTGGAAATAAGAAGACGAGCTGCTCGACCAAGCGGAATGTTTTGAACTGTCAGTGGTGAGATGGCTTCGAAGGACAATAGTAGATGAATAAGCCCGTTCGGAGTTTTGGGGCAAATATTCGTTTATAGTAGGACTTCAGGACTGAAATTATTTACCAAGGGAGATTTTTCCTGTTTCTTTGAAATCGATCAAGAAGAGTCTAGCACCTGCTAGTACAGGTAAAGAGAGGAGGAGAAGAAGAGCGGTAATAGCTAGAGCCCATACTGCAAGGTTACTGGCACCTGAGTGACTGCCCTAAATGCAGATCAATGCAGAGTGATTGATTGATTAATTGATTGATTGATTGATTGATTGATTGATTGATTGATCGATTGATTGATTGATTGATTGATTGATTCATTGATTGATTGATTGATTGATAATACCAATGGTTTAACAACTTTACAGATTTTATATATTTTAAGGTAACACAATGTTGTGCCACCGCAGTACTTTACAATACCAGTAGTAAACGGTACCGAGTTCTCGTATCTGATTTGACTCAGAAGCTAGCAAGCAGAGCAGCGGTCAAACGTGGCACTTTGCTAATAACAAGACAACGACTGTTCGTCTGTACAACTGAGACAGAAGAAGGAAACTTTTGCGAATTAAATTCCACTTGTATCTTTCGAATAGAATGGATATAAATTCTATTGATAACATACTGCAGTTACGCTGGAAAGCGCCCAACGCAGCTTTGTACGGACAATAAATTGGTTTCGAACAATACGCAGCGAATCTGAGTTCAGCTCAGCTTCCCACGATGCTCCTCTTTCATTAGAAAGGGTATGTACAGTCGTAAATACGACACGAATATCCTCTTGCGGTAATAAAAAATATGTTTTTCAATATTCGGGCGACAATGAAACTCAGCCTCGCCACAACTCTGCTTTATGTGATCGTAAAGCACGAAGGCCAACGGTCGGCTGGCTGGGGACACCGCCACGTGGCAAATCCTCTGCTTGTTCCGAGAGTCCTCTGAGGAAATAATAAAAATAACAACAATAATAATAATAATAATAATCATCATCAGCATCATCACCATCATCATGTTTTCGAGTTGACGCCCGATAGGCGACCTGCACGTGTAAGAGAATGGGACCCTACCAGTGATGAAGATTCTAATACTTAAGACAGCCAGCTCGCGAACCATTGAAATTAACTAATCATTTACAATCCCCGGGAATAGAACTCGGGACCCCTTGGACCAAGGACAACATATTATTATTATTATTATTATTATTATTATTATTATTATTATTATTATTATTATTATTGCACACGATTCAGTCGATCCTAAGCCCTAGGAGAAATCCGATGTCGATGGGGGCCGAGACTACAGTGTTAGGACCCCATGGGGCGAAAGGGAATCCAGTTCCTATTCCGGAACCTGGCAGCGGAACCGTAACAAGTCGGGCCCCTATTATTATTATTATTATTATTATTATTATTATTATTATTATTATTATTATTATTATTATTATTATTATTATTATTATTATTATTGCACACGATTCAGTCGATCCTAAGCCCTAGGAGAAATCCGATGTCGATGGGGGCCGAGACTACAGTGTTAGGACCCCATGGGGCGAAAGGGAATCCAGTTCCTATTCCGGAACCTGGCAGCGGAACCGTAACAAGTCGGGCCCCTATTATTATTATTATTATTATTATTATTATTATTATTATTATTATTATTATTATTATTATTATTATTATTATTATTATATATTACAATTTGCCTTACATCGAACCGACACAGGTAGGTCTTGCAGCGACAATGGAACAGAAGTCAGAAGGAAGCGACCGTGGCCTCAATTAAGGTACAGGCCCAGCATTTGCCTGATGTGAAAATGGGAAACCATGTAAAACCATTCTCAGGGCTGCCGACAGTGGGTTAGAACCCGCTATCTCACAGCTACGCAACCTGTCAATGCACGGCCAACTCTCTCGGTAATAATAATAATAATAATACAATTAAATGGCGTACGGCTTTTAGTGCCAGGAGTTTCCGAGGACAAGTTCGGCTCGCCACATGCAGGTCTTTTTGACTTGACGCCCGTAGGCGCCCTACGCGTCGTGATGAGGATGAAATGTTGATGAAGACGAAACATACACCCAGTCCCCGTGCCAGCGGAATTAACCAATTATGTTCAAAATTCCCGACCCTAGCGGGAATCGAACCAGGGACTCCTGTGACCAAACGCCAGCACTCTAACAATTTAGCCATCGAGCCGGACATAATAATGTTAATAATAATGTTTATAATAATAATAATAATAATAATAATAATAATAATACCGAGCTCGATAGCTGCAGTCGCTTAAGTGCAGCCAGTATCCAGTATTCGGGAGATAGTAGGTTCGAACCCCACTGTCGGCAGCCCTAAAGATGGTTTTCCGTGGTTTCCCATTTTCACACCAGGCAAATGCTGGGGCTGTACCTTAATTAAGGCCACGGCCGCTTCCTTCCACTTCCTAGCCCTTCCCTGTACCATCGTCGCCATAAGACCTATCTAATTCGGTGCGACGTAAAGCAACTAGCAAATAATAATAATAATAATAATAATAATAATAATAATAATAATAATAATAATAATAATAATAATATAGTGCCAATCCGTTTCCGGGCGGTACCGGTCCATATAGCAATTTTCATTTTGTTGGCTGTAGATTGATGAAGTTCGGTCAATGAAATATTGAATTAAGTTTCCAGATTTTTTTAGTCAGATGTGTTCCGCGCCCACGACTGCCAGTTACTTTCCCTCAAAAACAATATTTACTGAAGGAGTCCATAATGTCTCGTTATGTATTGCAGAGTCTATTCATTTTTTACAATTGGCTTTACGTCGCACCGACTCAGATGTTTTGTTATAGAAGGAAGCTTCTTCAAAAAATGGAAAATATAAGGAAATATATCTTAAAAGGAGTTAGAAGGGAAGTGGAATATTTATTAGACGAGGAGTTTGCAGTTCGCAGGAGTGCGATGTCACAGGATATAACGACACAGCGCCTTTAATACGAAAGTGAGGAAAGTTACATATAAGCTCAAAGAAAGTCTTGTCACCTGGTATTTTATGTTCCTCACACTAAATATTTTATCATAATTTTAATTATTATCAAATATAATTCACCTCCCGTGTAGGTGTAAACCCTGTGGATATCCACAAAAGACCGAGTGAGTTGGCCGTGCGGTCAGAGGCGCGCGCAGCTATGAGCTTGCATTCGGGAGATAGTGGGTTCGAACCCCATTGCCAGCAGCCCTAAGATGGTATTCCGTGGTTTCCAATTAAAAAAAACAAGGAAAATGCTGGGGCTGTACCTTATTTAAGGCCACGGACACTTCCTTCCCATTCCCAGGTACCCCTTTCCTATCCCCTCGTCGCCAGGAGTTCTATCGGTGTCGGTACAAGGTAAAGCAACTTGTAAATAAAGTAAAGATACCACGCACAAAGTGTATATGTATAGGTTCAATTGTTTCTAAGAAAAATGTAACTGTGAGGAACTTATTCAATTACATGCGCCCTTTCTTTCTTTCTTTCTTTCTTTCTTTCTTTCTTTCTTTCTTTCTTTCAGTGACTGGACAAGGAGTAGGCTGCACTACCTCGTCTGAAAGAAACAGTGATTTTTTTAAAATATTTTTATAATTTGTTTTGCGTCGCACGGACGCAGATATGTCTTATGGCGATGATGGAATAGGAAAAGTCTAGGAGTGGGGGGGGGAAGCGGCCGTGGCTTTAACTACTGTAAGGTACGGACCAAGCATTTTCCAGGTGTGAAAATGAGAAACCATGGAAAACCATCTGCAAGGCTGCCAACAATGGGGTTCGAACTCTAACTCCTGGATGCAAGCTCACAGCTGTGCGTCCCTTACCGAAAAGTTATTCTAATGCTGGTGCAGATTAATTCACATTTGTTATTACATTCTTATGGCCGAAATTAAATACCTAACGTCAGTGAAAAATGCGGCGAAAGTAATATGAATTATTTCTAAGATCCTTGTGCAAGTTATATAATAAAAGTAGCTATAACAACGAAAATAAATTCGTTCAACATTCCTTAAATTAAAAAAAGAAGGCGCGCTTTATGTTTTATTATACGTACATAGACTACTTCGCTTTCAGCCCGCAAGAAATCATTTTAAATTACTGTAGGTGTCAACTACATCGATATTAAATTGTTTCATTTTCACACTGGCCAGTAATTACTTTGATGTCGTTTATTGCGAATGCCTACAAACCCAATACATTTATACGTTGATTTTTTATTGTGAATGGGACTTTAAGAACCTTCGGCGGGAATGCAAAGAGAAGGGCAAAAAAGCTTCGTGACCCGAATCATACCATCCCTTGCTCGGTTAAAGAAATATTTATTTGTAGGCAAGGGTTATCTTTCCCTACCATTCAAGCCAATTAATTAAAACTGAGATCTTAATTAAAATCTTTTAAATCTGCATAAATATTCCTAATGATTTTTCTCCCACACGAACACACTGAGTAGGATCTTGTAAGACACGGCATTGCAGGAATGTAAAATAGACATCACTTCGTTATCTAAAGGTTCAATTTTATTAATTAAATATCTGATTTGTTCTTGTTTGAAAGATTTTCTAGTTGATAAAGGTGGAAATTGTCTTTGTGTCGGCGTCTGCCTCCACTTCATAAAAGAAAACATCCGTGACGTACGTTTGTACTTCGGTATCGATATTGTAAATGATCAGACGGTGGTGTGTGACCATCCTTTGTCCTGTTTGCCAACGGGGTCTGATAATAAGTGAGATGAACCTTCCTAAATATTTTTATGACCGGATGCCCTTCCTGACGTTATATATGATAGTCGATATGACGTTGTCGAATAACAATAAGGGTTCTTCTCAAGGATTAACGATCATCCTGCGGATGAACACAATATGCTTTATGCCGCACCGACACAGATCGGTTTTATGGCGACGGTAGGACAAGAAAGGGCTAGGAGTGGGAAGGAAGCGGCCGCGGCCTTAATTAAAGTACAGGCCTAGAAGTTGCCTGGTGTGAAAATGGGAAACCACGGAAAAACATATTCAGGGCTGCCGACAGTGAGGTTCCAACCCACCATGCCCCGAATGCAAGCTTGCAAGCTCACAGCTGGACGCCCCTAGCCACACGGCCAACTCAGTTGATAGCACTGTTTCTTGCCACATAGTAGTAGTAGTAGTAGTAGTAGTAGTAGTAGTAGTAGTACCAAGAGAGTGTCCGCGTGGTTTGAGGCACGCACCAGTCAGCTTGCATTTGGGAGATAGTGGGTTCGAATCCCACAATCGGCAGCTCTGAAGATGATTTTCCATGGTGTTCCATTTTCACATGAGGCAAATGCTGAGGCGATGGGAGTTTCCTTACCACTCCTTACCCTTTCCTATCCTATCATCGCCATAAGACCCATGTGTGTCGGTGCGACGTAAATCAAATTATACAAAATACAGTAGTAGTAGAAGAAAAAACGACAACTGTTTCCTCATTTGGTACAAATTTTTTGTCGAATCCGCTGAGGCAGGTGAAACCAGAACTCTCACCGTGCATAAGACAATAAAGAATAAAATGCTTCTATATGTTGTTTCCTCATTGTCATCGCAAAGAGGAATTTCAAAATTTCATAACAAGGGAAGAAAACGTTGATTTTCCCCACCAAGGAATCACTTTCCGTGTACCCTTAAAATGAGTTGTGCTAAAGTGTTTAATCTAAGGAACACACAAAGTTTTTGAGTGACTACACCTGTGAACACTTTTACTATTGAATACTTTCTTTTGTTGAAGGAAGTAAGAAGCGGAGCCGATGACCTAGCTGTTAGGCCCGTTCAGACAACAAATATCATCTTCACCATCATCATGAAGAAAGGATTATGGAGTGACAACTTGTACAATAGCTGACATATTCAACTCGTGCCGTCAGCCTGTTTAGATGCTTCATGACCCAGCGCCGAGAATATTACACGGTAGCTATTAGAAGTTTACAGGATCATAAATGCCCCACCTATTGGCATTGTTCGCTGCTTCCAAGTTTCTTGTTGCTAGGTTCCGCGGCAGTCCCATTACATTCGCCAACTTAGCGCCTGTTTAACTTGTTAATGTCTCAAGACTGTTCGTCCGAGACATTCAAATGATATAAGTTGTTCCCTAAACACTACCATTAGAAACTATAACAGTTTCCTGTCTGGGGATATTGCGAGCAATAGCTCATGAAGATGTTTGCTTTCGCTGAACAGAACACTCAATTAACGCAGAGTTCTAAGAAAGCTTCAGATGAGTAACATGACACACCCGCACAGAAGGCTTCTTCGACAACTGCATTCCTACTAAGAAATATGATAAAAAGATAATTGAAAAATCGGAACGAGAAGCAGGAATATCCGCTTTTTACTACCCTTCCATTCACGAGCTCCGTTAAATAATCTTTCCTAATTTATAAAAAAACCGGGCGAGTTGACCGTGCGGTTAGGGTGCTCAGCTGTGAGCTTGCATCCGGGAGATAGTGGGTTCGAACCCCATTATTGGCAGCCCTGAAGATGGTTTTCCGTGGTTTCACATTTTCATACCAGGAAAGGGCTGGGGCTGTACCTTAATTAAAGCCACCGCCGCTTCCTTTCCATTCCTACGCCTTTCCTATCCTAACGTCACCGTCAGACCAATCTTGGTCGGTGTGACATAAAACAAATTGTACAAAAAAATCTTCCTTCCACGTCTTATAAAGAGCGACAGTCGACAATGTGAATCCTTTAATTATCGCTGGGTGCCACCGGATTAGGTTGCTCAGGGGATAAGAGCACCAGGCTGAGTGGTGCAGACGGCTGAGGCGCTGCGCCTTCTAACCACAACTTGGCAGGTTCTATTCTGGCTCAGTCCGGTCGTACTTGAAGGTGCTCAACCTCGTGATGGTAGATTCACTAGCACGTAGAAAACTCTTGCGGGTTAAAATTCGGCACCTCGGCATCTCCGAAAACTGCCAAGAAAGTGGATTTTTTTTTAGGATACTGCATACCGCCAGCACAACTGCAGCTATCGAGATCGGTAAGAAAGTACTTAGTGGGACATAAAAACAATAATATCATTATAAGCGGTACAGTGAGTGTGAAGCCAGCTTACTTCAGTGGAGTTCTGAAGGTATTCAAATACGCCAGCTTCGTGTCGGTAGATTAACCAGCATTTTACGTGGGAACGTTACAGCCGAGTGCCATCGTCACTTGCTTCTCACCAAGGCGGCCATGGTTAGCATTCCGGATAATGCACTGGGAACTTTTGAAATTTTGAGGTTAAAAGTGATATTCCAGTGGTTCGGATTCAACGGTAAACTGAAAGGCCCCTAGCTATGGTCATGATATCAACAGTAACTTAAAGCGACCCTTACATGGTCAATAATAAATTGCGCAAAAGATTTCAGTCTCTACACGGCTTAATATTATTGGGCAATTATTTCTTCGCAACTGCTTCATTAGTTTGTGCACTTTGTACTTCGTCGCGTGCCGCAAATTGGTGATACATATTGGGCTAGTACTGTCATGGTAATATCAGTGTGTTTAGAAGGAAAAAAATCGAAACCACTTCTCCTTTTGCGAAAATCAAATGACCATTAATATGTCTCCTGGTCATAGCCATCCATCAACGGCTGTTCATTTCAGTTGGCAACTACCCATAAGACATTGCCTGCATGGTTGCTATGGTTACACTTCCGTCACACACTTTGTCGCGTCACGTTTCGCAAATTTTCGGACAACCCAGCCAAAATAAAGGAAAAGCGGAGTTGGACTAAAGACTGCTTCAGAACGCGCTTGACATATGAATACGCAGGTAGGTTGAGAGAACTTCCTGTGGAGCTTCCAGACTACAATAAATGTTTTGAGGATAGCTGAGGAATCATGCAACCAATCAGTGAACCTTATCTCACCATTTACACAATACGGTGAGGGAGACAATCTCTGTCCATGCAACGGCGTCTATAACTTTGTTATTTGAGAACGTAAGATAGTTTTGAAAACCTAACATTTTCGACAATAACTTACCTACTGATATCACCAATATATTCAAATAAACACGTGAAGCTTTTTACGTTTGCTTGAAGGATAGCATTGCAGCAGCAAACATCGTTATTTGTTCACCAGGCGAGTTGGCCGAGAGGTTAGGGTCGCGCAGCTGTAAACTTGCATCCGGGAGATAGTGAGTTCGAATCCCGCTGTCGGCAGCCCTGAATATGGTTTTCCTTGGTTTCCCATTTTCACACCAGGAAAATGCTGGGGCTGAACCTTAATTAAGGCACGGTCGCTTCCTTCCCATTCCTAGTCCTTTCCTATCGCATCGTCGCCATAAGACCTCTCTGTGTCGATGCGACGTAAAGCGAATAGCCTTCTTTGTTCACTGGCTATCCATAATAACACAAGTAAATCGAATATGCTACCAGAAAAAGAAAGGATAACAAGTGGAAGACAAACACAGCTACGCGACAAGCAGGTACCCCATGCGAAGACAGTTTGGCACAGACTGACATGACATAGCACTGTATGCTCCTCGTATGGAACAATATAATGACAGGGATAAAATTAAATTAAATAAATTTAATATTCTCCAGTATAGAGCCTCCTGAGTTCTGGCCTCTCACCACTAAGTTCCGTGCTTCAAATCCCAGCCACTCCATGTGAGAATGTGATGGAAAAAGTGGAGGCGGGTCAGGTTTCTCCTCAGGCACTCCCGTTTTCATTGCATCTTTCATTCCAGCAACACTCTACAATATCATTTCATCTCATCTGTCCGTCATTAATCATTGTCCCAGAGGAGTCAGTCAGCCTTCGGCAGCCAGCACAATTCCTATCATCACCGCTGGATGGGGACTTTATTCATTCCACTCCTACTCGAATAACTGGAAGAAGGCTTCGGATTTTCATTTACTTTCTCCAGCGTATAATGGTAATGTCCAATCTAAACCTTACTGCACAGTATTGAATATTGTGAAATAATATCTATCGTGTAAGAATTCCCTTAGATTAAAAATTTGTTTGCTTGTTAAAATAATTCTTCAGAAAAAAAACCTCACTCAAAGTCTCCAAAAACCGTACAATTATTTACCTAGACGTAAAACCAATAACATTACTGTTCTTTTCCGCCGCTCTCCCCTCACCCTAGATGGGTACCTGATGTGATGCGAGTCGTACCTGAGGAACTGGCCCAGTTTTACGACCTGACGCCCTTCCCGACGTCAAATCTATGTGGAGGGATTTATTCACTGTTGCGTATTTCTGCGGTGGTGTGTACAAACGCCAGGGGAACTAATCAGTCACTATGAAAATCCCCGAACCGGCCAGGAATCGAATCCAAGTAATCAGACGCAATATTCTTCTTCTTAAAATTAATTTCATGCTTTCCTTCTGCCTATTTCTGAACGAATAATCGAGTGAGTTGGATCTGTGGTAGGGTAGAGTGGCTGAAAATTTGCATTCAGGAGAAGGTAGGTTCCAAATACATCAAGTTAGATCATGAAGATTTTGCTATGATTTACCATTTGAAACCTGGCAAATATCGGAGGTAATTAATGTCATAACTTTCCTATTATTATTTCTTTCCCATATCAAATTCACCGAAAATCTATGTTAATGTGAACTTGACCAGATAGGTACTGATATTTAATGATGGACTTTTGCTGATATGATATTCTTCTGGCTTTATATGCCGTCTGAAACAAGATAAACTGCTGGAAAATTTTGCGATTCACAAAGATTTTGCTGCGCTTCCTCAGAAGTGAATAACGACCATAACAACTGTTCTAATAATTTCATAATCAACTGGTGGATGTTCATTTGATGAAATAGTAATCTCGTTCATTTTGTGTATTTTCTAAATCATGGCGGAGAAAACATTGGACTTGATGAAAAAAGGAAAAGGATGGCAATTACGAGGGCAGGTCATACAGTATATGCAATTTTGCTCCAATAGTCTTTAGTTTGGCTGAATGGCGTTGTGTGCTTACCAGCCGCTAGATGGCACCGTTGCCTACGTCAGTAGTAGGTTTGAGCGTTATCAGATCAGTACAACTTCTTCTGTTGCGACGTTAAGATGACAGCGCCACTTTCTATTTGCACCAAGAATGAACAGCGCTCCGTAATCCGTTTCCTGTGGTCTGATGGTTTACAAGGAGCAGAAATTCATAGAACAGTCACTCGTCTGTTATTCAGCATCATATCACGCACATGTTCAATATTGGCATCAGTTCCGGCCGCCCGGCTCTTTCCTCATCCTTCACGCTCGTGCGACCCCTTTTGAACCGTTCAATCCACTGGTAAACAGTTCTCTGTGGCAAAACATTGTCCCCGTATTATTCTGAAGTTGTCTATGAATTTCCGCTCCAGACCACTAAAGAACGGATTACGGAACGCTTTTCTTCCTTGGTGCAAATAGAGATTGGCGCGGCCATTTTACGTCGTCACAGCGCAAGGTGTACTAATCTGATACCGCTGAAACCTACCACAGACCTAGACAACGGTGCCATCTAGCGTCTAGTGAGCACATAATGCTATAGAGCCAACCTAAGGGCAATTAGAGCAAGATTGAAGATACTTATTGACTTGCCTACGAACTTCTCTGATGTGACTTTAGAGGTCGAGAGTGCGTGGGCCAGCGGGAAGCAGAACTGTGACAATATGGGCGAAAGCCAACTGTAAAGTCCACGACGGTCTTTTCATAGCCTTCTTACTCTCCCAATTAACTTCAGATCTAACAAGTCCGTGATATTTTAAGACTCATACTATCAACGTACAGTATAGTACAGTTGGCCTCTATCGCTTTCTGGTTTAATTTTTTCATCAATTGGCCTGCAAACTCAGTCTGGGGATCATTTAAAATTGCAAACTGAAAAGTGTAAAGGCGAAAATAGGAAACATATATTATTCATTCCTATCCATATAACATCCATTTCTACAGAGTAATAGCCTTTAGTAACTTTCTGGATTCTTCCCGAAGACGTAATTTCCTTTTCTATCCCACACGCCGCCGTAACGTACTTTATGCGGCAACTCCTCCGTCAGTATTGTTTGGCGGGTTGCCGCCATAGTAGGGTGCATGTTTTAGGCAAATAGTTCAAGCACTTGGCCGCAGTATGCTCAGATTGAGAACGCTTCTGGACCGGTGACCTAGATGCCAGACACCTTTAAACAACAAGATAACAACAAGGAAATGCATCTACCAATTCCACTGAGAGGCATGGCTTCAAAGTCCTATGACGGTATCTCATAACCGAGATTATCAGCCATGGAGTCTCGACCGGGAGATCATTTTGGTTACTTCAGTTTTGAGATCGTGCTGCTGGAGTAAAACGTGTTTTTTGATATATTCCTGCTTGTCATCAGACCAAAGAGAGGTTTAGTGCACTTGTCCGTGTCATCCAGTTCTGTGCTAACATGTTGATATATACGTAAAAACTGCATCTATATCAGTTCGAATCTAATATGTTTTCCAAATTTCTGACTGGGCTCACGCTGCGTTTTCCTTCTTTTGAATAACATTTCAATTTGAAATTAACTGAACAATCCTGGTGGTCTCAGGATGTATCTCCCATTCATCTAGTTTTCCTTCCTACCCAATTTCACTAAGTTGTTTTCCTCTTCTCAGTATTATTGAGAATCACTTCATTAGACGAATTTCTGTGTTTGAAAGGTACACATTTCTATTCATACTAAAAATATTTCCTCGCTTTGGCTAGTGTTAATTGAATACTCTTCTTCCTTCTGCCTTCAATGGTTAGAGAAGAAAAAAATATCCATATATTTCCTCTAATATTTCTTATCCTAAGTTGAAGCTTACCGTCATTACCAGAATTATTATATTATTGTTACACAACAACAATAATAATAATAATAATAATAATAATAATAATAATAATAATAATAATAACGCTACGTCCCACAAACATCTTTTACGGTTTTCAGATACAGCAATGTCTCGCAATTACGTCCCGTAAGATTATTTTACGTGTAATTATATCTATTGACTAGAGGTAGGCGTATAAGAACACATTCAAATATCATCTGACTGGGTCTGGTTCGAATTTGCCGACTTGGGAGTCACCCATTAAGAGTTACTCAACTTGGCATTATCAGATCTCACGAGACGAAAATTCTTTACATTTATTTTTCACTTACAATATTTATCTAATGTATTTATGTATTTACCTAACTTCACTATTTTTCTCCTTCTCCAATGCCATTGCTAATCTATTATGTAATTTTCCTAACCCTCAATAGATGAATGCAATGGCATTTTCAGCAAATCTTAAAGTTTGAATTTTCTTTCCTTGGTCTGAAATTCTCCCTCTAATTGCTATCGATTTTTTGTATCTAATGCCATTTTATGACGTTTGTGCGGGGGAGGCTAAGACTGTGGAGGTAACAACTGAGGCCTTAATTCTGGAACACTCCCAACATTTGATAGATGGAAAAATGGAAAAGTAGAGAAAAATAATCCTCAAGAATGCCGATATCTGGAGTTCAAATTAATCGTCTCTTCTTATCACACGCTTCCCTTCCCTTTGCCGATACCTTCATTTTCAAAGGATCGGATTTGTTCCATCATTTTTCTGATTACGGTTAAACGAGGATGGTTGCTGATTTGCACTTTCTCTTAAAACAATTATAACCACAATCACTGATACTGGCTTATACTTACAGGAAGCCAACTCGTGCAGTCGATATGTATTACTATCACTTATATTTACACATTCAAAAGAAGAGGTAAATCAGATTGAAAATTTGACTCACTCCGGATAAGTATTTGTCTTGCTATCCCATGATTCTTACCACTATTCCCACAAAACGTACAAATTAGTCTCTAAGGTGGTCGTGGTTCAATTGCTGACGAACGTAGGTGGGAATTTTAAAATGGATAGCCATGTCCCTGTATTTATTTCAATCCCATGTGAGCTACATTAATGAGGATCGGTAGTAATTATAGTAGAATATCACATTCAACTTTCTCTTCATCCCTCTGCTGATCTTTTTTTAATTCTAAATTTTCTAAACTTGGGATCTTCATATTGATTACTAAAGCCCTGATATTTAGGCAGTAGAAAGCTACAACGAAACTTACTGAAACAAGTTACAATTCACTAGCCTGCGCAACAATTATGCAATGAGCTTTGCATAAACATTAGGGGCATAGTACATCAGAACTCCTAAATGTATGTTACACTCGCTACATTATAGGAGATCGGACTGGACGACACCTCCTGATAACCAAATTAGTTTGCGTACAAAACTATTAGGCCCACAGCTAAAAATCAGAAGTCTATTGATTATAATTAGGTCTTGTGTTCATGACATAGTCGAGAGTGGAAGCCGGACAACCGATCATGCTGTGATAGGATTTTCCACGCATACAGTATACGAGGTCCCGTGGCTGGTTATCACCAGTCACGTAAAAATAAAACCTTGTTTTTTTTATGTTGCGGTCTCCTATGACACACACTGTTTCACTCCGCGTTTGCAATGTAAATGACGGAAGAGTGATGAAATGATAACTTTGCAGGGGATAGAGCTTTCGTGTCGGTATTTCGATCTTCATTTCACTGGAGGGAGTGTTATCGCAGGCCCCATCTCATCGTGTTCCCTGGAGCCACACTATTAATTACAGCAAATAGCCTGCATTTCTCGCGGCCAACCGTCCGACGAAGCACGCGTGATTACGGCATGCCGCAGGGCAGTCGTCATTACAGCTGAGTTTACTTTCACCAGGGGAACTCCTAAGTACTTCCAGTGATGGTGATGAAGATGATGATGATGATGATTATTATCATAATGATAATGATAAAATGTAACGCAAAAAGAGAGGATACAACAAAAATTCTCTGTTGTTACGCAGTTCGGTAGTATTTACATGTAACAGCGCTGGGAGATCGATCACAGTCAATTGACCTGGGTATTGCAAAGAGTATGTGGCTACACAGTTTGGGTCACATAGTTATCAACCTGCATTCGGGAGATAATAGGTTCCAAAACACTGTAGGCAGCGCCGAAAATGGTTTTCCGTGGTTTCCCATGTTAACATACCAGGCGAATATTGGAGGAGTATCTTAATCAAGCCCACAATCGCTTCCGTATCACTCCTAAGCCTTTCCTGGCCCACTGTCGCCGTAAGATCTACCTGTGCCATGCGACGTAAAGCAAAAAAAGGGACCTAGATCGTGTCTGATAACCAGAGAAGGTACTTTTTTACTTACTCAGGCCTACTTACTGTATTTACTCGTATATAATACGCACCCCAATGTTTCATCTGAAAATACAGATTTAAAAAAGTATTCATCAAGACACGATATTTATGAAGTGATACAAAAAATTGAAAACTGTTGTTTATAATACTGTATTGACCGTTCTCGGAGGCTAGGGTTCGATTCCAGGTACTTCCAGAAAGTTATGAAAGGGATGAGGGCGGATATTTGTTTAACGGGTGCATGAAGCTCAACTCCACTGGGGCTGTACTTGCAAACAAGAATACGAATTATATATACCAGATGGCCCAACTGCACCGTGCAGTCCCGCATGCACGAATGATGAATGAGACGTCTAGTAACTGATATTCACAATGGTATTACTACCTGCAGGCAGGCTACGTCTGAATACAACGAGATAACAACTGGTGGCCCGCTGCATATTCCTCAACGCTAACCGTCTAATGCGCCCCCTTGCGTTAGTAAGCCTAATTTTCGAACACATAGTAGTAGGCTGGTATTTGGTACAGCAATACTACAGTTGCTGTCAACATATCGACATATCCTATTCCACGCAACACCAATACAAATAAACGAAACTGTAAATAACCTTGGCCTCGTTTTTGATAAGCACTTAAGCTGGACGAAGCACACAATGAAAATTTGCCAACGAGTATTCATTTCTTTGCACTCCCTTAAAAGTTTACGGGATCTCCTTCCACTAAATACGAGAAAGTTACTTGTTCAAAGCTTAATTCTACCCTTCTTCGATTATGGTGACGTAATATGCAACAACCTAAACACCATACTCAACGCTAAACTTCAGCGGGCCTATAATACATGCGTCGGTTTTGTATTAAATAAGCCAAGGTATTGTCATATATCACCCTGCCGTGGTTATAATTTGCGGAGAGAAGAAACCTTCACTCTGTCTCGCTTGTCCACAATGTCCTCCATACAGACATGCCAAGTTATCCGAGAATGGATCTTAAATACTTATCATCCCTAAACAGTATACCTACAAGGTCAGAAACCTCTTCCCTGCTGAGCTTCCCAATTTACTGCACGACCGGTTACGGAAACTCATTCATACTCTCAGCCATATGCAACTGGAATTCCCTTCCGGCTGTATTTAGAGATGTACATAGTAGAAATGTATTTAAAAAGATGTTATAAATGCTACATAGACGTAAGAAATTAGTATTTAATCTTCTCTTTATAGTAACTCTAAGAAATTTACCTTTTATATCTATTATTTAAGGTTAATTTTTAAATTAATTATATGTAATTAGGAATCTTAATACTATGTAGTTTGTACACTCTATCACATATAAGATGGTATGGCATAACAGCAGGCTTCATAGCCTGAGCCACGCAATATAAAATATAAAATAAGTCAATAAATAAATATAAATGAAAAAATAACTATTTTACTCTAACGGATCACGGGCAAATAGATAAAAGAAACAAGTAACATCATATAAATAGGCTTATTTCTTTTACACTCTGAGGTTATTCTTAGCAGTGGTTTATCGTAATTATGACCACCGTTCAACACATGCATGCGCAATACGGCAGTTGATAACTCTCTCCGTTTATCACTTTTGACCATGCACGTCTTCTGAGAAAGGCATGAAAATGTGCAGTTTCCGATTAATGAGGTCAAGCCGCACTGTGGCGAAACAATGGTGCTTTTACGATTGACTTCCCTGAATGTACTTAGCCGTAACGTTTGGTCATACTAGTCCAGGAGGGCTTATAGAGCAAGTGGAGCTAAAAATGCTCCCCTAGTACTTTGGCAGTGCATATGTACTTACCATACGGTAGCTTGCAGCAGCCCGACGTCGGAACTTACTCTGCAGTCCAAGAACCCAAAAGCTAGTGAACTTCGCACGGAATCCCGCAGTGCCAAGACGGATGATCCCCCTAAGAAACAAACATTGCCGGAAAATGTTTTTTTTTTTTTTGCTAGGGGCTTTACGTCGCACCGACACAGATAGGTCTTATGGCGACGCATGTATTATAGGCCCGCTGAAGTTTAGCGTTGAGTATGGTGTTTAGGTTGTTGCATATTACGTCACCATAATCGAAGAAGGGTAGAATTAAGCTTTGAACAAGTAACTTTCTCGTATTTAGTGGAAGGAGATCCCGTAAACTTTTAAGGGAGTGCAAAGAAATGAATACTCGTTGGCAAATTTTCATTGTGTGCTTCGTCCAGCTTAAGTGCTTATAAAAAACGAGGCGAAGGTTATTTACAGTTTCGTTTATTTGTATTGGTGTTGCGTGGAATAGGATATGTCGATATGTTGACAGCAACTGTAGTATTGCTGTACCAAATATTCCTCAACGCTAACCGTCTAATGCGCCCCCTTGCGTTAGTAAGCCTAATTTTCGAACACATAGTAGTAGGCTGGTATTTGGCCTTAATTAAGGTACAGCCCCAGCATTTGCCTGGTGTGAAAATGGGAAACCACGGAAAACCATCTTCAGGGCTGCCGATAGTGGGATTCGAACCTACTATCTCCCGGATGCAAGCTCACAGCCGCGCGCCTCTACGCGCACGGCCAAACTCGCACGGTGCCGGAAAATGAACATGACTCGTGCATGATACATGTTCCCCACTAACATAACCTCGAACTTTCCAGCCCACATCCTTGCATGTTCTATCTACAATAAGTCAAGTTTTACATGTATGCATTTTTCTATTTTTTGCCTATGTAGTTTTGTCTTGGCCCTTACTATCCGATTACACCACTATGATACCTCATCTGGCCTGGTAGCAGGCTAAGCAGGCGAGTAATTACTTCGGTATCACTTACTGCCAATCTTCCCTCGTGTCTGAGGCGATGCAAATCGTGCTGATCGCCACGCAGGGGGAGTGAGCTTTGTCTCCCTCACTTCCACGAAAAAAGAAGAAAAATGTATTCCGACAACAGCGGATGCAGAGTAGGTTTCGACCTAAAAGTGACCACGGCTGGTCCGTGGTCCGACGGCTGTGCACTCCGACGAGCAGATGAGGAGCGGCCACGGCTCTATGCCTCTGTATTCGGAAGACGCAGAGGGGCCGGTCACTGACCTCGGCTGTCGTGAGAATGGTTTTCCGTTGTTGTCCATTATCCTGCACAAAGGTGAATGCCGACACAGTTCATAGTAAAGACCACAGCCGCCAACACCCTCCCTTGACCATACATCACCTTCACCGCTCAAAACCTCCTGGGCTGAGAGAGGGCGTTGCCCTCTAAGACGCCCGCCTTATCACTTTAGGGTATGGAATGAAAAACTTCGTAGTTAGTTAGCGACTGATGGCCATGGTCATGAAATCTACATGGATACATGGTCTGACATCGTGGTTTTCCGGTTCGAGCCCCGTTGGTTGATAAGTTTTCACCAGCAGAATGTTAGCCGGCAGGGTAGGAGAGGTGGTGGCATACAATCTCTAATCACTTGATTGCGCTCCAAAAGCCAGGATTAAATTACACCATATCTGCAATGTTCATATAGGGTGAGGGAATATGAGCCTTGATGATGATTCGGATGGCAAAGATAAGACTTGAGCAGACCACTCGGGGGCTATTCGACAGGTTTAGGCTGTGTGCCGGCACTGGATTTCACACACTCCATTCTCATACATTACGTCATTCATCTCATCAACTCACCTGGTTACGTTGCTGTCAGGAAGGGCATCCGGTCATCGAAAATCGCAAAAGAACTTTCTTCTTTTTTAATACACGACTCCGAAAACAAACGGAATGCGGGGTCGACATACACATACACACACGTCTCCTGAAGAAAAGGCGCATTTTATGTTTAAAATAATGGCATATAAGCAACTTGTTTTTGATTTACTTGAAGAGTAATAGCTTTTGAAGGACTATGAAGGGCTTCATTTTACAACATTTTATACCTATTCCCAATCTTTACCTAATTCCCCAAGACTTCGTCGACGTTCCGCCACCATCGCCGATTTTGCCCCTTTTAGATAATAATACCCACCAGCAATACATTGGAGGAATGAGAAAAGCGATGATAATGAACCGAGGAGGTATAATTAAAACAGTGAGGAGTTGAGAGACAGCGAGGAAAGGAATACACCCAGTGGAAATAGAACGAGGTTTTTAAGCTGCGCCACTCGAAGATAGGCACGTCTCCAAGCCAACTATCAATTTGAGCTAAGAGCAAATATCAATAAACGATATTAAGAGGTTTAGTAGTAAATGGAGTCCTCGTCAGAAGGTTGAAAATGTCTTCAGAAAAAACAACTTCGGAAGTAACAACTCAGCTGTGGCTAGCACTGGTAGTCGACAGCCTTCTGAAAGTGAGGAGAATGTTCCTTCGTTAATTTGCCTTCGGCCATATGAACAAACAGGTATCTTTATTGCAGACAAAACAGACACATTACATCATATTACCGCAATCAACAAGTTCGTGGACTGGCTCTTTTCAAAGCCATCCATGACAATAATATCCATAAATTCTGAAGGCTTGTCAGCTGCCAAATAAGAACTCTTACAGAAACTATGCCAAGATCAGAAATATAACGTCTTGTGCTTTCAGGAAACGCATCCGGTGTCCCTCAAGGGTCTGTCCTAGGGCCCTTACTGTTCGTCTTGCATATTAATGACATATCTTCCACACTTCAGTATTGAAACTACCACTTATATGCTGATGATATGCAGATATACAAACACACCACTACAAACAATTTTCATGAAACAGTTCAGCATATTAATTCGGAAATTGAAACAACCACTTACTCCTAAACGCAGCTTTGTACGGACAATAAATTGGTTTCGAACAATACGCAGCGAATCTGAGTTCAGCTCAGCTTCCCACGATGCTCCTCTTTCATTAGAAAGGGTATGTACAGTCGTAAATACGACACGAATATCCTCTTGCGGTAATAAAAAATATGTTTTTCAATATTCGGGCGACAATGAAACTCAGCCTCGCCACAACTCTGCTTTATGTGATCGTAAAGCACGAAGGCCAACGGTCGGCTGGCTGGGGACACCGCCACGTGGCAAATCCTCTGCTTGTTCCGAGAGTCCTCTGAGGAAATAATAAAAATAACAACAATAATAATAATAATAATAATCATCATCAGCATCATCACCATCATCATGTTTTCGAGTTGACGCCCGATAGGCGACCTGCACGTGTAAGAGAATGGGACCCTACCAGTGATGAAGATTCTAATACTTAAGACAGCCAGCTCGCGAACCATTGAAATTAACTAATCATTTACAATCCCCGGGAATAGAACTCGGGACCCCTTGGACCAAGGACAACATATTATTATTATTATTATTATTATTATTATTATTATTATTATTATTATTATTATTATTGCACACGATTCAGTCGATCCTAAGCCCTAGGAGAAATCCGATGTCGATGGGGGCCGAGACTACAGTGTTAGGACCCCATGGGGCGAAAGGGAATCCAGTTCCTATTCCGGAACCTGGCAGCGGAACCGTAACAAGTCGGGCCCCTATTATTATTATTATTATTATTATTATTATTATTATTATTATTATTATTATTATTATTATTATTATTATTATTATTATTATTATTGCACACGATTCAGTCGATCCTAAGCCCTAGGAGAAATCCGATGTCGATGGGGGCCGAGACTACAGTGTTAGGACCCCATGGGGCGAAAGGGAATCCAGTTCCTATTCCGGAACCTGGCAGCGGAACCGTAACAAGTCGGGCCCCTATTATTATTATTATTATTATTATTATTATTATTATTATTATTATTATTATTATTATTATTATTATTATTATTATATATTACAATTTGCCTTACATCGAACCGACACAGGTAGGTCTTGCAGCGACAATGGAACAGAAGTCAGAAGGAAGCGACCGTGGCCTCAATTAAGGTACAGGCCCAGCATTTGCCTGATGTGAAAATGGGAAACCATGTAAAACCATTCTCAGGGCTGCCGACAGTGGGTTAGAACCCGCTATCTCACAGCTACGCAACCTGTCAATGCACGGCCAACTCTCTCGGTAATAATAATAATAATAATACAATTAAATGGCGTACGGCTTTTAGTGCCAGGAGTTTCCGAGGACAAGTTCGGCTCGCCACATGCAGGTCTTTTTGACTTGACGCCCGTAGGCGCCCTACGCGTCGTGATGAGGATGAAATGTTGATGAAGACGAAACATACACCCAGTCCCCGTGCCAGCGGAATTAACCAATTATGTTCAAAATTCCCGACCCTAGCGGGAATCGAACCAGGGACTCCTGTGACCAAACGCCAGCACTCTAACAATTTAGCCATCGAGCCGGACATAATAATGTTAATAATAATGTTTATAATAATAATAATAATAATAATAATAATAATAATACCGAGCTCGATAGCTGCAGTCGCTTAAGTGCAGCCAGTATCCAGTATTCGGGAGATAGTAGGTTCGAACCCCACTGTCGGCAGCCCTAAAGATGGTTTTCCGTGGTTTCCCATTTTCACACCAGGCAAATGCTGGGGCTGTACCTTAATTAAGGCCACGGCCGCTTCCTTCCACTTCCTAGCCCTTCCCTGTACCATCGTCGCCATAAGACCTATCTAATTCGGTGCGACGTAAAGCAACTAGCAAATAATAATAATAATAATAATAATAATAATAATAATAATAATAATAATAATAATAATAATAATATAGTGCCAATCCGTTTCCGGGCGGTACCGGTCCATATAGCAATTTTCATTTTGTTGGCTGTAGATTGATGAAGTTCGGTCAATGAAATATTGAATTAAGTTTCCAGATTTTTTTAGTCAGATGTGTTCCGCGCCCACGACTGCCAGTTACTTTCCCTCAAAAACAATATTTACTGAAGGAGTCCATAATGTCTCGTTATGTATTGCAGAGTCTATTCATTTTTTACAATTGGCTTTACGTCGCACCGACTCAGATGTTTTGTTATAGAAGGAAGCTTCTTCAAAAAATGGAAAATATAAGGAAATATATCTTAAAAGGAGTTAGAAGGGAAGTGGAATATTTATTAGACGAGGAGTTTGCAGTTCGCAGGAGTGCGATGTCACAGGATATAACGACACAGCGCCTTTAATACGAAAGTGAGGAAAGTTACATATAAGCTCAAAGAAAGTCTTGTCACCTGGTATTTTATGTTCCTCACACTAAATATTTTATCATAATTTTAATTATTATCAAATATAATTCACCTCCCGTGTAGGTGTAAACCCTGTGGATATCCACAAAAGACCGAGTGAGTTGGCCGTGCGGTCAGAGGCGCGCGCAGCTATGAGCTTGCATTCGGGAGATAGTGGGTTCGAACCCCATTGCCAGCAGCCCTAAGATGGTATTCCGTGGTTTCCAATTAAAAAAAACAAGGAAAATGCTGGGGCTGTACCTTATTTAAGGCCACGGACACTTCCTTCCCATTCCCAGGTACCCCTTTCCTATCCCCTCGTCGCCAGGAGTTCTATCGGTGTCGGTACAAGGTAAAGCAACTTGTAAATAAAGTAAAGATACCACGCACAAAGTGTATATGTATAGGTTCAATTGTTTCTAAGAAAAATGTAACTGTGAGGAACTTATTCAATTACATGCGCCCTTTCTTTCTTTCTTTCTTTCTTTCTTTCTTTCTTTCTTTCTTTCTTTCAGTGACTGGACAAGGAGTAGGCTGCACTACCTCGTCTGAAAGAAACAGTGATTTTTTTAAAATATTTTTATAATTTGTTTTGCGTCGCACGGACGCAGATATGTCTTATGGCGATGATGGAATAGGAAAAGTCTAGGAGTGGGGGGGGGAAGCGGCCGTGGCTTTAACTACTGTAAGGTACGGACCAAGCATTTTCCAGGTGTGAAAATGAGAAACCATGGAAAACCATCTGCAAGGCTGCCAACAATGGGGTTCGAACTCTAACTCCTGGATGCAAGCTCACAGCTGTGCGTCCCTTACCGAAAAGTTATTCTAATGCTGGTGCAGATTAATTCACATTTGTTATTACATTCTTATGGCCGAAATTAAATACCTAACGTCAGTGAAAAATGCGGCGAAAGTAATATGAATTATTTCTAAGATCCTTGTGCAAGTTATATAATAAAAGTAGCTATAACAACGAAAATAAATTCGTTCAACATTCCTTAAATTAAAAAAAGAAGGCGCGCTTTATGTTTTATTATACGTACATAGACTACTTCGCTTTCAGCCCGCAAGAAATCATTTTAAATTACTGTAGGTGTCAACTACATCGATATTAAATTGTTTCATTTTCACACTGGCCAGTAATTACTTTGATGTCGTTTATTGCGAATGCCTACAAACCCAATACATTTATACGTTGATTTTTTATTGTGAATGGGACTTTAAGAACCTTCGGCGGGAATGCAAAGAGAAGGGCAAAAAAGCTTCGTGACCCGAATCATACCATCCCTTGCTCGGTTAAAGAAATATTTATTTGTAGGCAAGGGTTATCTTTCCCTACCATTCAAGCCAATTAATTAAAACTGAGATCTTAATTAAAATCTTTTAAATCTGCATAAATATTCCTAATGATTTTTCTCCCACACGAACACACTGAGTAGGATCTTGTAAGACACGGCATTGCAGGAATGTAAAATAGACATCACTTCGTTATCTAAAGGTTCAATTTTATTAATTAAATATCTGATTTGTTCTTGTTTGAAAGATTTTCTAGTTGATAAAGGTGGAAATTGTCTTTGTGTCGGCGTCTGCCTCCACTTCATAAAAGAAAACATCCGTGACGTACGTTTGTACTTCGGTATCGATATTGTAAATGATCAGACGGTGGTGTGTGACCATCCTTTGTCCTGTTTGCCAACGGGGTCTGATAATAAGTGAGATGAACCTTCCTAAATATTTTTATGACCGGATGCCCTTCCTGACGTTATATATGATAGTCGATATGACGTTGTCGAATAACAATAAGGGTTCTTCTCAAGGATTAACGATCATCCTGCGGATGAACACAATATGCTTTATGCCGCACCGACACAGATCGGTTTTATGGCGACGGTAGGACAAGAAAGGGCTAGGAGTGGGAAGGAAGCGGCCGCGGCCTTAATTAAAGTACAGGCCTAGAAGTTGCCTGGTGTGAAAATGGGAAACCACGGAAAAACATATTCAGGGCTGCCGACAGTGAGGTTCCAACCCACCATGCCCCGAATGCAAGCTTGCAAGCTCACAGCTGGACGCCCCTAGCCACACGGCCAACTCAGTTGATAGCACTGTTTCTTGCCACATAGTAGTAGTAGTAGTAGTAGTAGTAGTAGTAGTAGTAGTACCAAGAGAGTGTCCGCGTGGTTTGAGGCACGCACCAGTCAGCTTGCATTTGGGAGATAGTGGGTTCGAATCCCACAATCGGCAGCTCTGAAGATGATTTTCCATGGTGTTCCATTTTCACATGAGGCAAATGCTGAGGCGATGGGAGTTTCCTTACCACTCCTTACCCTTTCCTATCCTATCATCGCCATAAGACCCATGTGTGTCGGTGCGACGTAAATCAAATTATACAAAATACAGTAGTAGTAGAAGAAAAAACGACAACTGTTTCCTCATTTGGTACAAATTTTTTGTCGAATCCGCTGAGGCAGGTGAAACCAGAACTCTCACCGTGCATAAGACAATAAAGAATAAAATGCTTCTATATGTTGTTTCCTCATTGTCATCGCAAAGAGGAATTTCAAAATTTCATAACAAGGGAAGAAAACGTTGATTTTCCCCACCAAGGAATCACTTTCCGTGTACCCTTAAAATGAGTTGTGCTAAAGTGTTTAATCTAAGGAACACACAAAGTTTTTGAGTGACTACACCTGTGAACACTTTTACTATTGAATACTTTCTTTTGTTGAAGGAAGTAAGAAGCGGAGCCGATGACCTAGCTGTTAGGCCCGTTCAGACAACAAATATCATCTTCACCATCATCATGAAGAAAGGATTATGGAGTGACAACTTGTACAATAGCTGACATATTCAACTCGTGCCGTCAGCCTGTTTAGATGCTTCATGACCCAGCGCCGAGAATATTACACGGTAGCTATTAGAAGTTTACAGGATCATAAATGCCCCACCTATTGGCATTGTTCGCTGCTTCCAAGTTTCTTGTTGCTAGGTTCCGCGGCAGTCCCATTACATTCGCCAACTTAGCGCCTGTTTAACTTGTTAATGTCTCAAGACTGTTCGTCCGAGACATTCAAATGATATAAGTTGTTCCCTAAACACTACCATTAGAAACTATAACAGTTTCCTGTCTGGGGATATTGCGAGCAATAGCTCATGAAGATGTTTGCTTTCGCTGAACAGAACACTCAATTAACGCAGAGTTCTAAGAAAGCTTCAGATGAGTAACATGACACACCCGCACAGAAGGCTTCTTCGACAACTGCATTCCTACTAAGAAATATGATAAAAAGATAATTGAAAAATCGGAACGAGAAGCAGGAATATCCGCTTTTTACTACCCTTCCATTCACGAGCTCCGTTAAATAATCTTTCCTAATTTATAAAAAAACCGGGCGAGTTGACCGTGCGGTTAGGGTGCTCAGCTGTGAGCTTGCATCCGGGAGATAGTGGGTTCGAACCCCATTATTGGCAGCCCTGAAGATGGTTTTCCGTGGTTTCACATTTTCATACCAGGAAAGGGCTGGGGCTGTACCTTAATTAAAGCCACCGCCGCTTCCTTTCCATTCCTACGCCTTTCCTATCCTAACGTCACCGTCAGACCAATCTTGGTCGGTGTGACATAAAACAAATTGTACAAAAAAATCTTCCTTCCACGTCTTATAAAGAGCGACAGTCGACAATGTGAATCCTTTAATTATCGCTGGGTGCCACCGGATTAGGTTGCTCAGGGGATAAGAGCACCAGGCTGAGTGGTGCAGACGGCTGAGGCGCTGCGCCTTCTAACCACAACTTGGCAGGTTCTATTCTGGCTCAGTCCGGTCGTACTTGAAGGTGCTCAACCTCGTGATGGTAGATTCACTAGCACGTAGAAAACTCTTGCGGGTTAAAATTCGGCACCTCGGCATCTCCGAAAACTGCCAAGAAAGTGGATTTTTTTTTAGGATACTGCATACCGCCAGCACAACTGCAGCTATCGAGATCGGTAAGAAAGTACTTAGTGGGACATAAAAACAATAATATCATTATAAGCGGTACAGTGAGTGTGAAGCCAGCTTACTTCAGTGGAGTTCTGAAGGTATTCAAATACGCCAGCTTCGTGTCGGTAGATTAACCAGCATTTTACGTGGGAACGTTACAGCCGAGTGCCATCGTCACTTGCTTCTCACCAAGGCGGCCATGGTTAGCATTCCGGATAATGCACTGGGAACTTTTGAAATTTTGAGGTTAAAAGTGATATTCCAGTGGTTCGGATTCAACGGTAAACTGAAAGGCCCCTAGCTATGGTCATGATATCAACAGTAACTTAAAGCGACCCTTACATGGTCAATAATAAATTGCGCAAAAGATTTCAGTCTCTACACGGCTTAATATTATTGGGCAATTATTTCTTCGCAACTGCTTCATTAGTTTGTGCACTTTGTACTTCGTCGCGTGCCGCAAATTGGTGATACATATTGGGCTAGTACTGTCATGGTAATATCAGTGTGTTTAGAAGGAAAAAAATCGAAACCACTTCTCCTTTTGCGAAAATCAAATGACCATTAATATGTCTCCTGGTCATAGCCATCCATCAACGGCTGTTCATTTCAGTTGGCAACTACCCATAAGACATTGCCTGCATGGTTGCTATGGTTACACTTCCGTCACACACTTTGTCGCGTCACGTTTCGCAAATTTTCGGACAACCCAGCCAAAATAAAGGAAAAGCGGAGTTGGACTAAAGACTGCTTCAGAACGCGCTTGACATATGAATACGCAGGTAGGTTGAGAGAACTTCCTGTGGAGCTTCCAGACTACAATAAATGTTTTGAGGATAGCTGAGGAATCATGCAACCAATCAGTGAACCTTATCTCACCATTTACACAATACGGTGAGGGAGACAATCTCTGTCCATGCAACGGCGTCTATAACTTTGTTATTTGAGAACGTAAGATAGTTTTGAAAACCTAACATTTTCGACAATAACTTACCTACTGATATCACCAATATATTCAAATAAACACGTGAAGCTTTTTACGTTTGCTTGAAGGATAGCATTGCAGCAGCAAACATCGTTATTTGTTCACCAGGCGAGTTGGCCGAGAGGTTAGGGTCGCGCAGCTGTAAACTTGCATCCGGGAGATAGTGAGTTCGAATCCCGCTGTCGGCAGCCCTGAATATGGTTTTCCTTGGTTTCCCATTTTCACACCAGGAAAATGCTGGGGCTGAACCTTAATTAAGGCACGGTCGCTTCCTTCCCATTCCTAGTCCTTTCCTATCGCATCGTCGCCATAAGACCTCTCTGTGTCGATGCGACGTAAAGCGAATAGCCTTCTTTGTTCACTGGCTATCCATAATAACACAAGTAAATCGAATATGCTACCAGAAAAAGAAAGGATAACAAGTGGAAGACAAACACAGCTACGCGACAAGCAGGTACCCCATGCGAAGACAGTTTGGCACAGACTGACATGACATAGCACTGTATGCTCCTCGTATGGAACAATATAATGACAGGGATAAAATTAAATTAAATAAATTTAATATTCTCCAGTATAGAGCCTCCTGAGTTCTGGCCTCTCACCACTAAGTTCCGTGCTTCAAATCCCAGCCACTCCATGTGAGAATGTGATGGAAAAAGTGGAGGCGGGTCAGGTTTCTCCTCAGGCACTCCCGTTTTCATTGCATCTTTCATTCCAGCAACACTCTACAATATCATTTCATCTCATCTGTCCGTCATTAATCATTGTCCCAGAGGAGTCAGTCAGCCTTCGGCAGCCAGCACAATTCCTATCATCACCGCTGGATGGGGACTTTATTCATTCCACTCCTACTCGAATAACTGGAAGAAGGCTTCGGATTTTCATTTACTTTCTCCAGCGTATAATGGTAATGTCCAATCTAAACCTTACTGCACAGTATTGAATATTGTGAAATAATATCTATCGTGTAAGAATTCCCTTAGATTAAAAATTTGTTTGCTTGTTAAAATAATTCTTCAGAAAAAAAACCTCACTCAAAGTCTCCAAAAACCGTACAATTATTTACCTAGACGTAAAACCAATAACATTACTGTTCTTTTCCGCCGCTCTCCCCTCACCCTAGATGGGTACCTGATGTGATGCGAGTCGTACCTGAGGAACTGGCCCAGTTTTACGACCTGACGCCCTTCCCGACGTCAAATCTATGTGGAGGGATTTATTCACTGTTGCGTATTTCTGCGGTGGTGTGTACAAACGCCAGGGGAACTAATCAGTCACTATGAAAATCCCCGAACCGGCCAGGAATCGAATCCAAGTAATCAGACGCAATATTCTTCTTCTTAAAATTAATTTCATGCTTTCCTTCTGCCTATTTCTGAACGAATAATCGAGTGAGTTGGATCTGTGGTAGGGTAGAGTGGCTGAAAATTTGCATTCAGGAGAAGGTAGGTTCCAAATACATCAAGTTAGATCATGAAGATTTTGCTATGATTTACCATTTGAAACCTGGCAAATATCGGAGGTAATTAATGTCATAACTTTCCTATTATTATTTCTTTCCCATATCAAATTCACCGAAAATCTATGTTAATGTGAACTTGACCAGATAGGTACTGATATTTAATGATGGACTTTTGCTGATATGATATTCTTCTGGCTTTATATGCCGTCTGAAACAAGATAAACTGCTGGAAAATTTTGCGATTCACAAAGATTTTGCTGCGCTTCCTCAGAAGTGAATAACGACCATAACAACTGTTCTAATAATTTCATAATCAACTGGTGGATGTTCATTTGATGAAATAGTAATCTCGTTCATTTTGTGTATTTTCTAAATCATGGCGGAGAAAACATTGGACTTGATGAAAAAAGGAAAAGGATGGCAATTACGAGGGCAGGTCATACAGTATATGCAATTTTGCTCCAATAGTCTTTAGTTTGGCTGAATGGCGTTGTGTGCTTACCAGCCGCTAGATGGCACCGTTGCCTACGTCAGTAGTAGGTTTGAGCGTTATCAGATCAGTACAACTTCTTCTGTTGCGACGTTAAGATGACAGCGCCACTTTCTATTTGCACCAAGAATGAACAGCGCTCCGTAATCCGTTTCCTGTGGTCTGATGGTTTACAAGGAGCAGAAATTCATAGAACAGTCACTCGTCTGTTATTCAGCATCATATCACGCACATGTTCAATATTGGCATCAGTTCCGGCCGCCCGGCTCTTTCCTCATCCTTCACGCTCGTGCGACCCCTTTTGAACCGTTCAATCCACTGGTAAACAGTTCTCTGTGGCAAAACATTGTCCCCGTATTATTCTGAAGTTGTCTATGAATTTCCGCTCCAGACCACTAAAGAACGGATTACGGAACGCTTTTCTTCCTTGGTGCAAATAGAGATTGGCGCGGCCATTTTACGTCGTCACAGCGCAAGGTGTACTAATCTGATACCGCTGAAACCTACCACAGACCTAGACAACGGTGCCATCTAGCGTCTAGTGAGCACATAATGCTATAGAGCCAACCTAAGGGCAATTAGAGCAAGATTGAAGATACTTATTGACTTGCCTACGAACTTCTCTGATGTGACTTTAGAGGTCGAGAGTGCGTGGGCCAGCGGGAAGCAGAACTGTGACAATATGGGCGAAAGCCAACTGTAAAGTCCACGACGGTCTTTTCATAGCCTTCTTACTCTCCCAATTAACTTCAGATCTAACAAGTCCGTGATATTTTAAGACTCATACTATCAACGTACAGTATAGTACAGTTGGCCTCTATCGCTTTCTGGTTTAATTTTTTCATCAATTGGCCTGCAAACTCAGTCTGGGGATCATTTAAAATTGCAAACTGAAAAGTGTAAAGGCGAAAATAGGAAACATATATTATTCATTCCTATCCATATAACATCCATTTCTACAGAGTAATAGCCTTTAGTAACTTTCTGGATTCTTCCCGAAGACGTAATTTCCTTTTCTATCCCACACGCCGCCGTAACGTACTTTATGCGGCAACTCCTCCGTCAGTATTGTTTGGCGGGTTGCCGCCATAGTAGGGTGCATGTTTTAGGCAAATAGTTCAAGCACTTGGCCGCAGTATGCTCAGATTGAGAACGCTTCTGGACCGGTGACCTAGATGCCAGACACCTTTAAACAACAAGATAACAACAAGGAAATGCATCTACCAATTCCACTGAGAGGCATGGCTTCAAAGTCCTATGACGGTATCTCATAACCGAGATTATCAGCCATGGAGTCTCGACCGGGAGATCATTTTGGTTACTTCAGTTTTGAGATCGTGCTGCTGGAGTAAAACGTGTTTTTTGATATATTCCTGCTTGTCATCAGACCAAAGAGAGGTTTAGTGCACTTGTCCGTGTCATCCAGTTCTGTGCTAACATGTTGATATATACGTAAAAACTGCATCTATATCAGTTCGAATCTAATATGTTTTCCAAATTTCTGACTGGGCTCACGCTGCGTTTTCCTTCTTTTGAATAACATTTCAATTTGAAATTAACTGAACAATCCTGGTGGTCTCAGGATGTATCTCCCATTCATCTAGTTTTCCTTCCTACCCAATTTCACTAAGTTGTTTTCCTCTTCTCAGTATTATTGAGAATCACTTCATTAGACGAATTTCTGTGTTTGAAAGGTACACATTTCTATTCATACTAAAAATATTTCCTCGCTTTGGCTAGTGTTAATTGAATACTCTTCTTCCTTCTGCCTTCAATGGTTAGAGAAGAAAAAAATATCCATATATTTCCTCTAATATTTCTTATCCTAAGTTGAAGCTTACCGTCATTACCAGAATTATTATATTATTGTTACACAACAACAATAATAATAATAATAATAATAATAATAATAATAATAATAATAATAATAACGCTACGTCCCACAAACATCTTTTACGGTTTTCAGATACAGCAATGTCTCGCAATTACGTCCCGTAAGATTATTTTACGTGTAATTATATCTATTGACTAGAGGTAGGCGTATAAGAACACATTCAAATATCATCTGACTGGGTCTGGTTCGAATTTGCCGACTTGGGAGTCACCCATTAAGAGTTACTCAACTTGGCATTATCAGATCTCACGAGACGAAAATTCTTTACATTTATTTTTCACTTACAATATTTATCTAATGTATTTATGTATTTACCTAACTTCACTATTTTTCTCCTTCTCCAATGCCATTGCTAATCTATTATGTAATTTTCCTAACCCTCAATAGATGAATGCAATGGCATTTTCAGCAAATCTTAAAGTTTGAATTTTCTTTCCTTGGTCTGAAATTCTCCCTCTAATTGCTATCGATTTTTTGTATCTAATGCCATTTTATGACGTTTGTGCGGGGGAGGCTAAGACTGTGGAGGTAACAACTGAGGCCTTAATTCTGGAACACTCCCAACATTTGATAGATGGAAAAATGGAAAAGTAGAGAAAAATAATCCTCAAGAATGCCGATATCTGGAGTTCAAATTAATCGTCTCTTCTTATCACACGCTTCCCTTCCCTTTGCCGATACCTTCATTTTCAAAGGATCGGATTTGTTCCATCATTTTTCTGATTACGGTTAAACGAGGATGGTTGCTGATTTGCACTTTCTCTTAAAACAATTATAACCACAATCACTGATACTGGCTTATACTTACAGGAAGCCAACTCGTGCAGTCGATATGTATTACTATCACTTATATTTACACATTCAAAAGAAGAGGTAAATCAGATTGAAAATTTGACTCACTCCGGATAAGTATTTGTCTTGCTATCCCATGATTCTTACCACTATTCCCACAAAACGTACAAATTAGTCTCTAAGGTGGTCGTGGTTCAATTGCTGACGAACGTAGGTGGGAATTTTAAAATGGATAGCCATGTCCCTGTATTTATTTCAATCCCATGTGAGCTACATTAATGAGGATCGGTAGTAATTATAGTAGAATATCACATTCAACTTTCTCTTCATCCCTCTGCTGATCTTTTTTTAATTCTAAATTTTCTAAACTTGGGATCTTCATATTGATTACTAAAGCCCTGATATTTAGGCAGTAGAAAGCTACAACGAAACTTACTGAAACAAGTTACAATTCACTAGCCTGCGCAACAATTATGCAATGAGCTTTGCATAAACATTAGGGGCATAGTACATCAGAACTCCTAAATGTATGTTACACTCGCTACATTATAGGAGATCGGACTGGACGACACCTCCTGATAACCAAATTAGTTTGCGTACAAAACTATTAGGCCCACAGCTAAAAATCAGAAGTCTATTGATTATAATTAGGTCTTGTGTTCATGACATAGTCGAGAGTGGAAGCCGGACAACCGATCATGCTGTGATAGGATTTTCCACGCATACAGTATACGAGGTCCCGTGGCTGGTTATCACCAGTCACGTAAAAATAAAACCTTGTTTTTTTTATGTTGCGGTCTCCTATGACACACACTGTTTCACTCCGCGTTTGCAATGTAAATGACGGAAGAGTGATGAAATGATAACTTTGCAGGGGATAGAGCTTTCGTGTCGGTATTTCGATCTTCATTTCACTGGAGGGAGTGTTATCGCAGGCCCCATCTCATCGTGTTCCCTGGAGCCACACTATTAATTACAGCAAATAGCCTGCATTTCTCGCGGCCAACCGTCCGACGAAGCACGCGTGATTACGGCATGCCGCAGGGCAGTCGTCATTACAGCTGAGTTTACTTTCACCAGGGGAACTCCTAAGTACTTCCAGTGATGGTGATGAAGATGATGATGATGATGATTATTATCATAATGATAATGATAAAATGTAACGCAAAAAGAGAGGATACAACAAAAATTCTCTGTTGTTACGCAGTTCGGTAGTATTTACATGTAACAGCGCTGGGAGATCGATCACAGTCAATTGACCTGGGTATTGCAAAGAGTATGTGGCTACACAGTTTGGGTCACATAGTTATCAACCTGCATTCGGGAGATAATAGGTTCCAAAACACTGTAGGCAGCGCCGAAAATGGTTTTCCGTGGTTTCCCATGTTAACATACCAGGCGAATATTGGAGGAGTATCTTAATCAAGCCCACAATCGCTTCCGTATCACTCCTAAGCCTTTCCTGGCCCACTGTCGCCGTAAGATCTACCTGTGCCATGCGACGTAAAGCAAAAAAAGGGACCTAGATCGTGTCTGATAACCAGAGAAGGTACTTTTTTACTTACTCAGGCCTACTTACTGTATTTACTCGTATATAATACGCACCCCAATGTTTCATCTGAAAATACAGATTTAAAAAAGTATTCATCAAGACACGATATTTATGAAGTGATACAAAAAATTGAAAACTGTTGTTTATAATACTGTATTGACCGTTCTCGGAGGCTAGGGTTCGATTCCAGGTACTTCCAGAAAGTTATGAAAGGGATGAGGGCGGATATTTGTTTAACGGGTGCATGAAGCTCAACTCCACTGGGGCTGTACTTGCAAACAAGAATACGAATTATATATACCAGATGGCCCAACTGCACCGTGCAGTCCCGCATGCACGAATGATGAATGAGACGTCTAGTAACTGATATTCACAATGGTATTACTACCTGCAGGCAGGCTACGTCTGAATACAACGAGATAACAACTGGTGGCCCGCTGCATATTCCTCAACGCTAACCGTCTAATGCGCCCCCTTGCGTTAGTAAGCCTAATTTTCGAACACATAGTAGTAGGCTGGTATTTGGTACAGCAATACTACAGTTGCTGTCAACATATCGACATATCCTATTCCACGCAACACCAATACAAATAAACGAAACTGTAAATAACCTTGGCCTCGTTTTTGATAAGCACTTAAGCTGGACGAAGCACACAATGAAAATTTGCCAACGAGTATTCATTTCTTTGCACTCCCTTAAAAGTTTACGGGATCTCCTTCCACTAAATACGAGAAAGTTACTTGTTCAAAGCTTAATTCTACCCTTCTTCGATTATGGTGACGTAATATGCAACAACCTAAACACCATACTCAACGCTAAACTTCAGCGGGCCTATAATACATGCGTCGGTTTTGTATTAAATAAGCCAAGGTATTGTCATATATCACCCTGCCGTGGTTATAATTTGCGGAGAGAAGAAACCTTCACTCTGTCTCGCTTGTCCACAATGTCCTCCATACAGACATGCCAAGTTATCCGAGAATGGATCTTAAATACTTATCATCCCTAAACAGTATACCTACAAGGTCAGAAACCTCTTCCCTGCTGAGCTTCCCAATTTACTGCACGACCGGTTACGGAAACTCATTCATACTCTCAGCCATATGCAACTGGAATTCCCTTCCGGCTGTATTTAGAGATGTACATAGTAGAAATGTATTTAAAAAGATGTTATAAATGCTACATAGACGTAAGAAATTAGTATTTAATCTTCTCTTTATAGTAACTCTAAGAAATTTACCTTTTATATCTATTATTTAAGGTTAATTTTTAAATTAATTATATGTAATTAGGAATCTTAATACTATGTAGTTTGTACACTCTATCACATATAAGATGGTATGGCATAACAGCAGGCTTCATAGCCTGAGCCACGCAATATAAAATATAAAATAAGTCAATAAATAAATATAAATGAAAAAATAACTATTTTACTCTAACGGATCACGGGCAAATAGATAAAAGAAACAAGTAACATCATATAAATAGGCTTATTTCTTTTACACTCTGAGGTTATTCTTAGCAGTGGTTTATCGTAATTATGACCACCGTTCAACACATGCATGCGCAATACGGCAGTTGATAACTCTCTCCGTTTATCACTTTTGACCATGCACGTCTTCTGAGAAAGGCATGAAAATGTGCAGTTTCCGATTAATGAGGTCAAGCCGCACTGTGGCGAAACAATGGTGCTTTTACGATTGACTTCCCTGAATGTACTTAGCCGTAACGTTTGGTCATACTAGTCCAGGAGGGCTTATAGAGCAAGTGGAGCTAAAAATGCTCCCCTAGTACTTTGGCAGTGCATATGTACTTACCATACGGTAGCTTGCAGCAGCCCGACGTCGGAACTTACTCTGCAGTCCAAGAACCCAAAAGCTAGTGAACTTCGCACGGAATCCCGCAGTGCCAAGACGGATGATCCCCCTAAGAAACAAACATTGCCGGAAAATGTTTTTTTTTTTTTTGCTAGGGGCTTTACGTCGCACCGACACAGATAGGTCTTATGGCGACGCATGTATTATAGGCCCGCTGAAGTTTAGCGTTGAGTATGGTGTTTAGGTTGTTGCATATTACGTCACCATAATCGAAGAAGGGTAGAATTAAGCTTTGAACAAGTAACTTTCTCGTATTTAGTGGAAGGAGATCCCGTAAACTTTTAAGGGAGTGCAAAGAAATGAATACTCGTTGGCAAATTTTCATTGTGTGCTTCGTCCAGCTTAAGTGCTTATAAAAAACGAGGCGAAGGTTATTTACAGTTTCGTTTATTTGTATTGGTGTTGCGTGGAATAGGATATGTCGATATGTTGACAGCAACTGTAGTATTGCTGTACCAAATATTCCTCAACGCTAACCGTCTAATGCGCCCCCTTGCGTTAGTAAGCCTAATTTTCGAACACATAGTAGTAGGCTGGTATTTGGCCTTAATTAAGGTACAGCCCCAGCATTTGCCTGGTGTGAAAATGGGAAACCACGGAAAACCATCTTCAGGGCTGCCGATAGTGGGATTCGAACCTACTATCTCCCGGATGCAAGCTCACAGCCGCGCGCCTCTACGCGCACGGCCAAACTCGCACGGTGCCGGAAAATGAACATGACTCGTGCATGATACATGTTCCCCACTAACATAACCTCGAACTTTCCAGCCCACATCCTTGCATGTTCTATCTACAATAAGTCAAGTTTTACATGTATGCATTTTTCTATTTTTTGCCTATGTAGTTTTGTCTTGGCCCTTACTATCCGATTACACCACTATGATACCTCATCTGGCCTGGTAGCAGGCTAAGCAGGCGAGTAATTACTTCGGTATCACTTACTGCCAATCTTCCCTCGTGTCTGAGGCGATGCAAATCGTGCTGATCGCCACGCAGGGGGAGTGAGCTTTGTCTCCCTCACTTCCACGAAAAAAGAAGAAAAATGTATTCCGACAACAGCGGATGCAGAGTAGGTTTTGACCTAAAAGTGACCACGGCTGGTCCGTGGTCCGACGGCTGTGCACTCCGACGAGCAGATGAGGAGCGGCCACGGCTCTATGCCTCTGTATTCGGAAGACGCAGAGGGGCCGGTCACTGACCTCGGCTGTCGTGAGAATGGTTTTCCGTTGTTGTCCATTATCCTGCACAAAGGTGAATGCCGACACAGTTCATAGTAAAGACCACAGCCGCCAACACCCTCCCTTGACCATACATCACCTTCACCGCTCAAAACCTCCTGGGCTGAGAGAGGGCGTTGCCCTCTAAGACGCCCGCCTTATCACTTTAGGGTATGGAATGAAAAACTTCGTAGTTAGTTAGCGACTGATGGCCATGGTCATGAAATCTACATGGATACATGGTCTGACATCGTGGTTTTCCGGTTCGAGCCCCGTTGGTTGATAAGTTTTCACCAGCAGAATGTTAGCCGGCAGGGTAGGAGAGGTGGTGGCATACAATCTCTAATCACTTGATTGCGCTCCAAAAGCCAGGATTAAATTACACCATATCTGCAATGTTCATATAGGGTGAGGGAATATGAGCCTTGATGATGATTCGGATGGCAAAGATAAGACTTGAGCAGACCACTCGGGGGCTATTCGACAGGTTTAGGCTGTGTGCCGGCACTGGATTTCACACACTCCATTCTCATACATTACGTCATTCATCTCATCAACTCACCTGGTTACGTTGCTGTCAGGAAGGGCATCCGGTCATCGAAAATCGCAAAAGAACTTTCTTCTTTTTTAATACACGACTCCGAAAACAAACGGAATGCGGGGTCGACATACACATACACACACGTCTCCTGAAGAAAAGGCGCATTTTATGTTTAAAATAATGGCATATAAGCAACTTGTTTTTGATTTACTTGAAGAGTAATAGCTTTTGAAGGACTATGAAGGGCTTCATTTTACAACATTTTATACCTATTCCCAATCTTTACCTAATTCCCCAAGACTTCGTCGACGTTCCGCCACCATCGCCGATTTTGCCCCTTTTAGATAATAATACCCACCAGCAATACATTGGAGGAATGAGAAAAGCGATGATAATGAACCGAGGAGGTATAATTAAAACAGTGAGGAGTTGAGAGACAGCGAGGAAAGGAATACACCCAGTGGAAATAGAACGAGGTTTTTAAGCTGCGCCACTCGAAGATAGGCACGTCTCCAAGCCAACTATCAATTTGAGCTAAGAGCAAATATCAATAAACGATATTAAGAGGTTTAGTAGTAAATGGAGTCCTCGTCAGAAGGTTGAAAATGTCTTCAGAAAAAACAACTTCGGAAGTAACAACTCAGCTGTGGCTAGCACTGGTAGTCGACAGCCTTCTGAAAGTGAGGAGAATGTTCCTTCGTTAATTTGCCTTCGGCCATATGAACAAACAGGTATCTTTATTGCAGACAAAACAGACACATTACATCATATTACCGCAATCAACAAGTTCGTGGACTGGCTCTTTTCAAAGCCATCCATGACAATAATATCCATAAATTCTGAAGGCTTGTCAGCTGCCAAATAAGAACTCTTACAGAAACTATGCCAAGATCAGAAATATAACGTCTTGTGCTTTCAGGAAACGCATCCGGTGTCCCTCAAGGGTCTGTCCTAGGGCCCTTACTGTTCGTCTTGCATATTAATGACATATCTTCCACACTTCAGTATTGAAACTACCACTTATATGCTGATGATATGCAGATATACAAACACACCACTACAAACAATTTTCATGAAACAGTTCAGCATATTAATTCGGAAATTGAAACAACCACTTACTCCTAAATCCTCGTAAAACACAAAGTATTATCATACGAGACTCTAAATTATTACATATAATAAGCAATATCTATCCTCCTCCAATCATAATCAATGACATTGCTGTACCGTACCTTAGAAATGTAACTAATCTTGGAATCTCCATTAATGAGAATCTGACCTGGAATGAGCACGTAACAAATGTATGTAGAAAGTTTCATGCAGCTCTATATCCCCTGAAACGTCACAAGGATTCCTTTCCTCAAAAACTTGAATTAAAATTAATCCAAGCACTACTATTCCCAATTCTAGACTACTGTGATACGGTACTAGTCAATCTAAATGCTGAGCAAGCTTTGAGACTTCAGCGAGCACAAAACTCATGCATACGATATGCCTTCCAACTGCGACATGACGCTCATGTCACACCATATTTCAAAACATTGCGATGGCTACGCATAAATGAACGAAGGAATTTTCACCTAACGACACTTGTTTACCAAGTGCTCTCGAAGAACACTCATACTTACCTCTCTTCTAATTTTCGTTTCCTTTCCTCATTCCATGAAATTAGTACCCGTTCTGGTTCCCTACTTGAAATTCCACTAAGTCGAACGAATTCGTACAATCATTCCTTTTTAGTTACTGCATCGAGACTCTGTAATACACCTCCCAATGGACATTCGGCACCTTCATTCGTCTCAAATTCAAATCTGCCTGCAGAAAGTTCTTTCTAGGAACATAAAACTGATTTGTGTGAGTCGTTGTGTGTATGTTGTGTGAAAGGGTTTTCTTCATTTATTATTATTATTATTACTGTATTATTATTATTATTATTATTATTATTATTATTATTATTATTATTATTATTATTATTATTATTATTATTCTTATTGTCACACTAGTGTACTGATATGTAGGCCTAACTTAGTCTTAAAATTATCTGTCCGTATTATTATTTCTTTTTACAATTTCTATGCCTTTTTTATGTTTTACCGAGCTCGATAGCTGCATTCGCTTAAGTGCGGCCAGTATCCAGTATTCGGGAGATAGTAGGTTCGAATCCCACTGTCGGCAGCCCTGAAAATGGTTTTTCGTGGTTTCCCATTTTCACACCTTAATTAAGGCCACGTCCACTTCTTTCCCACTCCTATCCCTTTCCTGTCCCATCGTCGCCATAATACCTATCTGCGTCAGTGCAACGTAAAGCAACTAGCAAAAAATTTTATGTTTACATTTTTAAATTTTATTGTTTATAGTGGTTAAGTGTTAGAGAGGGCCGTGAGCCCTAACTTCACCACAAAAGTAAGTCAGAAATAAATAAATAAATAACAGGGATGAACATCAGAAAGTCCAAAGATTTCAGGAATGATTTTAGTTGCAGAAAGGTCACATACGAAATATTGCAGTGCTATATTTGAAAAGCCAGGTCTCCAGATCAGTAGTACTCATTATACTGAAGACGACATAGAAATAATCACCGTCGAGCTAAGCAACATGACCATTACATCTGTGTACAAACCTCCAAATGAAAAGTTCTCTTTTCCCCACCTGCAAATTTTGGTAAACGTACAAAGTCAATAATAATCGGTGACTTTAACAGCCGTAGTCACGTCTGAGGATATGCACAAGAAGATGAGAATGGAGAGATAGTCATTTAATGGGATGAAACTCAGGAGCTTTCACTTATTCACGACAGTAAGATTCCCTCCTCTTTCAACAGTGGAAGATGACATCGAGGGTATAACCCAGATCTTCTTTTTGTGAGCAACTGCTTTGTGCAGTAATGTTCAAAAGAAATGGGCTCACCAATCCGAAGAACACAACACCGGCTACTAATATATCACCTCTCTTCATCCATAAGACCACACGAAGTTCGGTTCAGACGGAAATACAACTTTCGAAAGACTGACTGGAAAAGGTTTTCCACTATGTTGGATGAGAGGATAAAAACTCTCTCTCCTATACCCGAAGATTATGGCAAATTCATTTTTATCGAGAAATTCTGTTCACGGCCATCTGCAGGACACATTACCTTCAAGGTATAACTCGTGAAACAGCTGCTCTGCAAACTATTCAAGAAGCACAAAGTGTTCTTTCTTCTATTTCCCAGGCAAAGAAGGAGACGTGGATGAAGTTAATGTCTGAAGTTGATAAGGGTAGGAGCAGTCAAGAAGCTTGGAGACTTTTAGGACGTTTGAGCAATGGTCCTACTCAAGCTAACACACATGCCAATGTAAGTGGAGATCAAATAGCACACCAACGTTTGCTTAATGGAAAACCAAAACTGATAAAATCGAGCCACTTCTGATTCCACAGCAAGCTGGTTTCAAGAGAGAAAAAAGCTGCACATCGCAGGTGTTAAAATAAAGTCAACACATAGAAGATGGTTTCGAAAGAAGGAAAATTACAGGAGGTGCATTTATAGATCTCTCAGCAGCATATGATACTGTTAATCACCGAATTCTCCTAGAAAAGGTATATAGCGTGACAAAGAACTTTTATCTGACCTGTGCCATTAGAAACCTACTTCAAAACAGAAGTTTCTTCGTTGAGTTCCAGGGGAAAAGAAGCAGGCGGAGGATACATAAGAACCAATGCTATTCAATATTTACACAAATGATCAGCCTCATCCCACCAGAATGAATAGTTTTATCTATGCTGATGACTATGTCATCACCTCTCAGCGGGATAACTCTGAGACGATCGAACAAACATTGTCCAAAGCTCTAGACACTCTCGCTGGCTATTACAAGAAGATTCAACTAACTCCAAAACCAACTAAGACGCAAACCTGTGTTTTGCATCTAAACAACAGAGAAGCTTCCCGAACTCTGAATGTCACTTGGCAAGGCACAGCATTACAGCATCGTCCTACCCCGAAGTACCTCTGAGTCACTCTGGATCGTGCGTTAACCTACAGAAAACAATGTTTGAACATCAAGCACAAAGTGGCTGCTAGAACAATATTGTACGGAAGCTAAATAGAACATCTTGGGGAGAACAGCCAGACAGAGTGAGGACACCTGCCTATTTGCTCTGCTATTCCTCAGCTGAAAACGCATGCCCGGTAGGGTACAAATCTTGCCATGCTAAAGCAGTTCATGCAGCACTCAACGAGACTTGCCGCAATATTACTGGATGTTTGAGACCTACATCTTTGGAAAAAGTGTACTGCCTTGCAGGGATAGGACCTCCCGATATCCGCCGTGAAGTGGCAGCCAAGAAAGAAAAGGGAAAGACGTTGAGATCTCAAGCCCACCTTTTGTTTAGATATGAGCCACCTCGCCAGCGCCTTAATTCTAGGAAAAGCTTCTTGAGAGTAACCGAAACACTTGCAGGAACAGCGCACCAAGCAATAATTCAAGAATGGCGTGCCAGGAGTCAACATACGAGTATCAGTCAATGGATGACCCCAAAAGAGGAACTCCCTCCTGGCCATGTTACAGATTGGGTGAATTGGAGAGCACTGAATAGACTGCGCTCTGGTGTTACGCGGTGCAGGGTCAACCAGAAGAAATGTGGTTTCGAAGTGGACAGTACCTTGTGTGTATGTGGAGAAGAGCAGACCACAGCCCATTTGCTGCAATGTAGTTCATGCTTTTCACTTACACAACAAAAGACCTGGTTAAAGCAAAGCCAAATGCACTTGTTGTCACAAGGTTTTGGGCTCACATAGTTCAATTTCGCTCTTCATCACTGAAGAATTTATAATATGTTTTATGTTCTTTCCACATATTTAATTTTAAACTTATGTCTGCTTTTGACACTATGTAAATAAATAAAAATAAATCAATCATGCAGCGAAATGCCTTGCTATGAACAAGAAAGGCTTGATAGAAAAATTGGAAATTAAATTAAGAAAATTCTTACGGAACATTCTTTGCCCAAATAAAGACAAAGATGAATTTAGACGTCGGAATAGCCATGAGTTGCATACTAATGTCCAGAGGATCTCTGATGCTATGCGGAGAAGGAGAACAACATTGTATGGCCACTTGAAAGAACGAAACCCACACGATTATTGAACCAGATCATTTCCTATTTTAAGGATAAGAAGACCCAGCCAACTGGGTTAAAGGAGGTGGAAGGAGACCCACAGGAGATGGGGATCACTGTCGAAGATATACAAGAAGGCATCCCACTCAGGAGGAAACTAAAAGACACCAGGCTTTTCAAGAAAGGCCAAAGCTGAAGCCGGGAAAGACGTGAACGGAAGAAAGAAAAGAGGAACAGCGGCAGCAAATCGAGGAGCATTGAACAGAGATCAAAGCCCAGAGAAGACAGCAGAAATAATGTGGTGCTTAGAAGGCCGATATGAACAAATAATAATAATAATAATAATAATAATAATAATAGTAATAATAATAATAATTAGTGGTACGCTGTCACTACAGTAACAGCCGCAGTGTTTTGAGGGTTTAGTAGACTTATTATAAATAAAAGAGGAACTCCGGCGTTCTGTGAACCACTTCCTACCAGTTTCCGTTTTATGTTTCTCCATGAATTTGTGTTTGGCTGTTATTGAACTTAGGGCTCCACGATCTTCTATGATGTCGCCCGTAATATTCATTTCTTGGGGGTCCACCTTAATTTCTTCTAAGCAGTTTATTTTGACCTTCTTTGAGTTGACTACTTTAAATAATATTTTGGTGGGTCTGTCGCTGTCCATTCTATAGATACGGCCATATAAATTCAGGCGTCTCTTGCGTACGGCATCAATGAACCTGTCAGCTAATGAGCAGAGGTCCACTGTTCCCATCTTAATCCACATTCCATTTTCCTTCGTCGGACCACAAATGATTACTAGTATTATTATTATCATCAACATTATCATTATTATTATTATCATCACGTCCATTGGATCGCGATATCATGCATCCTGATATCAGCAGTTACCTAAAACTTCAAGCTTGCTTTGTATAACGGTAATCGCCATACTACGGTGCAGGCAGTCGAGGATGCACCACCCTGCCCGTGTTTCACCGTCACCATTGTTACCAGATAATAATATTACTCCCAGGAGATCGTCTGACGATTGTACGAGGAAAGTAAACATTCGACTTCTGCTTCTGATTGTGGACTATGATTTCCTGCATGACTTTTGTTTGTTTTCGCAGCGCATATGTTTTCTCTGGCAGAAATGATAAGAGGGTTATCTGACAAACATGCAATGTGCTCATTAGACAAGGGACTTCCAATTAGCACAGGATGTAATTAACCTGCTTGTTTATTTTTAATCTTCTCTATGAAGCAGAAAGAACCGTCACTGATGGGCATGTAAAAGTGTTGCGGGTAGGAGGGACGGGATTATAATAGCTTAGTAACGTCTCGTGGTCAGTAATCTCTAGGGTCTAGATTGTTACGTAATATCAGAACACAAAATATGTAATAGTAATAATAGAAATAATAACATTATACACTGACTGACAGAGCAAATGCAACACCAAGGAGGAGTGGTTCGAAAGGGATGAAAGTTGGGGAAAAAGCAGAGTCGGCACGGAAGAATAATTGATGTTTATTTCAAACCGATATGCAGGTCACACAATGCGCACGGCATCGACTCAGTAGGATGTAGGACCACCGCGAGCAGCGATGCACGCAGAAACACGTCGAGGTACAGAGTCAATAAGAGTGCGGATGGTGTCCTGAGGGATGGTTCTCCATTCTCTGTCAACCATTTGCCACAGTTGGTCGTCCGTACGAGGCTGGGGCAGAGTTTGCAAACGGCGTCCAATGAGATCCCACACGTGTTCGATTGGTGAGAGATCCGGAGAGTACGCTGGCCACGGAAGCATCTGTACACCTCGTAGGCCTGTTGGGAGATGCGAGCAGTGTGTGGGCGGGCATTATCCTGCTGAAAGAGAGCATTGGGCAGCCCCGGAAGGTACGGGAGTGCCGCCCGCCGCAGCACATGCTGCACGTAGCGGTGGGCATTTAACGTGCCTTGAATACGCACTAGAGGTGACGTGGAATCATACGCAATAGCGCCCCAAACCATGATGCCGCGTTGTCTAGCGGTAGGGCGCTCCACAGTTACTGCCGGATTTGACCTTTCTCCACGCCGACGCCACACTCGTCTGCGGTGACTATCACTGACAGAACAGAAGCGTGACTCATCGGAGAACACGACGTTCCGCCATTCCCTCACCCAAGTCGCTCTAGCCCGGCACCATGCCAGGCGTGCACGTCTATGCTGTGGAGTCAATGGTAGTCTTCTGAGCGGACGCCGGCCGGGAGTGCAGGCCTCCTTCAACCAATCGACGGGAAATTGTTCTGGTCGATATTGGAACAGCCAGGGTGTCTTGCACATGCTGAAGAATGGCGGTTGACGTGGCGTGCGGGGCTGCCACCGCTTGGCGGCGGATGCGCCGATCCTCGCGTGCTGACGTCACTCGGGCTGCGCCTGGACCCCTCGCACGTGCCACATGTCCCTGCGCCAACCATCTTCGCCACAGGCGCTGCACCGTGGCCGTGGACACATCCCTATGGGTATCGGCTGCGATTTGACGAAGCGACCAACCTGCCCTTCTCAGCCCGATCACCATACCCCTCGTAAAGTCGTCTGTCTGCTGGAAATTCCTCCGTTGACGCGGCCTGGCATTCTTAGCTATACACGTGTCCTGTGGCACACGACAACACGTTCTACAATGACTGTCGGCTGAGAAATCACGGTACGAAGTGAGCCATTCGCCAACGCCGTGTCCCATTTATCGTTCGCTACGTGCGCAGCACAGCGACGCATTTCACATCATGAGCATACCTCAGTGACGTCAGTCTACCCTGCAATTGGCATAAAGTTCTGACCACTCCTTCTTGGTGTTGCATTTGCTCTGTCAGTCAGTGTATAAACCCAGAGGAACTTTAGAGTTCAGAACTTTTGATACTGAATAAGAAAGAAGGGGAAATAGATGAATTAGAGAAGAAAGAAAGAAAAATCTTGAGCAGAACCTTGGGACCAGAAATAGAGAAAGCATGGTACATAGAGGAATAGGAGAAATGAAAACCTTTACAGGCAGGCAGAGAAGATCACAGGCACCATACGTAAGAGGAGACTAAAGTTTTATGGGCAGCTCGCGAGAATGAACGAGGGTTGACTAACGAAGAAAATCTTTAACCACATCATCAAATTAAAAGCCACTACTAAATGGGTAGAAGAAACAAGAAAAGACATGGAAATTGGCATCAATCCAAAAGAGATCTTTAACAGAGGTTTGTTTCGTTCTAAAATTGATAAATTCAAGGGGTTCCAGTAAAAACAAAATTAAAAGTCCAAGAAGATGCGGTCAGAGGAGAGGGAATGGAGTAGTTCTGGGAAAATAAAATAGGACTAACCAGCAAGTCAACAGTTTACCGTGGTCCAAAGTAGGCCAAAATCGAAAAACGAATAATAATAGTTCCGGGGTATCTGTGGAACGCAGAGAGGTGAAATATGGTGTGGGCTTGAATGGGTCTAACTACAATATCGAAAATTGAATTAAAACTGCAAAAGTTATATTTATTTTAGAATATCAAACAACAGTTTTTCCACTGAGTGAACATAATAACATGAAGGGTACAATTAGCAATCTTGAAACAAGATTTGGAAAATCCCAGGTTAGTGAATTTTTACAGCTTTGTGGCTTCAAGCCCTTAGTTTACAAATTCTTAGATGCCAGATCATATTTCCTAAATTTTACGAAATCTCTATGGTTAGACAGGGACGTAAATATCCAGATTTAAGGGCACTTGTCCCAGAAGTTACAACATTTAGCCTTCCAGAGGCACCCCTCAATATTACAAAATTTTCAAAAGAGCTTACATTCTCTTGATTCCTTACAGCCCACTCAAGGCAGCATTACATCAAAATCTTACACTCTCTGACCTCACAAGGCACAATTTACAAATGGATTTAGTTTTACACAGGGGTATCTAGTACCCAACCTACTGCGCCTTTGCGGAAAAAGAACAGGTTAAATGACTGGCCCGAACACAAACCGAATCGAGGCGTACACTTACGCTCCAAGATAATGAAATATTAAAACCCTAAAAGGGCTCTGGGCCCGATGAAACAGGGGCTACTCCCAAGCTACTCAGGCGACTCGCATGGAAATAAATTGAATACATTACAGGAAGAAAACAGTTACGAAATCGTAGCCACCTCAAACCAAGATAAAGGGGAGCTCGTGAGGGTGACTCGCCCTCTATCCCCGATTTACAGTTAAAGGCTTTATGAAATTTTACATTAACCGAAAGAAAATTTACATTTTAGAAAGATTTATTACATGGTTAAAAATTCGGACCTTCCCCTCTGATAAGACTGCAGATGTAGCTACAGAAAAGAGAATTTAGGTGAACATTACCTGGCTTATGAACTGCCCGCCTCCTGCCTTAACACACACACTCAGAAAGACGACGATCAAATGAGACAAGGAAACTTGAAAAGCCGCAACTTACACACCCTCAGGGAAGGTTCGAGAGGATTCCGGGCTAATCGGGATACACCCTCTCATTTCTATAGGCTGAACCCAAAAGTTACACTCAAAACCGAACAAGAAGCCTGTGATAGGCTGAAAATCAATTACAGAAAATTTTCATTGGCCAGATTCAAAACTGACGGAATGAGACAGATGTGTTGCAAACCTAGAATTACATCAAGAAAACAAATGAAAGTTGAGAAAACATATAAACACAAAATTTATTTCAATAACAACTTCCTTTACTTTGCACCAGAGTGCATTACTATAGTTCTTTTTGTAGTGACATCTGTGGAACAACGTCCAAAGTTCTTGATGTACAGCATAAACAAAATCAATATAAATCCAGTCAGTTTAGGAAACTTCACAATAACACAATTACTCAATGTTTGGGTAGTAACATCTTCTGATTAGAGCCTCAACTTTATGTAGTAACAATTTCACATTTTGGTCGATAGAGAAGTTCATTAAGGTGCTTATTTTGAAAGTGTGGGGTTGAGGTGTACCTCCCGGTACAATATTAATAATAATAATAAGAGGAAGAAGAACAATTTACTTAATTGCTCTAAACCGCAAAGCCCCATTGAGATCACGGAACCCTTACTCAGGTACCCAGATTCCAGACCACCCGACAGAGATGAAATCAAGCGCCACATTGCCCGTCTCAAAAATAACAAAGCGCCGGGGGAAGACTCAGTAGTAGCAGAACTATGGAAATATGCCCCAGAGGAATCACTTGATATCTTGCAAAAGCAAATAGAAGAAAATTGGAACAAGGAGACCCTACCCGAAGATTGGAAAGTAGCTTTGATTCATCCATTACACAAAAAAAGCAGCATGAAGAACATGAACAACTACAGAGGAATACCTTTGCTACCCGTGACTTACAAAATTCTATCACTGGAGCGTTTGGAAGCACAAGTCGAACATCAAATAGGTGAATACGAAGGAGGGTTCAGAAAAGGTCGCTCAAAAGCCGAACAGATCCAAAATCACAAAACGATCATTAGATATTGTACACTAAGGTCCAAACAGTATGTATCTGTCTTTGTGGACTTCAAGAAAGCGTACTACTCCATTGACCGGGAAGTCCTGCTAAACATCTTAAATGAATTTGGAGTTGATTTGAAACTGCTGGCATAAATTAGAACTACCCTGACCGATACAAAATCCGAGGTGAAGTTCCACGGATGTCTCTCGCATTCCTTTGACATCAAAACAGAAGTCCGACAAGGTGATGGGCTATCCCCGATACTCTTCAACTGTGTTCTTGGAAACATCATCAGAACCTGGCGGGTGAGATTACAGGAAACCAACAACATTCCATTAACAATAGGAACCAAATCCAAGGGGATCTCAACAGACTGCTTAGTATTTGCCGATGATAATGCTGTTCTCTCAAACGACATAGAAACCGTTAGAGCTCAAGTTTAAATTTTAAAGGAAATTGCCGAACAAACTGGTCTGCAGATATCGTTTGAGAAAACAGAAGTAATGACTAACATCAAAGAGGCTCCACCAAAAGTCCATATAAAATACGGGGACATCAACCGAGTAGACAAATTCAAATACCTGGGTGAGATCATCATGAAAAATGGACTGGACAAAGAAGCACTTCAGGAGCAAGTACGCAAACTGGAAATAGCCTACCAAACATCCCGCACAATCTACAACAAAAAATGCCTTTCCCAAAACACCAAGATACGTCACTACGAAACAGTTCTGAAGCCTGTAGTTCTATACGCAGCCGAAACCCTGTCTCTAAATGCCAACAAAGGACTCCTTGAAGAACTGGAGAAAAAAAGAACTCAAAATTGTGAGAGGAATCTTGGGATCAAAGTACAGAAATGGAATCCATCAAAAGAGATCCAACGAGGAAGTCTACAGCAAAATAGAGAAAATTACCGACACAATCAGAAAAGGGAAATCTAGGTGCATGAATATTAAGAGCTCAGATGGAAAGCCACTTCTAGGGAAAGAAGACAAAGCAGAAAGATGGCAGGAGCATATCCAACAGTTGTATCAAGGTAACGATGTAGATAATTTCGTTTTGGAACATGAAGAGGCTGTTGATGCTGATGAAATGGGAGACCCAATTTTGAGGTCAGAGTTTGACAGAGCTATGAGTGACCTAAATAGGAACAAGGCACCTGGAATTGATGATATTCCCGCTGAATTACTGACTGCCTTAGGAGAAACCAGCATGGTAAGGTTATTTCATTTAGTGTGCAAGATGTATGAGACAGGAGAAGTCCCATCCGATTTTCAGCAGAATGTTGTTATACCTATTCCCAAGAAAGCCGGTGCTGACAGGTGTGAAAACTACCGCACTATTAGTTTAGTATCTCATGCCTGCAAAATTTTAACACGTATTATTTACAGAAGAATGGAAAAACAAGTTGAATCTGAGTTGGGGGAAGATCAATTTGGCTTCAGAAGAAATGTAGGAACACGTGAAGCAATCCTGACTTTACGTCTGATCTTAGAGGATCGAATCAAGAAGGACAAGCCCACGTACATGGCATTCGTAGATCTAGAAAAGGCATTCGATAATGTTGATTGGACCAGGCTATTTATGATTCTGAAGATGATAGGGATCAGATACCGAGAACGAAGAATTATCTACAACCTGTATAAAAATCAGTCTGCAGTGATAAGAATCGACGGCTTTGAAAAAGAAGCAGCAATCCAAAAAGGAGTGAGGCAAGGCTGCAGTTTGTCCCCTCTCCTTTTCAGTGTTTACATAGAACAGGCAGTAAAGGAAATCAAAGAGAAATTTGGAAAGGGAATCACAGTCCAAGGAGAGGAAAACAAAACCTTGAGATTTGCTGATGATATTGTTATTTTATCTGAGACTGCGGAAGATCTCGAGAAGTTGCTGAATGGTATGGATAAAATCTTAGGTAAGGAGTACAAGATGAAAATAAATAAGTCCAAAACAAAAGTAATGGAGTGCAGTCGAACGAAGGCAGGTGATGTAGGGAATATTAGATTAGGAAACGAAGTCTTAAAGGAAGTAGATGAATATTGTTATTTGGGTAGTAAAATAACCAACGATGGCAGAAGTAAGGAGGACATAAAATGCAGACTAGCACAAGCAAGGAAGAGCTTTCTTAAGAAAAGAAATTTGCTCACTTCAAACATTGATATCGGAATTAGAAAGATGTTTTTGAAGACTTTTGTGTGGAGCGTGGCATTGTATGGAAGCGAAACATGGACGATAACTAGCTCAGAAAGAAAGAGAATAGAAGCTTTTGAAATGTGGTGTTACAGAAGAATGCTGAAGGTGAGATGGATAGATCGAATCACGAATGAAGAGATACTGAATCGAATTGGTGAGAGGAGATCGATTTGGCTAAATATGACGAGAAGAAGAGATAGAATGATAGGACACATCTTAAGACACCCAGGACTTGTTCAGTTGGTTTTTGAAGGAAGTGTAGGTGGCAAGAACGGTAGGGGTAGACCAAGGTATGAATATGACAAACAGATTAGAGCAGATGTAGGATGCAATAGCTACGTAGAAATGAAAAGGTTAGCACAGGATAGGGTGGCATGGAGAGCTGCATCAAACCAGTCTATGGACTGATGACTCAAACAACAACATCAGAAAAACACGGGCACGAATTTACGGTCATCTGAAAAGAATGGATGGAAGAAAGTTAACTAAAGAAATCTTTCACTTTTTTTATTCAAACCCCAAAACCACAATTCCCTGGTTTAGAAATACCAAAGAAGACCTGCAAATACTACATATCCCAGCTGAAGACGCCCTTAACAGAGATCTCTTCCGAAAGAAAGTATTGACGAACGGGCTAAACCGAGACGAGCAACCGAAGAGAAGACACGGTGCCCCTTGGACAGAGGAGCGTAAGCAGGCCCACTTACAAAGAATGAAGGAAATTAGGGCTCTAAAGAAGGCCAAGTTCAGTGTCAAATGCAACAAGACTTAACGTGGTCCTTGATGGCCCCAGCGAATTATATAATAATAATAATAATAATAATAATAATAATAATAATAATAATAATACCGAGCTCGATAGCTGCAGTCGCTTAAGTGCGGCCAGTATCCAGTATTCTGGAGATAGTAGGTTCAAACCCCACTGTCGGCAGCCCTGAAAATGGTTTTCCGTGGTTTCCCATTTTCACACCAGGCAAATGCTGCGGCTGTACCTTAATTAAGGCCACGGCCGCTTCCTTCGCACTCCTAGCCCTTTCCTGTCCCATCGTCGCCGTAAGACCTATCTGTGTCGGTGCGACGTAAAACAAATTGCAAATAATAACAATAATAATAATAATAATAATAATAATAATAATAATAATAATAATAATAATAATAATAATTGCTTTACGTCCCACTAACTACTTTTGCAGTTTTCTGAGATGCCGAAGTGCCGGAATTTTAACCCGCAAGTGTTATTCTACATGCCAGTAAATCTACCGACCGGAGGCTGACGTATTTGAGCATCTCTAAATACCACTGAACTGAGCCAGGTTCGAACCTGCCAAGCTCGGGCCAAAAGGCTAGCGTCTCAACCGCCTGAGCAACACATCCCGGCACGAAATGTGTAATATTAATAAAATATTTTAGTAGTATTAACGCACCAAATTTACATAAATGTACGTGTATTCCTTTTATTACGACTTATGGTTATGCTATGAGGTATTGAAATTGTTTTAAATACCTCCATATTTTATGACAAATTTATCGTTGTTGCTTTAGATATTTTATATGTATTACTCACTAATTTTGACAGCAATAAATAATCAATTTAAGGGCATAATCAAAAATTTCCAATATTTTTATCAATAATGTCATGCACTGTTAATCAAAGTGTATATTACATAATGTGTTATTCTAGCTAATGTCCTGTTGCCCTCATGCACTACAAATGAATCAAATAAATATTAATATAGAATCTGTGTTTAAACACAAATTAGTACGGTAACTTTGTTTTATCGTGATGCGCAGTGTGTCACCACGTACTTCTCCAAGCTTTCCATTTTGATATTATGTCGCTGATACGATAAAATAATGTTACAGGCTGAAAAAGACTGTTCAACCTTTATCATTGTTCATTTCTTCTTCTTTTTATTATTACTTTCTCGTATTACAATTCTTTTTTTTTTTTGCTAGGGGCTTTACGTCGCACCGACACAGATAGGTCTTATGGCGACGATGGGATAGGAGAGGCCTAGGAGTTGAAAGGAAGCGGCCGTGGCCTTAATTAAGGTACAGCCTCAGCATTTGCCTGGTGTGAAAATGGGAAACAACGGAAAACCATCTTCAGGGCTGCCGATAGTGGGATTCGAACGTACTATCTCCCGGATGCAAGCTCACAGCCGCGCGCTTCTACGCGCACGGCCAACTCGCCCGGTACAATTCTTTTAAAAGCAATGCAACGGTTCTTAACGAGCATTTAATGGTAGCCTATTATTCCGATATTTTTAATTATAGTTTTTGTAAGGTGTTATTTTTATATAACTGTCCGCCTCTGTGGTCAGAGTGATTAGCTGCCGTCCCCGGAGACCCTCGATCGATTCCTGGCTCTGCCACAAAAATTTGAAAAGTGGTACGAGAGCTGAAACGGGGTCCTCTCTGTCTCGGTAGGTCAACTGAATAGAGAGAGTTCGATTCCTACCACAGCCATGCTCGAAGTGCCTTTCCGCGGTTTCCCACTTCCCCTCTTGGCAAATACCGGGATGGTACCCAACGTAAAGCCAAGGCCGCTTCCTCCCCTCTTCCTTGTGTATCCCTTCCGATCTTCCCAACCCCTCACAAGGCCCCTCTTCAGCATACCAGATGAGGCCGCCTGGGCGAGGTACTGGTCCTCCTTCCCAGTTGTAACCCCCGACCCAAAATATCACGCTCCAGGACACTTCTCTTGAGGCTATAGAAGAGGAACCCTTCTCTGAATCAGAGGAAAAAACCAACCCTGCAGGCTAAACAGATTAAGAAAGAAAGACGGAAGGAGGGAAAGATAATCTTAGTGTATTTTTATTCCTTGTCTAATAGTGTGTTTTAAAGTTATATTATAGTGTAATATTTATATTGATCTTGTGTGTTCGACGGATTGCAAAGTTTTCAGGTTACGTATAACTTAATCTCACCTCATCTCATCCCCGACCACGTATCATAAAATGGAACAAAATGGTAGGCACAAAGAGATTTCTGTTAAGGCGGACACCAATTCTCAGCCCGCAACCTAACGAAATTAACAATACACAGTTAAAACTCCGATCTATCCGAGAGTCGAAGTTAGGACTCTCCAAACTGAAGGCCAATACGCTGACCATTCAGCGAAGGAGTCGGACAGGGTGAAGAAAACAATTATTAACTTAGATTGTGGAATAGGTCTATTTTCATTTTATATTCCATCTCTAGAATAGCAAAATGAGTACACTCCTACAATATCACTCAGATGGGATCCGGAAGCTAAACGTGATACCATCCTTATGACTACAACCATAGCTTAATGATGGTGGCGGTGATAAATGTTTGAATTCAAGGTACAACCCGGCAACCATCCTCTATTGGCACTAGCCAGAGGGGAGGTGTGGGGGAGGGAGCTTCAACAAAAATTAAGGAATGGCAAAAGAAATCAAAGGGCAAAGAATTGCGTGAAAATGATGGAAACCGAAGGTCTCGCGAAAGTGATACCGTAGAAGTCAGAAGAGAATAATATCTGACTGAGGGAGGTAAGATAGGGAAAGCGAAAGCGAGGAGGCCAGCACAAGTGGAATCAATGAGTGGTTCAACAAGGGGACATGTGGTCATCGACCTATAATCTATCAAGTTTGTCGTCCCTGAAGAATGTGCATCAGGTTAAACTTACTCTCTGCCCAGTGAGAACGATGACAATTAACGTTAGATACAGTGTAAATAGCTAAACTTTGGACTGTAACACTTTCAGTATCATATTTTGAAACGTTATTTCTTTTTTGACAATGCCTATGTTCATAACTTAAAGTGTTAAAATATTCTGTTTCAATCAGTCGAAAACTATCAAAAAGAAAATCTACAAAGTGAATAGGCCTATATACTTAAAGTGTTAAAATATTCTGTTTCAATCAGTCGAAAACTATCAAAAAGAAAATCTACAAAGTGAATAGGCCTATATATTTAATAAGTATGTGGTATACATGTGTGAATTTCAAGAAGAGAGCATTTTTCATTCATTTATGACCTTACTAACAGTATGCGGAATTTCCCAACTGTATTAGCAGTGGCTTTTTGCTTATTCAGAATGCGTGCTTTTCGATGCCGGCGCCGTGACGTACGTGAACTACGCTACCCTACTAACACTTCTGTACAGCAGATTGCCTATGCTGTTGTCGGTTTCCTAAGTATATATTGCGGAAACATCAGAGAGTTACGAATAATTCTACTCATGAACAGATTACACGTAGAGATGCACCGTAACTTCTACTAAAGGTATAACTTACACTCCTCTCTTTAGAAACTCTTCCAAATCAAACAGTTTGTTCTGAGGTAAGGAAACAGAAACGGTCGAATTCCTCATAACTGGGAGTAATTCTGTGACACGTATATCAGACATTAAAATGTAGGTTCGTTATCGATCTTATTTTATATTGAGGTTACTTGACTAAAATGTTAATTCTAATACGGTACTGGTACATCGTGCATTCAGCTCATTAATCCTGGTAGGTGGCACTCATTCGTGCAACGTGAGATGTGGCGCAGGTTACTTTCTGACCACTATGATTGAACTTACTCTAAAAACAAAATTACTTATTTTTATGCATCATATTTCGATGCATTAGGTTTATAAACTCAATAGATTAAAATGTTAACGAAAATATGTATATACTAATACTAATACAGCATATAAAAATATAAATTTGTCTTGCCTAGGAATGATCTTTAAACACGTTATATTGCATAATTAAACTGACAGGCTTATTAACTACGTAATTCTATTCTTGCAGTATATCCCTGCGTGGTAGGGAAGGGTCCTTCCAAAATAATTACGCTACTGTAAATAATAATCCTCTTCATTAAAATCCATATCCTGACATGTTTTACCTTTTTCGGGTATAATTTTTATCTGACTCTTTCAAATTCCAGGTTCCAACGGTTTACAATGAGTTCCGAGATACCACCATTCGTGAAAAATTTATCGAAGATTCTCCAGGCGATGATGCACTTCTTGCTTCGAGTATCACTTCCTGTTAAATGAGTGGCAATTTTGTGGGTTCCGGTAGGTACGTTTTTAGGAGGGTGCATTTTTGTCCTCTTTGTAACACCATCCTTTCCTGTGTGGTTCAAAACCGTTGAGAAAAAGGTAGGTCATCATTACTAATATTTAATACTTCATCATTAGCCCTCTGCTAGAGTCTACAACTTCTAATTCGGCCTGACTCCCCCTAAGACTTCTTCCTCTTCCACGAACTGAAAAAGACATAACACTCTTGCCTCATACTCTTCTTAAATCATTTCAGCGATAAGGGAATAACTGAATGCATTCCTAACATTATAACACGAGCCAGTCACTGGATACACTCAACACTGCTGCTGTTTTACTTCCAATGAACAGGTCTGATGATGCGGGGTCTAACAGGACACTTCATTGCACCCCTGGACAATAATCCCTCTTTCTAAGAATTGTGGGGAGAGGTATGTGGCAACCAAGGTCACTACATTTAAAAATAAACGCAATCGAACAAAATAAATTTCGCCAGGTCACAAAAGACCACTCCCGGGTTAGTAACCAAGAACCAGGCAGGAATTCCCATTTAAAAATATCGAAGAACGCACTCATGCATATTCCCGGCACACGGAAAAACACACAATAATGAACGAGTAATTTAGCTTAGAAGAGGGCAGAACGAGTACACATTATTTAATTGTACCACCGTTATTAGAGTTTTACGATGTTCAGAGGTGTAAACATAATGAATCCTATTCTTATTATTATTATTATTATTATTGTTATTATGGGGTTTTCGTGGAGCACAGTGGTGTAAGAAGATGCGGGCGTGAATGGGTGGACAGAGAAAAGATCAAATCTTAATTTAAAACTCTAAAATTTGAAATTTTATTTCTTTCCTTTTGTGTGTGAATTCAAATCTACTGTAGATGAACAACACCAAATAACAAAATAACAGTTGGACAGACAAAGGTGAGCTCGTCAGCTCTAGCAAGAATAATAATTGAAAAGCCTAAAACAATCAGGTACACAATAATGTACAGAATGAGCTTGAAGTTCCAAAGTTACCATGTTCAAAAGAGCACCAATGGTCCATTCAATTAATTCTCTAGAAGGCTACTTTCCAAACTCATTACAATCAAGCCTCTCCAAGGGACAATCTAAACATTACATTAGATAAAGAACGGACAGTTTGTACTATCTTCCTCGCTCGATAGCCTAAACCACATATAAAAAGGCAAATTAAACTTTAACAATGACAATAAGTACCCATTCTGCACGGCCTTAGTGAAAAAAAGGAAAGATTTACTATATCGGTCGAAAACTAAAATGTTAGGAGGCGAACACTGTTACTCCTTTGAAATACACTTGACAGTTCTTAAAAACCCTATTTGGGCTTATGGCCTGAGGTTACAGAGCCTAAGCCTATACTACAGGGGTGACTAGATGGACAGAAAGATGTAAATACCAAAAATAAAACATAAATTTTAAAGTTTACAAACTCATAGTCATCCCAATACCAAGTTGAATGGGGATTACAAGAGGGTTAACACCCTTTATTCACCAAGTTATAATAAAGTCCTTAGACTTATTTGAAAATTTACATTGAAAATTTGATAGATTTACATTACGAAATAATTTTGAAACCTTCTCCTCAGGTCAGCTTCTTGAGACAATCACATGATTAAAAGATATCTGCCATTACCTTGAACTGGTGAGCCTGCCTCCACTACGAGTACACTCTAAACCACTTGACTGGAGCGAACGAAAAGACAACAAGGCCCAAAACGCCCCAGCTTTTGTAGTGGAGAGGAAAGTTCCAGAACTCTCTGGGGAGAAGCCCTGTACACACCCTCAATCTCTATTGGCTAATTTAATAAATATCCAAACTTCGTAATTGGTGGAAAACTTAAATGAAGAAAGAAGGGATAGCAGCATTAGTAACCTAATAACACAGAAAATAATCTACAAACAGTAAAGTTTTGTAAACTTAGAAACTAAAAAATCCTTCGAAGATTAATTGTCTATCTTTCCATCAGAGGGGGCACATAAGTCGACAGTAGATACATCTGAATATAAATTTCGGAACTTATTCAGCTAGACAGTTCACTGATCGCATTACAGATGCCTTCTAAAAGGCGCTCAGTTTGTATGCACGGAGTGGGTGTACCTCCGATAAAATTATTATTATTATTATTATTATTATTATTATTATTGTACCGGCTGGTACACCTCTACGCCGCACATTTGAATTTTCCGCCTTAAAGTCCACCTCTACAGGAGAAACTCTGAACTGGATCAACTCCCAAGTTTCTCAGATGTCACTACCGTAAATTTTGTGATTACGAAGTTGTCAATACTGTGTGGATTTCAACTTGTTTTGTTTTCCATTGATCAAGAAGTGTGGACATTCTCTTATAGATGTCTCTCCAAAAAACTATGATCACGCAGCCTGGTGCGAAGTGAAGAAACATTTTTGAAGAAATTTTGTATTCATAAGTTTTCTTATTACTAAATTTCGTTCTTTCATTTGCGGGTTGGCAATATTAAGCTTTTCTTTCCGCCAGTTTTGAAGTTAGCCAATCAATTATTTCTGTAATTAATTCTCAGACAATCCCGAATGTCTTCTTCAATTTTGTGTGTAACTGTCTACTGTAACCAATAAACGCCTGTGGGTGTGTCTTAATTATTCATGAAAGGTCTCGAATCTTCCCCGAGGTTATAAAGACTGCTGATTTTCTTGTCTCTCGGCCACATCATCAACACTTATCTTAGTGTATTGACATGTAGTAGGAGGCGGGAAGCGCCTCTTTCTTCAGGCAGCAGTTCTCCAGTAAGGTAATGGCCGCTTTACATCTTTATTTCATGGTGGCTCAGCAGTTTAACCCGCAGGGAAGGTCCGAAACCTTTACTATGTAACCTATCTTCAAACATGTAATTTTCCGTCGCTTTTGTAAAACTTCATATATCTTTAACTGTGATTCGGGGATAATGAGTGATTTACCCTCTCGAGCTCCCCTTCATTTTGGTTTGAGGTGACTACATTTTGTAATTGGTTGTCTTCCTTTCTGTAATAACTTAAATTTTCCTTATACGAGTCACCTCCATAGTTTGGAAATAGCCCCTGTTTCATCGGCCTAGTGCCTCTTAGGTTTTAAGAAGTTTCATGTAGGTGTGCAAGTTCACGCCTCCATTCATTTTGCATTTTGGGCCAATAACTTAACTTATTATTTTTCTGCTAAGGCCCAGTAGGTTGGGTACAAGATACCCCTGTTTCCTTGTAAGTTGTGCCTTGAGGGCAGTTATTGGTAAAGTCTGTTATGGCCTTTAATAGGCTCAGAAAATTGAGAGCGGGTCAGCTCTTTTATTTGTGCTAAACGTGCCTCAGAGAGGCTTTTGATATTAAAAGTTGGGAGTAAGTGCTCCATGTATGGTGGGGATTTCTGCCCTTTGGTAAATATGTGTTTGTGAGCTGAGAGCTCAGAAATTGGAAATTGGAAAACTTGGGGCTTGAAGCCCAGATTGTTAAATTATCTTTAAATCTTGACTTTTCCTGGTCTTGTACCTCATTGTCGGCTATTTGTTGAATTTGTTGTTATTTGTTAAACTTTGAAATTGTATGTGAAAATTGTTAAGTTTTGCTATTTTCGAAAATATAACCTTTAATGCAATGTTAATTCATATCTCGGCCTTGTAGTTAGACCCATTCACCCCGGCACCTTCTTTCACCTCTGCTAATCCACCAAACCTCGGTAACAATTATTATTATTATTATTATTATTATTATTATTATTATTATTATTATTATTATTATTATTTTCCAGCCCCGTGGTGTACAGGTAGCGTTTCTGTCTCTTCTTCCTCCAAGGCCCATTGTTCATTTCATGGCCAGTTAGAAGTTTTAAATTCTGAACTGAGGGACAGAACGAGGTTCACTTGAAACGAGATTTTCTCAAGCTCCTACTTACAGGAAGAAAGAGCACACAGTGATGCGATGACGCTACTGACCTGGTAAACATAGACGAACATGCTAACAATCCAACTTAAAATTTTGGGCCCCTCCACTGTGTCATTCTTACGGGATTTGGATTATTGTGTTACAAGAATGTGAGGCGACAAATATTTTATCTGTAGACGTTTTAACTACCTGCATGTCTTGTTTCAGATTTATTGATCGAACAAATTCTTCACTTCTTTAAAACCCCGCCCGTGTAATTAATTGAGGTCCACCAACTCCTCCCATATCCCATATCTCCTTCCACAGGGTACCTTAAGTATTCCATTTAGTTTTAGTTTCGGAGCTATAAGCTAAGTGTGAACGTGAGAACATGAACGCATATTACTAAGTTTCGAATGTATGGTGAGTGCTCTGCCCGAAGTCTGGTCTGATCCTCAACAGTTTCTCCATCATTTGTTATAGATAGCTTGAACGTCACTCACTGAAGATGAATTCTAGAGAAATGCTTATGGCGACGATGGGATGGCAAAGGCCTAGGAGTTGTAAGGAAGCGGCTGTGACCTTAGTTAATGCACAGCCCCAGCATTTGCCTGGTCTGAAAATGGGAAACCACGGAAAATTATCTTCAGTGTTGCCGACAGTGGGCTTCGAACCCATTATCTCCCGAATGCAAGCTCACAGCTGCGCGACCCTAACCGCCCGGCGAACTCGCTCGCTTTCTCACCAATGATAAGACGGACTGACCGCATGTTCCATACCAGAAGACATAGTGTTCTGTGCATAGCAGGTCATGCCAGCAAGAGCACCAAACGCACGTAGCCTGGTTTTACACAGATTGTCATGTCAATATATGCAAATCGGATTGACGTTTAGAGGTAATTAGCAAGCTGTTTAAAAAATACTAACATTAATTCATGAACTGTGATGAAACTATGTATGCGAACATTTCTCCAAGTAGTACAGTATTTCTAACTGCCTAACCATAAACAATTTTAGCTGGCGGAATATGTGCCTCCCCCACCCCCACTTATGGGAAACGTAGTCACCCCATTTGCAGGCGACTTTGCTCGTGAATATATCTCCGTATCAGACAAAGCTTGGCAGTCCTTTAAAGGCTTAGCAGCGACCTTGTTTAGTTTACTGCGAATCTAAATGTAATGGAATGTATTGTGATTCAGGAGCTGCACGGGAAGTGGCTGAGTAGATCGTAAACAGACACAGCCTGGGGCGCATAAAGTGCTGGCACAATACAGCGCCAAGCCTTCCTTCCATTTTAACACCAGATTAATGTAAATGTGGAATGTGGAATAATAAGGCCAAGTATTCTACATACCACGTAAGAAGAAACAAGAACGTCAGAAGGAAGGCGGCGAGAAACACAAAGGAACAGAGAGAGAATATCTTACGTAGATATTTTACTGAGCAGCTGATCAATATAATTATTTTCTTACTTTTTAAGTATTACGCCACGATTGGAATGCTGTTACATTGTTTTCGAGATTTCAGAGGTAAACCCAGATATAATCATGGTCTTTTGAAGAAATAATCCTGATGATGAGGGGATCTACGAATGAGTTCCTATACTTTGGATTCGGTTACTAACACATGTTCATTTCATTTTCATTTTCATACGCACTGAGGACTCTCCTTCTCTTTCCTCTTCCTTTTCTCATGATCTATTCTAAATTACTTGGATTCGGTACAAAAATGAAGATTATGCTCAGTTTTACAGTCGGAATCCTTTAATAATAATAATAATAATAATAATATTGTCCGGCTCCGTGGCTAAATGGTTAGCGTGCTGGCCTTTGGTCACAGGAGTCCCGGGTTCGATTCCCAGCAGGTCGAGAATTTTTATCTTCATTGGTTAATTCCGCTTGCACGGGGACTGGTTGTACGTGTCGTCTTCATCATCATTTCATCCTCAGCGAGATGCGCAGGTCACCCACGGGAGTCAATTTAAAAGACTTGTACCTGGCGAGTCGAAAATGTCCTCGGACACTCCCGGAGCTAAAAGCCATCCGCCACTTCGTTTATTAATAATACTCATAATAATTTTATGTACCGCTAACCACTTTTACATGCTGATAAATCTACCTTTCGTTTTTAAGCAACTTCAAATGCCATCGGACGGAGGTGGAATCGAACCGCCACCCTTGGCTAAGTTCTACCGTCGCAGTCACTCAACCCAGTTGTCTTTCCTGACGCCAACCATACGTGGAGGGGTGTAATCATTATTGCGTATTTCTGTGGTGGCTGGTAGAGTGACTGCCTATGTACTGTGTACAGTATAAAGAAAGGAATGTGAATTGAAACGAACAGAAATCAGCAGAGGTAGAGGAATTAACTGTACACGGAAAACGAACCTGGAGCCTTATTAACTGAAGGGCACCGAGCTCGACAGTTGCAGTCGCTTAAGTGCGGCCAGTATCCAGTAATCGGGAGATATTGGGTTTGAGCCCTACTGTTGGCAGCCCTGAAGATGGTTTTCCGTGGTTTCCCCTTTTTACATCAGGCAAATGCCGGGACTGTACCATAATTAAGGCCACGGCCGCTTCCTTCCACTTCCTAGGCCTCTCGTATCCCATCGTCGCTATAAGACATATCTGTGTCGGTGGGACGTAAAGCAAAATATGATGAACTGAATGGCAATACACCAACCACTTAGCTAAGGCAGCTAACGTCAATTCAGAGCGTTCGGAGCCAGTTTCCTCCCGGCTGTCGAGCAACGAGAGCAACTGAACGAGCATGGAGGGGAAGTGAATGACGAAATGCGTACTGAAGTGCAGTATTCCCCTGTGGATGAGGGGTAATAGAATAACACCCACGATATCCCCTGCCTGTTGCTAAAGGCGGCTTAGAGGGGGCCCATGGGCTCTTAACTTTGAAGTGTGAGTTGCCGACCACAGGGCCTTCAGCTGACTCCTGGCGATGCTTCCCACTTACTTGTGTCAGACCCCTCACTTTCATCTATCCTATCCGGCCTCCCTTGGTCAAGTCTTCTTCCTTTCCGACCCCGAGGGTATTAGAGCACTCGAGGCCTAAGGAGTCTTTCATTTCCGCGCCCTTCATGGCCTTTGTCTTCCTTTGGCCGACACCTTCTTTTTTTGAAGTGTCCACTTCCTTCCATTTTTCTCTCTGATTAGTGTTATACAAAGAATGGCTGGCTAGTTGTACTTCATCTTAAAACAATAATCAACACCACCACACCTGAAGTGCAGTGGGGATGCACGATATTCTTACGCCAAACGACGTTCAAGCCTATATTTTCTATCAGTAAAGGCACGTATCCCAAAACTTGAATTAATCGTGAAAATGTATTTTTCAGGTCATATTGCATATTCCTGTATTTTTCCTTGTTTGGTGAATAATTTTGTTGCCTTGTTATACTCTATAATCTGTGTGCTGTTAGTTCCCCATCATCCATGCTCCAAATTACTATTACTGTACCGGGAGGTACACCCCAACGCCGCGTATTTAAATCTAGCGCCTAAATGAACTCCTCTATTGGTGAAATAGTGAAATTGAAACGACACCCACTTAGAAATTTACTCAGAAGATATTACCACTAAAATATGATGTAATTTTGTTATTGTGAAGCTTCCTGAACTGACTGTATTTCTACTAGTTTTGTTTGCTATCCATCAAGAAGTGTGTACATTCTTCCACAGATGTCATTACTAAAACTATGATCATGCACCCTGGTGCGAGGTATAAGAACTTATGATTCAAAGAAGTTTTGTATTCATAAGTTTTCTTTACTGATTGATGTTCATTTATTTTTGGGTTGGCAATATTTCCTTTTGATTTCCGTCAGTTTTGAATCTAGCCAATCCATAATTTCTGTAATTAATTTTCTACCAATCACAGTCTTCTTCTTATTCTTCTTCTTCTTCGATTTTGAGTGTAACTTTTAAACTGACCAATAAACGTGAGAGGGTGTGGCTTGTTTAATCTTGAATGATCTCGAACTTTCGCCGAGGGTTTATAAACTGCGAATTTTCTCGTTTCTTGGCCAATTGATCGTTATCTTACTAAGTGTGTGTCAAAGCAGGAGGCGGGCGGCCTCATTCATCAGGCAGAAGTACATCGGCAAGGTAATGGATACGTAACATCTTTATTTCTTTCTAGCTCCGCAGTTTAACCTGAGGGAAAGGTCCGAATCATTAACTGTGTAATCTAGTTTTTCTAAAATGTAACTTTCTGCCGGCTAATGTAAAAAATTTATAAAATCTTTAATTATAAATCGGGCATAGAGAGTGATAAACCCTCTCGAACTCCCCTTCATATTGGTTTGAGGTGACTATGTTGTGTAACTGGTTTTCTTCCTTTCCGTAATGTTGTAATCTATTCTTATACGAGTCACCTCCATAGTTTGGGAATAGCCCCTGTTTCATCGGCCTAGTGCCCGTTAGGTTTTATGTGTCCATATCTAGGAGTGCAAGTATTCGCCTCTATTCATTTTGTGTTTGGGCCATTTATTTAGCCGTTATTCTTGTTCCATGAAGGTCCAGTAGGTTGGGTATTAAATACCCCTGTATAATCCAGAAATTGTAAGCTGATGTCGCCTAGAATAGGCTTGGTAAACTGAGAGTCTGTTAGCTCTTTTTCAAAGTTTTTGTAAGGTTAATGAATGCCTCTTCAGGGCTAGATGTTGTAATTTTGGGAGCAAGTGCTCTTTGAATTAGGGGATTTCTGCCTTTGTATAAATTTGTGCTCTTTTGTAAATTTGAGCTAGTAGCTCAGGATATGTAGAGCTAGGGGATTAAAGCCCAAAGTGTTAAGATTCTGAATCTTGGATTTTTCCCCATCTGTTTAATGATTGCTACCTGTACCTGTAAAAATTGTTAAGTTTGAAGATTTTGAAAATATAACCTTCAGTTTAAGTTTTAAATTAAATTCTTGACATTGTAGTTAGACCCATTCACCCCCGCATCGTCTACCACCTCTGCGTTCCATGGGATACCCCGAAACAATTATTATTAACATTATTAAGGTAATATTATCGCCGTGCGTTTACTGTAGGCACCGCCACAGTATGCAACCCGCCTGTCCACTTCCCTCTCCTGACGCAGCAGTCAGCCGTCCCGATAGGAGCAAGTAGCGCCTGCTGCTTAGAAAAACTTCTTGATGGCGTCTGAACTAAGGACCCGAATAGTCTGATCTCACTAATGTTCCGTATATCAATTTAGACTCATCTCGTAACTCATTACATTTCTTTAAAACATTACGTAGTCTTTCAAGAAATCCCTTTGAGTTAAAGTTATGACATAGATTTGTGTACAGTAGTATGTTAGATTGCAATCTACTTTATCAAGGAGGAATTGTCCTCCATCCTGCTCTATTTGGACAAACAAACCAGAACCTCTAAAATTATGTAGCCATTGTCACACTCAAACGAACGGGAACGAAAACATCATCTTGCAGCGAACTCTAAGAAGGGTAGCTAACTGTGGACCACATAGCTTTCAAATGCCGTCTCTAAGTTTCCAAAGGTTCAACAGAAAGGACTCCACAGTGCGTCCAATAAAGTTGCTACTTCGATTTCTCATCTGATCATAGAGCCGTTAGTGATCTACGGACTTGTGTATGAAATTATATAGACGAAGGTAGAAACCTACACAGAAACACAGAATAATCAACGGGTCAATGAGGGAAGAGAGAAGGCAATCTCCACAGCTTTATACAAGAGCATCTTCACATTCATAGACCCTGTTCTCATCAATCCTAATTGTTCTACATTCATTTATTGTTATCCCCTAACGACATAACTTCCACTTCCCGGTTTCATAAAGAGTGTAGTGACTGAAATTGATTGAGGAGCTATCTTGTAAGATATTAAATCTTCAGTAAATCCTGATGAACACGAGAAAAAGGAAACAAAAAAACACAGTTCTAGCCCTTCAGGCAAACAACTCAATGTTAAAAGCATCCTGGGGTATGAGCTACGAATTTTAGGCATATAAAATATAATTAGTATGAGAATATATTCTTTATTTATTCGTAAATATTGCAATCCTTTTCTTAATCATCGTTATCCGGTCGATTAGTTTAGCAGTTTGCCTTTTCTACCACTACGAGCGCTAATATGAACCAATGCTTTGTTTCACTTAAGCGCCACTACAAGCGCTAATATGAGCCAATGCTTTGTTTCACTTAAGCGCCACTACAAGCGCTAATATGAGCCAATGCTTTGTTTTACTTAAGCGCCACTACAAGCGCTAATATGACCCGATGCTTTGTTTCACTTAAGCGCCACTACAAGTGCTAATATGAGCCAATGCTTTGTTTCACTTAAGCGCCACTATAAGCGCTAATATGTGCCAATGCTTTGTTTCACTTAAGCGCAACTAGAAGCGCTAATATGAGCCAATGCTTTGTTTCACTTAAGGGCCACTAGAAGTGCCAATATGAGCCAATGGTTTGTTTCAGTTAAGCGCCACTACAAGCGCTAATATGAGCCAATGCTTTGTTTCACTTAAGCGCCACTACAAGCGCTAATATGAGCCAATGCTTTGTTTCACTTAAGCGCCACTACAAGCGCTAATGTGACTCAATGCAGAGTTTCACTTATGCCCTTATAACTACTTTCGGTGTGGACATTCTTCAAGAAATCAAAAACTCAGCTGAGGGTATTGAACCAAGGAATATTTCCCAGGAAGAATTATGTAAATAACTTAATTTGACTGGGATATAAACCAAAAATAAAACGAGTAAAGAAATAAGCGATTTTAGGCTGTTTTTCAGGAACTGCATTTAGGCCGTAAGTAATTTTCGAATTTTTTCCTAGTTTGATAGAACTATTCAAGACTCACAATCTGAAACCTTTCCGGGCCCTTTATCCCTTCAACTCTCTGCACAATTGAGGGAGTTGATTAATTTTACTTTTTTCTTACTATGGAGACCTCTTCTTTGCCTGCTAAGAAAGGTTTCCAACATTAAAACTGGGAACACAGGAATTACACAGCGGAAAGGATCTAGAAGTGTGGTAATGAGGTGTTTTTCTTTTGCAATTTGCTTTACGTAGCACTAACACAAAAAAGAAACCAAACCAAACCCCATGGCGCAACAGTCACGAAGAGCAATGGCCTACCAAGCAATAGCTGCTCAGCCCGAAGGCCTGCAGATTACGAGGTGTCGAGTGGTCAGCACGACGCAAACTCTCAGCCGGTATTCTTGGCTTTCTAGAGCGGGGCCGCTATCTCACCGTCAGATAGCTGCTCAATTGTAATCACGTAGTCTGAGTGCGCCTCAAGCCTGCCTTCAGATGGACAGAGAAATCCTTGACCTGGCCGGGAATCGAATCCGGGACCTCCGGGTAAGAGGCAGACATGCTACCCCTACACCGCGAAGCCGGACACAGATGGGTCTTATGGAGACGATGGGACAGGAAAGGGCTAAGAGTGATGTGTAATCGACCGTAGCCTTGATTAAGGTGCAACTCCCGGTTTGAAAATTGGAAACCATGGAAAACCACCTTCGGGACTACCGACAGTTTGATTCGAACCCACCATCTTCCGATAATGAGGGTCCATTTATCTAAATAAAAGGATATGCATTCTTTCCCGTCACCGTACGCTAAATAGACCACAGGATATGAGCTGCAAAGAAACGATGTAACGAGAAATAAATCAGCCGATACTGCAGATCAGTACAGTCATATCTAGAAAGTAAAGAGTTAGTTTATAATAACATTACGCGATACTGACATAGCGAAGAAAAGTTTTGTAACCTGTGAGCGCTAAAAGTTTCTGCAATACATCCATGAGCGTCTCGGAAAGGTAATCTGAAACTCCTTAACAAACTTTACGGTTCGCAACTTGATCTTATTAACTTTGTAGCGAGAGAAGCACGTTTCGCTACAAAATCTACATCATACATTTTTGTTGGTTGTTAAGACTTGCCGTTCTTATGCGCACCAAATGACATCACATCCTAGCTCAAGTCCCGATAACCACGCTCAGAGTCCAAGATTTACTCACAGCTAATTTGCACAATATTGTTAAAAGAAATAGCTCGTTCGTGAGATATCAAATGCGTCAGCTGTCTGATATAGATTCTGTTGTTAGAGACAACAGCCGTCTGTCGTTATCTGAGAGCTCAAAAATATCAGATGTCTAAGTCCGGTAGCTAATGAGGCTTAAAGTTATCAGATGTCCATCGTCATGTGTCTGATAACTACTGAAGCTCAAAGATATCAGATATCTAATGTCATCTGTCTGACAGCTACTGAGGCTCAATGATATCAAATGTCTAATGTCAGCTGTCTGACAGCACAAAGTTATTAGATGTCTAACGTCATCTGTCTAATGGCTACTGACGCTCAAATGTATGAGATGTCTAACGCCATTTGCCTGATGGCTACTGAGGCTAAAATGTATCAGATATCTAAGTTCATCTGTCTGATAGCTACTGAAGCTCAAAGTTATCAGATGGCCAACGTCATCTGTCTGATGGCAACTGAGGCTATATCAGATATCTAAGTTCATCTGTCTGATAGCTAATGATTCTCAAAGATATCAGATGTCTATCGTCAACTGTCTGATAACTACTGAGGCTCAAAGATATCAGATATCTAATAGCATCTGTCTGACAGCTAATGAGGCTCAAGGATATCAGATGTCTAACGTCATCTGTCTGGTGGCTACTGAGGCTAAAAGACATCAGATGTCTAAAGTCACCTGCCTGATGCCTACTAAGGCTCAAAGATATCATATGTCTAAGTTCATCTGTCTGACAGTTCAAAGATATCAGATGTCTAATGTCGTTTGTCTGATAGCTACTAAGTCTCAACGATATCAGATGTCTAATATCATCTGTCTGATAGCTACTGGGGCTCAAAGATACCAGATGTCTAATATAATCAGTCTGATACCTACTGAGGCTCAAAGACATCAGATGACTAATATAATCTGTCTGATAGCTACTGAAGCTCAAAGGTATGAGATGTCTAACGTCATCTGTCTGGTGGCTACTGAGGCTAAAAGACATCAGATGTCTAAAGTCACCTGCCTGATGCCTACTAAGGCTCAAATATATTATATGTCTAAAGTCGCCTGTCTGATGGCTACTAAGGCTCAAAGATATCATATGTCTAAGTTCATCTGTCTGACAGCTCAAAGATATCAGATGTCTAATGTCGTCTGTCTGATAGCTACTAAGTCTCAACGATATCAGATGTCTAATATCATCTGTCTGATAGCTACTGGGGCTCAAAGATATCAGATGTCTAATATAATCAGTCTGATACCTACTGAGGCTCAAATACATCAGATGACTAATATAATCTGTCTGATAGCTACTGAAGCTCAAAGGTATGAGATGTCTAACGTCATCTGTCTGGTGGCTACTGAGGCTAAAATACATCAGATGTCCAAAAGTCATCTGTCTGATGGCTACTGAGGCTCGAAGATATCGTATGTTTAACTTCATCTGTCTGGCAGCTCAAAGATATCAAATGTCTAATGTCATCTGTCTGATAGCTACTGGGGCTCAAAGATACCAGATGTCTAATATAATCAGTCTGATACCTACTGAGGCTCAAATACATCAGATGACTAATATAATCTGTCTGATAGCTACTGAAGCTCAAAGGTATGAGATGTCTAACGTCATCTGTCTGGTGGCTACTGAGGCTAAAATACATCAGATGTCCAAAAGTCATCTGTCTGATGGCTACTGAGGCTCGAAGATATCGTATGTTTAACTTCATCTGTCTGGCAGCTCAAAGATATCAAATGTCTAATGTCATCTGTCTGATAGCTACTGGGGCTCAAAGATACCAGATGTCTAATATAATCAGTCTGATAACTACTGAGGCTCAAATATATCAGATGTCTAACATCATCTGTCTGATAGCTAATGAGGCTCAAATATATCAAATATCTAAGGAGTATCCTTGCTTGTCCAAATTATATTTAGATTCAAGGGTTCCCGTAGTTAGCGTAACTATTCCTTCAGTGATACAACTCAATTTTAAAAATCGAAATCCAATTCTCTTATACGAGATATTTCCCCCCGCAATTTGAATAAACCCATGTCAACCTCCCGAACATGATCAGAATCATTAGGCCTACACAAGGCAGGATTAGATTCTGTTCCCGCGCCAAAGGAATTAACCATATAAGATTAAAATCTCCGACCTGGTCGGATATCGAATCATTTTCGTCTGAACAGCAGAGCACTATGGTGACCAGTCAGCCAACGATCCGGACATATTAATAATTATAATAATATTTTATAAGCTGATTTGCGTCGCACCGACACAGATAGCTCGTATGAGGTTGATGGGATACGAAAGAGCTAGGAGTGGGAAGGAAGCGACCGTGTCGTTAATTAAGGTATAATCCCAGCGTTTGCCTGGTTTGAAAATGGGGAAACCACGGAAAGCCATCTTAAGGGCTGCCGACAGCGGGATTCGAACCCAATATCTTCCTTTTTAAATGTGGCAGCTACGTAGCCCAAACCACGCAGCCAACCGTGCGGTACAACAATAATAATAATAATAATAATAATAATAATAATAATAATAATAATTTCGTGTGGCTATTTCTAGCCTGGTGAAGCTCTTGTTACGCAGACCTTCTGATGAAGGTAGGCGGCGTCTGTCGTGTGTGGGAAGGTACGTGTTATTGTAGTGGAGGATAGTGTTGTGTATGGTGTATAAGTTGCAGGGGTAATCAAACACGGGGCCCTGTGTACCGAATCCCACTGCGCTGACCATTCATTCAAGGAACCGTCTGCAGAGCCTCCGTGGCTCCCATCACTCCATGTGATATTTGTGCCTGACAAAGCGAAGGCAGGGCATGTTTTTCTTCGGGTACTCCAGTTTTCCCTGTCATCATCCTTTCCAGAAACATAATATCATTTCATCTGTGATTCATTAATCATTTCTCCAGAGGAGTGGGACAGGCTTCGGCAACCGACACAACTCCTATCCTCACCGCTAGATGGAGGCTTCATTAATTCCTTTTTGACCCGGTCGAATGACTGCAGTGGATTTTTAATTAGAAAGCTGCAACTTCCCAGCACCGAACTTTATAGAATTGATTAAGATAAAGAAATACGTTACCTTGACTATTGTATTTCGGCCAGATGTGTTTGCTACTACAGTATGCATTGTTATTGAGGACGATTGACAAATCGCACACCCCACGATGATGCAGTGCGCAAACTAGACACACTCCTATTAGAAAGGTGCGATGTTTCATGGGGATATAGTGTAAAGTCTGCTTTCCATTCTGTGTGTATAACTTCTGACGAGCACACAGCTCATGAATATGCAACTACGGTACACTCAGGCCAATATGCAGCAGGTCTCTTTAATATTCTTCAAGCGGTCATTTATGCAGCGTAAGTACAGTGTGCTTCATAAATAATAGAGCTAGTCATCAGAAAGAATCTTTCAGTATCTCGTTAATTTTCTGACATATGATGAGAGAGTGCTCTAACTAATTCCTTAAGAAGCAAAGTTACCAAAGTTCTGCAGTTGTGCTCTAGTAGCTTCTCGTCCCACCTCGTCAGTTCCTGGCACTGAGCCAGTAGGCCGTGCAGTTAGGGTCACGCAGCTGAGAGCTTGAATTCGGGAGAAGGTTGGTTCGAATCCCATCATCGGTAGCACTTAAGATGGTTTTCCGTGGTTTCCCATTTTCAAACCAGGCAAATGATGGGGCTGTACCTTCATTAACACCTCGGTCTCCACGTTCCGAATCCTGGTCCTCTCCCATCCTTCCGTCGCCGTAAACCTTCGATGTGCTAGTGCGACATTAAACAAATAACCAAAAAATTGGCCCTAAAACGAACGGCTCGCACGAACACAGCAACTAGGAGCAGACCTGTGATTTTCTCTTGGTTATTCCCCGCAACATATCAGTAAGCCACACAATAACGAGTTTCAATTGCAAGTACTTTCATTTACGAGATATTTTTAAGCTAAAGATAACATTTAAGCTTTGAAATAAACACATTTAAAAAGTAATGTTATTAGATTTACGTCCCACTAAATACGCCAAGGTGCCGGAATTTTGTCTCACAGGAGTTCTTTTACGTGACAGTAAATCTACCGACACGAGGCTGACGCCTTTGTGCGTCTTCAGGTACCACCGGATTGAGCCAGGTTCGAATTTCCCAGCCAGAAGAAGAGAAGAAGAAGGAGAAGAATCTGTGAGATATAGGCTACCTCCTAACTGGGGCTTACAATGCCAAATGATAGCTCCCCCTCCAAAAGACCGGCACAAGCTGGAGTGGTACGTTTTGAGCATGACGACTTCAACAGCTGTATGTCTCGGTTTTTTTGATCGTGTCAACATTCTTTCTCGTCAGACAGCTTCTTAGTTTTGTTTGCGGTGGGTGATTCCTATTACAGTCATCAGTGGAGGAGTAAAATTCTTGGATGAACAGACAAAAAAATCCGGGACCACTGAGTAACTTCTTCTTCTTCTTCTTCTTCTTCTTCTTCTTATTATTATTATTATTATTCTTATTCCGAGGTATCTGTGGAACAGCAGAGGTGAAAGAAGCTGCGGGCTGGAATGGGTCTAACTACAAGTCCGAAAGATGAATAAAAAATTTAAATAAAGGTTATATTTTCAATAGACAACAAGATTTAACAAATTTTCACTAGGTGAAATAACAATGAAGAAAATCCGGTACAATTATAACTTTACAAACGAAAGCACAAGTTAAGGGGTTCTTACAAAACCTGGGCTTCAAGCCCCAATTTCACAATCCTTGAGCTCTCAGCTTACAACCACAAAATACCAAAGGGCAGAAAACCCTTATTAAATGGAGCACTTGCTCCCACCTAGTAATGTCAAGCATCCTAGAGGCGCCTTTCAAAATACCAGAAAGAGCTGACCGCTCTCAATCTTTCAAGCCTATTAAAGGCCACAACAACTTTCGCATTGCCTGCCTCTCAAGGCACACTTACAAATGAACAGGGGTACCTTGTACCCATTCTACTGGACCTTAAATTAAACGGCCCTAAATACAAAAGGAATGGAGGCGGGAACTTGCACTCCTACATGAAACTAGGTAAAACATAAGTGGCGCTAGGCCAATTCAACAGGGGCTATTCCCACACTAGGGAGGTGACCCGTATAATAAAATTTTAATACATTAGGAAAGAGAAGAAAATCGGTTATGAAAACGTAGTCACCTCAGATCAAAATGCAGGGGAGCTCGAGAGGGTAAAGCACTCTCTATCCCCGATTTACAGTTAAAGTAACATGGAAATTTTACATCAAAATGGTATAGGTTACATCAAAAACGGTTTCGGACCTTCCCCGAGGATTAAACTCCTGAGCTAGCAAGAAAATAAAGATGTTAAACGGCCATTACCTTTTTGAAGGGCTGCTGACTGATGAAAGAGGCGCTTTCCGCCTCCTGCTATTCTTCCATACACTAAGCTAGATGTTGTACGAGTGGCGGAGAGCCAGGAAAATCAGCAGTTTTTATACTCTCTGGGAAGATTCGAGACCTTTCATGAATGATTAAGACAAACCCACGGTCGTTTATTGCGTAGCTTACAGTTACACATCGACATTGGTAAAGAAAGACGCCATTGGCTGAAAATTAATGACAGAAATTTACGATTGGCTAATTTTAAAACTGGCGGAAAGAAAGATTAGTATTGCCAACCCACAAATGAAAGAACAACATTTAGTAAAGAACAGACTTATGAATACAAAATATCTTCAAGAAAAGTTTCTTCACTTCGCACCAGGGTGCATGATCATAATCTTTTGGTAGAGACATCTGTGAGAGAATGTCCTAACTTCTTGATAATAGTAAACAAAAACAATTCGATATTAACACAGTGACATCTTCTGATAAACGGTTGAATTAATTCAGTTTAAAGTTCAGAGTTTCAGCTGTAGAGGAGTACTTTAAGGCGGAAAATTCAAATGTGCGGCGTATAGGTGTACCAACCGGTACAATTATTATTATTATTATTATTATTATTATTATTATTATTATTATTATTATTATTATTATTATTATTATTATTATTATTATTGTTATTGTAATTATTATCTATATATAAAATAACATTTCCTGACTGACTGACTGACTGACTGACTGACTGACTGACTGACTGACTGACTGACTGACTGACTGACTGACTGACTGACTGACTGACTGACTGATTCATCATCGCCGAGCCAAAACTACTGGACAGAACGAAATAAAATTCAGGGGATACACTTATATTAGAGTGCAGGTTCTCACTAAGGTTGGATTTTAGGATATTCTGTCGCTAAGGGGATGAAAAGTGGGAGGGGTGTGAATTGTTTCAAGGAGCATATCTATATCTCAAAAACTTTAAAGTTTAAAGACGTAAAAATTGGTATTTAGAATGTACTTTAAAAACAAAGAAACAAGTAGAAGCCTATTTATCGGTTTTTGAAAAAGGGGGTGAAAAAGGGGGAAAATTCGTTGAATAACATTTATGAGGATACTTATATCTAAAACACTGAAGATGTTACAGGCACGAAAACTGGTATTTGGGATCACTTTTACAAATAAAGAAACACGTATTTTCTGGTTTTAGGAAAATCAAATAATGGGGGGCGGGAACAGGAGTGAAAATGCGGGTGAATTTTCAAAAAGATTATATCTACAGTATAATTATCTCATAAACGTAAATTGTTACAGACGTAAAAAGTGGTATTTGGAATCTCCTGTAAAAGCAAAGAAACAGACTGTCTCTTCGCGAAATCCATTTAAGGGGAAATGAAGGGATGAATTTTTGATATGAGAATATCTACAGAACATCTCAAAAACTTAACATGTTAGAGACGTGAAGATTTATATTTTTGATCTCTTTAAAATATAACGAAACATGTACTTTTGTTTTCAAAGAACACTTGAGCTGGGAGGGCTAAAAAGGACCGAAGGGGTTGAATTATTTTTATTAGCATAGACATATCTCAAAAACTGAAAATGTTGCATATATGAAAATTGGTATGCGGAGTCTCCTTTAAAAATAAAGACATATGTATTTCTTTGTTTTCAGAAGATCAACTTAAAGGGGGGTTGAAGGAATTGAAAATTAATTGAATTACTTGTACGAGGATACTTATATCTCAAAGAGTAAAGGTGTTGCAGACCTGAAAATTGGAATTCTGAATCTCCTTTAGAAGTAAAGGAACAGGCATTCTATTGCTTTCGGGAAATACACTTACAAGGGGTGAAAGAACTGAAAAATTAGTTGAATTATTTGTAAAAGGATACTCATATCCAAAAATAGAAAGATGCTACAGACGTGATTATTGGAATTCGGAATCTCCCTCAGAAATAAATAGTCATTTCTTGGAGAAAATCAACTTGGAGGAGGGGCTGAAAAGGGAGATGATTTATTTTTATGAGGATACATATATCTCAAAAAAATTGAAGATATTGCGGTAATGATAGTTGATTTTTGGAATCTCCTTTATAAATAAAGAAAAACATTACTTTGTTTTCTGAAAATTCACTTAAGGGAGGAGGTTGAAAGGATATGAATGAAATTGAAACTCTTTTATTCCGATACTTATATCTCAAAAACTGATTATTACAGACGTGAAAATTAGTATTTAGAATCTACTTTAAAAATAAAGAAATGTATTTTTTATTTTCGAAATATGACTATAAGTGGGGAGGGTGAAAATAAGTAAGGGAGTTGAATTCTGTTTATGGGGATACTTATATGTCAGAAACTGAAGTTGTTACAGAAGTGAAAATTAGTATTTTGAACTTACTTTAAAATTTTTTAAAACGCGTACTTATTGTTTTCGGAAAGTCCAATTAAGGAGAAGGGGGGTGGAAAGGAGAGAAGAAGAAGTTGAATTCTTTTTATAAGGATACTTATGTCTCAAAAGTGACTATGTTACAGACATGAAAACAGTTTTTTTTTTCGGAATCTCCTTTAAAAATAAAGAAACAAGTATTTTTTTGTTTCCGGGAAAATCCACTTAAAGGGTGAAAAGAATTGAAAAAGCGGGTAAATTTTTAAAATGAGTGTATCTACAGTGTATGTCAAAAACGTAACATTTTACAGACGTGAAAATTGGTATTTGGAATCTTCTTTAAGCATAAAGAAACATGTACTTTTTCATTTTCGGAAATCCACTTAGGTGGGTGCGAATGGGGAAGGACAGATAAACGGGTTGAATTATTTTTAAGGGGTTAGGTATATCTCAAAAACTGAAGATGAAACAGACGTGGAAATAGGTATTTAGAATCTCTCATAAAAATAAAGAAAATATTTTTTTTAAAGTTAATCTTCGGCTTGACAGAAAAGTGTTTCTCACATGTACAGTTCTATGTCACATGGTCATGTTAGCCTCAAAAGGCAATACCAAAAATGTGGTTTACAAGGAGTTTCTGGGATAAATGAAATTCAGTTTTTCGGTGGGTTTTTATACTTTATTGTTTTTCAAACATCTTAGTACAGTACTGAGGAACGGTTACTTTTAACAAATAACGGAATCCACGAGAGCGAAGCCAAGGGTAACTGCTAATAATAATAATAATAATAATAATAATAATAATAATAATAATAATAATAATAATAATAATAATAATAATAATAATAATAATAATAATAATAATAATAATTGGTGGACATGTGCTGTTCCGCAGCACTCTTTATAAATGGGTCAAATAACTCGTCTTGAACTGCCTGTTGGAGTCACATTGTTTTGCCTGCCCTTTTCAATAGATTTTGAACATTTAATACCCGTACGTAATAACTGATTCATTCGGATTTTACCGGGCGAGTTGGCCGTGCGGTTAGGGGCGCGCAGCTGTGGGGTCGCATCCGGGAGATAGTGGGTTCGAATCCCACTGTCGGTAGCCCTGAAGATGATTTTCCGTGGTTTCCCATTTTCACATCAGGAAAATGCTGGGGCTGTAACTTAATTAAGACCACGACCGCTTCCTTCCAACTCGTAGGCCTTTCCTATTCCATCGTCGCCATAAGACCTATCTGTGTCTGTGCGACGTAAAGCCACTAGCAAAAAAGAAGCATTCGTATTTTAGTTTAGAACACTTCTTTCCATACAATATTCTCTGTGCTTCGACCATTCCAGCGTATCTGGATCTTAACATTTTCAAACGATCTTGCCCGAGATGTTGCAACATACAATTGGCCATGGCTGAACACTGGTTCAGGTAAGTAGAAGTAGACACCCGACTTTTTAAGAGTTTGTCCCTGCAATTTTATAATGGTCAGAGAGGAGGCTAGTTGACTTCATACCATCTTCTCGTCTGTGCGTACGTAGACTATTTTCTCTTAGCAGCATGTTAGTTATTAGGAACTTTCTGCCATCTGTTGAATATATTCAGAAGCAGGGGAAGGTCAGAGTATCGAGGTGTATGTAGTAGATGAAGTGTACACTCTGTAGCTTCACAGGCAGTAATCAAATATGGCTGCATGCGATGACGTTACTAAGGATGAAAATCACATAATACATCAGATTTTTAATGAAAGTGTTAGTCGCTTAGCAACCCTAACCTTTTCACTGCCGAGTTTTGATGACCAGGCGAACCCTCTGGGACGGTTTTTTTTAAGGAAGAAGCACTTTTACAGAGTCCGGCTCCATGGCTAAATGGTTAGCGTACTGGCCTTTGGTCACAGGGGTCCCGGGTTCGATTGCCGGTAGGGTCGGGAATTTTAACCATCATTGGTTAGTTTTGCTGGCACGAGGACTGGGTGTATGTGTCGTCTTCATCATTATTTCATCCTCATCACGACGTCCAGGTCGCCTAGGGGCGTCAAATCAAAAGACTTGCATCTGGCGAGCCGAACATGTCCTCGGACACTCCCGGCACTAAAAGCCATACTTTTACAGATACATAATCATGATACTATTAATGGAATGCATATCGTCCCCTTAGCCCTGCAGCCCAATACGGGCTCAGGGATGAAATGAGATATTTTACACCATAATTTTACGGTCGGATGCCCTTCCTGATGCAAACCTCAGTTGAGAAGATATGAAATGAATGATAGTGATTGAAACTGGGTGAGGAAGTGGAAGGAATCGGCTGTGGTTTATGAATAGGAACTGTCCCGACATTTTGCTTGGGAGTGCGAAAGGGAAACCACAAAAAAAAAAAAATTCTCAGGACAGCTGACTGTGAGGTTCGAACCACTCGCCTGCCGAGTGCAGAGCTTGGCTCCATAGACGTGGCATGTTAATACGCGCGGCTACTCCGCTCGGTGATACTATTACTGAAGCATAATATAAAATTATTGATCCAAGAACTGGTATTATCAAAATCATTTACATTTGGGGAAAAAATAATTTATCTGAGGAAGGGGTGACAACTCCGTATGAGATTCATCATCACTACCTCGCAGTTTCTTGTAGTTCACTATCGCCACTTAGATAACCTCCATATTTATTATATTTATTATAAACTATAGCACTAAAGAATCACTATTTATGAGGAAACATTCAATTTCTTTGTCAAAAAGAGATGAATGTATACTTCAGGACGCTAGCGGGAAAGATGTTCCACTCTAACGAAGTTGAAGTAACACCAAATCACTTTCAAAACACTCGAAATGGAGTGGTATATCTGCCGTACAGAACGTCTTTGAGCATTTCCGCGGAATCTCAAACCATGACACTATATCGCGTTCATTATGGGATCGGCGAGGTACACACTGCACCAAAACGTATATATACGGGTTTGGCAGTGAATGGGTAACCCTTTAAGTAAGGAATGTATTGCGGGTTAGGGTAAGCCTTCGACTGCAATTATTAGAGTTGTCATTCAGTGATTTGATTTTAGGATCACTCAAAGTTGGTTAAACTTAGAGACCTATCAATGCCACATGATTCACCGGCAGGTAATTCCGGAGAGAATGAAACAGAAATGAAGTAAATCGGTCCAGTAGGACGGACACACGTATTCGCCAAAACTGTTTCAGTAAACTCTTTTAATATATCGATAATAATAATAATAATAATAATAATAATAATAATAATAATAATAATAATAATAATAAAAGCCCGGGTTTTTATGCAGTAACAGGTTAGACTGCAAACTAATTTGGTTAGCAGGAAGTGTCCGTCACCCGCTCTTCCATAGTGTAGCAAGAGTAACATAAATTATAGGAGTTCTGATGGGCCGTACCCCTAATATTTATGCAAACCTCATATCATATTCATTGTGAAGGTAGGCTATAATTGCTACTAGCTTCAGTATGTTTGAATTCTAACCTATTAATGCATAACAATCCGGGCTCTAATAATAATAATAATAATAATAATAATAATAATAATAATAATAATAATAAATTCTGAAAATTGATTTCCTGACTTGTAAACCCCTTTCCACAAAGCGGATATCAAGATGAACTGACCTTCATACGTATAACGAAGTCAATGAAAATTATTATTTAAAAATTCACTAAGATGCTAGTCCATTCTCTTGCCAGAAAAATCCGAATACCCACGTGGCATCCTAAATGAAATGGAAAATAGGAATGCTCTTATACATGACACTTGACCCGTCTGTACGGGAACAATCTCGTTCTGTTCTGTTTCACGTGCTGTCAGCGAAAACTTTCACGTGGCTAGCGAGAGATGGCAGCTCCTGCATGCTGTCCTGTGGCGAATATTGAGCGTGTGAAAGCTTGGCAAGTCGAGCTAGGAAACAGAACGTTACCTTTAACTCAAGCACAACGAATGCTCGGTTACCCTGATGACAGCTGGCATTCGACGTGTCGATCATTGCTGCTTGACTGGAGAAAAGCCACCCGTGTTCGTGAAGGGAAAACCAACATATGGATCATTTCCATTACTCGCACGTGTATTCTACCAGGATGGCAGCACAGTTATGTAGTTAAATAGAATCAAAATTTAGTAAGATTAACATAAATAGCTCGCAGCTTCAATCAGCGGTGCTCTGTTAGAAAGAAATGAGCTCTTTGGGGGAATTTTCTTTACATCACTCTGTTTTTCAAACGGAGTTCCTTGTATAGGAGTGAAAGTTGGGCAGATTCAGGATAAGTTACGCATAAACTGAAAGTGACAAACATGAAAGTAGCGAGAATTATTACTTGTAAACCGGGGGAGTTGGCCGTGCGGTCAGAGTCGCGCAGCTGTGAGATTGCATCCGGGAGATAGTTGGTTCCAACCCCATTTTCGGCAGACCTGAAGATGGTTCTCCGTGGTTTCCCATTTTCACACCAGGCAAATTCTGAGGCTGTACCTTAATTAAGGCCACGGTCGCTTCCTTCCCACTCCTAGGCCTTCTCTATTCCATCGTCGCCATAAGACCTATCTGTGTCGGTGCAACGTAAAGCAAATAGAAACAGAACTTGAAAAAGCGAGTGGGAAGAACGGCAGGAAGGCATTCGCGATGATGCGACAAAGGAATTAACCCAATGGAAGAAGCGGCACATAATATGGACCGCCTTCTGGGGGAGGGGGGGGCTCATTTGAGGCGAGTGGAGAAGGGCAGGATGCCTTAGAGTAACAGACTAAGCCAGGGCCTCTCAGAATGCATGCACCGGTGCATAAGACGACTTCGCTAGGTTGACCAGAGTGCAGACTCCCCACTCCTCGATTTTGAGCAATAGCGCTGTATCTCTCTCTCTCTCTCTCCAAACGCCTGTCTCGCTCGCTCTGCCTGTTTCCCCTTCCTCACACGCTCTGCAGGGCTTCTTCATCCGAGCCGAGTTGAGCCGAGCTTAGTCGAGTCACCCGGAGACAAAACGCTGGTCCGAACCTAGCCGCGTAGGACCGATGTACGGTGCATAGAACCTCTGCGCCTCGCTTTGCACTCGTGAGATTTTAGACGTTTGAGAGGCCCTGGACTCGGAAGACAAAGGCGCTGATTGTAGATGGACATGGGGCAATAGCCAACCTTAAGCAATAAAAACTGTACAAAACAGCTAATGGAATATTTAGGTTACGTACTTTAGTTTCCATTTTACCCCTCTACAACACTTCCCGTTGTACCAGAATGAAGATCATCTTCCACATTCCCTACTCCCAGCTTTGTCTTCTCCAAAGATATCCCAGCGTATTCCAGCCACGAGAAAATCGAGGAACCACATCCTGTTTGCAGTTTCAGTTTCAGGAATGGAGGCGAGGATTGGAACCATGCCGGCCACCGAAGCCTGTCGCCCTCTTCTGTGAAAATGATTAATGACTGACAGATGAAATGAATAATATTGGAAAGTGTTGCTTGAATGAAAGATGCCAGGAAAAAACCAGAGTACCCGGAGATAATCCTGCCCCACCTCCGGTTTTTCGAGGACAAATCTCACATGGAGTGACCGGGATTTGAACCACGGAACCGACGGGCGGGAGACCGGTGCGCTGCTGCCATAGCCACGGAGGCTATACGGGAGATAAATATTAATACATATACGGCTTGGTGGAATTTGCTATCACCCAATAGTGAAGGCGTTCGTTGTCAGCACACAGAGTTGTATGAGATAATTAAAGGCCAGAAAATAGACATTGCGCTCATCTGCAAAACATATCCTAAACCCTCCCGCTCCTTCGACATCCCCATCTTCAGGTCCTATCAAAATAACTATCGGCATGATTTCCATCAGAATCTGACTCGGCGCTGGGACGGGCGCCAGGGGGAAATACGCCTTTTGTCAGGCTCTCAATATTACAATATTATATTCAGATCATGACGAAGAGCGCTTATGAACATGAAACATACCATCTAACAAAATTAGTAACCATTGTAATCCATCACAAAGAGAGATAATTAATTCGAACCCGGCACTTTTTCATGAGAATCAAGTGATGGAGCCTACCCTTACCGGCCTTCACCCCTTCCATCATGCAACAGTACAAGGGTGAAATTGCCAATCACATAAACACCACGACCCTTCCGACACTGGGGGAGAATGACGTGAGTCACTCTATTGACGGTCTATTACCATTTAAATTGCGCTCAAGATTCCGTTGTTATTTCAGTAGACTTATGTTCCATGGCATACACAGGAGATACATACTCCACCGGTATGGACTTTTGTCTCCGAGTTTTCAAAATTTCTGTCTATTCATCTGTCCTCACGAGTTATTTATTTATTTATTTATTTATTTATTTTATTTATTTATTTATTTATTTAATTTACCCTTTGGTATACGTTGGACCGACACAGATAGTTCTTATGGCGACGATGCGATAGTCAAGGCCTAGGACTGGGAGAAAGTGACCGTGGCTTTAATTAAGGTAGAGCCCCAGCATTTTTGTGGTATGAAAATGGGAAACCACGGAAAACAATCTTCAGGGCTACTGGCAGTGGGGTTCGAACCCACTATATCCCGAATGCAAGCAAGAGATGGAGGCGGTGAAAGAAACATTAAACAATAACCAATTCTCCTTAACGCTAATAATACGATTCAGAGGAATTTGTTGATTCCTTTGAAGCTTCGAAATATCGGTAAAACAAGATTTTGGAAGAGACTTGAATGACGTGAAAATGAAAGAATTCGCTTGCTTCGTAGTCGTACACGCAACTCAGGGAATAGCCACAGGCTTTTGATGCATTTTGCTAGGCTAAAAGGCTCAGAAGACAGAATGCTGTGTATCTGAGCCCATGCTGGCAGGTTCGATTCCAGCTTAGTGCGGTAGTATTTGAACCTCGTCAAATGCGGCAGTCTCGCGTCGGTACATTTACCAGCCCTGTGAGGGAAAATCCCAACATCGGCAATTCGGAAAACCAAAAAGGTACTTAGTTGGAATTAAAACCAATAACATTATTAAGTTATAAGGTATGTATCTATTTCTATTTCAGTTTGAACATTTTGTACGAATTCTTAATCATCTACTTTTCTATCGTTACCAAGTTCATTCGTTGTGTACGAATTCAGTAATTATTTTTATTTCCATTCAATTGGTTAAAATAGCTGTGACTTTGGTTTGGTGTGATTTTGGTTTGGTAATATTTAGTGTGATTTAACATTAATGCTTTCACGTCTCACTAACTAGCATTACGGTATTCGAAGACGCCTAAGTTCCGGATTTTTTTCCCGAAGGCGCTCTTTTACCGGCCAACATGAGCTCATAAATCCACTCAGTCTGAGCAACTCAGCCTGCCTCGAAGATTAAGAGTAGAGCAATGTCGGTTTTCCACCAGGCTTCTTTTTACGCACTAACAAAGATAGATCTTACGGCGAATATAGGGTAGGAAAGAGCGAGGAGTGGGAGGGAAGCGGACGGTTAGACTCATTGAGTAAGGCATAACCCCAGCATTTTCCCGGTGATAAAATGGGAAACCACGGAAAACCATCATCACGGCTGCCGACAGCTCCGCGGCCCTACCCGAACGGTCAACTCTCTCGGTACAAAAAAACTTCACGGCACATAACGCCCTTGAAAGGGTCTTGGCCTGCCCAGCGACCGCTGCTCAGCCCGAAGGTCTGCAGATTACGAGGGGTCGTGTGGTCAGCACGACGCATCCTCTCGACCTTCATCCTGGGCATTCGAGACCGGGGCCGCCATCTCACCGTCAGATAGCTCCTCAATTCTAATCACGTAGGCTGAGTGGGCCTCGAACCAGCCCCAGGTCGAGAGAAAAATCCCTGACCTGACCGGGAATCGAACCCGGGGCCTCCGGGTGAGAGGCAGGAACGCTATTAATACACCACGGGACCGTCAACTCTCTCGGTACACCAGGTTTTATTCAATCAATCAATCAATCAATCAATCAATCAATCAATCAATCAATCAATCAATCAATCAATCAATCAATCAATCAATCAATTAATCAATCAATCAATCAATCAATCAATCAATCAACTAAACAATTACCACTGATATGCATTTAGGATTGCCACCCACGTGGCAGATTCCTTATTAGTTTTTACACAGTATTTTCTTCATTAATTTAAAGAAATTTAAAGAAATTGTAAATTTATCGAAACAGGTCCGTTTATATATTATTCCAATCCCTAATTCCTCTTCCTCTAAACAAGTATTTGCCACAATGTGTCTTCCTGAATTCCAACTTTATTATCATTTTGTTATCTTCCCTACTCCACTCCACTCCACTCCACTCCACTAAAGCTCATTCGTCTAATTGTGTTCCAAGCCATCTCTTCACTGGCAACTCGAAACATAACGTTTAGTCGAACTGTCCATCTGGTTACTTCAAAGACTTCTCAGCCCAAAGTTTGTGACATTTTCGTAACACTATTCTTTCGTCGGGAATCACCCAGAAAAAGCAATCAGCTTTTTTTTAATCGTTTCCATTTGGGGTCTTACCAATTACTTACACGCCGTTTCCTTTTCACCCTTACTACAAGTATAGAGTGGCAAGGAGTGATTCAGTTAGGTCTTAATAGCAAGATTGTGCCGAAAGCCAGCAGTCTAATGGCTTGCAACTTGAAAAGAAGTGCAGTGAGTATGGTATGAAAATTAGCCTTTCGAAGACTAAATTGTTGTCTGTAGGTACGAAATTCAACAGAATTGAATGTCAGTTTGGTGATACAAAGCTAGAACAGGTCGATAATTTCAAGTATTTAGGATGTGTGTTCTCGCAGGATGGTAATATAGTAAGTGAGATTGAATCGAAGTGCAGTAAAGCTAATGCAGTGAGCTCTTAGTTGCGATCAATAGTATTCTGTAAGAATGAAGTCATCTCCCGGACGAAACTATCTTCACATTGGTCTGTTTTCAGACCAACTTTGCTTTACGGAAGTAAAAGCTGAGTGGCCTCAGGATATTTTATTCATAAGTTAGAAGTAACAGACATGAAATTAGTGAGAATGATTGCTGGTACATGCAGGTGGGAACAATGGCAAGAGTGTACTCGGAATGAGGAGATGAAATGGCGTATGGCTTTTAGTGCCGGGAGTGTCCGAGGACATGTTCGGTTTGCCAGGTGCAGGTCTTGTGATTTGACACCCGTAGGCGACCTGCGCGTTGATGAGGATGAAATGATGATGAAGATGACACATACATCCAGCCCCCGTGCCAGCGATATTATCCAATGATGATTAAAATTACCGACCCTGCCGGGAATCGAACCCGGAACCCCTGTGACCAAAGGCCAGCACGCTAACCATTTACCCATGGAGCCGGACCATGGAAAGATAAAGGCTAAGTTAGGAAGTAACTCGATGGATGATTGTTCGCATAAACCGGCTTCGATGGTGGGCCATGTGAGGCGAATGGGTGAGGATTGGTTACCTAGGAAGGTAATGGACTCTGGTATGGAAGTTAAGAGAAGTAGAGGAAGACAAAGTTGACGATGGTTAGACTCAGTTTCTAACGATTTAAAGATAAGAAGTTCAGAACTAAATGAGGCACTAGCTGCAAATAGAGGATTGTGGCGGCGCTTAGTAAATACTCAGAAGCTTGCAGACTGAACGCTGAAAGGCATAACGGTCTATAATGATGATGTACAGCCCTTAAATATCTTCATAACCGTACGAAGAGGTCTTTAACCTTTATGTGATTACTCAATGGATACCTTCCCTTAAGTTAACACCTAGGTACTTACAGTGATCTCAGTGAGTTACAGTCACCCAATCAACACAGTAATTAAAACTGTGGGAACTTCTTTATGTGAAACGTACAACCTGACTTTTCACCTCGTTTCCTGCGGATGTCGGATTATATCAAGGATCAGCACTCAATATACACTGGTTATGGATATATTCATGAACGGTGTCAAGTGTGAAACGCCATTGAGTTCGATTTTCCTCTTGAATGAAACCAGCCGGACTGTGCTAAAGCTAAAACTGGAAGAATGGACGAAAGGACTCCCAGTTGAGGTAAGGCGTACGACGTGACATTCTGACTCCCAATACATTTAAATGGGATATATCCAGACTTCGTCAGCTATTTTAATTCCAATAATGAGTCACTTTCCCTATCCATGACAAGTCCACCTACCTGTTAAGGTAATATTTTTAGGAACAAACACATATTATAGCAGTAGAAAAAATTAACTACTGCGACTGAAAGAGTATTAATCTAGATACGTTTATCTCCATGAGGTATATTCCATTTTAACACCAAATGTCCTGTATTTTAAGGTTTTGCTTTGAATTAATTTATTTTAAGGTGAGAGTGGTACTTATTTTCACATCAAAAGTGATACGATTTTCCTGTTCACACCTATGCCCATGTGTTACTCATTTTTTATCGTTTATAATCAGTGGTAGGAAACAATTCAATCAGTTAGGTAATTGAGCAAGTATACCTGTATTGTTTCCAGGTTCTTGATAATAATAATTTAAAATAATAAATTATAATGTCCTAGTAATTATCAGTATCACCAATTTTACTGTTGTAACTGCAATCATAGATTTGCCCTCCAAGAAAATTGCTTTTTTTTTTTTTTTTTTTTTTTTTTTGCTATTTTTTGCTAGTTGCTTTACGTCGCACCGACACAGATAGGTCTTATGGCGACGATGGGACAGGAAACGGCTAGGAGTGGGAAGGAAGCGACCGTGGCCTTAATTAAGTTACAGCCCCAGCATTTGCCTGGTGTGAAAATGGGAAACCACACAAAACCATTTTCAGGGCTGCCGACAGTGGGCTTCGAACCTACTATCTCCCGAATCCTGGATACTGGCCGCACTTAAGCGACTGCAGCTATCGAGCTCGGTCCAAGAAAATTGGAGCTTAGTTAATGATGTATAAAATGAACCTTTGTTCAACGTCTCTCCTTTTGTTATCTATATTAGGGGGAGTCTCAGTGTAGCCATTTTGTCCCTCAGGAATTCCTTAATGTACTGAAAGCGAATAGCACGGATTTTTCCCATCTTACACGCCACAAGAATCGCTCTGTCTCGTTACCACTCAAAATGAGTGTAGTATCCAGTCTGATATTTTCAGCTTTGCTCTATGGAATCGAGACATGGACTTCGTGCTATTGAAAAAGTCCATTATTTTGAAATGTGGTGTTGGCTAAGTATGTCGCGCTTAACTTGGACAGCATTTAGCACCACTGATTCCATTAAAAACCAGCTCAACCCCAGTAGTAGATTATCATCAATACATGCACAAAGAATTTCGCCATTCTTTGGACACACTATTAGATGTGAGAAAGACAACATTAGAAAAATTGATCAGTCTTGGCAATACTCCCGGTAAGGGAGAAATTGTGGACGAACTCCTTCTCGATAGTGTCGAACCTTATCGAGAAAATAACTGGGTTGAACATCTTTAGCGCAACACGTCTGGCGGAGGACAGCAAGAGATGATGGCAACTGACCAACAGACTTATCGCAGAATACTCTGTGGGTGGGTCGGGGGGTAGAATTCCCTGCCTGTCGTAAGAGGCGACTAGAAGGGGCAGCAGAGGCTCTCAACTTGGGAGTGTGGGTTGGCTGAATCCTGGCATTGCTTCCATTTACTTGTACCAGGCTCCTCACTTTCATCTATCCTATCCCACCTTCCTTGGTCAACACTTGTTCTTTTACAACCACGACGCTATTCGGTTCTGTGGGCTAGGGAGTCGCTCATTTTCACACCCTTCGTGGTCCTTGTATTCCTTTGACCGATATCTTCTTTTTTCACAGTTTCTGATCCCTTCCATTTCTTCTGTCTGATTATTATTATTATTATTATTATTATTATTATTATTATTATTATTATTATTATTATTATTATTATTATTGAAAAATGAAAATCCACAGCCTGCTTCAGTCATTTGACCGAATCGGGAATGGAATAAATGAAGCTTCAATCTAGCGGCGAGGATAGGAATCTTGCCGGCTGCCGAAGCCTGTCGCACTCCTCTGGGTGAATGATTAATGACTCACAGACGAGATGAAATGATATTGGAGAGTGTTGCTGGAATGAAAGATGGCAGGAAAAACCGGAGTATCTGTAGAAAAACCTATCCCACCTCCACTTTGTCCAGCACAAATCTCACATGAAGCGACCGGGATTTGAAACACGAAACACACCTGTGAGAGACCGGCTCGCTGCCGCCTGAGCCACGGAGGCTTTATTATTATTATTATTTTTATTATTATTATTATTATTATTATTATTATTATTATTATTATTATTATTATTAAAATAAATCGCAGTTGGGAGTAGTGTGATAATGAAGTAAAGTTAAAACATAATTACCCAACAATAACAAATACAAAAGCAAGAGTACAACAAGCAATTCCATGAACGGAAAATATTACAAGAAATACTACTAGTTTAACATTCTAAATCCAGAGTTACCATTACTGTTATACGTAGGATGGTTGCCTACTTGTGCTTTCTCTTAAACAATAATCACCACCACCACCTAGAACCAACAACCCTGAGAATAGAATAACAGTGACTAGGCGATTGCGCCAAAGGCCGCCCGGCCGAGGCGGCAAAGGCGTGCTCGGTTCGCACGAAAGGACGTGGGTTCGAATCCCCGTCACAAAGTCGTAAAATTTAAGAAATGAGATTTCTACTTCCGTAGGTGCATATGGTCCTGAGGTTCACTCAGCCTATACCAAAAATGAGTACCAGGTTAATATAGCTAACCACTATATCTCATCTAGTGACGAGGTTACGGATAGTGGAAGCATTTACCTTCCACCCCTCCAAGAGCCTTCATGGCCTGTATGGAGATGACTTTAAAAGAAAAACTAAAAAAAGCGATTGCGCCAATCAGTTCATCAAGTTATTGGTGGTATTGAAAACAACGCGTCTGGATTGGACTGTATTTACCTACGGATAACTGACAAGGCTTGATGTATGCTGAGGCTGTCAATGATGCATATGACCACAGGATTACGTCATCCAATAACATCACCAACTGTTGTCGAGTAAATTAGTCCAGCGAGGCCTGGCTGTCTGTTTACACTGCCACAGACAAGTGTTATCTGCAGTGTCATTGTTCGTTTGGTCTAACGTAGCAATCCTTTATCGAACGTTACACCTCCAACGTCAAACAGAAACAAATCAGTAGTAGGAGCTAGGGCCTCGTGGTCGCCAATCCACGCTCCAAAGTTCAGAGCCACTTACGATAGGTAGGGAATACTGCGTGTCTTATTATACCTCCCCACTCCACCCACAGGCGGACGCATGGGCCAAAGAAAGACAAGGGCCACGAAGAGTGTAATGAAATTAAATGGCGTATGGCTTTTAGTGCCGGGAGTATCCGAGGACAAGTTCGGCTCGCCAGTTGCAGGTCTTTTGATTTGACGCTCGTAGGTGACCTGCGCGTCGTGATGAGGATGAAATGATGATGAAGTCGACACATACACTCCGCCCCTGTGCTAGCGGAATCATCCAATTATGGTTAAAATTCCCGACCCTGCCGGGAATCGAACCCGGGTCCCCTGTGACCAAAGGCCAGCATACTAACCATTTAACCATGGAGCCGGACACGAAGGAAGTGAAAATGAAAGACTCCCTAGGCTCCGAGTATTCTAATACCGTCGCGGTTGGAAAAGAACAAGAGTTCACTAAGGGAGGTGGAATATGATAGATGAAAATGAGGACCTTGGCACAAGAAAATGGAAGCAACACCAGGACTCAGGTAAGGTCCCCGTGGTCGCAAATCCACACTCCCAAGTTAATAGCCCCTGGGGCCTCTTTTAGTCGCCTCTAACAACATGCAGGAGTTACCTGGGTGTTACTCTACCGCCCCCACCCACGGAGGGTAGTACTTTTTTTTTGTTTTGCTGGCGGCTTTACGTCGCACCTACACAGATATGTCTTATGGCGACGATAGGATAGGAAAGACCTAGGAGTTGGAAGGAAGCGGCCGTGGCCACAATTGAGGTACAGCCCCAGCATTTGCCTGGTGTGAAAATGGGAGACCACGGAAAACAATATTCAGGGCTACCGACAGTGGGATTCGAACCCGAGGGTAGTATTACGCCAGGTAGGGACACTGGCTAGACAGTAAGAGAACTAAAAATTCAGGAGGTTAGGATAGGAGGGAAAGAAATAGAAATGAACAAAAAAGCACAGACACCTCTCAGGCAACTCTGGGGACACCTTTCTTGTCTGGACTTGCTCTGATTTGACTGGACTTCTTCGAGAGAGACCGCTCCGAGTCTGATCCTGGAAATGGAAATTTTTTAAATATTCCACGGATCTCCCAATACCTAGTGCCGATGCATATATCTCCAAACATATGCGGAAGTCATTCAATGCATTTTATAACAACTGCCTGTGCTCAAGTAATTGCACAAAGCGTTGTGTGAAGTCTGTAGCATGTGATAATATACTTAGCTCCATTGCCGTCCAAAAGTCTAAAGGGCTTATCTCAAGAGCTTTACATGTTTGGCAAATGACCAAATAACAAATCGCATATCTTTTGAAACAAAAGCTTATCTATGTTTGTGTTATATATTGATGATAATTGCATTTGCTTAACCATGTCCCAGATTTAAAGCTATATTCTTAAGGAAAGTACGGCACTGCACATTCGCCTATCGTTCCGTTCCTATGAGTTTCGACTTGGCAGTTAACCGGAAGACAGACACTGGTGCCAAATTGTTACGAGTACAAACAGCTGATTCACATCACACAACACGAACGGAAATCTATATAATCGATTTTTTTTTTGCTAGTGCCTTTACTTCGCACCGACACAGATAGGTCTTATGGCGACGATGTGACAGGGAAGGGCTAGGACTGGGAAGGAATCGGCCATGGCATTTGCCTGGTGTGAAATGGGAAACCACGGAAAACCATCTTCAAGGCTGCCGACAGCGGGGTTTGAACCCACTATCACCCGAATACTGGATACTGGCCGCACTTAAGCGACTGCAGCTATATAATCGAAAATAAGTCCAGAACCAATTATTCTTTGTAGCAACATGAATAACTGACATATGATTCACAATAACACATGACATACTTAGGATAAGGCTGTAAGATAAAAATAGATCAATCCTCGAAAAGATAAAATGCAAGAAAATGAAATTTCTACTCACCATCTACAACAGCTCGCGTTGTTAATAGATTAATTTCCTCCTAGGGAAAGAAAAATCTTCAAAGGGAATACACCACTCATTTCTGAGTCACTATCGGCATTGACATCATTTGTTGAGGTTTCACTCTCGCTTGACCGTAACGAGATTATAATGTCTTGAAGATAATCGTCTGTGACACTTCCCCTCTCCTAAGCTTCACTTATCTCGGATTGTGTGCACTTACTCGGCCTACGGCTTCCAAAGAAATATTTCAACATCTGAAACTGTGAAGAGTCGATTATTTGCAGCTACATAATCCTTCGATTGGGCCCAAATCAATTATATGGCGTTAAAATGGCAAAACTATGGTGGAAGGCGAACAACTTGACGCCCATGCCTCCTGGCTATTTCACCCACCACGTAAACTGGGTACTAGAGCTTGTTTTGTTTCACAAGATGCATGAGATCCCCATTCCTCATGTCATCAACTACTCCTTCAACCACTTAATCAACTCATTTCTAGCCGCCATTGTTGGTGCTTCGTTAAGAATGAACGAGTGAACTGACAAAGACCGCGAAAAGAATTGAGCTCAATACAACACACAGCTGATAGCATGTGGTTACAGCAAACAACAGATTGACAACACTTGTAACATGAACTAGAGGGTAACGAGCTCTATCGGAGCGATCGGCTGCCTATGATTGGCTGTTTATTGATTCACTTAGCCTCCACCAAAAGGCAGCGCTCAATCGTCAAGTCGAAACTCATAAGAACTATAGAATTTCAATATAGACATTTGAGATACGGTACCGTATATATATTTCTTCAGAAGTTGCTTTACATCGCACCGACAGAGAGAGGTCTTACAGCGACGTTAGGATAGGAAAGGCCTAGGAGTGGGAAGGAAGTGGCCGTGGCCTTAATTACTAGTGATGGGATTTTAAGGAGCAGACCTTTCCAAAAATATAGCTATTTTCATACAGATAGGTCAATATATGTACTTGGGGGCATGAAATGAAGCAAAGTAAACACAATCTGTTGCGCCTTTTGCATTTTTTTGGTGTGATTACTACATGGTGCCCAGTTTTCTTTTCTATTTCATGCTTCAGCACATTTTTCCCCGCTTTTATCTGCGTTTTTAAAGACTAGACAGAATTTTTTTCTCTCCTTCAACAGATTTCATTGGGCAAAAACTTTGATAAAATAAAATGCGTCAAATGTGTCCTAGATTCAACGGACGCAGAAGCTATCAAACATGCCCAAAAATTGCTCAACAATAAAGACCTAGTGTTGTAACTTTATGCAGTGCAAGGCTATGTCTGATGATATTCAAAGTTTGGAAGAAGTTGATGAGTGTTAGGAAGAGCCTTGATGGATTTGCTAAAGATAAATTCGAATACTAAATTTGAAGTACAATCCAGATGTGGAAACGTTTGTAACTATAACTGAACTGTCTTTGTTAGTGCTCACAAGATATGCTTCATTGGTCTCTGGAGATGTCGAGTGGAGCTCCTCTCTGAATGCACCAGTGATGTATTGTAAAAAAAGACATTGAAATGTTGTGTGCAATCCAATACAACAAGTTCATTATTTATTAGAAGACACATGTAACTGGTTTAAACCTTAGTTAACTTGATTTCAGCAACATTTTTGCACTTATGGTATGTAATTTTTAGAACCTTTTGTGACCAAACCTTCCACCTTAAAAACCTTTCCCTATTATTTACTGTATACTCCCAGCATTTGCCTGGTGTGAAAATGGGAAACCAAGAACAACCATATTCAGTGGGGTTCGAACCCACAACCTCCCGGATGCAAGCTCACAGTTACGAGCCCCTAACTACATTGCCTACTCGCCCATTTCATTATCTTTAATCGCATTCCAAATGACATACGGATACTTTGCTGACGAATTAAGCAGAGAGACCTCTAAAGATAATCATGATTTTAAAACAGCGAGTTTTTAAACACGAGATACACACTTTAAGGCTTGGGGAGGAAGAATAGTACAATATTAATGGAATCTGTATTTTTTTTATGTTAGATACTAACTTCAGTATGGGCTTCGCATGACGGCCATGTTCTTCGATATAAACTTAAACCTGTGTACAAGAACTATGAGCAGACTTCCCTGTTACAAAGGACGGCTGTGCAGTAATATGGCTTCCCTGGGGGGGTAGCTGCTGCACGAGATGTGGAGTTGTGGTACTTAATTAATCGTATTCTTGTTAGCAAAGATCGATGCACTGTTTAGTTATTTATTTATAGCATGGAAAAGGCACAGTATGCATAGTTAAAATATGTTTACTCGCATTTACATTGCCACAAGATAAGGAGGGCTTCGGATCTAATGTGTTGCGAACAGAAAATCGGGCAAATTCTGTCGATGAGCCCTAGTGTTGTTGTTCAAGCCCAGAGGAGCACCATAGCCGTACTATGAAGATAGAATTTTACCCCCACTTGTAAAGGAATTCATCATAGATTTCATTTGTTTCCTTATGTTTGAATACAACGAAAGCTGAAAGGCTGGTGTTCAAGTTCAATTCTTTTCTCCACCGCCCATTTGCATCAAGATGGTCCTCTGTTAGACTCTGAGCATGTTTGAAATTTCACCAGTCCCTATTGAGATCAGATATGCTGTTATTAATAGGAAGGTCTGAATTTTCAAAGCTCTTCCCGTATTTTCTTGAAATAGAGTAACTTTCCTGCACAGATGAGGTGGCGGGTGGCGTACAGGAAGCCAATAGGTAGGAGTTGGTTGACTGTACACATATCGAATTAATTGGACATATCCTTACCGGAATTGCAGCCTATGAAGAGAGAGAGAGAGAGAATCCACAAGGGATATCTGCCCTAGAGCAAGGGGTACAATACGGTAAATGCATCAAATAGATAGTAATTTTCGCACATCTTAGGAAAAAATGAGCTTACATATTTTTAAAATTTTGGAATTCCCATGTTGTACAGCTATCCAGGATCAGGAAAAGGGCCGATGACCTTAGATGTAAGGCCCCTTTAAACAACAAACATCATCATATTCATCGATCAGAAAATTTATTTTCATATACAATATAAATGGAGTCTTACAATTGACAACGAATTACGTAAAACATCTAAACAAATATATTTTTTTAAAGAACGAAACTTGAATACCAAAACGAAGCAAGAAATTATTGGACAATTTTGAGACAGACCCTCATGCACGGAAAGGCAACCAATCACCTCCCAGCAACTGGTAGGTTCGCGATACTTTTCTTCAAAGTACTTAAAACAGGGTACGTAGAGTGTCTTATTTTCAGAATCAACTTATTTGATCTCTGATCTGTTACTCTCAAACATTGTTGTTGGATCAATAACACCACCGACGTTTCTCTCCCTATCAATCCCGACAATGTCTGCACGTTTACTTACTAGATCCATCGCTAGAGATACAGTGCACTTCCCGAACGACTTCAAATCTGCCAGATGTTTTGAGAAGTTCTGCAATACTGCTCCTGACAATGCGGTACCTGTTATTTCTCAATAGAAATCAAGAACTTCAAACTTATTACCCAAACAGCTGCTCCTACAAAACTCGAAATGAAAATGAAATCCTCTACCTTCCTGCGTTCCGTTACAAGACTTTCACGATAATATGATCACAATAAATGATCATGAGTAAGAAGCACTTGTGCACCGGCATGAAGTTTGCAACAACACCAGGAATACGAGGGAGCCACGCCGAAATAGCTCCCTGGCGAATTGCCAACAGCCTCGTAAAACTTCGCGAGTGTCACAAGGGGGTCCGGAAGGACCCATTCTTGTGAAGTAATTACACTGTTTATAGTTCCAAATCCACAGCACAGAATGCTGGCGGGAGAGAGAAAACATTAAGTGATGCTCCCTACATGCGGCAAATAAAAACATTCTATAATGGAAGTGCCGGTATTGCTAAGTGTGTAATTCGATTGCTTGCTATGATACGCGCTAATATGCACCAATAAAAAGGAAAATATATTTTAATCTTATGTACAAACACGTAGGCCAATTTAAAATTTATACAATTAATAATATTTAATACAATATTAAGAGTAAGCTTTTAGTGGTGGTGGTGGTTCAAGAAAGAATGAGGGCATGATATTGTTTGTTCCTCGCATCTTACACTATGTCAGTCTTAGAATGGGTCGCAAAAACGAACGTACTCTTTCGCTAGAAGCTAATGGTACTGCAAGTTACAAAGATATGCTCTAAGGAACATCCTTAGGGTTAATGGTGCGATAAAGGCTCCACTAATATAAAGATCTGATTTCCTTCCTGTAAAGGTTTATTCCTCCGTTAGATTACCATTTTCTATAATATTCACGTTAAATAGAGTATGTGCAATTGTCATTAAATTATTGGCAATGTCTTCTGTACCAGGTTCAGGTTATCTAAAGTTGTATATTGTATAAGCCAATTTTATTACTGATTAATTAGCCGTGAATTTCAATTGTTACAAATATTTTTATATTAGAGATTACACTTCATCCTCCCATGATACGGTTATGTTAATACTTCTACTGAAAGACCTCGACTCATTACAGGCAGGTACAATTCAATGGAAAATTATGATGTGAACTTCACATGTTGTAGTAGATTGTCGAAGGAAACTGTAATGAATCTGCTCATTAGGCCTCTGAATTCCTGCACGTCTCCCCTCACTACCTAATATTCAGAGTTCTGCTCCTTTTGTGATGAATACGTGAAATCGTGTAGAACTAAGTTCGGGCAAGTTTTCTCCCGTTATTGCTTCATTCTGGATGACAAAAAAAGAGCTTCGTTGCATTTTAACAGGCAGTGGTTCATTTGAAGGTTGAAGATTTACGGATAACGGCCAATTAACTATTGGAATGAAAAAGTCTCATCTGCAACCCACTGATTTATTAATTTTAAATGTCCACTAACAAATGGAAGTTTACGTTATTTGTAGGCTTGTTTTGTTTAAACCCAAAATATAACTTACATCCCTTATAGCCACAAATGGATAACCACAACAAACATATTTGCAAGTTTAAGTGTGTCAGAAAATGATCCTGCTCATACAATACTATGCGATAATTTTATATTTTGCGCTGCTGTAAATTTGTTCAATACACCCTCCTTGCGTGGTATTCCGAAAGTCACAAGCAGCGTTTAAGAAAATTCGCAACAAACGTAATCACTTAATCTCCCTGTAGAACCGTAGAAATACACCACTTGATTGGCAAAGAGTAGACGAACTTCCATGTATTGAGTAGGCAAGTAGCCTGTATGATAATGTGCTCTTTCGTTCCGGTAGTGCTTGTATTTGGGGACTTGAGAAAATCTTCAGTCGATCACTTTTCTTGGCAAGAAGTCTGTACAAAATACCAGAAGATACGATAAGTAGAAGAAAATAAAGTAATATCTCGACACCACACTGTAAGGGAGGATTGATGGTCTGAAAAAGAAATTGGGAATATGATTAGGGTGGCAAAGGAAGTTTTCAGAAAGAAATACTAGTAATCCAGTGCCAATTGGTTAAGTGTTACGTACAGAATTTTCTTTGATACGGTCCGGATCCATAGCTAAATGGTTAGCGTTCTGGCCTTTGGTCACATGGGTCCCGGCTTCGATTCCCGGCACAGTCGGGAGTTGTAACCCTCATTGGTTAATTCCGCTGGCACGGGGGCTACGTGTATATGTCGTCTTCATCATTATTTTGTCCTCATCAGAACGCGCAGGTCGCCTACGGACATCAAATCGGAAGATCTGTACCTGGCGAGCCAAGCATGTCCTCGGACACTCCCGGCACCAAAACCAATACGCCACCTCATTTCATTAATTTCATATTGAAATGAACCTGCACAGCCAAGGAGACTGATATGCTACAACAACTTTTGAGGCATGGATAAGGAAAATACAACTAGAAGTAAAATACACTGGTTAGGTTACAAACAAGGACGTTTGATTATTGGTAAGGGAAGTGAAAAGCTTAATTAATACGACCAATTAATACTGAAGCAGAAAACAAAGCAGAATGAAGAAGTGTAACATTTAGAGATTAACAGAAATAAGGAAGTTATATAACGAAATTCACAAGGAGAAAACATTGCACTCTGGACCTGACATCATGCAGAACCCTGCTGATAGCGAAACCGAGATAAAAAACGAAGTACAGGAAGAGGATTAAAAGTTTTCAAAAGCTGAAGAAATGAGGTTGAAGATCTCTTCGTAGGTTGACGGTGGGAGATAGTATAACGGAGCATGCCATCAGACAAGGACTCGAAGTGAGATGAAGGATGGTTGGAGACATTAATACTTACAGTTGTAAATGTTACAGCCATTCGATCGCCTAACGTGAAAAGCATTCGTTTATCAGCATACAAGAGCAGAAATATTGGAAGGGCAAAGGAAAGGTGAATCTTAATAATGTATACATGTCTTGTTTCGAGACAGGAAAAACGCATTAGAAGCAGAAGCAGAATAATAATAATAATAATAAGATTTTTGCTAGGGGCTTTACGTCGCACCGACACAGATAGGTCTTATGGCGACGATGGGATAGGAAAGGCCTAGGAGTTGGAAGGAAGCGGCCGTGGCCTTAATTAAGGTACAGCCCCAGCATTTGCCTGGTGCGAAAATGGGAAACCGCGGAAAACCATCTTCAGGGCTGCCGATAGTAGGATTCGAACCTACTATCTCCCGGATGCAAGCTCACAGCCGCGCGCCTCTACGCGCACGGCCAACTCGCCCGGTATAATAAGAAGAAGAAACTTGTGGTGTAGGTGGTAATCGCGTTGTTTTTCCGCTTACAACTACGTCCCGACATTTATCGTGTAAGTGCATAAGATAAAACGATAGTTCATGAAAGTTTCAGTCTAAGAAGGAAAGTTGGAAGTAAAGAAAGTCGGATGTACACGTATAATTTTAAAAACGTATTATTATGGTAGAAGTGGAACTTACTGTCTGAAAACAAAAACTAACTAGTAACTTCCTTCTAAAAGTAACGTACTTTAAGAAATTTAAAGCGTACTTAATGATGTGTGAAATCGATATGATTGTATAATGATCTTTAACTGCTTCCCCCTGTGGATGTGAGCGGTAGAATAACACCCACGGTATCCCCTGCCTGTCGTAACAGGTGACTAAAAGGGGCCTCATGGGCTTTGAACTTGAAAGTATGGGTTGGTGACCACAGGGCCATTAGCTGAATCCTAGCATAGCTTACAATTACTTGTGCCAGGCTCCTCATTTTCATACATCCTATCTGACTTCACTTGGTCAACTGTTGTTCTTTTCTGACCCCGACTGGACTACCTATGGAACATAGAGTGGGTTTTTTTTCATTTTCACACACTTCGTGGGCCTTGTCTTTCTTTGGCTGATAACTTCATTCTTCGAACTGTTGGACCCCTGTACTTTTTCCTCCAATTAGTGTCACATAGAGGACGGTTGCACAGTTGTACTTCCTCTTAAAGGAATAATCACCACCAACACCTTCAACTGCTGTCGATTCGAAGAGACACCAAGGTGACAGATTTGGAAGATTTCAAACGTAACTTACCGAAGACAACGACACTGACTTATCACACAACGAACAAAGGAGAGTTCTAGTTCAGCAGCAACAGCAACAACAACAAAGAACAGTAAGATGAAGAAAATAAGACGAAAAAGGACACCTAATACTATTAGTTCTACTAGTACTACTGACGCGGTAGTCTGTTGGCTCCCAACCTGAATACGCCCTTGTGCGTGGGGGCCGCACCATAGAATAACACCCACGGAATCTCCTGCCTTCTTAAGGGAACCGGTTAGTGTAAACGTTAGTTCCCAATAAATCTTGAATATCTCCGAAACTACTTGAGCTATATTTATGATATTTTGTATAATTGTTAAAATAATGTAAGGGTATACATCATGTGAATTTCGTGATGATTGAGAAAAACTATGAGCAGTGGCGTATTGTTAAATTTTAAAAAGGGGCTGCTTTGTTATTGTACCATTTTCTTGTGATCTAGAAGATTCAGGACCTTGAGTATTGGAGTATGTACTTGCAAATGTGTAGTTAATATCCTGTAGCAGATTTATATTGATGGGCTTGATGGTTAATGTTTAAACAAAAATCTGATCGAGCAAACTTTTTGAGCATTTTGTAATGGCATTTTTTGGTTTTACTTCATAACTTATCTCAATAGCTACTAATGGATTCAAAGCGATTCTGCTAAAGTCTTTGTACTTGTACTTGCACAGTACGTGGTAGAAATTTCAGGATTGTACAGTTGCTAGTTCCCGAGAAAAAAGTACATAACCGATCAACAATTGTGTTTAGAGAAAAATGAGGTTGAAGTTTGAATATGAGCACAATCACAATGTAAACATCAGGTTAACATAAACATTAGAAATGCGGTAAAATTACTTACAATCGTTAATGCGTGCTCAGGCTAGCCAATGTGATGAACAGAAAAAACTCCCAAGATAACAAACTTTCCTGATTTCAGTTACACGATGTAGAACAAGAAATATTTCCGGAAAACAAAAAGAGGGCGTGTTACATTAAAATATCAATGAAAAAATCCTACAGTCTGTTTTCCAGTCATTGACCGGGTCAGGGATGTAATGAATGAAACATATATAGGCTGTTAGTGCGATGGGGTCGCCACTCCCAAAGTGATATATTAATGACTGATAGATGCTATGAAATGAGAATGGAGAGCGTTGCTGGAATGAAAGATGACAGGGAAAACCGGAGTACCCGGAGAAAAACCTGTCCCGCCTCCGCTTTGTCCAGCACAAATCTCACATGGAGTGACCGGGATTTGAACCACGGTATCCAGCGGTGAGAGGCCGACGCGCTGCCGTCTGAGCCACGGAGGCTCTAAAATATCAATAATGACCTCAAATATGGTTTATAGATCCATGTGTTATATATTGTTGTAATGGGGAAAGAATGGAGAATTTTTGAACTTAAAAACAAAAAATGCTATTTTTGGTCATCCATACTACCCAGTCCCCTTAAGAGGAAACTAAAGGGGCCCAGGGGCTCTTAACTAGCGACACTGGGTTGGCGACTATGAGGCCCTTATCTGAGTCCTGGAATTACACACACCTAGCTTATTAGGGACTGATCCTAGAATGTCATAAGCAAAAAGAAAATTTCATTGTGGTTGGATGTGCACTGGTGTTACTAAAGGGTCGGCAGTGTGAAGTCGCCAGTGTGTCCAAGTAGTAGGGCTCTAAAAGAGTCAATTTTCAATTAATGGTGCCAGGTTCATCACTTTCAACTATACTATCCGACCTCCCTTTGTCAGTTCTTGTCCTCTTCGACCCCGACGGTATTAGGTTGCGCATCTAGGGATACATTCATTTTGACGCCTTTCATGGCCCTAATCTTCCTTTGGGCGGTACCTTCATTTCCCGAAGTGTCGGTCCCCTTTCATGTTCCCCCTCTGATTAGTATGAATATAGGATAATTGCCTAGTTGTATTTCCTCTTAAACAGTCACTATACCATCACCACCACCACACAATTTGAATGTCCCGGGTTTGAATCCTGATGTCGTCGAAAAGATTTTGAATAGGAACAGCGACAGAAAGGTCATCCAGCCTTTGACCCCTGAAAATGTCATAATCTGGGTGCTCCGCTGGCCCCAGAGAAATGTGGAAAATTTGTTATCACGTTGCAAGGCAATAACACGTACAGTCGAAGTCAGACTTGCTACTGTACTGTTTAACAACACTGCAATACGTGGGAGGTGTGTCATAGGCTACAGTACCCTATACTAAACTTTTATGAGGATAATTAGTAATGATCGCCATGGTCTAAGGGCACGGTAAGAGCTGTACATTATACTCGCCTTATATAATGGTATTCATCACGAAGGGCATAACGTGGGAATGACACCGTGCAAGTAAAATCGCATAATAAATAAGCCAGAATGTTAAAAAAGAACCCAGATATATCCTGTTAAAACAGGCAATGTGCCAATTACAGTTTTGAATGTCTCGTTCAGAACCACATAATACGCATATATATTTTCAGACTCGTAACTGGCGAAATGAGTGCGATTCGCTTCATGTCGCTTCATGCAAAGATTCTGGAGCATCGAGGTCAACGGATACTAGTCCTTAGTGGCTCAGACGGTCAAATCGAACGGTTCAGTCCAGTGGAGCTTCACAGTGCTCAAATACGCCAGCTTCGTGACGATTGATTTACTCCTTTGGAACGAAACTCCACTAGTAATTGTTTAACATTTTCAATGATGTTGAGGTGGTGGAATTTAATCTGTACGAGGTCTTTTACGTGCCAGTAAGTCTAAAGACAGAAGACTGGCGTATTTCAGTGCCTGAAAATATCACAAACCTGAACCTGGACTCCCTCCCACCCCCGTGCACCCACCTTCCCAACATAGGGCCAAATTTCCAGGGAACCTCGCAACATTCCTGCTTCTAAATTTTATGAAACTTAATAATATTGAGGGAAAAGTAACCTCCGTGCAATAGTTTGTTTACCGGGCGAGTTGGCCGTGCGCGTAGAGGCGCGCGGCTGTGAGCTTGCATCCGGGAGATAGTAGGTTCGAATCCCACTATCGGCAGCCCTGAAGATGGTTTTCCGTGGTTTCCCATTTTCACACCAGGCAAATGCTGGGGCTGTACCTTAATTAAGGCCACGGCCGCTTCCTTCCAACTCCTAGGCCTTTCCAATCCTATCGTCGCCATAAGACCTATCTGTGTCGGTGCGACGTAAAGTCCCTAGCAAAAAAAAAAAGTTTGTTTCGAAGCTCTTCCTATCTCGAGTTATCGAAAGGAAAACTTTTTAACTCCTCTCAATATTTAGGCAACATGACACAACTTATGTAAGAAAGAAATTGTGTTCAAAACGGTATGTCAAACAAAATCGCGCAAGTACATTTTCTCTGATACACGGAAATAGCAAGGAATCATGGATATGTTTTTGGGTTTAGATGATGAATGATCAAGTAGAGATTCTTTGCTTGTTCCACTCTCATTATCCTCTTACGACATGCAGGGGATACAGATAATGCATCCTTGACTATTTGAGTGCCAGGTATGATATTCCATCACTCGTGCAGACTCTTTTAGAAACAAACGTAGTTCTTACTTTTCAGTTAATGGTAGCACACATCAGTATATTCCTGTCAAGGAAGGTGCGTAACCTTCAAATTTACCACTAGGAGCCATACAAAATTGTTTGTTTTCGTGTGATGAATATTTTAAAATGTGAAGGTCTTGTCCGCACATCTCATGCGCAGGTCAACAGTGATGGTGGACATACACAACGACACATTTGCAAACGACGATTATCATCTAGCTGATTACATACATAGTTTAGGGAATGATGATTGTTATGTCGAGTCAGAAAGGAACTGGACTTCATAATAGTGTTGAATACCATTCTAATGATGTTATAGTCAGTGAGAGTGATTTTGAAAACGATTTTGTAAGTGCAACACTGCCAACTGTCACGGTTAGAGATAACTGGGAAAGTAACAAAGTATTTCAAAGGTAATATCAATATTAACAATATCACCACATTGCAACGGCCGTAGCCGTGTGGAACCACCTGATCCCGTGAGATTTCCGAAGTTAAGCAACATTGGGCGTGGTCAGGAGTTGGATGGGTTGCCACCCGCTGTTGGTGTGGGGGGGTAAGGGAATGGAGGAGCGGAAAGGAACTGGCCACCTACCGCACGTAAACTCCGGCTCAGGAACACCTCTGCGGACGTTCGGACCTGCCTTCGGGCAGAATGACCCTTACCTTACCATTATTCAGTGAAATTACCCCTGATATTAGTTTACCATACCAACAATCTCGCCCTTTCCTCGAGTTACAAGGACAGAAACATGGCCATCCCCATAATGCTGAACCTGTATCTTTAATTTTGAATTTTTCGACGTTTTATCACTCTAAATAACATAATTTTATCCAAGATGACAGTCAAGAGGGTGTACTACAAGAAATAGCATTAGTTAGTGTGTGATATTGATTTTTGGAACTACATGTTTGCCTTTAAATGAGCATTTTCATTAACTGTATTTTAATTTTTTAAATTCAAGTTACAAGTACACCTTTATTTCTTCTGTATCTCTAGAGATTTCTCGTTGTAATAGAAGAAATATATAACAAGAAACCTTAAAAAGGTATATAAATGTCAAGTCTGGGTTGAATCAGCGTGTCTTGTCACTCAGGTCTAGTCTCGTAAGCCACGAACTAGAACAATGCTCATATCACCCTGTCCTTGAATCATATTTGACTGATTTTCGACAAGGCTGAATGTTCCCTGCCCTGACCTGCCTCACTGTCATATGCAGGTCACTGCCGTTATCCAAGACCGTCCACTAACTCAACCTCCCACCCTCCCGTATGTTTGCTGAGCATCAGTGCCCTATATATCTCACTTAATATGACGTTCAAAGTTTTACATTTTTAAATTCATTAATTATTTTAACTATATGTGTTTTTGATATTACGTGTCATTAATTAAAAGGTATATTTCTTTTATATGGGAGAAAAATGTTTCAATGAAAATGGGTATAAATTGAGAGGGTGAAGATTTGTTTCAGAGAGTTGCAAAACGAACAAAAAGTAAGTGGCACTTTTTGCTAGTACCTGACAAATATGTGCCGCACTGAGAGGGTTAAAGAGCTCCGATAACTCGAATGAAAAATGCTATGAAAACCGAAAAAGTAGTTAGTGGGGCGTAAAAAATAAAGAAAACTGAGTGTATACGCAAAACAGTGGTAAGGCTCATAAATAGTGAGAAAAATGAATGATATTCTACGCCTCACAAATATAAAAATAATCGCATTATTATTATTATTATTATTATTATTATTATTATTATTATTATTATTATTATATACATCATCATTATAGACCGTTATGACTTTCAGCGTTCAGTCTGCAAGCCTATGTGAATTTACTAAATTTCGCCACAGTCCTCTATTTGCAAATAGTGCTGAGGCCTCATTTAGTTCTATATCTCTTATCTTTAAATCGTTAGAAACTGAGTTTAACCATCGTCGTCTTGGTCTCCCTCTACTTCTCTTATCCTCCATTACTGAGACCATTATTCTCCTAGGAAACCTATCCTCCTCTATTCACCTCACATGACCCCACCATCAAAGCGGGTTTATGCGTACAGCTTCATCCATCGAGTTCATTCCTAACTTATCCTTTATCTCCTCATTCCTTATTATTATTATTATTATTATTATTATTATTATTATTATTATTATTATTATTATTATTATTATTATTATTATTATTATTATTATTATTAATCCCCGACTAAGCTAAAGGAGACGGTTTCAGTTTGCCTAATTCCTAGAAGGATTTAACGTTCTTTCAATATCTCGAGACAGGGGGAGCTCCGAAACAAACTATTTCACAATTGTTACTTTCAGCTCACTGTACACATTATTTCTAGTAAAATCACGGAGTTCCCTCGTGAGCTAAAATCAAACCCCAGTACTTGGACACAAAAGGCCAGCGCTTTATATTCTGGGCCACTCAACACATCATAAACGAAGGAATGTCCGAAGAACAGTAGATGTGGTTATATACTACTGTATCTTAAATTTGATATTTGGGGGCGGGGGTATTACAGGAGCTTCTCGCTCCTTGAGCCAGGTTCAATCCCTGGTTCTACCACAAAAGGGGTGAGCGCAGCCTGACGTTATATAAGTGAGAATCTGGCCACGGAGAACTCCTAAGATGAGTAGGCCTGTAATTCTACCGGACCGACCTAGATGGTCGTGAGATTAGGAGCTCGAATTAGGAAAAGAGTAGGTTAGAGCCGCGACGTTGAAAGTCCGTGGTTTCCCATTTTCACCAGGCAAATGCAGGGGCTGTACTTAAATTAACACCATGTCCGCTTCCTTCCCACTCCTATCCCATAGTCGCCATGAGACCAATCTATGTCGGTGCGACGTAAAACAACTTGAATAAAAATTATCGACTGAAAACACAGTACAATGTATTATTTCAGTGTGCTGTTTTAAACAGTAAGAAGTTCTACACATGAAACGTAACCTGGTCATTTTATTAATGATTCACATGAGGTTAAACACCACACACTAAGGCGTAGTCCTTGGATGCTTTAAGCGGTTTACCTCCCCCATGAAGGCGACAAGAGAGAAAGTGAGCTGCCGTCTTTGATGAGGAGCTCATTACACTTCATTTACATGCAGAGTAATCACCAGCCACGAACTGTTAATGGAATTTTCAACACAGCCTCTCTATCAAGTCATCAAGAGAACGCAACCCGCAATGCTCGTCCTGATTTACACCAAAATCTGAATTACAACCATCAACAATTAACATGAACCAACAGGAAGTAAATAGTTCCGTGCCACACGCACTTCCTATTCAGTCTTGCAATCTCAACTCTCTCTGTGGACCCTATATTCGCGACACAGTTTCATTTCACCATCCTTCATGACTTTTCGTTAATTCCAATTCAATGGCCCGTTATTGGAAATTATATATCTTCCAGCTAACTCATTCTTGGTTGGCAGCTTTTCACCACAGTGTGACAATTTGGGCTCATCAATTATTAACTAGCACACCTACCAATGTAGAACTATACGAGACCAAAGAGATAGTGGCAAATCCATTGTGGAGGTGTTAAGTTCATTCACAGACGATTGAAGATTCTATGGGACGAGATCCCAGTACCATGGAGCCTCCAAAAGTCGTAAAAGTAATTAATGGGACCTAAAACCAGAAACAAAGGAAACTTCCCTCCAAAATCAACTGAATAAGCTATGGGTGTCCAATGACGTGTCCAATAAACCTATCCTTGTCTTCAAATTTCAAAAAAATATGTCTCCTTTCATAAACTTTTTCTGTATATCCTTTTTAAAATCCAATCTACCCAACTCATCTTCAATATTAGAAAGCTTCTATGCTATTTTTTTCTGCACTAGTCGTTGAAAATGATTTACAATGGCAAGTTCCACACACAAGTCTTTAAGAAGAACTTCCTACGTTTGAGGTAGGCGGTACTTCTTTAAGAAAGACCTTCCTTCTCCCGGTCGACCAACATTCTATATCCTCCTTAATTCTATCAACAATCATTATTCTGCTACCTAAGAAACAATATTCAGACATTTCCTGATCTGATCTGGAATGACCTGATTTCATTTCCCTTTTGTTTTAGACACTTATTTTTTCGTACTGTACTCCTTCCGCAAGCTGTTTCCATACCGTTCAGCACTTTATAAAGATCTTCTTATAATACAACAATATAATCAGCGCGAACCTCCCAGTTTTGATTTCTTTCCCTTCAGCTGTGACTTCCATATAACAAAAGATCAATATCCGGGAACGCAAAATTAAGACATTACAACTCAGTTATCAAACTATACGCCTCGGAAACCTTGATCATTGGAGGAAGATCACTTATTAATGACAAAGAGAAACAGGAGAAGAAAATATTGAGGAAAATCTCAGGGAGAATATGGTTGAAACGGGAGTCTCAGGAGCTTGATCAACATTCTGAAGAGATCGCCGATACCATCAGGAAAAGGCGATTAAATTTCTATGGCCATATTCTCAGAATGAACAATGACAGGCTCACCAAAAAGATTCTCAACCTTGCTCTCTCAATGCAAGTCAAGAATAACTGGCTTAGTGAAATTTAAAAAGACCTTCAGGAAGTTGGCATCCCACAGGAAAATTTTCAGAATCGACTCCAGTTCAAAAAAGCAGTCATCAACCATCATTTTGCTGAGAAAATGAATACCCGGACCAATATCTCAAGGTCTGAAGAACGGAGAAAAATGTTCAGTGCCCAGGTGAAGAGATTTTGGGAGAAGGGAAAAGTAAGCATCAGCTAAATAAATTCTATCGCGCTCCACAGATGGACATAACGCTGAAAAAATTACATAATGAATATATTATTATTATTATTATTATTATTATTATTATTATTATTATTATTATTATTATTATTATTATTATTATTATTATTATTATTATTATTATTATTATTCCAACTCATTGGATGAATGGTCAGCGTTAAAGCCATCCGTTCAGAGAGTCCCGGGCTCGAATCCCAGCCCGACTGGGAATTTTAATCCCGTCCGATTAATCCTTCTGCCTCGGGTAGTGGGTGTTTTTATTTGACCCAACACTTTCTTCTTCATATTCAGACAACACACTACACTAGCAACCATTCCAGAAACACGCAATAGTGATTACAGCCCACCATATAGGGATGGCGTCAGGCAGGAGGAGAATCCCAGCATGGTTCTTCAGAATATCATCGGCAGCTGCAAGAGCAGCGGCATCTTCATTGCCTTACAGCAGTGTGATCATTTTACGCCTTTACGCTGCCCGTGCAAAATGATTTCCTGGATAAAATGATTTACAAATCTTAAAATAAAGATTTAAATCCGTATTAAATACACTGACTGACAGAGCAAATGCAACACCAAGAAGGAGTGGTCAGAACTTTATGCCAATTGCAGGGTAGACTGACGTCACTGAGGTATGCTCATGATGTGAAATGCGCCGCTGTGCTGCGCACGCAGCGAACGATAAATGGGACACGGCGTTGGCGAATGGCCCACTTCGTACCGTGATTTCTCAGCCGACAGTCATTGTAGAACGCGTTGTCGTGTGCCACAGGACACGTGTATAGCTAAGAATGCCAGGCCGCCGTCAACGGAGGCATTTCCAGCAGACAGACGACTTTACGAGGGGTATGGTGATCGGGCTGAGAAGGGCAGGTTGGTCGCTTCGTAAAATCGCAGCCGATACCCATAGGGATGTGTCCACGGTGCAGCGCCTGTGGCGAAGATGGTTCGCGCAGGGACATGTGGCACGTGCGAGGGGTCCAGGCGCAGCCCGAGTGACGTCAGCACGCGAGCGCGAGGATCGGCGCATCCGCCGCCAAGCGGTGGCAGCCCCGCACGCCACGTCAACCGCCATTCTTCAGCATGTGCAAGACACCCTGGCTGTTCCAATATCGACCAGAACAATTTCCCGTCGATTGGTTGAAGGAGGCCTGCACTCCCGGCTCCCGCTCAGAAGACTACCATTGACTCCACAGCATAGACGTGCACGCCTGGCATGGTGCCGGGCTAGAGCGACTTGGATGAGGGAATGGCGGAACGTCGTGTTCTCCGATGAGTCACGCTTCTGTTCTGTCAGTGATAGTCACCGCAGACGAGTGTGGCGTCGGCGTGGAGAAAGGTCAAATCCGGCAGTAACTGTGGAGCGCCCTACCGCTAGACAACGCGGCATCATGGTTTGGGGCGCTATTGCGTATGATTCCACGTCACCTCTAGTGCGTATTCAAGGCACATTAAATGCCCACCGCTACGTGCAGCATGTGCTGCGGCCGGTGGCACTCCCGTACCTTCAGGGGCTGCCCAATGCTCTGTTTCAGCAGGATAATGCCCGCCTACACACTGCTCGCATCTCCCAACAGGCTCTACGAGGTGTACAGATGCTTCCGTGGCCAACGTACTCTCCGGATCTCTCACCAATCGAACACGTGTGGGATCTCATTGGACGCCGTTTGCAAACTCTGCCCCAGCCTCGTACTGACGACCAGCTGTGGCAAATGGTTGACAGAGAATGGAGAACCATCCCTCAGGACACCATCCGCACTCTTACTGACTCTGTACCTCGACATGTTTCTGCGTGCATCGCCGCTCGCGGTGGTTCTACATCCTACTGAGTCGATGCCGTGCGCATTGTGTAACCTGCATATCGGTTTGAAATAAACATCAATTATTCGTCCGTGCCGTCTCTGTTTTTCCCCCAACTTTCATCCCTTTCGAAACACTCCTTGTTGGTGTTGCATTTGCTCTGTCAGTCAGTGTATTTCCCTTCTTCATACTGTTTTGGATCGGGTTCAACCTGGGCTGCGTATGATTCCTCAAATACAGATGTTGGTTTTCTATAATAATGTGGACATCAGGTCTTCGTAACTGCAAAAGAGAGGATTCAATAATATGACAAAGAAGAAATCGGTTACCACTTTTATTTGTAGGCAAACCTCACAAAGCAAGTTCAGTGCTATTCTTTCAGACAGGAAGAAAAGGCAAGGTTCCAAAATATTGTTGCTAATTTTCATGTAGGGGAAGAATCCGACATCGGTTCCATACTACTGGATAAATCTATTATCAATCGATGGGCCTGCCTCAATTTCCGGGTCTAAACATCCCTAAATCTAGAATGTTAATTACCGAGCTCGACTGCTGCAGTCGCTTATAGTGCGGCCAGTATCCAGTATTCGGGAGATAGTAGGTTTGAACCCCACTGTCGGCAGCCCTGAAATGGTTTTCCGTGGTTTCCCATTTTCACACCAGGCAAATGCTAGGGCTGTACAATAATTAAGGCCACGGCCGCTTCCTTCCCACTCATAGCCCTTTCCTGTCCCATCGTCGCCATAAGACCTATCTTTGTCGGTGCGACGTAAAGCAACTAGCAAAAAAAAAGTGTTAATTGGTAAAACTTCTTGATTTTCAAGCAATTTAAGAAATGGCAAATTCCAGACTACTTTTAAAACTTACAAAGGAAGCAAATACCCTGGTTTGCCATATCTATTAGAATCTGATAAGAACTGTCAAAAAACTTGTCCGTTCAGGCACGGTTTTCAAACATAAATGACACATATCCTGTTCTTCCGTATTCATAAAACAAACAGGATGCTTTGTTACGTGAATATAAGAAAATATTGGATCACCCGGACCTTCCAATTCATGACTACATTCCAAGTGCAATATCTGGCAGGTTAAGATCCAGACATCCAGCAATTAAATCTGCTGTTGAACGTTTCAATACGGACTTCAATATAAATGACCATTGGGAAGAAAAATGGATCCAACATGCACCACCAGATATTATAACTGTTTTAAATACCCAAACTAAACCAGCTGGTTTTGATCTGCCTCGGCGTACGTGGAAAACTGCCAGCAGGATTCGTACAAACCATGGAGTATGTAATGAATTCCTCTTAAAATGGAACAAAATTCTGATCCATCTTGTGTTTGCGGAGCGACTCCGCAGACCATCCAACACATTGTGCAGCAGTGTAGGCTAGTATTACGTCATACTCGGGAGATCTGAAGGACTCTCTATCGTTGACTCCAGATGCTGTTAACTGGATAGACAAAATTCCTCTCACTATATAAGTGCATACATTGTCATTCTATACGCTGTTTCATGTCTAATAGTAATAAGGCCCTAGTTATTTTTAATATACGATTTATATACATACATACATACATACATACATACATACATAATCATTATAGACTGTTATGCCTTTCAGCGTTCAGTCTGTAAGCCTCTGTGAATTTATTAAACGTCGCCACAATCCTCGATTTACAACTAGTGTTATGGCCTCATTTAGTTCTATACCTCTAGTCTTTAATTCGTTAGAAACCGAGTCTAACCATCCCCGTCTTGGTCTCCCTCTACTTCTCTTACCCTCCATAGCAGAGTCCATTATTCTCCTAGGTAACCTATCCTCCTCCATTCGCCTCACATGATTTATATATTGTCGTATATTCCAATGTGTTGCCGTACGCTAAATAAATAAATAAATAAATATATTAAATAAATAAATAAATAAATAAATAAGAGTACAATATTACTACTATTTCCCTGGTGTAACATTAGCATAATAATAAAAATAATAATAACAATAAATAATAATAATAAAATAATCGTATGGCCTCAGCTACCGTGTGCAGACATTTTAATTTGACGCCATCTGGCTGTCTGCTCGTCATTTTCGACGTTCCGTTTTACTCTAGGTCCGCTAGATGGCAGACAGAGTAAACCGGATCTCTCTTGGGCGTCTATGGCTGAGATTTAATTAATTTTGTCGGGTAAATACCAAATGTATCACCAGAGATCTTTTACATGCCGACATCGTACGACATGGAGTGTCGAATGAACTTTTTTCCGCCCTTCAAAAATCCGACTACCTCTGCTGGGTTTGAACCCGCTATCTTGGGATCCGGAGGCCGACACTCTACCACGGATCCACAGAGGCAGCTATAATAATAATAATAATAATCATAAGCATAATAATAATAATAATAATAATAATAATAATAATAATAATAATAATAATAATAATAATAATAATAATAATAGATATACTTAAAGAAAGTGCAGAAAAGGTGGACTACAGATATCCTTCGAGAAAACTAACTTCTTATGTTCAAATGCAGATATCAAGAGCCTGAGGACAAAATATGATACAAGTGACAGGGTTCATTACTTTGAGTACCTCGAAGAACTGATCGAACCGACAGGCCTTGAAAAGATCTCACAAAAATATCATCTCCAAAAAAAATTAAAAAGCATTAGGATTAGTCCAAAATATATACAATAAAAGATCTGTGTCGAGACATATAAAAATTTGGCATTACAACACTGTCATAAACTCAAAAGTCCTTTACGCAAGTCAAACAATGGCACGCAACAGAAAACAAGAATTGAAGACATCTAAAAGGAAGAGAGGAAGATCGTTAAGAAAATCTTAGGAGCAAGATACAGCCAAGACGTCACAGGTCACAATCTATCAAAGCAACAAACATTGAAGTTGACATTAGTAAAAGACGAATGAAATTCTTCGGTCATCTCAATATATTTATACCAGAAAATCGACTGACAAAAGGGATAGCAGATAATGTAACCTCACTTAAGAACTCAACACTCTGGCTTAACGAAGTTCGAAAGAACCACAAACACGCAAACATAAGTTCAACAGACATTCCAGAAAGATACAGTTTAGACACAAAGTAGACAAACTGGGAGCTACATCAGAGCAACCACAACAAAAGCAGTACTGAACGTAAAGAAGCCTTCTCAGAAAGAAAGAAAACCTATTGGAACAGCAAGAAGAATCCACGAATAATTGATTGAGTTATATGCTTAACGACATCCAATATTGGGAGAATTCACTGCTACTCCTACTACTGCTACTACTAGTACGACTACTACTACTGCTACTGCTAATTATAATAATAATAATAATAATAATAATAATAATAATAATAATAATAATAATAATAATCCTTGAAGATTAAGCAATGCAGGCTATGAAGGTCGTTGGACCAATAGAAGATATAGACATTCACTTTCTTTAACTCGCCACTTAGTGGAACAGAGTTGTTAGCCCCATGGCTAATCTGCTAATCATTATTGGGGCAGGATGATTGAACTCCAGAAGGGCTGCTCCAGAAATGGATTTTTTAAACGTTTTCCTCTGCCTAACAGCGAATCGAACCTATGTCCCTCCAGGTGAACTGTCTCAGCTAGGAAGCCCTTCATGAAACTAAAGTAACCTAAAAATACCAAAAATAATTACAACCGTATTACTAAAGGTTTACATTTTCTATGATACCTTAAGAGCACCATTGTGCATCGTGCGATATATGAATTTGCCTTTCTAGGAAATTATCATATTCCTTGTTCGGTCCAGATTAATCCCTCTTTGATTACGCTAGAAGATAAAATATTAATTCACACTTTGAGTGTACTGGGATTAACTAGCGAATCGTTGCATTATTAACTCGGATTAAAGGTGAAGTTGTATCCCGGACGAAGTGCGGGTATTAAGTATATCAAAGGGGCCGCACTGCTCTCATGTAACTTTAGCATGGTAATGACGACGGGCGCATCAAACAGGTGTTGATGGTGTTGAAGCTCTGGTGCTGAAAGATGTGATACAAGGAATAGGAAATCGAATGTGACAGTATAATAATAATAATAATAATAATAATAATAATAATAATAATAATAATAATAATAATAATAATAATAATAATAATAATATGAACTGAGTAAGAGCTATGTACAACACTGCCTGAGACACTGTGATGGGGGCACCTCAAATCGTACACAGCGCATCCTAGTGTATGATAGTGCAGATTCCTGTAGACATGCAAGACAGGTGTAAATAAGGCTTAGCCAAATAAGCACTCGCGGATGACCTGAGGTAAAGAGAAAAATGGTCAACGGACTCGGCGGCAGAAGATGATATATCCCAATGGCAGGGAGGGTGGAAGAACCGATTGAAAACCATTCACCTCTGACTTGTAGCAAGCGCCTAAGTGGTCAGCGTCTGACGACCAGAAGTGTGGCTGAAAACATGCTCCAGGAACTAACAATCCCTGGTTCTACACCACTAGCGAAAGCCACATGATTGATTACAAGCAATCATGACTCGTATAAGTAATGACGACATCACCCGAGGAGGACGTACCATCCACGCTAAAGTGGCAACCAAGCATTCGCATTCTGGGGAGCTTGGACTTCTACGAGAGAGCAAGTCGGAGTGCTCTGGTAAACTTCCACGGAAAGCACACACTTATCTTGGCACTTTCAACATTCAGACACTGATTCAAACAGAAAAACTATACAACTCACAACAGAACTCACGAAGCAGAAAATCCAAATACTGGCCCCGCAAGAAACACGTTTCACAGTTTCAAAAACGATAGACTACAATAATTACAGAATCTTCCAAAGTGGAACAAACAAGAAAATTGGCAAATGAGTAACACTATTTGGCATGGCCTTCACTGTAGACAAAGTAGTTTTAGAATCCGTAAAAGAGGTGAAACCCATCAACAGACTTATGGCTTTAATAATCAAACTCACCAACAAAAGCTACACCTCTATTAATGTCCATGCACCGGTAAATGATGGCAATAAGGAAGAGCCTGGAAAACGGAAAGATTCTAGGAAGAACTTTGAAACATAGATGGCCAAAAACTCAAAAATGTGAAGAATCTACTCGTTGATTTCAATACACATAATGGCAGGGAAGGCAAATACAAAAAGGCAGTAGGACACTATCCGGCACACGGGTTCATTATGATTACCACTCGTCTCATTGGGTTATGCCAGCAAAACAATTTGAAAATTATGTCAACTTCATTCCAGAAAAATACCAAACAAAAAATGGCGATCACCCATCCATCATTTAGCAGAATTACAGGTTGATCATGTGGCATTATCGTTTGATTTACAAAAGGAAATTCATGATGTGCAGGTGCGCAGAGGTGCTGACATCTATCCGGACCACTACATATCTAGAACCAAAATTAAATACACAGACCCAAAAGAAAATTCAACAGGAAAACGCCCATGATCCCAACATTTGATATACACAAAACCAAAGATTACAGAATAACAGAAGAATGGGAAGAACAACCTGCAGAGGATTGGGAGAAATTTCAAACGAAGATCATCAAAACGGCGAAGGATCTCATCTCTCTTCACTCGAAACCAAAACAACCTTGGTGGAATCAAGAATGTGTGAGTGCGTTAGAAAAAAGTAAAAAGGCATTTCAAAACTACAATTGCAACAAATCAGAAGAAACACAGGAGGAATTTTTAGAAGTTAGAAAACAAGCATCTAAACTTCTAAGATAAAATAAACGGAAATACATCAACGATCCACTGAAGTCAATTGAAGACGATTTCACAAATTACAACACACACGAAGACCTTCGTGAAACAAATTAAAGGGTTTTCACCGCAGAACCTTTGTTTTCAGAAACAAGATGATAAACTGGCCTTAACAAATAACGAAAAATGCCAGGTACTAGCAACGTATTTTTCACAGCTTTTAAATTGTTCCGAACCTACAGATACATTCCCAAAAACCAGCCAGAAATCACACTAGAAAATTCGTCACCACCAACACAAGAAGAAATTTGTTGACACAACAAGAAACTTAAAAACAACAAAGCATCAGGGGAGGAAGGAATTGTAGCTGAACTTTTGAAACATTCACTCAAATAAATTACACAAATAATTGAAAATATTTGGCAAACTGAAAAGCTCCCGGATGGCTGGGAGATTTCTCTAATCCATCCACGACTTAAAAAAGGTGACAAATCACATGTAAATTATAGAGGGATCTATAGAGGGCTCTCTATTGTATCTGTGATACCGATGGTGGGGTTTGAACCCACTATCTCCCGGATGCAAACTCACAGCAGTCTTACCTCACTCATTTTAGGACTTCTGCTTCTTTCTTTGTTGTTGTTGTTGTTGTTGTTGTTGTTGTTGTTGTTGTTTGAGGCATCTGTCCATAGACTAGTTTGATGCAGGCATCCATGCCAACCTAACGGGTGCTAATCTTATTCATTTCTGCGTAACTACATCCTACACTTGCTCTAATCTTCTTGTCACATTAAAACCTCGGTTTAGCTACCGTTCTTGTCGGCTACATTTCTCTCAGAAACGAACTGAACGAAATCCTTGGTGCCTTTACATGTGTCCTATCATTCTATCTCTTCTCGTTAAACTTAGCCAAATCGATATCCTTATACCAATTTCAGTCAGTACCACTTCATTCGTGATTCGATCTATCTCACCTTCAGCATTCTTCTGTAACACCGCATTTCAAAAGCTTTTATTCTCTTTCTTTCTGAGCTGTTTATCGTCTATGTTCACTTCCATTCAATGCCACGCTCAAGACTTAAGTCTTCAAAAACATCTTTCTAACTCCTAGGCCTATATCAATGTTCGGACAGAGCAAATTTCTTTTCTTAAAAAAAGGCTTTCCTTGCTTTTGCTACTCTGAATTTTATGCCCTCATTATTTCTACCCTCATTGGTCATTTTACTCAGTAACAATATGCCCCTACTTCCATTAAGACTTCATTTCCTAACCTAATATTTCCTGCATCACTTCGTTCGACTCCACTGTTTTGGACTTATTTATTTTCATCTTGCACTCCTTCCTCAAGACTCTGTCCATACAATTCAGCAATTTCTCCAGATCTTCTGCAGTCTCAGATAAAATAACAGTATCATCGACAAATCTCAGGGTTTTGGATTCCTCCCTTTGGATTTTGATTTATTTTCCAATTTTATCTTCGATTTCCTTTACCACCTGTTCTATATAAACAATAAAAACGAGTTGGGACATACTGCAGCCTTGCCTCACTCCTTTTTGGACTGCTGCTTCTTTCTAAAAGCCCTCGATTATTATCACTGCAGACTGACTTCTGTACACCTCACTCTTCGTTCCCCTAGAATGCCTCTTCATTGATGAGCTGATGGCGGAGCTGGTGAGGTTCAAACCCCCTCAAGTTGAATACACAATAATAATAATAATAATAATAATAATAATAATAATAATAATAATAATAATAATAATAATAATAATAATAATAATAGTTGGGTACATCACGCACCCTAGCTTTTATAATGGCAATAAAGGAGACAAATAATCCCCACATATCTCGCCAAGGTTTATCATCAACTGTCACTATAAATGCGATAAAAATGCACTCTGTGGCATGCATGCTCGCATGCTGTCTCAACTTGTTTGTATGAAAGGCAGGTAGGTATTTACAGTATTGGATGTTTGTCTATTTTTTTTTTTCTTTTTAATGTTACGTCGCATCGACTGAGACCTAACGGAGACGAGGGATAGGACAAGGCAAAGACTGAGAAGGAAGCGGGCGTGGCTTTAATTAAGGTGCAGCCCCGGTATTTTCCTGGTCTTAAAATGAGATACCTCGGAAAACCATCTTCAGGAGTGTCGACAGTAGGGCTCGAAGAGGCAATTTCCCGAATGCAAGCTCACAATTGCGCGCCCCTAAACGCACGGACAACTCGCGTGGTTGTATATGAGTTTCCTACGGCTACAAGAATAATAGGCTACAGTTTAAACCTGGCACTTACAGTTCAAAGCTCAGAATTATTTACAGCCTGGTGGCCATGATCGTTAAGACATTGAATTGTATATGAAGTTGTTAGCCGGTTCGTGCCCAGTTGGTCGAAAAATATTTCATCATTAGACTGTCGGGCGGCAGGGTAGGAGATATAGTGGTATACAATTTCGAATCATTAGGTTGCGTGCCAAAAGCCTGGAATTAATTCCAAAACCCCTCCGCAGTACTCATATGCCGTGAGGGCATATGACGTTGTTGATGGTGATTCATCCGTCGGATGGCGACGTTAATCCTTGTGCAGACCCCTTGATGTTATTCGACAGGAGTAGGCTACATGCCGACACCTGGTCTCAACTTCACCCAACCTCACTATCATCCCACATCGTTGTGCGCAAGTCACCTATGGATGTCAAATCGAAAGACTTGCACCAGGCGAGCCGAAAATGTCCCCGAACGCCTCCCGCGCTAAAAGCCACACAAGTAAATAAAAAACAGCAATTATTAACACAAGAGTACAAACTGTGACGTAAGAAGTCATGCAAAATGCTGTAAGGAGTTACTGTAAATTAGTTGTGTGGATTCATAGCGGAGAGAGAGAGAGAGAGAATGTCCTGCACAAGTAATTTTATATGAGAATTAGAAATCTCACCGCGGGCGGAAAGCTATCCCTGACGGATAATTGAATTAATGCGCCGAGAGTGATGGAGCACAATTCAATTTGTAAATCAGATTGTAGGTGGCAAAAATGGAAATAATTCACATTTAGAGAACTACATCCACGCTGATAATTCTCTCGCCTCATGTGATTGTCTACCATTCGTTTATATAGTACGTAAATTCTAAGTCCCAATTAATACTTGGTATTCAAGAAGGGTAGCTACCCACCCACCGCAACTACTAATAAGAATAATAAATCGATTGATCTGGCTGCACGGTAACATCCCTGTAGATCTTATATTTGGAAAATGGTGGGTTCAAACTACACCGTCCGCAAGCCTGAAGATATTTTTCCATTGCTTCCACTTTCCACATCAAACAAATGCCTCACTATTTCATAACGTCGATACAAATTGACTTAGAGTAATCATTAGACGCCAGATTTTTAGCCAGTAACAGTTCAGAATGCAAACTAATTTCGTTATTAGGAAGCGTCGACTAGCCCGTTCATCCGCGATGTAGCGAGAACAACATAAATTCAAGGGGTTCGGTCTTCGGATAGGTCGTACCCCTGATTTTCCTGCAAATCTCATAGCATAACTGTTGTACAGTTGTGTATACTTGTCACTCGCTACAATGAGTTTGCATTCCATCTTATTAGTGACTCAACAGTTCGGCTCCATGGCTAAATGTTTAGCGTGCTGGCCTTTGGTCACAGGGGTTCCGGGTTCGATTCCCGGCAGGGTCGTGAATTTTAACCATTATTGGTTAATTTCTCTGGCACGGGGGCTGGGTGTATGTGTTATCACCACCACCACCACCACCACCACCACCACGATGCGCAGGTCGCCTATGGGAGTCAAATCAAAAGAACTGCACCTGGCGAGCCGAATCCGTCGGGGAATCTCCCGGCACTAAAAGCCATACGCCATTTCATTTCAGTGCCTCAAAATTCGATGTCTCGTATTCATCTAAATGCCTGGGCTGAGTGGCTCGGGCGGTAGAGCGGTGCTTTCGTGAGAGTGCGATGGCGGAACCTCAGCTCACCCCGGTGGTACTTCAAGGTGCTCATATACGCCACTCTCGTGTCGGAAGATTTACTGGCTAGTAAACGAACTCATGCCGGACCAAATTCTGACCGTTTGGAGTCACCGAAAACCATCGAAATCGTAAGTGGAACGCATTATTATTATTATTATTATTATTATTATTATTATTATTATTATTACGAGGGATGTTTTTTAAGTAAGGGCCGTTTGAAAATAACTACATAACGAAAGACGATTTTCAAACACGACATTTATTTTCAGCTTCTTCATGCTTTACTCTATTTTTCAAAATAGCCGCCAAGTTTGTTTAAACACCATATCTTACAGCTAAGTTTTGATTACCTTCTTCGTAGACCCTTGCCGCCTGCTCCGATAACCAAGAGTTCTTGATCTTGAACTTGAGCTGGGACAAAGTTCGTTAGGCCTTTACCTTTACAGGTGAATGTTTTGTTTTTGTACAGATTTGAGTGTTTAATGACGTTTTTGACTCATTATGCCGAAGAAGGTGACGACATGTTAAGTCAGATCGTAACGGGAGAGGAAACATGGGTTTCGCATATCACGCCCGAATCGAAGCAACAGAATATGGAATGGAGACTCATGCACATTTTCCTGACCACGTTTTCTCCTGTTATCCATTCCTGCGATAGGCTGAGTGAACCCCAGAACTATGTCTATCTTCAAAAGTAAAATCATTTCTCAGTTCGACCGCTTTCTAACTAGGAATTGAATCCTCGTCTTTCCGGCTGAAACCTATTCGCCCTTACGTCGAAATTGTTCCTCAGATCAATCACAAGAAATGTTTATTATAGGGGTAGTACAAGGCTCGGATTTGTATTGAGCGAGCAGAGAGAGGACTGTCTAAGCCACACAGTGGGTGGCACTGTTTTAAAGGGTCAGTTTACAGCTCTGGGAGCCATCAGGCTTTTCTTCAACTTTGAATGCTACGGCTATGTACAATAATGTCAACACCGACTGTTGCTATCCTGTTGTTAGACACATACTTAAATATTTCCGGCGTTACTTTTTGTGCGACAAGGAAGTAAAAACAGTTATAAAAACATCCCCTCCGCGTGACGAGATAGGAGGAGAGGCAGCAGAAACTAATGATACGTAAGCGTAACCGTAGCCGTACATCCTCCAAAATTATTCACTCCAGTCAACCTAGAAGTGTTGATATGAAACGTAACCTGCACGACGGCTTCCACAGTTAAATTTCTTATCATTAATGACCGGATTAGTTGCCTCTCATATTTCACACATTTACAGCTATAATTCCAATAATCCAAACCTTCAAAAGAATTTCAAAATTCTTAGATGAGTCACTTATAGAAACTCGAGGCCTTTTGGGAATGGCATAAGAGATTTCTAGCCGGGCTGAGTGGCTCAGACGGTTGAGGCGCTGGCGTTCTGACCCCAACTTGGCAGGTTCGATCCTGGCTCAGTCCGGTGGTATTTGAAGGTGCTCAAATACGACAGCCTCGTGTCGGTAGATTTACTGTCACGTAAAAGAACTCCTGCGGGACTAAATTCCGGCACCTCAGCGTGTCCGAAAACCGTAAAAGTAGTTAGTGGGACGTAAAGCAAATAACATTATTATTATTATTATTATTATTATTATTATTATTATGAGATTTCTACACGACGTAGTGAAATATTATTACCATTATTGTCTTTCTTTCTTTCTTTCTTCCTTTTTTCTTTCTTTCTTTCTTTCTTTCTTTCTTTCTTTCTTTCTTAATTTCTTCCTTCCATTCCTTCTGCCTTCTTCTTCTTATTCTTCTTCGAGAGACGAAATTCTCTTCGTCCAGTTTTAATACTGAAAACATTTCCTAGCAGACAAAGTAGGGGAAACGGAAAACGTTACATTTAGCGAATTTTCTCAGTTGTGCCGAATGTTGACGAGCTAAAGCAGGGCCTCTCAAACGCCCTAAATCTCACGCGTGCAGACAGCGGCGCAGAGTTCCTGTGCGTGCACAGTGCATCGGTCCGGCTCGGCTTGGCTCGGACCAACGCTTAGTCTCTGGGCAACTCGGATAAGCTCGGCTCAAGTACTCGGGTCGGATTTGGCGCGCTACGGAGCAAGTGAGGAAGAGGGAAACAGGGGGAGCGAGCGAGACGGGCGTGGGGAAAGAGAGAGACAGCCCCATTGCTCCAAATCGAGGAGTAGGGGGCTGCACTCTGGTCAACCAAGCGAAGTCGTTTTTGCACCGTGCACAGTGCATGCAGCCTGAAAGGCCCTGAGCTAAAGGGACCGAGAAGGTTACAAATTGTGTGTCTTGGATATCTGTATAAAAATAAACTTCAAAAATCAAAATCACTTCCGGCCTAAACGCAGGTTCGGAAAAGTTGCCTAGAATAGCTTCATTCTTCACTCGTTTCCTTTCTGATTCAAATCTTAGACAAATTAACTTATCTGCACAATTACTTCCGTAATATGTTCTTCGGTTCTGTGCCCTCATGCGAAGTTTTTATTTTCTGAAAAAATGTCAACACCGAATGTAGTTACAAGGGATTAACTGGAACTCTGCACCGACTCACATTAGCGCTCGAAGGCAAATTGCTAATCTAATCCACGGGATAACGGTGATTAAGAAAAGGATGGTATAATTTTACGTTCCGCAGCCCATAACATTATAAAGAAGTGAAAATAATGTAAATCTTACTTGGAATTCCTTTTAGAGGAGAGATGTGTTCATTGCGATGTCTAGAAACCCACCGTCGCGCCCCAAGAAGTACATTTACTTTTATAACCTAATAAAAAGCAGCACCCGCCATCGGCCATGGTTAAAGTAGCTTCTTGCATTCTCATTGGTGAACGTGAACGGAATGTGACGTCATTGCCACCAATGCTGATAAATGCATTGTGTTACCAACCTCGGCTGAATAAAAGCACAAACAAAAACACCATGTAAAATAACAATGCTGCTTTTAACCGTCCAGACCAATGGTCTTGTCTAGGTCTTATCCTAATCATCCGCACGGCAAGAACCAGTCCAGACCAATCGCGTAACAATAAACACCACCACCAGCTATCGAATCACCACTCACTCATCAGTTCCAACCGAGCTCGATAGCTCCAGTCGCTTAAGTGCGGCCAGTATCCAGTATTCGGGAGATAGTGGGTTCGAACCCCAAGGTCGGCAGCCCTGAAGATGGTTTTCCGTGGTTTCCCATTTTCACACCAGGCAAATGGTGGGGCTGTACCTTAATTCAGACCAAGACCACCTCCTTCCTATTCCTAGGCCTTTCCTATCTCATCGTCGCCATAAGACCTATGTGTGTCGGTGCGAAGTAAAACAAGTAGCAAAAAAAAATCATCAGTTCCTAAGTACAGAAAGTGGAAGCACTGAACACTGCTTGAAATCATCCTTCCCGAACGTGTAAACGAACGAAAGCCTTTCCGCGCGCTGCTGGTTGTAGCGAGTACTGGGCTGCGGAAGGTAAAATTATAATAGAAGGATTGTAATTCTAGGCATAAATATAGAGTATATTAGCATGCTTAATTATATTTTACTAACCTGAAATTAGTAGTTCATAACCGTAGGATGTTTTGAACACTGATATGCTTGCCTGAATGGCTAGAACTGTGGATTTTCCTTTTCCTTTTTTTACAATCTTCTTTACGCCGCACCGACACAGATAGGTCTCATGGGGACGATTGGATTAGAAAGCACTAGGAGTGGGATGGAATTGGTCGTGGCCTTAGTTAAGGTACAGCGCTGGAATTTCCCCGATACGAAAAAAGGAAACAACGAAAAACAATCTTCAGGGCTGCCTAGAATGGGGTCCGAATCAATTATCTCCCGAAGAGAAGCTCAGAACTCCGCGTCCTAACCGCATGGCCAACTCGCTCGTTTATGACTGGCTCATTACCTCTCCTATTTCGCACTTTTACAACTATAATAAGTATAGTTTAAATTATTTAAATCCTAAATCTTCAAAGAAATAATAAAATTCTTAGACGAGTCAGTAATCGAAATTCGAGGACTCTGGGAAACGGATGAGAGATCTGTACACAAAGCAGTCAGGAATTTTTATTATCATTATTAACTTTCTTTCCTTCTGTCTTTTTCATTCTTTCTTTCTTTTTTCCTTCTTACTTACCAAGCAAGTTGGCCGCGCGGTTAGGGGTGCGCAGCTGTGAGTTTTCATTGGGGAAATAAAATCAATAACTCTTGGCAGCACTGAAGATGGTCTACCGTGGTTTCCAATTTTCACACCAGGCGAATGCTAGGACTGTTTCTTGGTTAAGGACACGGTTGCTACCTTACCACTCCTTGGCCTTTTGTATCCTATTGTTACCATAAGACGTGTCTATGTCGGTGCCATGTAAAGCAGATTGTAGAAAAATCTATCCTTCTTCCTTTCTTTCTTTATTTATTTATTATCTTCTTGTTGAGAGAGAGATAGAGATAGAGAAAGAAAGAGACGAAGGAATCTCCGACCAGTTTTAAACGCCTTCTTTTTTATATTTACAAGCAAAATGAAGAACACACTGCTTACATCCATCTCTCTCTCATACTTTCTCTAACAGAAAATTATTTCTTCTACTTGGCTCCTTAAAAGAGAGATGAGCGTTCCTTTCTTTTTCTTTCTTTCCTGCTTTTTAATATGAAGACGAAGAAACGCGAGGAAAGAAAGAATGATTGTAAATGCAGACCTCCCAGGAATAAGGAAGTAACCAGCAAATTAGTAATTTGTCAGGAGAGAGGAGACTTTTTTTTGCTATTTTGTTTTACGTCGCACCGACACAGATATGTTTTATGGCGACGATGGGAGAGGAAAGGTATATAAAGTGGAAGGAAGCGGCCGTGGCCTTAATTAAGGTACAGCCCCGGCATTTGCCTGGTGTGAAAATGGGAAACCACGGAAAACCATTTTCAGGGCTGCCGACAGTGGGGCTCGAACACACTATCTCCCGATTACTGGATACTGGCGAGAATTATTTTTGGGGTCTACTTCGTGTTATACACTACGCGATCCAACTGATATTACAAACTGAATTCAAATCTTAAACAATATTTTATTGTTATATTAAAAGTCTTAAACAATATTTTAATGTTATAATTAAAGGTTTTAAAAATAACGTATGAATTGGAAGTTATGCAATGGAAAATAATCCGCAAGTATGTCTCACATTTGTATATAACAGAAGAGGAAACCTACACATGCACTTGGAACACAAACAATAGTGAATATTATTAGTAAAATTATCACGAAAATATTTCAAAATTTAGATGTGTTTTTGCCTATGGTCTTTCTTTAAATGATCTTTTACACCAAGTGATGAACCAACTCAAGCATGGTTCACCATCTTGACTGATGGTGCATCCTTACATCAGGGAGGACAAAGTTCTGGTGGCTGTAAACCCGCTTGAAGTTCAAATGTAAGATATAGGATAACACCACAGCATAGAGGCGTGATGATACACCATATTTCCACTGAAATCTCACTTTTAAATGTTGTTGGCTACATCCTTATTCCGGGGAGGTCTTGAAATAGGTAATAAATATCATCTATGTTCTCCACTGTCTCAGTCGCTTCGCTGATCATTCAGGAAATAAGCAGGACGAACACTACTCGGAAATATAGACCTATTATTTGAAATTAACATCATCCAGTGAAACTAGTCACACATTGAACCTCAATATTTATTAGGCCGAAGAGAACAATAATTTTGAAAACAAATAATAAGTCTATTACATTCTTTGAAATACTGTAATAACAAGAGCCCGGATTTTATGGCAGTAATCGGTTATAATGCCAACTAACTGAAGCTAGTAGCAAGTATACTCTATCCTGAACAACGGTTATGTTATTGGGGGGTTCGGAACATCAGACCCCTAAAATTTATGTTACTCTGATTACAATACTGATTCTCAGGCATCAATAGATTAGAATGCAAACTTACTGAAACGGGTAACAAATATACCCTAGCCTGCACAACAATTATGCTATGAGGTTTGCATTAACATCAGGGGCTCGGCCCATCAGAGACCCTAGAGTTTATGTTACCCTCACTACATGACAGAAGAGCGGCGTAGTTAACACTTCATAATAACCAAATACTGCTTTGCATTCTAAAGTATTAGTGCTGAAAATTCCTGTGTCTAGTAATAACACAAGGTTCTATCTTATCAATGCAGCACACTACAGTACCAACCACCACACAAACGCACAGTAAATACATCCCTCCACATTTATTAACACATTTCATAACTACTACAGATCACACACCTGAATGTGAAACAGTCGCGTTGATTTCCAGTAAAGTGGTGACTTATTTCAGAACAGAGTATTTTCTTAGGAGCGGAACAGTCAGAAAAGAGAAGAAAAACTGCTTCCAACTCCACTTGTGAAACTGTGACAAGGGTGAATATGGATATTTCTTCCCCTTTCGTCTGAATACTGTCCGCCACGCAGCTCGCTAAAGATAAGGGGCGAGCCAAGGTAATTGTGCCTGACAGCTTGATCCCTTCATTATGGCCAGAAAGAGCCACCACCTTTATCCGATTAGAAGTTAGGACTTTGAATTGCTGAGTGAATGCGACATGAAGCTCAGTGGGTCCATTCTACTCTACGTACAGCACGTCACATTTCGCTAAAAGTATAAGGCTGATATACTCTCCGTAGCATATACAACATCAGCACCCAAAACTTCGAGAGCGTTCTGTGTCATGCTTTAAAAAAATACTACTGTACATTCGGAATCAACTAGTTCTTCAGAGAGCAATACATTTAAATTTACCCCCAGAAATTAGAGCAAATCACGAACCTAGCTTCAAGAAGGGCCATATTAGTTCCGCTGAACTGCTGAAAGTTACATATGACAGAAGCAGCAGGTTACTACTATCTTACATCTCTTCGATTTCTCTGAGGCATTTGACTTAGTTAATCACGAGTTGTTTCTCGCTAAGCAGGAGTTGAATGGCTTCTCGCAGAGTACTCTGTTATGGTTTGAATCACACCTGTCCTACATATCACAAAGAGTCACTTTTATTGTCGGACGATGCTCTAGCTGGAAATCAGTAAAATTCGCCATACCACAAAGATCAATCCTTGGTCCATTACGCTTTTCTATTCATACGATTATTAATGACATCTCTCACGTCTTTAAAAGCAGTGCCTTTCACATATACCCTGATGACGTCGAAGCTTATTTCCACTGTATCATCACCAACGCACCTTCTTGTATAAAGCACTCCAGTCATGACATCTCTCGATTAATCACATGCAGAGCGAATTATAGCCTCAAATTAAGCGTCGCTAAAATACAGCTTATTTTCATAGGTTACACAAAATTCCTGTAAAGAGTTCATCTCAAATACCTCTCAGCTATAAAGATTCCAGACACAGACATTTCTTACAGTGACGCCGTTAACAATGTAGGTCTGATTTTGAGAGAACCTTCTCCAGATCTGCTCATACGTCAACTGTGATCAGGAAAGTTGCCATCCACACTGTATTTTCCAACGTACCGCCTCGTACTGTATACACCACCTTACGTGTGAAAGTTACTTCTCAAAGTCTGATATTCCCAATCACTGACAATGGTTCAGTCATTTATAACGATTTAGCTGAAACTTTGATTATCAAAGTACAAAGGGTGCAAAACGCATGTGTTAATTACGTGAAAAGTGACAGGCGTAATGAATACATAACTCCATTTTGCATACAGCTGCAATGGTTGAAACTTCATGAGTGTCGCGAAATTTCGGTAGCTGTTGCTGCTTAACGACCTGTTCATATGGATCAGAGGATCCAGCTCATGCCACATGAAGTAACCCCATACCATTATGGAGCTAATATCAGTTTGTATAAACCCTGTTGACAAATGGAGTAATGGCTACCTGGGGCCTGCGCTGGAAATCATTAAAATTTAGCGTACCACAAGGATCAGTCCTTGGTGAATTACGCTTTCCTATTTATACGAGTATTAATGACATTTCCCAAGTCTTTAAAGCAGTGCCTTTCACATGTACACTAATAACGTAAAAGCTTATATTCACTTTATCTTCACCAAAGCACCTTCTTGTACAAAGCACTCCAATCATGACATCTCTCGATTGATCGAATGCAGAGCGAACCACAACCTCCAATTAAACGAGCTAAGACACAGCTTATTTGCATAGGTTACACAAAATTCCTGTAAAGAGTTAATCTCAAATACCTTCCAGCTATAAAATTTCCAGACACAGATATCCCTTACAGTGACACCGTTAACAATGTAGGTCCGATTTTTGACATAATCTTATCCCGGTCTGATCATACGTCAACTGTGATCAGAAAAGCTCTTACCATTAGATCGTAACAAATGGAACACTGACTCATCAGTGCAATCTAAGCTACATGTCACCAGACTTCCAGAGTCCAATTAACAACATCACGCGTCGAGGTGAGACGATGTGCCTGAAGCCGTAGAGTTAACGAGGGTATTCTGGGAGGACTTCTGCTTGTCGTGACCTACCTGTCCTGTGAGACGATCTCGAAGGTTGGTCACCAGGCACTTGGATGTTGAAGTATTACCTGTCCTGCCGAGCGGAATGTAGGGAGGTAATTTGTAGGTATGACTCGTCCCGCAACTCCCGAAATAAAAGATGAAATGGTTTCTCTGTCCTTTATTGCTGAGGACACTAAGACTACTATGTACAGTATATTTACGAGTCTGAATGTAATGATCTATAGAGAGAGCGAGCTTGTTCCACGCGCCTACTTTCCTACTACGCGTATCTCTGAATCTTGCCCTGCGGCACTTGGGCTATGCCCGAACAGAATCTCGTTCTGACAAGTACGAACTACTGGCTGGAAGAAGGCCCCGCGCCATCTTGGCCAGGGGTTATATCTCCGCTCCTGAACTCAAAGTTCTATCCCTACCTCCTATCAAGGGGTTGGGTCCTACAGGCATTGCTAAACTGATCATCCAGTCACTAGCGCCCTCAAGTGGCTATTCTCAATAGTTGTCACAGTAAGTGCTGCTACCTAGGCACTACTGTCTTCTGTCTTACTTTATCGTCATCTTTCCTTGTTTCCCTAGTGCATCTGTACTGACCCTGAATGGCCTTGCACCGGGCTTTGTTTATTTGTCGGTTTCGGCGGCCCGCTGCCATACTAGCTCTGTTTGTCGATACACAGTAAATACCTTGTTGTGATCAACAAGTCTCCGCTCTTAGTCAACAACTTTTGTAAGCGAGCGCGTTTCGCAAACTGCTCTCCAATACTTAGCTGAAGGCTTCCTTCTGCTTTCCAATTATTAAATCTAACTATAATTATTATACTTATTATATAGTACTACAAGGTGTCTCATGTCGATGACTATCATTATTCTAACACTAATTAATCTCCTCTGACACCTTGAGCTCTAGACTCGGCTGCGAATCCCGGCTGCCTTCCACCTGGCAGTCCGCCGGTTCGAGTCCGTGGGAGGTCGGTACACGACATGCTCCCATATCCCACTGCTGTTACAGAATGCTGCACTGTCCCGCTGGATATGCATCTGGTACCTCATGCATTGAATGTCAATGTGATTTTGAGCCGATGTGGCTTATTTGTTAGCACGGAATCTTCTAGCCAGACGCCACTAATCGAGATCACCAAGCATCCGTGGTCGGCCACTGCGCGGATCACTGTGGGTGGAAATGCCTTCCACGAGGTATTCCGATACACATTCGGCACCGACTACATGTCCACAGAACTTCGACAACGGAATGCTCCATCCATCTGGTCCCCACTAACATGCCCTGTTCGAAAGACGATAATAAATTCACGTCGCCATGCCACAACGATCACAGACTGTGATTATACCCACTCTCGGGGTGTTAATATCACACCTGACACCGGCCTGCGCACGTCTAAAATGTAGCGCCACCGGCTATTACATTTAAATACTTCTAACCCACGATTTTTGGCATTCCAATGTGTATCGTCATTGTTTCTTGACACATTTTTTGCAAGCAAGTATAGCCTACATTCTGAGGAAACAACTCAATACGGAATATTAACTTCAAAAACAGGTATATAATCTTCTCATTAGTAGGCCAAACATTCTGTCGACTTACACTGCCGCCCAACTTCTTCTCAACCAGGTGTTAATTATAATTTGTCTAAGAATCAGCGAACTTCACTGCACTCATGATGCCTTCATCTACCAGTTCGTTCCGAAATACCATGATGTTCGCCGGCTTCGCAGGTTGCTTATCAAGTAGCAGGGGATTTATCGAAAAATGTAATAAAGTTTAAAAGAAAAGAGAGCAGGTTAAGATAACATTTAATAAATCAAGACACTCACCACAAGGTTGAGAAATTCTGAAGGCATTCACCTTACCTGCAAGAAAAAAGAAAAAACCCACAATTACACTTATGAAGTAGTAATGGTTGCTGTAGCAACTCATCAAATACCACCTTCAAATTCTATCCGACTGAGCCAGGATAGAGCTAGCCAACTTGCGCTCAAAATAAATAAATAAATAAATAAATAAATAAATAAATAAATAAATAAATAAATAAATAAATAAATAAATAAATAAATAAATAAATAAATAAATAAATAAATAAATAAATAAATAAATAAATAAATCGTCCGTTCCCCAATGAGGGCGGACATTCGGATCCGGAATACAATCAGGTTACAATTTCAATAGACAAACATTAAAAATTGGAAATTTATAACTCTTAATGTTGTTATTGTCTCCTCTTTCAGAGGAGGAGTATTAATCATGTTAACAGGTTTAGATGAAAATTAATGATCTATAAAGCCCATCAGAATCTGTATTACTATCTTTATTTTCTAGTTCGCAGAATGGAACTTTCAAATTTTGTAGAAATGTTGGCGTGAGATTAGGAAATGCGCCACTTGCTTCGAATAGCAGGCCTCTGACAATACCGACCGATAGGTTTACTGCTATTGGCTGACAGATACGATAAGCATGGTACATTATTATTAGTTTTATTATTATTATTATTATTATTATTATTATTATTATTATTATTATTAAGAAATTCATCGCAACTGGGAAATATCCTTCTGGTAATGATCACCAACAGTAGTGTGATAATAAAGTAAAGTTAAAACATAATTACCCAACAACAACAACAACAACAACAACAACAAAAACAACAAGAGTACAACAACAACAAAAATAACAAGAGTACAACAAGCAATTCCATGGAAAGAAAATATTATAAGAAATAGCCTAATACTAGTTTAATATTCTAAATCTAGCATCATCACTTACAAATCCACAAACAACTTAAGTACTTCCAATCCTTAACACTACGGCTTAAAATACTATAGGTTAAGATAGCTTAACATTACAACACCCTCATATAGAAACTCACACATACCTTAAATAATTCAGATGCCTTCATTGTACAATTTACAGTGGGTTGAGCGTTGCATTCAAATATGAAATCATCACATGGAAAGGTGGATACAATATATAGAATGCTGGAGTCTATTCCTGAAGCATCTTACACTTTTGGGGAAAGGCTCTAAGACAGCTGGAGATAATGCATTGCAATCATAAATTCCCCGGTTTGTCTTTCTAGGTCCACATCCAGAGCTTGATTCGAGTCTCTTTCAAAACGCATAGTGGGATATAAAACCATTGCTTCACTGTCCTCTCGGTTGATGGCTATGATGTTAGCCATCCAATTAGAGTCACCAGTTAAGATGCAGTGAACCTCCTCGTGCATCTCCATCTTCTCTCATGGTTTAAGCAATCAATGTTTGTATACGGTGGTGGCGATTGTTACGCAGTAGCTCACTACTCCGGCCGAATACCAGTAGGGGGAAAAGGAGAGAGCTGGCACAGGGGCTAATGCGCAAGATAGCGGCTATACACGGGCTCTTATGGGATTAACACCTGGGAGCTGGCGCGGGGGCTACTGCGCATGATGGCGGCTATACATAGGCTCTTATGGAGAAAGCTGGCTCAGGGGAGACATAGGAATTAAGGAGTTAGTCCCTCAGAGCCCGCGTATAGCCGCCATCTTGCGCATAAGCCCTACGCAAGGTCTCTCCTTTTCCCTCTAATAATACCAGGACATGACCAAGGGTTTCTGCTTCTTTGGGGCCATTCTTGGAACCGATCTGACTGTCACGAGGTTGCTTGGCATCTTCACTGCGTTTTTGTACGTAGGTCAGAAATATTCTGAGTTCTCCAACCGGAGCCTACTTCGAGAAATTACAAATATATATAATTCTGAATATATTATTTAACCAGAATAGTATTTTGCCGACCATACTTTCATCTCTCTTGCGTAAAATAAAAAATAACAAAGTTAAAAAATAACGCTACGCAGGCAATTAGAGCAAGGTTGCACACTGTGCTACGAGCCCGGCACATATGCACAGTACACACAGATATCACAAACACTTACCCAACCGGGCGAGTTGGCCGTGCGGTTAGGGGCGCGCGGCTGTGAGGTTGCATCCGGGAGATAGTGGGTTCGAATCCCACAGTTGGCAGCCATGAAGATGGTTTTCCGTTGTTTTCCATTTTCACACCTGGCAAATGCTAGGGCTGTACCTTAATCAGTGCCATGACCGCTTCTTTCCAACTCCTAGGCCTTACCTTTCCTCTCCCATCGTCGCCATAAGACCTATCAGTGTCGGTGCGACGTAAAGCCACTAGCAAAAAATAAAAAATCACTTACCCATTCACACGCCCATTCGCTGCCACAATCATCAACCTTTCACTCAACTTATATTCAAGACTTATACTCCGATACTCGCTGCCCAGCAACCTTGGATTCAAAAGGAACCCCAACCTAGACGAGGAACTTGTCTGAGAAATAAAAGGCAAACGAGAAAGAAACAATGGACGCATCCAGCCACTAAGGTTATGTTTGAGAAGGAAGGGGAAGGAACAGAAGGGCGAACAACCAATACGGAAACAGAAAAAATTGTAATCAATAATATTACGCAATACATTCTCAAATAATTGCGTACGCGCTTTTCAAATGTCTGTTTAGCGTCTTTGTCTGTCTGTTAGGTCATCAGCCCAGAGGCTTGTTGGATCCTTAAATAGCACCACCAAAGGTTACGCGGTTATAAGGAAACCGCAAAAACCAATGGCAGCACCAAAATGAGGCGTATTAGGCAAGATGAGGAGTGAGGTAGTTTGCCATTGCTTTCCTCACTGGGTCAGAAAGTGCTATTGCAGCACGACTGACCCTATGAGTAACACCTTTCATAACACTCAGATGCACTAGTTGTGCTCTGAATGTCAATACTCATCACCACCCATACCCCAGCAGCTTCCATATTGTCACAGCCATGGATGAGACTGGGGCTTCGGTGAAAGCTACACTTTACTCTGGCCTGTGCCAAGGGATGGATACAAAAGTACTGTATCCATCAAGAAATGGCAGCAGGCAAATAGGGTCTTTAAGAATCAGTAAATATACAAGATGTTATGTCTTACGATGGGATATTTTGAAATTTTAAAATACAGTCACGGAAAATACATTCATAGTAGACGACGGTCATTTGATGAGCTTTCCTACGGCAAGTGGTATTTATTTTCTGGAAAAGAAAAATCAGCCTCATTTTCTCATGTTTTCTTACTGAGCTGTGTAATTCACATTCCTAGCCAATTTCATTCCCAGAAGAAAGAAAATAAGATCAAAGAACGGCTAAACAACTAGATGACCTAGATTTTCTCGTCGGTCCTGATAAAGGTGAGGGAAGGAAATGTTTTTCATTGGAAGCAGCTCTTTGAAAACATCAATACATGGCACCCATTACCACGCTATCTCTAGACTTACTTTTTGTACCAGTGGGACAGAGCGTTGGAAACACATGTGGTTTCACGTACATATCCACTGAGTGCAGATAGTGATCAGTTCAGTTGGTAATGTGCAAGCGGAGCTTCCCAGTCAAATACATACAGCCTGATCAATAAGTACAATACAGTCAGAAACATATGTTACCCTACACTGTTCGAAGTGCGAGCACGCTGCTGTAATCATTTAAAAATTAATTAGATGTTTTCGACCATTCTTCTTCCTTGTTTCCTCTTCCAATTTACCTGGCCTCAGCAACTTGTGTGCATTCAGCCCAGTTTTACGACCGGATGTCTTTCCTAGCACCACACTCATTCAAGACTATATTCAATATTGCGTGTTTCTGTTGTGGTGGCTTGCAATGTGATGTATGTGTTGTGTGCAGATGAAGTTCTCTATTGAGACAAACTCAAACACCCAAAGGAATTAACTACACGCAGTTAAAAACCCCGAACCGGTCAGGAATCGATCTCGGGACCCTCTGAACCGAAGGCTAATAGCCCGATCATTCACCAAACGAGCCGGACGATTCTATTATTATTATTATTATTATTATTATTATTATTATTATTATTATTATTATTATTGGAGCCTTTTTTCCTTCTAGCCACCAATGACTCCCATCAAGTTTTCTTGTTCACGTGATTTCTTTCTAGATTTAAGTTTTCGAAGGCTGGGGCTCGATTTCTGGTAGGCCTACCGCTAAACTTTAATACTGGCAAGAGGGTTGACATGGGGTTAAAACTTATATGTTCAGTTCTTTTCCATTGGAGGTGGCTTGAAAATACATGCACCACATCTTACTTATTTCTGTTTTAATTTATTTGCTTCTGAAGATGCCCACCAACTTCAATGCTTTGGAGGAGTGGAAAGGCCGCTGGAATAACTCTAATGACTTGCCCTTCCATAAAATATTCAGAGGGGAAAAATTGCTAACGGATCCCAACTGCCGCATGCAACTTGGGCCAGACCGAAAAGGACCAGGACAGGTCATGCAAGGCGCAGGAATTCTCTCTACAAGCGGAACTTTGTACCATCTCCTGAATGTGGTTGTGGAACCCCTCGCCAGACCATTCCCCACACTGTAAGCGAATATCAACTACGGGCTTATTCAGGTAGATTGGAAGGCTTTATATCACCAACAGCGGAAGCACTACAGTGGATTCAAAAGTTAGACATTCAGATATAACAGATAACACTAATGCCTGAGTGAATGAATGTTTTTTGTCATTGTGAATATATTGTATATTATGTATATAATTTCCTTGCAATACTGTAATAATAATCCTTTTATTATTATTTTATTACTATTATTATTATTATTATTATTATTATTATTATTATTATTATTATTATTATTATTATTATTATTATTTATTTCATGTAGTCTTTTACCTTCCAGGGTTGGTCTCCCCCCCCCCCCGGATTCTACCGCCTCAAGAGCAGTGTCCTGGAACGTGAGACTATTAGTCGGGGATACAAATGGGGAGGAGGATCAGCACTTTGCTCAGGCGGCCTTACTTGCTATGCTGAACAGGGACATTGTGGGGCGTTGAGGAAGTGAAGACTTGAAGGGATAGACAAGGAAGAGGGAAGAAAGCGGTCGTGACCTTAAGTTAGGTACCATCCCGGCAATTGCCTGGATGAGGAGTGAGAAACCACGGAAAAACTATTTCAAGGGTAGCTGAGGTGATGATAGACCCCCACCCCCCATCTTCTACCCAGTTGACATCCCTAGGCAAAGTAGATCCCGTTCCGACCTCGTACCTCTTTTCAAATTCCGTGGTAGAGCAGGCAATCGAACCTGAGCCTCTGGGAGTGGCAGCTAATCACACTAACCACCACACCACAGAGGCAGGCGCATTTAATAATAATAATTATAATAATAATAATAATAATAATAGTAATAATAATAATAATAATAATAATAATAATAATAATAATAATAATAAGGCATTGAAGTTTTTCAGCAACGCAAGCAAGGGAAAGGACTAAGATTGGAAATGAAGCGGCCGTGGCGTTAATTATGACACAGCCCCAGAATTCGCCTGGGGCAAAAATTGGAACTCACCGAAAACCATTTCCTTTTTTTTTTCTTTTTTTTTTTTTTTTTTTGCTAGTTGCTTTACGTCGCACCGACACAGATAGGTCTTATGGCGACGATGGGACAGGAAAGGGCTAGGAGTGGGAAGGAAGCGACTGTGGCCTTAATTAAGGTACAGCCTGGTGTAAAAATGGGAAACCACGGAAAACCATTTCCAGGACTGCCAACGGTGTGCTTCGAACCCACTATCTCCCGAACACAACTTCAGGGACACGTGATATTATTATTATTATTATTATTATTATTATTATTATTATTATTATTATTATTATTATTATTATTATTATTATTATTATTATTATTATTATCAAATGAAATACAATTTTTATAGCACAGTACAAGGAATGTACATCTAGTATTATGCTATGATAACAAAACAACACAGCGTTCCCTGTTTGTATGGACGTTTCAAGGAAACACTAGATGTTAGCATCAATATCAATACAATTACTAAGAATAAATAATTTTGATGTCCGACTCCATGGCTAAGTTGTTAGCGTGCAGGCTTTTGGTCACAGGGGTTCCGGTTTCGATTCCCTACAGGGTCGGGAATTTTAAACATAATCATCATTTCATCCTCATCACGACGCGTGGGTCGCCAACGATCGTCAAATCAAAGGACCTGGATCTGCCGAGCCGAACTTGTCCTCGGACACTCCCGGCCATACGCCTTTTCATTCTTTTTTTTCAATAATTTGAAACTTAATTCTGAAATTCGGAGTATACGAATCATCAACAATTCAGTGGGATGGGTGTGCTTTGCACGGCATCGCACGGTATTCTGATGTGAGGTAGTCCAGGTGAAACTTCCTAGTTGGGTGCGGCCCAAAATTTAGCCTACAGTGGTACCGTATATACACTTTAGGTACATCATGGATGAAAACCCTCCCTTGCATAGATATCCTACGTTATTGAAAAACGGATCTTAACTTTTTTGACACGGTCAGTGATATGAGGATGCTTACAGTAAATGGATTCAGTAAGGTGGAAGTGTAGTAAGCAGTGTGGCCTATGCCGAGGATTTGATCTTAGAGATAAACTGTGCTGAAAGCCTGGACTGTAATGTCTTGGAACGTGAAAATAGGTGCAATGAATATGATATGAAAATTAGCCTTTCAAAGACTAAACTGATGCCAGTAGGTATGAAACTTAATGTCAGGTTAGGAATATCAGGTGAATGCATAAGTCTTTTCCGATTTCACTTAGAGGTGGCGCCAGCGAACAGTACGCAGCGTATGAATTTGACACATACGTCAGTTTGTTCGTCCGACTTTAACCTACCAACATACACAAGCTGAGTCCGCCAAACACTGTGTTGTATCGTTCAGTGATCATGTCGGCGTTTATGTCTGAAAAAGGACATTTGTGGCACGCATTTCTTTTGTTATTTATCAAAAGAGAAGGCTGTGGAAAGTCATCGTTTTCTGGTAGAACCATACGGTAAACACGCTCCATCGATTAGAGAACGTATGAGACATGGTTTAGGCAATTTAAACGTGGTAATTTTCAGTGTGAAAGACGATGCTTTGTGTCTGGTGGGACCAGAGCAGTGTTGTGTATTATGAACTCTTGAAGCCCGGCGAAGCCGTTAATGCACAACACTATCTTCAACAAATGAGTAATTTAAATCACGCATTAATGGAAATACGACCGGAATGGGCCAGAAGACATGGCAAAGTGATTTTGGTACACTACAATGCGCGGCCTCACACAGCAAAACCAGTCAATGATACCCTTAAATCGCTTGGATTGGACATCCTTCCGCACCCGCCGTACTCGCCTGACCTGGCACCATCTATCATCGCTTCGCATCAATGGGACACGCGCTCGCAGAGAAGCACTTCAGCAATTTCCAGAAAGTTGAAAAATAGCTCGACAAATGGTCTGCCGTAAAAGACAAGCAATTGTACTGGCATGGTATTCATAATTTACCTGAAAGATGGGCGAAGTTTGTAGAAGCCGATGATCAATATTTGGAGTAAACAAACAATGAATTTTCGTTGAAAATTACGTGTTTTCTTTACCACAAAACTAGCAAAAAATTATGCATACACCTGGTACAAAGCTGGAACCGATAAATAATTTCAAGTACTTAGGATGTGTGTTCTCGCAGAATAGTAGTTTAGTAAGTGAGGATGAATCAAGGTACATTAAAGCTAATACGAGATCGCAGTTGCGAACAACAGTACTCTGCTGGAATGAAGTCAGCTCCAGGGCGAAACTATCTTTACATCGGTCTGGTAGACCAACGTTATTGTACGGGAGTGAAAGCTAGATGAGCTCAGGATAACTTATTCATGATCGCTGGTACAAAACAGGTGGCAAAAGTGGCAAAAGGGTATTCGGCATGAGGAAATACATGCTAAGGAATGAACTCAATTGATGAAGTTGTGCGCATGAACCAGCTTCGGTGGTAGGGTCATGTGAGGCGAATGGAGGAGGATCGGCTACCTGTAGGAATGTTCGACTCTGTTGTGGAGGATAAAAGAAGTAGTGGGAGAACAAGGCGACGATGGTTAGACTCGGTTTCTAACGGTTTAAAGATAAGAGATATAGAACCAAATGTGGACACTGACCTTGTTACAAACAGAGGATTTTGGTGGTATTTCGTAAAAGACTCGGAGTCTTGCAGACTGAAAAATGGAAGGCGTAACAGTCTATAATGAAGTTGTGTGAGATAATATATATACAGTGTTGTTCACCAGAGATGTTACGCGGAAAAAACGTCTAAACCATTAAAGATATCGATATTCTGTTTTCATATTCGTAAATGTTACCCAGGGACTTGTAAAATAACGTGTTGCGTATTCTCATGGGGTGATTAATAACCGAGATATTGCTACTAACTTCACATTTTTAAATAGAACGACACAAATTTATATAGCTGGCCTAAAAGTTCAACTGCGCACAATTTCAAATATTTGTTTTCAAAATCGGACATTTACTTTTCGAGATATCAGTAAGAACAGAATGCGCGATTTTGCACGCCGCATCAGACAGCGTGCAGTCGGGCAAGGACATATTGAAGCGCAAGCAGTTTTCCTTGGTGTGATTTCTCCCACAGAATGGATACCAGGCATGTAAGTATTTCGTACAAATGCGATGGGTTTGCAAGGGGTGTATGACAGGCGAACTCAAGACAGGACAGGGAGGGTTGATGTTTGAGTGTACAGTAGAGAAATAAACATAACACAGGATAGATGAAGAGCTCCTTCTAGAAAAGCAAATTAATGATGTCCGAGGTAGACTTCATTGGACATGGGAACATAACAACTTCTCCTCAGTGTAATTGTTATGACACTTACTGCAGTATCGAGCATTCGGAAGAACGCAGGTTCGATTCCTGCCTTTCCTGACCTGAAAGTGATTTTCATAGCGTCCCATGTTCATCACCAGGCAAATGCCGGATTGGTACCTTTGAGATAAGCCGCGGCCGACGTCCTTTCCAAATCCTTCCCATTCCCATCCGTGGGGAAAGACGCCAAACTGAGCGCAACCTGTTACACTTGGATTTAATAATAATAATAATAATAATAATAATAATAATAATAATAATAATAATAATAATAATAATAATAATAATAATAATAATAATAATGTTATTGGCTTTACGTCCCACTAACTACTTTTTCGGTTTTCGGAGACGCCGAGGTGCCGGAATTTAGTCCCGCAGGATTTCCTTTACGTGCCAGTAAATCTACCGACACGAGGCTGACGTATTTAAGCACCTTCAAATACCACTGGACTGAGCCAGGATCGAACCTGCAATGTTGGGGTCAGAAGGCCAGCGCCTCAACCGTCTGAGCCACTCAGCCCGGCACACATGGATTTAAAAACGGTCATATAATAACGTTGCACACCCAGGCTATGTTACGGTACATCACATTATGTGTACGATAGTTTACAGTACATGCCTTATATTCGTACTGTTGCTGGAATCAATGCCAGGAAACAGCTTGCGTGCCGATACGTCCTTGGCCGACAGCACGCTGTCTGATGCGGCACGCAAAAGCTCAAATGCGGTTTTTATTGATATCTCAAAAAGTAACTGTCCAGCGTTGAAAATATGTATATATTTGAAACTTTACCCTCCAGGTTCGGCTTTTCCCTCGGACTCAGCGAGGGATCCCACCTCTACCGCCTCAAGGACAGTGTCCTGGAGCTTCAGACTCTTGGTCGTGGATACAACTGGGGAGTATGACCAGTACCTCGCCCAGGCGGCCACACCTGCTATGGTGAACAGGGGCCTTGTAGGGGGATGGGAAGATTGGAAGGGATAGGCAAGGATGAGTGAAGGAAGCGGCCGTGGCCTTAAGTTAGGTACCATCCCGGCATTCGCCTGGAGGTGAAGTGGGAAACCACGGAAAACCACTTCGAGGATGGCTGAGGTGGGAATCGAACCCACCTCTACTCACTTGACCTCCCGAGGCTGAGTGGACCCCGTTCCAGCCCTCGTACCACTTTTCAAATTTCGTGGCAGACCCGGGAATCGAACTCGGACCTCCGGGGGTGGCAGCTAATCACGCTAACCACTACACCACAGAGGCGGACTTTGAAACTTATACGCAGTTGAAATTTTAGGCCAGCTGTATGTATTTGTGCCGTTCCATTTATAACTATGGAGTTAGTATCCAATATCTCGGTTATTAAGCACCCCATAAGAATAAGTAGCACATTATTTTATAAGCCCCTGGCTATCATTTACGAATATGAAAACAGAATACCGATATCTTTAATGGTTTAGATGTTATTTCCTTGTAATATCTTAGGTGAATAACCCTGTATATCTTTCTTCGTATTTCTTTCTATATTTAATTTCTCTTAAAAATTCTCCCTTGGGGCTGCTCACATATCGGCATACTATTCTAAGTCTCATGAGTACTACTAGAGGTACGTGTACCACAGTCTGAGAACCGCCACATTACAGTTTCTTTTTTATCAAGGTGAGTGATGTACCCGCACTTCAAGCAGCTAAAATCAACTATGAATGTGATGACTGTGATTCACTTTATATCGTAACTCCACCCTAGGCTCCCTTGAGCCCCGAGGATATCTTTGAAACATCTCGAACATGCGTGTAACACTTGCCGGCGGTCAGACAGCAGATTTCCATTACCGTTCTGTAACTCTGGGGATCCTGCTTGTTCAAGGTCTGACCTGTTCTGGCCACTTTCCTCTGATGACGTTCGAAATGTTGCTCTTGCCGGGCTGAGCAGTTCGCTGGCCTTCTGTGCCCAACGTAGCAGGTTCGATCGTGCCTTAGTCGAGTGGTATTTGGAGGTGTACAAATAGGTCAACCTCGTGTCGGTAGATTTACTGGCACTAAAGGAGCTCCTGAGGGTCAACATTCCGGCACCTCGGTGTCTCCGAAAACCGTAAAAAGTACGAGTAATTAGAAACTCGTAAAAACCAATAACAATATTATTATTACCTTTTTCATTATTTCTACAGCCTTTAGGGCAGTGATGGCGAACCTTTACCGACTAGCGTGTGAGTTAAGGTCTTGTTTATTACATGTAATGTCCAGTGTGCCATCGGTTATTTTTCTTCAAATTCACAATCAAACCCCCAATTTGACTTCATTTAGATATTAGATTGCATTACATATAAATCCATTCAAATGAGCGTTTTTCATAATTTTGCAAACGTCACTGGAAATAACAATTTTTAAACAAGTAAACTTTTGCTTTAACCTAATAACATGTGCAAGAATTATGGCCATAAAATTAAGATATACTTCTTTATTAAAGCTTTCTTTCTTTCTGTATTTCTTTCCTTCTTTCTTTCGTAATCCGTTTACCTTCCAGGGTTGATTTTTCCCTCGCACTCGGCGAGGAATCCCACCTATACCGCTTGAAGGGCAGTGTCCTGGAGCGCGAGACTTCGGATCAGGGGATACAATTGGGAGAATGGCCAGTACCTCGCCCAGGCGGTCTCACCTGCTATGCTGAACAGGGGTCTTGTGGGGGTATGGGAAGTTCGGAAGGGATAGACAGGGAAGCGTTCGTGGCCTTAAGTTAGATAATGTGCCAGCATTTGCCAGAATGAGGAGTGGGAAACCACGGGAAACCAATTCAAGGATGGCTAAGGTGGGAATCGAACTCCCCTCTACTCAGTTGACCTCCCGAGGTTGAGTGGACCCCGTACCAGGCTTCGTACCACTTTTCAAATTCCGCGGCAGAGCTGGGAAACGAATCCGGTCCTCCGGGGGTGGCAACTAATCACAATAACCACTACACCACAGAGGCGGCCTTTAAAAGTATAATGTTAAAATATGCTATGTTGCTAGAATTTCAATCTATTTATTACGTTATAAACATTAAAATTTGTTCGTATATTGTCTGGTGTGTGACAGAAGTCGTGTTCCCGTCTCACCTAGTGGCGCGCGTGTCGTAGGTTCGCACTCCCTGCTCTAGGGTTTATCCTTCTAGACTCGTAGGGCACGGCTGTTAAAATATTACTTTAATGAAAAGAAAGTTGGCGATTTCTTTCAGAAAATTGCTTAGCTAGATCGAAAATAACCGTGTCTATGTTTTTCTTCTGACGGATATCTTCTGTCCCTCTGGTAGGAGTTAGATGCTTCATTTCACGTACGTAGCAGATACCACAGTCGGTCCCGCTGTGTGGGGGTATCGGCAATACCTGTTACCTGGAGGACCTAGGATCTGAGGGATTCCTTCAATTTGTAGGCACCGGGCGAGTTGGCCGTGCGGTTAGGGACGCGCAGCTGTGAGCTTGCATCCGGAAGACAGTTGATTCGAAACCCACTGTCGGGAGCCCTGGAATATGGTCTTCCATGGTTTCCCATTTTCACACCAAGCAAATGCTTGGGTTGTACCTTAATTACGGCCACGGCCTCTTCCTTCCCACTCTTAGCCCTTTCCTGTCCCATCGTCGCCGTAAGGCCTACCTGTGTCGGTGCGACGTAAAGCAACAAAAAAAAGGTGTGAGCACTATAGTATACCACCCGAACACATGCGACGATTGTCAGAGAGTGAGACGCGTGAAGTGTAGAAGACCTGCAACACTGGGGCTGTTCTAATGTACAGTACATTTGCGACTTGATGGTAGTGGCGCCAGTTACACGTCAGGTCCTTGACACCCGGTCACGAATAACAAAGGAAGACTGTCGCTAATCAATGTCTAAGCTACGAAACGTGTCAGCTAGAAGTACAAAACGGAGTCTCATAACAGACATTATTCTACATATTTTAATGAGAGACAGTACATTGGAGGGTTTCCTGCAATAAGTAACGTGACCTAAATTGAATTTGAAAGTCAACATTTATTTCACTTACACTGTTGGTAGTTATTTAGATCACACAATTAAATAAGCACATACTACGACGCAGCCACCAGAGTTTACTTCGTTCAAAGTTTAGCACTCAGGTAGGATTATATTTCTGCTCATCAAAAGGATTTTCTAACGAAGGAATGATTGAAATAACAAACTGAAATTTTAATTAAAAGTACGTAAATTTGTGTTGTGATATCAATTTCCCTCAATTACAGCTGAGAGAGAATTTTGACATGAAATTTAATACAAAGAGGACTAAAATTATGGTATGCACCCGTCAACACATAGCAGTCGACGTAAGAATGAATGATTCAGTACACATACAAGTAAAGACCTTTACCTACTTAGGAAGTAAAATTACATCAGATGGAAAAAATGTTCAGCTGACATAAAGAGCAGAATTGTACATGCATAGGTCGCCTATTACAAGAAAAGTGTGCTGCTGGAGTGTGTACTTGTATGGCTCAGAAACGTGGACTATAGGTGCATGCTATAAGAAGGTATGGAGGCGCTTGAGATGTGGTGCTGGAGAAAGATGGATAATATATAAAGGAGAGTAAAACTCGCAACTGAATAAATTCTTAGAAAAATAGGTGAAAAAATGTCTTTATTATCGACAATAAAAAATAGGATAGACCAGTTAATTGTCCACCTCTATAGGCACATTAGATTTATAGTCAGAAGGAGTGAATCAAAGCAAGAGAGGAAGACGGAAACCTAGAAGACAATACTCTAGACAGGTCAGAGAAGATGTAGGAGCAGGCTCGTGTGGGGAAATGAAGAGATTATCAGATTACAGCGAGTAATGGAGGAAAAGAATATTGATGCCAAGTAATCTTCGGATTGAGAATTAAGAAGAAGAATACCAATTCATCAAACGTACGTACACTGTGCTACAGTATGTTTTAAAAAGAAATCATATTTGGGTGTGGTATGAGGCAATTTATGAAGACACAGAATGTTTATTCCATCACTTCGTGAAGAATTTGGTCCTAAACCTCACATTTATAAGATGTGAACCCAGTGAAATCTTGTCTTAAGAGGATGTACGTTTCGCTACTAGGGAAAGTTCTCTCTATTGATGGGGGTGAAAGTTCCCCACGGGGATTACTGTAAGTACTTAGGTGTTACTACAACGAAAGATCCTCATTGGATTAATCACATAAACGGCGTCCTAAACGAAGGCTACAGATCTCTGCACATTGTTATGACGGTCTTTAGGGGTTGTAGTAAGGATGTAAAGGAGAGGTCATGTAAGTCTCCGGTAAAACCTCAACTAGAGTATGGTTCCAGTGTATGGGACACTCACCAGGGTTACTTGATTCGAGAACTGGAAAAAAGCTCCCCCAAAAAAGCAGCTCTATTTGTTCTGGGTGATTTCCGACAGAACAGAAGCGTTACAAAAATGTTGCAAAGTTTGGGCTGGGAAGCCTTCGGAGAAAGGAGACGAGATGCTCGACTAAATGGTATGTTCCGAGCTGCCAGGGGAGAGATGGCATGGAATGATATTAGTAGACGAATAGGTTTGAGTGATGTTTTTAAAACCCATTCCAGTCTGGGCCTTAATATCCCTAACAAACGTTCTGGACTGGACATTTTTAAGGATCTTTAAAACATTACATCTCTGTACCTGTAGTAGATATTGGCATGATTCTTTTTTCTTTGTGCTTGTTAAGAGAATCTAATTTTCAAAAGTGCTCTTTGTGTCATGTCAACTATCACTTGAGATTTTAAAATTGTTTATATATTATACCATGTTTTGCGAATGGAAGAAAAGTCTGACGGAAAACTAAGCAAGTACAGTTTTCTGAAATACAGTTATATTTACCCTATTTCGCTAATATAAAATGTGCATTGCAATTACAAAACAACAAAAATAATGAGTACGATATAAAAAACAATATTTTTTCAATAATAATAATAATAATAGTAATAATTACAATAACGAAAATTGGAGCTCTTACGAAATTTTATTTTAATTGATAAATTTTGTTAAAAGTTACTCAAATGTAAAATTATTGTTCCATTTACCGCAAAATACTTCTGAGAAAGAGAAAATACAGTCTTCTAAACAGACAACTTTACTAATATGTAGACAATCTTACGTATTCACGCAAATATGAAATACGCGGGAACATGCGCTAGGCCGTAAAACGTTCACCAATCATAATGAAATGCAAGAAGATATTTCGAATTCATATGTCAATAATATGTTCATTTGCGCATAAACTTATAATATATCATAAAATATCGAAAATATCACTTTCGTCAAGCACATTTTCGCCGCGAGAAACCATGTCTTAGAGCTCACTGAGTGACAACATCTACTGATGCATGCAGTTCAAAAATATCGTAAATTCTCTGACTTTGACATATAATACTGCCATCTGCTTAAATACTCTCGTAACTAATACATAAAGAAACACGATATAACCACCAGAATGCGTGCAAAGCTCGTTCTCGATTTTTAGCGAATTGTCAAACCTTACTACGGGCTATGCCCGCAGCGCGTCCTGAATGTAATTTCGGCCGCTGCGCAGTTAGACCGGAAAGAGTTAAAAGTAGGAAAGATCGAAATATAAAGTTCAAATCATGAGGACAAATTGGGGCAAATATTCTTGTATAGGAAGGGAGTTAAGGACTGGAATAACTTACAAAGGCAGATTTTCAATTAATTCCTAATTCTTTGAGATTATTTAAGAAAAGGCCTGGTTAACAACAGATAGGAAACCTGCCACCTGGGTGACTGTTCTAAATGCTGCTCAGTATATACAGTATAAGGGGCAGTCATATGGCAACCGAACACCCGCCATAACACACATTCCGCACGAAAGGTGGTAACACTGTTGTTACGTATCGATACTGCCATCGCTAAGGTAGAAGACTGCATAGTGACAACTCACAGTTGCACGCTGTTGCTGGGTTATGTGTCTGTTGGTGCGCGTACTGGTCTTGTGTGTTCGTCCGGCTGTAGAAATGGAGGCAAGCAAAGTGTGGTTCGCTTTCTCGTGGCTGAGGGAACTGGAGTGTGAGAAACTCATCGTCGCATGGTCCGGTTCCATGGCTAAATGGTTTACGTGCTGGCCTTTGGTCAGAGGGGACCCGGATTCGATTCCCGGCAGGGTCGGGAATTTTAACCTTCATTGGTTAATTTCTCTGGCACGGGATCTGGATCTATGTGTCGTCTTCATCATCATTTCATCCTCATCACGACGCGCAGGTCCCCTACGGGAGTCAAATTAAAAGACCTCCACCTGGCGAGCCGAACATGTCCTCGGACACTCGCGCCAATAACAGCCATACGCCATTTCATTTCATCGTCGCATGTCCACGACGGGTGTGCACGAGTGGCATAGGAGATTCTCATTTTATGATTATTTCAAAGAGAATGTGTTAGTACTAAAGTACAGCAATTCTGGGAGATTGCATTAACCGTAAGATACATATTCTCTCTTTCCTACACATTTACATACCCCGGGTCCGTTGGACACGTAAGTAATTACATAGGTATTAGATATATAACGAATAGGTAGTTTCTTGCCCCGGACAGGTACATTGTATTAACATATTTGTTTTACTTTGCAGTATTTCACATACCTTAAAATTAATGAACGTCACACCACAATTCAACTATTGCATAGTGTTAACTCACCTCCTTGACGCACATGCAGTATGGCTTGTAAAGTTCCAGCTCGATTACACTTTCTCATCCTGCGTAACTACTGCTTACTACTGAACTATGTTCCTGGCACAAGCTCTTTGAACACTTGGAACATATCATTTTGCTTTTCCTACCTTTAGATGCTGGACAGTATGCACATCTTCATATCACATTGCCCCTCTGGTTGTTCCTCTCACAATCTACTAAAGCAGGAAATGTGATTAACTTCTCCATATCCAAATAAGCCGATTTCAAGAGAAATGAGCGGAACGGATTGACAGATTTTCGTATCATGTTTGGCTCGATCATTTCTATTGAATGATCCTTGATGAATCATCCCCTTTTGTAAGAAAGACCTTAGTTGTGCGAGGGATGTAGCCCACATTAAAGAGTGAATGCATTTAGAACGGGCGCATCCACTACCACCACTAAAAAATCCACACCGGGCGAGTTGGCCGTGCGCGTAGAGGCACGCGGCTGTGAGCTTGCATCCGGGAGATAGTAGGTTCGAATCCCACTATCGGCAGCCCTGAAGATGGTTTTCCGTGGTTTCCCATTTCCACACCAGGCAAATGCTGGGGCTATACCTTAATTAAGGCCACGGCCGCTTCCTTCCCACTCCTACCCCTTTCCTGTCCCATCGTCGCCGTAAGACCTATCTGTGTCGGTGCGACGTAAAACAACTAGCAAAAAAAGAAAATCCACAGCCTGTTTCCAGTCATTCCACCGGGTCAGGAATGTAATGAATGAAGCCCCCGTCTAGCGGCGACGATAGGAATTGTATCGGCTGCAGAAACCTGTCGCACTCCCCAGGGGCAATGATTAATGAATGACAGATGAAATGAAATGACATTGGAGAGTGTTGCTGGAATGAAATATGACAAGGAAAACCGGATACTGCTACTACTACTACTACTGCTAAATGTTTTCATTCCTCCCCTGGAGGGGGAGGCGGGCCTCCTAGACGGTGCCTCTGTCTCTCAGGCCGGGAGATGTGTATCGGAGAAGGAGATGCGCAGAGAAAGTGAGAGGGTTGTCGGCCATGGCCTATTCTAGGGACTCTCCCGGCATGCGCCTTAGTGCAGGAAAATGGAAAACCACGGAAAACAATTCTGAGAATAGCCGACGGTGAGGCCAGCCGCTCTCCATTTCGCGAATGCAGAGGCAAAGAACTATGGTAGAGCGTTGGCCACTCCTCCTCAGCCTGGTTCGTCGGTCGGAGTGCAGAGCTGTCGGGCCACTCTGAATCCGCTCATCACATCCAATATACAACAGTGTCACCGGTCAACAATGTGTTTGTCTCTTGCAAGTGAAAGTGGCTTCTTTTTAATCCATTACGTTCACGCCTCCTTTGGTTTTACGTGATAAAAATATCAACACAACAAACAATAAATGTTTAAATCCTACTGCAGGAGCCTCCGTGGCTCAGACGGCAATACGCCGGCCTCTCACCGCTGGGTTCCGTAGTTCAAATCCCGGTCAAAGTGGAGGTGTGAGAGGATTTTCTCCGGGTACTCCGGTTTTTCCTGTCACCTTTCATTCCAGCAACACTCTCCAATATCATTTCATTTCATCTGTCATTCAGTAATCATTGCCCCAGGGTGGTAGGACAGGCTTCGGCAGCCGACACAATTCGTATCCTCGCCGCTAGATGGCGACTTCATTCGTTCCGTTCCTGTCGCGGTCAATGACTGTAAACAGATTGTGGATTTTCATTCTAATTCTACTGCAGACCATAATCAATGCTTAAAATGACCGATACTGTTGCCCATTCTGGCATATCAATTTCTATTAGCTCACAACAATGCAAGGTGCTTTACGTCGCACTGACACAGATAGGTCTCATGGCGACGATAGTACAGGAAAGAGCTAGAAGTGGGAAGGAAGCGGCCGAGGCCTTATTTAAGGTACAGCCCCAGCATTTGCCTGGTGTAAAAATGGGAAACCACGGAAAACCATCTTCAGTGTTGCCGACAGTGGGGCTCGAACCAACTATCTTCCGAATACTGGATACTGGCCGCACATAAGCAACTGCAGCTATCGAGCTTGGTACACAACAATGAATGTAGGTTGCAAGAGAATACAAACCGGGAGACATAACAACAATGGACCCAGGTAATGTAAACTCATCGTGTAAAGGAAAATCAATTGAATTGTTCCAAAGAAGAAACATTTGATGTGCTACTTCGCCACGGATAGCACAAGGAAAGTCTAATAAGAGGATATCCATATGCGCGAAACTTCAGAGTGAAGAACTGCTGAAATATATTAATGCTAAAATTCTTACCGGGTCCAGTGGGCTCAGGGTATGCATCCTACGGTTAAGTACCAGGCTGAGTGGCTCAGATTGTACAGCGGTTGGCCTTCTGACGGATGTTGGCCGGTTCGATTACTTCTTTTGCTATTTGTTTTACGTCGCACTGACACAGATTGGTCTTATGGCGACATGGGAGAGGAAAGTGCTGGGAGTGGAAAGGAAGCGGCCGTGGCCTTAATTAAGGTACAGCCCCAGCATTTGCCCTGTGTGAAAATGGGAAACCACGGAAAACCATCTTCAGGGCTGCCGACAGTGGGGACCGAACCCACTATCTCCCGGATGCAAGCTCACAGCTGCGCGCTCTTAACCGCACGGCCAACTCGCCCGGTGGTTCGATCACTGTTTCGTACAGAAGGTGCATTTACAGACACGTAACAGAATTCCTGCGGGAATAAATTCTGGCATCTCGGCCTCTACGAAACTCGAAAACTCATAACATTATTATCACTGGATCACAGTGAGCGCTGAACTATGCTCAACGCACTTGTCATTACCAGATGTGCTGTGTCATCAATACCTTTGATTTAGTAATTACGTGATATTATTCCTCATATGACTTTATTATGTATCATGTTTATACACCAAGTCTTGTATTCTATCATTATTTTTTTTTTAGATGCTTTACGTCGCACCTGCAAGAAAGGTATTATGGCGACAATGGGATATAAAGGGCAAGAAGTGGAAAGGAAGCGGCCGTAGCCTTAATTAAGGTACAGCTCCAGGATTAGCCTGGTATGAAAATGGTCAACCACGGGAAACCATCTTGAGGATTGCCAACAGTGGGCTTCGAACCCACTATCTTCCGAACGCAAGCTGATAGCTACGTGACCGAAACCGCACGACCACTTGCTAGGCTGTCTTATATCACAGTAGAGAAATGTGTTCACTGAAAAAGCTGATTTGCCTACTTCTTCCTATAATAATGAGAAGTTGATGACAAATTCTGTCAACACACTGTACAAATGAACCGTTATAAAACGTTACACACCATCAATTCTCAACCCCGTACAAAAGCAGAAAGAAGCTACCAATACGATACCAACCAATTAATGCTATTTCAAAGCGGAGAGTAAAAATAAAACTCCCCACTATAGAGGACAAAAATGATAACAGCGCAATATTTTAACTATTTGTGGTAATTCAGAGAACACGGCCAATAACCACATTAACCATTTTACAAATGAAATAAGGTAGTTGAATCCATATAAATTCTGCTGGACAAGTTCAATTAAATAAAAGTTCAAATATAAATTGCTATATTCAGTGAGGACGGAGACAGCTATTATGAACAATTGACGGCCATGAGTTCGTATAATTTCGCTAAAGCGAGGAAGAACACAAGTCCTAGGATTGTCATGCTGTTGTCTTGTCTATCGTGAAGGAACTTAAGTCATCCTGGTGGTCAGATTTGTGCATACCAGAATGAGTTTAATTTTGTTTTTATTTTCGGCTAGTCGCCTAACACAAACCCAGCAAATGTTTTCGGGGACGGCGGACTGGGAAGGTGGTGCTCGTGATAAAATTCGGTACGATAAAGAAATAACTTCACAATTGTCAATGATCAGGTTCGAACTCATAATATCCCGGGTGCAAGGTAACAGCTACACTACTTGTATCACAGAGCCAGCTTGCGCGGCACTAGCCTGAATTCGGTCTCGTGGGGGGTCAATAAATAAATTAATGTCCGACTCGTTGGCTGAACGGTCAGCGTACTGGCCTTCGGTTCAGAAGGTCCCGGGTTCGATTCCCGGCCGGGTCAGGGATTTTTAACCTTAATTGGTTAATTCCAATGGCACGGGGCTGGGTGTATGTGTTGTTTTCATCATCATTTCATCCTCATCACGATGCGCAGGTCGCCTACGGAGTCAAATAGAAAGACCTGCACCTGGCGAGCCGAACCCGCTCTGGGATATCTCGGCACTAAAAGCCATACGACATTTCATTTCAATAAATTAATAAATAAATAAATACATACATACATAAATAAATTATTAACGATCTGCATTTAAGACGGTCGGCCAGGTAACAAATTTCCTATCAAATTGTTCACCTAGCTTTTTCTTTTAGTCCTCTTCCTATAAATGAATATATTCCATAATCTGTCCTCTTGAATTCCAGCTGTATCTTAACACTATGATCTTTGCAAATTTTCAGAGCTCCAGCCAAGCTTATTCGTCTACTGATGTTATTTCACGCCAACTCACCAATGACAGCTCGAACCATACCGCATAGTCGAGAATCTCGTCTCCTTACTCCCAAGTCTTCCCATCCCAAAGTTTTCAACATTTCGGTAATACTACTCCTTTGTCAGGAATCACCCGAAATTGGTGTCTGAGCTAATGGGTGTATATAGAGGGTGGTCGGAAACAACGTGAACCGGATATACGAGCGTTAGAGGGTTGGCCATACTGATAAATAGAGCCCGGGTTTTTATGCATTAATAGGTTAGAATGCAAAATTACTGAAGCGAGAAGCAACTATAGTCTACCTTCATAACGATTTTGCTATGGGGTTTGCATAAACATGAGGGGTACGGCCCATCAGAACTCCTATAATTTATGTTACTCTTTCTACACTAGGGAAGAGTGGGTGGCCGACACTTCCTCCTAACCAAATTAGTTTCCAATCTAACCTGTTACTGCATAAAAATCCAGGCTTTACTGATAAACAATTGGGAAAAAAAATAATGAGATAACTCGCACCGTTGTCATTTTATTAGCTGCTAAAATTAGCCAATTAGATCGCCTTCAGATGGGCTTTGCGAGGCGGTGTTGCTAAATCTGCACGTGGCTTACGATCGGCTTGAGAGCGCCAGTGGAAGAAATTAACTTCTCCAGGGGAGCGACTTGAACAAGAAACTCCCTGCTGATAGGCTCGGCCCACAGCAAGCATGCTACGGTGGCATTGGCTGAAATCCACATTGTGTTAGTGTTTGATGCTCATTTCTCGGCATGACTCTCAAGCTTAACGTGGACTAGGATGGAAACATTGTGATCAAGGTAATACGGCCGATATCAACCTGAAATCGATATGGAAAACATCGAATAATGATTATGACAACTGACTACAGAAGAGACTGAACTGTCTAGAACAGTGTTTCTCATCCAGATAACTTTCAGAGGAATAACACGTTTTCATTCCCCACCCTGAAGACGTGGGGCGGGCCACTTAGAGGGTTACGCCCTCTCTCTGATGAGGATTGAAGGGTATTATATTTCATTCACAGGATGATATTGCTAAAATGTAAGGGTATAACACGCGACAGTGCCGAAAACTCATTCGAAAATTAGTTTTTATTGCCAATATATAATAACGTACTTGCATAGTAATTTTTAACTATCTTAAATAAATGGATATCACAAAAACAGACTCAGATTTCTCGTTCAATCAACTTTCTATAAAAATCCTTAACATTCACATTTTCAACATGCAAGGCTATGAACTAACTTTTATGTATTTTTAAGTGTCCGGCTACACGGCTAAGTTGTTTGCGTGCTGGCCTTTGGTCACAGGAGTTCCGAGTTCGACTCCCGTCAGGGTCGAGAGTTTTAACCAACGTTGGTTAATTCGGCTGGCACGGGGGCTGGGTGTATGTGTCGTCCTCATCATCACTTCATCCTCATAATGACGCGCAGGTCACCTACTGTTGTCAACTCGAAATACCTGCATCTGGGAAGCCGAACTCGTACTCGGATATTCTCAGCAACTAAAATCCATACGCCATTTCATTTAATTTGTAGTTTTCAGTTACAATTATTATTATTATTATTATTATTATTATTATTATTATTATTATTATTATTATTATAATTATTATTATTAAACTTATTTTCTTTATACTTTGAATCAATGAAGTAACTTTTTCAATTTTACATTTCATACGTCGTTAGTCGTCACGTTGATCCCTGTATAATTAAGTAAAATAATAAATATATTAATGATTGTATAATTGTAATTTATATACTGATTGATACACCTTAAAATTAGCTTTTAATTATAACCGCTTCACAGGATGTGGAAAGTATACTTACCATATGAGTATTAATTTTCCTGTGATCATGGGAAAATTTTTATAACTTTTTTTTGGTACAAGTTGCTTTATGTCGCACCTACACAGATAGATATTATGGCGACTATGAAAATGGAAAGTGGAAGGAGTGGGAAGGAAGTGGCCGTGGCCTTGATTAAGGTATAGCCCCAGCATTTGCCTTGTGTAAAAATGGAAATAGACGGAAAACACCTTCAGGACTGCCGACAGTGGGGTTCGAACTCACTATCTCCTGAACGCAAGCTCACAGTTGCGTGACCCTAACCGGACGAACAACAGGAAATGAAGAGAAGTGTATTAAGGCGGTGTTAAATAACCCAATCCCAAGACGAGGAATTATCCATACACAGTTAAAATGCTCGACTCGGCCAGAAATCGAACCCGGAGTCATACGATCCTAAAACCAGTACGCTGCCCGTTCAGCAGAAATTGCATGGAATCGGATGAAAATTAATTGAGCTTCAAACTGAGCCATTCTCGTTACAAGAGTATCCTCTAATCCTGTAATCACACCCATGGGAGGCAATGAAATAAACTACGCATGGTAGCAGTCCATTGCAGCACTGCAGTTTGAAGACTGTGGTTACAACCCCGTGGGACAGTCCGCCCGGGGCTCGAACTGCGTGCAAAGGGCTCCAGTGTAATTAACGTGAACCATAGTACAGGCACGGCAGATGTCCTTGGGAGTACAGATTAGCTGTAATCTTGTACACACAAGCTTCACAGGGGCATGAACATATAATCTCCATACATGCATAGTCTCCCAGAGGAGCTGTAAACCATGCATAATCTTCAGCCACATTATTCAGTTCTGTGTACAGAACAAGGGAAAACCTCACGATCTACTCAAGAACATCATCAACAAATCAACAACTCCCTCCCCCTGCACCTGCAATAGCTTCCTTCCTGCACTCAATCTCCCCACACAAGCAATAAAACTCTCCCTGATTAACTAAATTACACTATAGCATATCACGTCTGCCTTCTCTAATACGACCATGCCCTTATTGTAGTCATTACCAGGAGGGCGTGTCACAGATAAAACAATATTCACTCAAAATTGGGGCTGTCAGATGTTCGTTTAACAAAGGAATTACATAGCAGGAGATAACAAAAACACGATAGCACTTGAAGAGCCCAATTTAGAAAACACAGTGATACAGGATGAGAGAAGCATTACAATTAGTTCAACCTATACTGAGGGAAAAACAGAGATGTTTTGGTCTACAGAAAATGAAAATACACAGCCCGTTTCCAGGCACTGAACCGGGTTAGGGATGAAATGAATGTAGCTTCCCATCTAGCGGCGAGGATCGGCATTGTGCCGGCTGCCGAAGCCTGTCGCACTCTTCTAGGGCAATGACTGACAGGTGAAATAAAATTGTATTGTAGTGTGTTGCTGGAATGAATGGTGACAGGGAAAGCCATAGTAACTGGAGAAAAGTCTGTCCCGCCTGCATTTTTGCCCAGCACAAATCTCACATGGAGTGACCGAAACTGGAACCACAGAACCCAGCGGCGAGAGGCCGGCGCGCTGCCGCCTGAGCTACGGAAATGTTGCTCAATGCAGATTTATGGCATACTTGCTTGTTTCCGAGAGGCCACTAGTATGTATGTGGCTGACGAAACACGCTCAGATTTGAAGATCGACAGAGATTCACAGAGTTTCCAATTCGGTTGTATGGTGTTAAATCTGGTGATACCCTTCCTTCCGCTTTTATCATTTTCCTTCCCTAGCAACTTAATGTCGCACATTGGAGGTTTGCGGTGACGGAAAGATAGGAAGGATAGGAAAAGGCTGGGATTGGGAAGATATTCCCAGCAACTGCGTAGTGTAAATATGGGAAACCAAGAAAAATCATCTCCTGGGCTGCCGACGGTCGGATTTGATCCAACTATCTCCCGAATGCAAGCTTACAGCTGCGCAGCCCTAACCGCACGCCCAACTCGGTCACTAAACGTTAATTTCGTTGGGCAGTTTGGAAGCAATATATAATTAAATGAAAAGAAAAATAAGGATAACTTTTTACGCTTGTCAGCTGAAATAATTTCTAAACGTTTGTTATCCTACTGTACTTCAGAAGGCTGAAAATGATTCCTCCTTGGTTGGTGGAGATCGGTAAGGATATTTTAAACTATGGAATCACACAAACAGACATTCAATTCCGAACACCACTCAAACACAAACATAAGACAGGTTCATCAAGACCGGGCGAGTTGGCCGTGCGGTTAGGGGCCCACAGCTGTGAGCTTACATTCAGGAGAGAGTGGGTTCCAATCCCACTGTCGGCAGGCCTTTAGATGGTTTCCCTTGGTTTTACATTTTCACACCAGGCAAATTCCGGGGCTTAAGTAAGGCCATGGCGGCTTCCTTCCCACTCCTAGCCCGTTCCTGTCCCATCGTCGGCATAAGACCTATCTGTGTCGGTGCGACGTAAAGCAACTTGTGAATAAAATTGGTTCATCAAGAAGTCCCAACTCGACTGAAGCATATCTATTCTGATGCTTGGAAGAAAGCATACTCGAAAAGAACGAAAACCTTGTAGACCCGTATGAAGACAACCCGTTGAGATCTCGCAGACCTTAGTGGCCCTAATGACGAATAATAATGTAATTTGCTTTACCACCTACTAACTACTTTTCACATATATTTTAAAATTAATATTAGTAATAATAATCATAATGTTACTGTTTTTTCGTCCCGATAACGACTTGTACGGTATTCATACACGCCGAGGTGCCGGAATTTAGTCCCGCTGGAGTTCATTTTGTGCCAGTAAATCTTCCGACACAAGGTTGATGTATTTGAGCACCTGATTCAGGATCGAACCTGCCAAATTACGGTCAGAAGGCCAGTGCCTCAAGCAGCTGAGCCACTCCGATCTAATTCACCAAACATCAATAACTGTAAAATGTGTGATATACATGATATATAAGATTATACATAAATGGGACGTCATTTATCGTCCCAACAGTCTTTATACTGAAAATGTAGCAGTAGAAGTGGCGAGAGGACACGCCTCATAGCCACACAGTTCACACGCTGTGGGTGGACCCTAGGCACGCCTTCAACACCACATGCCCCTGGCAAATAGAGGACCTCACTCTCACATCAAACCACACAGCAACCATTCACTGCGAAGGGCAGCGTTTCTGACCATCACGTACACTAGTATTCGAAAAATAGAAAAATCTAGTTTGGCACACTCACAAACATTTCTCATAGTTCCAGTAAAAGCAAGGACAAATTCTCTTCATTATTCCACCATGAGGTGTACAAAATACCCTGTACAAGGTATACCTCGCCGGCATACCTCGGGAACAACGGTGCTCAGTTGCAGCTCTATTGCTAACCTGTACGGTTCTGTTCTGTGCTTGCTCAAATGTTCAAGATTATCGACTCGCCCCGCCCAGTGCGACGTTCGGCAAGGAACCTGTCCACTGCAGACATTCGCCGACAGATTTGCGAAGTGTACGGTGCTAATGTTATGAGTGAAGGCAAAGTGAGTAAGTGCGTACGATACTTCAAAGATGGCCATAACAACGTCCATGATGAGGAGCACTCCGGTCGGCCATCTCTGATCACAGACGATTTGGTGGCTTCAGTTGAAGCGATGACTCGTGAGGACAGACGCTTCACTATAACACCTCTCTCAAACGCCTTTCCTGACGGCCGTGAACTCCTGGTTTTCGGAGAAGGCGGCAAGCATTTTATGAAGAGGGCATTCTTAACTTAGTTGTAAGTATTTAATCAAACCTGGCGACTATGTTGAAAAATACACTGAAGGATGTAGAATCTGCAAATAAATGTGGTGTTTGAGAATCGTCTTTCGTTGTGCAGTTATCTTCAAACGGCCCTTCCTTTTAAAACATGCCTCGTACATTACGGAATCAAACTGGGTGCTACCTATGTATGATTCACATTTGTTGTATATCCTTGCATGCATTGCTTTTAGGAAGATTTTGAGAACATGGATCACTAGTTCATGGATTGTCGTAAAATTGTAAAAGAAGCAAATATACGGTGAGAGTACCCTGCACCCACAATCCCTTTCGCTTCTGGAATAGGAGGAGTGATCCCCAAAGTTGTATGCCCCTCTAGAATTTTAAAGCTAACTTTTTTGACTACTTAATGGGGAATCGAGCATCATTATTTCCTCGGGCATCACAACCCTCTCTTTTTCTTTCTATATTTTTAATTGCTTCACGTCGCACCGACAGAGAGAAGTCCTATGTGAACAATGGGATAGGAAAGTGCTAGGAGTGGGAAGGAAGCGGGCATGGCCTTAACTGAGATACACAGCCCCAGCATTTTCCTGGTGTGAAAATGGGAAAGCACAGAAAACCATCTTCAAGCCTACCGACAGTGGGGTTCGAACCCACTATCTCCCGTACGTAAGCGCAGAGCTTCGTGCCCCTAACCGCACGCCCAACTCGCTCGGTGCAACACATTTCTGACAAGCATTCAGAAAAAAACAGCATTTCCTGATATTGTGTTCTATTATTCAAATTAAATTAGATGCTATAGGAGCTCTCCACTGATGCTAGAGAGCAGTAAACATCTCCAATAAGCAACCGGTCATGCAAGTTATTGCAATAAGTGCTTACGAATATTCGTTACAGTTCATTATTTCTATGTTTGGAAATGAAATCGCTCTAAGTACTGGGTGAATTCAATGTGACGCTTACAGCTTACAGTTCGCTGAAAGGATTGAATTAGATTATAGCGCGCACAAATTAAAACCTTTTTAATGGACTTCATCATTCTCATCGGGCATAGTCCCACAAACTCGAATATGTAATCAACCATCTAAATAATGAGGCTAATCCTGTAACATAACTGGTTCAAATTTGTAATCCTATCCTATCCTATTACTTGTAATCCTTCCAAGTTTTATTCAGTAGTGATATAAGGGTAATTTTTATTTCATTATTAATGTTATTTCCTAATTTCACCTATTTAATATTTAATATATTTATTGGTTTACTAGCAAATGTACCCGTGCTTCCCTACGGTATTCTACACTGTATACGGATTTATCTGTAAATTAATGTAAGGACAGTGAGTAAGACTGTACTGAATGCATGTTTCTTAGCGCTATCCGAAAAGCAAAACAGGGAGGACGCCATACATTGTTTCCGATGTAAGGTAATAATGGTAAGCCACATTCCCTACTACCATCACAGTCGAGTTCGGGAGATTCTACTATAACGGCAGGCTCACTTCGCAACCGCCGTTCACAGTAGAGATGGAGTTTTCATGATAAAGGGAGGCCTATTTTCCTACTGCCAGTCACAATCGAGGTGGAGATATTTGATTATAATCGAGAAATGTAGCCCTATCTAACATATCAACAATCGAAATACGGCAATAAATCATATGACAATAGCTGAAAATCTTTCCAAATGAAACTGCATTTGTAATATCAGTTTTGTAATACGACTTACAGCTTAGAAAAATAACTACCCCCAAACGAAGGTCTGCACCGTCATTAAAATGCATCAATATTTCGACATTCTCCGGGGCCAGAAGTTATATACTTGAAAAGTTTTGATTTTTCCTCAAAGCAGGGAGTGTCCAGGTTTTGGGATTAGCAATTGCATACATACGGATAAATTAAGGAAGAAAGTATTACAGTTAAGAAAGTTTAAATTAATAGGAAATGATATTATAACTGAGGAGAGTCGGATAGGATAAATACGTAAATACCAAGTGGATGCATTGGCAAATAAAATAAAATACCCCTCAATAAATTGTGAAGGTATGAGTTATGGATATAAGAAGGCGGCAACAGAGGAGAAATTTAGGCGCATGGATTATTAGATAAACAAATAAGAGGATGACTTAAGCCTAAAGAGGCAAGGCAGAGGCAAGAAATTAAAGCAGAAAACAGAAGTAGAATAGATATACAGTAAAAATGATAGCAAATACCTGAAAATATCTTACGGTGTGAAATAATGGGCTACACTCCGCAGTATGTATGTTCAGTCCGTCAGCGATTCCGCTGGTGGGATCCACAACAGCTCTGCCATCAGCTGTCATAGATGGTCTAGGCATCACTGAAGAGGCGTACTAGGGAAATGAGGAGTGAGGTAGTTTCCCGTTGCTTTCCTCACTGAGCCAGAAGTTGCTATTACATATCAGTCTGCCAAGCGCACTGAAATGCATGCAGCAACCGACCCTATGAGCAACATTTTCACACTATTCATAGCAGGGACTGGCTGCAGAAGGAAAGGCATTACTAGTATCACTCATACCTCAGTCACTTTCATTTTGTCAAAGCCAAGGATAAAGCTAGGACAGATCAATGAAAGTAACAAAATTGCTCTAGCCCATACCAGAAGACATAGAGCACTGTACCAGCAAAGGCACACACTCCGCAGCACTGTTCAAATATTAACAACGCCCATCAGTGCTATCCGATGACAATTGTAACCTCCAACGGTATTCCGTCAATATCCCGCAAAATGGCCGAATAACATCTCTCTTGCTTTCTACCCAATGAACAACCACGAGTTTACAGGAATGATGCCGAAAATGGCAATTTGTTACTTCCCTGCTGGGAAGCAGTCAAAGACGTTGCCATGGTAACCTGTAGGTTCGCTGTCGGTCTATCGGGTACTCGATGCAGAGCGTGAGACCCGCAGAAAATAGTATGTTTCTCCGTCATTTGAAGAGGAAGCGAAATTATGTACATAACAAAAGTTGTTTATAATGAGGGGACGTTTCACATGTAGTGCACGGATATTAGAGAAAATCAATACTATAAGAGAAAATGGAAGAGAACTGTTCTGGTTTTCCTATAAACCCCACGTCTATTCAGACATTTTTAAGTCATATGCATATCGAAACCTTCCTTGGGATGAGTATACTCTAAATATGAAGTTTGGTTATGAGCTAACCCAGCCGTTTAGTCGTGATGGTGGAACAAACAGGCAGACAAATAGACGAAAAATAAAAACCACTGATTCGGTCTTGAGTTGACGTAAAACGGATAAATATCTAAAAAATTGGCAAAAGAAACGAAATTACAGACAGTGGACGACATTTAACTTTATTCATAGAGATTTATTTATTTATTTATTTATTTATTTATTTATTTATTTATTTATTTATTTATTTATTTATTTATTTATTTATTTATTGATACGTCCGACTCCTTGCCTGAATGGTAAGCGTTGAGGCCTTCGGTTCAGTGATTCCTGGATTCGATTCGCGGCCAGGTCCGGGATTTTAATCACGTCTGGTTAATTTTTCTCACTCGCGGACTGGGTACTTGTGTTTGTCCCAACAAACATTCAGACAACGGCCACACTGACGAATACCACAGAAAGAGAGAGTAGTGTGCCAAGATGAAAAAAGGCAGTAAATGGACTATAGTAATGGCTTATGGACTCCGGAGAGGCCTGGTGCGGGTGTTTTTCCCGTACACGGCCTATTAGGCGACCTGCATGTCTGTGAAGATGAGGGCCCTAATGCTGAATACGTCACACACACCCAGCCCCCGAGCCATTGGAATTAACCAATTGAGGTTTAAATCCCCGACCCAGCCGGGAATCGAACCCGGGACCCTCCGGACCAAAGGCCAGCACGCTAATCATGTAGCCATTGAGTCGGACAGTAAATGGACTGAGAAAGGAAAACAGAAACACCGAGAAAAGACGAACGTCCCTCCAACTACTTTCAAGGTTTCCGGAGGAAACAAGGTGAGGGAATTTCTTTACCGTAGACGTATTTTTACGTACCGGTAAATCATTAAATACCACAGGACTGAGTCGGGACAGTACACACAAAATTGATCTCAGAAAGCTAGCGTTCTATCGTCTTAGCTACTCCCCATGGCTTGTGAGGAACGCCCACAAAACGTGTGATAGATACAACCCAAAAAGATGAAATGTTAGTGTGATGAGATCCCCAACTGATGGGTCTACTGTCAGTAGCTCCTCAGCCTGACTCCCGAGGCTGAGCGAAAACCAGTAAAAGCCTTGGTTCGAGATTCAAATTTTGGATTATCCTGGAATCGAACCAGGGGCTTCCGGAAAACAGGTACGTCGCAATAACACATCGAAGGTAACATGGGAAAGGTCTACATTGGAAAAGTCGACAGTGGCCTGAATTAAGGTACAGTCTCAGTCTTTCTGTCGTTAACATGGGAAACCAGAGAAAACCACCTTCAGGGCTGCCGACAGTGGAATTAAAACACACCAAACTGTGCGCCTAACTTGCTCGGTATTTTAGAAAGACACCCAACAGTACACCACGGGGCTGACTGAGAAGAACTGCCACTTTCCAATAATAATAATAATAATAATAATAATAATAATAATAATAATAATAATAATAATAATAATAATAATAATAATAATAATAATAATAATAATAATAATAATAATAATAATTGTTGAAACCCGTGGGGGTTTCAGCCTGTTCCCCTAGCGGGCGCGTCCCAGGTGGCGGATCGTGAGGCTAGCCGAACTTGTCCGGAGGGTTTGACGGAAATAAAATACCTCTCGCGGACCAAAAACAGGCACAGCTCGCGAACATCTTCAGCAACCTCTGAAGCTCACTACTTCAGTTGTAACCATGACACCGACATAGATCAATGTTCCCAATACTTTTAACTTGATAGCATGATTGAATCAACCTACAATATAACTACCCCAGGCCCTAGTAGACATACCAGTTTTTCTCGGTCATCGGATTCTGGGGGACCGAGAACATCATGCGGGAATGTATCGGAGCTTCCCAAATCTCGTCGCCCAAAATGCAAAACTTTCTTTGGTAGTCTAAACATCAACACACTTCGGAAATCTTGGAAGTTAAAACAATTAACAGACATTTTAGATAACTTAAACATCCAAATTTTAGCACTTCAGGAAACCAGATACACGGATGAAAATCATTTTGACTCAGGAAATTATAGAATTTACAAAGGCAAGCCAGCAATCTCCCTTCATAACAGACCATTACAATTTGACACAGGATTCGCTGTAAGAAGAAACATTGTAAACTCAGTACTTAACTTTTCTTCGCCTTCTGAAAGATTTTCAACACTATCCATTAAATCAGGAAACAAAGCTTATACATTAATTAAAGCGCATGCACCCACCAATAACTACAATCAAAAAGATCCACAAATGGTAGAAGACTTCTGGGAACTGCTAGAAGAAACTACGGCCACAATTCCAAATCATCACATGAAAATTCTATTAGGAGATTTCAATGCCCAAATTGGTAGGGAAAAGAAATTCAGGACCATTGTAGGACTATATCCAGCGCACAATATAACTAATAAAAATGGAGAATGATTAATTGATTTTTGCAAAAATGTTGATCTCAAATTAATCTCAACACATTTCCGGGCGCTTCCACACAAGAAAACAACCTGGAGATCCCCAAATTTTCACTTGGGAGAATTTCAACTAGATCATGTGGCTATTTTCAAGAAAAATCAAAAAGAAATTATGAATGTTAAAGTTAAAAAAGGGATCATTGACTCTGACCACCATCTATCTTTAATCAAGGTCAAATTTCAACCAAACAGGTCCAAACCCAGAATAACAAAAAACCTGCGTGTCGATCCGGAAATTCTTAAACAGAACACTAGGACTTTCATTGAAAGTATTCCTACTTACAATCCTTCGAACTGGTTAGAACTCAAAGACATACTTTTGAAGGCTTCTCGAAATGTTCGCACACCACCCAGGAAACGCAAACATAGGTGGTGGAATGAAACCTGCGACAAGGCCATAAACGTTAGAACTAAAGCCTGTCAGAATTGGAATTCTCATAAAACTGAACAAACCTGGCAGGAATTCACCAAAATACAGAAAAAAACATAAAAAATTATCAGGTCTGAAAAACGCAAATAAGTACACTACAGATTGGCAGAAATTGAACAAGATTTTACAAAAAAACAATACACGAAACTTCTACAAAACTTTCAGAGAAGAATTATCAAATTATCAGGCACCTGGTCTTTGCTTCAAACGCCCAGATGGGACATTGGAAACGAATAATCAAGAGAACTGCAAACTTCTAGCAGCTTATTTTCCAAGATCTTTTAAACTGTGAATTCCCTAAAGAACAACTCACCTTTGAAAAACCCTTATCTAATCAAGATTCAGAACCACCAACACTGGGAGAAGTCAAAGAAAATAATCCATGGACTCAAAAATAATAAAGCCCCGGGGGAAGATGGTATAATTGCCGAAATGCTGAAGATAAGAGGTGACAGCGTAGCCCGGAAAATCCACTCGATTCTTGAGAACATCTGGATCAATGAAGAAATTCCGGAAGATTGGAAATGTGCGCTAATCCATCCACTACACAAGAAAGGGGATAAAACGAACATCAATAATTATAGAGGAATTAGCTTGATACCAGTAGCTTACAAATTTTTTTTCCAAAGCCCTGCTCACTAGACTTGAGAAACAAACAGACCATCTAATTGGTGAATACCAGGCAGGTTTCCGAAAAGGAAGATCTTGTACAGAACAAATCCTTAATCTCAAAACTATCCTCCAAATGCGCAAAACCAGACAAACAGTCATTACTTTTGTAGATTTCAGAAAAGCATATGACTCTATAGACCGTCAAACACTTTTCAATACTCTAGAAGAATTTCAAGTGGATAAAAAAAACAAGAGCATTAATCAAACAAACATTAACTGGCGCAACTTCAAAAGTTAAATTACTAGGCGAAATATCTGAGCCTTTTCCTGTTAACAACGGGGTCCGTCAAGGGGATGGTTTATCGCCGTTACTGCTTAATTTGGTACTTGAGAAAGTAATCAGGACCTGGGCAAAGGAAACTAAAGGAATAACCCTTGGAAGACTACGTAAAGATAGAATTCACGTGCAATGTCTGGCCTTTGCTGATGACATAGCAACCCTTTCCAATAATAGGCATGAAGCAATTCATTCCATTGAAAAACTGCATGAAATTGCCATCAAAACTGGACTTCAAATTTCATTTGAGAAAACTCAGTACATGGAAGGAGCCTCACGATACTTAGATGGACAACCTATGATAACTAAATTTGACAAAATTGTTCAAGTGAACCAATTTAAATATTTGGGAGAAATTATTCAGCCCTCTGGTTTAAACCGCGAAGCAAATAAAGAAAGAATTTCCAAATTACAGAAAGCATACAGGATCACTTGGAACAGGTATAATAAAAAATCAACATCTCGGAATGCAAAACTTAGACACTATAATACAGTGATCAAGCCTGAAGCGTTATATGCTTCAGAAACCTTAATCATTGGTGGTGGATCTTTAACCAAAGACATTGAGAAACAAGAAAGGAAAATTTTACGAAATTTTTTGGCCCAGTTTGTATAGATGGAATAGGGAGAAAAAATCATCCCAGGAGATATATTGTCATTCTGAAAACATTTCTCACACTTTTCGCAAAAGACGACTGAAATTTTATGAACAAATTATCAGAATGAACGCTAACAGGCTAACTAAAAGAATTTTCGACCTGGCCCTTTCGTCTAAAACCAAGAAGAGCTGGCTTCGTGAAATTGAAACAGATCTCCAGGAAATCAACATCTCAGAAGACATTGTACAGGACAGATGTAAATTCTGAACCAAAATCGACACTCACCACTTTGAAGACAAACCCAACACCAGAGCTACTATAACTTAGACAGATGAACGAAGGAAGAAGCTCAGCGAGAGGATGAAGAGATTTTAGTAGGAAAAGAAGGCCAACACATCAGCTAAGCAAGTTCAACCGTGCTCCTGAGTAGGGCATAACGATGTAAAAGAAACTGTTGAAGTCTCGCCTCGCCGATACTTTCAACTCTTAAGAGGCATCGGGGTATCAGAAAGTTGTACTGCAGATTTGTTTAACGAGATGGAAGCCACCGACAACGGGTCTTTGTAATCTAGCACTCTTATATGCTAACAATTTCAGGTGGAATCGAACCCACTACCTTAGAACGACTTACAGACTGCTCTACTGTGGGCAACAACAGCCAATTTTTCTAACCTAACAAAGTAATTGAAAGCCGGCCCCAGGGGCCGATGACCTTAGATGTTAGGCCCCTTTAAACAACAAGCATCATCATCATCATCATCATCATCATCATCATCATCATCATCATCATAATCGTCATCATCATTAAAGCAGGTCCCGTGGTGTAAAGGTAGCGTACCTCGCTCTTACCCGGATGCCCCGGGTCCGATTCCCTGCCAATTCCCGGGATTATTACGTGGATGTGAGGGATGTTTCGAGGAGCTATTGACGGTAAAACAGTGCTCGCGGCCTAGAAATCCAATAACAACAGCTGATAAGACTCGTCGTGTCGACTACACGACACCTCGTAATCGGCAGGTGATCGGGATGAGCAGCGGTCGCTTGGTAGGCCATGGCTCTTCGGGACTGTTTCGCCATGGGTTTCGGTTTTTAAGGTAATTGAAAACTGGTACCTGTGCGAAGAGTGAGGCCACAGGTAAGTGAATCTTTAATATTCCCCCAAAGAGTTATAATAATTGGGCAAAACAATGAAGGTAAGTAGAAAACTATTTGCCAATTCTCATTTAAGTTGACGGAAATAACCTCTGCATCTACATATCAAACATAATATACATTCTGTATTTTAAATATATCTTCCTTCATTTCCACAACGTCCTGACTCATTATAACTTCATGGACAGCGCGATCGATTGGCTGCTAATTAAGTTCGGTTCTGACCGCTGGTTGGAACACAAGCGTTCCCTTGAGGGGACCCTGCAGCCCGCCACACAGCCAAGGCACGCAAGTCATCGACACAGCAGTGACAAGGCGGAAACAGTGGTATCATAATGACATTCAGCGTAAGCAACCAGTCTCATTGCTCGAATAGGATTTTCATTCACTACGCGAAAATAACCTACATGCACACTCTGTCAATTGTGAAATTTATAAAGGATGTGTGACGAACTGATGGCAATGGAAATTATTTTAAAGGGAGAAAATAATATGCCGCGCATACTCATCAATTCTGCTCAGAGGGCGCTGGGTACTGTTCTTGGCTACGTCGTAGATTTTAACTGCATCTGGCTAATTTCTCTGTATAAGAAAATAAGTATTTGTGTTCGATTTAATAGATATCACTTTTTTAATCCACGCACTTTATCAACAACCACAGATGTACGCAAACAAAGTGTTGGTGTAAGGACGGAAATCTGACCTCAACAGAGGGCCAAATTCACTGAAAGGTTTCTAAGAAGAAGAAAACACGATCAGTATTAAGAAAATAATGGATACTCCTCCAAGCGTTGATAATTAATACACAGCAATTATTTTGCTAAATGAGCTAATGCGAGTTTGTTGAGTAAAGTGGGTTATGTCAATCATTATGGAATTAATGTACACCATGAACTTATTCGAAGTTACAGACTACCGAGCAAGCTGGTCGTGCTGTTAGGGTCGCCCAGCTGTTGTCTTGCATTCGGGGGACAATGGGTTCGAACCCCACTGTCGGCAGACCTGAAGATGGTTTCCCATTTTCACACCAGGCAAATACTGGAACTGCACCTTAATAACGGTTACGGCTGCTTCCTTCCAACTCCTAGCCCAATTTCGCCATAAGACGTAAAAAATTGTAAAGTGGTTCAGTGTGTAGTAATAATAATAATAAGAAGAAGAAATATAATGTGTTACAATTTGTCCTGTTTACGTCGCAACAAAACACATAGGTCTTATGGCGACCATAAGACAGGAAAGGGCTCAGAGTGGGAATGATTCGACAGTGGCCTTGATTAAGGTACATCCCCAAACATTTGCATGGTGAGAAAATGGTAAACTACGGGAAACCACCCTCCTGGCTACAGACATTGGGGTTCGAATCAATTTCATCCTGAATGCAAGCCGACAGCTACGTGACTCAAACAGTGTGGACACTTAATCTTTGGTAATAATAATAATAATAAGAAGAAGACAGGAGTGACAGTTAGGTGGATTCAGGATATGTCATTCATAGGTTAGAAGTGAAAGACATGAACGAAGCAAGAATGATTGCTGGTAAAAACACGTGGGAGCAATAGCAGGAGAATGCTCGGAATGATGAGTCAAAGTCCAAGTTAAGAACGAACTCGATTGACGAAGCTGTGCGCATAAGTCGGATTCGGTGGTGGGGTCATGTACGGTGAACGGATGAGGATAGGTTACCTAGGAGAATAATGAATTCGTTTATTTATTTTTACAACTGACATATCGTCGCACCGACACAGATAGGTATTATAGCGACGATGGGATAGGAAAGGCCTACGAGTGAGAAGGAAGCGTCCGTGGGCTTAAGGTACAACACCCAGCATTTGGGGTTCGATCCCACTATCTCCCGAATGCAAGCTCACAGTTGCGCGCCCGTCTCCGCTCGGCCAACTCACTCAGAAATGAATTTGGTCATGGAAAGTAAGCGAAGTATGCGGAGACCAGTACGAGGATGATTAGACTCAGTTTCTAATAATTTAAAGATAAAAGTTATACAACTCAACGAGACCACATAGTCAATTACAAATAGAGGATTGTGAAGACGTTTAGTAAATTCACGAAGGCTTGCGGACTGAACGCTGAAAACTATAATAGTCCATGAGGATGATATAGAATAATAATATTTCGTTCCATTAACTGCATTTACGGTTTTCAGAGATATGAAGGTTCCCAAATTTTATCTCGCAGGAGTTCTCTTACGTAATGGTAAATCTTCCCATACGAGGTTGGCGTATTTGAGCACTTTCTAATACCACCAAACTTGGCCGGAATTTAACCTATCAAATTGGGCTTCTACCATCTGAGGCATTAAAGCCAAAGGTGTACGTTACTGGTCTGACGTCCAACTTAACTATTTCCGGACACATTGAGACCGTCTGAGCAAACAATACAGCTCAACCATCTAATCTAATTTCCGTTTTCAACAAGTTCATAATTCGTAATCGCATCTGAACATGACACTTGTGTATGTTTTTATAATTTGAAAATCATTGTGAACTGAATAATATGAGGATGTTCCCAATTAAGTGAACAAAAATATAATTTTGTGTTTATAACTCAAGGTGTTTTATTTTAGTTTGTATGTCTTAAAGCCCCCTGTGGATGGAGACCACAGAATACCAGTACATTCAGCTGCCTCTCTTCAGACGCGATTAAAAGAGACCCTAATGTATCCCCATGGCAGCGTAGGTAGGCGACCATCAGGCCCCTAGCTGAAACTGGCATTGCTTCAACTTCTGCCAAACTTCTCACTTTAAAGTTTCCTATTTTAACTCACTTGGTCAACGCTTGCTCTCTTCCGGCCCCGACGGTATTAGGTTTGCAAGGCCTAGAGAGTCTCTCATTTCAAGCCAGTCGTGCCTTTCCCGTTCTTTTGCGGGTACCCTCACTGGTCGGCGGATGTGGAGTACGTTTCGGGCTAGAGGTGACCACGGCTGGTCCGTGGTCCGACTGCTCTGCACTCAGATCGACCAACAGAGCAGAGGCTCTACGCCTCTGTATTCGGGAGACAGAGAGCGGCTGGTCCCCACCGTTAGCTGTCCTGAGAATCCTGGTTTTCCATCTTTCTGCACTAAGGCTAATGCCGGAACACGTCCGCCATCCCTCTCACCTTCATCCCAATCTCATTCTCCATTACAAACCTTCTGGGCCGAGAGATTGCGTCACCGTCTAGGAGACCCCCTCCCCATTCAGGAAGAAATGAAAACATTTAGTAGTAGTACGTTCATTCTTCGAAGTGTCGCACTTCTTCCACTTGACCTCCGATTAGCGTTAAAAGGGGACAGTTGCCCAATTGTAACTTATTCTCTCTTAAAACAATAACCACTACCACCACCAGTTTATAACTTAGTATACTGTTTGTGATATAAAATGTTTTCTACGTACTACAATGATTCTCAAACAGGATTAAAATGCATAATATACTATTATTTGCTAATTACGAGAACATCAGTCCACTGAAATAATGTGCTCCACTGGATCTTCCAAAGGGAATTATCATCATCATCATCATCTGTTTACCCTCCAGGTTCGGTTTTTCCCTCGGACTTAGCGAGGGATCCCACCTCTACCGCCTCAAGGGCAGTGTCCTGGAGCTTCAGACTCTTGGTCGGGGGATACAACTGGGGAGTATGACCAGTACCTCGCCCAGGCGGCCTCACCTGCTATGCTGAACAGGGGCCTTGTGGAGGGATGAGAAGATTGGAAGGGATAGGCAAGGAAGAGGGAAGGAAGCGGCCGTGGCCTTAAGTTAGGTACCATCCCGGCATTCGCCTGGAGGAGAAGTGGGAAACCACGGAAAACCACTTCCAGGATGGCTGAGGCGGGAATCGAACCCACCTCTACTCAGTTGACCTCCCGAGGCTGAGTGGACCCCGTTCCAGCCCTCATACCACTTTTCAAATTTCGTGGCAGAGCCGGGAATCGAACCCGGGCCTCCGGGGGTGGCAGCTAATCACGCTAACCACTACACCACAGAGGCGGACCAAAGGGAATTATAAAAATAAAAATAAATCAGCCGGAAAACTCTGAAGAGTCGTACGTTTTCTTCATAAACCTGTTATAAGCTGCCGTACTTTACGTTGAAGAGTCAGCTCACACATTCACTAAACAGCTTAACTGAATGACTTAAAGAGCCCTTCACCAAGGCATAATTACGACACGTCCATTCAAGTACTCGTATATAGCAATTGCAGGGATGTTATTATTATTATTATTATTATTATTATTATTATTATTATTATTATTATTATTATTATTATTATTATTATTATTGCGGATTTACAAACACTAATAGCCCAGATTTCAACGAGTAGAGAGCTTCTTCAGTCGGCCCCGTGATGTAGGGGTAGCGTGTCTGCCTCTTACCCGGAGGCCCCGGGTTCGATTCCCGGCCAGGTCAGGGATTTTTACCTGGACTGAGGGCTGGTTCGAGGTCCACACAGCCTACGTGATTAGAATTGAGGAGCTATCTGACGGTGAGATAACGTCGCTGGTCTAGAAAGCCTAGAATAACGGCCGAGAGGATTCGTCATGCTGACCACACGACACCTCGCAATCTGCAGGCCTTCAGGATGAGCAGCGGTCGCTTGGTAGGCCAAGGTCCTTCATGGGCTGTAGTGCCATGGGGCTTGGTTTTTAGAGAGCTTCTTCAAGGGTGCACAACGTTCATATTTAAAGAGTTGTATAAACATTAGGGCCACGATCCTTTGAAACTCATAATATACATGCACATTTTCCTACTGAACTTACGTGGAAGCTAAAGGGGGCCTTCGGCTCATTGAAATCTAACCCATTACTACATAGAAATACGTTTCCTAGCAATAACATCTGAAAAAAAAAGGAGGAAATAGCAAAGTAAAAGGATGAAGAACTATTGGAAGTGAAGATGGATTCAAAGGTTTACTGTATTTTCCATTGTCCTTGAATGGTCATAATCGAAGAGAAGGAGAAAGATCTGTTATTATTATTATTATTATTATTATTATTATTATTATTATTATTATTATTATTATTATTATTATTATTATTATTTTCAAATCCTGTCAGACTATCATCTCATGTATTGGAGAAAACATTCTAATAGTTTATCCAGTAGAAAATTATAACGTAAAAGCAAACTGGAATTACCTTATCAAAAATTAAATTCTCAGAAAAGAATCGATTATTTAATTTCATCGATTGTAAATGTTAAAAGTATTCAAGCTCTGCAGGCCTTTTCAGTTATGAAATGACCATCGTTTCGCCCCAGTGTAGCAGCTAACTGGACGTGCACACTTTTCCTAGCGCACTGCCACTCCATATCCTACACAGGAGACTTGCAGTAGAGTCTCTCAACGGCTCACTAGAGGCCAGCGTCTTGGAAGTGTATGGCAATCTAACCGATGAGCCCACTGATACACAAGGGCGAAACGCTGGTAATTTCACGTTTGAAAAGGCGGGAAGAGTTTGAATGGAATTATCTCTTTAATAACTTAAGAAATAAATAAAAACATTTATTTAACACCATACCATTTGTACAAATGTTATTAGTTATACAGGCTAGACTGAAATAACGTGAACGGTGTAAATGAGCGTTAGAATGCTGGTCACATGGATAAATAAATTTCAAAGGAATAACTGGATATCTCATTTCCTTTCTTTCTTAATCCGTTCACGCTCCAGGGCTGGGTTTCCCTCTTATTCAGAGAGGGATCCCACCTCTAACGCCTCAAGGGCAGTGTCCTGGAGCGAGAGAGATTCGTTCGGGAGTGTACAACTAGCGAGGAGGACCAGTACTTCGCCCAGGTGGCCTCACCTGCTATACGTTGTGGGGGGGATGGGAAGATTGGAAGAGATAGGTAAGGAAGAGGGAAGGAAGCGGCCGTCGCCTTAAGTTAGATATCATCCTGGCGTTTGCCTGGAAGAAAAGCAGGAAACCAACTCCCAAGATGTCTAATGTGGGAATTGAACATCCTCTACTCAGTTGACTTCCCGAGGCTAAGTGGTCCCCGTTCCAGACCTCGTATAACTATTCAAACTTCGTGGTAGAGCCCAGAATCGAAACCGGGCCTCACGGGGGGGGGGGGGGTAGGGGTGGCAGCAAATCACAGTAACCACTACACAGGCGGTCCAAATTTCACACCGTTGTAATTTTATTATCTGCTGAAGTTAGCCAATGAGATCGCTTCGTGGCCGAATTCACATGGGGTTTGCAAAGTTCTATTCTTCGATAAGTGCTCTGATGGCTCTCTTAAGCCACGTACAGATTTAATAAAAACCACATCGCTAAGCCCATTTCGTATCTCTCGCGAAGTGAGCTGATTGGTTAACTTCAGCAGCTGATAAAATTGCAACGGTATGAGATATCTAATTATTTCTTTCAAATTATTTATCAGCATGGCCAACCCTCTAACACTGATATACCCGGTTAGCATTGTTCTCTACCACTCTGTATATAATCTACTCTGAAAAGACAATTGTAGTTAGGAAATTAATTAGTACCCGTACGTACTTTGTTTATGGATAAGCAAAGATGCTCTCTTGTCGGGGCGTGTTAACTACCTTGACCTACAGTATTTCATGTTCCGCTCCTACTGTCTCCTAACGGACGGATGAAATCATAGCAAGTGATTCTTTCAAGTCCAAGGAAATAATGGAAGATGGAACAGACTTTGAAGAAATAGTGCGTAGGAAGAGAAAGGCATATCCTGGCCCTCGTCAAGGGTGATATATTGGTGCACTCCCCCACACGTCCGGTCGGCTATTGCCTGTTCACACCCCGGTTCCATTAGCTCCAGAAACCATTACCGCTCAGGGGGTGACTCATCCTTGCGCCCCCAGACCAATCTACCTCACAACACAATTACACTACATCTATTTTCATCAGGAGGAAGAAGCCTGTGGAGTAACGCCTCAGCATCTCAGCCATGAATCTTGATACATTCAACGGGAAAACAAAACAAACTACTTATTTTAATTTATCTCTCTAATTCCCTCACACAGGAAAAGAAGGACAGTAGATATATTTTAGTAGTACACCCACACAATAAATCTATCTTCAGTCCACAAACACAAATGGTGAACACTACGATATTATTATTATTAATAATATTTACTATTATTTTATTTATTTATTATCCGCTAAACGGCCAACTAGGGACCACGATAAGTTTCATTATGCATTCTGGCGTTTACTCAATTTTCGATTGATGCAGTATGTATTCATTAACTCGCTGTCTTGAGTACAGCGTTCATCCGACCACTTTGCACCAGTTCTCCACTTCATATCCCGGAAAGTCTCAAAAGTCAGGTGCTTATTCTGAAAAGGTCTCATTTGTGCGCGTCTTTTGAGTGTAGGCCCATATCTTCGACTTCTTTCTTGACGTTAGCGCACCAGGCAATTGTAGTTTTTGGTTTTGAGTCGAAATAGTTAAAAATGCGTTTTGTCCATCGAAAGTCGTCTATCCGTCGTAGAAGACCGAAGAAGCGAGCCCTGCGTTTGCGCATTGCGTCTGTTATCTTCTCCATCTTAGAATAGATCTCTTGTATGAATTTACTTATGTAGATCCAGTTTTTTTTTAAGTTTGGGCCAAGAGTGCTATGCACAATCTTTCCCTCTTTTCGCTCTTACTTAGCGAGCACACATTTTTGAGAGAGTATAAGGTATTCTGACGTATAGAGAGATAACGGCTTGACGACAGTCCTATATGTTGCATTCTGGTACTTACAGAAAAGCTAATTTTGTCATAAATTTTCCATGTGGTTCGGAAAGCTACCTCCATATTTGTTTGTTCTTCTTTTCTTTTTACTCTGGCCGAAAAGGTCTCTGTATATAGTCTGTTTGAATGGATCCGCTTACCAAGTCAAGATCAATGCACAGGATTACTGCACTGTACTTACTCTACTTATGAACATGTTGTTGTTCCATATCCAAGGAAAAATCAGAAACTACACGGCAAAAGCCGGAAATCTTTTTATCATGTCTGCACCATGATTGTTAAAGAAGGACTGGATAGTTAAGAATGCTTGATTCTGAACAAACGAAAAATAAAAAAAGGGCGAAATGCGAGAACCAGAGTAGAGAAGAGAAAAGAATATTAAGGAAGATCGTCGGACTGGAGAAAATAATTCATGGTTCACGGACGGAAAGGAATAATAAAGACCTGTATAAAAAGATGGAGAAGCTTACGAATATGATACGCAAGACAGACTGAAATTTTAGAGGCATCTCTTCATAATTCGTTAATACAGATTGTCAAAAAACAACAACAACAATACGGGTAGGAACAGGTGGTAGACCGTCCCGCAGGATATCCGCAACTACGCCACCCGGTGTAAGAATAAATAGGTTGAAATGAAGTGGTTGATGATAGTGAAGAGAGGGACGAATAACATCGCAGAGGGTAATCGTCATGTCATTAAATAAATAAATAAATAAATAAATAAATAAATAAATAAATAAACACAGATTATCCCGCATCTCTGGTGGAGTGGTTAGTGTAATTAGCTGCTACCCCAGGAGGCCGGGGAGGCCTATCCCTTGCAATAATCCGATCATCCAACAAGGCCCCTATTCAACATAGTAGGTAAGAACGTCCGGGTGAGGTACTGGCCCTAGTTGTAACCTCGTCCAGAAGACTCGCGCTCTAGGACACTGCAATTGAGGCGGCAGATGTGGGATCCCTCGCAGAGTCCGAGGGAAAAACCAACCCTGTACGGTAAACGGATTAACAAAGAAAGATATGCCAATTAACTGGTTTTACATTTACAGGAAGACTCTTTGGCTAAACAGTCAGCGTTGAGACCTTCGGTTCAAAGGGTTCCGGGTTCTATTTCCGGCCGGGTAGGGTGTTTTAAACGTGTCTGATTAATTCTTTTGGCTCGGGTGCTGGCTGTTTGTGTTTGTCCACAACACAAACTCTCCTATCCATATTCAGAAAAATACGCCACACTACCAACCACCACAAAACACGAAATAACTAATACCTGTAAAAAAAAAAAAAAAAAAAAAAAAAAAAAAAAAAAAAAAAAACAAACAAACGTCAGGAAGGGCATCCGGCCGTAAAACAGAGCCGGATTCACGTGTGCACCCCCAACCTCACAGGTGTGGAAAAGGAGCAGTAGAAAAATAAGAACTGGTTTTATCTTTACAGCTGACATGTTACTAGTACATTATTATAGCCAATTATACAGCCCAAGCATTTCAGTGCATTGGATAATTTGAAAAAAATGCATACACCTCGTAAATTTTGCACTTATTTTCCCATAGCTATTCCTTTTGCACCGTTATGTCGGGAGTGAGATCTATTTAGCAATACACACGTCGGGGATGGGAATTTAATACATTGAAAAGTTGACATGAAGCAAATTTATATTCATATTTTCAACCCCACATAATTTGGACCTTAATGGGAAACTGTTGTAGTTCCTTTATCTCCAGCTTAGAGAGAGATTTCCAACGGTACCCGGAATCGGTATTTTGGACGGTCAAATCAAGTAATTTCAAATATTTGGTTGCAAATTTTCAATGTGTATAGGCTACTCAAGTAGTATAATTGGATGGTTCGGCGGCCTCCTCCCGCGGGAAATTTGAATTCTGGCGGGAAATTTGAATTTTTGGCGGGAAATTTGAATTTTGGCGCGAGATTTGAATTTGTAAACAAAGCCACGTGCTTTTTGACAGCTGTCATCGACAACAACGCATCGCTAACCTCACTGCTGCCATCTTGACGGGCCTAAACCTCAGTGGTACCAACTTAACCTAACTAGCGCGAGGTAAACAAAGCCACGTGTTTTTGAAAGCCACGTGCTTTTTGACAGACAAAAACGCATCGCTAACCTCAGTACTGCCATCTTGACGGGCCTAAACCTCAGTGGTACCAACTTAACCTAACTAGCGCGAGATAAACAAAGCCACGTGCTTTTTGACAGCCACGTGCTTTTTTGACAGTTGTCATCCGCCATCTTTAAACTACAGAGCACCGTGCTGCCCTCTTTATCGCAGTAGCTGCAAATTCGTCACCTGTCACCGGCAGTGCTGCCATCTTGGCGGGCCTAAACCTTAGTGCTACCAACTTAACCTCACTAGCGCGAGATAAACAAATCCACGTGCTTTTTTGACAGCTCTCGAATTTGTAAACAAATCCACGTGCTTTTTTGACAGCTGTCATCCGCCATCTTTAAACTACAGAGCACCGTGCTGCCCTCTTTATCGCAGTAGCTGTAAATTCGCCACCTGCCATCCGCAGTGCTGCCATCTTGGCGGATCTAAACCTTAGTGCTACCAACTTAACCTCACTAGCGCGAGATAAACAAATCCACGTGCTTTTTTGACAGCTGTCATGCGCCATCTTTAATCTATAGAACACAGTGCTGCCCTCTTTAGCTACTTACCTTTGAAATGTGGTGGCGGATAATTTGAAAAATGCTTTTTGACAGCAGCCATCTTTGAGCACCGTACTGCCCTCTTTAGCTAGATACCTGTGGTGGCAGACAATTCTACGTGACAGCAGCTATCTTTGAGCACAGTGCTGCCCTCTTCGTGGTGGCGGGAAATTCCATGTGCTCTTGTTTGGAAACAAACTCTCGTGCTTTTTTCTGACAGCTGTCATCCGCCATCTTGCGTCTTGCGCTGCACTCTTTAGCTAGATACCTTTGAAATGTGGTGGCGGCAATTTGAAAAATTCTATGTGCTCTTGTTTGGAAACAAAGCCACGTGCTTTTTGGACAGCTGTCATCCGCCGTCTTTAATCAATAGAGCACTGTGCTGCTATCATGCGGGCAATTTCGTCAGCTGTCATCCGCCATCTTTAAACCACAGAGCACCGTGCTGCCCTCTTTATGACATGTACCAGCGGGCAATTCGAAAAGTTCTGTTAGCTGTCACTCGCCATCTTTAATCAAGAGAGCACCGTGCTGCCATCTTTAGCTAGATACCTTTGAAATGTGGTGGCGGCAAATTGAAAAATTCCACGTGCTCTTGTTTAGTAAACAAACTCACGCGCTTTTTGTCAGCTGTCATCCGCCATCTTACATCGCAAACCTCAGTGCTACACTCTTTAGGTACATACCTTTGAAATATGGTGGCGGATAATTTAAAAAGAAAAATTCTACGGCAGCCATCTCTCGACGCTAATTGCACAAGATGGTGGCTATACATGACTCCTTAAGGCTGCTTACGCAAGATGGCCGCTATACATAGGTTCTTATGAGACGCCCTTGGGATGGTTGCGCAAGATGGCGGTTGCTCTTATGAGGTGGCTTAAGGGTCCTTGCACAAGATAACTAGAGACGCCCTAAGGATGCTTGCGCAAGATGGCGGACGCAAGATGGCGGCTATACACGACTCCTTATGAGACGCCTTAAGGGTGCTTGCGCAAGATGGCTGCTGCTCTTATGAAGAAAGCTAGCTTAGAGGCTAACGTGTCATGCTAGTTCGATTCATTAAATTTGGGGGCTTAAATGCAAAATGTTAAATATCTCGAAAACGGTGCATCGTAGAGCAAAACGGACAAAAATTTTTCTGCCCAATACCTCGGTTCGCAGTACGAGGAACAAGAAAAACATAGTCTAATGATGAGATCAACGGTTCGGTTCCTACTTAGGCCCTTTGGCATTCGCTCTGTTTTAGTTTGTATTGAAGCAAGTCTTCGTAACATGATCAGGTCTAGCTATGGTAGAGAGTATAACGTGCCGTGCAGGTTCGATTCATTCAATTTGGGGCTTAAATGCAAAATGTTAAATATCTCGAAAACGGTGCATCGTAGAGCAAAACGGATAAAATTTTTCCACCTGACACCTAGGTTTGCAGTATCAGGAACATGGTAGCATAAGAAAAACATAGTCTAATGATGAGATCGATGGTTCGATCCCTACTTAGGCCCTTTGGCATTGGCAGCTATCTAATTCTACAAGATGGCGGCTATACATAGCTTCTTATGAGGCAGGTTAAGAGCGCTTGCACAAGATGGCTGCTGCTCTTATGAGACGCCCTAAGGGTGCTTGCGCAAGGTAGCAGCGACAAGACGGCGACTATACACAGCTCCTTATGATACGGCCTAGAGGTGCTCACACAAGATGGTGGCTGCTCTGATGAAGAAATCTAGCTTCGCATCGTGCAGGTATCTTTACAGCACTAAACCTCATACCTTTGAAATGTGGTGGCGGGTAATTTGAAAAAGTATACGTGCTTTTTCTTAACAGCAGCTATCTTTAAACAATAGCGGCTATACATAAGCTGTTAAGGCCTCCTCTTATGTCAAGGCATAGCTCTATCGAACAAGTTGAAACCTGCATCGGGATAAGCACGTGCTGCAGTGATGACGTCATTATGCATGTTTAGACTTGCAAATCACTAAAGAAACATAACAAGACTAGAATCGAACACTGCACTCTATGCCGTTAACTTTATCATGTGATCGGAACATTGATTGAAGTGTTTAGAACACTAAATAAGTGATCAAGACTAAAATAGAACACTGTACTCGATACAGCATGTGTTTAGAACATGTCAGGGGATACCTTTGTTCTAAGAAGATTAGATTACCGCACATTCCTTGTAGGGCTAATAGGCTAAAGGGCTAATGGGCAAAAGGGCTAATGGGCTAATGGGCAAAAAGGGCTAAAGGGCTAATGGGCTAAAGGGCTAGGGTGCCTCTCCTCTCTTTATCCGGGCTTGAGACCGGCTCTACAAATAGAGGCGGAGTTAACACCCTAAGGAAGGGAGAATGTTGGGAAATAATCTATACCAATATAGCTACTCGATCGACTATATACTACAGATGGATGACTTAGGTGAGGGTAAGCGCTTACTTAATAATACCTACACGACGTAATTCATGCTCTATTTCAAAAATATCTTCTTTGTACTGTGTGTAACCAGCATCATGATAGGCTCTTAGCAGCTGTAAACGTTTTACCAGTACGTTGGGGTCTTTACAGTAGCTTATATCTACATAGGGTAACAGAGGCTCGTTGTGAACTTCGAGTCTATATGCAGACAGTTGATGTGTAGGGACTTGTTTTGATGTAATACGTGCTTCAGCAGTAGCGTTTCTAGGTACAAACTTAACTTGTTTCGATAGCGACGAAGCGTTGAAATTTCCTTCTTCTTTACCTTGCATCTCTTCTTGAGATGTTTGCACTGCGACAGAACGTGTAGTAGGCTTAGGAAATGAAGTAAAATCATCAAGCTGTAATGGCAATGAAACATTAAGATTTTCTTCTTCTTCTACCTTCCCTTTACTACTGTTTTGATCAACATCATTATCCTTATTATCATAATCATGATCTTGCCTCTCTTTATCTTGAAGTTTGTGCTTAGTAACAGAACTCGCAGCAGGCCTAGACAACAAGGGAGAATTAAAAATCTCTCGCAGAGGTGTACTTTTTAAACATAAATCAGTGTTCGCTGGAATATGGTTGAGCTCTTTGTATTTTGTTCCCGATGAAGCTACATTACACGCGGCTTCATGACGTTGAGCGTTGTATGCGTTCTTGAACTCTCTTCTACAATGTTTGCATTGAAAAATTGTCCTACATGGTATCTCATGACGTCTCCTGTGATAGCCTCGGGAAAATGCTTTTCCACACTCTTCGCAAATATACCTAGAAATAGGTTTTTCCATGACGGACTTTAATCTTCTGCTAACAGATTCTTCTTTGAATCTACTTGACATTTGTTACTCTCTACTTCGATGATGCGAACAGCTTAGCGATTAATAAACTAACACAAAAGCGTATAACCAAGGTAGCAACAGTAAGGTTTAAGCCCATCAAGATGGCAAGAGTGAGGTTAGCGACGTTCTGTTGTTGGATTTTAAATTCCGCGCTATAACATGCATAAGGTGGCAGCCTTGAGGTTTACCGCCGTAAAGATGGCAGCAGTGAGGTTAGCGACGTTCTATTGGTATCAGGGTATCAGGTGGAAAAATTTTATCCGTTTTGCTCTACGATGCACCGTTTTCGAGATATTTAACATTTTGCATTTAAGCCCCAAATTTAATGAATCGAACCTGCACGGCACGTTATACTCTCTACCATAGCTAGACCTGATCATGTTACGAAGACTTGCTTCAATACAAAATAAAACACAGCGAATGCCAAAGGGCCTAAGTAGGAACCGAACCGTTGATCTCATCATTAGACTATGTTTTTCTTGTTCCTCGCACTGCGAACCGAGGTATTGGGCAGAAAATTTTTTGTCCGTTTTGCTCTACGATGCACCGTTTTCGAGATATTTAACATTTTGCATTTAAGCCCCCAAATTTAATGAATCGAACTAGCATGACACGTTAGCCTCTAAGCTAGCTTTCTTCATAAGAGCAGCAGCCATCTTGCGCAAGCACCCTTAAGGCGTCTCATAAGGAGTCGTGTATAGCCGCCATCTTGCGTCCGCCATCTTGCGCAAGCATCCTTAGGGCGTCTCTAGTCATCTTGTGCAAGGACCCTTAAGCCACCTCATAAGAGCAACCGCCATCTTGCGCAACCATCCCAAGGGCGTCTCATAAGAACCTATGTATAGCGGCCATCTTGCGTAAGCACCCTTAAGGAGTCATGTATAGCCACCATCTTGTGCAATTAGCGTCGAGAGATGGCTGCCGTAGAATTTTTCTTTTTAAATTATCCGCCACCATATTTCAAAGGTATGTACCTAAAGAGTGTAGCACTGAGGTTTGCGATGTAAGATGGCGGATGACAGCTGACAAAAAGCGCGTGAGTTTGTTTACTAAACAAGAGCACGTGGAATTTTTCAATTTGCCGCCACCACATTTCAAAGGTATCTAGCTAAAGATGGCAGCACGGTGCTCTCTTGATTAAAGATGGCGAGTGACAGCTAACAGAACTTTTCAAATTGCCCGCTGGTACATGTCATAAAGAGGGCAGCACGGTGCTCTGTGGATTAAAGATGGCGGATGACAGCTGACGAAATTGCCCGCATGATAGCAGCACAGTGCTCTATTGATTAAAGACGGCGGATGACAGCTGTCCAAAAAGCACGTGGCTTTGTTTCCAAACAAGAGCACATAGAATTTTTCAAATTGCCGCCACCACATTTCAAAGGTATCTAGCTAAAGAGTGCAGCGCAAGACGCAAGATGGCGGATGACAGCTGTCAGAAAAAAGCACGAGAGTTTGTTTCCAAACAAGAGCACGTGGAATTTCCCGCCACCACGAAGAGGGCAGCACTGTGCTCAAAGATAGCTGCTGTCACGTAGAATTGTCTGCCACCACAGGTATCTAGCTAAAGAGGGCAGTACGGTGCTCAAAGATGGCTGCTGTCAAAAAGCATTTTTCAAATTATCCGCCACCACATTTCAAAGGTAAGTAGCTAAAGAGGGCAGCACTGTGTTCTATAGATTAAAGATGGCGGATGACAGCTGTCAAAAAAGCACGTGGATTTGTTTATCTCGCGCTAGTGAGGTTAAGTTGGTAGCACTAAGGTTTAGATCCGCCAAGATGGCAGCACTGCGGATGGCAGGTGGCGAATTTACAGCTACTGCGATAAAGAGGGCAGCACGGTGCTCTGTAGTTTAAAGATGGCGGATGACAGCTGTCAAAAAAGCACGTGAATTTGTTTACAAATTCGAGAGCTGTCAAAAAAGCACGTGGATTTGTTTATCTCGCGCTAGTGAGGTTAAGTTGGTAGCACTAAGGTTTAGGCCCGCCAAGATGGCAGCACTGCCGATGACAGGTGACGAATTTGCAGCTACTGCGATAAAGAGGGCAGCACGGTGCTCTGTAGTTTAAAGATGGCGGATGACAACTGTCAAAAAGGCACGTGGCTGTCAAAAAGCACGTGGCTTTGTTTATCTCGCGCTAGTTAGGTTAAGTTGGTACCACTGAGGTTTAGGCCCGTCAAGATGGCAGTACTGAGGTTAGCGATGCGTTGTTGTCTGTCAAAAAGCACGTGGCTGTCAAAAAACACGTGGCTTTGTTTACCTCGCGCTAGTTAGGTTAAGTTGGTACCACTGAGGTTTAGGCCCGTCAAGATGGCAGCAGTGAGGTTAGCGATGCGTAGTTGTCGATGACAGCTGTCAAAAAGCACGTGGCTTTGTTTACAAATTCAAATCTCGCGCCAAAATTCAAATTTCCCGCCAAAAATTCAAATTTCCCGCCAGAATTCAAATTTCCCGCGGGAGGAGGCCGCCGAACCATCCAATTATACTACTTACTCAGTTATTCACAAACTGCACATATATTCGCTACAACATCACTTATATTTCTTAGCATGTCTATTTTCAAACAAAGTGAGATCAAAATCCTTCAATTCGGTCGACGCGGTCGTTCGTTGCGACGCCCCGAAGTGTACTGAGTGCGTTCATTCGATCGCTCACGCTCCGCGGGAAAAGATAGAACATACCGTGCAAATGGGTGTGCGGTATGAATCAGGTATACCGCTTTTCACGAGAGTTTAATCCTGATGTAAACATGGTATGTCCACGCCTCCGCCACAGAAAGAGTTGTGATTCGCTGGGCGTCTAGTACCGACCTCCACCCCGTCAACGGCTCGTGTTCGGACGTACAGTGCTACGCATCGCATACGACAACAGTGCGAAGATCTGAACTTCTGAATAAACATTTTTGTGAACACTACCTAAAAAAAAAAAGAGGAACAGATTTTGAGCTGTGTGAAACTAAACGGAAGGGTTTGAAGGGAGATCTACAGCTGAAGATTAGGGCCTACGTTATTCATTCATTCATTCATTCATTCATTCATTCATTCATTCATTCATTCATTCATTCATTCATTCATTCATTTTTGAATATTAAAGATAGCTCTCTCTCTTTTAACATAATTAACACTGTCTAATACTTTGCGTAAAGTAGGTGGTTAATTCCAAAAAAGTAATTCAAGAATTTTCCCTCTAATACCACTTTTGACGATGTCGTCGTGCTTCTCGACCCTTTGAGGTTGTTCACGTTCCCTTCGCGGCGTTGTTAATTTCACTATCTTTCTAAGATGTGTCCGCACGTCATGAACCGAACTAGCCGACACACCACAAAACTCTGCACTTAGTTTCCTTACCTCTTTTACGACTAAACCTGGATTCTGTTCACTTAGTTTATTAAACACATTCACAATGCACTGCCTAGTCCAACTCGTTGGCTGAATGGTCAGCGTACTGGCCTTCGGTTCAGAGGGTCCCGGTTTCGATTCCCGGCTGGGTCGGGGACTTTAAACTTCATTGGTTAATTCCAATGGCCCGGAGACTGGGTGTTTGTGCTGTCCCCAACATCCCTGCGACTCACACACCACACTTAACACTCTCCTCCACCACAACAACACACAGTTACCTACACATGGCAGATGCCACCCACCCTCATCGGAGGGTCTGCCTTACAAGGGCTGCACTCGGCTAGAAACAGCCACACGAAATTATATTATATGCACTGTCTATGGTCACTTCTGAGCGGTTTTCCTCTTTTGTGCTTCACTACACGCGATGGTCCTTCCTACCTCTTGCGCCATTTCTCTGACTGTGAATACTGGCTCACAGACTGCTGCAACACCTTATCTGCACACTGTACAGCTTGGGGTTTTCCCCACTACGAGAAGACTTCCTGTATTACATCATGCCTTGTGCCTTCATGTCTCGTTATTTAATCAATATTTTATATAAAAAAACATATTTTAATTTGATTACGTACTCTTCCAAACTCTCTAAATAATAATAATAATAATAATAATAATAATAATAATAATAATAATAATAATAATAATTATAATAATAATAATAATAATAATAATAATAATAATAATAATAATAATAATAATAATAATAATAATAATAATCGTATGGCCTCAGCTACCGTGTGTAGACATTTCAATTTGACGCCATCTGGCTATCTGCTCGTCAATTTCGACGTTCCGTTTTACTCAAGGCCCACTAGATGGCAGACCGAGTGAACCGAAACTCTCTTTGGCGTCTATGGCTAATATTTAATGAATTTTGTCGGGTAAACACCAAATGAGTCACCAGAGATCTTTTACATACCAACATCGTACGACATGGAGTTTCGAATGGACTTTTTCCGCCCCTCAAAAATACGACTACCTCTGCCGGGTTTGAACCAACTATCTTGGGATCCGGAGGCCGACACTCTACCACTGATCCACAGAGGCAGCTACTCTCTATATGTAATACACTAAAATAAAATAAAATGAATGCGACGTACTATTTTCTTCGAGCTCGCATGCAGTTGAGTGAGTGCGACGGTTGCTTCTTACATCAGCTATGTCTATGTCCACGTTCAAAGGCAAGGTGTTCCGCCTATTTGTTTACATCTGGATTAAACTCTCGTGAAAGGACATAGCTACCAACTTGCATTCGAGAGGTAGTGGGTTCAAACCGCACTGTCGACTGCCCTGAAGATGATTTCCATGTTTTCCCGTTTTTTAAAGATCTCTTTTACGTCGAACCGACACTGATAGGTCTTATGGCGACGATGGGATAGGAAAAGGCTAGGAGTGGAAAGGAAGCGACCGTGGCCTTAATTAAGGTACAGCCCCAGCATTTGCCTGAAAATGCGCATAAAATGCTACCTGAGATTATTTTGAACATTTCAGTTCAGAGTTTCATGTGGTATGCTTGTACATTCTATTCCTGTGTTTCCCGTGATTAATGTACTATGCAGAGCTGTAGTAAATGGGTTTTAACAGGGAAATATCTTCTTCTTCTACCAATGAGAAATGTGTCCTAAAAACTTGGCAGTATCTTATTGTTACACCCTGTATTTATACAGGGCATAAGCAGTGTCATAAAACTGCTCTGAGCGGCAGGGATAATTTTCAGCAATTAATTAATTACCCTATCTATAAGCAACGGAATAAACAGGAAGGATTGCAGCAACTATCAAGGTATCTCATTGATCAGTATACCAGGCAAAGTGTTCACTCGCATCTTGGAAGGGAGGGTGCGATCAGTCGTTGAGAGGAAGTTGGATGAAAACCAGTGTGGTTTCAGACCACAGAGAGGTTGTCAGGATTAGATTTTCAGTATGCGCCAGGTAATTGAAAAATGCTACGAGAGGAGTAGACAGTTGTGTTGATGTTTCGTAGATCTAGAGAATGCATATGACAGGGTACCCAGGGGAAAGGTCTCCGCCATACTGGGAGACTATGGAATTAAGAGTAGATTGTTAAAATCAATCAAAGGCATTTTTGTTGACAATTGGGCTGCAGTGAAAATTGATGGTAGAATGAGTTCTTTGTTCAAGGTACTTACAGGGGTTACACAAGGCTGTAATCTTTCACCTTTGTTGTTCGTAGTTCACATGGATCATCTGCTGAAAGGTATAATGTGGCAGGGAGGGATTCAGTTAGGTGGAAATGTAGTAAGCAATCTGGCCTATGCTGACGCCTTGGTCTTAATGGCAGAAAAAAAAAAAATGAAATGGCGTATGGTTTTTAGTGCCGGGAGTGTCCGAGGACATGTTCGACTCGCTAGATGCATTTCTTCTGATTTGACTCCCGTAGGCGACCTGCGTGTCGTGATGAGGATGAAATAATGATGATGAAGACGACACATACACCCAGCCCCCGTGCCAGCGAAATTAACCTATTAAGGTTAAAATTCCCAACCCTGCCGGGAATCGAACCCGGGACCCCTGTAACCAAAGGCCAGCACGCTAACCATTTATCCATGGAGCCGGACGGTCTTAATGGCAGATTGTGCCAAAAGCATGCAGTCTAATATCTTGGAACTTGAAAATAGGAGCAATGAGTATGGTATGAAAATTAGCCTTTCGAAGACTAAATTCATGTCAGTATGTAAGAAATCCGAGATAATTGAATGCCAGATTGTGGATACAAAGCTGCAACAGACAGATAATTTCAATTATTTAGGATGTGTGTTCTCCCAGGATGGAAATATACAAGTGAGATTGAATCAAGGTGTAGTAAAGCTAATGCAGTGAGCTCGCAGTTGCGATCAACAATATTCTGTAAGAAAGAAGTCATGTCTCGGACCAAATTATCTTTACATCGGTCTGTTTACAGACCAACATTGCTTTACGGGAGGGAAAGCTGGCTGGACTCAATATATCTTATTCATAAGTTAGAAGTAACAGACAAGAAAGTAGCGAGAATGATTGCTGGTACAGACAGGTGGGAACAATGGCAGGAGGGCAGTCGGAATGAGGAGATAAAGGCTAAGTTGGGAATGAATTCGATGGATGAAGCTGTACGCATACATCGGCTTCAGTGGTGGGGTCATGTGAGGCGAATGGAGGAGGATAGGTTTCCTAGGAGGATAATGGGCTCTGTTACGGTGGGTAACAGAGGGAGAGGTAGACCAAGACGACGATGGTCAGACTCAGTTTCTAACGATTTAAAGATAAGATGTATGGAATTAAATGAGGCCACAGCACTAGTTGCAAATAGAGTATTGTGGCGACGTTTAGGAAATACACAGAGGCTTGCAGACTGAACGCTGAAAGGCATAACGATCTATAATGATAATATAGGTACGTACGTATGTACTTTGTATATGTGTATGTATTTAAGAGACTACCGTTGAAATTATGGCAAAACTATTATCACATTTAGGATATGTTAATTGACTATTTCTCTTCATTGAAATCTGTTCCCTTGTAAGATAAAACATTTGACAAATGTAAAGCAAGAGCCAACATATTCTAATACAACTGATCATTTAAAGGTAAACAGAAGGGTAAGGTGGAGTGGGTGGAGAATATCATTCGGGAAGCGAAATCTACGATATTTGTTGGACATTTACAATACAGTGGACTTATTTCGTCTGTTAATACACTGACTGACAGAGCAAATACAACACCAAGAAGGAGTGGTTCGAAAGGGATGAAAGTTGGGGAAAAAACAGAGACGGCACGGACGAATAATTGATGTTTATTTCAAACCGATATGCAGGTTACACAATGCGCACGGCATCGACTCAGTAGGATGTAGGACCACCGCGAGCGGCGATGCACGCAGAAACACGTCGAGGTACAGAGTCAATAAGAGTGCGGATGGTGTCCCGAGGGATGGTTCTCCATTCTCTGTCAACCATTTGCCACAGTTGGTCGTCCGTACGAGGCTGGGGCAGAGTTTGGAAACGGCGTCCAATGAGATCCCACACGTGTTCGATTGGTGAGAGATCCGGAGAGTACGCTGGCCACGGAAGCATCTGTACACCTCGTAGAGCCTGTTGGGAGATGCGAGCAGTCTGTGGGCGGGCATTATCCTGCTGAAACAGAGCATTGGGCAGCCCCTGAAGGTACGGGAGTGCCACCGGCCGCAGCACATGCTGCACGTAGCGGTGGGCATTTAACGTGCCTTGAATACGCACTGGAGGTGACGTGGAATCATACGCAATAGCGCCCGAAACCATGATGCCGCGTTGTCTAGCGGTAGGGCGCTCCACAGTTACTGCCGGATTTGACCTTTCTCCACGCCGACGCCACACGCGTCTGCAGTGACTATCACTGACAGAACAGAAGCGTGACTCATAGGAGAACACGACGTTCCGCCATTCCCTCATCCAAGTCGCTCTAGCCCGGCACCATGCCAGGCGTGCACGTCTATGCTGTGGAGTCAATGGTAGTCTTCTGAGCGGGCGGACGCCGGGAGTGCAGGCCTCCTTCAACCAATCGACGGGAAATTGTTCTGGTCGATACTGGAACAGCCAGGGCGTCTTGCACATGCTGAAGAATGGCGGTTGACGTGGCGTGCGGGGCTGCCACCGCTTGGCGGCGGATGCGCCGATCCTGGCGTGCTGACGTCACTCGGGCTGTGCCTAGACCCCTCGCACATGCCACATGTCCCTGCGCCAACCATCTTCGCCACAGGCGCTGCACCGTGGACACATCCCTATGGGTATCGGCTGCGATTTGACGAAGCGACCAACCTGCCCTTCTCAGCCCGATCACCATACCCCTCGTAAAGTCGTCTGTCTGCTGGAAATGCCTCCGTTGACGGCGGCCTGGCATTCTTAGCTATACACGTGTCCTGTGGCACACGACAACACGGTACGAAGTGGGCCATTCGCCAACGCCGTGTCCCATTTATCGTTCGCTACGTGCGCAGCACAGCGGCGCATTTCACATCATGAGCATACCTCAGTGACATCAGTCTACCCTGCAATTGGCATAAAGTTCTGACCACTCCTTCTTGGTGTTGCATTTGCTCTGTCAGTCAGTGTATTAAGGCCATTACGTCCTCTCTTGTATTTAATTATAAAATACAATGTTTACATGTGCAGAATTGTGGTAAAAGACCACAGTGGAAACATCTTACAGCTAATAAACAATACAATATTATTATAAAAAAACAACGACGCAGGAGCCGCAACATGTAAACTTAAAATAAGAATAATTACTCCACGATGATTGCCAAACTCCCTTGATAAGAAGGGATTAGGAGAAGAAGGAAATATGGGCAACGAAAGGTAGGCGAAGGAAAACAAAGAAGTAAATAGAGTAATTAAACCAGGTTGGCACAGAAGAAGAAACTTCAAGACAGAGAGCAAAGCTAGAGACAAAAAGATCAGGAAGTACTTGTACAAAGACAAATACACTAGAGCTAAATAAGAGAAAGTATTTGTCGTTGAGAGAGAAGTTGTTTGAGATGTTTCTAACTCACGTCTCAGCAGTGTTATTTTAGTATTTCAACGCCTTTTATATCCAACTTTTGTTTAAAGCTTATTTATGACTTTGAACCTGGTGATGACCACACAGTCAGCGTAAATATATATTCTGAAATACAATAAAATGCACAGAAAATGAACACGTACGTATGTTCACTGTTCACCCCTAAGGCTGCTTGGATCCTCAACAGATCTGCCATTAGCTGACATAGATGGCCTAGGCATCATTGAAGATGCGTATTAGGGAAATACGGAGTGAATTAGTTTCTCGTTGCTACCTGCTACCTCAGTCACTTTCAAATTGTCAAATCCAACGGTAAGACAGAGACAGATCAATGAATGTAACAAAATTGTTCTTGCCTATACCAGAAGACACAGTGCACTGCAAACAATAGGTCCCGTCGGCAAAGGAACAGATTGATATTCGTAAAAATGTACAAAATGAGCTCTTGTGACTGACGAGGTACTATGTGTTATAAACAGAGGCCGGAATTCTTCAGACATTTCTGGATAGCAGAGTACACAAGGGCACGTTTCGTAGCGAGCAAAGTTGATAGATTGGTTGGCAGCGGTTCATGTAATTCTACTGTCTTTAGAAGTGTTTGATGCTGAGAAGTAAATCGGTTGCACTGAAAAAAATATATGTTCTGGATTCTTCCACAACTCTGTCACATGTATTATCCGCGCACTTTTTAGTGATAGATTTTTGTACTCGTTGGAGAAGTAAGAAGGGTTCCGTTAATACTGCCAACTGAATGGAAATGAAATCTGAATTGAATCGATAATATGATCGATCGATATGAATTGTATAAACCTTTATTATTTAAAGCAAATAACTGTGTCACACACACAATATTTAATACTATATAACATTTCCCGTTGCGAAACGTGTTCCTAGCATGAATTCTATAGTTTGGCTTTGCTGTGTAAACAACAACAGTACGAGTACTTAAAGTGTACGCCAGATGGCGCACAGCGATGATAAGCGATTCTTAGTTTGTGTTTCAAAGGTTGCCAATACGAATCTCGAAGATAACCAAAGTCGACCGCTTCAGCACTAGGGTGTAAATCTATCACTAAAAAGTGCGCAGATAATACAGTACGGGCTGTGGGCAACATGAATACGAAATAGATGACTGCGGAAGCTACCATGGTTGAATATGATTCTGATGATGGATGTAATGTACCTCCTGTTCGAATTCCGTTCAGAGAATGGAACGGTGAATGAGGTTGTATATGAGAATAGCTATGTCCACGATGTTGTTTGCGTATTGTCCACTCTTCATTCTGCATATAAAACATAAACAGTATTTTCAGAAATATAAACAAAAAATATGTTACTACAATTCTCTCTCCAGAAAGAGAGATATATATTTGGTCAACTCCAAGTAGTGGAACAACAATTCGCGCGAGAACCAAACATTAGTAATTTTAAAAAAAAACGTCGTTGTTCGATCTTGGCATTTATAATGTTCGGATGTCATCTGAATTGCCGAGACGGATCTTACATATTGTACCAGGAAGGCCTAGGTCCTGGTCCATATTAATTGAAAGAAATGTTATTTCCAGCATTAAAGATCCGACCGACGTACGAACATCCATGTAAAGAATGTTCCAGTATGTGCCAGACCCTACGAGTACGCTAGGCGGAGTCAAGTGACGTCACCTGTCGCTCGAAGCTCACCTCCCCTAGAGACATTTCTCGAAAGAATTTTTCTTTTAACAGCTTTTTAACACCTTAACCAATTTCAACGGGACAAACGCTGAATTATAGCAAACATCATAAAAGTTAATCCCTGTAAATTTCAAATTAATTCATCAAACGGTTGTTGAGTTATAACAATTTAAAGTCTCAACGAAATTACGTAATTACGGTCACATGGCCGAGAGAGAGCTGCCACCCCTCCCTGCGCTGGCATCTATATATGTCAAGGCCAGATAGCCCGCAAACCAGTGAGTGCAGTACAGTGCAGTACAGTACAGTATGTTCGCGCAGTCACGGTAGAAGTACTGTCGTCGTATCTCCAGAACGCGAAATTCTATCGCCGATAAAGGACGTCGCACTGCAGTTAGTATGTCGCGTCGCGATTACAATATAATCCTAAAAAGACATTTAAGACTGTAACACGAGTGAACTTATTGGAGTACAAATATTAACTATTTCATTACGTGTGGACTTAGGCAACGTCAAGTAACATTAAACTTCTACAGAGCCTAATACTTAAGAATCACCAGAACTTATTTTTTTTTCTTCTTTCTCGAGTATTGCATTATATTTCTTTATTCACGTCACATCAATATTTTGAATGAAAAAGTAAGAACTTTTCTGAGTTAATATAACAGGATTAGCAGAAAATCTAACTTAATGACTGTGTTCACAGACTGTGCTTATCGACTTGCTTTCTTTTTTTCTCTTTCTTCAAGTGTGAACTGTGTGATTAAGAACGTTTCAATAACGACTGTAAATAGTATTTAGTACAGAAAGGACTGTGATTCTTCATACGCCATAAATAGTGTTCAACAGTGTAAGTGATAACCAGTCGCACTAAATGAATTTTCGTGTGCGAAACTCAACAGTTCCAGCTGTCATCACCTCATCGGGAACGTCAACATCGCCGATCCTGATTCTACATGGAACATTCCAGATGTCCATCTTTCGACATTTGGTAACAACAGTTCTTGTCATAAGTGAGTAACAAACTGACTAAACTTTTTAATTTATTTTGAACAGTGAAACTTCAGTGTCGCGTGTGAACAATTTCCATAATTTCTCAAAAGTGATAAATTTAATTTCAATTTCATTTCTCGTAGAAAGACTGTAGGATTTCAAGTGTGCTGTATAACGAGATTGACGAACTGAGAACTGAAAACTTTTAATAATTTCTCATATCCATTTACCATTATAAAAGTGTGCATAGGTTTAAAAAGACTTTAGGTGGAAATTCACACATATGAAAGACTTTGAAACCAATGATATTTATGCCATTTTTTTTCAAGAAGATTATTTTCAACATTTAATTTCAATATAAATTTTGAGTCAACAATCATACCGCAGGGTGAGAAATTAATAAATTGTTTAAAAAAAATTTATTTACCATCTATTATTCGCTCTGCGAGACTATCCTTCTCTGTATCGGCTCCAAAACCCAGTTCCACTCCCTGAGGTCCTACTCATGCCCTTTGCCCACAACTTTTCCTGGTACAATATCTGGTCCTTCTTTCTCCACCTCTTTGCCTGCAAGCAAACGAGCGAGCTGAATCTATCATAGAAGAATATTGCGTGTTTTTTTAACATTTCCTAAACCGACATTACTGATAGAAAACAAACATTCCAGCATATGAAGATCTCACAGCTGTTTATAATATTGGTCCATGTATATTACCTATAGTATTTTGGACTGCGCCCTAATCGTGTGAGCTTCTCGGGCCTCCTGCTCCAAACGCAATTTTAACTATTTCTTCGGCAAATAATCAAAATTACCATGAAAATAATTAGCCAATGGACGTTTCTCTATATGTTCATTTTAAATCCTCCCTTTAGACTCCCTCTATTTTTTTGTTGTGGCAGCCTATTCGCTACGTTGATTTTTTACTGGACAAAAGAATGCGGCAAAACAGAGAACAGCTTCCTTTCCTTGGAAAGTTTTAAATTTAAGAAGAACATATAAATGTACTACATTGTGCGTAGAAAACTAAATTCAAAATAGTGTTGGTGGCATCCAATTGTTTGTAAGACTATTAGTTCAGGAAGCGCACTTTTAAGTGTACCGGTCAAACAGTTTTTCTGACTTCTGCTCTACATCGCCCCGTGATAAGCTACTACAAGAGCCCTAAAAATACGGCTCACGGTCCAAATCCAGTTTAATCAGCAGCCCGGCTTGGGAAATATTTATAAAACTCAGCGAGAAAACCCAAGTTTTACCACAAAAACAGACGAATAAGGTTGTTTCTTAAACGCGGTGCGGAATTCTTACGACTTGGCGATCACTTCGAGGATAGCAATATATATACAGTTTCCACTCTTCTTTGCAAGCACAATTCTTGGTATCATAAGGAACAATTCTCAGACAGGTTCTAGGTTTTAGATGAATATTCTAAGGAGACCAAGGTTTTCCAGAGCCTTTTTTCTAATGAAATCCGAGAGGATTTAGCACCACACCAAATGGATATTAATCTGCAATCTGGTGATACCATTAAGGAAAAGTAAACAAATTAAGCCTTTTCTTTTTCAGTTTTAAAAATGTATTCCAAAAGAAAACTATTTCTCTTTGGGACTAGCTATAGGTGTTAACGAACCCGTTCTTTGTTGAAGTTAAAAAAAACTAAAAATTTAGTGGTAACATGAGTCATCAACGATTGAAGGATATTTCATTTATTCAACAGACAGAGGCACAAATTGACAAAATTCTGCATACAAAAAGCAAGTGTCATCTCTACCTCTGAAATGTGAGATTTGCGCTGGACAGGTATTTCTCCGGGCACTCCGGTTTTCCCTGCTATCTTTCATTCCAGCGACACTCTCCTCTATCATTTCATTTCATCTGTCAATCATTAATCATTGCCCCAGAGGAGTGCGATGCGCTTCGGCAGCCGGCACAATTCCTATCCTCGCCGCAAGATGGGGGTTTCATTCATTCCATCCCTGATCCGGTCATTGACTGGAAAACAAGTTATAGGTTTTCATTCATAAGTGCCTTGATCCGAACACCAGTGACACTGAAAACCTGATATGTATGCCTGGTTGAAGAAATAAGCTTTCTAGCAGTGAAAGAATTACTGGAATCCGTTGATTAGTTCCAAATGAAATGGCATATGGCTTTTAGTGCCGGGTATGTACGAGGACATGTTTGGCTCGCCAGTGCAGTTCCTTTGATCTGACGCCCGTGCGTCGTGATGAGGATGAAATTATGTTGAAGGCGACAGATACACCCAGACCCTGTGCCAGCGAAATTAACCAATTATGGTTAAAATTCCCGACCCTGTCGGGAATCGAACCCGGGACCCCTGTGACCAAAGGCCAGAACGGCAAACACTTAGCCATGGAGCCGGATAGTGTTTCGAAAGATCAGCCAACTTACAATTCTCTGTTTATAATATTAGCAGAAATGATTTACATGTAATACAGGGTGGTCAGAATTAACGTGAACCGATAATATGAGCGTTATAGGGTTGGTCATACTGATAGCTAATTTGAAAAAGTCAATTCGATACCTTACGGTGTTGCCATTTTATTAGCAGTTGAATTTAGCCAATCAGATCGCTTCGCTGGCGAATTGAAATGGACTTCGTGAGGCGTTGTTGCTGAATCTGCACGTGACTTAAGACCGGTTTGAGAACACCTGTCGAAGAATAACAAGTGCGCTACGCTGACACCCACTGTGTGTTTGTGTTTGATGCTGACTTCTCGGCGTGGCTCGCTGAAGACGATTTTAAGCCACCGCCGTGCAAAGCCCACTTCAATTCGCCCGCGAAGCGATATGATGGGCTAACTTCAGCAGCTGATAACAGTTGTTATATCTGAAGCCATCACTTTTCAGATTCTACTCAGTTAATTTATAATGGTTAGTCTCTTCAGTCTGTTGAAACTAACTGTGAGTAATGAATTATTTATTTTAAAAATTTTGAATTGGCTTTACGTCGCACCGACACAGATAGGTCTTATGGCGACGATGGGATTGGAAAGGCCAAGAAATGGGAAGAAAAAGTCCGAGGTCTTAATTAAGATACAGCCTCAACATGCCTGGTTTGAAAATGGGAAACCACGGAAAAATTATAAACTAACTGAAAGAGAAAACATATCGTAACAGAATTATACTTGAAAATTAAACAATTATAGATTATCTGATAAAATGACGCTAGAAAACATTTCTTAACAAAGTAGGGATTCCCATAATATGAAAATGGATGTCCAGTCTTCAGTCCTTAAGGCTGGTTGGATCCTCAACAACTCCGCCATCAGCTGTCATAGGTGGCCTAGGCATCACTGAAGAGGCGTACTAGGGAAATGAGGAGTGAGTAGTTTCCCGTTGCTTTCCTCTAATATGAAAAAACGTAAAAAATTAAGCGATTTCCTCAATTTTGCCGAAAGTTGAGGGGATAAACGTCCAGGAAATGTTTCAAATTGTGAGCCTTGGGTAGCTTACCAAACTAAAATAATAGTAAATGACTCCCGGCCTAAGTGCAGTTCTGGAAAAACAGCCTAAAATCGTTTGATTCTGTACTCATTCCCTTTTTCGATTCAAATCCTAGCCAAATTAACTGATTTGCATAATTGTTGTTGTAATGTGCTCCTTGGTTCAGTACCCTCAGGCCTTCTGTGATTTTTTTGAAAAATATCGACACCGAACGTAGTTATAAGGGCTTAAGTGAAACTCTGCACTGACTCACATTAGTGCTCGTAGTGGTAGAAAAAGCCAAACTGCTTATCTACTCGACCGGATAACGATGAGTAAGAAAAGGGTTGTATATTTTAGGAATAAATAAAGAATATATTCTCATACCTTATTAACTTTCGTTTGCCTAAATTTGTAGCTAATGTCCCTAGGATGTTTTCAACAACGAGTTGCTTGCCTGAAGGAGTAGAGCTCTGAATGTTTAAATTATCAGTACGACCAACTCTCAATTGCTCATACACACAGTTCACGTTGTTTCTGAACATGCTGTATAGCGTAATGGTTATTCATCAATGTAAACCTTGAGAATCGAAAGGAAGAACATTATTCAAATCCAGTGCAGGCTTCGGAACTGAGCAGCTGTCCAATTTAGGAAAACCCAATGGCCTTAGCACTAGATTTAAACAGCGCTACCGTGCCTTCACAAGCCAACGAGATAATGTGCAGCCCTGACTGAAGCTACAAACTTATAGTAACTAGCGCTCCGCAGAACAGACTTACTGTCGTCACGGTTTATGTTCATGGGTTGGGACGTTACGTGGCAGTAAAGCTACGTAACGAAGCAACCAACAGCCTTAGATTAACTCCGACATTCATTGGACGTAAAACAGCAAAATGAGGCTGGTATCCACTTTGCTTCGGTCAGACCGAACGACAGTTGGTACTCCATGGTCATTGACTTGGCCAGCCGGACTGTCGTGTTTTCGTATTTACCACGAGACAGAGGATGGAAAGTGTCGCGGAAGGTAACAGATAATTTGCGTAATCCTTGCATATTGCTAGTGGGGCAGTCCCGTGTTGTACAGTATGGTCACAAAGTTACTTACAAAGGCCAACAACAACTGCAGGTAAGGGTGAAAACAATTAAAAGCAGATAAACAAAAAACAAGAAATAGAACTATAACTCTAAATGTATTGTGGAGTCGAACCCGAAATCCATTCATAGTGAGAAAATTAACCAATTCCGCTTGGGCTATTACATTTTATTTTTCTTTCTTTCTTTCTTAATCCGTTTACCCTCCAGGGTTGGCTTTCCCCTTGGATTCTGCGAGGTATCCAGCCTCTACAACCTCAAGGCCAGTGTCCTGGAACGATAAACTTTGGGTCGGGAGATACAACCAGGAAGGTGGATCAGTACCTTGCCCAGACGGTCTCATCCGCTATTCTAAACAGGGACCTTGTGGGCAGATGGCAAGGTCAGAAGAGATAGACCATAAAGAGCGAAAGAAGCGGCCATGACCTTAAATTAGGTACCATCCCGGCATTTGACTGGAGGAGAAGTGAGAAACCACGGAAAACCACTTCGAAGAAGGCTGAGGTGGTAATGGAACACCCCCTTCACCCCCTCCCCACACACACACACACCTCTACTCAATTGACCTCCAGAGGCTGAGTGGACCCCGTTCCAGCCCTCGTACCACTTTTCAAATTTCGTGGCAGAGCCGGAAATCGAATCTGGACCTCCAAGGATGGCAGCTAATCAAACTACCCTCTGCACCAGAGAGGCGGACTTGGACTGTTAACACACGAATAATAATATCCTCATTACTGCTGAAATAGCACAAATCTGCACGGAAAGCTCTGAATCTGGTGTGTATTCCTATGACGATTTCCCCTTCCCCCTCCACGGCCTGAATGGCTCAGACGGTTAAAGCCCTGGCTTTCTGGGGCCAAGTTGGCAGGTTCGATCATAGCTTAGACTGGTGATATTCGAATGTGCTCAAATATGTCAGCCCCGTGTCGGTACATTTACTCGCACGTAAAATCTCTCTCGTGGGACAAAATTCCGGTACCCCACCGTCTGCGAAACAAAAAAAAAATAGAGGGACGTTAGATCATCTTTTTTACAATCTGCTTTACGTCGCACCGATACAGATAGTTCTTACGGCGACGATGGGATAGGAAAGGGCTAGGAATGGGAAGAGAGCAACCGTGTCCTTAATTATGGTACAGCCCCAGCATTTTATTGGTGTGAAAGTAGGAGACCAAGGAGAACCGTCTTCAGGGCTGACGATAGTGGGATTCGAACCCATTATATCCCGAATGCAAGCTCTACAGTTGCGCGTCGTAAGTCGCACGGCCAACTCTCTTGGTGACGGAGAAAGAAACACAGTAGATGAAATGTGTAAATCGGTGAGGAATGAGATTAGTAGAGCTGTTGATGAAAAGGTAACAAGGAAACCAAGAAAAAATAATACGAATCTGCAAATAAATCGTGAATTATAAGACATGTCTGATGAATGGTAGAGGTACAAGACTGCTAGAAATGAAATGACCAACAAGTAATATAGGCGACTAAAAATGAAGTGAAAAATTTATGGTAGAATGGCTGAAAGAGAGGTTTCAGGATTTTGAAGATTGTATGGTTGCAGGAAATGCGATAATACTGTTATCGGTCTTACGTGCCATTAACTACTTTTACGCTTTTCGGAGGCGCCGAAGTGCTGGAATTTAGTCCCGCTGGAGCTCATTTACGTAACAGTGCAGGAAATTTGGATGTCAAATTTTAAAAAATCATAGAAATTTTGGAGAATGAAAACTAGATTCATGAATATTAAGAGTTATAGAAAATCACTTGGGGAGAATGAAAACAAGGCAGGAATATGCCAGGAACATTAATCAATAACTGTATCAATGGAAGAAAAAGGTAGACGATCGTGTACTGGTAAAAGAGACTATCGATGCTGATGTGAGAGAGGTTCAAACATGATAGAGCACTGAAGAACATTATTTTTTGTTCTCCACAATGTGCTTTACGTCGCACCGACACAGATAGGTCTTATGGTAACAGGAGAGGGCTAAGAGTGAGAAGAAGTGGCACTGGCCTTAACCAAGATACAGCCCCAGCATTTGCCTGGTATGAAAGTGGGAAACCACCGAAAACCATCTCGAGGGCTGCCGACTGTGGGATTTAAAACCACTATCTCCCGAATGGCCTGAGAAACCTTTAAATGAATAAGGCACCTGGAAATGAAGACATACCTTTAAAACTAGTCTGCATTCGAAGAATAGCTTCTTTTTTGAACTTCGTCTAGCAGCATTTATCACATTCTATTTCTTAGCTATTCATTTTGAAGTTTACGGTAGTAAATATTTGGTCAACAACGATTAAGAATGAATTTTTATGGTTCGACAGTACCTTGTGTGACCCGCGATAAAAGGTAATTTGAGTTCTTCCCTACATAACGCCTTCAAAGAAGGAAAGTATGTGGTATAATGCACGGTATGTCGTTTCACATTATGAGGCCATAAAACAACACATGTTCAAATATATTATTCATTCACGGAATATTTAACCAAATACGTCAGGGTTTTGCTCCAACATGAGTTCATGTTATAATTCATTCCGCCATAACCTGGCCTTATAAAGTTGTAATCGTTCACTAAAAGGAGAATGGATCACTATTGGAGACCCAAAAACCGTCATGTCGGTATAAAGGGAATAAAAACCGATAGATCACGGACCGAACATAAAATCACACGCGATAAAAAATCATAAAATATTAAACTATAAATATAGCTACCTTAGAGGGTCTTAAAACGGCAATTTTATTGCAATGTTCCCAAGTAATTTTACGACACACGTCATGCACAATAACTTCAACCCGAATTACCGATCAGTAACGGCGCATGCCAAGACCAGCTTCCCGTGTCTTTATGGAAACCAAACTCCACGCCACTAATGCCCTCATGTGTGTTGGCCTACCAGGAGACGGCTGTTCAACCCGACAGGCTGCACATTACGAGAGGACGTGAGAACTGGAAGATGAATCACCTCGGCTGTTATTCTTGGCTTCCTAGACCGGGAAGCTATCTCACATTCAGATATCTCTTCAACTGCAATAACTAGGGCGAGGAATTTTAGGTATGGGCAGGCAAATAATCAATCAACCACTACTGATCTGCATTTAGGGCAGTCGCCCAAGTGGCAGATTCCCGGTCTGTTGTGTTTACGTTGTCTTTTCTTGATTGATTACAAAGGAATTGGAAAGTTATTGAACATCTTCCTTGGTAAGTTATTTCAGTACCTAATTCCGCTCTCTATAAACGAATATTTGCCCCCAAATTGTCCTCTTGAATTCCAATTTTATCTTCATATCATGATCTTTCCGACTTTTAAAGACACTACGTAAACTTGTTCGTCTACTGATAACATTCCACGCCATCTCTCCACCGACAGGTCGGAACATGCCACTTAGTCGAGCAGCTCGTCTCCTTTCTCCCAAGTCTTCCCAGCCCAAACTTTGCAACATTTTTGTAACGCAATTTTTTTGTCTGAAATCACCGAAAACATATCGAGCTGCTTTTCTTTAAAGTTTTTCCAGTTCTTGAATCAAGTAATCCTGGTGAGGTTCCCATACACTGGAACCATACTCTAGTCATGGTCTTACCACAGACTATATGCCCTCTCATTTACATCCATACCACAAAACCTAAAATACCTCATAACCATATACATAGATCTGTACCCTTTATTTACAATCCCATTTATGTGATTACCCCAATTAAGATCGTTCCTTATATTAACACCTAGATACTTACAATGATCCCCAAAAGGAACTTCAACGCAGTCATTAAAACTGAGAGGACTTTTCCTATTTGTGAAGCTCACAACCTGACTTTAAATCCCGTTTATCATCATACCATTTACTACTGTCAATCGCACAACATTATCGAGGTCATTTTGCAATCTTGTAACTTATCTACTACTCCATACAGGATAACATCATCCGCAAAAAGCCTTATTTCTAACTCCACTTTTTAAATCATGTAATTTATATCAGAAAACATAATGGTAGAGTTGCAAAGCTGCAGTTAAAAATCGCAAAATTTCCACTAAAATGGCAAAAACAGACATGAAATATAAACCGAATATACCATCCACTTAGCATTGAAAATTACTCGGAATATGCGAATCATGCCACTTCGTTCTCAGCTAAAGGTCCTACACCAAGGAACAGGTACTTACCAAAATAAGGAAAATGTAAAGTTAATAATAATAATAATAATAATAATAATAATAATAATAATAATAATAATAATAATAATAATAATAATAATAATAATAATATGTCCTGTTCACATAATTATTGTCTGGAAGAGAGAACAGAGTCTTCAACTCTATTATTTTTATTAACATAGTTGAAGACACTGTCCTCTCTTCCAGGCAATAATTATGTCAACAGGACACTTCAAATGATTCCTAGTCAGCACATGTAACAATGGAAACCAGATATTGTTCCAAATTTTGAACAGTAAAACCGTGCCTGTTGTCGGCTAAAATATTTTTAAGTTGATAAAATGATCTTTCCACTTCACATGAGGTCACGGGACAGTATTTAAAAGCAGCTAGCAGTGTTTGGGTTAAACCTAATGTTGTTGCTACGCATTTCCCTTCTAGAACAGCGGGAATGGCCAAAGTATCCTTACAACCGCGATTCCTCTGTAGTATACTGTGAAATTTGGCACTAATCTCATCTTCTGTAGCTCCATTATGGTTAGCAATGGTCGCCTCCACCTCACGAACAATCCCTACAACCTTTGCAAAAGGTAATTCTCTCCCATTCAACTGCCTTATTTTGGAAGGTAGCTATTCAAACTTGGAAGAAATATAGGTGAGTCCGCCGAAAACCTTGGGGTTGAACAGTGCAGGGTGCAGATTCAAGGTCAATTCGCTCCAAGAAGAATAAGAGGACAGAAAGATAACTGTTGTCCTGTAATCACATTTAAGTGCCTATCTTTGATTGCTACCTGCAAAGAATGCCTGCTTTCAGCGGCTATCTGGTAAAAAAAATTAACGAGGCAGAGATGGGTGTAAAAATACCATTTGAAAACTCAATATTTGTTGTTTTACGCACTTAACATGGAAATATCTTCAAGATGTATGAAATAGGCATTTATTGGCACTGTAAAACCCATGTACTTCTTTGACAAATCGACTGGAACACATTTTAGACTTATAGCATACAGTTCTGAGTTGAGGATAAAAATAAGCATTTATGATGAAATATTTATGATGAAATCCTCTCCAGTAATCACGCAGGCTTTGAGGACTTTCGATCTAGCCCTCAGAGCCAGGTATAAATCCCTGGCCTAGATGGGAATCGAAAACAGTTTTAATGTTGCCTCGTAAAAAGGTCTTTGGGATAAATTACAGAGAGGAAGTGTGTTATCTACAACATACACACATTCAAACAGTAGTGATAAGAATCAAGGGAAATAAAAGAGAAGGAACTAAATGAATCTTCCTCTACAAAGCGAAGTCATCTTCTCACAGCCTAACAATGTCATTGGAAGAGTGAAACTTAAAGGCTTCCGCAATTCCTCACCTCGGGAAGTCAGGCAGATTGGTTAGCACTACGCGCGGCCGTCATTGCTCCCCAGAATTAGTGTCATACAAATTTTTGGAGTATGGTGAATGAATCTCGTTTCTAAATGTTCGATTTCCTGACGGTAACTGAACTCATGTCCTTCCAATCAGTGCTTAATTTCGGCCGGAGCCCACCCGAAACGGCGTGTCGGCAACTCCCAGATCTTTTTTTGCACAGTGTTTTTAAGGGGATTGCTCAATAAAAATTAATGGAACATAGTCCACACACTCAAGTATGAACTACTCCTATAACTTGAGCTCAGTTAAAATTCAATACGCTTTAAAAATGTACTGACTAATAATAAAAATACAAGAAAATGCAGCTTTGTAGAGGTTGAAGAGAAAAGTTTAAAAACTGTCAGGGATATTCATTCTTTAATCCAATGGGTACATTTAGAAGCTTATTTATTTATTGCCATTAACTTACACATAAAAGTTGTGACATTCTTTTACTCGCTATTATTAAAGTTACGACAAAATCTGACTGAAGAATATTACATGCCACCCGTTGCTTATATAAAATCTTGTGGTTTTATTTTATTGACTATAAGAAATGATGTTTTGAAAACCTGATTATTACAAGAGTACTTTGTAAAAAAATCACAAGATTTAAAATATCGAAACTTGTGACTCTTTTATTGTTGACCATTCGATTTGGTGGGTTTTGATTATAATCGCAGGCCACTTTGCCTAATGCCAGTCACATTTCAGATGGGTAAATTCGTTTATAATTGCGGGAACCCCTGCCGACTGCCAGACGCAGTTGGGTAGTGGAGTTTTGCACAAAATTGCATGCTCCCTTGCCTCTGCCAGTCAAATCGATAAGGGAATCATTCATTACAATGGTAGGCCCCCTTATTAAAGCCAGTTACACACGAGTTGATACTCAAATTCCATCTGGGGAGTATGGATTGCAATTGCAGACACGCATTCTACATAAAGTCACTACCGGTATCGATTTGTAAATTATTAATTATAATGGCAGAAACCAACTTTCTAGACTACCACAAATCGACTTCAATGAATATGTATAGGTCGATATACCAAAACACCTGCACGTTTAAAATATTACAGACCTTTATTTACAGATTAAGAGCTGCTAATCGGTAAGTCATATCGATAAAGGCATTGCTCCATAAGACGCCTCTTTTAACGATCTACGTGGTTGATACGATAACATTTTATCGTATCTCCTGTATTTGGTCCCAGAGTCTCTGTACTTGGTAGAGTGGGTTGGCGACCACGGGGCCTTTAGCTGAGTCCTGGCATTTAATTCCATGTACTTCGCCAGGTTCCTCACTTTCATCTATCCTAACCGACCTCACTTGGTCAAATCTTGTTCTCTTCCGATCCCGACGGTATTAGGTATCAACGCCCAGGGAATCTTTCATTTTCACGTCCTTCGCGGCCCTTGTCTTTCTTGGCCGGTGCCTTCATTTTTCGAAGTGTCGGATCCCTTCCATTTCTTCTCTCTGATCACTGTTATATTGAGGATGGTTGGCTAGTTGTACTTCCTGTTAAAATAATAATCACCGCCGCCAACACCTCCTGTGTTTATGGGTTAGATTTAGTAAGAAACGTTGAACAGGACGAAAATTGGGTACAGTTTTCACACCCTTAATTACTTTTCGGACACTTATGTAACAGCTAGAAACATAAAATTTCGCTCACATATGGCAACTAGATGGGCCTATGACCGTGTCGAATATGATAATACTATCTTTACAATAAGCGTGTCAAACTATGAAATATATGTGTAAAAAGAACAATATTTACGGACAAATACATCGTATAAGGTATGTATGTATGTATGTATGTATGTATGTATGTATGTATGTATGTATGTATGTATGTATGTATGTATGTATGTATGTATGTATGTACACTGACTGACAGAGCAAATGCAACACCAAGAAGGAGTGGTTCGAAAGGGATGAAAGTTGGGGAAAAAACAGAGACGGCACGCACGAATAATTGATGTTTATTTCAAACCGATATGCAGGTTACACAATGCGCACGGCATCGACTCAGTAGGATGTAGGACCACCGCGAGCGGCGATGCACGCAGAAACACGTCGAGGTACAGAGCCAATAAGAGTGCGGATGGTGTCCTGAGGGATGGTTCTCCATTCTCTGTCAACCATTTGCCACAGTTGGTCGTCCGTACGAGGCTGGGGCAGAGTTTGCAAACGGCGTCCAATGAGATCCCACACGTGTTCGATTGGTGAGAGATCCGGAGAGTACGCTGGCCACGGAAGCATCTGTACACCTCGTAGAGCCTGTTGGGAGATGCGAGCAGTGTGTGGGCGGGCATTATCCTGCTGAAACAGAGCATTGGGCAGCCCCTGAAGGTACGGGAGTGCCACCGGCCGCAGCACATGCTACACGTAGCGGTGGGCATTTAACGTGCCTTGAATACGCACTAGAGGTGACGTGGAATCATACGCAATAGCGCCCCAAACCATGATGCCGCGTTGTCTAGCGGTAGGGCGCTCCACAGTTACTGCCGGATTTGACCTTTCTCCACGCCGACGCCACACTCGTCTGCGGTGACTATCACTGACAGAACAGAAGCGTGACTCATCGGAGAACACGACGTTCCGCCAATCCCTCATCCAAGTCGCTCTAGCCCGGCACCATGCCAGGCGTGCACGTCTATGCTGTGGAGTCAATGGTAGTCTTCTGAGCGGACGCCGGGAGTGCAGGCCTCCTTCGACCAATCGACGGGAAATTGTTCTGGTCGATATTGGAACAGCCAGGGTGTCTTGCACATGCTGAAGAATGGCGGTTGACGTGGCGTGCGGGGCTGCCACCGCTTGGCGGCGGATGCGCCGATCCTCGCGTGCTGACGTCACTCGGGCTGCGCCTGGACCCCTCGCACGTGCCACATGTCCCTGCGCCAACCATCTTCGCCACAGGCGCTGCACCGTGGACACATCCCTATGGGTATCGGCTGCGATTTGACGAAGCGACCAACCTGCCCTTCTCAGCCCGATCACCATACCCCTCGTAAAGTCGTCTGTCTGCTGGAAATGCCTCCGTTGACGGCGGCCTGGCATTCTTAGCTATACACGTGTCCTGTGGCACACGACAACACGTTCTACAATGACTGTCGGCTGAGAAATCACGGTACGAAGTGGGCCATTCGCCAACGCCGTGTCCCATTTATCGTTCGCTACGTGCGCAGCACAGCGGCGCATTTCACATCATGAGCATACCTCAGTGACGTCAGTCTACCCTGCAATTGGCATAAAGTTCTGACCACTCTTTCTTGGTGTTGCATTTGCTCTGTCAGTCAGTGTATGTACGTATGTATTGAACCCTTTAGGTCCTTATTGAGGGATACCTACCTTCCTTACCTATCAGCAAAGTTCATGAGATCTGTCTCTTGGGTCGTTTCGGGTTCTTCGTCACTTGCTGAGGTAAAGGTAGGGTTCATTAATTCTAATCTATCTACTGGAATGAAAGGTCTGTTTAAAAGATTCCTATTTATTCAGGAAATTCTGAAGCAATCTGTCACTGGTATCATAGAAGTCAACTGTATCCACTGGACACCACAATCATTTTTACATAATGGTCAGAACACTGGTGTGAGACTTTAACGTAATTGCCTGATGGGCATTCTTACTAGAAACCATTGTCTCAATTATTAATCATTTAAGAAAGGAAAGTCTGGAAATCCTTAAATTCGGCTTCCATGTGAGACCACATGTACCATCATAGTGATTCGTTATGGTCCAGCCCCCGTAACACGAACTCTGGACTCTGAGTATAATTAAGGCCGTCCAATCGGTGTGTGCCACACAGTGGTTCTACGGCATGGACCCTTAATTGAATCGATGTGACCTGCGTCTATGTCATGGACCGACATCTAATCTTCTAAGTTACTTTAAAGTCATTGTGGATGATGACCGCAAGGAAATGATGCTACAATGGCATATGGCCCTAATCTAAGTCACTGAGGTTGATGACCCCCTGACCATTCAAGTTTCTGAGCTGAAGGCTAATCACAATTAAGTTACATCGGTTGATGACCAAAGTTCCACTTTACTTATCCCCCGCACATTCACTGCTCAATCAATCAAAGTTCAATAATTACAACAACAACAATGCTCACAAACTTTGTGGCAGAAAATCCATTTCCTTCGGATATGTCCCTTTAATCTTTACTTTATTTTTAATATTCCCCAGACAACAACTAAAATTTCCAGAATGCATCTCCAAGTTATTCGCTTGATTAAAGTTATTTCAAAATGCGGTTTCACTGAATTTAATAATTTAATAAATTTAAATGATTTAACGAAATATTAACAAACAACAAATTTCATCTCCGCGGACTCTGGTTTCCTCACAAATTTCTACGCAGCTGTGATGTGAATTCAATATTGCGATGTTTATCTGGCTGGAAAAGAATTTGTTACATCATTCATGTCCAGCTATATATATCCCATCTCGTGATATCATGCTTAAAAATCTAATCTAATCCTAACCGTTTAACACTTGGATATCCTAATAATCTACGTACAAACCAAACAACTCGCCATATCATTACGATGTCATATCTCGTCATCACTGAATTTTGCACACCCCTCGCAGACAAATCGATCATCACGACCATCGCTCTATATTTTGGACAACCCTGAAATTGGGTTACTCTGTTCCTTATACTCAAAGTTCATGGTTTCAAATGTTCATTCCGTCCCCAATTACAGTATTTCACAATACTTAGATCATTACCGGCTATGAATTTTCAACTAAATCCTGCATTTTAACGTATCCCCTGGCCGAGAATTACAGTACAATCTCAACTCAACTCTTTCTCGCGTTATCATCCCCGCTGTCCGCTTAGGTCTCTCACCCCAAGCTCGCTTGGCAGTTACAGGACCCACCTGGTTTATTCACAGATGACTGACTTCTCAAAATGCTCCCTTTAAACTCTGCCGACATGATTAAACAAATACGATATTCTAACCAACAAAATGCACAGATTATGCTACAAGATGCCCACACTAATTATACGCGTCGCCAATTATACCGCTATGGATTTCTATGAATTTCTTTCCATTCTAAACATTATAAATATTCCTCGGGCTATCATATCCCGGCTTCAATGACAGGACTCTAACCTGATTCGCACATCTCATCTCAACTCATATAAAACATTCCTCGGGTTTCCGTGCCCCGGCTTCAATGACAGGTCCAACCTGATTCACAAAACTAACCTCTGTTTCCCAGCTCCACAATTATCATCGACAAAGAACTGGAATAAAATCCTCACTAGAAATACCGACGTCTAATATCGCACAATGCATTAATCATGAATAACTTCGCATAAATTATATCGTATTTAATAACTTGATTTTTACGAGAAATGACTGAAACATTCTACTAGATCTTTTATTGTCAGTCAGACACAGTTTAAAATGGGCATTAAAAAAGAACGTTTCTCTCCGTGACCAAATTCATCCCCTAGGTTCTCACCCGACAGCGCGCTTCCACTCGATTGAAAATGAGTAACCATGGATTATTATTATTAACGTCAAATTGCAGACAGAAGAATTTTACATCGAATGAACATCTTACTTCGACATCACAAAATACAGGCAGTACACTCACACGGATGACGATCTACATTGGACGTGATATCACTTCGGAACCCTATTCAATAACTTTTTACAACATTATATGGCACTCGCAAGACTTCAAAAATTTATCCAAGTGGGAAATAAAACAAATGACTCTTTTAGTCGTACTCTCACATTTACAAAACTTAGTAGGGCGACCACTGCGTCGTATATCCCCATGCAAATACACTTTTAGAAATCACGAGACGAGATATAAGAGGTAGTAAGATGGAAAGTCACATTACCTTATGTAGTCACACCATTGTTCGTCATAGGGCTCACCTGCGACCCTGGCATTTTATTTAGCCATTTTTACATTCATGGCTGTACATATCATTGTGTTTCTTCAGGTTTCCTGGAATAAAGCATAAAAAAAAGAAAATACCCTTCACTTGTTTGCTGGGCGCACACGATGGACTATAATTATTTCGGCACACGAATTACTTAATCACATTAGAATATTTCAGTACTTTGACCGTCCTATCTGATACACTTATTTCTCTCAAGAAAACTATCTTCCCATGGAGTCAAGACTTAGCCGCAATGGCTAAAATCTGCAGTTGAACTCAGTCTACTTTCGTTGGTTTGATTTAGCAGAGCAGCTCAACAATTTTTCGTCCGCTTTGTATCACAAATGCCGGAGAAGGAAGCTTCGTCATGGCGTCCCTTCATATTTATAGCAGTTACCCCCTCTCTTCGGATCTCTCCCTTTGCCGCCAAGAAAATTTTCTATAAATTTTCTGACTTACCTAAACTGCAATTTCAAGAGTTTTGAAAGTGACTACATGCCTGCTACATTTCTGGCGGTAGTGTTCATGGACATTTAAAAATTTTACGGGTTCGATTTGTGAGATGATTGACCCCCTTTGATAGGCACTATATTTTTTTGACTTGGCGTGGTCACGCCGTGTACACGCGCTTTGAAATAGTTCATAAAAATGACTTGAGATTCTTCCGCCGTCGACACGTGTGGTTGACGTCACGTACCCCAGAGCGTGGGACCGAAGGTAATCACCCCCTCGTCACGTGTCAACTCCATGCTATCAAGAATCCAACTTTAAGTTTAATTTGTCATATTATGCATAATGTTCTTAGGGCACAAAGGTCATGGGTTCATATTTCCCCCAAGACACGAATTCCTTTCGCACAGTGACAAGGAATTTCCTTTAAAATACTCCAGATGGCGAAATTTCTAAATTTGACGTCTGATGAAACATGACCTTTGAACATAAATTCCTTTCTTCTCTCTTATGCAGTTGGTCATCTTCTGGTGTGCGGAAACTGGTTGATGCCCTCAGCTTCCTGGTAGTTCTCCACTGAATTTTCGACTGAGCTATTTATCCCTTCGTCGCCGTCAAAGTCTTCCTCGCTGTCAAAGTCTTCCTCCTCAGAACCTTCCTCAAATTCTCCCTGTTCTATCTCCTCTTCTGCCTCCTTAGAAACGGTAGTGAAATGGACTTCTTCCTCACACATTCTTCTCCCAGTCTGACCCAATGATTCTTCGTTTAGAGCTACTAATTCCGGTCCATCATCCTTCCTAAATTTCACCTCTCTCCTTCCTAAATCGATGACGGCATTACTTTCACAAATGAAGTCTGCCCCCAGAATAACATTATAGTGCAGCTTTGAAATTATGACAAAAGGATGCGAAAATGTCATGTCTCCTATCTGCAAATCCAAAAATGTCTGCGTTTTACAAATGGCAGTTTTGTCGGGAATGACTCCTCTAATTTTGATATTTGCTACAGGAATTTCTGGCAATTTCTTCCGAGTAGACAATTCGTTAAAGAAATTTTGTGAAATTAAGCTGATGCTGGCGCCTGTATCCAATAAACAGCTCACCTTAAAGTTGCATATCCTGACATTAATGATTGGTAGCTCTCTTATTTTCCTAACCTCCTGTCTGAGGTGGTCTTCCACTAATTCATCTGGTTGTATAATCCAGGAGTCAATCTGGGCTACTATCCAGCCGTCGCGAGAAACATATTCAGGCTGTGTGTGGGAATCCTGTCTCGTAACCACTACTGGAAATTTGGAGGGTTTTTTTTCCGCTCATTTGACGAGTTCAGACTTTCGTCGAAATGAGGCGCGTTAGGGTTTAATTCCCTATCCTGGTGGTAGGTCTTTCGGATAGCTCCAGTATGGGACATGTCTTGAGCCTGTACACAGTCAGTGTTGACTTCCCTTCGCTGGATGCTGTCCTTCCACTTGTCCTGTCCGGTACCTGACCTCAGCTCTCTCAAATACTGGTCCCCTTCTCTCCTTCTCTCTTCAGGCCCGTGCCAACGGTCAGAACGTCTGGAATTTTCGTAACCGTCCCCTCTTCTGTTGCCTTCATTCCCGCGTGGGTTCCTTCGTCTTAGATCTGAGTTCCCCTGGTATCGACCCTGGTTTCTTCTCCATTGCTCTCGGCGTCTGTCCCACTCTTCATGATGGTATCTGGGCTGTTCCCAGTTCTTCCTACCTTGGTATGGCCTGGTGTCGAACCGCCGCCCCTCATTCTCATATCTCGGTGCTCGTGAAACTTCCCTATCTGGCGCGCTCTCCTGGCTGTGATTTACGACATTCACCTGGGGCTCTGAATGCCTGACTATTCGCGGGGCTGATTGATGCGAATGGGTCTGGTCCAGCTGTCGCAATATCAATTCTGCCTGCATCGGGGTTTCGACCTTCGCAGCAATGAATATTCTCTGGATATCCGGTGGGAACTGTTTCTGGATAGCCTGAACCAGTTCTTGCTGACTTGGGGCTGATTCCAGTTCCTTGAACTTAACTAATTGTTCGGTAAAGTAAAGCGAAAATTTCGGCGGTCCTGCTGTGTTATACCGGCGACTATATAACTCTAGCCTTAGGTTCTGCTGAATCTCAGAATTCCAAAATTTGCCCAAAAATGCGGTCTGAAATTCCTCGAACGTGTCAAAGCTATATCGGAAACCTTTGAACCACAGCGACGCAACTCCGTCTAGGTACCGTTCCACAGTCCTTAGTTGCCTCTCTTCAGGTATCCTATTATCGCGAATATACTCCCTAAGTTCTCTAAGAAAACCCTTTGGCGTCTGGGTACCACTGCCATCGAATTTCTTAGGCTGATCTTCCTTAAGACGAATCATGTTTATAACATTAGTGACGTTTTGCCCCTGAGAATGGGTAGAATTGTCAAAGTGTCCGTTCCCTGCAGGATGTATGGGACTACTAGCGTTGCTAGGGCAACTGAACGACATATCTGAGGTGCGGCGAGATTTACTAACCACTTCCTCTATCTTGGCCTGGACTCCTACGATGTTGTTCACTAACCCATCCAGTTCCAATTTCTGGGCACTAACTTCCCCCTTAAGAGCCTCATGAACAGATGTCAACTCATCGCTCAGTGTTATGACCTTATCTTGGGTATCTTTAAGTTGTTTCGATAGGTCTACCCTTGTATCGCCTAAATCCTTTCCTAGTTCCTCAATATCTGCTTGTACCTCCTCAATACTCCTAGCCGTTTCTTCCTGAGTTGTACCTAATTTTCTCATATCCTCTTTATTCATCTGGATTAATTTAAAGTCAATGGCCTCAATACGCTGGTCTACAGTTGCCTTGACGTCTTCGGCTAACTGGTCTACTTTGTCATTTACGACGGCTATCTCTTTACACAACATTTCCTTATGTTCATTCATTGCTGTGAAGACCTTTGACTTATCGTCTTCACGCATGATGTTGAACTTCTCTACCTCTGTCTTCAGATCGGCCTTAAGTTCAGCTTGATCTGACATCAACTGCTTATGTAGTTCCCTACTTTCGTTGACGTGCCTATCGAGGTCTCCTCTAATTATGTCCTGATTTTCACTAAGAACACGATGTAGCTCGCGAGTTTCCTTGAACTGCTGATTTATTTCATGTTTAAAGTCAACCTGTGCTTTAGTGTTCTGCTCCACCTTCACATTTAAGTCACCAATGTCCTTCCTAATATCCCCACTAGCTTCTTTACAACTATCCTGCGTGTCCTGTACGACCTCCTTCACGCCTTTTAACTCATCGTTAATAGATTTTACACTCTCACTTAAGTCCTTGATCATTTGGACCAACTGCCCTTGGGCCAATTCTCCCTCCTGCATAAACATACTGTATTTAACAGAAAACGATAGGTCATCGGTGAGCCCGAGACTTCAACGGCGTATAATGGAACTACAACGATAAACATCACAACATCCTCCTATCTAACACATCACACTGTTAATGCAACATTCTCTAAAATTTTATTTAATAAAATGTGAAATTCAATGTTCACTCGATCAAAGTGATCAGCCAAAACACCCAAACCAGTATTCAAAAATTTGGGAAATTACACTAACACACTTAAATTATACCTATCACTCATTAGATAAATTATTCTCATAGTGGTATCTCCTAGCCTTACTCATCGGGCGTTTATCTATTTCTTCGAGTTCACTATCAACTCTGGCGCACGATTTTATCATCCATAATGTGGCATAGCCTCAACATTATTTCTCTTTTCCTCTAGTACACGATTTTTCCAAAATATCGTTATCGTTATCGTGACTTAGGTTCCCTCATCGTTATCGTGACTAATGCCCCATCGTTGGTGCGACATTTTAATGAACCCTTTAGGTCCTTATTGAGGGATACCTACCTTCCTTACCTATCAGCAAAGTTCATGAGATCTGTCTCTTGGGTCGTTTCGGGTTCTTCGTCACTTGCTGAGGTAAAGGTAGGGTTCATTAATTCTAATCTATCTACTGGAATGAAAGGTCTGTTTAAAAGATTCCTATTTATTCAGGAAATTCTGAAGCAATCTGTCACTGGTATCATAGAAGTCAACTGTATCCACTGGACACCACAATCATTTTTACATAATGGTCAGAACACTGGTGTGAGACTTTAACGTAATTGCCTGATGGGCATTCTTACTAGAAACCATTGTCTCAATTATTAATCATTTAAGAAAGGAAAGTCTGGAAATCCTTAAATTCGGCTTCCATGTGAGACCACATGTACCATCATAGTGATTCGTTATGGTCCAGCCCCCGTAACACGAACTCTGGACTCTGAGTATAATTAAGGCCGTCCAATCGGTGTGTGCCACACAGTGGTTCTACGGCATGGACCCTTAATTGAATCGATGTGACCTGCGTCTATGTCATGGACCGACATCTAATCTTCTAAGTTACTTTAAAGTCATTGTGGATGATGACCGCAAGGAAATGATGCTACAATGGCATATGGCCCTAATCTAAGTCACTGAGGTTGATGACCCCCTGACCATTCAAGTTTCTGAGCTGAAGGCTAATCACAATTAAGTTACATCGGTTGATGACCAAAGTTCCACTTTACTTATCCCCCGCACATTCACTGCTCAATCAATCAAAGTTCAATAATTACAACAACAACAATGCTCACAAACTTTGTGGCAGAAAATCCATTTCCTTCGGATATGTCCCTTTAATCTTTACTTTATTTTTAATATTCCCCAGACAACAACTAAAATTTCCAGAATGCATCTCCAAGTTATTCGCTTGATTAAAGTTATTTCAAAATGCGGTTTCACTGAATTTAATAATTTAATAAATTTAAATGATTTAACGAAATATTAACAAACAACAAATTTCATCTCCGCGGACTCTGGTTTCCTCACAAATTTCTACGCAGCTGTGATGTGAATTCAATATTGCGATGTTTATCTGGCTGGAAAAGAATTTGTTACATCATTCATGTCCAGCTATATATATCCCATCTCGTGATATCATGCTTAAAAATCTAATCTAATCCTAACCGTTTAACACTTGGATATCCTAATAATCTACGTACAAACCAAACAACTCGCCATATCATTACGATGTCATATCTCGTCATCACTGAATTTTGCACACCCCTCGCAGACAAATCGATCATCACGACCATCGCTCTATATTTTGGACAACCCTGAAATTGGGTTACTCTGTTCCTTATACTCAAAGTTCATGGTTTCAAATGTTCATTCCGTCCCCAATTACAGTATTTCACAATACTTAGATCATTACCGGCTATGAATTTTCAACTAAATCCTGCATTTTAACGTATCCCCTGGCCGAGAATTACAGTACAATCTCAACTCAACTCTTTCTCGCGTTATCATCCCCGCTGTCCGCTTAGGTCTCTCACCCCAAGCTCGCTTGGCAGTTACAGGACCCACCTGGTTTATTCACAGATGACTGACTTCTCAAAATGCTCCCTTTAAACTCTGCCGACATGATTAAACAAATACGATATTCTAACCAACAAAATGCACAGATTATGCTACAAGATGCCCACACTAATTATACGCGTCGCCAATTATACCGCTATGGATTTCTATGAATTTCTTTCCATTCTAAACATTATAAATATTCCTCGGGCTATCATATCCCGGCTTCAATGACAGGACTCTAACCTGATTCGCACATCTCATCTCAACTCATATAAAACATTCCTCGGGTTTCCGTGCCCCGGCTTCAATGACAGGTCCAACCTGATTCACAAAACTAACCTCTGTTTCCCAGCTCCACAATTATCATCGACAAAGAACTGGAATAAAATCCTCACTAGAAATACCGACGTCTAATATCGCACAATGCATTAATCATGAATAACTTCGCATAAATTATATCGTATTTAATAACTTGATTTTTACGAGAAATGACTGAAACATTCTACTAGATCTTTTATTGTCAGTCAGACACAGTTTAAAATGGGCATTAAAAAAGAACGTTTCTCTCCGTGACCAAATTCATCCCCTAGGTTCTCACCCGACAGCGCGCTTCCACTCGATTGAAAATGAGTAACCATGGATTATTATTATTAACGTCAAATTGCAGACAGAAGAATTTTACATCGAATGAACATCTTACTTCGACATCACAAAATACAGGCAGTACACTCACACGGATGACGATCTACATTGGACGTGATATCACTTCGGAACCCTATTCAATAACTTTTTACAACATTATATGGCACTCGCAAGACTTCAAAAATTTATCCAAGTGGGAAATAAAACAAATGACTCTTTTAGTCGTACTCTCACATTTACAAAACTTAGTAGGGCGACCACTGCGTCGTATATCCCCATGCAAATACACTTTTAGAAATCACGAGACGAGATATAAGAGGTAGTAAGATGGAAAGTCACATTACCTTATGTAGTCACACCATTGTTCGTCATAGGGCTCACCTGCGACCCTGGCATTTTATTTAGCCATTTTTACATTCATGGCTGTACATATCATTGTGTTTCTTCAGGTTTCCTGGAATAAAGCATAAAAAAAAGAAAATACCCTTCACTTGTTTGCTGGGCGCACACGATGGACTATAATTATTTCGGCACACGAATTACTTAATCACATTAGAATATTTCAGTACTTTGACCGTCCTATCTGATACACTTATTTCTCTCAAGAAAACTATCTTCCCATGGAGTCAAGACTTAGCCGCAATGGCTAAAATCTGCAGTTGAACTCAGTCTACTTTCGTTGGTTTGATTTAGCAGAGCAGCTCAACAATTTTTCGTCCGCTTTGTATCACAAATGCCGGAGAAGGAAGCTTCGTCATGGCGTCCCTTCATATTTATAGCAGTTACCCCCTCTCTTCGGATCTCTCCCTTTGCCGCCAAGAAAATTTTCTATAAATTTTCTGACTTACCTAAACTGCAATTTCAAGAGTTTTGAAAGTGACTACATGCTTGCTACATTTCTGGCGGTAGTGTTCATGGACATTTAAAAATTTTACGGGTTCGATTTGTGAGATGATTGACCCCCTTTGATAGGCACTATATTTTTTTGACTTGGCGTGGTCACGCCGTGTACACGCGCTTTGAAATAGTTCATAAAAATGACTTGAGATTCTTCCGCCGTCGACACGTGTGGTTGACGTCACGTACCCCAGAGCGTGGGACCGAAGGTAATCACCCCCTCGTCACGTGTCAACTCCATGCTATCAAGAATCCAACTTTAAGTTTAATTTGTCATATTATGCATAATGTTCTTAGGGCACAAAGGTCATGGGTTCAGTATGTATGTATAATATTGGGTATTCAGCCCGAAGGCTGGTTTGATCCTCTACAGCTCCACCAACAGCTGTCATAGATAGCCTAGGTGTCACTGCAGAGGCATACTAGAGAAATTAGGAGTGAGGTAGTTTCCCGTTGCTTTCCTCACGTATAAGGTATAGGGATACGATAAAAAGTCATAGGACCAAAGTTGTAGATCACTTAAAGTTGAACCGAGAATGTGCCATCAGTTTTGCGATACGACTTACCGTTCAGCCACCAAATACCTCGAAACGCAGGTCAGAACCGTCATTAAAATCGTATTTCGTATTTCGATATATTCGGAGGACAAAAAGTGAAAAATATGAACACGTCCTATGGCCCGCCATCTAGTGACTAGGAATTGTATACCAACCACCTCTCCTGGTCAGCCGACCAATATTATAATGGTGATATTTTTTTCGATCAACGGCTAACCACGATGTCAGACCCATGCATACTTGACTACTAGGAGAATTGGCTGCAAAGGATATCACAGAAAAATGTGTAAAAATGAATTGTAGCTGAATGCAAATCTCCAAACTTTGGGTGTGAGTAGCTAAAGAAACTCCTGAATACTATAGACGCAGTAATGCAGAAATAAAAGCAAGCTGGCTGTTGATATGGAGATCATAGCTACGTGATATCAACTCCAGTTATAATTTGGATAATTTGAAGAAATAATATTAAAATGAAAATCCACAGCCTGTTTCCAGTCATTTGACCGGGTCAGGAATTGAATGAATGAAGCCCCCATCTAGCGGCGAGGATAGAAATTGTGCCGGCTGCCGAAGCCTCTCGCACTCCTCTGGGGCAATGATTAATGAATTACAGATGAAATGATATTGGAGAGTGTTGCTGAAATGAAATATGACAGGGAAAATTGGAGTACCCGGAGAAAAACCTGTCCCGCCTCCGCTTTGTCCAGCACAAATCACACATGGAGTGGCCGGGATATGAACCACGGAACCCAGCGAAGGGAGGCCGGCGCGCTGCCGCCTGAGCCACGGAGGCTACTTGAAGAAATAATACGACATGAAAATATTAAATGAGACAGGAAAAATGAGATACAGAAATAAGTTTTAAAATAGGATACGATTATTACTTATGTAGTATTAGTATAAGTAAAGATCGAAGTCAGATATCACGGCCCGTTCGATATACGTGACTTGAGATCTAGAGAGTGACTGATCACTGGAAAAATGTCCAAATCTTAATGAGTCATTTAAAATAATATTTGATGTACATAATGAACGCATTGTCGGTTTACAGTCGCGGAATGTGAACGTGCATAACAGAACAGAGAGAAGCTCTCTTGAATTCATTAAATGTGTTGTAGAGACTGTTGATGCGTGCGGCCCTGCTATTAGCAGCGCCGGCATTGTTGTTGATGTCGCATTACCAGGTTATGACTGGATGGTTACGAGACTGCAGTGCGAAGTGAAGATCTCAAATGGCTCGCACTCATCGTCGGGAATTTGCCAAGCAAGAGTGGAAATTAATTACTTTAGACCCTTCCAGTATCAATAATAAATATATTTATTGAAATTTTAAGGACAAGTTTCATTAATTCCCAGATGAATATTGGTACAACTATTTATTTATTTATTTATTTATTTATTTATTTATTTATTTATTTATTTATTTATTTATTTATTTATTTATTTATTTATTTATTTATTTATTTATTTATTTATTGTGCTTCAGACAGGTACAAACCTAATGATGTGAAACACATATATATATATACTATTACATTAGATGAAAACAAATATTAAATTAAAATTATAATATCTATAATGAAATTCCTTGTAAAATAAAGTCATAAATGAAATAAAAAATACACTTTTCTTCAGTAACATAGTATTACAAATATTTAGTTACATATGCTCATTCTATAACAAGGTATTTAAAATATTACAATTAAAATGGTTTACGAACTGCTTTAAAGCTGCATTAGTACTGTAATTATACATGATGGTAGCGATGTTATCGAAGATAATAATGATGATGAGGTAGATGGTATAACTAGAAAGTGGAATATTAACTAAAGTTATGAGCTTAACAATAGGAATCAGCAAAGTGGAATTTTAACTTAGAACAAAAACAATTAAGTTATTTGTTTACATTGTTTTACTATGGATGTGTATGTAGTTGCAAATATATCTAGTCTATGCTCATTGCTATATTTATTAAATATTTTCATTGAGTTTAACACTGGTGAATTACTATGTTGTTGGGTTCTTGATCTAGAGCAGTAGAAAGTAACATATTTCGGGCGTGTAGATGGATTAGGGACAGACAAGTTGAACAGAGAGAGCAAGTTAGAGCTACCAATAAGATTGTTAAATAATTTGTAGACAAATAGAAGAACTGCAATTGCTCGTCTTTTTGATAAGGATTTATAGCCAAGTTGTTTCATTAAGTCATCATACGAATCAAATTTAGGGTAATTATTAGTTATTTTGTACGTAAGGTATCTAAGAAATTTGTTTTGCACCATTTCAACTTTGTTTTCATAGAGTTTAAAGGTGGGATTCGAAATGATCGATGCATATTCTAGCCGACTTCTTACAAAGGATTTGTATAATAGCTTTATTGCCTCGGGAATTGTGAAGTCACGTGTGCATCTCTTAATAAATCCTAATATTCTGTAAGCATCTGCAACTACTTCGTTTATGTGTAGAGAGAACGTCAATTTAGCGTCAAAATGCACGCCACGATCCTTGATAAAATCCAATGATGACAGATTAGTATTCAAAATATTATACGAGTGACTAATTTTATTTTTATTCCTAGAAAATACTATTACATGACACTTGTTAATGTTAAAATCTAACTTGTTAATAACGCTCCAATGTGATATCCTATTGAGGTTTTTCTGAAGAAATCTACAGTCCACTTGTGAACGAATGGTTTTGAAAATTTTACATCGTCTGCGAATAGCAATATGTTTGAATACTGTACGCATTTAGGAAGATCATTAATTAGTATGAAGAGTAATGGTCCAAGATTTGAGCCCTGTGGGACACCAGATCGAGTATTGTAATACTCAGATTCAAATCCTTTATAAGACACAAATTGTTGTCTATCAGAGAGATATGATGCAAATAATTTTATTAAGCTGTAAGAGAGTCCATAATAAGCTAATTTATTTAAAAGTACATCGTGGTCAACTTTATCGAATGCTTTTCTAAAATCTGTGAAAACTACATCCACTTGGCCTCCTGTATCCATGGCTGCCGACACTTCATGAGTGAACTCCAACAAATTTGTCGTTGTCGATTTCCCCGGTCTGAAGCCATGTTGGGTGTCACTGATGATAATTTCTACATGTTCGAATACATGCCGATATAGGGTTTGTTCGTAGACTTTTGCTAATGCGGAAGAAATTGCAACGGGTCTGTAGTTATTAATTACTGACCTATCCCCGGATTTGTGAAGCGGACTAACTCGCGTTATCTTCCACTTTGTAGGAAAAGTTCCAGTTTTTAGCGAAATGTTAAAAATAATTGAGAGAGGGTGTAATAAAATATCTCCACAGCCTTTAATTACATACGGAGGGATTAGATCTGGGCCTGCGGCTTTTTTACGTTTCATCTTCCGTATTGCGTTTTGAATTTTGGTAGTACTAATTTCATTAACATTTAGTATATTCATCAATGGATATATCTCCGTATTCTCATATTTCGGTATGTGTAAAGTATAAATCGCCGTAGCGCCTCGAAATACCGTTATGTGGCAATGCTGATGGGAGAAATATTGACCCGCAGCACACGTATCACTTAGATCGGAAATCCGTTAATATAGTTCGAGCAATACTGAACCTTATATGACAAGACCTTACTGGTCCGAGTTCTAAGCTGAAATATTATCACACAGCGGTTTTTCTAGGCGCAACGACGGAATAATCTATAATTTTTATAGGATTCTTTTCGCTACAGGAGCTATAATAAAATAGTAAGGTGAAAGGAGGGGAGGATAAACCGGCACCTTGGTTGATTGATTAACGTCGAGTTCTTCATTTCCGAAAGTGCTGGGTTCGCATCATGGCCGGTCTGGGAGTTTTAATCGTCTCTGGTTAATTTCTTTTACTAAAGACTGGGTGTTGATTTTTCCAACAGCCTCCTCCACACACACCACTAGAGCGATCCCCCAGAGCGAGAGCTGTTTTTTTAAGTTCCGATAGGCCATAAATAATGGACGTATTGAGATAACAAGATGATTCTATTACCAAAACATTTGTACATTCTTAATTATGTTTCTATATATTCACCATGAAGGATGAGGCATTTCTCATAACGAGAGACCAGCGTTCCCTTGCTCTCTGCAAATACGTCTGCCTCTAGTCTATGCCAGATGAGGAAGTCTACTGTTAGACCCTAAGGCGCCTCCGGAGAGCGATACAAAACAAACGAAGATGCATGCTCTCACCTGGCGAGTTTCCAATCCATGACAATGCACAACCGCATAGTGCCTATGTGACAAAAGAACTTCTTCAAAATTTCAAGTGGGAAGTCTTTGACCACCCACCTTACAGTCCTGACCTAGCACCCAGTGACTATCACCTCTTTCGTGAAATGAAAGGGTGGGTAGGTGGACAACGCGTCGCTACCAACGAAGAGCTTCAAGACGCTGTAAGGACCTACCTGAGATCACTGGCGGCAGAGTTCTTTGCAGAGGGTATAGGAAAGCTGGTCTCTCGTTATGACAAATGCGTCAACCTTCATGGTGACTAGGTAGAAAAGTAAGTAAGTAAGTAAGTAAGTAACAAAATCATCTTGTTATCTCAATACGTTTATTATTTATGGCCTATAGGAACTTGAAAACATATCGCACTTCCACCTATACTAATGCACATTTCAAGTATTAAGAATCGACAATGCGCGAAGGTCTAAACGTCTGAACCACATTCAACGTGAACGTGTGACATTTCATAGCTTTCAAACAGATGTTAATTATAATGCTCACAGCAATAGATTTCTGAACACGTTCACTACTGTGACAACAAAAGCAAAAGTCGAAAGGTCATCAATAATTTTCCTTTGTAAAACCTTCAATCGAGCTATCAGCATTTAATAAAATGTGAATGTATGTTGAATAGTCCCGAGTTAATCCAGTTACAGAGCGCTGTATGCGTTTCTAATTACTGGTTTCGCTTTCAATCGAACCTCAACGTTATTTTTAACTATGAAGTTAGAATCAATAGAACTCTCACCTATGTACAGTCATAACAAAACTGTAACGGTCCGCCAAACTGAATATAAACTGTACAAAAGATGAGATCATATTTCAGTATGTCCCAGTGCCAGATTTACATCTTCTTTCTTCTCTAGTTTATATATAACGGAGCGACCCATTCTTCTTTCAATTTCTTTTATTAATCCCAGTCGTACACAAATAGAAGCATGGTCTCCGTTACGTTCAATAAGTCTTCCAGCACTTACAAAGTCCACGTATTCCTCAAGAAAAACATTTGGGAGAAAGGAGTGTTCATCCATTCGCGCATGTATAAATACATTCCAATCAGGCAATTCATTCATTATCAGTCCGGCTCCATGGCTAAGTGGTTAGCGTGCTGGCCTTTGGCCACAGGGGTCCCGGGTTCGATTCCCGGCAGGGTCGGGAATTTTAACCTTAATTGGTTAATTTCGCTGGCACTGGGGCTGGGTGTATGTGTCGTCTTCATCATCATATCATCCTCATCAAGACGCGCACGTCGCCTATGGGTGTCAAATCGAAAGATCTGCTTCTGGCGAGCCGAACTTGTCCTCGGACACTCCCGGCACTAAAAGCCATACGCCATTTCATTTCATTCATTATCAGTCACTCACTCATTCATACAGTCGTTCAGTTAATTCATAATGGCTACGGTAAGCTAAGGATAACACTGTTCAGACTCGGGACACAAATATATCGTGGCACTAACACAAATATTAATATGGGTAAGATATAAGTTGTTCTAAACCAGGGGTTTCTAAAAGGCGTCGCGCGGGCCGCATGTGGCCCGCGAAGCAATTTCTTGCTCCCGCGAGGACTTTAAAAATGTATTTTAGGAAATATGAAGAAAAATTACGAAAAATATTTGATAACTCGTCCAAAACTTTACTCGTTTTTATATCCTGTATAGACCAAAGTCAGAACTAATTCATTCTTTAATGCTATCTTCTGTTTTTTAGTATTCACTTGTGCTGAATAGATTCTTTGATTTAGTAAAATGAAAATCCAAGCTTCGCTGGAAAATTAACCCTCACAAATACCAGTTCTAGGTCTTAACTACCGGTATTATAAAAATAGATATGGGATCCATACCAATTCTTGAACTACATGCCAACCTCACTGTGGCCTTTTTGTTGAACGTACCATGCAACGAATACCAAGAAATACTTTAAAAGCCATTGGTGTAAGAAGCGGTTTCATTTCTTCGTTCTTCTCTTATTGGCAGTATTGGCTGGTACACAGCGAAAATTTTCAGGGAAATACTCCTGGAAGTACATTGTTGGGATTTTGGGCTCTTACAAATGTATAGCACTGTCCCCATCACACTACTCCCACTAAATTGTCCTTTTTGTTTTAACTACATTATTAATTTTAGTTTGATTTTCGTTTTACTTTTTTCATTTGTCAAATATTAGTTCAAATGAACTGACATTGCTGGGTGCTCTTCTTCCAAATTCAATCGTTCTGATTATAATAGTGATTATTCTTAATTTCACTCTTTTATTCAATTGTAAAATGGTGTTTTAAGCAATTAAAGTTATTTTATAATAATGCTATTTGCTTTTCGTCCCACTAACTACTCTTTTACGGTTTTCGGAGACGCCGAGATGCCGGAATATAGTCCAGCAGGAGTTCTTTTATGTGCCAGTAAATCTACCGATACGAGGCTGGCGTATTTGAGCACCTTCAAATACCACCGGACTGAGCCAGGATCGAACCTACCACGTTGGGGTCAGAAGGCCAGCGCCTCAACCGTCTGAGCCACTCAGCCCGGCAATTAAAGTTATAAAACCTTCCTTTCAATTTAATATTATTTTGTATACTGGTACCTGTGTCCTATTTGCGGAATTTTAAGAATATTGGCCTATTATTAAAGTGCGGCCCGCGGTCATGCTTTAGGTTCCTAATGTAGTCCTTGAGTTCTCACTAAGTGGAAACCCCTGTTCTAGACTACACAACAATGCTAACGTCCAGGACAAAAATGTATACTGTATTTAAAATTACAAATCTTAAGACTCTACAATTTAGATATCAGGTGTAAATACGAGGGGCGTACTATTATGTTTTAAACATTTTTGTACGTCCGGGTATGTTTCACATTTGACTTTTGAAGGTTGTGACGTGTACCTAGTGTCTTGTTTCGGCGTTTGGTAGTAGCACACGCACAGGGGCCAACGAATGCACTCGCCATAGCCATTTCATAACAACACTGTCAACATAGGAGCAGACAACATGGGAAGCAACCGTCAGGGACAGCACTATACGTCTTGGTTCCTAAGGAATCAAGGCGTGACCACTGCAGAAATTCATCTGCGCTTGGTGGCAGTCTGTGGAGAACATGCGCCGTCACGGAAAACAGTTTACAAGTGGGTGGAAGTTTGGAAAACAGGATGCACATCGGGGGACAAAGGAACCAGTTCTAGATGGAATGTGACAGTGTCTACACCAGCCAATATTGCCCGGGTCGAAGAGGCCATACAAGGAAACAAATGCATCACATTTACTGAATTAGCCGAACCTGCAGCGGATCGTGCATGGCCACTTACAGTTGGGGAAGGTATTTTCCTAGAGGATTTACGTCGCACCGATACAGATAGGTCTTATGGCGACGGTGGGAGAGGAAAGGCCTAGGAGTTGGAAGTAAGCGGACGTGGCCTTAATTAAGGTACAGCCCCAGCATTTGCCTGGTGTGAAAATGGGAAACCAGGGGAAACCATCTTCAGGGCTGCCGACAGGGGGATTCGAACCCACTATCTCCCGGATGCAAGCTCAACGCCGCGCGCCCCTAACCACACGGCCAACTCGCCCGGTGGGGAAGGTATTATCCACGTGGGTGACTAGACTCTTGTCTGCAGACGAAAAATAGAGGCCTGTGGACGTGTGCAGAGAATTTTTGCAACGCCATGATCAAGATTCAGCCGACTTCACGGTTAGGCTTTTGAATGGTGATGAGACATGGCTCCATTACCATGAGCCATAAAGGGGTTCAAACGGGATTTACGGTGCTGCCACATCCACCATACTCTCCCGACTTGGCACTAAGTGATTATCACCTATTAAGGAACATGAAGAAACTTTAATGTGGTCACCGTTTTGCGCATTTTGCAGAACTGGACACAGCTATAAAGGCGTGGGCACGCAGCACTCCGAAAGAATGGTTTCAGGACGGTCTGGAGAAATTGCCACATCGATAGCAAAACTGCGTACAATTACAAGGAAATTGTGTTGAGAAGGTGGACTTAAAAACTGTTGTGTAATGTATTTCATTTCGGTAGAAATAAAATAAAATGTAAAACAATGTAGTACGCCTTCGTAATAATTGGGCGGAAGTGTAATATTCAAGGTAGCAATAGATAAATTAAATGTAACAATCATGCACATATCAAAAATAATTCGGACTGCAATAAACGAATGCTCTCTCCCCAGTTCCTGGCGATCCTGAACTAGGAGATGGGAGTATTCTATTCTAGAAAATAAAGTAAATACACTTCTTTATCTGGACAGCCACTCTTCATCTTCATCCAAACAGAACTCCTTTCCTCTCATTGCCCCCTGGGTTGCCCAAACATGAATAATCAGTAGGGGCGAGATTTGGTAAATAAGGTGGATGCGGAAGACCCACAATAGGTGGTGGTTGTTGTGATGATGATGATGAAGATGATGATGATGATGATTATGCTTGCTGTTTAAAGGGGAGTAACATCTAGGACATCGGCCCATGATGGTACGAAATGAAACAAAATGTAATGACAATTTAAAGGTCCAAACTCATCCACTGACCAGAAATCAAAGTATGATGTCGAAGAATGAATGGATGGATTTGAATTTAAAACAATCAGTGGATCCGACCCGCAATGCCCCACATTCTCAGAAACTAGCGTTAAACAATAGTATTACTGACCAAGGGACTGCTTCTAAAGCACAATCCTGAATCGATGAAAAATATGAAATGGCGTATGGCTTTTAGTGCCGGGAGCGTCCGAGGACATGTTCGGCTCGCCAGGTGCAGGTCCTTCGATTTGACACCCGTAGACGACCTGCGCGTCGTGATGGCCCTCGTGCCAGGGAAATTAACCAATGATGCTTAAAATTCCCGACACTGCCGAACCCGAGACCCCTGTGACCAAAGGCCAGCCCACTAGCCATTTAGCCATGGAGCCGGACTCCTGAATCGATGATGCTTGTAGTCTAAAGGGGTACAAAAATCCAGGTCATCGGACCATTATAATGGTACTTATCGCTAGGAAAGTAGAACCTTTGTATTTGTCACGTTGAAGTACTAATCAGAAGTAGCGTAGACTCTCGATATTCCACACATTATAGTACTACTCAAGGATAATGTAATGCGCACATATAACACAGACCTATGGTGTTTCTCACCTTACGCCGCAATTTACAGGCAACGCAAACCTGTGGTGTTTCTCACATTGGTGTACTAACCACAGGGACTCGAACTATCCCGTGGTGTTCCTCACATAGTGGGCACTAATCATAGGCAAGGTAGACCCATGTTGTCGCTCACCCATGGTGTCGCACTTAGTGGTACAAATCACAGGTATTGTAAAAGGCACCCTGACTCATACACTGTCGCTACTAATCACAAATCTATTGTATACATAATATGGTGGTACTACGTGCAAGTAAAAGCGATTCATGGTGTTCCCCGTGTGGTGGTACTAATTACAAATAGTCTCATGGTTCTAATTCGATCATCCCTTGGTCGCCCCTTTTATTCGCCTCTTACGACAGGCAGGGGATGCCGTGGCTGTATTCTTCGCCTGCGTCCACCACCCACAGGGAGATGTGTTTTTGGTCCGGGAGATCTATTTTATTTCGCTCAAGTCCGCCGGCAAGCCGGTTAGGACCTCCTTATCCGCCACCTGGGACGCGTCACGTGGGAGTATCACCTCTCCTCCTGCTAAGCCGGCGTAGTAGGTTCGTGGACCCCCAATAGGCAGGCCTTGGATAGTCGCAACTGCTGCTCGGGCTGTATGGATTCGAGCATCGAAAAACTGCTGCGGTTATAAACATTCGTCACCAACTGAACCAGCATTCATCGATGAATTCTCCATACCTTTAATACTCGCACACCGCTATTGTTGTTTCGCAGATGTCTGAAGTGGAGTGGTCATATTTGCACTGGTACCTTGATGGTGTTTTCTACACGATGCTGCAATCTGTAGGATTTTCGTTAAAACATCTGTAACGGTATTGGAAACGGAGAAAACCGTGGCGCGATATTTTAGTCACTTACTGTCATATTTCTCCGAGCCCTGGCCACGCACTTCTCAATAAAACGAGGGGTTTCTCTACAACTAACGCATTACATTTTTTACAAAGCCATCTTTTTTTCTACTCGTTTGTTATTTTTTACAGTATATTTGTACATCTTTTAGGCACACCGTGGTACTTCTCTACGTAAACTATGTCCCTATGAACTGGATTACGTCGGCGGCTGCAGAGTAGGTTTCGGTCTACAAGTGGCCACGAATGGTCACCGACCAAGCAGAGGAGGAGTGGTCATGACTCTACCGTCGCTCTACACCTAAGCATTCAGAAACGGAGAGAAGCTGGTCTCGACCGCCGGCTGTCCTGAGAATGGTTTTCCGTGGTTTTTCCATTTTCCTGGAGTAAGGCGAATGCCAGGACAGTTCCTAGTATAGGCCACAACTCCCAACCCTCTCACGTTCTCCACACATCTCCATCACCACCACGTATCTCCTGCCCTGAGAGACAGCGTGACCGTCTACGTGGCCCACCTCTCCCTTCAGGGGAAGGAATGAAAATAGTTTAGTAGCAGTAACTTTTTATGATACCTTGGAAACAGTGCTTGTATGACTAAAAAGTAAATATCTGATTTGGCACGTCAGATCCACTGTACAGCAGCTGTTACAAGGAAGTCGTTTATGTTCAGTCTTCTTTACGAGAAGCAGGTCATTCAGTTTGTTACAGACTTGGTAGTCACAAAGTTCCAAATCAGGAAAGTAAGGTGGGTATTGCAATGTTGGCCATACATATATTTCGATAGCGCTCTTGGTTTTCTGACTGAAGCGCCGGCAAGCAATGTTCTGCAACAGTTAATCATTCTGCTGAGGGTCGATGTGATCAAACAAGATTCAGTCGAGCGTTTAAATTTCTCCTCGTGGGGGTGAATTCGCATGATGTCTCTCCGTCAATTGCCTCTTGGAATCTTGTTCAAAATAATGCATTCACGTTCCAACAACCGCCATAATGTTTGACATTTTCAGTATTCTCGCATAGCGTCAAGAGTTCGTATAAGTCATTCCTGTTTCGAGATGGAGGGCTGGGAACGCATCCGGAGCAAGAATATTCCAAGCTCAGTTCTTTCAGTATTATTCATTCATGTATTTATTTATTTATTTAGTTCCGTTCGGGCCTGCTGTGGACCACGTGGCTCTTATTTCTAGTAGCTTCCTTCTTTGACCAGTTCTCCTTCATTCTTGCACTGTGAATATCTTTTGGCTCCTGAGTCCATTTAACGCCTTCTCCCGGACGTACTGTTTTTTTCTGTTAGTGACTGGCTAGAGTTTGATGTTCTGATCAACGTTCTGTACCTATTCCTGTAATAGATTTGACTGGGAGTAATGTCCAATTCTTGAAGGTCTTTTCTGACTGCCCTCTTGGCATTAGTCGCTTTCCATCTAGAGATGGCGTGGAAGATTCTGGAAGTGACCCTCTGATGATCCATTCTCATGACATGACCATAGAAGTTCAATCTCCTCTTCCTCATGGATATTGTAATGCTCTTCAATTGTTGGCACAGTTCGTCGTTGTGCCTGATTACATACTTGCCTTCTTCTTTAACAGGGCCTATGATTTGTCTCAGGATCTTCCTTACCTTCAGCTCCAGTTTACTAAGTTGCCCTTTTCTTACCATGTTTAGGCATTCTGAGGCGTATAGTACTGACGGTATTTATTTATTTATTTATTTATTTATTTATTTATTTATTTATTTATTTATTTATTTATTTATTTATTTATGGAATACAAATATACAGACAATCGTCTAGTTACAATATTTGTTCATAATTTATATTATTATTGCGTATAAATACAAAAACACAATTGAAAATGCACACACTTACTTCCCCAAGTTCCGGGAGGTGTGACACCTCACGTCTGTTGTTAACAACCTGTTGTTAACGCGCTGCACATCGTCAGATGTTAGTGCGGTGTGGGGTCTGCCCTAACGAGGAAATTCTTGAATCTTGACATGTCTTACCGTCACCCGATAATCTCTGTAATCATCGACTGCGATCGACAGCGTCATCTCTGTATATTTGCTGCAACTCTTCGTCTCATTCTCATAACAGGAATTATATAATAAAACGCTACTTCCGACGGGCATCAAGCATAGTGCCCATCATGAACAAGTGGTACGAGTGCACAACTCATGGGAATTGATCGGCTTAACCGCGGAAGGTGTAAATATGTAGACTAATCTATAAACAACAAAAGTGTAGAAATACCTTTTAACTTGGTGAATTAGATGTGGACAGATCCTCGTGTAACTGTTCACTTTCTTTCACTTACTGTAGACTTAAATAGACGTATTATTTTATTATTAATGTAACTGGCTTTACGTCCAACTAAGTACTTTTACGGTTTTCGGAGACGCCGAGGTTCAGGAATTTATAGACCTGTAGATAATGAATGTAATTATGTTTGCCAATGATAATGTGATCTGGAGAGAGGTTCAGGAGGAGGTACAACAACAGCTGAATGTTATGAATAGGAGGATTGAAGATTGGGAATTGAGGATCAATGTGGAGAAGAGCAAGACAATGGTGATGAGTAAAGGAAGTAAAGATGGAGAGCAGCTACCAAAATTGGAAATAAGGGACTGGGCATATTAGAACACTTACAATATTTTGGAAGTTGACTGACAGAAAATGAAAGACTTGATATCGAAATTAGTAGGAGGATACAACTGGGGAGTGCCTTTTACCTCCAGGTACGGAGATTAATATGGAATAAATATGTATCAATGAAGACGAAAGATGTAATGTACAATGACAGATTCAGAAGAAACCTGGACAAGGACTGAGAGAGGAGAGTAGAGTACAGGCAGCTGAAATGAAATTCCTGAGGAGTATGGTACAAAAGACACGGAGGGATAGAGTGAAAAATGAAGACATACGAAAAGAGATTAATGTGCAAAAACTAAATGGTAAACTGGAACAGAACAGATTGAGGAGGGTTGGATATGACAAGCGGATGAAAAAAGAAAGATTGCCAAGAGAATCACTGGAAAGTTCGATGAGAGGGAAGAGAGGACGAGGAAGATCAAGATTACGATGGATGGACTGTGAAGAACAGCGTAGGACAACGGAACCTGGACAGGGACACTGTTGGATGATGAATGGTGGAGAGACAGGACGAGAGGAGAGAAACCATATTTTCCCCCACCCGGTGCCAGACGGAAAAGGGAATATATTATTATTATTATTATTATTATTATTATTATTATTATTATTATTATTATTATTATTATTATTATTATTATTTGCTAGTTTCTTTACGTCGCACCGACACAGATAGGTCTTATGGCGACAATGGGACAGGGAAGGGCTGGGAGTGAGAAGGAAGCGGCCGTGGCCTTAATTAAGGTACAGCCCCAGCATTTGCCTGGTGTGAAAATGGGAAACCACGGAAAACCATCTTCAAGGCTGCCGACAGTGATTATTATTGTTACCGTGTTTTGGTGGATCAGCAGAGGTGAAAAGAAGGCGTGGGCTTGAATGGGTCTAACTACGAAAACAAGGTTACTTGAAAACTTTAACAAAGGTTATATTTTTTGACTTTTAACAAGATTTTACAATTAACAATACCAAAACATTAACAATCTTTCACTAGGTGCATTGCAATAACATATCAGGTACCATGACAAAGTTTTTACAAGGTCACTACATCCAAAATTTAGTAATCCGGGCTTCCAGCCCCTCGCTTAGCATTGCTTGAGCTCACGGCTCCCAGTTACAAGAAGGTACAAAGGTTCAGGGGCAGAAAACCCCAAGTTCACGGAGCACTTGCTCCCACCAACAACATACCTAGCCTCCAAGAGGCACACCTTGTAAGTACAAAATTTTAAGGAAAGAGCTATCAGGCTCTCAAATTCTCAACATCAAAAATTTACAACACTCTGGCCTTCTACGACCCAATTTTACCATTTGAAACAGGGGTATCTCGTACCCAACCTACAAGGGCATTTATGAAAAGGAACAGGTTAATAAAATGGCCCAAAATAACAAGATGTCTGGAGGCGAGTACTTGCACTCCTACATGAACACTTGTTAAAACCTAAGGGGCACTAGGCCGATTAAACAGGGGCTATTCCCACACTAGGGAGGTGACTCGTATAAGAAAATTTTAATACATTAAGAATAGAAAATCGGTTATGAAAACGTAGTCACCTCCAATCAAAAATGAAGGGAAACTCGAGAGGGTAAAGCACTCTCTATCCCCGATTTACAGTTAAAGACTTCTGAAGTTTTTTTCATTAGACAGAAGAAGGTTACATTTAGAAACTAAAGTTACATGTTTAAAGATTTGGACCTTCCCTTCGGGCTAAACTGGCGAAGAAAGCAATAAAGAAAGATGTTATGTGGCCATTACCTTGACGGAGAACTGCTGCCTGATGAAAGAGGCGCCTACCCGCCTCCTGCTTTACACCCGCACTCTCAGAAATACGACGATGAAGTGGCCGAGAGGCGTTAAAAGCCACGGTATTTAAACCCTCAGGGAAGATTCGAGATATTTCATGAATCATTAAGACACACCCACATAAATTTTATTGGCTGATACAAAAATGGAGAAGAAGCACACGATAGGTTAGAAATTAATTACAAAAATTCGGGACTGGCTAAATTCAAAATTGGCGAAAAGGAGGGAAATATTGCCAGCCCAGAAATTAATGAACATCACTTAGTTACCAGAAACCTAGAGATACAAAACTTCTTCAGAAAAGTTCTTTCACTTCGCACCAGGGTGCAGGATCCTAGGTTTTAGTAGTGGCACCTTGAGACAAAAGTTCAAATTTATTACATTATCAGTTGCACATTTTTATCAGTAGGAGAGTACTATTAGGCGTAGTATTAGAATGCGTGGGATAGGGGTGTACCTCCCGGTACAATTATTATTATTATTATTATTATTATTATTATTATTATTATTTTCTCCATACTTATGAACACTAAGGATCGCGAGTTCTCAACTGTTTGTATTTCTGTGAGCCCACGAGGTTTTCATCCGTTGGGAGTGCTTTTTCTTCCATGCATCAGAATGGACATGCTTCAGCCGAGTTGGAACTCCTTCTTGATGAACCTGAGTTTGTGTTTGAAAGGTGCCTGCAGTCGAATGTCTGCTTCCATGATTCCATACTTTAAAAGAAACTTATCGATCTCCACCAACCAAGGATGAATCGCTTTGAGACTTCTGAAGTAGGATAATAGACGTTTAGAGATTCTTTCAGCTGGCAATCTGAACAGGTGGGAGTAAATGCGATCCTTATTTTGCGGATTACGCTTGATACCTGTTAGATGTGGATGTATATTCCTATGTTGCTGTAATAATCTGTAACAATCATCTTTGAGGTCGACACCAAGAATGTTTCGAATACCCCCCTCCCCTCCCCTTTTCAAGTAGGCTATGTTTTCGAAGTGTTAGGCATTATGTTGCATATAATGCTTCAGTTCTAATTACAGTTTGATAATCTCATTTTTTCATTCCGAGAGAAATAATTCTTGTTACGTATCTTCTCAGCGAGTCAGAAGGCTGTTTCAAACTTGTTGACATGTGTTAGGACGGCGAACTTCTCAGAATTTTTGGATTCAACCCATTCAGCAAGATATTTGTATCTTTCCACTTTCAGGATTCTACTGTGGGTAGCCAGAAGATACGGTGGAACATGTATGATGTTAGAAATAAAGTGGCTGTTCGTGTAGAAAATTTGAGACTAATTTTAACTGCGCAATCATGCAGGTTTTTGAGTAGCTAGTTCAGGGGAGGAAGTAAGGAAAGCGAGGTCATCCGCAAAAGCAAGGCAATCCTATTTCTATTTGAACTCAATTAGGAATTCCTCTAGATTGGAGGACATGTCTCCATTCCCGGATTGTCCTCCCGAGAGCACAGTTCAAAAGTAGTGGTGATAGTCCATCTCTTCACTGAAGACCTGTTTGGATTTGAAAGGCATAAAAAATCACAGATAAGAATTTCACTTTGGAAGACGCACCAGTCAGTGTACTTTGAATGATCTGCAGGGTCTTATTGTCTGGGCCAAATTCTTGGAAAAGGGTTATGACGTCAATCGAGTTATACGCCTTCTGGAAATCTACAAAAGTGATGACAAATGGTCTGGCTTCGAGTTTCAGGTAGGCGAGAGTAATTTAATTTATTATTATTATTATTATTATCATTATTATTATTATTATTATTATTCTTTCGAATGGGCCACCAGAGGAGCACGTGCCAATTTCAATTCCTTCTTCTTTCCTTTTCCTCCAGTACGCTTTCATCTGTTCACTATGTTTCTTCTTTCTGTCTTCAGACCACTTTGAACCAGTCGTTTTTACTTTTCTACCTTGGAATCCTTCTGTTTTCAATACTTTTTCCCGAAAGCCTTCTCTATTATTTATTTCTTCTGTTGTTATATTGTTTTTTCTGAATCCTTTCTTGCTTCATTGAGCCAGCTTGTCGTTGATTTCTTACCCCACAAATATCTGAAAATCTTACTGGTTAATCTACTATCTTGCATTCGATATAAATGTCCAAAAAACATAAGTCTCCTTTTCCTCATTACATCTGATATATTTTCTATTTTTTATATATTTCAGAAATACTTCGTAATTTCCGACCTTCTGCTGTGTTTTGTGGGCCTAATATTTTTCTCATGATTCGCCTTTCTAGTATTTCTAGTTTATCTAAATTATAGTTGAATGCCAGACATTACTATTATTATTATTATTATTATTATTATTATTATTATTATTATTATTATTATTATTATTATTATTATTATTATTATTATTATTATTATTATTATTATTGATATAGAGATGTTACTTCACTACTGTACTTAAGAAGCAAACTTAAATTCATTTTCTGTAGCCCTATTGCATAGTAGGAATAGTAGGAAGTGTAAGGCAGAACATTAGATATTCCTGTTATAAAATAAACAGGGAAAACTTGTGTTGCTATATTTCCCAGGTATATTAAATCATCTGTCTGTCTAGATCTATGCATTCACAAAGATATGGGCCTTGGTTGCAGCTGTGGAAGGCTCATGTCTAACCGTCTGAATGCCGGAAGAGAAAAACGCATTAAATGTATATAATGAGCGGCTTAAAAAACGGAGGGTAAACGTCTATTTTACGATAATGTATGCCGGTATCTTGCCACAGTTTGAACACGGATTCTTGCGGCGTATATTCGGGTTATTGCGGAAACATTAGATTCATGGCCTTCTAACATGCATATACGTGACGTATAATGAGCACTCCTTATTTGAGTAGAACACATGAAGGACGAAACTGGGTTTACTAGCTCTTCCGTGCCACACTCACTCTGCCTTACTTCCGATGCGCAAACACGAAACTACAGTACACCGTAAATGAATCTCTACAACAACTCATTTCAGCGAAGTAATGTGCACTCCTCGTAATAATACAAAGAGAAGCAAACGAAAAAAGGGTAATGTATCATGAACTCGCATAACAAACAATATTATACATTTTGAATTATAGCAAAAAGTATAAAACAACATTACAAATGTTTGGGGGAAAATATTCAAATAAATACGCACCTGGTCAACAAAACAGAGATATTTTTCTATAAAAATAAACGAAAAAATAATGGATTCAGTTTGCAGTGGAATGTTGTTATTCTCTACATCGTTGAAATACAGTAGAATACAACACACCGTTATCGATGAAAAAATACTCAGGTCATACTGGAGTGTTTCACATGTATTCCACATATCAAACCCTAGCAGTTCCAGCATTTTGATTCTTATGTTTAGAAATTTGCAGCGTTTGTAAATTTCAAGTTTGGTGTTTTAAAGCTTTTGAAAGAGTAATGATAGCAACTGAGTTAATCATGCCCAATTACTGAAGCGGATAACAAGTATACTCTATACTGCACAATTGTTGTGCTATGAGGCTTGCATAAAATTTAGGCGTACTGCCATTCAGAACCCCTAGAATGTACTCCCGCTACGTAACGGGCTAGACGAGACTTCATAATACCCATATTAGTTTGCATTCTAACCTAGTACTGCCTAAATATGCGGGATCTAATCATGACAAACAGTTTATGTGTTTTGATAATGTGACAGTCGTATTCGTAAGTGCAAACTAAAACGTATCATGATTTTAAATTGCTATAGTCTCCACGTTATACAGAAAAGAATAAAAAGGTTATGATTATGAAAAATCAGGGCAATTAAAAGAAAATATACAAAATTTATTTAGAACATGTTCATGAAACAATAACAGTATTGAAGGGAATCATAAAACAAACCTTAACATTCTGCTTTGTCCCTCGTGTTCTCGAATCACTTAAGTTTAGTGAAGTACCGTAAGGCCCATAAGTTTTCTGAAGGTGGTATGGGCTGGACGTCGGGAGTAGGATTTACTTTGTGTTGCGACAATCATAGGAATGGATGAATTGGTGGAAAGTTCCAGACACATGCCATTTCAGCATATATTTGTAGTTAAAAAGTAAAACTACTTTTCCCTTTGCAAATATCAGATGATAATAAATATTTCTCCCGGTGATGGCCATCCATCAACGGCTGCTAATTTCAGATGGTATCCAGCCATAAGACATAGCCAGCACGGTTGCTAGGTAACATTGTCTGACCACCCATCCATACCTTGCATCACTGCCTGCACGGTTGCTAGGTAACATTGTCTGACCACCCATCCATATCTTACATCACTGCCTGCATGGTTGCTAGGTAACATTGTCTGACCACCCATCCATGCCTTACAACACTGCCTACAAGGTTGCTAGGTAACATTGTCTGACCACCCATCCATACCTTACATGACTGCCTGCATGATTGCTAGGTAACATTGTCTGACCACCCATCCATGCCTTACATCACTGCCTGCATGGTTGCTAGGTAACACTGTCTGACCACCCATCCATACCTTACATCACTGCCTGCATGGTTGCTAAGTAACACTGTCTGACCACCCATCCATACCTTACATCACTGCCTGCATGGTTGCTAGGTAACACTGTCTGACCATCCTTTCATGCCTTACATCACTGCCTGCATGGTTGCTAGGTAACACTGTCTGATCACCCATCCATACCTTACATCACTGCCTACACGGTTGCTAGGTAACTTTGTCTGACCACCCATCCATACCTTACATCACTGCCTGCATGGTTGCTAGGTAACACTGTCTGACCACCTATCCATACCTTACATCACTGCCTACACGGTTGCTAGGTAACTTTGTCTGACCACCCATCCATACCTTACATCACTGCCTGCATGGTTGCTAGGTAACACTGTCTGACCACCCATCCATACCTTACATCACTGCCTGCATGGTTGCTATGGTTACACTTCTGTCACACATTTTGTCGCGTCACGTTACACACCCCCAGCCATACGACATATTTATCTTAAAAATGTCCTCTACAGTTTACCTTCAGGACGGTTACAAACCACGGTTCACAGTAATCCAACAGCAAGCATCCAGAGGATGCGCAGTGGTCATTTCTCTGGTTGTTACGGTAAATATAATATTGTGGTTGGTTTACTTGTCCCAATGCTCCGCATTTCACATCCACCAATTAAATTTATTATCGACACTCAAAAAGGTTTATTAATTATAAATTATTGTTCGTTAACTCCATTAAATAATCTATATATGTATTAAAGGTTTTAATGGAATTCTCATGTAACTGTTCATTCTCATTTTAATTCCCGGTTTATAGTGAGTTTTGCTTTACAACCACAAACATGCTTCTTGGAACAAAACAAGTTAGTTGTACATACCGTAATTCTTACCGTGTACTCTTCATACCTAAGTTAATTAATGTCCTTCACTAAACCTTTCTAGATGTAGACAACGACTTTCATGAATCGACGCATGAAATGAACACTGTAGTTATTTTTCAATCTATGATATTTATAGCGACCTCTCTCTCCCTCTCTCTCTCTCTCTCTCTCTCTCTCTCTCTCTCTCTGTGTGTGCGCGCGCGTGTGTGTGTGTGTGCGTGCTTGAAGACAGAATAGAATAGATTAGAATAGAAGGCGGTGATTTGAATTTCTTGTAGATTCGCTAGGATAATATCCGCACCATGTTCTGCGGTGCTGTGGTTCTGTGTGTGGCTGCTGTTTGTCGTTGTGATACACTAATGTGTTTTTCATATCTGACAGTATTGTCTACAAATTTTCTACTTTAATTACGGAAATTCTTCCCATAATACTTCGGTGAATTTGGATCCTTAATTGCCGCCATCCTGCAGTGCGTCGGTCTCTCACCGCTGGGTTCCGTGGTTCGAATTCCTGTCATTCCATGTGAGATTTGTGCTGGACAAAGCGGAGGCGGGACAGGCTTTTCTCCGGGTATTCCGGTTTTCTCTGTCATCCTTCATTCCAGCAACACTCTCCAATATCATTTCATTTCATCTGTCATTCATTAATCATTGCCACAGAGGAGTGTGATAAGCTTCGGCAGCCGGCACAATTTCTATCCTCGCCACTAGCTGGGGGCTTCATCCATTCCATTCCTGACCCGGTCGAATGATTGGAAATAGGTTGTGTATTTTGAATTGCCGCCATATTGTTCATTTTTATTGTTTAGCATTGATTGTACATCTTCAATATTTCTAAAGAGATACACTACACGACACGTAACCCCACCTAGGTGGTAGTCGCACCAAACTTCGAAATCGATCGTATTTCTGTACAACTATATGTCATGTCTACCGACCGTGAGTAAACAAGTATTGAATTAGGTTAGATTTTCTAATGCTTTCATCCGAGATTTTATTATCTATCATATGGTCAACGCTTTTATACTCGGTTTATGCCTGTAATATTATTTATTTCACTTCAAATTAGTTTTAACATTAAATTTCCAAACCAGTTATTATTTGGATTCTTTTATCACACACACATACTGTACATTCCTAATTTCATTACAGTGAAATTAAAGCAGACTGACCCTTGCGATGTCACCATTGACTTCATTTAACGTCAGAATTGAAAAAAGAACCCTCATTTTGTACGGGAAATTCTCGAACACCCATAGAATCCAAAATTATGTCACAAGAACTTTACCACGAGAGGTATACATATTCACATTAGTCGCTGTCACAATTGAAGACCCTAATGATAAACAAAATTCTCATGGCAATATAACTCCAAAAAATCTGAAAAAATGACATCAATCACTGAAGAAATGTGTGATATGCGGAGGGATTTCCAAAAGTATCAATCACCAGATGGATGGATGGGTGGACGGACTCAGTAGGAGTGAACCATGCAATGTTATGAATTGCTCTTTTCATCTACAAATTCGAGCTTACTGTTTGTTCTTGATTTGATCTTGCGATTTTACAGGCAATGTCCTTTGTGTGTTCATAAATTTCTTCCGAAGCCGAACTGCTCTTCTCGCAGTTCAGTTTCCATCTATCTTTCCACCTTTCGGCTAATAATTCGTATAAGAATTTTACGATGTTTAGGTCTGACTCATGTCAGACACTAGGGCTGCCTGACCGAGGTGGTAAAGGCGGGCTCGCTTCAGCCGGAAGGACGTAGATTCAATTCCCCTCCTCCTCCTTCTTCTTCTTCTTCTTCTTCTTCTTCCTGTAGGATAGGCCTATCCTCAATGCATATCGACTGTCATCAGGGCGATCTGGTTCTTGTTCTCAGCAACTCGGAAAAGAGTGCGGACACTAAGCCCATAACATTCTGGTAGATTCCGTAGCCAAGATATTCTCCATCCCTCAAATTGTAAGAGAAGCTCAAGATGTGTATATTTATCATTGCGAATGATATCCCCAATGAACTGAAGTTTCTTCTTTTTGAGGGCCGATGACCTAAACAACATACAGTACATCATCAACTTCTTTTTAATGTGGTGTAAGACCTCTAGCGCTTTGCTCAGGTATAGGAATACTTTAGTGTCTGCACAGTGTACTTTAGTATCTGTCAACCCGTAATATTTTAAGCAGGTGTCGGTAGCACCACATCTCAGAGGAACGAAGTTGTCTGGTGATGTTCTCTGTTAGTAAACGGAGATTGATATTGAAGTCCCCGTCGCAGAGAAATTTGTTCATTCTCTAGAACGCAGTGTTTGCATATTCTTTCCGGAACCTAATTTCAACAGCATTGTTCCAGCTGTGATCAAGTACGCTGTCGAGATACTTGCTCTAGTGATGTGCCAGCTACTGGCAAGAAGTTGAAATGATATTTTCACTTCCCCAGGTGCACATGGCTCTGAGGTTCAATCAGCCTAAACAAAAATGAGCGCCAGGTTAATTCATGGTTGCAAAGGCGGTCGGGCGTAGAGCGATCTTCCCCACCAAGTGCTGAGGTTGTGCATACTGGAAGCCTTTACCTTACACCCCTCCAAGGGGCTTCATAGTCTGTACGGACATTACTTTGCTTATTTTTGCACGTGAGACACTATTGGAGAAGAATACACAGGTCTGGTTGAAGGACAAGTTCGGGCACCCGCTACTAGTCTAACTCAATTTCATTCTCGTCCTTCGCTATTAAAGGAGTCACTTTGTGACGTCAGAGCGACTGTCACGAGTGCGTTCAAGTGGGCGATGTGGTTACACGTGAGTTTGCCTCCGGTATGAGACAATGAGGCCGACGTCTTCTCAACGAGAAGTTTTGTGTCCAGTAAGGGAAGGGCAATCTATCAGCTTTATCACTTCTTATATATTAAAACAGGCTCGAAGTTGGAATTAATAACTATTTGTTTTACGTCACACCGACACAGATAGGTATTATGGCGAAGATGGGATAGGAAAGGCCTAAGAACGGGGAGGAAGCGGCCGTGGCCTTCACTAAGGTACAGCCTCAGTGTTTGCCTGCTGTGAAAATGGGAACCACAGAAAACCATCTTCAGGGCTGCCGACAGTGGGGTTCGAACCCACTATCTCCCGGATGCAAGCTCACGGATGCGCGCCCCAAACCGCACGGCCAACTCGCCCAGTGAGAATTAATAGAAATGTACTTTAAAATGAATATAAAATACAAGTACGGTGTTAAAGAATGTCTCTCATTACAATGTAGGTGGATTGAAAGGAAGTTTTTTAGAATGAATGCGAATGGTACTCCTAGAATTTGGATATTATAAATGTGTCCAGCTCCCTAGCTGAATGGTCAGCCTAGTCGTCTTCAGTTCAGAGAATCCTGAGTTGTACGACAGAACAAATTCTCTTTGTCAAATTTCTGCAACTCCAGAGTAGTTGATATTGTTACGAATAAAAATCTCGGTCTATTTTATTACGCTGATTTATTTCAGGATGACCAAATAAATGATCACATATACATAATACACTCACAATTCTAATCAACCATGAATGGCCACCCTTACTAATTGATGTCTATTTACAAGTCTCTCTTCCTTACGGCACAGCGGGCGGTCCGACCTTTTGCTATACCTGGGAACGGCTAATCCTTTTCACATCTCCAACTCCAGTCACCTCATACACCAGCTGTGCGTAGACCGCTAGATTTGAACACAGGGCTATGGGCAACACAGCACACGATGATTATTCCTTGGTTCGACAGTCGAGTAATTCACAGTCACTTGCAGTAAACAACTAAACAGCAACTGCTCAACAGTACTCAAAACAGTGAACACTAACACAGGTCCACTTACACTTACACTGACGATACCGGCTTCTCTCGCTGACTGACGGCGATGCTCAGTCCACAAAAATACACAAACACACAGTACTCTCAGGTAGTACACAGTCCTTCTTTCCGCACGTTGTCTGCAATTCAGCTACTCGCTTGACACGCCAACACACCAACAACGGCTCCTCGATCAGACCTCGACGGGACACTAGCGACAGTCAACACCTCTGTCGCCCTCAGCCCAGTCTCGAACCCCAATACACTGAGTCTCACACTGACTCCACCATGGAGCCCAACACTGACTCACTGCCCGCGGCTAGCTTCCTTTTTATAGCTCGGGTGACGTGAACCAGAACATTCGCAGGATGGCTAAAGGCGGAACATTTCCGTTGAATCTCTAAGAAATGAAGAAGTAAGACGACCGACAAGAATAATACACGGATAGTCCGGCCATGCCCTCCAGGCCAGATAGGAGCTTCCCGGTCGTCTGAATGACTAGTCTCTTCCAAGAAGTACCGAAAGGGCCTACGACACGGCTGGCAGGTAACAATATTGGACAATAGTTATACTGTATCATGGTAAGGACTACACTGTATTCCGCTAGCAATCCCATTACGGACACGTCCCTGGGTAAGCATTTGTGAATGTGAGATCAGCACATTAAAGCTTCATTCCCCAGTCGTGCGACACATGTGGCGTTCTAGTGAGGAATACAAGTAAGAGCTCCCATTTCCTGTACCATGTTGTGTATTCTAAACATGGCACATATGCATATCTTCCATTGACTATTTGAACAGGCTTGGATATAATTTCGAGCCTTCGTTTAATATTGACAGGATTTAGCCCGATTATAGGGCTACCGGTAAAGAAGAAGAATAACTGGCGGCGTAACCTAGTTGGTTATGTGCTCGTCTGTATGCTCGATAATTCGGCATCAAGTCCACGCGGTGAGGATTGGCATTTTAAAATGTTCAGAACGTAAAGTTCAGACAGGATTAAGGACCCATTTCAATGCGTAGGACTGGCATTCTGTCTTAATTTAAAGCTATTTGATAAGATAGGAGTAACAGACATTATTGTAGCGAGAATGATTTGCTGTTAAAAAGAGATGGAAGGAATGGGAGCAGGTACTTGAAGCGAGGGGATAAAGAGTTAAATAGGAATTAGCTCGATGGATGAAGCTGTACTCATAAAACGGCTTTAGTGGTGGGCTAATGTGAGGCGAATGGAGTAAATGATGGACTCTGTCATGAAAGGCAAGAGAAGTAGAGGGAGATCAAAGCGGATTGTTGAGATTTGTTTATGACTTAACAATAACAAAAGTACAAATAAACGAAGACACAGGGTTGGGTGCTGTTGATACACATAGTTAATTCACAGACACTTGCAGACTGAACGACGGCATATGTAGACAATGATATTATTCAATCAAACAATCAATCACCACTGATCTGCATTTACGGCAGTCGCCCAGGTGGGAGATTTCCTATCTGTTGTTTTCCTAGGCATTTATTTAATAATTGTAAGGAATTTGGAAATTTACTGAACATCTCCATTGATAAAATATTTCAATCCCTCACTCCCCTACCTGTGTGTTTGAGTCATCAGTCCATAGACTGGTTTGATGCAGCTCTCCGTGCTACCCTATCCTGTGCTAAACTTTTCATTTCTACGTAACTATTGCATCCTACATCTGCTTTAATCTGCTTGTCATATTCATACCTTGGTCTACCCCTACCGTTCTTACCACCTACACTTCCCTCAAAAACCAACTGAACAAGTCCTGGGTATCTTAAGATGTGTCTCATCATTCTATCTCTTCTTCTCGTCCAATTTAGCCAAATCGACCTCCTCTCAACAATTCGATTCAGTATCTCTTCATTCGTGATTCGATCTATCCATCTCACCTTCAACGCTCTTCTGTAACACCACATTTCAAAAGCTTCTATTCTTCTTCTTTTTGAGCTAGTTATCGTCCATGTTTCACTTCCATACAATGCCACGCTCCACACGAAAGTCTTCAAAAACATCTTTCTGATTCCGATATCAATGTATGAAGTGAGCAAATTTCTTTTCTTAAAAAAGGTCTTCCTTGCTTGCGCTAGTCTGCATTTTATGTCCTCCTTACTTCTGCCATCGTTAGTTATTTTACTACCCGAGGAACAATATTCATCTACTTCCTTTAAGACTTCATTTCCTGCCTTCGTTCGACTGCACTCCATTACTTTTGTTTTGGACTTATTTATTTTCATCTGGTACTCCTTACCCAATACTTCATCCATACCATTCAGCAACTTCTCGAGATCTTCTGCAGTCTCAGATAAAATAACAATACCATCGGAAAATCTCAAGGTTTTGATTTCCTCTCCTTGACTTTGATTCCCTTCCCAAATCTCTCTTTGACGTCCTTTACTGCCTGTTCCATGTAAACACTGAAAAGGACAGGGGCAAACTGCAGCCTTGCCTCATTCCTTTGTGGATTGCTGCTTCTTTTTCAGAGCCCTCGATTCTTATCACTGCAGACCGATTTTTATACAGATTGTAGATAATTCTTCGTTCTCGGTATCTGATCCCTATCATCTTCAAAATCATAAATAGCTTGGTCCAGTCAACTTTATCGAATGCCTTTTCTAGATCTACGAATGCCATGTACGTGGGCTTGTCCTTCTTGATTCGATCCTCTAAGATCAGACGTAAAGTCAGGATTGCTTCACGTGTTCCTACATTTCTTCTGAAGCCAAATTTATCTTCTCCCAACTCAGCTTCCACTTGTTTTTCCATTCTTCTGTAAATAATACGTGTTAAAATTTTGCAGGCATGAGATACTAAACTAATGGTGCGGTAGTTTTCACGCCTGTCAGCACCGGCTTTCTTGGGAATAGGTACAACAACATTCTGCCGAAAATCACATGGGACTTCTCCTGTCTCATACACCTTGCACACTAAATGAAATAACCTTGCCATGCTGGTTTCTCCTAAGGCAGTCAGTAATTCAGCGGGAATGTCATCAATTCCAGGTGCCTTGTTCACTCACAGCTCTGTCAAACTCTGACCTCAAAATAGGGTCTCCCATTTCATCAGCATCAACAGCCTCTTCATGTTCCAGAACCAAATTATCTACATCTTTTCCTTGATAGAACTGTTGGATATGCTCCTGCCATCTTTCTGCTTTGTCTTCTTTCCCTAAAAGTGGCTTTCCATCTGAGCTCTTAATATCCATACACCTAGATTTCCTTTCTCCAAATGTTTCCTTGATTTTCCTGTATGCAGCATCTACCTTTCCCAGGACCATACAGCCTTCGACATCCTTGCACTTCTCCTTCAGCCATTCTTGCTTAGCTACCCTGCACTTTCTCACCACATGATTCTTTAATCGCCTGTATTCTTTTCTTTCCTCTTCATTTTTAGCATTCTTGTATTTTCGTCGTTCATCAATCAGGTCTAGTATCTCCTGAGTTATCCACTGATTCTTAGTTGATCTTTTCTTCCTTCCTAACATGTCTTCAGCAGCCCTACTGACTTCATTTTTTCATGACTTATAAGCGAATATTTTCCCCAATTTTCCCCTTGAATTCCAACTTTTTCTTCATATTGTGATATTTCTTACTTCTAAAAACACCACTCAAACTTATTCGTCCACTTATGTCATTGCACGCCATCTCTCCACCGACAGCTCGTAACATACCACTTAGTCCAGCAGCTCGTCTCCTTTCCCCCAAGTCTTCCCAGCCCAAACTTCGCACACATTTTGTAAAGCTACTCTTCAGTCGGAAATCACATAGAACATAAATAGCTGCTTTTCTTTGGATTTTTTCCAGCTCTCGAATCAAGTAATTCTGTTAGGGTCCCAAACACTGGAACATACTCTCGTTGGGGAAGTAATAGTAGTACTGAGAAAAAGGCCAAACGATTTGAATCCCGTAGCTATCAGCTTGCATTCGGAAGGTAGTGGGTTCGAATCGTAACGTCGGCAGCCCTGAAGATGGTTTTCCGTCGTTTCCCATTTTTACACCAGGCAAATAATGGGGCAGTAATTTAATTAAGGCCACGGTTGTTAGCTTCCCAGTCCTACCCTTTTACCATACCTCCGTCTATGTTTTAGTGCGACGTTAAACCAATAACAAAAATAAATTTGGGACGCGATGTTACCTAGCAATCGTACCTTGAGCCATGGACCGGTACAGGGTGTTCTTGAAAATGTTTCCAACATTTTCAGGTAAGGCAGCACGCAACAAACAAAGGGAAAATGGTCCTATAAACATTTGTCGCAAAATCAGTATCTTCGGAGTTATGGTCCACAACCACAACCATCAATTATCACCATGTCTTCGAAGTACTCTTCACAACATGTGCTCGATATGATCGCCATCCATTGCAATGTAGCCTTCCCTCCCTACGTCGCATGGAATCACGCATTCTTTGGAACACCCCTGGCTCTTGCCGGATTGTATCACAAGCCACCCATCCATCGTCCTTGAAAGACACGCGTTAAGTATCACCTAAACCTGCAATGAAAATGGACCAGTGCCCCATAACGAATGTACCGCATTTGTAGTCGTTTAGGTATGTACGTATTTCCGTGTTTTGTTTCAAACGACCCTCAGTATATTACTGGAACGTCGTGATCATTGATACGAGTGATAGCGAACCATATCTCCGAACAGTAGCGGCGATTGGGAGTGGGAAGTGGTAGTGGGGGAAAAAGTACAGACAACAAAAGATACTCGAATTTGTGGGATATATCGGGAGAGATGGAGGAGGGGGGAGGGTATATACAACAAAATCTGAAGGCAAAATCTACAAAACGGTACGCATATTTCGACAGAGAGGTAAAGTTTGAAAGTTTACCTACTTATGTGCAGTAATAATAGTTTCCTGAGATTTTAATTCAATACTGTACAATAAAACTTTCACCAAAGGAACAAAATTACACATGTATTACTATTTAATAGAAGTACAGTGTGATTATACAATTAAAGGAACACACACTAAGAAGACACTGACAAACAAATATATCTTTGCTACCCTTCCCCACAGCACATACAAAGTCTCCACTACTTGCTGTGGCGCTATACAAATCGGTTAGCCGCGAGGAACGACATTCTATGCGTATTTCCGCTAGTAATTTTGTTAATAATTAAATAATATAAAGTGTTACGCCAGAGTTTGAGGAGCTGTGAAAGCTGCATTACTAATAAGAAAAAAGAGGAACACGTTGTGGATCACCAACGGGTTTTACAACTAGTTCGGATGGGGCAGAAGCTTGTTGTTGCACAACCAATTCCCCACTCTCAGAAGACTTATTAAGGGTCCTCTTCTGTATGGACATTTAATGGGGCAGCATAGTCACTCTTTATTAGATAGCTCAGAAATATGTTCAGCCAGGGCGTTAGCCATACTACAACGTTCATCACTGAGTTTCAGAGACAATAGATCCCCCACTTTATTGTAAAAGTGAAATAGCCTAGCTTGAACACGTTTAAGTTGGTTAACGGAGGGTTCACCTCCTTCAAAAAAACTCAGAACAGAAGCAAGTTCAGCAGTGTTAGTGGTGATCGTGGATAAATCGTCACCAACTTCCTTCTCTCATTACACAGGAATACTAATAGGCAACTCCAAAGAATCTTTGAGTCTACATGCATCTGTTGCAACCGTGCCATCAGACTTGACATTTCTAATAGCTAATTCATAAATGAGTTCTTCCTTGTGCAAATACCAAGGTGCAAGAAACTCTCTTGGAATAGACATAATGAATGAAAATGTTCACACAATTTTAAAAAATCAGAAATTTCTAGGGTTCAAGTTAAAATTTTAAGAAAAGCCGTCAAAGGGGATTTCAGCTCCATTCAACCACGCTCTGCTACCACTTGTTCTGGAGGAATAGTGGAACGCAGATGTGTAAGAAGGTGCCGGGGTAAATGGGCGGACAAGGAAATGACCAGAGCATAAAACACTAAATTTTGAAATTTCTTTCCTTCGCTTTAATAGATAGAAAATCTGAATAAATAACAACAAATGAGCTCATCAGCTCTGATAAGAACAGTGGACTATAAGTTCAAACATCAGGTTCAAGAACAAGAGACAATTATCCACAGGATAATCTACAAGGGTTGAGCAATATAGCTGTAAACCTGTACACTTTCGTAAGAGCGTGATTGCTCCACTAATTTACATCCTAGGAGACTGAGCTCCAAAAGTTACTGTAGTCCAGCTTCACAGAGGCGCAAGCTACTTACAAGGTTATGCTTGACAAACTTTCAGTCACTTCTGCTCAACAGTTTGTTACACATTGGTCTATAAACCATTAGAAATAAACAAGGGTATTGAGTGCCCATTCTAAACGGCCTTAATGTAAAAAAGGGGTTTATATGAAAGACCATGAACAAAAGGCTAGGAGGCGATACACTTGCACTCCTTTTTGATAAGGCCCGAAGTTGCACAGGCTACGCCTATTCTTCAGAGGGGTGACTAAACGAGAAATATCAAATCCCAAATGTGTATTAACAATTTACAGGTTTGAAAATTTTAGTCACCCCATACCAAGTTGAAAGGGAATCAACAGAGGGTGATCACTTTTTGTTTACTTAGTTTACATGTTTCCCAGCAGCGATTAGAACAGAATCCTCAGACTGTGCATAAAATAAAAGAAGTTTGAAAATTCCCGTCACGCTAACTGCCGGAACTATCACATGTTAAGAAAGTTCTGCCATTACCTTGCTTGCTGGGCCTTCCGAACGCCGATCTACAGCCCCTGCCTCCTTAATACAAGCTGAACACGATCAACTGGAGCGATGAAGATGATAAAACGGCTTTAAAGGGCCCAGCTTTCCTAGCATCTCCGAAGGGCAGTTTCCCGAACACCTGGATGCCTGTACATACCCGCAATTTCAATTGGCTAGAGAAAATATACACACAATTTCTGATAGGTTACTAGGTACATAAGACAGAGGGGGTCAGAAGTAGTGACAACCTTGTCACAAGAACAAAACAATCTTCACAAAGTAAAGGTTTGCCATCCGTAAAAATTAACTTTCCCTTAAGAATTAATTATCCTTAATCCCACCAGAGGGGGTAATTAGGCGGATGGTAGAGACATCAAATGGTTGAAAATACAAGTGTGTTGCATTACATTAGTTCTATAACACAGATGGCCTTACAGAAGACGCGCAGTTTAACTGGACGGAGGTGTACCCCGGTATATAAAGGGAAGAATTAGCCGATCAGACAACAGGGCTTTTACAAATTGCACTTTTTAATAATTCCTAGTTTCTGGTCGATAAAATTGAAGAAAAATATAATGTCTTCTCCACGAAGTGGTGGAGAAACCTCCTCACCCCGCCTTAATTGCCGCTACTGACTCCGAAGATATTGGGTTTCCGATCTATATTTACAGGACATCCCCTGCGTTTGTTGCGTTTTGCCTCCTCTGTAAATATTATAATATTTTTCAAGTGTATGCTGTATAACGACATCTGCACAGGCCGTGGATCTGCATGTCATGGCCCTCCACCAAAACTTCACATCACAGCCTGCAAGTTTATTAGGTAACATCGCGTCACCCATTTTATTACAACACGTATTTATGATAATTTGATCGTCCCACAGGGAAATTTAATAAAATTTATTTTTGTGTTATCAGGGGGGCCTAGAAGTAAAATGTTTGGCAGTGAGCACCCCGACGATGGTGTGTGCGCTACAGTTTCGTAAAACACGCGTGCTCGTTCTTTTGTCTGCAAAGTGAACGATGCCAGACAGCTGTCTGCCATTGTATTGCCCTCGCATTGTGCGTAGTTCATTCAGTAGTGCAGAGTGAAAACATTTCGGAGGCGAGTGGGAAACAGAAGAGAAGTTTCCTTGAGCTTGTCCGGGGTAATTAGGGGGCTCTCACATTCCACCAGAACACGGCGACGACAACTCGACTCTACTCCTCGCAATACAACGCAGTGTGTGCATTGTGTAGACACTGCGCAATTAGTTCCGCGAGATTAGACGGAAACAAACTTTTAACAGCTTCTAAATTAGTTTTAAAAGGGTGGCTTCGTCTGCTTGTTTGTTTCAGAACGCGCCTTTATATGTCTCCCTAGTCTAGCGAGCCTGAAAAACACGTTTTGTTAACAGTTTTCTAGTTAAAACTCTTCGTCAAGTGTGGTTTTGTTGCTCTCATCATCTTGCTGTTTCGAACTTATATACAGGAAAAATATATGTACCTCTGTACGGAATCCTATACAGACAAGACTTAATTCCAGACAACGTAGGAAGCAACTCAATGTTGAAAACATCCTTGGGATATAAACTACGAATGTTAGGTAAATAAAATATGAGAATATATTTATTGATTCATAATCATTAAAATCCTTTTCTTAGGGCCGAATTCATAGTCAGCACTTATACATAAGTGGAACCCTTAATTAATAAGGGATCAATTATAATACGTATTCACTTGTATGAGTTTACATTTCCCAGACAGCACTTAAAGAGCACACTCATTGATACAGTAAGTATTCACTCGAGATGTGACAATGCTGTATGTTACGAATGCCCGTGTTTCCTGGATCGTGCAGTTCTGGCTACAGAAAAGTGGGATGATCTATTGTGTTTTGTTTATCGAAGGACATCGCGCGACCGCGCGCGACATTTTTGAGGTTAAAAGATCGTCTATATTGTACCGTATTTGGTTAGCAGAATGGATAACAAAACAGCGAGCTGAGACGGCACCTGCAAGAATATGTGTCCAAGTACATGCACATAATATAGAACAAGTAGAACGACGCAGTTTCTCATCAGAATATGAATGACGTGGGAAAAACTTGTGGACAATGCAAACCACGAAAATGCCCAAAGTCTAATTTTCTTCTTAATTTAATATGTTTATAGTTATCCAGGTACTCGAACCTATACAAATATTCATCCATATGTAGAATATCTAGCACTGGGCGAGTTAGCCGTGCGGTTAGGGGCGCGCAGCTGTGAGCTCGCACCCGGGAGATAGTGGGTTCGAATCCCACTGTCGGCAGCCCTGAAGATGGTTTTCCGTGGTTTCCCATTTTCACACCAGGCAAGTACTGGGGCTGTACCTTAATTAAGGCCACGGCCGCTTCTTTCCCATTCCTAGGCCTTTCCCGTCCCATCGTCGCCATAAGACCTATCTGTGTCGGTGCGACGTTAAGCAAATAGAAAAGAAAAAAGAATATCTAGCCTTAATCTAGGCTTACAACTCTTTCAATGATTTGACAAATATATCGGTAGCCGTTACGTTGTAACAGGCCTAATTACTTCCCCAATAAAATGTAAATAGTATGTTTTGATGTTCGATGCCATAATTTCAGAAAGTTCTCATATAATCCGGCAAACGTTTGGTTGACTAACCTGATATAATGAGAACAAATCAACCTTAAAATAAATGGTAGTAGTGCAACACGTTCATTTCTCTTAAAACTCAGTATAGTTCAACACTATCCCATAGGACTACAGTCTTGGTAACTTATCAACTTGTAACATGTTTCCAATTAATTAAGCGAAATACCGGTAATGATGATGGCGATGATAATAATAACAATAATAACCTGAAATTAAGATGTGGCATCAAATCTTAAAACAATATCTTCATTAATGGTAAGATAGTGAGTCCTCTAGAGGTTATGTTCACTCTCTCAATCAAAGGAACAAGAATATCCATAACTCTCACTTCACTAACACGAAACCTTCCTTAAATTGCTGGTCACATTACATTTCGACAGGACACAGTGAATGTGAATGAAATGCAACATATTCAGCAAAAACATCCTGCATCTTACTGCAACATAAGTAATTCACTTAAGTGTGTGTGGGAGGTCCACTTATAGTAAGTAGGTAATATGAAATGAAACCTGGCTTATAAGGGACACATTTGTATAAGTGCTGTCTATGAATTCGGGCCTAAATCATCGTTATCCGATCGATTAGATAAGGAGTTTGCTTTTTCTCCCACTACGAGCGCTAATGTGAGTCAATGCATTGATTCATCTTAAGCCATCATAACTACATTCGGCGTGGACATTTTTCAAAACTCAAAGAAAAGCCTGAGAGTATTGAACCAAGGAACACACTACAGAAAGGATTACGTAAATTTATTTTTCTGGAATTTCAATAAAAAAAAAAGAATACGGAAACAAGCGATTTTAGGCTGTTTTTTCCAGAATGACATTTAGGCCGGAAGTGATTTTCGGTTCTTTTCTTTTTTAGTTTGATAGAGCTATCGATGGCTCAAAATTTGAAACCTTTTCGGGACCTTTATCCCTTCAACTTTCTACACAATTGAGGAATTTGATTAATTATACGTTTTTCGTTCTGGTAAGAAATGTTTTCGCCCTTAAAATCCACTTCTGACAGGAGTTGTTCTTTTGTCTGCAAAGTGAACGATGTCAGAGAGCTGTTTGTCCTGGTATTGCTCTCGCACTGACTGGCTCATTTGCACAAAGATATGAACAGTCTCCAGCTAACATTACAATAGGCAATCTTCAATATATATAATTTGAACGTGCAACACAATATTGTGAGAGAACCGCAATACTAAATCTTGTGTGTTATACACCAAAGGAAAGATCTTCATCTCAGGATTACGAGAAAAATATTATTTATTTCACTAAGGCCTTTATTTGCGTAAAATAGTCATGTACTTGGAAAACAGACACTCACGTCGTTGCAGTTAAGTGTATTCGCTGGTAGATGGTTCTATGATACTTGTCTCCGCTGATATTTATATGCCAGCCCAAAAGATGGCTCTGCGAAACAAGGTTATCGCCGTCATGTAAGCTGTTGCACCATGTTCGATGTATAACAAAACTATAACATTAGAATTGTCCGGCTCCATGGCTGAATGGTTAACGTGCTGGGCTTTGGTCACAGCGGTCCCGGGTTCGATTCCCGGCAGGGTCGGGGGCTGGGTGTACGTATGTGTCGTCTTCATCATCATTTCATCCTCATCATGACGCGCAGGTTGCCTACGGGAGTCAAATCTAAAGACCTGCACCTGGGGAACCGAACATGTCTCTTCGGACACTCCCGGCACTAAAAGCCATACCCCATTTCATTTCAACATTAGAAGTTATTACAGGTGCTTCCAAGTATCAGGTAATTTATCTACCTAGGATTGATTTGGTGTCTACTGACAGTAACCCGCCTAGGAGGCAGTTCATATTACGTCTTCCTTTTGCAATGACCATTAACAAAGCACAGGGTCAAAGTTTCGACAAAATAATTAATCTCCTATTATCTGAGTTCTTTTCCTTTTTTTTTTACAATTTGATTTACGTCGTACCGACACAGATAGGTCTTATGGGATAGGAAAGGGCTAGGAATGGAAAGAAAGTGAGCGTATCCTTAATCAAGATATAGTCCCCAGTGTTTGCCTGGCGTGAAAATGGGAAACAAAGGAAAACCATCTTAAAGGCTGCGGACGGTGGGATTCAAATCCACCATCTTCCGAATGCAAGTTCACAGATATGCGCCTAATCATACAGCCAAATCGTTCGGTGTATTCTAAGAAGGCCGGTCGTTAGGAATTCTTAATAATGATGCTATACCTGATATAAACTACAAATGTGTAGCAGTGCTGAATGAAAACAGAAGAAATGAGAACAATGACCTCCTTCTTACAATTTGCTTTAATTAAAGTTTAGCATTTGCTGGGAGTGAAAATGGGAAACCACGGAAAACCATTCTAAGGGAAATATCTGGGTAACTCCCTTCCCCTTTTATTGTTGATTGTTGAAAACGACCTCCTCAAGCTGCAGAATATTACTAGTATTCTATTAAGGACTTCGGCTTTGCTCTTCATTGCAATCCAACTTACCCTCTGAACATTCTTCTCCATATCCATATTTCAACAGCCTCCTATCATTTTCTTTTCCTTTTCCAACGTCCAGTTCTCACAACCGTACAGAAACACGCTCCAAGTTCGAATATCTATGTGAGTGTTGGGCAACAGACGCATTTTTATCTCAAAAGGCTCTTTTTTCCCCATTGATATCCTTTTCGTATGCTTTTGCTGGCGACACGTAGTGTTTGCAGTGCACTGTGTCTTCTGGTATGGGCTAGAATAAATTTGGTACTTTCACTAATCTGTATCAGTCTCACCTTTGGCTTTGACAATATGAAAGTGATGTGAGCGATGCTAGTAATACCATTCCTTATGCAGCCAGTGCCAGCTATGAATGGTGTGAAAATGTTGCTGATAGAGTCGGTTTATGCATGCATTTCAGTGGGCTTGGCAGACTGATATGTAATAACAACTTCTGGTCCGGTGAGGAAAGCAACGGGAAACTACCTCACTCCTCATTTCCCAAGTACGCCTCTTCAGTGATGCCTTGGCTATCTATGACAGCTGCTGGTGGATCTGTGGCGGATCAAACCAGCCTTCCGGCTGAATACCCAACATACACATTCTTTTCGTGACCTGGTAGAATTCGATTATCACTCATCATTAGGGATCCAAGATGGTAAACGTTACACTTCTTCAATTTTTTCATGATGATCATCAACACGAAATAGACTATTCATCAAAATATTTGCTGCTAATTACTATATCAGACAACAGAGCTCCAGAGTAATGGACTTCATCAAATATATGCTACAGTATCTGATCACAGGTAAACGAACATCTAATGAGCAAACTATCTACGAATGCAATGGCATTATATCGACTCACCGGCGTTCATGGATGAGAAACCGCCTGAACCTGAAGAATCTGGATCTTACCTGCAAATAGAAGAGCAAACAATGTAAGACAAGCCATCATTCTCAAACAATATCCGTGTTTGCATTGCAAACTGGATTACGACTAGAAATAGACATAATTGGTAGTTAGAAAACAAAAATAATTTAGGGATAAAAATAATAATTTATGAGTATATTAAGAATAAATGAATGAATTAAATATATGTATTTGCCTATTATATCTAATGCTCCTGGAATTCTAAGTTTGCCCTGAAATACGATAATTGGTATGTCTAGGTACAATGATTTGTTCTCAAGTAAATGGGGAAGATGTATGTAGATTTTATATAACGTTGCAAGGAACGCAAAGTGGTTTCCCAAGAAGGAGGGTGGTTCTTCAAAGGCAACCTTGGAAATGTTCTTTATCATGCTGCCGGAGATCCTAAAATCATGGCAGGTATTAGCGAAATTTGTTATACTACCGCGTGCACAGTTTAGGTATGATTACCATCTCTACATCTCCTTATAAGAAGATTTAATCGGTTTGCCAGTGGTATTTTCCACTTGTGTCACATCATACGGCTGATAGCAATTCTTCGAGCCAGCACAATATGCGATGATGCCTGTTCACCTAGTGCTTCTGTGTACGGCTATCCCAATTATCTCTTCACGAGTGAAATCTATAACTCCCTATGTTGCTACAGCGAACATATTATGAAGGATTGTGAGGCGTCTTACATTACAGAGGACTTCCCCGTGGGGACGCAAAGATTCACTGCAGCAACTTAGTAGAATTCCTCCATACCGAAACTTCGAATTTCACATTTTTACCACTACCAGCAAAAACAGATATAACATGCTAAAGGCCCCGCTGACCAAACTTATTTACTCAATCCTAGATAAGTAAAATATTTGGTGGGTTTTAACCCTTTGAGTGTCACATGATTGCCTACATAAGTTAGAATGCAAAATTATTTTACATAAACAAGCTGACCTTCTCCATGTATTCACAAATATTTGGTGTATATGACCAGTCTTTTTTTGAAATCTGTTGATGAGGCAACCTATCTTTTTTAAAACAAAAATTCATTATCCATATTTTTAAACGTTTGTATGCATCTTCACCACAGTAATTGTGCGTTATGTATTAATTTCATCAGACTCCATCAAAAACTGACGTTACTTGAACCTTCTAGTTCATCATGACAAGTCACAATAATTTTTGACTTGTAAGAAGAGGGAAATCTTAAGTTAACCCAGCATACCTTTGGTTGTATTTAGAAAATATTGACATAGTTCCTAACTGCCACATTTTAATTGACTGGGCGAGATGGCCGTGCGGTTAAGGGCGCGCAGCTGTGAGCATGCATCCATGAGGTAGTGGGTTCGAGCCTCATTGTCGGCAGCTCTGAATATGGTTTCCCGTGGTTTCCCATCTTCACACCAGGCAAATGCTGGAGCTGTACCTTGATTAAGGTTACGGCCGCTTCCTTTCCTATCCCATCGTCATCATAAGACCTATCTATGTCGGCGCGACATAAAACAAATTGTAGAAAGCAAAGTTGGCATGCTGCAAATAAGCCACCTGTCAAAATCATCATTTCTTTGCTCAGATTTTTTTGTTTGTTTGTTGGTTTCTTGGCTTCTTCTTTTGCTTTCTATTTAACGTCGTATTCACATAGATAAGACTGCGATGATAATTAAAAATTGGGTTAGGTAGAGACCACAGACTGAATTTCAATACAGTCCCATTATTTATCTGGCACAAAGATAGAGAATTTCAGAAAACCATCTTCAAAACTGCCGACGGTAGATTCGAACCCATTGACTCCCGATTGCCAGCTTAGACTAGCAGGACTCGTATCGTGAACCCAACTCCTTTCGTTATCTATAGAGAAGGAGAACCCGAACACGATTATTTTCGATGCCAACAAGTGGAGAAGTAGGCTACAAATAAATACTCGTAGAAATAATATTTACGACTCATTTTACAGTATACACAAGACGAGCCTTTTAGTAGCTTCATCCACGAGTAAAGAGAAACAGACGGTTCAGGACTGTCACTTAAGTAATACTTACCGCAAGGAAGTTTACAGTTGGGTTTCTAACCCCTGTCTCTCCTATAGCTCACATACTAACCCTGCGAGAAATTGCCTGACATCTGTTGAAAGGCTTGCTAACACGACAGAGTCATATAGAATTTACCGTAAAAGCTCTTCTGTTTATGCAAACATTCTAACAGAGATATAAATATAATTGAAGCACCATCGCAGGCCAGTTCTTTTTTTTTTTTGACGTGGATTGATGAACTTAGATTTTAAACATCTTAGCGTCTACATTCTGCTGTGTATGAGATTTCTTCCGTGACTTCTAGATCATCTAGCATGAGAAGAGAATGTTTAAACTGTTAGCAGACTCTTCGCCTTAATGCTGACCTTTTAGATAAGGTAGCAGGCAACATCGCCACTATAATCTGTTTTAAATGAGTGAACCACCGCTTTAATCCCTGAATATGTTAATATTTAGTCCCTAATAAAAGCTAACTCTTGTCTTGAAAGTTTTTTTATAAAACTCAAACTTCGAGTCCAAGGAAAGTTGAACGGAAAGAGGAAGAAGAGATTATGTTAAAGTTTAATTGTGTTCGCGTGAGAACAGTACAAGTGGTTGCGGGCTGAAATACGAGCGAGACCTGCTTGACGTCAGGAAGCGCTTTGTCGTCAGTCCCTCCCCCGGTTCGTAATATCCAAAGAGAGAGACAGAGTGTGTCTGTTGCCTCGCCTTATTCTTCATTACTTTACATTTATATCAGTTTTATATTATTAGTTGTTGCTGTGTACCCACCAACGGCGGGTTAGTTTCTATAACTGTAGCGAAGATGGGTGATCTTTCTAAGCATTGTTAAATAGGCATTAACCAAATTAGCCTAGTTCAGCCAAATTAGCCTAGTTCAGCCAAATTAGCCTAGTTCAGTTACAAGTTATAAGTTCACGATGTGATGCTAGGCACGAATAAATAAATATAATCGGTGAATTCTCCCCGTAATGACTTACGATTGTGAAAAATGGCTAACGAATGAGTTAACAAAAGAGAACTCAGTGCAGCCCAAATAGATATAGAGACGGCAATGCAGAGTTTTACATAGAAAAATAGCAAGAGGACGAAAGATACCAGCTTGGCCACAAAGGTTAAAGATGTCCTGGAGAGAACAATTACCTTGAAATGTTAGTGAGCTGGCCTACTCGCAAGAGAGACGACAGATAGAGGAAATTGGTACTGGAGTGGAGCCCAAGAGACCAGCTAAGACAAAGTGCAACACTATCGGACCGATGGCATAAAGACATTCGGAAGATCTCAAGACTTCACGGACATAGAACTGCCCAGAACCGCCTCTACACCAGCGAAGAACTTGGAAGGAATTAGTTGGACTGAAGACTTTAAGAGACCAGAGCATTTGGATGGTACAGACTTATTATTATTATTATTATTATTATTATTATTATTATTATTATTATTATTATTATTATTATTATTATTATTATTTTAGCTTCACACTACAACTTCAATTCTATTTCTTTGCGTGGTGTTTCCTCTGTGCCTAATATTTCTGTATATGTTCGTTCGCTCGCCCGTTGTTGTCCTGTCCAGGCTCTTTGCGACCTTCTTAGTTCTTTCTTCCGGTTGAACCCTTCCAAATTTTTCACTGCGTTCCTACACTTATTTCTACCTGACATTTGGACCTCCGAAATGTCTAACCTCTCGATACCTTTCTGCGTTCCCTTAATCCATTCTGTATAGGTCTTCTTTTCCCAGACGTAATCAACTAACTGTTTGGTAAGTCTATTTCCGTCTTTCCATTCCTTCTGTCCCTAGTCTGGACAGTGCCCGTAAATTTAATGGCGATACTTTTTCTCACTACTACTACTACTACTACTAATAATAATAACAATAATAATACCACTACCACTACTACTATTGACACTTTAATAGAAAATGTTCTGTATTTAAATATAGCTCTCGTTCCACATTCCAGTTATCTCCAGTGTCCGAACTTGGTCTGATTTCAGGTCATTGGCCTCAGTTGTGGCTTGCTAACACAAACACAGTGCACTCAGGAAGAAGATTTACCGAAGAGCTATAGAAAGAGTACAGAGTTATCTGTGCTTATCGAACTGTTTCGACACCAGCATTACAAGTTGCAGCTGCCAGTATTCCCATTGACCTGCTCGTGGTAGAGAGAAAACTTTGGCATGAAAGGGATGCGGCTATATCTGATGAAGAAAAGAAAGCCTTAAGGAGCTACCTCTTACTAGACTGGCTGGCAAGGCCGATGGGGTGACACAACCGATGTTGACCAATGGAATAAAGAGCTAATACCCGACATAGGAGGCTGCCTTAAATGTAGACATTGGCAGGTAGATTACTTTCTGTCGCAGGTCCTCACAGGACATGGAAGATTTGGCGTATACGCCATGAAGATGGGAAAGACGCAGGGAGATGATTGTTGGTACTGTTCTGAAAGGTATACAGTAGAACACACTTTTTTCTACTGTGTTCGATGGAAAGAAGAACGAAGGAAATCCTCCCAACAACTTGGCCGACGACTCACGCCACAGAATCTGGTTCACATCATGTTGCCTGGAACACATTAAAGGCAATGGCGACATGCATTATGGGGACGAAGGAGAAAGAAGTCAAAGGAAGAGAATAATAATATAAATTACTCAATTCTGTTGTCATGCCGTCAAGCAGTTCCGGAATGATCTGAGTGAAGAGGGCAAGGGTTTTTAGTTGGTGGAAATCCAACTCCCACACAGAGTGGTGTCTTTAAAAGATTTTCCTCTGCCACAAAAACTACTACTACCACCACTAATACTACCACTACTACTACTAATACTACTACTTCTACTTAGCTAAGTGGTTAACGTTCCGGCCTTTGGTCAACTGGTCCAAGGGATCCCGTGTTCGATTCCCGGCCGCGTCGGGGATTTTAACCTTGATTGGTTAATTCCGATGGTTTGGGGCTGGGTGTGCGTGCCGTCTTCAGTATTAGGTAGGACTCCATTCTCACTGACCCGCAGGTCGCCTATCAGGCGTGAATTCGAAAGACCTGCACCAGGCCTCTCCAGAGGCCAATTAGAGGCCAATTATTATTATTATTATTATTATTATTATTATTATTATTATTATTATTATTATTATTATTATTATTATTATTGCGTTTAGGCCATCTGTGGACCACGGTGCTTGTGTTCTAGCTGTATTTTTGTCGTCGTCTGCCCCTTTTAGCGTACTGGATTGTGTTCTTAGTGGCCTCTTGAGCCTTCCTGTTGGCCCAGTATTCCTTCATTTTATTGCTGAATTCTTTCCTGCGCTCTTCTGACCAATTCCCGGCTCCTTTGTGGCTAGCTGATGTAAGGGATGTTATTCTCCGGACCACCTTTTGAGCAGACTAAAGCGGAAGTGACGTCATTGTGTCGTCACACTCACCGTGGTTGCCAAATAAGCCGGCGCACGCTTCAAAGTTGTACTCCGCCACTATAATACAGCACAGCTCATGGATTGAAGCTCGAATAAAATAATAAAATAATTAATACATTAACGTATGCGTGTTAGAATCCCATAGTTTTTTAAGGGCTTACATCCTTAAACAATTAATATACTGAATTGCATTTTAAATGTGAAAACCTACAATCTGTTTTCCAGTCAATGACCGGGTCAGGGATGAAATAAATGAAGCCCCATCCTGCGCCGAGGATAGGAATTGAGCCGGCTGCCGAAGCCTATTTCTTACCGAGCTCGATAGCTGCAGTCGCTTAATTGCGGCCAGTATCCAGTATTCGGAAGATAGTAGGTTCGAACCCCACTGTCGGCAGCCCTGAAAATGGTTTTCCGTGGTTTCCCATGTTCACACCAGGCAAATGCTGGGGCTGTACCTTAATTAAGGCCACGGCCGATTCCTTCCCACTCCTAGCCCTACCCTGTCCCATCGTCGCCATAAGACCTATCTGTGTCGGTGCGACGTAAAGCAACTAGCAAAAAAAAAGAAGCCTATCTCGCTCCTCTGGGGCAATGATTAATGACTGACAGATAAAATTAAATGATGCTGGAATGAAAGATGACAGGGAAAACCGGAGTAAAACCTGTCCCGCCTCCACTTTGTCCAGCACAAATCTCACATGGAGTGACCGGGATTTGAACCACGAAACCCAGCGTTGAGAGGCCGACGCGCTGCCACCTGAGCCACAGTGCTTTCACAATTTTAATGTACTAACTACAATTTCACGCTTAAAGCACTGCGAACGAATTCTTTTGACATAAACAGTAAGCATTGCATTCATTAAATTATTCTATTATTATTATCAATATATATACTGCATATAACTTAATATGTTATTATTTATTATTCACTATTATTATCTAAATATATGGCCTGATTCCTGATTGAAATGAGCTGCTACTCACGGGCGATTTATGAATAAGCGAGGATTATGTACTCGTACTGGAATTAACTTGAAACTGACAGATGAAGTTAGGGATCCAGGCGAAAACCTGTCCCACGTCCGCTTTGTCCAGCACAATTTCAATAAATTAATTATTACAAATATATTTTTATAAAAATATTATTACATATTATACTATTATTATTATTATTATTATTATTATTATTATTATTATTATTATTATTATTACCATCATGCAGGAGGTTTCAGCGTCAGCTTACCTTGTGCCGCAGTAATTAATCTGTGTCACTATCGAGTGGCTGCACATCCAAGTCGGAATCAGAGCCGGGTTCAGCACACGAGGTAAACTAATCCCGCCGTCAATACTATTCGCTCGGAAATGTTTATAATCAGACAGAATCATGTTTCTCTCGCCGGACGTAAAAATCTTGCGTTTCTTGTTCAACTGATAACAGTTGGAAGTTTTGTTCGGATCCATTGCACAATAATATCCAATGACGAGTAAGAAGAAACCTACAAACGTACAAAGGACTACAAGAATTATGAATTGGCACACAATAGACACATACATTCTTTTTGTAAAAGCGAAGCACACTGATAAAATTCCCTCACTGCTGTTTTAAACAGACTATGATTGGAACTAACTCACGTGTTCAAGACATCCACAGAGTGAGTAAGTATGGCAGCTCCGCATTGACTGCGCCATTGCCAAAACTCGCTCTGAGTAGCACACCCCCCTTGCCTCCTCACCTACCGTGTGACAACACCGTAGGCGCTGCCCCTGTCACCCGCGCCATCCCCTGGTCAGTACACTCACTTCCGCTTTAGTCTGCTCAAAAGGTGGTCCGGAGAATAGAAAAGGTTTAGTTTTGACCATTAAACGGTATGCATTTCTGTCAGTAATGGCGGCTTGATTAATATTAAGCTCTGTAAGATCTTTGTCCACTTGTTTGGTCCAAGGGAATCCAGTAGCTTTACCTTTGTTAGCAACCTTGAAGATCTTATAGGATAATCTATTAGGATCCATTCTGTATAGGTGTCCATAGAAAGTCAGACGTTTTCTCCTGATGGCATCTATGAGGTTTTCTTGTTGCTGGTAGAGCTCATTGTTGGGTTTGTACCATCGCCTTCCATCTAGTAGGATTCTTGGCCCTATTATTCTTCTCAGGAATTTCCGTTCTTGCACTTCCAGGGCTCTCAGTGGTGTAATTATTATTATTATTATTATTATTATTATTATTATTATTATTATTACCGGGCGAGTTGGCCGTGCGCGTAGAGGCGTGCGGCTGTGAGCTTGCATCCGGGAGATAGTAGGTTCGAATCCCACTATCGGCAGCCCTGAAAATGGTTTTCCGTGGTTTCCCATTTTCACACCAGGAAAATGCTGGGGCTGTACCTTAATTAAGGCCACGGCCGCTTCCTTCCAACTCCTAGGCCTTTTCTATCCCATCGTCGCCATAAGACCTATCTGTGTCGGTGCGACGTAAAGCCCCTAGCAAAAAAATATTATTATTATTATTATTATTATTATTATTATTATTATTATTATCATTATTATTATTGCTGTTGTATCTGTCTGAATGCATGGAAAGGGCACAGAAGGAGGGACGGAAACAGAGCGCACGAGATCACCTGACTCGAGCGTAACATTCCAGTTGAACACGCCATTTTACATGTTAACACATGCATATGAAATGCAGCCGAAACAATAACAATAATACATGTTGGAGTCGCTATTCATAGAAAATGTAACACAGTCCCTGCGCTGTATGAACGTGGTCACAGTGACTGTTAACACGCTACAGTGTTTAGCATGGTCTGCCTCCTCTCTGTGCACCACATTCCATCCTACACACGACTACCACACTTTGCAGACGTACGAGCAAGTGTTTGAAAGAGAGGTATGCTATTTTCTAGATTACAGTTAGTAAATTACACATTCATTCAGTCAATCGATTACCACTGATCTGCATTTAGGACTCTCGCCGAGGTGGCAGATTGTCTATCAACTGTTTACCTTTTTTCTTCTTAAATTACTTCAAATAAATTTGAAATCTTATGGACATCTCCTTTGGTAAATTATTCTAATCTTTAATTCATCTTAATATAAATGGGTATCTTCCCCGATTTATCCCCTTGAATTCCAACTGTATCTTCTTATTATGATCCTTCCTACTTTCAAACACTTTATTCAAACTTATTCGTCTAAAAGAAGATAAAGTAAGATCAAGACGAAAAAGAAAACCTATTACAAGAAAATGTAAAATTAAGGGAAGGGATAAAAATAATACATAAGAAGAGAATGACGAAGAAGATGAACTACAAAAGAGGAAAAACGACTGCTGTGATCCAACTTTATTATTATTATTATTATTATTATTATTATTATTATTATTATTATTATTATTATTATTATTACAAAGATGAAAGGAAAATAACAATTTTTTATTAACCGTCTAAAAATAAAATGACCTTTCCTAAAAGATTTTGAGAGAAAACGGGTAATAAAATTAGGCAATTCCACACGGCGAGTGTCGTATAACCTTAAAAAAGTTACTGTGACTGGACTTTTCTTTGGTGGGAGGAGAAAAATTCCCAAATCTTTCGTCACATGGCGACAAAAATATAAACTAGCGAGAAGTCTACAAGATTAGATAGTCGTCCCACTCACTGCGTTTCGATTCTTCGTCACCATTTATATGGAGTTCATGCCATTTAATATGGTTGATTGTAACCTATCATTGTTTTTTAAACATTAATCTTCTTTATCTTCCCTCAAAATTGTTATTGTGTATGATTCTGTGAGTTATGGCAAATCTAGGGTGTCCTGGATCAGATTAAATAAATATAAATAAAATTCGTGGAAGTCTCTTAGCCAGATAGTAAGAAGGTGGTCAATAGAGTAAGAGAACCCCTCCCCTAAAGTTGTCGCCAATGAAGTTATGTGTCATAAGATAAACCTTACATGGGCTAGGGCTCCTCACTGAATGAAATGTTCAAGGTCCACTAACTTCATCCGTCCATTCCATAACCTCTAAATTGTAAAGCATCGGGCTGAACTTGTGAGATTTCAGGCTCATAAAGCGTCTTAACTAGGGGCGTATTCTTTGATTGTAACGGTTCAAATCCCGTTACAAGATGATATCTGTATTTTTATTATTGTATGATTTTATTTGTTTTTTATTATTATTATTATTATTATTATTATTATTATTATTATTATTATTATGTCAGTATTATTATTATGTTATCTGTGATATTGTACTATTATTGTAATTATCCGTTTTATTCAATTTTGCAATTGCCTGTTGCTTGCAAGATTGCACTTTGATGTATACATATATACGTATGTGTAGTATAACACTCAATACCTGTACAGTGAGAATTGTTGTATATATCAGAGATCGGATGTGACGTTGGTGCATTGTGCAATATTGTTGGCGATTCTGCCAAGTCATCGCCACTCCATGGCTATGTCATCGTACTGATTTAGATATGCGCGCACGGACTTATCGCCGCGGGGCTATTTCACCACTGTATGTAATATCTGTCGCGTAGGTGGGAGTATGTCATTGTTATTTTTGGAGATTACGTAGCTGTGTCAACCAAGTCTATATAAGGTGGATGCACATTGTAGCGTCAGTCATTACTTATACGGATGCAGTACAGTGAAGTAGTCTACTAGATCAAGAGGCCTTAAGTGGTCAGCCAACCAGTGTGAACGAGAGATGGTGAAGACTCAGTGAGCCATTATTGGTCATTGAGAGAGTGAGACCAAATGGTTGGTCCGTCACTTAGTGGAAGACGCGGACGCAAGGCTTACCAAGGAGTCAGAGAGGGCAACCCTGGACCTACCAAGAGGTCATACCATATTGACTTACAAAGAAGTCAGATGATATGGAGAAGAAGCAGTCGCATGGATGTATCACCACGTTAGGCGTGACACATCTACAGTAAACACCAGAGCAATGGATTACGTCGTAATTACACTCAAAGTGTTGAAGGTACAGTCAAGTGAATCAGTGAGGGAAATATTTCGTATAAATTGTTAAATGTCCGGTCAAGAAGAATTTAAATTCATGCCTAGTTTCTTTCAGTTGCAATGTCATAATTTCATATTTTCATCTGTTTTATCGCAACAAGACTCACTATTTTTTGATATATTATTTAAAGAATATATATTGTTCTATCAAACGAATTCATAGTTTCATTTCATTGACAGTAAAATATCTTAACCTCAAAATTAATGGGGAAACCGAACGCCAATCTCCTTTTCCCAGAACTTATATGGTATGTTGTCAAAAGTAAGCTTATTACCCCACACCCTAGAGATAGTCAAGAATCTCATTCTATTATTGCTGTACTGAGTGACAGCTGGCGCCCTTCAAATAACGTATGTGTAAGTAAGCAGGTAACAAGTAAGTGTGAGTACAAGGTTAGACGAGTGTGTATTTTATATAATGAATATTAATTTTCAGATTTTCAAGTAAAATGCAGATTTACATATGTTGTAAAATAAGACAGACAGTTAGGAAGTTCTCATTGTGTCGACGCAACGTGGGACTCGAATAAATTCAGAATTTGTTCTGAATGACAGCATATCATAGGTTCATTTTGGGAGGAGTGTGCGCATTTAAGCCAACGGAAATTATTACCGGTAAATGTCAAGAGTGTAATTTTGTGATATATATTTGTATTTTGGGGATATGTCAAGGGATTTAAAGAGGGAAATTAATTTGAGATCGCGTACTATCACTAGTGAACCAAAGATGCACAAGGAAGACAATAACAAGTCATGTGACGACGAGGTCATTGCTTCGGCGGACATCCAAGGTGATATTCAGAGTAGGGAGCAGGTGAATACGATGAAAGCTTCTGTGGTAATTCAGGAAAGTGCAGAAATTGAGAAGCACACTGAAACTCAAAAGGAAATCGCGGGGGGAATGAACCAAGATTTTTTTAATTTGCTGATGGCCAGATTTACCGAGTTCAGTAATGAAAATAAGAAGCTCAGTGAAAATAATCAGAAACGTATGGAGGAAAAGATTGATACGAGTAGTGAAAATAGTAAGAAAGAGATAAGTAATAAAATGGAAGCAATGATTGGTATTAGTAATGAAAATAATAAGAAACAAATGGAAGAATTAATTGGCAGAAATAAAGAAAATTTTAATGCGATTAGTGATAAATTAGATAGGTTAAGTAAATCACTAGATTCTAAAATAGATACTAAGATAGTAGAGGTAACTGGTCAAATATACAAGTTAGAAAATAAGTTTAATAAAGTGTGTGTTGACCTTAGAGGAGAAAGGGAGTTGAGTCGGAGCGGTTTTCATACTCAAATTGAGCATGTCAAAGGAACATGTACAAACAAGATCATACTGTTAAGTAATAAGATTTCGAGTAATCGGGAAGAAATTCATGAGGTAGTCGAGAAAAGATTGGACAAAATTTACAATGCAGTTAGGGAAGATACGAGGGAACAGATTAGTAGAATTGAACAAATTGAAAGCAAACTTGTGGAGGTCACTGAACTACGGAATGAACAGGAAATGCTATCACAACAGGTGAGAGAGAGAGAGGAAGAATTGCAGGAAGACGTGAGAATAGTGGAAGAGAATGCTGAAAGAGCAGCGGAAGAAGAAGAAGAAGAAGAAGAAGAAGAAGAAGTTGTGAACTGCCAGGGATTGATTCGGCAGGAATTTGAATTTGCAGGTGAGATGACGGGAGAAATGATAGTGGTGAGTGGTTTGTTTAGTAGGGATCGTGATTTAACCAAGTTTTCTGGAAAACAGTTTAATCCTATAGAGTTTGTAAAAGTAGTTGAGAAAAGATTTGCAAGTAAGTCGAGGAATAATATTAATGAATGGGAATACGTGGTGGAAATTTTGTCTAATGTTTTTGTCGGCGAAAGTAGAATATGGTTTCGAGTATACTGGAATAATATGTCTAATTTAGGAGAGTTTAAAGTGTTCATTGACAGGCTTTGGAAGGAATGTGTGGAAGGGCGTGCGCGTGAGAGAGAACGCATGATGTCTGGTAAAAGTAGTATAGTAGAGAGAAGGGGAAAAATGGTAGCCGTGTATCAGAGAAGTAGTAATCCTGATGAGCAGAGGATTAAGTGTTATGTTGATGATGATAGTGGTCAGAGGAGTAACGAGAGAGAATCGGAAGATGGGAGGCGTATGGATTTGAGTTGTGAGAGAGAAGATCAGGAGAGTAATCAGAGAAAATCGGAAGATGGGAGGCGTATGTATTTGAGTTATGAGAGAGAAGGTCAGAAGAGTAATCTGAGAGAATCGGAAGATGGGAGGCGTATGTATTTGAGTTGTGAAAGAGAGGGTCAGAGGAGTAATCAGAGAGAATCGGAAGATGGGAGGCGTACGGATTTGAGTTATCAGAGAGACTATGATAGTCTGAATATGAATGTTATCCAGGTGTCGTTATCGAGCCAGAGTATTTCAGATTCACAGGGAATCGGATAAATTAAGTGAACAGGCTGAAGGTAGTAGATGAACTGGTATTTAGTATAAGTAGGTATGTAGTGAAAGCAGATTTAAGTATAGTGTGATTGTGACCTGAGTAATGTTAAGTGAGATATTTAAGTAATGACGTAGTCGTAGATAATGAAGTAATTAATAGTAGTAGTAAGGTAGACGTAAGAAGTGTTCTGTTAAGTGATGTAAGTACTAGTAATGCTGAGAATATGATTAAGTAGTGAGGGAGTAACTCCGATGATGGAAATTGTGATATGAAGAAGGTAAGTGAAGGTACTATCAGATCTTATAACAGCCGTTGGGTAAGTCAAAGTGAGTAAATAAGATGATAACGGTACCAATCATAATTGAAGATAATTTTAAGTTTCAGCCATGCCTTGTTGTACCAAAACTTGTGTATTCAGTTATTTTAGGAGCTGACTTGGTTGCAAATCATGGAAGTAGAGTAGACTTTAATTTAGGTAGTGTGTGTTTGTTCTGGGAGTAATCTAGCAAAGAAGTACGTGTTAATTATGATGGTCTGAGGTAAGTGTGTTGGTGATGTGTGTTCTTGGAAATATATGAGAGGTAAGTGAAGTTGTTCCTAGTGAGAGGAAATGTTATGTTAGTGTGTGTTACGTGTCTATAACGACCAGTATCCGAGGGATCGTCGGTATGAGGCAGTGACGTGAGGTAATTTGGGTGAATTACAGGAGGAGTAATTGGGTTCGATGTTAGGTAAGCATCGAGATGTATTTAGTGGTTAGTGAGGAAGAACACGTATTTGAACATAAATTTGTAGTACATGACCATTCATCGTTTGTGGGAGGTAAGTACCCCATTCAACTTAAAAATGCTAGTGAAGTCTAAGAACAAATAAACATTATGCTGGATTACGGAATAATTGAACCATCTTGTAGCTATGGTATTGAACCTTTAATTATTGTTGCCAAGTAGGATGTGATCTATTGAGATATGTAAGTCAATAAGGGCAAAATTGATTCAGTTTGAGTGACAGAGTGCTACTCAGAGTTCCATTTTCATCATCTGCAGAGGCGGGAAATATGTTGAAGTTATTCTTTTGTATCAGGGGTATTTCACTATTGTGAATCGTATCGGGAAGTGTGCATATTCCTTAAAAGATCAGGAAGGGGATATTGTCGGTATTTGTAGTATTATATATGTAAAGAAGTATTTCACGTGAGATTTGTTGAAATAAGAGTAAGATGATTATATTTTGTGAGAAACTGGCAAAATAAAACTAACATCTGCGATTTGCGTGTGAACCAAGTGTCGTATTGGTGTATTGGAAGAATAAGTGCTACATTGTCATGTACTGTGTGACAAAAAAAAACGGAGAACAGGACATTGGACAGTTATCTGCGATAACAATATGCGAGAAAAGTTCTCATATAAGTAAATGTTCACAAAATGTTTTGATATGTTAAAAAAAAAGAGAAGAATGTTGTATATTGATTGAAAAGTATTTGTGTGTGTTAAATTAAGGGCTATGCTCTTGTGAATTGTATGAGAATGGGACACTGAACAGTTATCTACGATGGCAATGTGCGAGAAAAATTCTCATATGTGATGTATTATAAAATGTATGGATGCTGAAAAAGAAAATTATTGTTGTATATTCATTTAAAGTGTTTATCTGTGTCAGTGTTATATATATAATTTTGTTCATAAATCAATCGATTCTTTGTTCTTCGATTTATTTATGAGGGAGGCGAATTGTAACGGTTCAAATCCCGTTACAAGATGATATCTGTATTTTTATTATTGTATGATTTTATCTGTTTTTTATTATTATTATTATTATTATTATTATTATTATTATTATTATTATTATTATTATTATTATGTCAGTATTATTATTATGTTATCTGTGATATTGTACTATTATTGTAATTATCCGTTTTATTCAATTTTGCAATTGCCTGTTGCTTGCAAGATTGCACTTTGATGTATACATATATACGTATGTGTAGTATAACACTCAATACCTGTACAGTGAGAATTGTTGTATATATCAGAGATCGGATGTGACGTTGGTGCATTGTGCAATATTGTTGGCGATTCTGCCAAGTCATCGCCACTCCATGGCTATGTCATCGTATTGATTTAGATATGCGCGCACGGACTTATCGCCGCGGGGCTATTTCACCACTGTATGTAATATCTGTCGCGTAGGTGGGAGTATGTCATTGTTATTTTTGGAGATTACGTAGCTGTGTCAACCAAGTCTATATAAGGTGGATGCACATTGTAGCGTCAGTCATTACTTATACGGATGCAGTACAGTGAAGTAGTCTACTAGATCAAGAGGCCTTAAGTGGTCAGCCAACCAGTGTGAACGAGAGATGGTGAAGACTCAGTGAGCCATTATTGGTCATTGAGAGAGTGAGACCAAATGGTTGGTCCGTCACTTAGTGGAAGACGCGGACGCAAGGCTTACCAAGGAGTCAGAGAGGGCAACCCTGGACCTACCAAGAGGTCATACCATATTGACTTACAAAGAAGTCAGATGATATGGAGAAGAAGCAGTCTCAAGGATGTATCACCACGTTAGGCGTGACACATCTACAGTAAACACCAGAGCAATGGATTACGTCGTAATTACACTCAAAGTGTTGAAGGTACAGTCAAGTGAATCAGTGAGGGAAATATTTCGTATAAATTGTTAAATGTCCGGTCAAGAAGAATTTAAATTCATGCCTAGTTTCATTCAGTTGCAATGTCATAATTTCATATTTTCATCTGTTTTATCGCAACAAGACTCACTATTTTTTGATATATTATTTAAAGAATATATATTGTTCTATCAAACGAATTCATAGTTTCATTTCATTGACAGTAAAATATCTTAACCTCAAAATTAATGGGGAAACCGAACGCCAATCTCCTTTTCCCAGAACTTATATGGTATGTTGTCAAAAGTAAGCTTATTACCCCACACCCTAGAGATAGTCAAGAATCTCATTCTATTATTGCTGTACTGAGTGACAGCTGGCGCCCTTCAAATAACGTATGTGTAAGTAAGCAGGTAACAAGTAAGTGTGAGTACAAGGTTAGACGAGTGTGTATTTTATATAATGAATATTAATTTTCAGATTTTCAAGTTAAATGCAGTTTTATATGTTTGTAAATTCAGTCAGACAGTTAGGATGTTCTCAATAGTAAGGCAGTAACCCCTGCATCTATAAAAAAATAATCCTCTTACATACAGAGCAACCAACAATGACTTACAAAGCAAAGCAAAGCAAACCAAAGTCACCTCCGTACAGGCCATGAAGGCCCTTGGAGGAGTGGAAGGTAAAGGCTTCCACCATTGTTAACCTCGGCACGTGATGGGGTAGAGTGGTTAGCTCTACGCCCGGCCACCTTTGCCCCCAGGAATTAACCTGGTACTCATTTTTGGTGTAGGCTGAGTGAAAATCAGGGCCATATGCACCTCCGGAAGTGGAAATCTCGTTTCTTAAATTTTACGACTTCCTGACGGGGATTCGAACGCACGTCCTTCCGGGCGAACCGAGCACGCCTTTACCTCCTCGACCAGGCAGCCCCTAACAATGACTTACACAAAAAGAAATAGAAGCTGAACATAGGACGTCGCAGTAACATAAGGGTTAACACAAGAGTTCACTCATACGATTGACATCATTAAGAGTCTTTTAATTTATCATGAATTTGGCATACTAGGAGCAAGATGAAGTTTATAATTATCAAGTCCAAGTACGGTTTTAAATGTGCTTGCTTGCTTGTTGGACGGACGGACGAGTAAATGCTGGAGTAGTGACAAGGGAGGACATCATTAAAATTATTTCCAGATTTCAAGTTCCTAAGTAGGAAGTACATTTTCCAGTCTGTAAAACACTCAAAATTTCAATATAAATTATAACACTACAAGCGTACCTGTAGAATACACACTAATATATTTATATATTGAAATTTTGTGCGTTCGACAGACTGGAAAGATTTCTATCTGCTATTTGACTACGGCGACACTGGAAAGTCTGGTATCATTTTAAAAAAAAAGTGTTCCCAAGCGTTTAAATAGAAATAAATATAAATATTTGAGTGTGATTTGACAGAATCTGATGATGTCCTTTCAAGAAAGAAACACGAGATATTTTAAGAATTAAGTTGTTCCTTTTTCAGGTCTAATACTTTTACCATATGGCTCCTCTTTCAGAGAGGTTAGAAATGTAATTACTCAAAGTTAGTTTTGGCAGACTGAGGGACTAACAGGTATAAAATAGATCCTATACTGTCACAGTCAAAAGGGAGACAGAGACATTAAATGAATCTACAATTTTATACGAGTGTTACAAAAATGTTGCAAAGTTTGGGCTGGGAAGACTTGGGAGAAAGGAGACGAGCTACTCGACTAAGTGGTATGTTCCGAGCTGTCATTGGAGAGATGGCGTGGGAGGACATCAGTAGACGAATAAGTTTGGATGGTGTCTTTAAAAATAGGAAAGATCACAATATGAAGATAAAGTTGGAATTCAAGAGGTCAAATTGGGGCAAATATTCGTTTATAGGAAGGGGAGTTAGGGATTCGAATAACTTACCAAGGGAGATGTTCAATGAATTTCCAATTTCTTTGCAATCATTTAAGAAAAGGCTAGGAAAACAACAGATAGTGAATCTGCCACCTGGGCGACTGCCCTAAATGCAGATCAGTAGTGATAGTGGTAGGAGGACTGGAACGGAGCCCTGTACTAATTGACTGATGTAAATACCACTCAACCGTCAAGAAATAGCGGCAAACACTGCACAATGAAGATACTAAAGACAAATTCCCTATTCCGTGAGGAAGTTCCCTTGAGGAGCACAAAATGATAAAGAGGTCGATAAACGCCCCCTGAATGAATAGCTTCATCAGCATAATGTCCCTCATCACCAGATGCTGTTTATGGCGCAGTGTGTCAAAATGTCATCTCGTTTAGAGGCTAATGCATACACACGTTCATAAATTTTCTTCAAAAGCACATGTGTGAAGACTTTCCATAGTAACAAGGTTGTAAGCGACAACATTTTGGAAAGAGAAATTTTCGTGTAATAACGTTTACATATCCTTCTGCATCCTTGAAAACGACTCATACGTGATAATGTTTTCATAAGTTGGTTACCCTGTAACAAAGTTTTATGTTGAAGAAAATGGAAGACGTTAGGCCTGTGACTTTTTTATTCTCTGCGCAAAAAACATATAAATCGCGGCAAAGAACTGAGTGGAAACAAAATATTTTAAAAAGGACTCAAAAATGAAGGGAAAGAATATCTCAGTTCGAGGAACGTTTGAAACCTGAACTATCAACATCAAAATGAGACACGTAAAAAAGCTTTGTACCCAGGAACATTCTTGTTGCCATCATAAAACTTCTTTAACGTACCGTTGATATAGTTAATAACAACAGAAGAAGAAACTATTTTGAGTTAAGTTATATAATAAAGAAGATCCACTACATAATAAAGCGTATAATTCCCGCAGGCGACAGTGGGTTTCGAACCCACAATCTCCCGAGTGCAAGCTCACAGCTCATTGCGTGAGAGTTGATATGGTTTGATATAGGGACCATAACTATGGGAGGCCCAGTTTACGCGGAATCTGAACTATAGGGACGTAACTTAATTTCAACTATCCCACATGCACAGCTCGAGATTCGAACAACGGCCACCTTGACGAGAAGCCAACGACTATTTAACTCGGCCATCAAGCCCCCCTCACCAAAGTGAAAGCCCCCAGGAATTCATCCTTATTAGTCGCCTCTTACGACAGGTAAAGGATATCAAGGGGGAAAAGGCTCCCATGCACAATGAGGGCGTCCTTAAACGGAGATTATTCGAAAGATAAATAAGAGTATAAACTTTATTCTTAATCGTGAGTTGCGTGACATACAGCTTTAAACTTACCACTCTAGTTTCACGTGAATGAATGCAACCTACAAGGCACTTCAGCAAATTAGTATAATTCAACGTTGTAGTAATGTTCTTATGAATCTAGGCCCATTCTGTTAATGGCTATAATATTACTTAACTGCACCCGAGCTTAACATCAATCATGCCAACTCTAGAAGCTCAGAGTGCGGAAGAATAAATTGTGACTAAGGTAGGTGAAGAGTCCAGCCTCGTATCGTTATTTATATACAGAGTGAAACACAAACAACTGTCACACTTCCAGCTTTCTTGTTGGGTCGTATACCATTCATGGGAAATTTGAAAGGCAAAAATGTGAATTTCTTGGCATTTTACAAAATCGTATAATATTATAAATTATTTTTATGAGTAAAATGTATATAATTTATATCTCTGTAATCTTTAGAAATATTTAATTTTTAATCTGATGACATTACTTACATATCTGTCAAGCTAGTTAATTTCGGACATGCTTTCTTTGTGTATGGATATCTCTGAAACGACTCCACGAAATTGCAGGGTCTCCCATATAAACTAAGACCGAACGCACAGTGTTTGTACTGTGCGCTAGGGCAGCTGCCTCAGCCGAACTTATGTTACGCGCGGTCGCCCTGCTTTACGCGTGTATACAATCTTATACGAAATCTTACGTTATAAAAGATGCTGAATGTGTCGTCTTTCCTGGGTTATACAGGCACTGTATCTGGTAACCACATTCTGACTCATGCGAGTGAGTTCTACCGCTACAATATGTCTGATTTCATTCGTAATAATTTATTTCAGTTACTCCAATGTATGAGGATTTGTTCGGTACTCTTTTTCTTCCAGTTTACCCCACAAGTAAAAGTCACACCCTGTGAGATCTGGAGAACGAGGGGGAAACACACCAGCACTGATCACTCTGTCTGCAAACACTTCCGAGATTGTAAGAAGGGAATCTTGAACTGTATGAGCAGGGATTGAATCTTGTAGAAACCACCCCCGCGATTTTTCTTCTTCCGTAAACTGATGGAAGAGCGGCGTCAAAATGTCATCTTGGTACCTCTCTGCATTTACTGTTGAGTCGAAAAAAGTAGGCCTAATTATTGGTCTTGCACAGACAGCACACCAAACACCAATCTTCATATAATAATGAGGACTTCATAAACACCATTAGGATATTCTGCACACCAATTGCGAGAGTTATGACTGCTCACACGACCATTAAGATGAAACGAGGCTACATCCGAGAATAATACAACGTATGGGTCGAGTAAGCGATCATTCAATGGTGCAAGATACCACTCACAATACCTCACACTTGTGGCTGGATCAGCAGGCTTTTAGCAATGGGCCCGTGAAAACAAATACGGTGTGATGTGTAACAGCTTTGTAGCTCTGTGTGCAGAAGAAACCAAAACCCCTACTTGTTGTGCTAATTTTGTGAGTGAGTTATTCGATGACCGTTCAAGATTCGCACCAATGTTAACCAGGTTTTCGTCTGTCAAATCGGTTCGTGTGCGCACAGATTTTTTGTTGAGCACCGAGCCAGTAGTTTCAAATCTATTCACAATTACGCGAATCTGTGCTCGTTAAGGTCGCATTTCACCAGCAAATTACTGAACAAATGCATCGCCTACCCATCGAGCCGACTCGTATTTAAAATAACTTCTACATACGAAAATCTGGTGTTGCAATTCTAACAATCTGAGATTCAGACTGGCGACTGATGCTTGCAAGGTCGAATACGTGCTTACAAGGTCAAGAACTATGCACGCGCCTCCAATACTGCAGCTTACGTACCGGAAAGTAAAATCGCCGTTTGGGCGGTCTCAATTTATGTGGGAGACCCTGTATTTTCCCTAGAGATAGAGTAGAATATTTTGAACATAAAAAATATACATTTCTGAAGCTATTATGGAGGCCATGAAGCCAATCTCTAGGGACCTCGCTCATCCAGACCTCAGAAGGTGTCTACACGGGCGCACTCAGAATCCAAATGTGTCATTCAACAATATTATCTGGACTTAACTGCCCAAGAATGTATTTGTGGGGTTAAAAAATTGAAATGGAGAGTCAATGATGCAGTGTTAACGTTTAATGATGGGAATATACTAGAAATAAGAACGTTAATGCATCTTAAATCAACCCTGGCTGTCATAATGTAAAGAGACTGCAACTTTCAGACACAATACGCTTTTTTTAGAATCTAAAAGAACAGCACTAATAAGCTTCATATTTTCACGTGTATTAAGACACTATCAATTCTCGATACTCATAGTGTGCAATGTGGCATCTTTTTCTATTAAAAGTGTAGCATGTAAATTTAAAAGGTCTTTAATGTGTAACGTAATTTTCATTGCAAACAATGTATGGATAGATAATGTTTCAGACATTTGAGTTACCTACAAGCTGATGGTGCCCTTAAACAATGGGCGAAACATGTATCTGAAAAGTTTATATAGCACTGTATGATGTAGATTTCAACCACGTAGCACGCGGTTTTTATGGAATAGATGGTGATAATAAAATAAATTATTTTGTGATAATTTTGCTTATAGTCAGTTTCAATACGGATCAATCATCTGAGTTGTCTCTTGCAATGACAATAAGAATTGCCAAAGCACAGTGTGCAGCCAAGTTAAACACCAAAGAAGCAAGGTCAGCCCGAAGGAAATAATATTTTTAGAGTTTAGAGCAAGAGGAGGACAAATGTAAATATCCTGACTCCGCTGCTGGGTGATTTTGAGTCTTCATCTAAACACACGAGCTAGTTATTGTCATTAAAAATGTTAAACTTAATTTTCTCAAAAATACATTGTTTACACTTAATGTTCCTGTACCTTAAGAACTGCTCGTGATAGCTAGATGAAACATTGTGAATTGCATTATTAAGTTATATCATACTAACTCCACTGAAGCATAATTACAGCTTAGCGATGCCTTTCTTTTAAAACTTTCTATGTCACAATGCTCATCCTACCCATTATATTCATTAATAGTGGTCACGCCTTCAGCAACATACAGTATTTATATGTAGTCCATCAGAATCATTTTCGTTGTGTTCAATTTCCTATTCTAATATGTAAAGGAAAATGCACGTTACAATACCGTATTGTAGGGATGTTGTTTGCATGACGCATTTACGCACAACTAGAGTGTAATGCATTTAAGATACATTTTCCTTTTCACGCCAGAATTGAAAAATGAACACAAAGATTTTTTTGATAGACTGGATATAAATATGTCGCTGGGAGGCGTGATCTGTCTTAAGGAAAATAATAGATAGCAAGAGCATTGGGACATACGAGGTTTTAAAAGAAAGCCACTGGCATATTTGCATAGACATGAAGTTATAGGTTTGCATGTAACAAATATATTGTGTACAAAACTGCATCTTTGAAAAATTAATATCTTTGCTTATTTTCTATCTTTTTTCTTAATTCTACTTCAGTACACATAAATAATAAGCAAAAGGCAGCTGCAAAAATTTCGGAGTCATATCTTCGTTTGTTCCAAAGATAAAGGAACATAAACTTCTCTTATGTAATATTGGCCGGATAGGCCTTCCAAAGCCTCCCCCTCAGCTTTCGTGCATGGCTCCGCTTTTTCCTGGAAATATTTGTAGAGGTCAGTGCAATATTTTTACCATGGAGTACTACAGTGACATCTTTCTTGAACAGGGTGCTAAAATTGTATTGCTGTACACCGAAACCTACACTTCACAAAAGACAAATGACTAACGAACTGAACTACTCAGCCGGGGCGCAGTTGTGAACTTGTAAATGATACAGCGCCATTCATTTGAAAACTCTTTTAGTAGAGAAAAATGATTGTCGTAACAACTCCAAAATGGCATTAACATGCCCGTAGCTGCCAAGTCTTTATTCAGAAACATCAGAGAGAAAAAATTAAAAACACAGACATGACAAGGAAGGAAAGTGAAAAAATAAAAGGAGAGAATACTAACCGGTTAAGTAAATAGACAGTTCCAACTTGTAGTTGCCTTGAGGCAGAGAATGAAACTTAAGCATTTCTCTAAATGTGACGGTTGGCGTATTATTGTAATCATCTTGAGATGAAATAAAAAAGTATTTGAAATGGAGTCACTTGTCCAACACACGCTGAGTCTCAGAGACGCTGGATTTAATGTATTATATCCGTGGAGCCTGCAGGCGACACAAGGCAACGAGACCAATTTAAACTGCAATAATTGTTTTCAAATAACAAAAGCTTTCCTTTCTAAAACATTCCCTCGGACCTCAGTGAAGCCAAAAGAACATCAACAACGCACAAACACACACTCACTTTTCGCATTTCAAACGCACGTAACACTTTCAATGGAAAACTGGCGTGTTTTGTTTTACATCGTGGTGTAACCACAAATTCTCAACTTTGATCTCCAGCAGTAACATACGTTAAGTTTACCACGCATACACTGCCTGACAAAAAATGTAAAGCAGCCTGAAATGGTTGACTGTTAATGTAACTTCGTACACATACACATCATCGGCGGGTGTGTTAATGACAAGGGTTGCAATTCTCTGCGACAGGCCACCAGAGTGCATTCGTGTTGTTACCAGGCGTGGTAGGGTATATAAGGGGCGTGAACAGAGTCAGTGATCCCTGTGAAGGACACGGAGATGGCGCGTACTCGTGTGAGATAGCGTTATCAACACCTCACAGAGTTTCAAAGGGGCCTCATTGCGGGTCTCCTTTTGGCCGGCTGGTTCATTCGTGCAATATCGAGGTTTTGGGGCATTCGGATGAGACAGTGGTCCAATGTTGGATTCGATGGGAACGTAAGGGCAGGCATACTCGTCTTCAAGGTTCCGGTGGACTACGTCTGTCACTATAAGGGAGGATCGCCGTATGATGCACCAAACACATCGTAACCCCTTCACATCTACACCTGCTTTCCGAGAATAAGTATTGGACTCTCTGTAATATTCTGTGTCATCCCGCACCATTGGTCGGAGACTAGCAGCAGACGGACTAGGGATCTGCGTTTGGAGTTGTGCCGTGACCGGGAAGCATGGACTGCTGACGAATGGCGTCTCATTGCGTTCAGCGATGAATCGTGGTTCTGCACTACCACAGATGGCCGTGGTCTACGAGTATGGCGGCAACCTGGCGAGAGGACCCAGTCTTCCAATGTTTTGGAGAGGCACAGTGGCGTTACTCCTGGCGTCACGGTGTGGGAATCATCGGGTATGATTTCAGGTCACGGTTTGTAGTGAATGAGGGAACTCTTCCGGCACAACGGTACGTGAGGGACAGCCTGCGTCCTCATGTGTTACCTCTAATGGTGGTGCCATGTATCAACAGAACAATGCTCGTCCACACACGGAGAACTGTCTGCGTGATGATGATCCCCAGATCTGTCCCCGACAGAACATGTGTGGAAAGAGCTCGGGCATCAACTCCCTCCCTGTGCCTTACCAAGGACTAGTTACAACAGTTGTCGGACAGCTTGCCTCGGCAGACGATACAGTGCCTTTATGACACCCTTCCCAACCGAATCAGTGCATGCATCCACGCTAGAGGAGGTGTGACTTCATACTGATAAGTGGGCTCGAACTGCCTAGTTCTTTGTAAATTGGACTGATTTTATAATCACTGAAATAACGTTACATACCCTCTCAACACGTGACGTTCCATTTCGTTTCCTTCTCCCCTTATGGGTGCTTCAATCTTTTTGTCAGGCAGTGTAGTTGTTTATGCGATATAAACTTCATATTGATTAATCCGTATTAAACTGTGATTACATAGATAAATTAAAAGAATTCAACAGTTCCACCTTTTCAATACAAATTTTTTGCAATGCGGTTTACATTACAAGTAAAAATTTTATTTGGCACTAGTTTCGACCCAAGGTCGAGGTGATCATAACCAATAACACAAGTTACACAACATATCAAATGGTGCACAATATACATATGCCATAAACATGAATAAGAAACATGTAAGAGTTAAAATTAGACAGATTTGAATATTTTGGTTTGACGATATAAAGTTAAAAGTTGAAAATGAAGAATAGTCACAAAGGTGTTAAAAGTTTTAAATTGTGCAAAAATTGCATTAAAATAAGGCACTTGACTGCCGTTAAAGAATGATTCAAGTTCATTAATCTAGAACTTGCGTATCTTTCGTTACAAAGCTCTGATAACTTATTTTCTAAATGCCACTGCTACCATAAAATTATGTATAGCTATCGGAAATTTGTAACGAAAGATACGCAAGTTCTAGATGAAGGAACTTGAATCATTCTTTAACGACAGTCAAGTTCCTTATTTTAATGGAATGTATGCAAGAATAACGTCTGAGAGGATTCGTCCTGCAGCGGTCACTTGGTACACCAAAGGCTCTTCGGGGCCGAAGACCACGGGGAATTTGATTCGATTATTATTGGTTTGTTGCCTTACACACTGCCGTACTATTACGGCTTTCGATTACGCTGAGGTGCCAGAATTTTGTCCCGCAATGAGTCTTTATGTGCCAATAATGAAATGCGGGCTTTTAGTGCGGGGAGTGCCCGAGGACATGTTCAGCTCGCCAAGTGCAGTTCATGTGTATTTACGCCCGTAGGCGACTTGCGCGTCGTGATGAGGATGAAATGCTGAGAGTAAAAGGAAAACTCGCGTTCTCATCCCGAGGTGGTGCAGCTCTTTAGGCACACCCCTAATGGAGGTGAGCTGCATGTACCATCCCTCCTGCCAATCTCAATTTTATGGTTGTACCGGGAATCGAACCCGGGTCTCCGAGGACGGCAGCTAATATCACCAACCGTTGAGCTATGGAGGCGGACGAAATGATGATGAAGGCGACAAATGCAACCAGCCTCCGTGCCAGCAGAATTAACCAATTATTGTTTAAATTCCCGACCCTGCCGGAAATCGAAACCGAGACCCCTATGACCAAAGGTTAGCCGTAGAGACGTGCCAATAAATCTACGGACACTAGGCTGGCACATCTGATCATCTTCTAAATGTCAAACGACTGACCTGGGATCGAATCAGTCCACTTGAGTTCAGAAAAGCAGTCCTGGCTTATTCCACTTGTCCCAACATGGGAAATACGCTCCTGTGTTAACTACAGGCAGGCATTCACCTCCTGATGAAGCCTGTTCGGTCGATTCCCACCACGCTGTATATTCAAATGTGCAGAAAACCATCCACACGGAATAATGAATGAATGAAACGTCAGAAACTTGAACATCTAAATTGAATTAATTCTACAAATGCACGATAAACTTAAATATTCACTGCCAGATAGTTGAAATGCTGATGGTACTGCATAGACAATTTGTGTTAACAACTCTCCGGATTTCCTCTCCCTCTAAGATTTAAACATAGGCCCTATGACGGCCTGCACGTATAAGACATAGAGAGTAACTTAATATATTCGTGACGATTACTGGACAATTAAATCTTTCTTAATAATAATAGTAATAATGTATGCCTGTTTATCAAAATATACAAGAAAAATATATAAGAAATTCATGTCTAGATTTGAAGACCAGTCCAAAACACTGGTGGTCACTTGAAGTAAGTCCATCTTCAGACACATGAAGTGGACAGTTTCCACGATGTCCATCACCGTCTGCTCTTATCCATGGAAGTACCGTGGAATAAAGATTTGTCAATAGTGGTTAGTGGTGGTGGTGGTGGTGATTATTGTTTTAAGAGGAAGTACAACTAGGCAACCATCCTCTATTTAACACTAACCCGAGGGAAAAATAGAAGGGATCCGACACTTCGAAAAATGAAGATATCGGTCAAAGAAAGACAAGGGCCACGAAGGGCGTGAAAATGAAAGACGCCCTAGCCCTCGCAAACCTAATAGCGTCGGGGTCGGAAAAGAACAAGAGTTGACCAAGGGAGGTCGGATAGGATAGATGAAAGTGAGGAGCCTGGCACAAGTAAGTGGAAGCAATGCCAGAACTCAGCTAACGGTCTCGTGGTCGCCAACCCACGCTCCAAAGTTCAGAGCCCCTGGGGCCCCTTTTAGTCGCCTCTTACGACAGGCAGGGGATACCGTGTGTGTTATTCTACCGCCCCCACCCACAGGGGGATCAATAGTGGTTAAAGCGATCTTAAACCCACATTTGCTGGATTCTGCAGTGTAGGGCTGTACAGCAGAGAGAAACTGTGGGACCGAAGAGACGGCCCTGAATGCACATCAGTTGAATATAATGTAGTTTGACTTCCTTATTATTTGCACTTTGGCTCGTTTTCTTCTGCCATCGAGAGGAGCTGTTCTTGCTAAAACAGGCAACCAACGATGTGACGAAACCGGTGATCATTCTCATGACGTCACTGGTATGGTAAACGATGAGTGTCCTTCAACGCCGAGCCCCGCCAACTACACAACAAACACCTGAACAGAGGCCCTACACGCAGAATAATGCCTCGCGATGAAAAAGGAAGATCTGACAGAGAAACTAGAAGGTTCATTTTTGTTACGTCGCGCAGACAAAGATATGTTTTATAGCAAGGATAGTGAAGTGCTGGGAGTAGGAAGAAAGCGTCCATGGCCTTTATTAAAGTACAGCATTTGCCTGATGTGAAATTGAGAAACCACGAAATACCATCTTTAGGACTGCCCACAATGGGGTTCGAACCCAATCTCACCTGACTGCAAGCAAACGGTTCAGCGAATAGCTCGGTGCTCGTGATAAGTGAAAATTCCTCTAAAAGTGAGTAAATAAAGTCTGATAATAAAAATAGAATAAATAAAATGATTGATTTACATAATTGTATCGTTTCATTGTTATGAGAAAAAAGTTTTCTACACACGATGAGTTCATGAACACCGTTTAAATTTTCATTTCGATATGACATTTTTTCTGGCAGTGATTCAAGGTCACACTAAGAAATCAAAGTATTTCGGCAACGATGGGATAGGAAAGGGCTAGTAGTTGGAAGGAAGCGGGCGTGGCCTTAATTAAGGCACAGCCCCAGCATTTGCCTGGTGTGAAAATGGGAAACCACAGAAAACCATCCTCAGGGCTGCCGACAGTGGGATTCGAACCCACTACCTCCTGCATGCAAGCTCACAGCTGCGGGCCCTTAACCGCATGGCCAACTCGCCCGGTGCGGTGGGATTCGAACCCACGATCGCCAGAGATCACGCTCACAACTGTGCGACCCTAGCCGTACGGCCAACTCGCTCGGTATTTTTGTATGACGTGTAGATGGTTCAAATTTGCTGGCGAGCCAATCTCAGACAACAACAAAGTACGAAGTTTGTCCGTAGAATTTGAAAAAAAAAAGGGAAATCTAAACAATAGAATTCTTAAGCGAAATTATCGTGTTCTAAAATAATACAAAACAACCCTATCGATCAAATTGTAGTAATATCAGAACGTTCTCCAAAGAAATGTCTACGTCGTCTCGTACGAGAAATAATTGTCTCAAATTTTCCATTCAGTAATGTAACTGAACTTGAAAACCTGAAACCTTACATGATATCCATAGGCGAGGAATAATAATCGCATGAAAATACAGGAATACATTTTTGTAATTGGACTTTGGAGAGCGTTACTACTAGTGTAATCGATCCACAATGAATACTGTTAATTTAGTGAGACGAAGCATGACTTCATTTACATGGCTACGTTAATTCACAAAATAAAAGGTGCTAGAGTACAAAAAATCTTCAATTAATACATGAAGTTCCTTTGTATGATGCAGTTATTTTATGATGATGATGATGATTATTATTATTATTATTATTATTATTATTATTATTATTATTATTATTATTATTATTATTATTATTATTATTATTATTTCTCTGTGAGGATCTTCTAGGGACCAAGTGACAATTTCAATGCTTCATCCTTTGTAGTTTTTTCTTCTTCCTCCAATAATTTCTCATCTGCTCACTACTTCTCCCTTACCGAGCTCGATAACTGCAGTCGCTTAAGTGCGGCCAGTATCCAGTATTCGCAAGATAGTAGCTTCGAACCCCACTGTCGGCAGCCCTGAATATGGTTTTCCGTGGCTTCCAATTTTCACACCAGACAAATGCTGGGGCTGTACCTTAATTAAGGCCACGGCCGCTTGCTTCCCACTCCTAGCCCTTTCCTGTCCCACCGTCGCCGTAAGACCTATCTGTGTCGGTGCGACGTAAAAACAACAAGCTATTTCTTCCTTTCCCCTCCCGGGCCATTTTGGCCATGTTTTGTTTCCCTTCCGACTTCGGAATCCTTCCAATTTTACCACTTCCTTTCTAAAAATCTCTCTCTCTATTGCTTCTTCCTCTCATAAATTATTTCTTTCCAAATCTTCCTTGTCTTCATGAATCCAGCTTGTTGTTGACTTCTTGTTCCAAAGATATTTGAAGATCTATTTGGTTAACCTGTTGTCATTCGTTCTGTATAAATGACCAAAAAATATCAGTCGCCCCTTACACATTATTTCTGTTATGTGTTCTATATTCCGATATATTTCAACACTACTTAATGATTTCCAGAGATCTGTAGTTCTTAGCGGACGCAGTATTTTCCGTGTAGTTCTTCTTTCCAGTACTTCTGATTTATTCGGCTTGCAATTCAGTACTTGACATTCACTCATGTATATTATTATTATTATTATTATTATTATTATTATTATTATTCATACACTGGAATTAACATAACAGCGATTAAAATGATATTCATTTAGATTTCCAGAAGGAAAACAACAGGAAACTCTTCTACGAAAATAGTAAGGGATTTGATACAATCAATCCTCCCAGTTGTGATACTTAAGGCTTAGCGGACGATATTGATAATGAGATCCCTTAAACCTTTGAGAACCACACAGTACTTTCCACTCATACCATCCTTCCCTCTACAAGTTCAAAACAGCACTTGTCCACAAAATCATCGAGGCCATAGCTCTCTCTGTGGATCAGTGTTAGAGTGTCGACGTCCGTATCCTATTATTGCGGGTTCAAATCCGACACAGCAGTCGGATATTTGAAGGGCGGAAAATATTCATTCGACACTTTATGTCGTATGAAGTCAGCGTGTAACCTTTGATGACACGTTTGACGTTTAATTGAACGTATGACGCACAAGAGATATCTGGTCTAATTTGACACTTGGTAGGAACTGACAGAGCCTCCGTGGCTCAGGCAGCAGCGCACCAGCCTCTCTCCGCTGAGTTCGGTGGTTCAAATCCCGGTCACTCCATGCGAGATTTGTGCTTGACAAAGCAGAGAGAGGACAGGTTTTTCTCTGGGTACCACGCTTTTCCCTGTCATATTTCATTCCAGCAACACTCTCCGATATCATTGCATTTCATCTGTCAGTCATTAATCATTGCTCCAGAAGAGTGCGACAGGCTTCGGCAGCCGGCACAGTTCGTATCCTCGCCGCTAGTTGGGAGTTCAATCACTGCATTCCTGACCCGGCCGAAGGACTGGAAACAGGCTGTGGATAAGTATAGCCTAGAATGGCGTCAAATCAAAGTACCAGCACACAGTGGCCGAGGCCACATGACTACAGTAAAAGCTTGCTTATCAGAGGTACTTGGGAAAGAGGGTACGTCAAGTGGCAAAGAACTTGGATACGACGGAACGTGCTGAGTTCGAAATGACGAAATTATTACTACTGATGTAATGCAAACATTTAGTTAATAAAACGTTACTTATAAGAATAGTATGTACAATACTTTTCAGAGAAGGTCCTAATAATTTTTTTCCAAATCAAGTTAAAGTTTATTTTCAAAAAAAAAAAAAGAGAAATCTATTGTTCGTTCTTTGAGCTTGTTACCCCCTCTTTTTTGTCGACATGTTGCCGCACCGTCCCAACGAAAGCAAATAGTGCGCCGTCGACTCCCTTATTGTTTGTAGGCCAGGACTGTCTTGAAATGGAAATGGCGTATAACTTTGTGCCGGGAAGTGTCCGAGGACAAGTTCGGATCGCCAAGTGTAGCGAAATTAACCGATGATGATTAAAATTCCCGACCCTGTCGGGAATCGAACACGGGACCCCTGTGACCAAAAGCCAGCACGCTAACCATTTATCCATGGAGCCGGACAGGATTGCCTTGATCGCTCGTAAGCCATCTGTGTGAGAAATGTGTTTGACAACTTAGTTATCACATTCGTCACGGAATTCTAAACAATAAAACTGTATGCTAGTTCCTGGTCCTCGTCTGCGCTCTACCAACTCACAACGGTCTTCTTCGTTCAGAGGCTGACGTAGGATCACTGTTTGTAAGAGCCACAAGTTCGTTAACACAATTGTTACGGACGTAGTTTGCATAGCGTATTGTTACAAATTTTACCGTTAATTTCACTAATTACGTTGACGGAACGAGTACCTTGGCTAACACGGAGGCGCGGATAATGGGGATTATACTGTATTATTATTATTATTATTATTATTATTATTATTATTATTATTATTATTATTATTATTATTATTATTATTGAGTTTACCTCTTTTATGCGCTATAAATTGTGTAGACACTTTACCGCGAAATCGGGTGACAAGGACGTTATGAATCTTGACCGCGGCAACTGATGCTCTAAGAGAATCATCCTCCTCACGGCAGTTGCCCGTCCCGAGAGGTGTAGGGGTTGTCGTCTCCAGGGTCTAGACAGGTCCATCATCCCCCAGTGTTCTATCCCCAGTGGGTGCTCCCCTCCCTCAATTACTTCCACATGTCGCTACATCCCCACAGTGACACTTACCATGCGAATATAATTATTAAGCTATAATTCTTCTTTTCTCACACCACTTTAAATTTAAACATATGCCCCACAGAGATTCTGATAAGTGCCTAGGGTGCTGTTTCTAAAGGATCCTCCGTCATGATATCGTGATCGGCATAGTAGTACCCAGCCTGTTGGACACGGGTCGATTATCGGAATTCACATGATCTTTTTAAGTTTTACAATTTGTTTTACGTCATGCCGACACAGAGACGTCTTATGGTGACGATGGGGTAGGACAGGGCTAGGAGTAGGAAGGAAGCAACCGTGGGCTTAATTATGGTACAGCCTGGTATTTAGGGCTGCCGACAGTGGGGTTCGAACTCACTGTCTTCCGAATGCAAGATAACAGGTTGAACATTATTGGAGGTCTGATTACATGGGGGATGTTCCCCTATAAATAGTGAACTCTTCACAATTATTCTCAGTTCACAATATTTATGACAGATGAAATACTCGAAATGTAATTTAGTACTTTATTTATAGTACAAATGTACTCGTAATTAACACTCCATAACCCCTTTAATATCAACGTTACAGAGTAAAATAACGAATACATACCGGGGCCCCGAAATTAAAGATAAATTAACATAGTTATTACGAGTAAAAGGTAAGGCTCTGTGGCTAAATTGTTAGCGTGCTAGTCTTTGGTCCAGAGGTTCCAAGTTCGGTTCCCTGCTGGGTCGTGGATTTTAACTTTCATTGGTTAATTTCGATGGCTCGGGGGCTGGATGTGTGTGACGTCTTCAGCATTAGAATTCATCATCGGTAGGGCCTCTACCTCACAGACGCGCTGTTCGCCTATACGACGTCAACACGTAAGATCTATGCCAGCCCTCTTCAGAGGTCACACGCTATTATTATTATTATTATTATTATTATTATTATTATTATTATTATTATTATTATTATTATTATTATTATTATTATTACCGGTAAAGTACTTCGAAAGCATGTTTGACTTAATATTATATGAGAAAGTAAGTCACCTTTCTACTACTGCTAAGAAATTAAGTACTGTGGTTCGGAGACATGATGTGCGAACTTGACAATGGTAACTCTTGGCGTATTTCTCCTTGTGATCGCCCCTGCAAACTTCCCGCAACCCACTAATTAAAGGTGATCGACAAGTTGCCTATATGTATTACCTCACGGCGAATATACTTCTTTAGTAGAACTCCTGAGAGAAGTTCGCTGTCGAGATCTAGTAAGTGTAAACTCAGAGATTCTCGTCCAGTGGTTCCCGATTAAATTCCACGCTCTTCCACAAATATAAGGTTGGTTTGGGGTATTGGGACGAGTTCGGTCATGCTCCTTCAGTTCCGTTTCTTGGAATTTGAGCTAAAGACCTGACACTACTGTTAAAACGACTGTAGTGTGCGCTGGAGGTAAGGCTCAGTGTTAGAGGATCGGACCCTCAATCCGGAGGTTATGGGTTTCGTTTCCATTAAAGTGCGACTGACTTATTTTTTGTTAGCATATCTTCGGACAATACTATATGTACTCGACACGACCTAAAAATCGGAAATGGTAATGAAAACACAGCCTGTTTCCAGTCACTTGACCGGGTCAGGAATGGAATGAATGAAGCGCCCATCTAGCGGCGAGAATAGGAAATGTACCGAAGCCTGTCGCACTCTCCTGGGGCAATGATAAATGAATGACAGATGAAATGAAATGATATTGAAGAGTGTTGCTGTATTGAATGATGAGAGGGAAAACCGGAGTACCCGGAGGAAACCCTGTCCTACCTCCGCTTTGCAGAGCACAAATCTCACATGGAGCGACCGGGATTTGAACCACTGTATCTAGCGCTGGGAAGCCAGCGCGCTGCCGCCTGATCCACGGAGGCTTCCTGAAATAATAATAATAATAATAATAATAATAATAATAATAATAATAATAATAATAATAATAATTTTTTTACCTTTACGTCCCACTAACTACTTTTACGGTTGTCGGAGACGCCTAGGTGCCGGAAATTTGTCCTTCAGACGTTCTTTTACGTGTCATTAAGTATACCAACATGAAGCTGATATATTTCAGCACCTTCCAATATCACCGGACTGTGCCAGGATCGAACCCACTAACATGTGATCAAAAGGCCAGCGCTTTACCTCCTGAGGGAAAAACCTGTTAGTACTACATGGTCGTAAAAGCATATTCAAGGGATAAATTATCCTTGTAACTAGTGCATTCAGCAGTAAAATTAGCAAGAATGTTCCAGGATTTGCAGGCTGACTCGGATGAAACTCATGGAACCATAATTACTCTCAGCAATAGGCCGCATTTTGTGTAGCTCTGGAATAGCTAGAATCGAGTTCTGCGGAGTATCCCCAGCATGAACAGAAAATAACACGTGGAGCTCGGGGGCGACATCCCTCCACTATGCGATATTGATCCTTCGAACATGCTCCAATTTGCCATGTCCTCAAGGGGTTCCCTTGGAATAAACACACCAAAACAACACGATAAGCCCTACCCTCTAGTGCGCTGAATCAATAATGGGACCGGACCGCTTCATGTAATGATTTTAATTCTAACAAATAAAAATGATGCACATACCAACATTTAAATGATACGTCTAAAATAATTCTTCTCACACGGGGCGAGTGTCATCATCACTTGCTTCAGACCAAGGCCCCCGCTGTTCGAATTCCGACCAATGCAAGTGGGATTTTTGAAATTAAAAGTCTCGTATCTGTGGTTAGGATTCCACACAAACCGTGTCGTGGCTTTGATCACGAATTCGACACTACTTCCATTTACTTGACCGGATTTCCCTATTCACACACAACATGCAGACGCACACAACTACCTTTCTAGTCAAATCTCACATATAATTTTGTTCTTCTCCATCACTGTATTAGGGGTTTCTTTCGTTATCGCGCCTTCCATCCCGGAAGCGCTAATTCAATGTGATGGCGGATTAATGCTAACGGAAGGTGTTTTGAATATTTCACGAGACAGATTTTCACGTGTATGCCGGTAGGTTCTGTTCCTATGTGTTTCCCATAATTATGATGATGATGTTTGTTGTTTAAAGGGTCCTAACAGCTAGGTCATCGGCCACTAATGGTACGACGTGTAACGAAATGAGAATTAAAACTTCGAAATGTATCCACTGACTAGAACCAAAAACAAAAGATGAGAAAATGATCGTGAGACAATCTCTGGATCCAATTCACAATGTCGTGATTACTGGGATGATGGTTATTATCTAAAGGGTCCAAAGTCCAGGTCACCTGTCACTCGCAATGGTACTAAACACTAGTAAAAACAGAACCATGGTGTTCTTCCTGCAGTGGTACTAATTACAGGTATCGTAGACTCATGGTATTTCTCGCATGGTGGTACCAATTAGAGGTAATGGACACCCATGGTATGTCACACACAATGACACCACTCGCAGGTAGCACAAACCCGTGACGTTTCGCACATACTGTAATGGCACCACCCACAAACAACGTAGACCCACGGTGTTCCTCACCAAGCTGTACTAATCACGGGCACCGATATTCTCGTGCTGTTCCTCACTTGGTGGAACCAATCACAGGTCACATAACCTCATGGGATCGCTCACATAGTGGTACTGATCATAGGCAATGCAGACCCACGGTGCAGCGTACATTATGTTAACGCCCACAGGCAAAATAATCCCATGGTGTTCCTCACATAATAATACTCCTCTCGGGCAACGCAGACCAATGGTTTTCCTCAAATAGTGGTACTAATCACAGACGCCGCTATTCCTGTGCTTTTTCTCACATAGTAGTACTAACCGCAGGTAACGTAGTCCCAGGGTGTTGCAAACTACTCATAGGTAACGCAGACCATACTGAACACAGTGGAACGGACCAGTGGAATACACATGATGATCTTTTCACAAGCAACACTCAGACTCATAATCTTGCGCACAGAATGGTACTGCTGCTATATAACGTAGACCCTCCCAAGCTGATATTAGTCGCAATTAACGTTGACCCATGGTGTTCCGCACGTAATGGTACTAATATCATCATCCCTTGGTCTCCCCTTTTAGTTGTCTGTTACGACAGGCATGGGATACCGTGGGTGTACTCTACGTCTGCGTCCCCCACCCACAGGGGGTTTTCCCATGATTAACATACTACGTAAAGTTTTAGAGAATGGGTTCTAACATGATTAAAAACCGTCTCTAGACTCATGTCCATTTAACATATTTTATTCTTATTATTCATGAAGTAAAGTAAGGGTGACATAAAATTGCCGAAGTAGACGCACTGTAAAGAAAGGAATAGAATTAAGTAATTTAATAGACATATATTTACCAGATATTGTAATGAGAATTGAATCACGGCTCTGAAGTGATATTATGGATGCGAAAATTTACTCACGGAACCGGAGTGTTTGTTGTAGAGACAGATTAGGAACGACAGGAGGGGAAGTATTTATACTGCTGAAAGAAGAATTTATAAGCTACGAAAAAGTTAACGTTGAGGAACATGAACTTCTAGGTGTAAGACTCATCTCTTGGTGTTTTTTGGGGTGTACACTCCTGGCAAGGCTGGCACTGACACTGATGTAGAATTATTTGACGCTACATGGTGGTTACATCGGAGGTGTTGTCCCTACAAATAGCGAACCCTTCACAAGTATTCTCAGTACACGATTTTAATGACAGATGGAATATTCGAAATGTAATTCAGTACGTGAAATTTATAGCGCAAGTGTGTTCGTAAATAACGCTAAGTACAGAACATAACATTTTCATAACTACGTTACACAGTAAAGTGACGAATACATATCTGGCCCCTGAAATTTACTATGTGCATTTGAAAGTGTACGAGAATGCTATTTCAAAAATAACACCGCATAAGATATATATATATATATACAGGACTCTCCTCTTAGGTACAAGGGCATCAACATGGTATTTTGAAATTGTTCTTTTATCTGTTTTATTCTGGTACAACCTGTGTACAATTACTTGTACACGCATGCACAGAAATGGTGTCCCGATAGATAGATAGATAGATAGATAGATAGATAGATAGATAGATAGATAGATAGATAGATAGATAGATAGATAGATAGATAGATAGATAGATAGAATAGATAGATAGATAGATAGATAGATACCCCACCTCCTCACTTAACGCTATACTGCAGGTAGACACGTCGCTGTAAGTCTGTAGTGGATGTATAGCAATACACACACACACTGTACCTTCAGCACTTGCCGTTCATTCCCTTCCCCTCCTTTTCGGTACTTGAGTGACCTTCAACAATACTCCTTCACTCCCGTCCCTCCTATTTGGTACTGGAGTGACCTTCAACACTACTCCTTCACTCCCTTCCCTCGTTTTCGGTACTGGAGTAGGGCAGTGTTGATTGTTTATGTAGGGACACTATTTCCGTGCATCCGTGTACACATCGTACAAGCTGTTTAACATACCAAAGTAGCCATAGTTGAGAAAGACAGAAAATACACTACCATCAGCTGCATGAGTTCATCAAATTACACGTACGTTTACTTATTTGTTGGCAAAGCGCTTCGCACTGGGAATAAGATCAAATTCACACAGACGAAGATGTACGAACGCTGCTCGACTGTCGTCTGACAAGTGTTCGGGTTCATGGCCAAATTGTTGGCGTGCTGGCCTTTGCTCCAGAGAACCCCGCGTTCGAATCCCAGCCGGGTCGGAGATTTTAACCTTCTATGGTTAATTCCATGGAGGCTGGGTGTGTGTGTGTGTGTGTGTGTGTGTGTGTGTGTGTGTGTGTGTGTGTGTGTGTCGTCTTCAACATTGCTATTCATCATAGGCGCGCAGGTCGCCAATACGCCGTCAAATCGAAAGTCCTGCACCAGCTTTCTTCGAATGCCACACGCCATTATTAGTATCAGACAACTGACATACGGGGCGTTATCATAGCCAGAACGGTATGCCCATATGCCACCTGCTGGCAACATAACGAAGTCCAAATAATGTACTTTCAAACGTAGCCCTACATATTAAATGTTTGGCGTTGACGCATTTTCTGGAAATACAACTTCGCTGCCATGACTTCTGAATCAACCCTATGGTCACATGCATCTTCCCTGCCTGCGCCTTCTCAAGATTGTACTGCCGACATTCCTCTGATAATTCCGCGTAGTTTAACAGTTCTTCCTGGTTTCTTCCATTCTCTGTTTAACAGTAGAACACGAGTGTGGAATTTAGATACCGAGACTTTATCTTAACCTTCTGAGTCAAGGCCCTCTTCTAACCATACGGACTGCACTTGAGCGACTGCAGCTATCCAGTTCAGTATTATTATTATCATTATTATTATTATTATTATTATTATTATTATTATTTATAATTCGCTGGGGCCATCACGGACCCTGTTAAGTCTTCTTGCATTTGACACTGAACTTGGCCTTCTTTAGAACCCAAATTAACCTCATTCTTTGTGAGTGGGCCTGCTTACCCTCCTCTGTCCAAGGGGCACCGTGTCTTCTCTTCGGTTGCTCGTCTCGGTTTACCCCGTTCGTCAATATTTTATTGCGGAAGCGATCTCTGTTAAGGGTATCTTCAGATGAGATATGTAGCATTTGCAGGTCTTCTTTGGTATTTCTAAACAAGGGAATTGTGGTTTTTGGGATTTGAATAAAAAAAAGTGAAAGATGTCTTTAGTTAACTTTCTTCCGTCCATTAATTTTAGATGGCCGTAAAATCGTGCCCGTCTTTTTCGGACTGTGTCGGTAATTTTCTCTATTTTGCTGTAAACTTCCTCCTTGGTTCTCATTGATGGATTCCATTTTTGTACATTGATCCCAAGATTCCTCTCACAATTTTGCACTTTTTCTTCTCCACTTCTTCAAGGAGTCCTTTGTTGGCATTTATTAGAGACAGGGTTTCGGCTGCATATAGAACTAATGGCTTCAGAACTGTTTCATAGTGACGTATCTTGATGTTTTGGGAAAGGCATTTTTTGTTGTAGATTGTGCGGGATATTTGGTAGGCTAATTCCAGTTTGTGTACCCGCTCCTGAAGTGCTTCTTTGTCCAGTCCATTTTTCATGATGATCTCACCCATGATGTCCCCGTATTTTGTATGGATTTTTGGTGGGGCCTCTTTGATGTTAGTCATTACTTCTGTTTTCTCAAACGATATCTGCAGACCAGTTTGTTCGGCAATTTCCTTTAACATTTCAACTTGAGCTCTAGCGGTTTCTACGTCGTTTGAGAGAACGGCAATATCATCGGCAAATTCTAAGCCGTCTGTTTGATCTCCTTGTATTTGGTTCCTATTCTTAGTGGACTGTAGTTGGTTTCCTGTAATCGCGCCCGCCAGGTTCTGAAGATCTTTTCAAGAACACAGTTGAAGGGTATCGGTTACAGCTCATCACCTTGTCGGACTCCTGTTTTGATGTCAAAGGAATGCGAGAGACATCCGTGGAACTTCACCTTGGATTTTGTATCGGTCAGGGTGGCTCTATTTAATGCCAACAGTTTCGAATCAATTCCAAATTAATTTAAGATGTTTAGCGAGACTTCCCGGTCAATGAAGTCCACAAAGACAGACACATACTGCTTGGACCTTGGTGTACAATATCTGATGATCGTTTTGAGATTTTGGATCTGTTCGGCTGTTGATCGATTTTATTATTATTATTATTATTATTATTATTATTATTATTATTATTATTATCAATTTAGAAAGGCTCGGCATGTGCCGGTAACAAAATGGGCTGACTCGGCCTAAGCAAGGAGTCACCCTCTTGATTATGAAACTACAGGTACATATATCTACAAATATTTACAACAGAAATAACTACAACACATACATTTATACAATAAATACTATTATTATTATTATTATTATTATTATTATTATTAGTATTAACCGGAAATACTAGCAATGGAGTGGTCCTCGAAACAGCCAGAATTCAATACCACACAGCCTGTACGAGTATACTTTCTGTAAAAGTGTGCGCAAATTTGAACTTGAAACTAGGAATAGGAAGGCTATCAAAGATGTATTCTCCTGGGATCAACTGCGGCTGAAATAGAGAACCTACAACAGTAATTCCAAGGACGGAGGCTGTGTGGCACTTTTAGCACACGGAGCTATCAGGATCAGTGTCACTGACATAATATCTATACAGCTTTGAACATAATTTCCCATACAACAGGCCGTGTTTACAAGGTAGAAAAAAAGTTTCATCATAACACTGGGAATTTATCTGCTAATATTCTTGTATTTGACCGCTAGTGTTCATGAATATTTAGCAGTTTGATACTCGAGGGATGGAGCCGTCATCTCACGCGTGTACACACGCACACACACGCAGCCTCGTCTAAACGTTAATATGGAGTTACGAGCGTGCGGGGTTACCATGGTAACGTAAGCACGGACTCACTCAGCGTGGCGCCAGTCAAGAAGTTAGCGGCGGAAAAGAAACCGACCTCACACATTATCTTGATCCCCACAAAACAAAAAAAGGTACTTTTCCCGGATTCAATTACGAAATGTGTTCGCCCCTATTTGTAGGCTGTCATTTGAACGCTTTGAGTACACTGACAATTGATAGAATTGCTTGTCTTAGGTGGGTCATTTTCAACCCACGTCCGTTCAAGAAAATTTCTTGTATTTGAATCGGTCGGAACTAAAAGCAATTACGTCATTTTTTGCAACTTTGAGGAGAGGGGCAAGAACTTTATATTTTAAAAATTATGGCCAGTACACGTAAGACAGTATGCAGTTGTGTATCTTATCATAATTATTTTTAAATATATACATTTTATAAAAAAAGATATATAATTCCTTTCAGCTCCGAACTTCAATTTCCGTAAGGAAAATAAACTAAAATTAGATCAATTCCGATTTTAAGGTAAATCTATTTAGTTTTAGAATTTAAAAAAATGGAATTAAATTCCCTAGCCAAATAGTAGAGTAATATTTCTGATGGGTGCAAATTTTTTCAGATCTACATATTGTACCTACCATAATTACTTCAAAATGTAAGGCTTCCTATGATACCAAAAAATTCGTACTGCTTAGTAAATGAAAGAAGTACTACTTAAAAAAGGATTACAAGAGCAAACAATAAAACATTCAAAACAAGGCTGGTTGATACATAACGCAAGAATACGTGACCCTTTTTAAATGTCTGGGATTTTCAGCACACTCTGTAGATGGCGCGACCAACCTCATGATTGCTGATATTAGACTGAAGATGGCAGCACCAATAAAATATGAAAAGTTTCAACTCCGGGAAATTTTGGAAACTAGAGGTGCAAAATGAATGATACAACTGAACAACAGGTTTGACGCCCTCGCCGAACAACCAGATGAAGAGGTAAATACTAAATGGAGCACAGTCAAAGAAATCCTTCATTACGCATGTGAAGAGATAGTGGGCTACAGAGAACCAGGGAGGAATGAATGGATATTGGATGACACTTGGGAATCGATCCAAAAGCAAAGAGAGTGCAAGACACTCGTCAACTTCAGTAGAACAAGAAACCAGAAAGCAGTAGCAATGAAAAAATACCGGGAGACCAACAAGGAGGTTAAGAAGAAAGTGAGGAGAGATAAACAAGTGTGTACAGACCAACTGGCAACACAAGCAGAAGAGGCAGCACGAGTTGGCAACAGCAAATAAGTATAAGTATATGCCAATATGAGAAATCTCTGCAGGAGGAACATTTCAGGGGAGAAACCAGTCACAGATGACATCTGAGTCACAAAATTCGAAAGATGGAGGCATCACTTCATAGAAGTACTCAATAATCTTGGTGAGGAAACAAGAACTGAAGAAGTTGAAACCATTTTGGAGGTTCCAGACATCTCGGTAGAACCACCAACACGACAAGAGATTGCACAAGCAGTGAAAAAAATGAAGAGTGGCAAAGCACCGGGTGCAGAGAACATTATCCCAGAAGCCCTAAATGTAGATCCAGATTTAACAGCGGAAATCATGGAGCCGTGGAACGAAGAACATCTTCCAAATGAATTGAAGAAGGGTGTCCTAATCAAGATACCAAAGAAGGCCGACCTCTCAGATGGATATAATTGTCAAGCGGAACATAAAGGGAAGCTGTCTGAACCTTTTTCTGTAAAATCTGGAGTACGAAAAGGATGTCTACTGTCGCCAATCTTGTTTATCATGGCACTGGATTGTATGCTGAGAAATGCAAAGAATAGAAAGCATGGTATTCACTGGGGATTAAATAAACCATTGGAAGATCTGGATTATGCGGATGATCTCAGTCTTCTTGCAGAATGTTTTCGGGACAAGTAAGTCAAACTGAATAACTTAAAAATAGCTAACGAAGGAGGCTTAATGATTAATAACAAAAATACCAAGAAAATGCGCATAAAGGATCGTAACAATTCTAGCTTGGCTCTATATGGAATGGATATAGAAAGGGTAGAGGAATTTTGCTACATAGGAAGCACGGTAATCCAGGATGGAGGTGCTTTTAGAAATGTGGCGAGTCGTATAAATAAATCCAAAGGAGCTTTTGCACAGTTACGACCAATATAGAGATCCTCTCTCATTCGTATAAATACGAAGCGAAGGATATTCAACTCAAATGTTAAATCTGTGTTACTGTATGGAAGTGAGGCCTGGAAAGTGACCAAAGACATTACCCAAAGGTTACAGACTTTTATGAATCGTCGTTTGAGGTACATTATGAGAATATGGTGGCCAACGACCATCTCAAACAAAGACCTTTGGGAGGCCACAAGTCAATGTCCCATACAGAAATAGATAATGAGAAGAAAATGGAAATGGATTGGGCACATCCTGAGAAAACCACAAGAAAGAATCACAAGGCAGGCATTGAATTGGAATCCACAAGGGAGTCGCAGGCAAGGCAGACCGAGAATTACCTGGAAGAGAACCATAGACAGGGAGATTGCTGGAGGTAACAAGATATGGAGGGAGGTGAAAGCATTGGCGGCGGACAGAACAAGCTGGAGAGATTTTGTCAAGGCCCTATGTTCCACCTGGAATCAAAGGAAATAAGTCAAGTCAAGTAAGTCTGTAGATGGCCATTTTAAAAGTTCGTCATAAAAACTCAATACCAGGTGTTCTACGTATTTAATTAGTTTCTCAATGTCCTTTGTTTGTTTAGTCTGTGATAGCACTTTTCCACTGTGGGCTATGTCTTGCGGCATTGCAGGAAAGGTTGTTAACTGATGTTTCCCTAGAAGGAATGTACGGTGCTGAAAGGTAATTTGTCAATAAAATAATGCATTTCTCAACCGTTCAGTGCGTCTCAGTCTTAAATCTCGAATTAAGCAAAAAATAAAAAAAGACATATTTTGACATACTGCCTTTTTACTCCGACTGATTCATTTTTATACTTTTAATTTATTAATAAACAAATTCGAGGCGATTATATCGCACTGAGGCTTTTGGCCAGGAAAAGCGACTGCTGCCCAGCCAGATGGCGTGTCACGTGGTCAGAGTGATGACGTCCTCAGCTGTATTCTTTGGCTACAATGACCAGGTCCACTGTCTCTCATATCATCCAGCTCCTTGTTTCGTATCACGAATCACAGCGAACATTATTTCGGGTCTTAGTTTAGATATAAAATATTTCAACTGGTCGGGAATCGAAAGCCTGGCCTCGAAGTAAGAGGTAGGCATATTATATCATCAACACGGGACTGAGAGTTTTAATCCACCAATGTTCCATACAAAATATGATTACGGAGTAATAATAATAATAATAATAATAATAATAATAATAATAATAATAATAATAATAATAATAATTGTACCGGGCGGTACACCTCCACGCCGCTTGTTCAAATATTGCGCCAGTTGAAACTCCTCTACAGGAGAAAGCCTGAACTTTAACAAACGGTATTAACTCAACGGTTTCTCGGAAGATGTCACTACTGTAAATTTGGCAATTTTGAAGTGTTCTGAACTGTGTCTATTTCGATTTGTGTTTGTTTGCCCCGTATCAAGAAGTTCTCTAACAGATGTCTCTACCAAAAACTATGATAACGCACTCTGGTGTAAAGGAATGTACTCTCCTGAAGAAATATTGTATTCCTAAGTTTTGTTTTTACGAAATTTTGTTCTGTGGTTTGTGGGTTGGCAACAGTTATCCTTTCTTTCCGCTTATTTTGTATTTAACCAATCCCAAATTTTTAAAATTTATTTCCAACCAATCATGTACGTCTTCTTCGACATAGATACGTTGCACTAAGCTATCCAATAAAAGCGAAAGGGTGTGTCTACTCATTCCTGAAAGGTCTCGAATGTTCCACGAGAGTATAAAAACTGCTGATTTTCTTGTCTCGGGGCCACTTCAGTAACATCTCTCTTATTGTGTGAATATGTAGCAGGGGGCGGGAAGCGCCTCTTTCTTCAAGCAGCAGTTCTCCTACAAGGTAATGGCCGGTTAACATCTTCATTCTTGCTAGCTCAGCAGTTTAACTCTCGGGGAGGGTTCGAAACCTTTAGTATGTAACCTACCTTTTTTCTTTTCTGTCTATGTAAAATCTATAAATTATAAATCTAAAAATTACTGTAAAGCGGGGATAGAGAGTGCTCCACCCTCTCGAACTCCCCTTCATTTTTGAAAAGGAGGTGACTGCGTTTTCATAACCGTTCTTCTCTTCTTTAATGTAGTAAAGTTTTCTCATACGTGTCACCTCCCTAGCTTGGGATTAGCCCCTGTATGATCGGCCTAGCGCCACATAGGTTTTAGACAAAAACTTGGTGTGGGAGTGCAAGTTATCGCCTCCATTCATTTTGTATTTTGGGCCATTTATTTAACCCGTTTGTTTTCCTTCCTGCGAAGGCCCAGTAGATTGGGTATTAGTTACCCCTGTTTCCGTGTGTGCCTTATCTCAAAAGTCCAGTGAATACTTCCCATTCCTATTACCTTCCAATTCTTCTCCACATTTACCCATTTCATTTCCAACTCCCGCACTGAAATAGCCCATTAGTACGATCCTATTCTTGCTAATAACCCTGACTATGATGTCACTCAGTGCTTCATAAAGTCAACTTCCTCTTCATCTTCACCCTCACATGATGAATAAACAGACAATTCTCGTCCTAATTCCTCCAACTGCCTAATATACCCACATCATTCGGTCGTTTACGTGCCCAACAGAAACTATGTTTTGTGCAATAGTATTCCTGAAGAACAGTCCTGCACCACACTCTGCCTTTTCCTTTTTTAACACCCGTCAAGAATATTTTATAATCTCCTATTTCTTCCTCGTTAACCCCCCTTACCCGAACATAATTAACTCCTAACACATCTAGACAAATCCTCTTTGCTGACTCAACCACCTCTATGTTCTTTCTTCTATAAGCCTCATTAATATTGATAGCTCCCCATCGAATTCCATTTCCTGGGCTAAGTTGTCTCCAAAGAATCCCTCGCCTGTCAAATGGAAGTGGGACCATGTTACTCCCACAAGCCCGATGCGTGTTTAAAATATTCTGAGCTAGTTGAATTATGTGAAACACGATGCTACTCTACTAACACCTAGTCTCAGTGAGGATCTCTCCTCTAACAGACTGAGGATATTGTCTAGTTGTAATTCCTCTTAAAACATTAATCACCACTATCACCATCACTACCACAGGTAGATTGTGTAGCCCTAGCCGTCTACACACAAGGAGTGCCATGACTCAGAATATGTCCGAGATGCCCACTCCCATTTGATAGCAAGTGATATCTCGACACACAGGACCACTGACCAGGTCACTCAGCCGTTGCCCATTGTTCACGAACTAGGACGTGACTACATTAACCCACACCACGAACCACAGCAAGATTATTATTACTGTTATTGTTATTATTATCGTGTTTGCTAGTGATTTAAAGTCACTGTAACATATAGATCATATAGAAGAATGAGATAGGACTAGGATTCGAAAGGAAGCGGCCGTAGCCTTAATTAAGTACAGCCCCAGCATGGAAACAGTCTTTTCAGGGCTTCTGAAAGTGGGATTCGAACCCAACATTTCCCGAATGCAAGCTTACAGCTACGTGATTCTAATCAAGCAGCCGACTCGCTCACCCAGGGTGATGAAGATTATTTATTTATTTATTTATTTATTTATTTATTTATTTATTTATTTATTTATTTATTTATTTATTTATTTATTTATTTATTTATTTATTTATTTATTTATTTATTTATTTGAAAGTAGGCTGAATCAAGGTACAACTAATACATAGATCTTTCCTCTCGACATCCCCTTAGAAGTAGGCAATGAATCGTCACAAATTCTCCGCTCATACCGACTATACTGCGAAGACTGCGAAGCGAACTCCTTCTTGTTACTACGAGAGAAGATACCCAACATAATTGAATAAACCACAGTCCCGAACAGTGGCATTGCAGCTGCAGGATGTGAAGTAGCTCAATTCAATCTGAGGCCCAAGGGAGGAGTAACAATGGTAGCAATTTATCAGGTTCAAGACCTCATTAGATGTTCGCCCAGCGGTGAGGGGACAGGGTCGCCTCATAAAATCGGTTCCTTTGATAACACTTAGGTTCATCCTGTCGTATAAACTTTCACGGACAAACCTTCCAATCAAGCAGCTTATTACGCTTTACGGTTGGACCGAGAATTTTGTACCGGTTGTACAAAGGTTCAAATCCTTATTTTACCAGGACGTACCAAGCAAATTGACACTTAACACTCCCATGAAGAGATCTAAGATATATAGTTTCTGCTTTTCCCTTTTATTCTCTTGTCTCTTAACCCATTTCATCACCTACTTCTGGAGTCTGACTCGTTTGGTTGAGTGGTCAGCGTACTGGCTTTCTGTTCAGAGGGTCCCGGTTTCGATTCCCGGCCGGGTCGGGGATTTTAACCTTTATTGGTTAATTCCAATAGCCCGGAGGTTGGGAGTTTGTGCTGTCCCCAACATCCCTGCAACTCACACACTACATATAACACTATCCTCCACCACAATAACACGCAGTTACCTACATATGGCAGATGCCGTCCACACTCATCGAAGGGTCAGCCTTACAAGGGCTGTACTCGGCTAGAAATAGCCACACTAAATTAATTACCTACTTTTGGATGACTTTTGTCTGTGGGTACGTAAGCTCAAATAAAAAATGTAGAAATTATTGTTGAAACAAATCTCTTATTTACCCCATGGCACTACAGCCCCGAAGGGCCATGACCTACCAAGCGACCGCTGCTCAGCCCGAAGGCCTGCATATCAAGAACTTCACGGGCTAAAACCTGACAAAAGACGTAAATGTTACATACTCGTATTACCGGTAATACACAAACTCCTATATAGCAATTCATATTAGCACGTTTAGTCTACATTTCACTTTCTTCCTTTCATAAATGTAACACTCGCTCTGGCACTGCCCTTGGTATTACTTTTCACCGTTCCTCAACGTATTTTACTGTGACCGATTCCAGACTCTGGAATCCCTAACCAGTCAGTGCCAGGGAAAGTGATTCATTACCTATATACAAAAGATCTTACCGAGATGAGATTAATTGTTGAAAGCTACCGGTTGAAGTGGCTCTGCACAGCTGAGTCTGTAAATGGTGAAGGAGTGTGAGTGCTTCGCTTGTCTGTGTAATAATAATAATAATAATAATAATAATAATAATAATAATAATAATAATAATAATAATAATAATAATAATAATAATGTTATGCATTTTACGTCCGATTAACTACTTTTAACATTTGCGGACCCGCCGAGGTGCCAGAATTTTGTTCAGCGGGACTTCTTTAACGTGCCGGTAAACTTACCGGTACGAGGCTTACGTATCTGAGCAACGTCGAATACCATCATAATGAGCCCGGTTCGGACCTGCCAAGTTGGCCTCCGAAGGCCAGCGCTCTATCGTCTGAGCCACTCAATACAGCTCTTGTATAATATTTAGACCTAGTTGATAGTTGTGTAATTATCGTGATTGTTCCACATTGGTTAACGTACGGTATATATTTTTTAATTCTTGTATACATGTGAATGTGTTAGTAAATGCAACTCTGCTAGATTATAGGTCAATTCCTTCTGCAGATAAGTGTTGTAAATCTGGTTAAATATACGAAAGGGCAAGGTGCCCTAACTCCAGACAATTGAAAGAATACAAATAAATAAATAAATAAATAAATAAATAAATAAATAAATAAATAAATAAATAAATAAATAAATAAATAAATAAATAAAATACATTCGTTCAATTCAACACAGGTGTTATAATAATTGTGGGTGTGTTTAGCTTAATGGCTTAGCTGTTGGCTTTCCGACCGGAAGACAGAATTCGAATCACGATCGTTTCTGAGTGGAGATTTTCATCTCAAATCTCACGTGGCATCAGGAAGGGCAGCCGAAATGAAACCACCGGCCTGGGTGGCACCGTCGACCCTAAATATAACGCCGTACTGACACAGATAGGTCTTCATTAAGGCAGCTGGTGCGAAAATGGGAAACCACTTAAATCGATCTTGAGGACTGCCGACAGTGGGTTCGACCCTACTGTCTTCCGAACGCAAGCTGACAGCTAAGTGACTCAAACCATGAAGCCATTCGCTCAGTGGGAACACTTTTTTAAACACCCTGTGTATATAAGGGAGTGATGCTATGACAGCTGAGAAACGTACATGAATATTATTCATAATTACTGTTAATAGTATTTCGAAATAACCGGCACCGTGGTGTAAGGGCAGCGTGCATGTCTCTTTCCAGGAGGCTCGCGATCGATTCCCGGCCAGATCAAGGAATTTTACCTGGATCTGAGGTCTGGTTCGAGGTCCACTCAGCCTACGTGATTAGATCTGAGAAGATATCTGACGGTGAGTTAGGGCCCCGATCTCGAAAGACAAGAATAACGGCCGAGAGGATTCGTCGTGCTGACCACACGACACCTCGTAATATCCAGGCCTTCGTGATGAGCAGCGGTCACTTGGTAGGCCAAGATCCTTCAGGGCTGTAGTGGCATGGGGTTATGTTAGTATGTCGAAATAATCCACGGTTGAATTTTTAGCCAAATAATAGATACTACACTTCTTTCTTCTGCTCAACACGAAAGGAATGAGCTATTGATCCACGTTCACAGATCAATTTAAGACTAATTCATACAAAGAACAGAAAAAATACAAGCTCAGTTTGTCATCGATAGTCGCTTACTGGAACTACAGAGTTATGGGCTTCTCTCCCTACCCACTCGGTGGTAATCAGATTCAGCGGAAAGTGATTGTAAATGTATTAGATTAAAACCTTAATTTTGATTTATATGAAGTTCCCTCCTATGGTCCTCAGGAAAATTAGCTGATGTCCGGCACTCGCAGGGGGAGACACGCGTTAATGAGCAGCAGGGGAGGAGAAGGATGCTATTTCCACGATAATAACGATGTCAACCCACGTCTAGATAGTTAACGCACAATAGGCCTATGCACAAGTTTCCCTCAGACGGTAGCTCCGACGGTTGAGGCGCTGGCCTCCTCAACCCATTTTGGCAGGTTCGATCCTGGCTCAGTCCGGTTTTATTTGAAGATGCTCAAATAGCTCAGCCTCGTATCTGTAGATTTACTAACGCGTAAAAGAACTCCTACGGGACTAAACTGTGGCACATCGGCATCTCAGAAAACCGTAAAAGTAGTTTAGTTGAACGTAAAGCCAATAACATTATTATTGTTAATATTATAGTCTCATATTCCAAACCTGCCCCCTTTAACACATCCTAAAATAGCCTACCTCATGATGGCGTATCATCTCAGCAGTCTCAGTTTAGGCGACGGAGAGTAAAGAAGACTTTGTAGAGCCACTGGGTCTAGTAGACCCATTGTCAATTTATCGAATAAAATATTTATTTTTTATTTATTTATTTATTTATTTACAGGCATGATTTCCCTGACCGACAATGACACTTTTCCTTTGACTGCCTTCGAAGGATTCGTTAACTGGAGAAGTCTCTAAACCGACGAAAAAGGTGCATCCTAGAAAAAGAAATCATGGAAAATGTTAAGAATGTAACATGACAGAAAAAGAAACCCAGTATTACTATGTAATGTGTTATAAATTGCTGAATTTGGAGCACACATTACTTCAGTACGAGGAATATATGCGAAATGTCAGTGATAGCTACTAGGATGAATGTCAAGCAGATCACTGATCTTATTTGAAGCGGTCACACGTTTCAATGCACTAACGTATTATGCTGTGTTTCAATGTCCAACGTTTCTTTCTGAATTCCAACATCACATTTTGTTACAATATCACCAAAGATACCGAGAAAGAAGAATTATATACCGTCTGAAAACTATCAGTCTGCAATGATAAGAATCGAGGGCTTTGAAAAAGAAGCAACAATCCAGAAAAGAGTGAGGCAAGGGTCCAGTTTTCCTCCCACCTTTTCAATGTTTAAATAGAACAGGAGGTAAAGGAAATCAAATAGGAATTTGGAAAGGGAATCACAATCCAAGGAGAGTGTCAAAACCTTGAAATTTGCTGACATAACTGTTATTTTATCTGAGACTGCAGAATTCTACAGAGACTGCTGAATGGTATGGGCAGAGTCTCGGGGAAAAAGTATAAGACGAAAATAAATGAGTCCAAAACAAAAGTAATGATTTGCCGTCGAACAAAGGCAGGTGATGCAGGAAATATTCGATTAGAAAATGAAGTCTTAAAGGAAATAAATGAATATTGTTACTTTGGTAGCAAAATAACTAATGATGGTAGAACTAATGAGTACATAAAATGAAGACTAGCACAAGTAAGGAAGACCTTTCTTAAGAAAAGTTATTTGCCCACTTCGAACATTGATATAGGAATTAGAAATACGTTTCTGAAGACTTTCGTCTGGAGCGTAACATAGAGTGGAAGTGAAGCAAGGAAGATAATTAGCTCAGAAAGAACGGGAATAAAAGCTTTTGAAATATGGTGTTACAGAAGAATGCTGAAGGTGAGGTGGATAGATCGAAACACGAATGAAGGTATGCTGAACCGAATTGGTCAGAGGAGATCGATTTGACTAAATGTGACGAGAAGAAGATATAGAATGACAGTACACATCGTAAGACGCCCAGGACTTGTTGTTCAATTGGTTTTTGAGGGAGGTGTAGGCGGCAAGAACGGTAGGGGTAGACCAAGGTATAAATATGACAAACAGGTTAGAGCATATGTAGGATACATTAGCTATGTAGAAAAGAAAAGGTTTGCACAGGATAGCGTGGCATGGAGAGCTCCATCAAACCAGTCTATGAACTAATGACTCCCAACAACAACGACAACGACAAAGACATAAATAATCCCATTATTATTTAATTTTATTATACTAGTAACTTCGAAAATACAAACTAGCGCACATGTCTAGAAAAACGTTCTTATTTTTAATTAATTCATTGTTTTGCTTCTAATGCCACTTTTTTTTTTCTAAACTTTCATAGATGGTTCTGAAAGACCCAGTGCGAGCTTTCGTGTCCCTCACAGGGTTAAAACCCATCGCGATGTGTAAGTGTAGCGAATCGCACGGGTATAAATACTTAAAATATAAATGACAACTCCTAACATTTTTGAAACAGGTTGTAAGGAACCATTCGCCAACAAATTTTGTTCCAAGCTGGATGGAAGAATTATGTCGAACAGCGAAGCTCTCGTCATAGCTAAATCACAGATATCATCACATGCTGTAATGAACTGCATTTATTAAGCTCATCATTGTCCAAGTTACCAGCACTAGTACCACTAAAATGCAATTCAAAGCGATCATTGAATCTAAATATTTTCCATTCACTCGCTAATTGCTCATTGTTGGTTTTCAGGATTGCAACATTCCCATCAGCCGCACTTTAAATCCCTCTGCTGCACCCACAATGCGTGGGGATGCGGTCCCAACGCTCCTGCGGTCTCTAAATGAATTAAATCGATTGATATCGAACTTTCAATACACAGAATTATTTGACAAAGTGCACGCCACGCAGGGAAAACAAAATTTGGTTACCTACATTTCACGTAATCATCAGAAAATGTAATTTCTAGCTGGTACAGAGAGATATGTACTAAAATTCGCTAAGATATAATAATAATAATAATAATAATAATAATAATAATAATCATCATCATAATAATAATAATAATAATAATAATAATAATAATAATAATAATAATAAACCGGACTTCAAATTTCATTTGAAAAGACGCAGTTTATGGAAGGAACTAAATCAAGATTCGACAATCAACCAGTAATCACCAATTGTGGAATAATTTCCCAAGTAGACAATTTCAAGTATCTAGGCGAAATTATTCAGCCAGCAGGGTTAAATCAAGAAGCTAACAAAGAATGAACTGCTAAACTGCAAAGGGCTTACAAAATCACATGGAACAGATACAACAAAAGATGTATATCAAAAAATGCAAAATTACGACACTACAATACAGTCATCAAACCGGAGGCACTTTATGCATCTGAAACACTGATCATTGGCGGCAGGTCACAAATGAAAAGCATTGAGGAACAAGAGATGAAAATTCTCAGAAAAATCCTAGGACCAAAGTTCGAAAATGGAATTTGGATGAAAAAGAAACCACACGAAAATTTTCAATTCACAGAAAAAATCACAGATACCATCAGAAAGAGACGACTAAAATTCTACAGACACCTACACAGAATGGATAACAACAGACTGACAAAGAAAATTCTAAATCTAGCTCTAACCCTGAAAATCCGCAACAATTGGTTAGCAGAAATTCATGAAGATCTACAAGAAATGGGTATTGAGGACGAAACCATTCAAGATAGAATGAAATTTAGAAGCTTAGTAAACAAACATAAATTTGCAGAGAAACCAACAAGAAAAAATACAGGCTGGACAGAAACACGCAGAAAGGAACACAGTGAAAAAATGAAGAGATATTGGGAAGAAAAGAAGAAGAAACATTGTGCAAAATAAGTTCAAACGCGCTCCACAGTTGGGCACAACGAATCAAATAATAATAATAATAATAATAATAATAATAATAATAATAATAATAATAATAATAATAAACTAAAACATCTAGAACAAGAAATACATCTCATGGAATGCCAAAATAAGGCTTTACAACACTGTAGCAAAAACAGAATGTCACAGAATGTCTGTATGCTAGCGAATGCCTCTCGATGAATTACAAGTTGGAGAAGCTGGATATCCTACAAAGAATACAACGGAAAATCTTAGGCCTAATCCAGACTGAAACCGGCTGTAAACTTCAGAACAACACTGAAGTCTAGAAAAATGAAGAGAAAATTTCAGAGACCATGAAAAAAGAGGAGGTTATCATTTCTTGGACATTTGTACAGAATGAACAAAACCAGACTAACCATAAAGTGATTCGAATACGTGTGGAACAAGAAGGCAACGACGGAATAGATTAAGGAAGTTCAGAAATGTCTAGAGAAGTAATTACAACATCCACGAAGTTCAGATGTTAGATAAGTAGTAATAATGTTATTGGCTTTAAGTCCCACTAACTACTTTTATGGCTTACGGAGACGCCGAGGTGCCGGAATTTAGTCTCGCGAGAGTTCTTTTTACGTGCCAGTAAATCTATCAACACGAGGCTGACGTATTTGAGTACCTTCAAATACGGTACCACCGAACTGAGCCAGGATCGAACACGCCAAGTTGAGGTCGAAAGGCCAGCGCATCAACCATCTGAGCCACTCAGCCCGTCATGTTTGAAGGAAAATATTTCGGATCATTATTCAAAATCTGGAAGGGTTTCAAGTCGAAAGAACTGCAAAGACGGGAAGAGCCTGGAGGGATGAACAGAAGAAACAACATAGCGCCCCTATGAAGACGTACTGAAGGAAGAGGAAACTTCAGACAAAGATAAAAATGGAAATGTAGCGTGATCTTAACAGCTCACTTCGCAAATAAATAATAATAATAATAATAATAATAATAATAATAATAATAATAATAATAATAATAATAATAATAATAATAATAACGTAGTGGCATTGAATTCACAGAGGAGTTGATCCACAACAAAGAGAAGTTCAGGAATCGAATCGACAACCTCAAAAGATTCCAGGACAAACAGCTAAGCAGTACCCCAAAATTGATAGCATTCAGGAATCAAAGTAAGATCATAAGCAAAAGAATGAAGCAGTTCCAGGAAGATAAGAAAATACAAATGGAAATCATTACCTTTTAAGCGGTCCATCGTCTTCCAATATCAGAAAGAAAAAAGAGAAACTGATACAAGAATTGAAATTCAAAGTAGGGTAGGGTGGGGCTTTTTGAATAATTGGGTTATTTGGAACAAATTAAGCATTTTGTCCACTGTGCACTCAGGAAGTGCATGTCAGGAGTCACAGCGAGCCAGAAGTTTATGGGCTGAGGTCTGTCTTCAAGCACGAGTCAACTATACCAATACATCTGTCACTATATTCATACATCTGTAAGTGTTTATATGGAAAAGTCTTGGAAAAAAGTAATTATGCTTGTTACGCATCATTTTGTTTAGATAATATTCATTAGCACCGCCCGTATGAAGAATAAAATATACTAGCTTCAATAAGCTGAGGTAGGAGACAGTTTTTGGTAATTTACCTTGATGTAATATTGGACATGTAATATTTAAAACATTGTGTCCACTCTATTGAGAATAAGCTAGTGCCTTTTTCTTAGGTGACAATGCCCGTAGCCGTGTTGAAACACCGGATCCCGTGAGATCTCCGAAGTTAAGCAACATTGGGCGTGGTCAAGATGGGTTGCCACGCGCTCCGGCTCAGGCACACCTCTGTGGAGGTTTCGGACCTGCCTTCAGGCAGAATACACCCTTACCCTTACCATTGTACGTAGGTGTCTGAAGTGGGCCTAGACAGCCGCCCATTATGACAACTAGCGCATTCTATTGGCATCATTATGAACTGTTAACGTGTTAGTAGAATGTTTTAGATGGGGCTATTTGAATCATCTTTCGAGGGCTATTTTAATAAGTATTTTTCAACGGGATATATGTGTACCATATGGACTTGTTACGCATCACTTATGTTTAGATAATATTCTTTAGCACCAGCCGTATGAAGAATACAATATATGAATTTTATTAGTACCTCTTATTGTTTCTCATATCGTGAGCAAATCATGATCACAATGAGCTATCTGAATCAATAGGAAATCCAGTACCGTAAACCTCTCCTACTTCTGCATGACGCTGTACTTGGAGTCAGAATCATTCAAGATAAGCGACTGGATGTGTTTGAGAAATGTGAAACTTGTCACTTAAGTCTGAAATCATTCAAATAGTCCCACCCTACCCTACGAGTTTTCGATATATGGGCACAAGACAGCTATGTCTCTTCTTTTTATCGATATACAGGAAACTACCAACGTCGTTGTGGCCAGCTTCATGTTCAGAAAACTGTGTGATGTTTTTCCCCATGGAAGCGAACAGTTCACACAATAGCCTGTAGATAACAGTGTCAATAAGGCGCTTTTGTTGACAATTTGTATTAACTATTGTGCAACTCCACAATATCACTTGGTATAAAAAAGTACCATTGTATTGTTGCCCATTGTGTTGAGTTCTCGTTATAGATAGGGTCTATTTCTTTATATATCCTCGAGCTCAAGGACCATAGAGAGAACGCCCTCTCCCTTGGTCGTATCTACACACCGCCAGCTGTCCACACGAGCTGTGGTCGCTCAATATCAGGCTCTGGCTAACAGCCTTAATGATTACCGTGCAAACACCAGCACTCGACCACCAGTTACAGTTTTATACATCGTGCTAATAAGCAAGTACTCCTTATTTTGAAGATATATCAGGGTTGTTACATCGAAAAGTGAATAGTCGGTACGCCACAGGTAACTTGATGAAAATCGTAAACTAAAAATACACTTTTTTTCTTTCTTTTAATACCGTTTTTCCCACACCTGTGGGGTCGCGGCTGCTAACTGTGTCACACATGTGGTCTTGGCCCTGTTTTAAGGCCGGATGCCCTTCCTGACGCCAGCCATATATTAAGGGATATAATCATTATTACGTGTTTCTGTGGTGGTTGGTAGTGTAGTGTGTTGTCTGAATGTAAAGATGCAAGTGTTGGGACAAACACAAACACTCAGTCCCCGGGCCAGAATAATTAGTCAGAGGCGATTAAAATCCCTGACCCGGCTGGGAATCGAACCCGGGAGACTCTGAACCGAAGGCCTCAACGCTGACCATCCGGTCAATGTGTTGGACGTAAACTAAAAGTACATTAGTGATCATTGAAATATCTGGGCGAATTTGACAAGGGGTATAGCTCATGTAGCATTAAGATCACGGCAGAGTTGAGAATGATTTGAGCAAGAGTATTTGAATTACTTGTAAAGATTACATTCTTCGTAATTTTTACCTGTAATTTACTTCTTGAAATAAAATTATAATCGTTACATTGTTTTTTCAATCTTCTTTGAGTAATTCAGTCTAATGACTGGTTTGCTCCTGTGATGAGTCTTCTCCACGTGGGTCGATCCTGTGCAATACGTTTTGCGTCTGTATAGCTCCTGTATCCTGAGTTCACAAGAAACTTTTCAATCTGTATGCAGAAATAATTATGCGTAAGTTAAATTTAAGGGAACTCGACATTGGTGTGAAGATTGGAAGAAGAACTGCAAAAAATTAGAGATATGCTGATGATACAACCCAACGGATGAGTGTGGTACAGTTTGTCTAAAGCTAAATGGCGAGGAGATAGGGAGTATGGAGGATTTCATCTTCTTGGGAGCCAAAATCCGTCTAGTGGAGATTGCGGTCCTGAAATTAAAAGACGAATTTTGCTTGGATTAACCTCTATGATGACTATGTCTCCGAGCCCAGAAATAAGTTTGGCTGCCAAGTACGGATTAGTCAATCCAATTTTATCCCCACTCTTCATGTATGGATGTGAGAGCTGGAGGCTGAAACAGGCAGAACGACTCTTTTGAGCTCTGATGTTGGCGAAGACTCTTACGAATACCATGGACTGCAAAAATTACCAATAATGCAGTTTTAGAGCGCATCAAACCTCGTATGTGATTGGTTGGTAAGATTATGAAGCTTGTCGTAACCACAAAGACGCACACACGATATGCTGACAATTGTGTACACTATGTCCCTCATATACTTCGTCTGGCAGGGCTTCTAGAAAAGTATGACACAACATGATTTCTCGAATTTTCTCGGGTCTCAAATAATCTATTTACAAATGAATCAAATGTTCTGTACAACTCTCGTGAGAAAGATTTGACTATGACCCTGTGTTGCACAACATGATGTTGGATTTATACATCATATTTACAGATAATAATAAATTATATAGTATTAAATACGTATTTTTACATTAAATAAACTCTTATTAATATACATACAGCAGATGTATCGTGACATAACCTCACATGTTTGGTTACACTAGACAGATTATACAACACACAAATAATACGACCACAATTTATACCAAACTAGCTGATGTACCCGTGCTTCGCTACGGGATTCTCAGAAAGACTGACTTTGTGGTTTTCCTAACTGAAGTCAACATAGATCATTACAAAAACGTCAGTAGGAATGTAGCGATTAAAAGCAATGTTATCATATAAAATACTCGATCAAATGGTAAACCTCACCTTTTCTCACTTTTAACGAACAGTACCACGGTGCCGATGTAACAGTCCAGAGTTTCAGAGCTGGAATGACCAGGATGAACCAGTATGTTACGTACCAGTTATATCAGAAAATGTATGAATCAGAGGAATGGCACACTAAAGAAGAAAGTTATCTACCTCCCCAGCTACTTCCCGCCAATATTCAGGCAGGCTGTTACACTCGGTACGCCCGGGCGAGTTGGCCGTGTGGTTAGGGGCGCGCAGCTGTGAGCTTGCATCCGGGAGATAGTGGATTCGAACCCCACTGTCGGCAGCCCTGAAGATGGTATTCCCTGGTTCCCCATGTTCACACCAGGCAAATGCTGGTGTTGTTGTTGTTTGAGTCATCAGTCCATAGACTGGTTTGATGCAGCTCTCCATGCCACCCTATCCTGTGCTAACCTCTTCATTTCTACGTAACTATTGCATCCTACATCTGCTCTAATCTGCTTGTCATATTCATACCTTGGTCTACCCCTACCGTTCTTACCACCTACACTTCCTTCAAAAACCAACTGAACAAGTCCTGGGTGTCTTAAGATGTGTCCTATCATTCTATCTCTTCTTCTCGTCAAATTTAGCCAAATCGATCTTCTCTCACCAGTTCGATTCAGTATCTCTTCATTCGTGATTCGATCTATCCATCTCACCTTCAGCATTCTTCTGTAACACCACATTTCAAAAGCTTCTATTCTCTTTCTTTCTGAGCTAGTTATCGTGCATGTTTCACTTCCATACAATGCCACGCTCCACACGAAAGTCTTCAAAAACATCTTTCTAATTCCGATATCAATGTTTGAAGTGAGCAAATTTCTTTTCTTAAGAAAGCTCTTCCTTGCTTGTGCTAGTCTGCATTGTTTTGGACTTGTTTATTTTCATCTTGTACTCCTTACCCAAGACTTCGTCCATACCATTCAGCAACTTCTCGAGATCTTCTGCAGTCTCAGATAAAATAACAATATCATCGGCAAATCTCAATGTTTTCATTTCCTCTCCTTGGACTGTGATTCCCTTTCCAAATTTCTCTTTGATTTCCTTTACTGCCTGTTCTATGTAAACACTGAAAAGGAGGGGGACAAACTGCAGCCTTGCCTCACTCCTTTCTGGATTGCTGCTTCTTTTTCAAAGCCCTCGATTCTTATTACTGCTGACTGACTTTTATACAGATTGTAGATAATTCTTCGTTCTCGGTATCTGATCCCTATCATCTTCAGAATCATAAAAAGCTTGGTCCAATCAACATTATCGAATGCCTTTTCTAGATCTACGAATGCAATGTACGTGGGCGTGTCCTTCTTGATTCGATCCTCTAAGATCAGTCGTAAAGTCAGGATTGCTTCACGTGTTCCTACATTTCTTCTGAAGCCAAATTGATCTTCTCCCAACTCAGCTTCAACTTGTTTTACCATTCTTCTGGTATGTACCTTAATTAAGGCCAATGCCGCATCCTGCACACTCCTAGCTCTTTTCTATCCCATCGTCGCCATAAGATCTATATGTGTCGGTGCAACGTAAAGTATTTTTTTTAAAATACTCGGTACGCAGCAGTAATCCTATCTATGATAGATGAGTGGCAACAGAAGTCACAAAGCACATCACAACAAACAATGGTCAATGTAATGTTATCGTTGATCAATTTTATGAGCTTTCTATATTGTAGGCCTTCACATTTAGTTTTCTTTCGACACTGTGATATTAGGGTGTGTTATAAAATTATTTATAGCGTAAACTGTAGTTCCTTTTTCTTGGACTTTACATACCGATTTTCATTAAATTCTGTTTACCCACTTTCTCGTGACTCGGCGGTGACAGGGACAAAGTAGCAAGAATCCAAATTCATGAATATCTTTGTAATCTTAGCCGGTACAGTAACAATGTATAAGACATAAATGGTCGGAAATTTAATGCTATATAATATTAGTTATGTATTATTTATCAATACGACCATTAATAACACCAATATTTGAAAATTAAATGTTAGGCCTTCCCCTAAACTATCATTTCACTCAATGTGAATAAAATTATTTATGGCCTAGATTATAGCGACTTATTCCATAGGTTTGAATACCGATTTTCATTAAGATAGGACCACTAATAACATAAATATTTGAGAATTAAATGCTACGCCTTCCCCTACACTACCATTTGTCTCAGCGTGAATACAAATATTTATAGTTTAGAGTGTGGCAAATTATTTCCCAACTTTTCCTACCGATTTTCGTTAAGATACAACCAGTAATCAGATAAATATTTGAGAGTTAAATTTTAGGCATTCCCCTAAACTACCATTTCACTCAGTGTGAATACAATTATTTATGGCCTAGATTATATCGAATTATTACCCCGAGCTCGCATACCAATTTTCATTAAGATACGACCAATAATAACATAAATATTTGAGAATTAAATTTTAGGCCTTCCCCTAAACTACCATTTCACTCAGCGTGAATGAAATTATTTATGGCCTAGATTGTAGCGACTAATTCCCCGACTTTGCATACCGATTTTCATAAAATTCTCTTCAGCCGTTTTCTCGTGATGCGTGTACAGACAGACAGACAGACAGACAGACAGACAGACAGACAGACAGACAGAAATTACGGAAAATTAAAAAGTGCACTTCCTTGTTACTGTGAAGACGACTGATACAGAAATACCATCCTTATTAAATTCTGAGCAATGTACAGACAAAACTCTTATTTTATATATGTAGATAAAGTCCGTACATAACTACGTGAATAATGATAATAATAACGGACACCATTCGGAAAGGGAGGATTGATTTTTACGGCCACATAACACATATGAGCTCGCAGATACTGACCAACCGGATGTTATCCTACTTTGTAAACAAGAAAACCAAGGGACTCTGGTTCACCGAAGTAGAAAAAGTCCTTCAAGAAATAGGGATCACACATGAAGACATTCAGGAACGTGTTCCTCTCCAGAAGAAAGTTCCAGCATACCAGCGATTCCAAGAAAGGCCGAAGTTGAAAACAGCCAAGAAGTGGACTGATGAAAGAAAGGAGGCTCACAGAAAGCGAATGCGAGAATACTGGCAAAGGAATTAGAACTCAAGGATGCAAGCGGTTGAAATAACGTGGTCCATAGCCGTCCGAAACGAATAATAATAATAATAATAATAATAATAATAATAATAATAATAATAATAATAATAATAATACCCACTAACAAAGCTCGATATTTTCACTATTTACCCATGGGTTTAGAGGATTGTTTCCAGCTTATCCTAGTCCACTACACTTGCATCAAGCTGAGACTAGAATACTTTGGCCACGTTATGCGATCATACGCATTGGAAAAAGCAGTCATGCTAGGAATGATCAGCGGTTCAAAAAGACCAGGTCGCCAGAAGTCTCTTTGTTTAGACACCATTATGAGAGACGCCACCCTCGGCCTGGAGCAACTAAAGGAGGCACTGTGGAAAAGGAAAACTTGGAGAGCGCTAATTCAGAGAATCGCTGATGGTCGGATTCGACTGAACGGATGACATCATCAATTGATATACGTGGAAGCAGAAATGTGAAAAAATAAATTATGGCGAAGATAACTTTCAGTTCAACTACAACAGAACGAGTAGCTTCACCAGTTCTGGGTGAGTCTTATCTCTCCAGTACTTCCAAAGGTGTTCAAACGATGTTCTTAAAATTAAACGCAGGTATTTTTTCAAGTGCCCCTGTATGATGTCTTATTAGTAAATTCGAATATGTACATATCCCCCCACCTCCACTTTAAAATGTCGAGGATTAGAGATGAGAACATTAAGAATCAATTAATTTATTTGCAAAGTAAATGGAAAATCGCCGGTCTGAGTAGCTTGGACGATAGAGCCAAATTGGCAGGTTCGATCCTGGCTCAGTCCGGTGGTATATGAAGGAGCTCAGATACATTAGTCTCCTGTCGGTATATTTACTGGCACGTAAAAGAACTCCTGCGGGGCTATGAGCCGTATCCGACCGGCCCATAATAATAATTGGAATATTATTTGACCAAATATGTGAATTTTATTAATAAAAGATACAGTCTAATATGTTAAAGCATCGTATCCCAAGATAGTTAATACCGGATGTTGAGCAAGACTGTAAGTCGCTGGATGTTGCTTCATATTTTCGTATGACCGTGAGAAAGTAAGCTTACCCACGCGCTGGCAAGGATCGACACGTGTATTACATGCTGACCAAGCAATATTTTTCAGCCAATGGGAACTTAAGGATTTGGCAAACCTGGAGGCTATACCGCGCTAAATATTAATTCCAGGATGACCAACGTGTTCTGTGGATAAAGTCAGTTTCTGTAGACAATCGGTTTTCCACAGTTTCTGAAGTTAGATATATTTGGTAATGTATTATAGAAATTGGTGGAAGAGATTTGCTAATGTTTGAGCTGTGTTTTATAAATATATCACAATAAGTATTGTATCATCATACATGACGAACTTTCTGATTGGTGGTTGGTTCAGATACCCGGGAACCCCAACAATATTAGCGTCATCGAAGCCTCCTCAGTAATCCAAGCTCTGGAGAGCGTCATTCTGTAGCAAAAATTTGAGCAGTACGGATGTATTAACTCGGCACTCTGTAGGAAAAGTTTGAACAGTGCGGATGTACCAACTCTGTGACTGGTGATTGTAATTAACGTGGCGTTATTCCAGAAATAGTAACTGGTTCTCGTTGATACTTCAAATTGTGCAGTCGTAATATTTACTGTGCTTTGACAGAGTTTACTTTTAATCGATAAAGACGGTGTAGTGACCGCTGAGTAACAAGTGTTGTGGAAACGTGCTAGTGTTTCACTATTTCGCGACGGGCGCGTATTCGCGTGGAACTTTCGTACCGAACCGTGGGCTGCTTTTAAAACTGTAATTTTACCCTTATAGTGAAGTGTGTTATATATATGTGAATCAGTGTGTTAGCTGATCTGGTAAAAGAAAGGGTATTTCGGCTCGCAGCATTAAGCAGCGAAGAGATTATCAATTATAGTCTTCTGTGTTCCAGTGAATTGTTTTCCAGCAAGATGATGGATGCACCTGCAAAGGAAGGAAGCGCATTCCCACATGTTAAGGATGTGATTATCATGGTGTAGATCCCAAAATTAGTGGGGATGTAAGCTGCTATCCTGGTATCCCGAGAGTCATCATAAAGTAAGATGCACGTATTATATATGGCATGATATGTAAGTTATGTTAAGGTACTAGGGCAGTGTAGATAGAATTTTCATTTTCATTTAAAGTAAGCCTGACGGCATGTATTTGTTTAATTTTGTCACTATGGTAGATTCGGATACGAGATTAATGCATGTTTATTTTATTTTCATTTTGATTTATGATTAGATGTTTGGGAAAATGAGGGATTGATAGGATCAGTTATTGTTGTAAATATAGTACTTAGTGTAGGATATTCCGAGTTTTCCTTAAACATATGCTAGAAGGGCTAGATCGACAGGTTCATTTTTATATTACGTCAAACACGTATCAATTTATTTTATTTCGCTTATTCAGAGAGACAGGTATAGCTATTTTGCATGATGCATGGTTTTATAGAAGCTGCCAGAAGGAGCTGCAGAACGCCGTTGTTAAATTAAGATCTTTGAAGTTAAGTTGGATTCTGTTTGCCTGATGGTCTGCCAAGGACTTGAACAGCGTCTCGTTATGTGGAAAGGCCAGTAGGATTCATGAGGAATGATGAGATAATAATTGCATGCTTAATTATAATGTATTGGTGCAGGCCGATTGTATGCTTGACAAGATAGAGAGAAATTATGCAGATGTGTGTGTGCCTGCTTAGTGTCTTCTGAGTATATTGTGATCAGAATGGACAGTGTTAATTCCAGACTATTGAGTCTGATGTTGTTAAATGGCCCAAGCATGCTAAGAAGCAATTAATATACGGGAGTTTCCGTGTAGTTGATGATGGGCGTTATCTCATGGCAAGTTGAGTCCTGGCCTGTGTTATCGGCATGTGTGAAAGAGACAGTATTTCCTTGCGGCGGCCACGGGAGACAAAATCCAATCTTTAGCGTAGTGGAGTTCTATATTTCTTTACAGCTCGTAATCTACCCGGAAGTACATGACGGATGACCGCGCTGTTGAGCGCTCAAACGCAGTAGAAGGAGGCAATGTTGCCCATTGCTTTCTTCATGACATCAAGGATTATTTATATGTTTTCTTTTACAGGATGGTTTTACCTTATTATTCTGTGATTGCATACCTTGTCTCGTTGTTTTTAAAGGGAACAGCCCGAGTGCTGATGTATTGTTGGTTCATCTAGTTCTGTCTAGATCCTTTGTAGTGAACCGGGATTCACATTAGAAGCAGTGTAGCATTTAAGACTTTACTCGATATCCGATGTATATATATGTTTAATTTGATGATTTGAATTATTGTAAATATAGTGTAGGATTTGCCCCTAGTATTTTGCATTTCTTACATAGCGTCCAGTGCGTCTTAATTATTTTTCTTTCCGTCGTAATTTTTTATATAATGTAACTTTGATTTTACGGAAATAGATTGATGATTCTCGGGAGTAACTTAATTTTGAAACCGTATCGTTGGGATGCGATAGTGTGAAACTCCATACCGAAACACCATATGGCAGTGTTTGCATACACTTGTTGCCATAAAACATAAACATTGGACTATGAGAAGATACTCAGTCTTGATTTTTATATATGTTCTTTATTGAACTTGTTTTTCTTTTAATGTCAAATTTGTATTATCACTCATTTAACGTTTCTGATTTCGATTTATTTTATGACTTTGAGTTCATTTTTTTACAAGTTATTATTTTTTTTTTATTCAATTATTTTCGTGTGATTTGATCGGGGATATTTGTTAATAAATCCATCTTACCCCCTATGATTGTTTCTCATTCGTGTTATACCTCCATTTCCTGTCATTGATTGCTATTTTAGTGTTGAACTTCGACTTTTATCCTGACCCAATCGACAACCAACCCACACTCTGCCCAACCCTGAGTTAGTCGGATGTTCATACAGGAATGGAGGCATCGTCCTAGAGGGTATTTACCCCTGGGTACGGTACAGCTATATTCCGGTACCTCGGCGTCTCCGAAAACCGTAAAAGTAGTTAGTGCGACCTAAAAGTAAATAGCATTATTATTATTAGTAGTAGGTTTTAGCAGGCATATTTTATTAAGATAATAGTTATTATTATTATTCATTAAGATAGTTTTCTTTATCCTGGATCAGACTCCTGGACTGAATGGTGAGCGTAGAAGAGGACCGCGGGTTCGATTCCCGGGCGGGTAAGGTTTTGAACTACATATGGTTAATTCCTATATCTCGGAAACTGGACATTTGTATTCTTAATACACATGTCTTTATCGACACGCAACACTATCAACCACAAGTATCCACCAAGAATTGGCACCCGATCGTAAAACTGGGCAAAATACTTGCGAAGTTCATAACTCAAGAAACTGGGGAAAAATGTCAAGACGACTAAATAAAGTTCTTTTAATCCCGTATTAATAAGTTACGTCATTTTAAATAACTCACACTTTATACTTTTCAATTATTCACTTCCTACAGAATCCTTAAGGAGTATGTAACCTGAATGACCTACTTTCTTCAAACTTACCAATCTGAAGAATTCTTCTCTCGTTACGACATTAACTTATTTAAAGCCTTATAACTTTTCTACGTCCATAATAATATATGGAACTGGCGGTGAAGTAAAATCCAATCTTAAACTTCTCTATCTTACGCGCACGAGTGCCACAGCCGCCGAAGAAGTTCCATTTAGCATAATCAAACACGTCGTGACTGTAATAAGAAGTTCAAACGGAAATTATACATAGAGACGGAAAGAGAGCGAGAAGATTTATGAGCAGCTGATCATGTTCGACGAGACAGAGGCGGCGGGGTGTGTTATCTTATGTGAGAGGAATTTGTTTCTGGAGCTAACTTGAAGTAAAAAGTTTAGCGTAAGGAGGAGATAAGATATCGACCAGGGTAATAAATAGTACATTTAAACCAGGCCACAATATGTCTAGTATAGTACAAAACCCACTCTAGAAATGATTACTGAATCGCTCCCATTCCCTGAGCTTAGCCAATGGAGCAGTGACGAGACATCCTGAATCAGAATCTATAATACTAGCCATGTAAGACTACACCAAAAGGCAAATATCGCCAACCTATTCTCTCTTTTCTTTAATGGCTCATTACTGCTGCCTGCTTGACTAGTTACATATTTAAATCACGGGACATAACCTTCGTCCGCCTCTGTGGTGTAGTGGTTAGCGTGATTAGCTGCCACCCCCGGAGGCCCGGGTTCGATTCCCGGCTCTGCCACGAAATTTGAAAAGTGGTATGAGGGCTGGAACGGGGTCCACTCAGCCTCGGGAGGTCAACTGAGTAGAGGTGGGTTCGATTCCCACCTCAGCCATCCTGGAAGTGGTTTTCCGTGGTTTCCCACTTCTCCTCCAGGCAAATGCCGGGATGGTACCTAACATAAGGCCACGGCCGTTTCCTTCCCTCTTCCTTGCCTATACCTTCCAATCTTCCCACCCCTCCACAAGACCCCTGTTCAGTATAGCAGGTGAGGCCGCTCGGGCGAGGTACTGGTCATTCTCCCCAGTTGTATCCCCGACCAAGAGTCTGAAGCTCCAGGACACTGCCCTTGAGGCGGTAGAGGTGGGATCCCTCGCTGTGTCCGAGGGAAAAGCCGACCCTGGAGGGTAAACAGATGATGATGATGATGACATAACCGTCAACAAACTAATAATAATGTTATTTGCTTTACGTTCCACTAACTATTCTTTTACGGTTTTCGGAGACGCCGAGGTGCCGGAATTTAGTCCCGCAGACTTTTTTTACGTGCCAGTAAATCTACCGATATGAGGTTGACGTATTCGAGCACTTTCAAATACCACCGGACTGAGCCAGGATCGAACCTGCCAAGTTGGGGTCAGAAGGCCAGCGCCTTCTTTTCAGAATATCCACTTAAGTGGGGGTGGAGGAAGGGCTGATAAAAGGGTTGAATTCTTTTTATGCGGATACTTATATCTCAAAACCTGAAGATGTTACAGATGTGGAAATGTGTATTTGGAATCTCTTTTAAAAATAAAGAAACTTTTTTTTTTACTTGAGAGAAGACGTTCTCACGTGTACAGTTCTAAGTCGCATGGTCGTCTTAGCCCCAAAAGGCAATACCATAAACGTGGTTTACAAAGAGTTTCTTAGTACAGTACCGAGGAACGATTACTTCTATCAAATTACGAAATCCACGCGAGATGCAGCGGGTAACTGCTAGTGTATGCATAAAATTCACCGCAGATCTTACAGCACACAAATTTAACGTCCTTCCCATCACCGTCAACTGCAGGCTTGAATACCAACCAAATACGACTTTAAAGTTTAGTTTCCCGTTCAGAAGTCTTGTATTGTGCAGTTTCTAGCTCGTTTGTTTCTTCTTTCTTTATTCACGATTTTCTTTTTTTTTTTGCCACAGTTTCTTTTCTTTTGGAACTACAGTCCACATTCGTTTCCGATAACAGGATAGACTGAGAAGTCAAACTGGAAACCACAGCAAACTTGATCGTCTCCACTCGACCGTAATGCAACGTACTCCGCTGACACGCAGTACGCTGTACACATTGAAGCAGTCAGCCCATGGAACTACCACAGCGCTGTCCTTGGCTCACCGCATACGAATATCATAGCTCTGCCCAGACCGGCCCGTGCGATGACGTCACGGGCTTCGTATGTTCGAGCGTTTCATAGCCCATTGCAATCTATTGCCGAAGCAGCTCATGGGCTGGGCCACTCTGCAGGACTCTGCGTAGATGAAGGTAACTATGACAACGCAGCGTACGTCGTGGTTACTGCTTTCGCCGCTCAAAGGTCAAACAGCAACTCTCGCGGGCCCAACTATAGAGTATGATTTATTTAAGGTCCATTTTTTCTTTTACGCGCATAGGAACATGAACTCAACGAAAATATTGATCTGATGGACTGCATATCCATACATGTGTCTTGGAGGCGTGACCAGTCTTTTTTTTTTTTTGCTAGGGGCTTTACGTCGCACCGACACAGATAGGTCTTATGGCGACGATGGGATAGGAAAGGCCTAGGAGTTGGAAGGAAGCGGCCGTGGCCTTAATTAAGGTACAGCCCCAGAATTTGCCTGGTGTGAAAATGGGAAACCACGGAAAACCATCTTCAGGGATGCCGATAGTGGGATTCGAACCTCCTATCGCCCGGATGCAAGCTCACAACCGCGCGCCTTTACGCGCACCGCCAACTCGCCCGGTGACCAATCTTAAGAGAAATAATGGATAGGAGAGCATTGTCATATTCACGGTTTTGGCACAGCAGCGACGATATACAGGGTGAAGCGAAATTCGCGCACTCGGGCGTCGCAGCGCGATTCCTTACATGCCAGCAATAAAAAAAGTCTCTCACTAAAGTTCGTTATCATCATCATCATCATCATCATCATCTGTTTACCCTCCAGGTTCGGCTTTTCCCTCGGACTCAGCGAGGGATGCCACGTCTACCGCCTCAAGGGCAGTGTCCCGGAGCTTCAGACGCTTGGTCGGGGGATACAACTGGGGAGAATGACCAGTACCTCGCCCAGGCGGCCTGACCTGCTATGCTGAACAGGGGCCTTGTGGAGGGATGGGAAGATTGGAAGGGATAGACAAGGAAGAGGGAAGGGAGCGGCCATGGCCTTAAGTTAGGTACCATCCCGACATTCGCCTGGAGGAGAAGTGGGAAACCACGGAAAACCACTTCCAGGATGGCTGAGGTGGGAATCGAACCCACCTCTACTCAGTTGACCTCCCGAGGCTGAGTGGACCCCGTTCCAGCCCTCGTACCACTTTTCAAATTTCGTGGCTGAGCCGGGAATCGAACCCTGGCCTCCGGGGGTGGCAGCTAATCACGCTAACCACTACACCACAGAGGCGGACCCTCCGAGTATATCCGGGAGAAAAAAGGACGTTGAAGAGTGGCAATCTGTCAACACTGTAATCACATGTAGGGTAACTACCTCTGTCAGCACATTCTAGTCGTGCTGTACGGTTGGTGCAGTGGATACAGTTTTGGGTTAGCATGCAGGAGGTCGAGGGGTCGATCCTGGGTTGAAGCGTATGTTTTTTATTTCGTAAATGTAGTCCAGGTTGTATGGTATCTGGCATCTTAATCGTCAACAGCGATTGCAGCGGGTTCTCTAGAAACTATTTGCACTTCCATACTACGATCCTAGAAATGGACGAACATTCGTTTTCATTGGTGAGCTTTCCTCGCCGTAAGACCTATCTGTGTAGGTGCGACGTAAAGAAAAAAAAATCTTTGAAAGACGCCCTTTTCACGTCGTCGGTGTGAATTTATTCGCACCACTTTATCTACCAGATGCTTTACAACGTGTTCAGCGTTACTAAATTTTGTAAATGAAGGATAAATGTGACCTAAGAAACGGTATCTTACTGTATGTATTACAGTGTCCGCCTCTGTGGTGTAGTGGTTAGCGTGATTAGCTGCCACCCCCGGAGGTCCGGGTTCGATTCCCGGCTCTGCCACGAAATTTGAAAAGTGGTACGAGGACTGGAACGGGGTCCACTCAGCCTCGGGAGGTCAACTGAGTAGAGGTGGGTTCGATTCCCACCTCAGCCACCCTGGAAGTGGTTTTCCGTGGTTTCCCACTCCTCCTCCAGGCGAATGCCGGGATGGTACCTAACTTAAGGCCACGGCCGCTTCCTTCCCTCTTCCTTGTCTATCCCTTCCAATCTTCCCATCCCTCCACAAGGCCCCTGTTCAGCATAGCAGGTGAGGCCGCCTGGGCGAGGTACTGGTCATTCTCCCCACTTGTATCCCCCGACCAAGAGTCTGAAGCTCCGGGACACTGCCCTTGAGGCGGTAGACGTGGCATCCCTCGCTGAGTCCGAGGGAAAAGCCGAACCTGGAGGGTAAACAGATGATGATGATGATGATGACGAACTTTAGTGAGAGACATTTTTTTATTGCTGACATGTGAGGAGTCGCGCTGCGACGCCCGAGTATAAAGGGTCTTGATTCGACCCATCTCCACTTCCTTTTCTTTAAACGTAGACTTACGCTCCTCGACAACGAGTGCATGGAAAAAAAAAATTAAGACGCTTTTAGTGTTTGGGTAGAAGGCGTATATCTCCGAGAGTATTTAAGATACGATTATGTTTAATGTCTCAACTGACAGATAAAAGAGCAGGATAACTGTTTGCCAAAAAAGAAGTCTGAATGTAGTTTCATTGAAAGAGCGCTTCAAAGTAAGTGAAAATTTGTGCTAAATACGTGACGTCACACGCATACTCTGTTATAAGATGGCGCTGTTGTGACTCGCGTGCTCAGTTGGAGGTTAGCTATCGTTGAGAATACATCGTGCTCAGTTGTATAGAATATCAAATTTAATAATGGAAAAGAAAAAATGACTATGCCGAGCAACTATCCCAGCACATTGGGCAATTCATTTATTGATCTTATTTTTAGTCGCAATATTTCATCGGTACTCTTAAATTACGTCCTTTTTTTCTCATATCACAGACCCATACTGCACTAAGTTTTTACCCTGATTCGAAGTGTATCACGTTCTGTTGAATCCACATAATATTTATAATTTATTTCTAATAAGTAAGCCTACGAAACCCTTAAAACACTAGGCGTACGTCAGTCACAATAGTCACAGCCTACCGCCATCTATTGTTTTCTTTACAATTTGTTTTACGACGCACCGACACAGATAAGTCTTACGGCGACAACAGGAAAGGAGCGGGCTAGGAGTAGAAAGAAAGCACCCATGGGCCTGATTAAGATACAGCGCCAGCTTTTTCCTGGTGTGAAAATGGAAAACCATGCAAAAGCATTCTTAGGGCTGTCGACCGTGGGATTCGAACCCTCTACCTCCCAATGCAAGTGACCCAAGCCACGCAGCTATTCGCTCGGCATTTCTTCTTCTTTACAATTATTAAACCCTTCCGATACACGAATGCACAGGAATGGTGTCCTGACATAAACAAAGCACGACATCCACCCCCACCCCCCTTCCCTACTCCTCGTTTAACGCATTGCTGAAGGTAGACAGCCCGCTACAAGGCTCTTGTGGCTGTACAGTGGTGGATGTACAGCAATACACACACTGTACCTTTAGCACTACCCGTTCACTCCCCTCCCCTCCTTCGCGGTACTGGAGTGGAGCAGTGTTGATCAGGACACAATTCCTGTGCACTATTGGTCTCCGGCTTTTACAACAGTCTCCCCCTTCGGTAAAATGAAAGGGCGTATGGCTTTTAGTGCCGGGAGTGTTCGAGGAAAGGTTCGGCTCACCAAGTGCAGGTCTTTAGATTTGACACCCGTAGGTGACCTGCGAGTCCTGATGAGGATGAAATGATGATGAAGACGACACACACACACCCAGCCCCCGTGCGAACGAAATTAACCAATGATGGTTATTCTTATATTACAGACCCATACTGCACTGAGTTATTGCCCTCACTCCAAGTGTAACACCTTCTGTTTATTATCCATATAATATTTATCTTTTATTTCTAATAACTAAACCTACGAAACCCTTAAAAACATTGCGTTAGTAACAACAGTCACGGCCTACCGCCATCTATTCTTTTTTTACAATTTGTTTTACAACGCACCGACACGAAAAGGTCTTACGGCGACAACAGGAAAGTTAAAGTTAAAGTTTCCGACCCTGCCAGGAATCGAACCCGGAACCCCTGTGACCAATGGTCAGCACGTTAACCATTTAGCCACGGAGCAAAATTCCCCCTCCGCTATTAACCAGTTAGACATTGCAATGTGCTTTGCTGTCTTTGTAAGCAAGAGAAACCCCAAGTTTAAGAATCAGTCTGTGCAGAAGGTATTAAACAAACAAAATCAAACCAAATCAACCCCATGGCACAACAGCCCCGAAGGATCATGACCTACCAAGCGACCGCTGCTCAGCCCGAAGGCCTGCAGATTATGAGATGTCATGTGGTCGAAACGACGAATATCCTCGGCCATTATTCTTGGCTTTCCAGACAGGGGCCGCCTTCTCACCTTCAGATAGTTCGTCAACTGTAATCACGTAGGCTGAGTGGATCTCGAACGGGCCCTCAGATCCAGGTAGAAATCCCTGACCTGGCCGAGAATCGAATACGGGGCCTCCTCTACTGCCGGTGCACAGCTGCATTAAGGGCATCGCCACTGCACTTTAAGCGACAGGCGGAAGGGCTTGGTTTCCTTCAGGCGATTTGAAATGGGCATTTCCGCTCGGAATATCTTGTTTCACTGTTCTCTCTCCGTGTTCGAAGACACTCCTCACACTCGGCACACAATAATCCAACCAACCTTTCTAATCCGCCTCCCAACGCTCTATAACAATATTAATCACAGTCACGAGCTTGCCATATATCCAAGCAAAGCCATATTCCACAGCAGAGTGATTAATATTTAAAAAATAAGTTAATGTGAGATGACCTTCCTCACCTCACCTTGACCTATGATGACTTGGTTTTGAACATGGAATATTTTCGTGGGTTTTTGAATTTGGATACTGATTTTTTATACGTACGTCAAACCTTGTTCTTTTCTGACCCAGACTCTATTAAGTTTTCGTGGTCTATGAAACCTTTAATTTTCACACCTTTCGTGACCCTTGGCTTTTTCTGGTCGATACCATCCTTTGCCGCAGTCTCGGGGCCGTTCCATGCTTTCCCTTTAATTAATGTTAATAGAGGTTGGTTACCTAATTGTACTTCCTTCCCTTAAAACAATGTTCATCTCCACATTACCACCAACTCAGACTTCCCACTGCCGCGAATACCCATCCTGAGAGTATTTACGACAGATACATAAAAGAATGACAAGGGTTCTATGGTTCACGCTTGTAATTCATTGTCCTATTTTCTTCCTGAATCCATATGATGCTTCGGCTGGAAATATCACTTCGGGATGAATCATAATTCTATACTCAGTCACCTCCGTGATAGGCCTGCATGTATTTTTATTAGTGAATTAATTAATTAATTAATTAGTAGTTCATCCTACAACCGGCACATAAAATAACTTCGACGAAACAAAATGCTGGCACATCTGTGTCTCCAGAAATGGTAAATTTACTTAGTGAGACGTAAAACCACCACCATCACCACCATCATCATCATCATCATAGTTCGTACTATTTTTGTACTCTGCTTTTTCCGAATTGCAATAACAAACAGAGTGTCACACGGCTTCCTTTCATGACCGGCTTCGCTGCCTCTCATATCACATAACTCCCCAAATGATCTTTCGAGTTTAAGTGAGCTCCATTCTTCCCACAGTCAAGGATTCAGATCCTTAAACGAGCTAGGAATCACAGCCGGGGCCTCCAAGTAAGTGGTACACACCACCACAATTCGTTGGGGAGTTGGCTAAATAAATAAATAAATAAATAATAAATAAGTCATTTTCTCCACAATCAACGTTGTTAACATCATCCAGCTCGCCGCTTGTGATATCTCGAGCAGCATAATGTTTTAATGGAAGGTTCTCCGGATAATCCCTTCAGGCTGCTGAACTCTTCTGGGAATGGCCCAATTCTTCTTTATATGAGCGGCCAGCCCGTTAATCGTTAGCTCATTTCCTGGCTTATCACCGCGATGAGCCTAGGGAGTTGGTTCTTACTACCCGCGGCTACCTCTGTCCGCTTCGCTTCATCCACTGACCGTAGAAAAAAATACTTTCTCTCTGTCTGCAGAACCTTTATTTCAAACTCTTACAAGGAAAAGAGTCAGAAAACTATCAAGATTCTTTCTGAAGTGAAATGAAAGTTTTAAAGGGGTCCACAGTGCTTTATCTACTCGACTTTCATTAACCCGATCGAGATCTGAATTTCGATTGCTGCGGAGAGAAGTTTTACAGTTTCTTTTCTTTGGCTGCTTAGATTAGTTTCATCCGCGAACTAGGCGGGTCATACTACACGTTATGGCATTCGTATATATGATAGCGCCAGTTCGTTTCAAATAGCTTAGTGCAGGGATGGCGAACCTTTTCCAACTAGTGTGCCATTTTAAGTCTGGTTTATTATTCTCAACTGTCTACTGTGCCACTTGTTATTTTCGTTTGTAATTGCTACCATCCACCCCCCCACACCACCAACACCACCACCTACACCGACTTTCATCCCTAATTCAACATTGTGTTTCTTAATACGTTATTACTTATACATATATACATTGTAAAAATAATACATTTCATTGCATGTTTCATGGTCATATTTTGCCAATACCGCAAATATACTTAGTAGCCATGTCATTTATGTTAGGTTTATAACTTTTTGTCTTCAATAACACACGAGAAACTATTAGATCTGAACCAAGACGGTTTCTAACTGTTGACTTCACAACGTTCATTGTAGAAAACAGCTGCTCGCAAACAAAGTAAGTAGCACTGTAGCAAGTTTCTTCATGGCCGAAAACATCATTTGTGGCAGGCTGTTCCACTGGTCAAATATTAAGTTCTCAGGCTTCTGGAGAGAGTATTCACCATCAACCTCGATTTTCATCAATGCTACACCAAGTTGTACGAATTTGTTCAGCCATGTACCTACTTTTTTCTTGAAATTCAATCAAGTCCATTTCTAAACCGTGAACCACTCAACAAACTGACCTTCATATCGCTCATTTGTGCAATACAGTATGAGGTTTTGAAATAAAGTGTGAGTTTCTCCAAATCTCGAAATTCGGATAATCCCTTGGCAACTATTTCAAAACAGTAAACAGTAACTGACTAAGAAAAATTACGCGATGCTAGCAACCACAAACAAGTTAAACTTCACTAATTGACTGATGTGAGTGAGCAAATGGCTCATCGGCTGCATCTGACATTTATCTCACTTGATTTCCGGATCTATCAGTGTTGCCATAATGCATGTCCGAATGGAACTAGAATTTACATTTTCGGTATTTATTTCTTAAACCTGAAACCCTATGACTATACGATGCACGAGATATGTATAATCTAGTACAAGACGTACATAAAATTGTTAATATGCAGGTGGTGTGCCACCGAAATCGTGTTCGCGTGTCACCTAGTGACACGCGTGGCATAGGTTCGCCATCCCTGGTTAGTGTTTATGAGCAATTCTATAACAATTTACGACCTGTCGTTAATGCGGATAGATATATGGTGTATTTTAACTGACAAACTTAGGGACAGGTATCCCTGTCTTACACTTAAACCATGACGAATATAAGAACAAGTGTGAGGACTCCTCTAGTTCAAGCGCGCCCCGCGAGGCAGCGCTAGAGTGGGTAACCTCCACAGTACCGATCAGAAGATCTTACGAATGATTCCAGAAGAAACGTATTACTCCGTAACTGATAAGTAAATACACTGTATTTAAAAAATGAGAGATTACAATTAAAATACGACGGCAGGGTACAATGAAAAAACACATGCATGGAAATAAGCACTAAGGCCTTCATCACACGTTGCGGTGATTTTATTCTCAACAATAAACTCTTTAAAATGAATTCGTTACTGTACCTCATTCCATTAGACGATTTCACTTGACATTTCTTAAGCATGGTGTCGATTATCATCTTTTACTTCTTACTAAGGTGTTTGTTATCTCTATAGTTAAATGCCTGTGTATTTCTAACCTGCTTCTCCAGCAAATTATTTCTCGATTTTGCTGAGTTGAGACTGGACCTAGCTCGATTTAAATTTCAATTAGCATCTTTCAGGCGCCTTTTGAGCAATAATATTGTCTTTTCGGCATCAGAAAGTACGCAAATTTTCATCAACATTACACTGAACTTTTAATTCCCCATTCGCTGCTGCACTCCTGTCTTCAATCTTATTTCGTCTTTTCCTGATGGTGTCTAGGTTCTTTTTCCTGTTGGGAGTTTCACTTGAAGATATTTCGACAAATTAGGGAAAATGTAAGCACTGTTCTTGGACGTAATTTCCATCTCAACGGGAGGTATCCACTTTTTCACTATTTACTATAAAATTATCTAATTTTACTATCAAATCATCAGAGAAATGAAAATGACAAATTCTACTATGACGTGTTAACACAGTATCTTTGCGTGGAATAGCTCGGGCCCATTTTTCAAATTAATTTCTATCCTTCGGTGGTGAAAAAAATCGCATGTCATCAACTACTCTACCATGGCCAGCACGTGTTGGATATAATCGCTTGCAGTGCTTGCAGTGGCAGGACCACAAACTACCGTACTATAAATGCTGAGTCCTCACACTTGATCTTAGATTCGCCATGCTTAAACTGTGAATACATGAATAATATAAAATTAAAAATCTGGAAAAAATGACTATGCTACTGTGCTACCTTCACATCATCATCACCATCATCATCATCATCATCATCATCATCATCATCTTATTATTATTCCTTCTCATCCTCTTCCTTTCGTCTTATCCAGCTCCTGTTCGGCTCCATCGCTACCTGGTTAGCGTGCTGACCTTTATCCACAGAGGTCCCGGGTTCAATTCTCGGCAGGGTCGGAAATTTTATCCATAATTGGTTGATTCCCCTGGCACGGGGACTGGGTATGTGTGCTGTCTTCATCATTATTCATCCTCATCATACGGCATTTCATCGAGCTTCTGCCAGGTCGGGGTATTTATGGCACTTCTTCACCTTCCTCTCTCCTCCCACCATTCCTCTTCCATCACTTTGTCCCAGTTCAGGTTTCTTCTTCTTGAACTTCTCTTTATTGAATCTATCCACTTGTTCTGGATCTCCCTCTCACACTCTTTCCTTTGAAATTCATCTCCATCTTCTGTTTTGGTATTTTTCCTCCTCCAACATCTTTACATGTTTATTCCTATCAATTCTCTCAATTAAGCTTTCAATTCCGACTTTCTTTCTCACATCTTCGTTCCTCACTCAGTCTTTTCTTGTCTTTCCTATCGTACTCTTTCGATATTTCATTTCACCGGCTTGAATTCTACTCACCTCCCTAGCTGTCACTGTCCACGTCTCAGCCGCATAGGTCAATATGGGTACATAATACATTTTGCGCTCGACGATGCTGAAATATAAGTATGATATGCCAGAAAAATGAATCTTAATTAGGCTCATTATAGTTCAAGTTTTTTTTATGATACAGGTTCTCCACCAATCAGAGTTCAAATTTTCAGTAGGATACAACTGTTTGATAAATTAGGTAAGGATAGCATTGCACTTGCGCTCAACGCACTAGCTTCGCACTCTTTTCCAAAATCAAACATGTGGAACACACATTATAACACCAATGAACATTCTACTCCAATATTCCACAACCACACATTCACGGAAATTCACTTCACCAACTATACAATAAACAGTTTATATTTGAAACAAAGCTAGGTTAAGATAACCTTCTACCAATGCTTTGAAAACATATGACATTATCAAGGTCTTTGATCCACCATCGCCCTCTACTATGGCTGCGCTAACACGCCTTCCTAATACAGCGACATGTGCGATATGGGCCTAGTTCCCATCTTTACCGCCGAGCGCTGCTTCGCTGGCATTGAAACACGATTGTTCATTACAGCACACGTTAAAATGTATAACCAATCACTCGATAAACATACTTGATTCACACCTTACACCTTAATAAAGAAATGCAGTGAAGAACGTATCCATCCGCAGCGGAAAACCCGTACAAAATAATGTTAACGGTAGTTAGTAAATACTGTAGAAAATAAACAATTCCACACACTTTCCTGTTTAAGTGTTTCACCTTCTCATATTTCGGTCTTTCAAAGATCTCTGTTATTTATGTGGCTATGTTATTTAAGAATACAGGAATAGCACACTCGCGAATAATATTTCACTCAATAGCTGTGAATATACGATTTTAGGACAACTGAAGTGAGGAAATTCACGCAGCATGGACATTAGTCACTCATAGACGCAACAGGATTTTTATGCACAAATGGTTGTACTTTCAATACAAAATCATGAATAACTTTCAAAATCCACAGTGGCAAATCAGAGGGAAACTGCAATCTGCTGTTTTAATCTTTTAAAAATCAATTCCATTAGCACTGTTGAACACCTTGGTCTTGTCATAAGAATCAAGCATCTTGTCCGGCTGCAATGTTGCTACATTTGTGCTACTGACTTGTATGTCGAATCATTTTTTTATTGATAACATGCATTTGACGGTGGTACATGCATTAAAAAGTCGTGTATCTCTGTATACGAATGGTCTTTTAAATATTCTAGGGCTGTTATTACTTCAGTCGCGAAAATATATTTCGTGCGCTGCACGTTCATTTTCTTAAACTTAGACAGTTCTATGCTTTTGCGTGTAAGAAAAATGAACCGCTTTCACAGTTTCATGTCATTGCATCTGATGCAGTTTCTTGATAAAATCACCATTTATATCCTGGGAACTATCAAACATAGATTTTTTGAGGAAAGAATTTCTTACTTCTTCAGAATGTGGGATTTGGTCGAAAGCAAGAAGAGGCATTTCACTATCAAGAGGATGCCAGATCTTTGGTTTAATGTGTTTTGAAGAAGACATTCTTCTCATCATACTAACATTAGTTTTATGATTGCCATTCACAATGCGCAACACGAAAAAAACCGCAAGCTTCGAATTCCTTTATTGTTGTGAGTGTTAAAGTATGTAGCTCTGTACCTAAACGCCTCTTAAAGAATAAAAATGCTGCTGGTAACCTTCATTTTGTAGTCACAGTAGAAATTACAAAGCAGAGAAGATTATTGTCCAGGGTAATGCGATTTCTACTTTCGCTTGCATGACAGTCATCTTGAGTAGTTTTCATTCGTTCAACATGGAACGAAGAGTCTTTCTGTTCAAAGAAGGTGTCGAGTTTCTTGTCATATAACATGTGCTGTTCGATGGACTACGAACAAACACAATCTCTCTGCTTCATTTAGGCGCTCCTTTACTGTTATTCCACTCTCGCAGTTTATATCTCCTACGCAGCGTCAAAGTGTGGATTTATTCGGTGTGGCAAACATATAGTTTCGATGACGTCGAATTGAAATTAAGAGAGAAATTCTTCCTTGAAATAACATTTAGCTATTTATGACGTTTGTTACTCGTTGAAAGGAAAAATCATGAAACGAAGTCCCACTTCCCGATCTGCTTTTCATCTTACATCAAGGCACACAGCAGTAAACAGTATTATGTACATAAACATTAAAACGGTTCACGACCAAAGAAACAAGCCAAATAAAACAAACAGAGGCTCAAATTACACCAGCACTCTCAGCAATGATCACTCAGCGTATTTCTTCGAGCCGACTAATGCCAGCTTCTCAGCGCTTCAAGCGCCTGAACTGGTAACTATGAAGTGTTCGCTCATTTACATGTGTCATCGGGCGAATGAGAAGGCGTATTAGCGCAGTTATAGTAGAGGGCGATGGATCCACTCACGAAAAATCAATAACCCAGCACATGCGCTTTGCGCTCTGTTCAACCTCTCGAAATTTATGAACATTTAAAACATAGAGCTATTTAAAAAGAGTGGTATGCAACTCGCCTATAATGGTAATTAAGACAATCGTATGGAAATTATAAAACTCAGTTCGCTCGTTTTATAAACATATTCGTGTCTTAATTATTGCAATTATAGGCTTTTCACACTTCCTTGGTACTTCCTTATTCCAGACAAGGTGTTTACACTTTGATAAAATTCATCGGCACTGGGTGACAGTCTGTGGAGAACATGCTTCGTAACGGAAAACATTTTACAATGGGTGGAAGGTGGGAAAACAGGGCCCATGGGAATGGAGCCATGTCTCATCACCAGTCACAGGTCTAGCCATGAAATCGGCTGGATCTTGATCATGGCGTTGCAAACGTTCTCTGCACACGTCCACACGCCTCTGCTTTTCGTCTGCAGACAAGAGTCTAGGCACCCACGTCGATGACACCTTCCCCAACTGCAAGTGGCCGTGCACGGTTGTTTCGGCTGATTCCCGTGGCTGCCTCCATTTCCGTAAATGTGATGCATTTGTTTCCTTGAATGGCCTGTTGAACCCGGGCAATGTTGGCCGGTGTTGACACTGTCGCATTCCTTCCAGAGCTGGTTCCCTTGTCCACCAATGTGCGATGTGGGGGCGGTAGAAAATCATCCACGGTGTCCCCTCCCTGTCGTAAGAGGAGACTAAAAGACCCCTCAGGGGCTCTCAACTTGGGAGCGTGAGTTGGCGACCACGGTTCCTCTATCTGAGTCTGGCACTGAATCCACTTACTTGTGTCAGGCTTCTCACTCTCATCTTTTCTGTCCGACCTCTACTGGTCAACTCTTGTCCTCTTCCTACCCCGACTGTCTTTCATTGTCATGCCCTTCGTGACTATTCTCTTGCTTTGGCCGATATATTTATTCTTTGAAGTGGTCCTCTTTCCTCCTTCTGAATGGTGTTAATAGAATACAGTTGCCCAGCTGTACTTCCGATTAAAACAATCACCACCAGTGTACTGGGACGAACACAAACATTACCCAAGACACAGCAATTAACCAGACGCGGTTTATATCCCCGACCCGGCCGAGGGTCGAATACCTCGACAATGACCATTCGGCCAAGAAACCAGACACACCACGAATTTTTAAAATCAGTTTTCAATTATTTTTCATTTAGGTATGAGGCTGTCTTTCTTCAGGCATCTTATAACAAAAGAAAAGTCTGCAATCACTTTGGCTCTCCCCTCATCCCCCCCAATCCTTACAAATGGGTCGTGGCTTAGAATAGATCACGACAGCCCTTATTTTGCTGTTATCGGATACACTTCAACCGAAACGACCGAAAAAGAAATGGGTCAAAACGAATCAAAGATATAATAATATTGTTATGGTTTTTCCGTTCCACTAATTATTTTGAAGTTTTTCGGAGATGCCGAAGTGTCGGAATTTTGTCCCACAGGAGAATTTTTTACGTGTGAGAGACTGGCGTATTTGAGCATCTTCAAGTACCCCCAGCCCGAGCCAGGATTGTACATGCCAACATGGACTCAGAAAGCCAGCGCGTTAATACTCTGAGACATTCAGCCCGGCATGAATTTAAGAAACATCGTTTGTTATGATATGAGTGAAAAGGGACGAGTAACTGAATGCGTGGAGTCTTACTAGACTGCCTCCCTCCCTTCTGCATTGCCAACTCAGTTTGTGATGTGACGAATCAAAGCCCTCTGATATTGTACTAATGAAACGGTGGCGTTACACATTGGCTGGAAATCGATGTGAAAAGAAGAAAATAGAAGACTTTTTCAAAAAAGATGGTATAATAATGTACAGTTAAAGTATACACAGTATGGAACATAATTGTTTTTCTCCTTCTAAACATGTACAGTAGTTTGGGATTATTAAAATATCCTGCAAACATTGAACATGTACTGTCTTAATTTACTTTCTCCTTGAACGTCACCGGGCGAGTTGGCCTGTAGTTAGGGACGCGCAGCTGAGAGCTTGCATCCAGGAGATAGTGGGTTCGAACCCCACTGTCGGCAGCCCTGAATATGATTTTCCGTGGTTTCCCATTTTCACACCAGGAAAATTCTTGAGTTGTACCTTAAGGCCATGGCCACTTCCTTCCCACTCCCAGGTCTTTCCTTTCTCATCGTCGCCATAAGACCTATATGTGTCGGTGCGATGTAAAGAAAATTGCAAAAAGCTAAATCGTCAAGACATGTCTCTTAACTTCTAAAAATGACATTTTAATTAATAATCGAAATTTGCGTTATGCGAAAACCACCTTCCGATTAATAGATGTTTTACAATATTATTTCTTTAAAGGCTGACTGTTGTAATTAATGATTAAATTCTCATAGAATGTTCCTTCTATAAACTTCGCTCCCCTCCGTCTCTTTCCTTATCACCGGCACCCTCTCAGTCCGGACAGCCCGGGGCTGTCACGGGTCAAGTGTCGGGTGGTGGGGGTGGAATGGAGGCGGGCTGCCCTTTTGGATTGGCCTGCCTAATGCAGCCAGCACCTGCGAGAGATGGAGTGAACATTTTGCGGTCAGTTAGTGTATACTCTACCCTCTAACTAATCCTTACTGATGCCTCCTACGTCATTAAATATTCACACACGCACACGCTAATATTTGCTAGAAGATCACGCACTGAGAAAAAAAAAAAAAAACCATGTTTCACACCCGTAATGGAAAATCATTATTTACACACATTATTTCCACACTCGCGAAGACCATATTTTACCACACGCTAATATCACAATATGTACACCCCCCTAGGCATCAGCATAAAATAAAACCTAAAAAAAAAAAACCTAACTATCCTTGCTACAGTACTTAAAAGGAAAATAAACGAATAATCATGCATTAACTTATTTACAGTTAACAGCTAATCATGCACATGCTAGATAATGAATCAGGGTACTTATCGACTCGGCGACGCTCCATACTCAGCTCCACGGCCTCATGGTTTCAGGTCGGCCCCATGATGTACTTAAGCCATCATGCTAACGGCCTCAAAACCTGAACCCATACCATTCTCCACACCCATGGTCTTCACTCTTGTTGCTTTCATGAAATCACACGCTCATCGCTTCCTACCACACTAAAATACATATAAAAAACACAGATAAAGTTAAATTATTCTAGCACATACACTTCTTCACAATTGTAATATACACTTTGTCTCTGCTTTCCGCGAGTTTACACGTGGCACTGCGATGCGTCCTTGTTTGATCTCGCTCCGATCCTAATTTTTCAGTTAATGTTGTAAAAATTCACCTTCTTGAATTTACAAAAATTTCGGTCATTATTGAGTTAAATGCAAAGTCTATCGGACCCGTAGTATCTTCGACAGCTAGTTATTTGATAGGAAATGCTCTAGATTAGGGTTCTCGTGAACCACATACACGTACGTCCGACACGTTCAAATTTCCGTAGCAGAGTGCCTGTTCTTAGCGACTCGCGTCCTCCCCATGCACGCCAGATTCTGGATATGGAGCTCGGGGAACCCCATTAACAATGATGTAACATCCCGTCACATATGCCTGCGATTATTTATTCCAATAAATTGTTGCAAATACGCCGTCTTTAATTATTGTTCTCAAAATGGTTTAATCTTGTTTTCACCTTATCCCCTGGTGGATTTAAACATTTTTAGAAGTCATTTATGCGGCACCCATCTTTAATTTACCCCCATCATTCCAAAACCTGCTCTGCTGCGATTCGCTGCCTGAAAATGTTGCCAACTTAAATCTGGTGACTTTTGTCATCACACCTCATGGAATATTCCAATGCTTTCCATTTCATCACCAGATGACCTTGACACGTGGAACTATCTTTAAACCTGGGCAAGCGTAATGGCGCCACACATCCGGCCTATAATGTAACTGCGGCTATTCCCTCATATGCCATTTTTTTTAATTTCTAATATTCTTAAAGACAATGATATGAGCCAATTGGGCTCATCTTTCCCCCACTTTCTTTTTTTTGAAAAATTACTGACAAGGGATTTTTCCAACCACACATCTTCCAAATATATCATTGTCTTTCCATTATTTACTTAACAAATCCAGATTTTAGACTCAAATTTTCTTCCTTAAGACGAGTATTATTCATTGTTAACTTAGTAACCACCTTCTCCATCATTCCTCTTAATTCAATTAATTCTTCACAGGCACATTCTCCGCCAGAACTTTCGTTTTCATCCATTTCTCCTCTGGGCATCTCGTATGTAGTATCGTAGGTTAACATAACATCTTCTTCTTCTTCATCTTCCATCTCATCGTCTTCTCCACCATCTTCTTCTCCTCCTTCATCTTCTTCAGGATGTCCTTCAAGATCGTCTTCGTCAACCATTGTTTCCTGGTCAATATTTCTCCTTGTGGGATAATATAATTTCAAATTTCCAGCATTATAAGTGCTTTCAACTCCTGTCTCTAAGTTTTTGACTTTATAAGAATTATTCTCATAGTCCTGTATGACTTCATATGGCCCAATATAAAGTTCAGCAAATTTATGATAAAATTTTGAACTAGGATTTGAGACTGCAGGTTTCTTCACGAGCACCAATTCTCCCACACGTAAACTTCGGTGGAACCTCTTATTACGCATTCTTCGTAAACGTCGTTCAGCTTGTTCCTTGAGATGTTGAGATGTATTCTGGACGCAAAGCTCATGTGAAGGTCTTGGATCACTTGGTAACGGGATTATACCTTCCCATGGTCTTTTTGGATACTCATTATGGTGTACGACAGCGGGTATCTGGCCAGTAGATTCATGTATCGTTGAATTAATACTCTCAGTTATGATTGGCAATACTCTGATCCATTTCCAATGTTCATTCCGACAATAAATTCTACAAAACTTCCCAATCTCTCTCATAATTCTCTCAGCAGGATTTGACTGGGGATTTCTAATTGAACTGAGCACATGTCCTATTCCCAAATTCTGAGTATCCCTTTTAAAAATTTCGGACGTAAACTGAGTCCCATGATCCGTTAGTACAAATTCCGGCTTTCCCATCTGAGGTATAATTTTGTTCTTTATTTGATTAATAACGGCTTTCGTAGTTGCTCTTTGGATAGGGCATAATGTCACAAATTTTGTGAACACATCAACGCATACCAGAATGTATTTTAATCCTCTACTTGCACGTGGCAAAGGGCCGTAGAAATCCATTGCAAACAACTCTTTAGGCTTAGAGGGTAGCACTGGCCTAGGAATTTGTCTCATTAAAAATGGACAAGGTTTAATTCGCTGACATATATCACATGTCATTATGACTTTCCGCACCATGTCTTTCAAATTTGGCCAAATAAAGTTTTCCTTAATGGTCGCCGTCACCTTATCAATCCCAGCATGTCCTATCGAATGATGTGTAAGCCAGATCAATTCACATCTCAACTGTGGTGGTACAACAATTCTCAATTTCGTGTGCTCTTCATCAATGAATTTGTGAAGTATGCCATTAAAGAAACTGTAATTTATAGCTTGTTTTTCTGCTTCTCTATATTCAACTGTTCCCGACTGCAATTTCTTCTGAAAATAATCCCTCAATTTCTTGGTCTCATCCCACAACTCTTGTGCTTCCGAAATGTTCCTAAGTTTTTCCAAAAACTGATTATCCTCTTGTGTAATTTCAATCAAATTTACTTCTGCTTTTCCAGATTCAGGATTTCTACTCAACGCATCTGCAATCACATTTAACTTGCCGGCACAATGTTCAAGGGTAACATCATACTGCTGAACAAATAAGCCCCATCGGCTAACCCTCTCGCTTGACATAGTTGTCTTGAAAAGGAAGGTTAAGGCTTTATGATCCGTCCGAATGATAATAGGATAGCCATAAATATACTTCCTCCAATGTCCCAATGCTGTAACAATGGCAAGCATCTCCAACTCCGTCGTAGTGTACTTAATTTCGTGAGACCGCAATTTCCGACTCATAAAGGCCAAATAATTTACTTGGTGATCTTTGCTTTCCGACTCTTGATATAAGACTGCTCCAATTCCCACAGCTGAAGCATCTGTCTGAACTATAAATGGTTTTCCGAAATCTGGGTACCCCAACTTCACACTATTAGCTAATAATTCCTTCGTCTTCAAAAATGCATTTTCACAATTTTCATCCCATTTCCATTTCTTATCCTTCTTTAACAAATCCTGAAGAGGTGCAACAACTTCCGTATACAAAGGACAATGGTCTGAGAAAAAGTTACACATTCCCAAGAACTGACGAACATGTTTGATTCTCATGGGTCTGGGGAAATTTTGTATTGATCTGATCTTTACAGGGCTAGATTTGACGCCATTACCGTCCACAATATGACCTAAAAACATAATACTTCTTTGACAAAAGTGGGACTTTTCAAGATTTACTTTAAAATTTTCACGATTTAAATTTTCCAAAAGTTTGTGCAATACATCAAAATGCTCTTCCAAAGTCTCCGTTGCAATCATGATATCATCTACGTATCTGACCGTAGAATCTTTGACTTCCTGCGTTAAATTCTTATCTAGGGCTCGGATCAAAGCAGAACCAGCTGTCTTCAAACCAAAAGGTAATCGGTTAAAGATATACGTCTGTTGGTCGAACAGGAATCCTGTCAAAACCTTAGTAGCTTCATCCAACTCAATATGGTGATACGATGACGTTAAGTCGATAGTCGTAAAGTAATGTTTGCCTCGGAATTTTCTCAGCAATTCCTTGATAGGAGGGGCCTTATCGTATTCAGGCACAAGTCGTTGATTTATGGCCCTTGCGTCCAAGCAAACACGGATGCTTCCATTAGGTTTTTCAACAATCACCAAAGGATTCAAAAATGGTGTAGGTTCTTTAGATATTAAACCGTTATCCTCCATTTCCTTGATTACTTCTTTAACTTTAGGGTAAAACTTCTCTGCTACTGGATAAGGTCTTTGTTTAAACGGTTCCCAACTATTTACTTTCAGCTCATATTTATAATTTGGAATCTTCCCCGGTTTGGATCCGAATACTGTTTTATGGTGGCCTAAAATCCCCTTTAATTTTGACTTATCTTCTTCTCCTATCATGGCTTCTGATACTTTATTTTTGACTTTGTCCCCGAAATCTGGTAACTCAGTCTCCCTTTCCAATGCGAAAATCATTTCCTCAAATTCTTCTAGAATAGCATCCTGATTTTGATGTATGTTTCTAACTATATCTTCCATCGATTGTTCTGCCAACCAAATTCTTTCTTCTCCCTCAACGTTTGGTAGTTGGTTTAACTGAATTTCTGACTGATCATCACTGAGATTGAAGCTTATTACATCCTTTTCCATATCAATAACTGCCTTAAATTCTCGGAGAAAGTCAGCCCCTATAATCATGTTGAATTCCATTCGGTTCATTATAATGAATGGGTGAGACATGATATTACTTCCAACTTCTACATCTACATAAGCTTGACTTTTACATGTTGTAACTTTGTCTGGTATTATGCCTCGAATTTTAACTGACGCTACTGGTATAATTGGTATTTGACATTTCCTCTGTAATTCATCGATTAAAACTTGTGATACCACGCTGACACTGGCCCCAGTATCCACCAAACACCTGACCCTCAGACTCCCAACTCTGACATAAATGACAGGTAACTTCTTTATTTCATTATTCACAAATCTATCTTTATCCTCTACAAGATCTTCTGGTCTAGCTATCCAAGAATCAATGGTTGCAATTGCCCATCCATGATTATCCTGATGGCGACGTCCTGCGGTTGCACTATCTTGGAATACTACATTTCGGCTTTTTTTTTTAGCTCCACTTCCCTCCATTGAAAACCTCGGGGCATTTATATTTAATCCACCAGATTCCTCTCTACGTCTATGAGCCTGATATTCCCTACTCTCAGCTCCATGATTTCTGTCCTGATTCCCTTGTTGAATCGCACTCTTCCACTGGTCTGACGATACTCCTTTCGTGGCCAACTCCTCAACATATCTTCTAGACTCATTCCTGCGTTCTTGAAGATCCATTCTGTCATTTTCTTCTCTTCTTGGTCGACCTCTTGCATCACCTGATCTATTATATGGTGGATATGGTCTTCTCATCTCTCCAAACCTTCCATATCTATATCGGTACCCTTGTCTTCTGTTTCCTCCATAATTCTGATTATAATTTGACTCATAACTTCTATCGTTGACTCGTCCTCTTCCAAAGGATTGAGCTTTCCAATTTCTTCCCTGGTATCCTCCTCGATACTCTCTGTTCTGATTATCATCGTTCTTATTGTTGTACGTGTTGGTTCCCTGGGTCTTCTTTTCTGATGAATTCTCTTCCTTGGTCAAATCAATAGTATGGACTGCTTCAATATTCCGATTCCTAGGATGATACAAGTTCGATGTTTGATCTAATTGCCTCAACAATACTTCGGCCTCTACAGCTGTTTTCACGTTCGCAGCTATCAATGTCCTTTGCACATCCACAGGTAACTGTCTTTCGATTGATGCGATTAACTCTTCTTCTGGAGGCGGACAGTCTAACTCCCTAAGCTTCAAAAGTTGCCCACTGAAAAAGTCTGCGTATCTCGTGGGTACTGTGCTCTGGTATTTTCGTGAATACAGTTCAAGTCTGAGTCCTTGTTGAACCTCCTGACCCCAGTATTTTTGTAAAAAAGCACGCTTGAAACCTTCGTAGTCATCAAAACAATATTTGAATGCTTTAAACCAGATCAATGGTTGTCCATCTAGAAATCGCTCTACAATCCTCAACTGTCTATCCGGATGAATTCTATTGTCCTGAATATATTCTGTCATCTCTCTAAGGAAACTTTTCGGTGTTATCTCGGGCCCGCCAGTAAATTTCCTTGGCTTTCCCTCTGATAATCTCATCAATTCAAAATATGGAATTGGTCCCATAATCTGTGGCGTTGAAGTTCGTTCTTCAAATGGTTGGTTGGTAGTTTCAGGTAAACGGGTCTGATCTACTCCATTTCCCAATCCTACACTACTAGAATGGCTTCCTGCTTGCTCTAAGACATTTTGTTTATTTATCATCGATCGCATGAGCAGTTCTCCCTTAGTCTCCTGTAATTTCAATATCTCGACATCTTCCTTAAGTCCCTTGATTTGTCCGATCTCCTCTTTCATTTCTTTCATTAATTCTTCATGTATGTCTACCTTCACTTCCGTCTTATGGCATTTATGAGCCCATTCACTAATTTGCTTCGTTACTTCACAACCTTCAGCTCGAAGATCCGCTTGCACTCCATTTATTTCCTCCAAGAGTTCCTTCCTATTTTCAGCCATCTCTTCTTTCAGTTGGTCTTCTACCTTCTTAACTTCTCCATGGACATTATCTCTCAATTGCAACAACCGGTCATTGAATCCCTCGGCAGTCTTGACAAACGATTCATGTGTTTCTATTTGTAGCTTGGTGACTTTGGCGTCTGTCAATACGATCGCTTCCTCAATATCAACCATCTTATCCTTGATCGAATTTACAGCTTTCTGTTGACCTTCGACGTTTATTTCGACTTGACTCAGTTTCTCCGACAACCTGGCATCTACTTGCGATACTGTTAAAGCGACCTGATCTATCTTTTCTTCCACCTTGTCACTGCGGGTGACTGCTTCCATTCGGACCTCTTCTATCTGCTTCTCTAATCTTTGAGCATTCCTATCGCAGCCCTCTTTAACTATAGTTATCTCTGTCGATAGCTGATCTTTGATACTGACCATCTGGTCCCTAACTTCTTTAAATTGTTCATTTGCACTCTCCTTAACTTCTTTAAATTGTTCATTAACACCTTGAAATTGTTGGTTAACACCTTGAAATTGTTCATTTGCACTCTCCTTAACTTCTTTAAATTGTTCATTGACACCTTGAAATTGTTGGTTAACACCTTGAAATTGTTCATTTGCACTCTCCTTAACTTCCCTAAATTGTTCATTGGTGCTCTCCTTCACTTCCCTAAATTGTTCATTCATGTCCTCCCTCAATTCATTCATGAGTTCGGTCATAAGACCCTTCATCACCTCCACATCTACCATATTATCTTTCTGAGAAAACGGGCCTTCCCTCTAACCATGTGCCGTGGATATGAGAAAGAATAAGTTCAAATTTCCATAATTACTATTATATAATTTAATTCCAGCTTCTTTACTTTACGTTACGTGGATAATATCAATCAAAAATTTGGCCAAACTTTGCCATCTAAAAGCTGTCCCTATTTCATCTACATTTTGCCAAAGTTTTATACAAAGAAAACAAAACCCGAAATAAATTCGCTAACAAATAATTAACACAGCCCCAAAGAAATTTAACACTGAACCACCGAATATCGCGATACTACCATTGGGCTTTCGAATTATTAAGTACTTCACATACAGTACATGCCAGTATACAAACACATGCCCTCAGCATTACGGCGGATATGACCGAAACAATGGCCCATATCGTCGTAAACTGACACCATAACATTTGTTACTGCCATTTTCCACAACTTGAGACCGAGGTCATCTCATCCTTCCACGAAAATCTACAATTTCTTAAACTATTGCCCCTGGCTGAATTTATTTGAAGAATAAACCAGACATTTTTAACCTCGTTTGGATTTAACACAATCCCTCTATTCTTTTGGGCATTTCTATTAAGTGACTGCCATGAGCCTATGTCCATAACAATGGTACTCACGATCTGTTCTCATTCAGTTTCGCAAAATAATCTACATTTACATGTCACTCATAAAATATCTAACAAAAATCGTGAAACCCGAAATTTAGGATTTTCCAAAAAATTTTCCAAAATTTATATCATCACCATGATCAACTTGGTTCCACTTAATGGGTAAACACACAATCGTGCCCCACGTCACGGGCGACAACTCTACCCTCTAACTAATCCTTACTGATGCCTCCTACGTCATTAAATATTCACACACGCACACGCTAATATTTGCTAGAAGATCACGCACTGAGAAAAAAAAAAAAACCATGTTTCACACCCGTAATGGAAAATCATTATTTACACACATTATTTCCACACTCGCGAAGACCATATTTTACCACACGCTAATATCACAATATGTACACCCCCCTAGGCATCAGCATAAAATAAAACCTAAAAAAAAAAACCTAACTATCCTTGCTACAGTACTTAAAAGGAAAATAAACGAATAATCATGCATTAACTTATTTACAGTTAACAGCTAATCATGCACATGCTAGATAATGAATCAGGGTACTTATCGACTCGGCGACGCTCCATACTCAGCTCCACGGCCTCATGGTTTCAGGTCGGCCCCATGATGTACTTAAGCCATCATGCTAACGGCCTCAAAACCTGAACCCATACCATTCTCCACACCCATGGTCTTCACTCTTGTTGCTTTCATGAAATCACACGCTCATCGCTTCCTACCACACTAAAATACATATAAAAAACACAGATAAAGTTAAATTATTCTAGCACATACACTTCTTCACAATTGTAATATACACTTTGTCTCTGCTTTCCGCGAGTTTACACGTGGCACTGCGATGCGTCCTTGTTTGATCTCGCTCCGATCCTAATTTTTCAGTTAATGTTGTAAAAATTCACCTTCTTGAATTTACAAAAATTTCGGTCATTATTGAGTTAAATGCAAAGTCTATCGGACCCGTAGTATCTTCGACAGCTAGTTATTTGATAGGAAATGCTCTAGATTAGGGTTCTCGTGAACCACATACACGTACGTCCGACACGTTCAAATTTCCGTAGCAGAGTGCCTGTTCTTAGCGACTCGCGTCCTCCCCATGCACGCCAGATTCTGGATATGGAGCTCGGGGAACCCCATTAACAATGATGTAACATCCCGTCACATATGCCTGCGATTATTTATTCCAATAAATTGTTGCAAATACGCCGTCTTTAATTATTGTTCTCAAAATGGTTTAATCTTGTTTTCACCTTATCCCCTGGTGGATTTAAACATTTTTAGAAGTCATTTATGCGGCACCCATCTTTAATTTACCCCCATCATTCCAAAACCTGCTCTGCTGCGATTCGCTGCCTGAAAATGTTGCCAACTTAAATCTGGTGACTTTTGTCATCACACCTCATGGAATATTCCAATGCTTTCCATTTCATCACCAGATGACCTTGACACGTGGAACTATCTTTAAACCTGGGCAAGCGTAATGGCGCCACACATCCGGCCTATAATGTAACTGCGGCTATTCCCTCATATGCCATTTTTTTTAATTTCTAATATTCTTAAAGACAATGATATGAGCCAATTGGGCTCAATACATTTCAGTGGGTTTGGCAAACAGATACGTAACAGCACCGTCTGGCTCAGCGAGGAAACTACCTCAGTTCTCATTTCTCTAGAACACATCTTCAATAACTCCTTGGCTTTCTATAATAAAGCTGAGGTTGAATCTGATAGGGATGCAAGGAGCCTTCGAACTGAGGACTCCACATACATACGTACTACATCATCTCTCCTCAATTTCTGTAGATTTTAAGTCACCAAACCAAAACCCATGGCACTACAACCCTTGAAGAGCCTTGGCCTACCAAGCGACCGCTGCCTAGCCCGAAAGCCTGCATAATACGAGGTGTTGTGTGGTCAGCACAACGAATCCTCTCGGCCGTTATTCTTGGCTTTCTAGACCGGGTCCGCTATCTCACCGTCAGATAGCTCCTTAATTCTAATCATGTAGGCTGAGTGGACCTCGAAACAGCCTTCAGGTCCAGGTAAAAATCCCTGACCCGGCCGGGAATCGAAGCTGGGGCCTCCGGGTGAGAGACAGGCACGCTACCCCTACACCACGGGGCCGGCTTTAAGAGTCACCAGGTGTCGTAATTTTCTCTTGCAACAGTGGTGTAATATGTCTGATGCCAACGACTCGGAGCTGATACATTTTCTAATTCTTAATATCCTCAACCCTAAGGTTTGTGGGTAACATGTATGTTTTCTTAGCGTTTGACCAATAGCTTCAAGTTGCAATAGGTGTGCTTGTCTTTAATGTTGTCTATGTCCGACTCGTTGGCTGAATGGTCAGCATACTGGCCTTCAGTTACGAGGGTCCCGGGATGGATTCCCGGCCAGGTCGGGGATTTTAAGATTCCTTAATTAATTCCAATGGTCCGGGGACTGGGTGTTTGTGCTGTTCCCATCATCCCTGCAACTCACACATCACACGTAACACTATTCTCCACCACAATAGCACGCAGTTACCTACACATGGCAGATGCCGAACATTCTCATCGGAGGGTCTGCCTTACAAGGCTGCACTCGGGTAGAAATAGCCACACGAAATTATTATTATTATTATTATTATTATTATTATTATTATTATTATTATTATTATTATTATTATTATTATTATGCTATCTTGGTCTTCCTTTGGTCGAACTGCCTTCCATTTTCCCTTCAGAAAGCATGGTGCACTAGCTAGAATGATGAAGCAAGTGGCCAACGAAGCTATTTCTTCTTTTGTTCAAGGTGTCAACCAAGGTGCGTGTCCCATTTACTCCTTTCAGAACGTTCTCCTTTGTGACTATCAGCCCAAGGTTTTCTTAGAAGTCGACGCCAGCACCACATCTCAAAGACCTTGAGTTTCAGCAATTTTGCTTTTCACAGTGTCCATGTTTCTCACTCATACCTAACAACACTCCATACAAAAATTTTAACGAGATGTACCTCCATGCCGATGTATTTAGATGCTAGTAGAGACTTCATTTTTGGAAAAGCTCTCTTTGGCTGTGCAATCCAGGCGTTCCCTTCTCTCGTACGTTTTCCATCGGATATTATCAGACTTCCTAGATACTTGAATTCCTTTAATTTATCTAGTTTTTCTCCATCCATCAACACATTAGCAATTCGGTAATTATCCCTTGTACAGTACATTATCTTGGTCTTATTTTTGTTCATTCTCAAGCCGCACCTCTCCTTTAGTAATTTGTTCATATGATTTAATGCCCTTTCCATATCTTTTTTTCGTTTTCAGTTATCAGTGCTGTATCATCGAACTGGCTACCTTGAGAGCAGAACAATGACTATCTGACTGCGGTAGTCAGATAGTATATTAATTTATTTATACTGTAGAGGATGAAGCCGTATGATTTCTTTTACTATATCAGATTTCAGTCAAATAACATGCTGTAAATAATCGTCAATTATAAACCAACTAGATCATTATTATCATTAATTGTTTATTAATGGATATGTTTGCAAGAGCCTTTAGTACGTAGAAACATAAAATGGATTACAAATCTATGGGAGACGGGCTCTGGAAACAATACCATATTTGTCAATACAGTCAAAATGAAATGATAACATTTACCAGTTAAATAATTAGCATTCTCATAAATAGTAGTATATAAAATGAGTGAAAATGTGTGGAACGAGTGGGAGTTAGTGGTGGTAATAAATGATTCAAGGGGAAGTACATGTGGGTAATCATTTATGCTTAGTGCACGGCTGGGCAAAGGGGTCTTCAACGAATTCATGTCATTTGTATGAAATACAGTTAGACTTCTACAACTCGAACGTCTGTGAATTTTCTGTATCTCTATGGAATTTTCGAAGTAATTGTCGTTTCCCGACGGCATTCTATATAATTCATGTGTTCGGTATTTCAAAAATAGAAAGCATAATTTCAGGTATGTATTCTCCATATGTAGACAGTAAAAAAACTCCATTGAAACATATGTCCGGAAATACTTTGTTTCCCAGTTATGGGCTTCACAACAGTGATATTCACCGGAACGTCTTTTCTTCCCACAAGAAGTCCTCTTTACAGAAGATGTTCAAACTATGCACTTCCTACTTGAATACAGGCCTCGCAGAGATGTCTCATGACTTTGCAAACAGGATCCCAAATTCGAGGAGTATTGCGTATTTCATGACAACCTGCCGCAATACGATTCCGAAGGGATTCGATGTAAGGCACCGCAGACGAATACACCAATGATTTTAAATGCCTCAGCAAGTAGAAACTGAGAGGATTCAAATCAGGTGAGCTTGGAGGCCAAGAAATTTGGCCCATCTATACCTATTGTAACTGTTCCACCTCATCAAAACACTTGGGGAGATGAAAGTTATTATCTTGGGACACATGAATATTAAATAAACTATTTGTGGCTTGCCCGCAAATTGCCACGCAAATAGAAACAATTAACATTCCATGGTTCCCCATTTCTCTATGTAATGTTTGGGCGCCATGGTTACAGTTTTAAACAAAACTGTAAACCAAAATTTATATTTACTAGCATAGAGAATTATACTGAAATCACAGGGGTAGGATTTTAAATAATTAACCATTAAGTATCGCTTAAGAAAGAAAATTAACGCAATATAAAATACAAATGAATTTATTATACAAAAAAATGAGATGAATCGGAAAAGTTTCCTTAAAGCGTGGAGGGATTTAGAATTTACTGAATTTACTATTGCTTGCTTTATCTAATTGAAGCTCACCAATTACAGCTTTCGTTGACGTCATCTGGTTTCCGTGGTTACTTGTTCTCTTCTTCTCGGTGTAGACTTTGCTCCATGGACATCCTTCCTTCCTTCTCTGATATGGTACGGGCTATCTGGACTAACACTCCCTACTTGTCTAGTCTTTAAAATAGACATTGGCCCTATACTTGTAAAAACTGATCAGCGTTGATCGTATGAGGAGAAAATTCAGAGATATGAATTTTTTCCATATTAGTAGAAATCTCAATCCAACTGAGCTATACTATTTATACGGTACAGACTTGTACCAAAATTCCGTAGACTTGAACTAAACATAGTTCTTCGTCCACAATATTTACTGAATATAACACAAGCCGTAAGCTTGTTTCGTTTCTCGTAGATCCGATAACATAACCGAAGCGACAACACATTGTACAAAAACAATTATGTCGCGGAGCGACCACACACTGTATCAAAAATCAAATCACGTCGTACAAAGTCGACGTTCACAGTAGAAGTAGTAGTGATGGAGTACACGTAGTTAGGTTGTAAGGTTGTAAGGTCGTAAGGTCGTAAAGTCTCGTTCTCGTGTTGAGAATCAGTATATATCCGGGCTCACCCCCACTCTTGGTAACAGTTCAATCTCAAAACTCATATACAACGAAGTATCTGATTCGATAGATCGAAGCATCAACTCCCCTTCTCTTCCTCGACAAGTCCAGAAGGCGTGGCGATGATATTGCTGACTAACTTGCAAGCCTCGCGCACGGGTCGCTGTTTACTAGCCTTGGTCATAAAATAAACAGATGACTAACGCAAAATCCCAAGTTTCAAGAATAACTCTCCGTATACACAAACATGAGATGAAATGAAAACAACTATGTCTCAACATATTGACCGTATTTACAACATAATGAATTCTTATCCTACATAATATAATAATTTAAATAATAAAGCGATGTTATCATATACACAATATGATTCCAAAAAGCCTTGATTACAAATGATTGACGTTAAATAAATATGTTATTACAAATAATCGCCGATGGCGGATAAACTTGATATCAAATGATATCGCGTCAAATATATATTAAATTAGTAAGGCTGGAGAAGCCTGGACGGTTACACTATCCATCGAACAGGGAACGTTCGATAACAGTGTGTTATGATTATTATTTTCTTCGATCTTGGCCAGCTGTGGACCACATGAAGTAACTTCATGATTTTCTTCCCCACCCTGCTTTTCTGTCTTTCCAGTATTTCTCCATTTTTTCTATGTCCCCTCCTCCTTCCTTTCGTATAGACAGATTTCCTTTGCTACGCCTCTTTCTCCTTGAACCTCCCTAACTCCTCAATCATTTTTCTGATAATGGCTGTGTCTAATATCTCGTTTCTTGTGATACCCAGCTAAACTATATCCTGTTTAACTTCGAATAACCATTGGAATTGTATTTTGGGATTTTCGTCGAATGATCTTCATCAAAACCTGCCACAATTCGATTACGAAGGGATTCGATGTTAGGCACCGGAGACGAATACACCAATTATTTTAAATGCCACAACAAGTAGAAACTGAGACGATTCAAATCAGGTGAGCGTGGAGGCCAAGCTCTGGATTAATCCGAACCGAACTGTCATAAAAGTATTCCCCTACTTTTTTCTGATACTGACTAAAAACATTTCTTTTTTATATAAAGATTCTTACCGCTCCTTTTCCGTCATTAATTTTACTTTTTCTTGTACCAAGAATTTTCCTTAGTACTTTACGTTTTTACTACATCATCTCTCCTTTTTTATTTAAATCCAAACATTTCGGTATTATTAATACTGGCTGTAATAACCGTCATTGAAGGGACATTCGTAAAGCATGTGCAATGTTATCGAACTCCCCAGCTTCTTTCCGACCAATATTCAGGCATGCTGTTTTCCTCGGGACGCAGCAGCAGTTCCATCTATCGGAGATAAGTAGCAGCGGAAGAGAAAATCACATCACAACAATGGTGAATGTAATGTTATTGTTGATCAGTTTTATGAGCTGTCGATATTGTAGGCCTCCACATTTATTTATCGTCCGGCTCTGTCATATTAGGGAATCTAATGTAATTCTCTTTGACGATGTGGACCGATGATCAACGCGGTTTTGCACCTAATAACAACCATACAGAAACCATCACCAGTAAACACGATTGTACAATACTTCCATGTTAGCAACACTCGGCGTTGATATGGACTAAGTAACGTAAGTCTAAATTCATGAATTAGATTATCATAGTCGGTATGGTAAAACTGTATAAGATATTGTAACGTGTTGGCGGGGTAAATAAGTAAATAAATGCGTACAGAACCTGGTAGCGTCCTATTTCTAAGATTTATTAACTAAGCACTACAATTACAGATTTACACACACACACACAGACAGTAGCCGAGCTTACAACTTACACACATATACGGTTACACACTTACACGCTTCGCGCTCTCTCATAGAGTCATCGGTTATTTACACTACACTCACTCAGCCACTCAGTCACACTCGTTAGCGCTGTCACGGTCCACAGCCTACACTTCAGTCTCACAGGTCGCTGTTCACTCAATCCGTCGAACCCCGTTCGCAGTCTGCACACGTCGGCATCCAGTGTTTCCTTCGCGCTGCTCCAGAACACTCCAGGTTCTCCTCCAGCAGCTGGCCCAGGAGACTTACACACACGACGTCAAGGAAACAGGAACGAGTCCTCGGCTCCAACAGGCAGATACTCCATCAGGCTGCACTCTCCCAGGCCATCACTGACTGCGCTCCAGCGAACTCATTCTCGCTCTCACTCACTCACTCACTGAGTCACTGACTCTCACTGACTGTCACTGCAAGTTACTCCACTCCTTATATACCTGCCCTGGGCCTTCCAGAACAGTACGGATGCTAGATGTCTCCAGGAACCTCGCGAGATGGAAGACTCCAGATTAATCGTCGAGTAATTTCCGTCGTCCTATGCGGCACGACCACGGACATAAGAGAGAAGGGCCCGCCCAGCACTTAAATGTTGCTCGCGATTGGCGCGCGGGTGGGGCGATGGGTGACGAGCTCGGCGCGTAGCGACTTGGCATGGCGGACGCTATAACCTTTACAATATAAACGATCGGAAATAATATTCTCTACAACTTCTGTTATATAGTGTTTTTCGACAGGCCGAATAACATAGGTAATCTCTTTCTCCCCAATTGTATCCCCGACTCCAGGACACTGCCCTTGAAGCGGGAACTCTCGCTGAGTCCGAGCGAAAAACCGACCCTGGAGGGTAAACAGATAAAGAAAGAAGAAGTGAATAAAACGATTTATAGCCCAGGTTATAGAGCCTCATTCCCCAACATTGGATACCAATTTTCACTAAATTATCTTCAGCCATTTGTCTTGTGATGCGCGTACATACATACATACATACTATCTGCATACTTTTTAGCGATAGGTTTACACCCTAGTGCTGAATCGGTCGTCTTCAGTTATCTTCGATTTTCGTATTGGCAACCTTTGAAACACAAACTAAGAATCGCTTATCATCGCTGTGCGACATCTGGCGTACACTTTAAGTACTCGTACTGTTGTTGTTTACACAGCAAAACCAAACTATAGAATTCATGCTACGAACACGTTTCGCATCGGGAAATGTTATATAGTATTATAAATTGTGTGTGTGACACAGTTGTTGGCGTAAGATAATAAAGGTTTAGAAAATTCATATCGATCGATCATATTATCGATTCAATTCAGACTTCATTTTCATTCAGTTGGCAGTATTACCGGAACCGGCAGTGCTCCCTTCTTACTCCACAACCGAGTACAAAAATCTATCACTACATACATACATACATACATACATACATACATACATACATACATACATACGCACAGATAGACAGACAGAGGACGGAAAATTAAAAAATGCATTTGCTTGTTACTGCGGACATCACCGTTACAGAAATACTATTCTTTTTAAATTCTGAGCAATGTATAGAATGCTATTACAAGGACACTGAAAGGAGGACGTATACAAGATGTAATAATTACTGTTCATTTCCTTGTATACACGTTACGAATCACTGTCGTCACGGCGCCCTATTTTGATCTGAGCAGCAATCTCTTACCTGCCTAAGCACTACACTCAACAGCTGCACTGCAGTTCATAAGCTATTCTCTGTACTTCCTCAAGCGTGAACCTGCAGTAAGACTGCATCTAACCTCAACTATGAAAGGAACCACCCATTACATGCTCCGTTGTTCAACGAACTAACTACCCTCATCCGTAAGTCATTTGCCCTTTCCACTCTAAATTAAATCCTAATAACACGGCTAAATTAAAGATTGTCCGAAAAGTAATGTCACAATTACAATAAACAGAAAATATGGGGATTCAGAATTCATTACCAGGCGATGGCAACACCTGTGGCGATATTTACATAGTGTCGTTTTTATTTACTTTTTTTTTACAATTTGCCTTACGTCGCACCGACATAGATAGGTCATATGGCGACGACAGAATAGGAAAGACCTATGAGTGGGGAGGGAGCGACCGTAGCCTCAATTAAGGTTTAGCCCCAGCATTTGCCTGGTATGAAAATGGGAAACCACTAAAAGCCATATGCGGGACTGCTGACAGATGGATTCGAACCCACTAGCTCTCGAATGTAAGCTAACAGCTACGTGACCCAATCCGCGCGGCCACTCGTTCGGTACAGTACGTCTTCTATGGTCCAATAATTCCTTAGCAATCAATCAATCAATCAATCAATCAATCAATCAATCAATCAATCAATCAATCAATCAATCAATCGATCGATCAATCGATCAATCAATCAATCAATCAACCAACCAACCAATCAATCAATCACCACTTATCTGCATTTAGGGCAGTCACCCACGTGGCAGATTCCCTATCTGTTGTTTGCCTAGTCTTTTCTTAAATAACTGCAGTGAATTAATTTATTGAACATCTCCCTTGGTAAGTTATTCCAGTCTCTAACTCCTCTTCCTATAAAGGACTATTTCCTTCAATTTGCTCTCTTTAATGCCAACTTTATCTTCAAAATGTGATCTGCCCTACTTTTAAAAACAACAATCAGAATTATTTGTTTACTAGTCATTCAACTGACAGCTCGGAACGTACCACTTAGTCGAGCAGCTCGTCTCCGTTCTCCCAAGTCTTCCCAGCCCAAACTTTGCAACATGTTCGTAACGCTATTCTTTTGTCGGAAATCACGCAGGACAAATCGAGCTGCTTTTCTTTGGATTTTTTCCAGTTCTCGAATCAAGTAGGCCTAATCTTTGTGAGGGTCATATAGCCTACACTGGAACCATACTTTAGTGAGTTGTTACCAGAGACTTACACGCCCCCTCCTTCACATGCTTAGACTACTACAACCCCTAAATACCCTCATTACCATGTGCAGAGAGCTGTACCCTTTATTTACGATCCAGTTTATGTGATTACCCCAATGAAGATCTTTCCTTAAATTAACACCTAGGTATTTACAGTAATCGCCATAAGGAACCTTCACTCCCATTAACGCAGTAATTAAAACGGAGAGGACTTTTCCTATTTGTGTAACTCGCAACCTGCCTTTAACCCCGTTTATCATCATACAATTGCCTACTGTCCATCTCACAACATTGTCGAGGTCATTTTGCACTTGTTCACAATCTTGTAACTTATGTACTACTCTACCACAGTATAACATCATCCGCAGGAAGACTTATCTCTGATTCCAGTTGTTTACTCGTATCATTTATATAGGGTATATAAGAAAATATAAAGGTCTAATAATACTCATCACTGAAAAAAAAAAAGCCTACAACCTGTTTTCCAGTCTTTGACCGGGTCAGGGATGGGATGAATGAAACATACATAGGCTATTAGTACGATGGGGTTGCCACTCCCAAAGTGATTTATGAATGACTGATAAATGCTATGAAATGATAATGGAGAGTGTTGCTGGAATGAAAGATGACAGGGAATACCGGAGTGACCGGAGAAAAACCTGTCCCGCCTCCGCTTTGTCCAGCACAAATCTCACATGGAGTGACCGGGATTTGAACCACGGTATCCAGCGGTGAGAGGCCGACACGCTGCCGTTTGAGCCACGGAGGCTCTAAAGGCGGGTACTCACTAGGAGGCTGCAACATGCAACGCAACGGTTGCTGCAACCTTGAAAAATGTGTACGTTCGTCAAACCTCAATGCGAACACCAGTAGTTCCGCAGCGTTCGTTGTGACACATGCAACCATGTCGTCCAGTGTACTCGTCATAAGTGCTGTGTATATTCTGCTGCATTACCTAATCGAGGTCCGGCTCCATGGCTAAATGGTTAGCGTGCTGGCCTTTGGTCCACAGGGTCCCGGGTTCGATTCCCGACCGGGTCGGTAATTTTAACCCTAATCAGTTAATTCTAATGGCTCGGGGGCTGGGTGTGTGTGACGTATTCAGCATTAGAAATCATCCTAGGTAGGGTCCTCATCTTCACAGAAATGCAGGTCGCCTAATAGGCCGTCTACGAGAGAAAGACCTTCACCAGGCCTCTCCGGAGGCCATACGCCATTATTATTATTACCTAATCATCATCATCATCATCATCTGTTTACCCTCCAGGGTAGGCTTTTCCCTCGGACACAGCGAGGGATCCCACCTCTAACGCCTCAAGGGCAGTGTCCTGGAGCTTCAGACTCTCGGTCGGGGATACAACTGGGGAGAATGACCAGTACCTCGCCCAGGCGGCCTCACCTGCTATGCTGAACAGGGGCCTTGTGGAGGGATGGGAAGATTGGAAGGGATAGGCAAGGAAGAGGGAAGGAAGCGGCCGTGGCCTTATGTTAGGTACCATCCCGGCATTCGCCTGGAGGAGAAGTGGGAAACCACGGAAAACCACTTCCAGGGTGGCTGAGGTGGGAATCGAACCCACCTCTACTCAGTTGACCTCCCGAGGCTGAGTGGACCCCGTTCCAGCCCTCATGCCACTTTTCAAATTTCGTGGCAGAGCCGGGAATCGAACCCGGGCCTCCGGGGGTGGCAGCTAATCACACTAACCACTACACCACAGAGGCGGACATTACCTAATCAAGGACTATAAACATCTCCGTCGTTGGCGGCAAGGTGACTTTTACAAAGGTAAAGCTAATTCCAATTTGCTTCTGGATTTGAAATCGCAAGAAATAAGTGGATATTTTAAGATTTTCACTCGTATATCACCGACCGATTTCGAGTATTTATTAAATTTGGTTGAACTGAAAATAAAAACAAGGGACACGAAATTTACGAAAGCTATATCTGTTCAAGATAAATTGGCACTTACTTTGAGATTTTTAGCCACCGGTGACAGCTTCACCAGCTTGCAGTATCTCTTCAGAATCTTCAAGCAAGTCGTACGTATTTTTTTTTCTGCTATTTGCTTTACGTCGCACCGACACAGATAGGTCTTATACCGAGCTCGATAGCTGCAGTCACTTAAGTGCGGCCAGTATCCAGTATTCAAGAGATGGTGGGTTCGAATCCCACTGTCGGCAGCCCTGGAGATGGTTTTCCATTTTCACACCAGGCAAATGCTGGGGCTGTACCCTACTTAAGGCCACGGCCGCTTCCTTCCCACTCCTAGCCCTTTACTGTGCCATCGCCGCCGTAAGACCTATCTGTGTCGGTGCGACGTAAGGTAAATTGTTGGTAGGTCTTATGGCGACGATGGGATATGAAAGGGATAGAACTGGGAAGAAAGCGGCCGTGGCCTTAATTGAGGTGGATTACTGCCCACCCAACGGAATACGTTAGACGCAACCGACTCGACCGTCATGCTATACGTATAGCACACCATCTACCTATAGACACACCATCTACCTATAGACACACCCTCCGCCAATTTCACCCCCTACTATACCTTCCCAAAAATAACATCATACCTACACAAACTACGCCTCCAATATTTGACAAGAGGCACACTCCATAACAATCCTATAATTAGAGAAGCCCTACCACTGTCACCTCTAGCCACCGCAATTCTAAACGACAACCGCACTCCAGAAAATATGCAAGCTCACAGCTGCACGCCCCTAACCGCACGGCCAACTCACCCGGTAAAATGATGGATGTCAAAAGCCTAAGTATCGCTAACGACAGAAGGAATACAAAACGCTAAATTTGTTCAAAAATTCTTTACTTTTCAACAACATTCGTGCAGCTATTTACAGAGTTCTTCAGATATAAAGAACAATCAACCGCAGACCGGTGGGAACTGAACCGAAGCCATCGGATATCGCGGCTCTAGCACTGAACTACGATGGCTTTACCATTTACGTTCTACTGGCAGGGTTCTGAGTTACAGTATAGTTACACACTTATAGAGTGCGAGAGTCATCCCATGGGAGTAATTAAAAAATCTTCTTTTTCTTCATAACATGTTTTTATCTTAAATTCACACTGACTGCATAGCCTCCCTCCTCCAAAACCAACTACTGTTATGAAATTCAGCCAACTTTCTGAGTGTTAGGAAAATAAAAAGCCTGGATACATGCACGGTAAGTAGATGTTTTGTATTAATAGGCGTATTTGTAACTTCTATTTTTATCAGTCGTATCAAACTCTTGGCTGGTTGTGGCTAGGGTCCATACACAGCTATTTTCCCCCGCATCTTCCACAGCAGCATCAGATTTCAACCTATCTCCTTTAACGAACACACAGCCTTTTTTCTCTCTTCCGTCCCTTTCAACAACGTTGCATACATCATCTGTAAGAGAGAACCGCGGTGAGGAATGGATTGGAGGGGAAGTCCAAATTACAAAGTTATTGTAATCTCCTCTGTACAATACTAGTCAAATGAAGGAATTAATAAAATAAAATTTCGCCTGACAGAAGGATCAGAAATGACATCTGTGGCGCGCACACACTCTGTAATACCGAGCTAGCTGGATGACTGATGGACGTCCTCCATCACAGGGTGGACTTATCACAAGTAGGTCACACACGGCCTGTCCTCTGATTGAAAAATGAAATGGGAACGGACTGTGATAGAGGACGGAGGATTTAAAACAATGGGGAGCTGGGTCTCCTTTTTAATTACCACTCTCAATACAACATGCGAGTTCAACTTCCCAGTGAGAATGGGCCATACGTACGGGACATGGCTTTAACCATGTTGATTTTTTGAAGTGGGAAGATGAAAGCTTTTTTTTTTTTTTTTTTGCTAGTTGCTTTGCGTCGCACCGACACAGATATGTCTTATGGCGACGATGGGACAGGGAACGGCTAGGAGTGGGAAGGAAACGGCCGTGGCCTTAATTAAGTAACAGCCCCAGCATTTGCCTGGTGTGAAAATGGGAAACCACGGAAAACCATTTTCAGGGCTGCCGATAGTGGGGTTCGAACCTACTATCTCCCGAATACTGGATACTGGCCGCACTTAAGAGACTGCAGCTATCAAGCTCGGTGAAGTGGGAAGATGGATAACATAAATGTTTGTCTCTTGATCTTGTTGTTAAGTACTTTTTCCGATGTTAGGTAGCGTAGCCAGGATCGACCGACGGGGGGGTTATAGTTACAAAATTATGATAGAACATAATGAGGTTGCCTGTGCGTGTATGATGTGCACTTTTTTTTTTTTTTGCTAGTTGCTTTACGTCGCACCGACACAGATAGGTCTTATGGCGACGATGGGACAGGAAAGGTCTAGGAGTGGGAAGGAAGCGGCCGTGGCCTTAATTAAGATACAGCCCCAGCATTTGCCTGGTGTGAAAATAGGAAACCACGGAAAACCATTTTCAGGGCTGCCGACAGTGGGATTCGAACTCACTATCTCCCGAATACTGGATACTGGCCGCACTTAAGCGACTGCAGCTATCGAGCTCGGTATGAGTGTCATTATAAAGACACTGATACAACTAAATTACATTGATATTCAGATTGAAGTGCTGGTACACTACAAAATATTACAATGAAATACAGAACAAGAACAACATGATTAAGGTGAATATTTTTATGGCGAATGGTATGTTCAGACTACAATCTAAAATCCAACTTTCAAGGCTTCTTAGAAAATAGATTCAAGACATCTGTTGGTTTTACAATGATCTCCCTGTGAATGTTCAAAAGATTCAATCTATTGAATTGACTTTCACTTAACTATAAATAAAGACAAAGGGAATAAAAGTCAATGGTGAAAAGATACATTGTATCAGATTTGCAGATGACATCGTATTAATTACAGACTCAGAAAAAGACATGAATAGAATGCTGAAAGTCCTCTCAGGCACTCTTAAACTATGGAAATTAAAAGCAAACAAACGGAAAACGAAAGTAATGATAGTACGGAAAAATATGGAAGAAATTAAAACCAATATAAACATTGATGACGTCAGAATTGATCAGTTGAAACAATTCTGTTATCTTGGTCGTATGATAACAGAGGATAATAGATGCTTCCTGGAAGTAAAGTGAAGAATAACATTGGCAAAACAGGCATTTATGAGCAAGAAAAACATTTTAACCAGCACACACATGAATATAGATGTCAGAAAATCCTTTGCAAAATCATTTGTATGGAGTACATTTCAGTATGGAAGTGAGAGTTGAACTCTGAGTAAATTAGAAAGGAATCGACTTGAAGCTGCTGAAATGTGGATATGGCGGAAAATGACCAGAACGAGCTGGACGGAAAGAAAAACCAACCTGGAAGTCTTTAGGGAAGTTAAAAAAAGAGAGAAGATTTTTAAACGAAATGGAAAACAGGAAATTAAAATTTATTAGGCATGTCATCAGACACAATACCTTCATCACTAACATACTAGAAGGGAAAGTGCTGGGAAAGAAAGGCAGAGGAAGACCTAGGATGAAATATTTGGACGACATCAAGAAAAGGTTAGGTTGTGTCAATTACATGGAAGTGAAACGAACAGCCAATGAAAGAAAAGAGTGGTTGCATCGACAAGGCATTAGCCTTTAGAATATTGATTGATATTACAATGTCTGGAGTACTGACTGGGAAAGAGAAACGACCTATAAGAATGTCAGGACATCTATATAACTACATTTAAAAAAATGCATTACACATAATTTCGTGATCTAAAGCGAAGTAATTAAATATTTAAATAATTAATTTTAATTAATTTTATAAACATTACATGGGGGTTTCTAAGCCCAGTAACCGCCCGCTGGCTACGCCTCTGTTGGAATATATACCGCTCGTGACTTGTGTAGCAAACGCTGCAACAAAATCATGAGCGAAACTCAGGCCGGTATTTGCGATGTTGTTGTTATGTTTGTTGTTGTTGAAACTCTTACTAGTCTGCGAAATATTTTGCTGCTCCTCGGCTAAAAATTCGTAGAATTCAAAGTTAGTACCCGGTTTTTCATAATTTTTAAGCACAGAGTTTCTATTCGTCTTTAACATACCGAGCGAATGGCTACGCAGTTTGTATTACGTACATTTCTACTTGCATTCGGGAGATAGTGTGTTCGAACCTCACTGTCGGCAGTTTCCGTGGTTTCCCATGTTCATATCAGGCAAATGCTGGGGTTGTACCTTAACCAAGGCCACAGCTGCTATCTTTCCTATCCTTGCGTCGCCGAAAACCTTGCATGTGTTAGTGCGACGTTAAACCACTAGCAAAACAATAATAATAATAATAATAATAATAGAATGGAAATGCCTTATCACGCAACCATGCATATATACAACAAAATTCAGAAGAACACTAAAATGAGACGCTACAGAACTGTAATTCTTCCAGCAACTTGGTATGCAACAGATTCTTCGAATACTTTCTTAGATAGAAGAATATGCCAAATATATTAATGAAAATTATGGGACTACACAGATCAGAAAAAAATATTTTCAGAAAAAGAAAATTATTTTATCACCTGCACAGAATGAATAAAGATTAGCAAAAACAAACAAAACTATACCAAAAATGGCTTTCACAGCCGCAGATCTTACGATTACAGGAATAGAGAATCGTAAGATCTGCGGCCGTGAAAGCTATTTTTGGTATTGTATCTCCATGGGGAGAACAGATTTTTGAAAAAGGAGAATTCACTTCTCCTTTAGCAATCCCTATTTGCTAATACGGCGGGACCACGAGGTTGGTCTGCCATTGCCAAGCAGAGTCTTGGAGAGGCGTGCCAATCCAACTGATGAGCCCGAATGGCACGTCTCGGCGAAACTCTGCAAACGCACTCGGCCAGACCACCCAACAGCTGGTTCTATCCCTGTGATCGTAAAAACAAAACTATGCAAATAAGAAAACCAAACCAGAATTTTTTAAAGAAGCCGAAGAAGGTTTGGAAATACTCAAGAGAAAATTGCAAATAGAAAATAATTAAGAAAGCTATATTTGATGGTAAATTTCTCCTGGTGAATCTTTTCTTTCTTTCTTTCTTTCTTTCTTTCTTAATCCGTTTACCCTCCAGGGTTAGTTTTTTCCCTCGGACTCGGCGAGAGATCTTACCTCTACCGCTCAAGGTAAGTATCCTGAAGCGTGAGACTTTGGATCAGAGGGAAACAACTGAAGAGGAGGACCAGTACCTCGCTCAGGCGGCCTCACCTGCTAAGCTGAACAGCGGCCTTGTGGGGGGATGGGAAGATTGGAAGGGGAGGGAAGCGGTCGTGGCCTTAAGTTGGGTACCATGCCGGCATTTGCCTGGAGGAGAAGTGGGAAACCACGGAAAATCAATTCGAGGTAGGCCGAGGTAAGAATCGAACCCCCTCCCCCTCTACTTAGTTGATCTCCTGAGGCTGAGTGGACCCCGTTCCAGCCCTCGTACCATCTGTCACATTTCGTGGCAGAGCCGGGAATCGAACCTGGGCCTCCGAGGATGGAAACCAATCACACTAACCACACCACAGAGGCGGACTCCTGGTAAATATACTCCTCATTATTCAAACATTCCATAGCATCTTACGCTCTCCTCTCCCACTTTTCTTTCCATGTGTGGTAGAGCCCGCATTCGAGGGAAAGCAATAGTTGCATTGACTTATGCCTCAACACTCATTATTATTATTATTATTATTATTATTATTATTATTATTATTATTATTATTATTATTATTATTATTATTAAATGTAATAAATTTACTGGATAGTAAAACATGCTATTCCGTTTTTAGGGACCGTGATAAACGACGACAATATTTTGGCATTAGAAATACTTCATATTGTACCTACTACATGCTCGTCTTAAAGACTTTTCGAGCTATTTATTTTGTACTTTGTAAGGGAAGGTTGCTTGCCATAACCTACAGCGATCGAAGACGCATTCTTCTGTACTGGATGCAGTAATGCTAGTAATTCTGTCAGGTTAACTCTGTGTTGCTAAATGAAGCATTCCTGCCAGTAAACGACTCAACTGATTGGTGTCTTTGATGTGGAGCTTAGTCTCGCTTGTGTAATTTCTCAACTGCAGGAATTGAGTGAAGTCTAGAGGTACCGTGCTCCAGTAAGTCCCAGACAGTGATTGTACGCCAACACAAGGGAGCAAAAGGATAAGAAGTGACCCTGAATATATTGAAGATATACAAGCCATTCAAAGAACATTAAATTAGTGGGGGGGAAAATCCACAGCCTGTTTCCAGTCATTCGACCGGTCTAGGAATGGAATGAATGAACTTGCGGCGAGGAAAGGAATTGTGTCGGCTGGCGAAGCCTATCGCACTCCTCTGCAGCAATGATTAGTGACTGACAGATGAAATGAAATGATACTGGAGAGTATTGTTGGAATGAAAGATGACAGGGAAAACCGGAGTTCCCGGAGAAAATCCTGTCCCGCCTCCAATTTCTCCAGGAGAGATCTCACACGCAGTGACCGGGATTTGAAGCAAGGAACCCAGCGATGACAGGCCGGCGCGCTGCTGTCAGAGTCACAGATAAGTTTTCAACATTAGATTAGTACTCAATATAATCAAATATAATCCGTTGTAAAAGTCCGACTCACTGGTTAAATGATCAGCACTAAGGCTTTCGGTTCAGATTGTCCTGGATTTGATTCCCGGCCGGGTTGGGGATTTTAATCGAGATTGATTAATTCTTCTGGCTCGGAGGCTGGGTGTTTGTGTTTGCGCCAACATTTTCCTCTTCGTATTCAGGCAACGCAATAATCTACCAACCACCAAAAAAACACGCAATTGTGATTACATCCCATCATAGGCGGTTGGCGTCAGGAAGGGCATCCGGCCGTAATACAGGGCGAAATCCACATGTTCGACACAGTTCGCACCCGCGACCCCACTGATGTGGGAAAAGCGGTAGAATAATAATAATAATAATAATAATAATAATAATAATAATAATAATAATAATAATAATAATAATAATAATAATAATAATAATAATAATAATAATAATAACATTCCGTTTTAAAAAGACCCTCTTCCTTTATTTTACCAACCCTTTTGTGTCAAGCTATCTTAAGAGATGCCAAGTTGCAGGAATTGTGCCCTGAAATTTTCGGTAACTGCACCCTGTGGTATCTCGCAATTATTCACACTTAAATATAGGTCAACGTTGCTAGGGTGCATTTCTAACCGAAAGGGCGTGTACTGAACTACCTGTCTGGCTATAAATACTGTGACATATTACAACACATGGAGGAGCCTCCGTGGCTCAGGCGGCAGCGCGCCGGCCTCTCACCGCTGGATTCCGAGGTTCAAATCCTGGTCACTCCATGAGAGATTGTTGCTGGACAAAGCGGAGGCGGGGTAGGTTTTCCCTGCCATCTTTCATTCCAGCAACACTCTCCATTATCATTTCATTTCACTTGTCAGTCATTAATCATTGTCCCAGAGGAGTGCAACAGGCTTCAGCAGCCGGCACAATTCCTATCCTCGCCGCTAGTTCAATCATTCCATTCCTGACCCGTTCGAATGACTGAAAACACATGGAGATTTTATGTTTGTTGTTGGGTTCTTTTTTATTTTATTTTTTAAATTCTGCCTTACATCGCACCGACACAGATAGGTCTTATAGCAAGGCTTAGGAGTGGAAAGGAAGCGGCCGTGGCCTTAATTAAGGTAGAGCCCTGGCATTGATGCAGAATGTCAAGTGCTCGTAGAGTATAGTTCGATGTGCATACTTCGATACGTGGTAATTCTAACTAATGGACATGTTCGTTCCGGCAAATCATTATGATTTCGTCATGCTCAACAGAAGCAGTGATATCGTAAAATACAGCAACAGAAGGTTGATTCGAATGAGTCATTGCACGTTTCTTGAAATTGCACTCCACTTCACAGGTTTCTATTTCAAGAGTAACATTTTCATGAGCATGATTAGTCGTCTTATTCTAATCGACATCATCATTTGTAATACATCTTGCTGATGATATGTCTCTCAGCTCAAACCTCCAGCATTACTATTCGCTGAAAGAAATTTTACAAAAATTTCTCATTTTCCAGCAACCATTGTTAGAGCCCTGCACGGATGCGGATATCCGCGGATAATATCCGCGAATCCCGCCCCCAGTTAATGGAAAGAAGGAACAATGGTCAATACGTCAGGAGTTGTCGCTAGAAGAAATCCCTCAGAAACCTGTGACGGTAGGGGTTCAGGTGCCAGGTACTAGGCATATTGTATTATGTTAACAGATCTATCCGTTTCAATATCTTGGGTGTTATATACTGTAGTTAAATATTTACAATATCCGCGGATAGTCATTCGCGGATGCGGGTGTGGATGAAGGATGTACGGATGCGGAGCGGATGCGGATAATATTTCGTATATCCGCGCTGGGCTCTAACCATCATCCCCTTCTTTGTTAATGCAAGGTAGGTTTTCTAATTTAACTCATTTAATAGAAACTGAAATCGAAAATTAAATATAAGTTTGGCAAAAGAAAAAACAGGAGATGCAATAACAAAAAATAAGTCTTTGAAATGCCACTGGAAAAATTAATGCTGTAAAAACTAATTGGATGAGTTGGCATTAGGAACATGCATTACCCAGACAAAATAAGTTTGGACGAAATGACTGTGGGCGGGATAATATAGGACGAATTGCAAGATGTGTCTAAGAAAAGAAAAAAACACTTCTCCCTTTATGAAAACCAAATGATCATAATCTCCCGGTCATGGCCATCCATCAACAGCTGCTAACTTCAGATGACAACGGGCCATTTGATATAGATTGCACGGTTGCTAGGTAACATTGTCTGACCGTCCATCTTACATCACTGCCTGCACGGTTGCTAGGTAACATTGTCTGACCATCCATCATACATCACTGCTTACACGGTTGCTAGGTAACAATGTCTTACCATCCATCTTACATCACTGCTTGCACGCTTGCTAGGTAACATTGTCTGACCATCCATCTTACATCACTGCTTGCATGGTTGCTAGGTAACATTGTCTGACCATCCATCTTACATCACTGCCTGCACGGTTGCTAGGTAACATTACCTGACCATCCATCTTACATCACTGCCTGCACTGTTGGTATGGTTACGCTTTGTCACACATTTTGTCGCGTCATGTTACACAAATTATTCCATGGCCCAGAGTCATAAGATATTTTTATGGCAAAAATTACGGTGAATGGACCAATATCGCAATGGCAACGTGTGGTAACAATGCATGAGAATGTGAATAGTGAGACATGTCGATAAGCGTCGCGTACGGTTGAACACACGGAGCTGAAGCAGGTTAATCTGCTGCGGCCAGTCGAATGTACTGCATGTGAAGACCCGTGTCATTGTCCAATGGAGCAACGCACCAACATCAGGTTTTGTTATAAATTGGGGAAATGGCGATGGTGACGCATGCGATGTTAGTGCAAGCAGGAAATGTGTTCACGAATGGTTCAAACGCTTTCTGCAAGAACACGAAACACTTGATGGTGCGCCACGTCTTAAACACCCACCATACTCTCCGGATCTGGCACAAGCAGGCTTCGTCCTATTTCCCCGCCTCAAGGGAATCCTGAAAGGCACACATTGTGCTGAGATTCCGGATATCCAAAGACGTGTGGCAACAGTGCTTCAATCGATTTACCGGACTTTTTAGAAAACCTTGTAGAATTGGACCAAACATCTGGTTAACGATTTTTTCTATACAAGCCCATGTATTTCTATCGGGTGATAAAATAAAAAAATTTCCGGAATATAGAAGAATCTGCTAATCAGAAGCGACCGTTAGAAGAAGATTCACAGTAATAAGATATTTGTTGGAGGAGGCCTCATAACTTACATCTCTGTTAAAGGCAGGTTCTATCAGCGCCGGGCGGGTCATTCCCTGGCATTAACATGCCGCGCACAGCAACCAGCTGACGTTACAGAGGTTATCTCGCTCCTCTTCCTTTACAGATACAAATTTATGCATAATGAAGGGCTTGGCTCGCTAATTCTAGCTTATCATACTCTGTTCTGCTCTTGATGCTAAACTTGAAGCAGCTCAAAGGAACGCATTAACCCAGTTTTGCTTCAAATCCCCGCTTGAATACGACAGTACGTTAACTTACGGTTGATTTCTGGTATTTTCCTGGAAATAGAACTGAACCCAGTCAAAAGTTTGTGTTCTCCTGCAGGATGGTAAACAGTTCTCTCTGGTTGGAGGGATGATAGTCGGGATGAATAGGACGGCCCGACAAAAGGAAGGAAAGAGAAAAAGACAAGGTGGGGAAGGGTAAAATAAGTCTGTTTATTAAGTCTATTTCTTGAAGTAACTGACTACCGATGTTTCTTCATGGAGATCCCCCACCACCATAAATAAAGAAAAGCACAGATGGTTTTAGGAGATTTCTAGCAATGTAATCTTAAAATAGCTAACACTTAGCTGCATGACCCGGCTGGGTGGTAACGTCATGTGAGGCGAAGGAAGAATAACCGAATCGGCCAATGAGAAGCGGAGGAGTGGGGATCAAATTGTATTCTACTTTCCGTCTCTAGAGGTTTCCAAATGACAAAGTATAACTATCTTAGACTTACTGACGTTTTTCCATTTTCATGGAATTGGCATTTCATGCGGATGTGGCCAATTCTTACTGCAATTTGCCCTTCCTGGCGCTGAACCCCATGTGGAGGGAGCTGTAGGGTCATGTACCCATTTCTCCTCTAGTCACACTCCATGAGGCTCTCAGCCACATCTCACCTGCATTATCCAGGATTCAAACCGGCTTCACTTTCGTCAGAAGCTTCTATTAATGTCACTGGGCTACCACGCCTCTTTATAGTAATAATTACCACGGGGTTCATGCATCCAAGATGACCTGCATGCTACCCTAAACTAAGTAACCAACGTGTCCGTAATTCCTGACATTCCATTCTCTCATATTAACGTCCTCTTAAATGCAGCACTCTCCACTCACATTCGAATCTATCTTCTGGATATAGACCGCTGGACTTTTTCTAATTGTTGATTCAATAAGCGCCATGCATCGCCACATTATGCCTTTTCATATCCTTCTACTGAACCGCTGTATATAGAGATATTTATTTTTGTACAAAACTGCAATATCTCATCCTGAGAGGCACTTGACTCCTTCATTACACTCATATTTATGAGTAAAAGTTTCCACTCTTGCTAGACGATTATGATCCCGGCGTTATTAAAAACAGAATCTCTGACTATTCACGGGCACTTTTTTTTACAACCTGCTATACGTCGCACCGTCACACAGGTCTTATGGCGAAGATGGGGAGGAAAGGTCTAGGACTGGAAAGGAAATAAGGTACAGCCCCATCACTTGCCTAGTGTGAAAAAAAAAGAAACCACGGAAAGCCATATTCAAGGCTACCGACAGTGGGTTCGAACCCACTATCTCTTGAATGCTAGCTCACAGCTGAGCGCCCCTAACCGCACAGCCATCTCGCTCGGTTAATAAAATGGTTCTGTAGCTTCGAACAAAATAAATTGATTAAAATATAAGTAATATTAGTTATATAGCCGACCCTGTAGCATAAGAAGGCGTGTTTGCTAATTGCACGAAGATTCCACGTTCGATTCCCGGCTGGTTCTTGGATTTCAACCACGTCTAGTTAATTCTTCTCCCTCAGGGCCTGTGTAACCTTTATAAATGGCGTCACTATTCACTGTACATACAGCACAATACACAGCTAACTAGCACAAAATCACGAGGTAGTAGAATACATTTCTGTGCATCGGGCTCGTATTAGGAAAAATAACTCCAAATCCAAGGAACAATTTCGCATGACCCCATCAGGGATTGGTAAAAGCGAAGGAAGAAGAGGAGGCGGTTATATTACAGCTGATGGTGAATGTGTTGCGTGTACGCTCTGGGAACTAAGCCCATGGCACTACAGCCTTTGAAGGGCCTTGGCCTACCAAGCGACCGCTGCTCAGCCCGAAAGCCTGAAAATACGAGGTGTCGTGTGGTCACCACGCCGAATCCTCTCGGACGTTATTCTTGACTTTCTAGACCGGCGCCGCTATCTCACCGTCAGATAGCTCCTCAATTCTAATCACGTAGGCTGAGTAGACCTCTAAACAGCCCTCAGGTCCAGGTAAAAATCCCTGACCTGGCCGGGAATCGAACCTCGGGCCTTCGGGTAAGTGGCAAGTACGCTACCCCTACACTGTGGGGCCGGCGCTAGATATCCTCCACGCCTCCCAGCCACATATGGATGTTCAGTCAATCAGATCAATTTTCGTGGTGTTCAGTTTCCTATTCGAATGTGTAAAGGAAACTGAACCATAACAATAAACAAGAATGGTAGTATGAAACGTATGGACGCGCGCTCGGGTGAAATTTACCTAGTCGATGTTTCTCTCACAGTATGAGTGGAACTAAGAAAGCCGCGCAGCTGATTCAAGGACATGATATTTTGAAGGGTTCACTCAACAGGTACTGAAAGAGAATTCCTAAAGAGTAAGAAATAACTGAAATATAACTTACACTTCTTTTCACAAGTTGCTTTACGACGCACCGACACAGATACGTCTAATGGCGACGATGGGACCGGAAAGGGCTAGGAATGGGAAGGAAGCGTCCGTGCTCTTAAAGTACAGCTCCGGCAGATGCCTAGTGTGAAAATGGGAAACCACGGAAAACCATATTCAAAGCCATCGACAGCGGGGTTCGAACTCACTATCTCCTGAATACTGGATACTGGCCGCATTTAAGCGGCTGCAGCTATCGAGCTCGGTAGTATACATTTCAGTTTCACCTTGGTAATTTTTACCCACACGCGCGTCCTTCCGGGTTACTGTAGGAATGCGTAAGTACTTCATGAAAATATACATTCCTACAGAACGGAATAATAATGTTAATTTTCCTTTACACATTAGCACAGGGAAGTGAACACCGGTGGGATAAAATACCGATAACTAGGCGTTTCCGAAGACAGTAGAAGTAGTTATTGGGAAGTAAAACAAACATTATTATTATTATTATTATTATTATTATTATTATTATTATTATTATTATTATTATTATTATTATTATTATTATTATTATTATTACAGGAATAACACGTTATAGCATCAAGCAAAATGTTTCAATTGTGAAAATACAAAACATATTGTTTTTCAAACGATTAAATCATCAGTGGCCTCAGATATAAGTGAGATAAACTGAAGGGAGTTTGAGCAGGTCTGGAAATGAAGTGTAAATCCATGAAAATATCAGCCCAACTGAGGAAAGATGTCGTGATTCTTAAAACCGAAATCAATTTCTTCTCCATGGTCCCGTCTTAGAACCAGGGAAGCATATTTACAGATTTAGAAGATATTAAAAAGGATGTTCATACCTACTCATATCAGTGTGGAGCCAAGAAGAAATCCTTCAATTTCTGAACGCTGCTCAGATTGGGGTTTTTACACTCTTCGAGGTCTCCTCGCGACGTGAAGGGGTAAGCGGTGAGTAAACCTCACAAGCCATGGAAAGTTTTAAAAAGGCAAACCTCCCGCAGTTCGCGTGAGAGCAAGCTGGATAGAAGACCGCGCTCGAGAAGTAATTTGAGAGTCTTAAGTGTAAATCCATACTCCAGATGGGAGTACATGCTCAGGAGGGACTTTCTTCACTAGAGGCTCGCCGTGACGGCGACATAGGCAAAATGCCGAGTTGCAAAATTGCTTTGGCGAACGGTATAGTGACCCACATTAAGAGGAACAATTTATTATATCAAAAGGACATTCAGAATGAGTTTATAAGATAGAAAGTAAAACTCGTAATACAACTAATCAGTAGCGGCGGGTGTGGGGTGGGGTGGGGGCAAAAATGTATAGACATAGTGGTGGTGGTGGAGGGTTTACACCTGGACTGAAAGAAGAAAAGCTGCACAATGGTAAGTTCTGTAAGTGAATTTCGAGAGACAGGTAAAGGTTCACAGTTTCCCAACTTAACTGCAGTAATAATAGTTCTTTTTTTTTTGAAATTTTGATAAAATAAAGCAGGGTCTCTCGGGGTGCATGCGCCTGTTGCATGCATTGTGCACGATGCAAAAGACGACTTCGCTTTCCTCACGCCTGTCTCGCTCACTCCCCCTGCCTCCCTTTTCACGACTTGCTCCGTAGCGCTCCAAATCCGAGCTGAGTTGAGCCAATTAGAGCCCAGCTTAGCCGAGTAGCCCAGAGGCGAAGCGTTGGTCCGAGTCGGGCCGAGCGGGACCGATGCACAGTGCACGGAGCTCATGCGCCTCAATTTGCACGCTTAAGATTTTGGGCGTTTGAGAGGCCCTGCAATAAAGCTTTCACGAAAGGAACAATAATGACACATGTATTACAATTAAACACAAGCATGGCGTGAATATACAATTAAAATCATTTAGTATCCGACTACAAACTAACAGACGCTAGATAGAACTACACAGACACATTAAATGAATGAGACTGGCAGACTGACGAATGTGTGCGGCAAGTGGGTGAATCATGTCTCAATGTCCATGACCTCTTCATAAATATACCCCTGCTACACTTCCTCACAGCACATGTTACACGCTGCTGCGCAAGTCTCCACTACTTGCCGTAGCGCTGTACGAATCGCTTAGCTGCAACGAACGACATTCCTTGCGTTGCGTATTTCTGCTAAGTATTTTTCTTGATAATAAAGGAAATTAAAGGAAACGAACAGCTGACAAGACAACAGGGTTTGTTCAATTAAAAAATAAATATATAATTCCCAGATTCAGGCGTAAAATATGGAAAAATGTAACGTGTTCTCCATAAAGTGGGGGCGTAACTGCCTCCCGTCGTGCGCACTATTCGCCGCCACTGCAGCCAATCACACCTTTTTAAAAAATTCTACAGAAGGAAATCATACCAGAGCAATAGAAATCTAGCAGCAACATTCTACTGCATAAGAAAGGACCAACAATTAATTTGAACAAGCAATGGCCAATAAGCCTTATTCCTAATATGTAAAAAAATGTTTTCGAAGATAATAACAAAAAAGGCCGTCGAAGCTGCTCCACGAGAACCAAGCATGTTTACGCTCAGGCTTCATTACAACAGACCACATCAAACCTTCAACCAAATTACAGTAAAGAGAGAAGAATTTAATTTACCTCTGACATAGCCTTTGTTGATTGCAGCAAGGTATTTGAATCAGGTGAACATTCAAGCGTAGTCCTTTTTTTTTCAATTGGCTTTACGTCGCACCGACAATGACAGGTATTATGGCGACGATGGGTCAAGACGGGGCTAGGAGTGGGAAGGAAGCGGTCTTGGCCTTAATTAATGTACAGCCCCAGCATTTGCCTGGTGTGAAAATGGGAAACCACAGAAAACCATCCTCAGGGCTGCCGGCAGTGGGTTTCGAACCCACTATCTCCCGAAGCAAGCATAGTGTACTCCCGGTATTTCGCTACCAGCGAATAGAAAAGGGACAGCTCACCGTTATCCAGGGATTGTAGCTATATAATAGCTTGCATTTGTAAGATAGTGGGTTCGAACCCAACTGCCGGCAGCCCTAAAGATGATTTTCCGTGGTTTTCCATTTTCACCCCGGAAAATTGCTGAAATTGTAGGACATGGTCGCTTCCTTCCAACTCCCAGCCCCTTTCGTGTCGGTGCGACTTAAAGCAACTAGTGAAAAATAATCACTACTGCGATCTACGGGAACGGGTCTAATTTTCTGCAGGAAATTGTACAACCAAGAGTCATTTCATTATGGAAATAATTTAGGGCTAAATCATAGTTACAGGGAAGACAACAAAGAGAGAAATACTGTCTTTCTCAGTAGAGGAGTAAAACAGGGAGATTCTATCTACCCCAAGCTCTTCAACTGCGTGCTGGAAAGCATATTCAGAAAACTAGAATGAAAAAAAAATGTCATTAAAATAAACACCTAAGGTTCGCTGAAAATATAGTGCTAATCCCAAGCGCCTCAAGAGAACTAAAACAAATGTGTACTTTTCAATTAAATACGACCATCAAAACAGTAGGTCTCTCAACGAATTGCAATAACACAAAGGAAATGTCCAACAGGCCACCAAATCGAATTAAAATTAATGGAGCCATCCTGCAGTGCGGTGTATAGGCGAATACGTGTACGTAATCCAACTAACACATTACTAAACAAGGAATAAAAATACACACTATTCCTTGTTTAATACTGTGTTTATTAGCAGGTGTTTTATAGTCGTAACTAGCAAAACCCGACAGACGTTGTCCTGCCCCCATACTATTTGATAAAAGCAGAAATAAGTTTTAAGGAACACATGATAATCTTCACATACTGTTGGTTATACAACCCGCTGATCGGACTTGTCTTGCGGTTTGCTTATCTTCCCCTATTTTATTGTTCACCTTTTAGTGCCGAACTACCAATCAGATTTCGTTCAAACCACTTCATAATCCCTCTCAGATATAATAAGAACAAACTGTGAAAATTTCAGCGAAATCGGTCCAGTAGTTTTTGAGTCTATTAGCTTCAAACATACCAAAATCCAATTGTATATATATTTATATTTATCTTGTGTGTTCGACAGTCTGAAAAGCTTTTGAGTTACATTTAACTCATAAGGGAAGGGCGAGAACAGAGGAATCACAGATCTTACGTAAATGTTGCGCACACGTTAAATGAGCCAAGAAAAACACAACGGCCAAAACAAACACATTAAAGTTGGTATGTTTGAATTGGTGCGCTTGGCTACGCAGGACTGCGGCGCGTGCTGGGTTCACTGCACCACTGATCTTCTTCTCTATTCCGTTAGTAATTGCGTAGCACTTCGTGAAAGTGATACAGAGGCACTTAAAAATATAATATAATGCCTGCATTGATTCTTGATCCAAAAGGCAATAGAATAGGATTTTTGTAGTGAAAATTAAGATTAATCAGTATAACAAGGGACGTCACACACGAAAGCAACTTAATCCTTATAGCTTCTGCTACAATGATGCACGTGGTAGAATGTTGAAAGTGAAAAGCGGTTCAACGCTAACCACACCTGAGGAAGAGAGGATAACGGCTTAACCCATTTTAGGCCAATGGGTCATAGACGACCCATAGCACTTGGATTTTATTTCTCACGTATAACGCCATTTTCCCACATTATTGATTATTCAGTAACAAAAAAGGGACATTCCGGAAAGAATAAAATTATTTTCAAGTGAAAAATGAAATGGCGTATGGCTTTTAGTGCCGGGAGTGTCCGAAGACAAGTTCGGCTCGCCAGGTGCAGGTCTTTCTATTCGACACCCGTAGGTGACCTGCGCGTCGTGATGAGGATGAAATGATCATGAAGAGAGCACATACACCCAGCCTTCGTGCCATTGGAATTAACCAATTAAGGTTAAAATCCCCGACCCGGCCGGGAATCGAACCCGGGACCCTCTGAACCGAAGGCCAGTACGCTGACCGTTCAGCCAACGAGTCGGACTATTTTCAAGTAATCGTCTTAAGCACGAAGGCTTAGGGAAGGGCCGTATACAATCTATTTTGATTACTGGAAGACAGAGACGAACTGTCGAAAATGGTTTTTTTTTTTTTTTTTTTTTTTTTTGCTAGGGGCTTTACGTCGCACCGACACAGATAGGTCTTATGGCGACGATGGGATAGGAACGGCCTAGGAGTTGGAAGGAAGCGGCCGTGGCCTTAATTAAGGTACAGCCCCAGCATTTGCCTGGTGTGAAAATGGGAAACCACGGAAAACCATTACCAGGGCTGCCGATAGTGGGATTCGAACCTACTATCTCCCGGATGCAAGCTCACAGCCGCGCGCCTCTACGCGCACGGCCAACTCGCCCGGTCGAAAATGTTTGTCTCAGTGCTTTGGGAGTGATACTCAACGCGTAGTAATGTCGGTAAACGTCAAACTGAATGCTGGGGTCAGAAACGATCATCCTGTAAATACTACACTCTCCCAATTATTTTTGAAAATTCCTTTGTATTTACAATCAATTACCCTTAAATGAATGGACAGTAACAAAAAACATGTATTTTGTAATTACTCGTAATCCTAACCTTGGCCTAGGATATGATCCATATTTTTTCAACGCAAAAAATAACTTTTCCTATGTTGATTACCATTATACAATCAACCACTTGTGCCATACAACGACTATAATCGTATGTCAGCGTGGCCTCATATCGGATGTTGGACAGTGCGAGTTGCGGTTAGGGTATGGAGTAGCGACCTGCGTAGCCGAGCGCACCAATTCAAACATACGAACTTCAACGCTTTCTATAGCTCGCTCGAGTTAAATTCCGAAAGAGGTATTTTGGCCATTGTGTTATTCTTGGCTCATTTAACGTGTTTAAGTAAATATACGCAAGATCGTTGATTTCCCGGTACGCGCCCTTCTCTTCTAAGTCGACACTGCAAAGCATGGCATCCTTCTTGATAACAAATTAACTTCTTATGCCAACTCCCTCGTAAGAACAACAAACACAACCACTACCTCCATCATTATCATTTTTTCTTCCTCTTTTTTCTGATGTTAGATATTGAATTTCATGTGTATTGTCTCTCACCTGCGTACGCTAGAGGAATTCCTTTCCCTCCAGAGATAGCTATGTTCTTAAGTTGCAACCATCTGTCACCTTCTTTTCTTTAATCTTTTTACCACTATTACGTTCTGCCCTCACGCGAACTTGTGAGTCCTTCTCGAGTCGAAACGACGTCATCGTCGTCATCGTCAGTTCGTACACTTCTTAAATCACATGCAACGTTCCTTTCAGCACGTTTCTCCGAGAGTCCCAACCCCAACTCCACGAGTCCAGAACAAAACTTTTACTTCAGCAGGAGACAAAACCTCAGCCAACCTCCCCGCAAGCTACATTTCTCCATTTAGAGTCCTAGTAGATGTGCACCCAACTTTTTAATTCGAAATACGTAGCAAGTTCTACATATGTTTAAGCCCGGAGCGTTGCGTTTTCTCAAACTTCAAAGGTAAAAGCCGTCATCTGTTTGCCAACTTTTTCCTCCCCGCCACTCGTCAATTCGCTTCGGAAAGAAAACATCGCTAAGCGACGTTCTAAGAAAAGCAACTAAGCTTTAACATATTTCTATATCTTTACTCATTATTCACGAATGCTCATTAACTCTTAAAATTGATCAGAGCTTCGCAGGAAAACATCCTCTTATTATAAACTGAACGAGTAACTCAATTTGATAAACTCTTCGCTAATTATCCCTCATTATACATATTTTATTTAACTGAATATTCCTTCATCAGAACAGTTCTAATGAGAGGTAAGTAATAACAAGTTAGCAAGTGCAAAGATCATTCATCTACCTCAGCGTCGTGATGTCAAACAATTAGCACACTCAAAAACATTCTAATGGCTTCCTTTACAGCACTGTTAATTTACGTATTATTATTATTATTATTATTATTATTATTATTATTATTATTATTATTATTATTATTATTATTACTGATTATCCAAGTATAAACCCTGTTTCACATATGGTATATTTGGGCTATAGATAATAAAACTCGATTAAAACATAAAATAACAGCTAAAACTTAAAACTGGGAGGACTTGTAAATAAAACGGAGAAATATAGCAAACACATTATAACAGCAACTTTAGGCTACACTAACTACTTTTACGGTTTTCGGAAACGCCGGCGTGTCTGAATTTAGTCCCGCAGAAGTTCTTTAACGTGCCAGTAAATCTACCGAAATGAGGCTGACGTATTTGAGCACCTTCTAATACCACCCTACTGAGCCAGGATCGAACCTGCGAAATTTGGGTCAGAAGGCCAGCGGCTCAACCGTCTGAGTCACGCAATCCGGCAAATAAAGCATTAAAAGGTGCTTGATATTGTATATGACACATATGTAAGTGAATTACCAATTCATTCAAACAAAAGGTGATAAACAGTTTGTCGCATTTCACAGATACAAGTATAGGGCTTTTGGATTTTGATTCTAAACCGCTCAAAATATGATCCAAATTTTCCATGTCCTGATAATAAACTGTATTAAAATATAGTCATGTATTAATCTACTTTTCAGTCTATCCTGAATCTTCGGAAATGACAAATTCCTTATAAGCTGACGTCTTGAGGTGGGGGGTTATCCATAGATTATTCGATATATTCTCCGTATTTAATCATGTAATGGCGTGTGGCATCTGGGGAGGCCTGGTTCAGGTGTTTCGATATGACTCCTCATAGGCGACTTGCGCGTCTGTGAGGACGGGCCCTAACTATGATGAAACCTAATACTGAAAACGTCACAAACACCCAGTCCTCGAGGCATAGGAATTAACTAATGAAAGTTAAAATCCCCGACCCGACCGAAAATCGAACCCGGGACCTCTTAAACCCAAGGCCAGCATACTATCCATTTAGCTATGGAGCCGGATCTTTCTGAGAAATGACATAGGGCACTTGTCATATATTAACAGAGAGTCGGGGGTTGTTGCAGCTTCTTTGGCATGTTCCCTTCTGTGCCGTTATAACCTCTGCATGCAGATTGCAGATATACGTGTTGTAGTCTAATAAATGTGATCTTACATTAACAGCAATCGGATGTAAAATATATCTGTCCTGAATTGCAATCAAAGCAACCTGAGAATCGCCCAGTAAACGTGCATTGCAACTGTGACTCTTAATCCGTTCAACTGCTTGAATAGCGCAGAGTTCTGCTTGAAAGATTGTACATTCTGAAGACAGTCTCAATTTTTCAGTATCAATCTCGATGTTGTACTCTTAAACTATACAGTATAAACACACGCTACAGTCAATAATCATTTTTGTTACAAATCTGAGAGATATCTGTGCAAATATCAAAATAATTGTTTATATTGTAGTTAAGTTTTGTGAAGGTCAGCCTTTGTGGTGTAGTGGTTAGTGTGATTAGCTGCCACCCCCTGGAGGCCCGAGTTCGATTTCCGGCTCTGCTACGAAATTTAAAAAATCGTACGAGGGCGGCAATGGGGTCCGCGCAGCTTCGGGAGGTCAACTGGTTAGAGGTGGGTTGGATTTCCACCTCAGCCATCCTCGAAGTGGTTTTCCGTGGTTTCCCACTTCTCCTCCAGGCAAATTCCGGGATGGTACCTAACTTAAGGCCATGGTCACTTCCTCTTCCTTGTCTATCCCTTCAAATATTCCCATTCCCCCGCAAGGCCCCTGTTCAGCATAACAAGTGAGGCCGCCTGGGGAGGTACTTGTCATCCTCCCCAGTTGTATCCTCAACCCAGTCTGAAGCTCCAAGACACTGACCTTGAGGCGGTAGAGGTGGGATCCCTCGCTGAGTCCGAGGGAAAAACCGACTCTGGAGGGTAAACAGATTAAGATGTAGAAACATTTTGTAAAGAAATTACGTAACCAACTATATTGTTTCGGTCCTCCCGTTTACTAGTTGAATCGGAAAACTAACTCAGTCATGAACGAGTACAAAGCAACCATACTAGTGGTAGAATACAACAGCCGATACCGGCTGGAGTTTCTATAGTGAGTGGTACTCTTATCAGGTCAGTCAAACAAGTCGATGAATCTCGTTATATGCTCAAACAGCAGAATCAAGTCATTTCTTTGCTCAGATAAAAATGTCAATTTCAATATAATCTAAAACAGTGAACGTTCGAAGATCTGAAACTTCACAGCTAGTGATGCCATTTTCGTTGGCATGTGCTATGAATCCTAGTCCGTCACTGCAGAGGCACAGGAATTTATGATCGTAAGCCATTTAGGCGAAACAGGTCACAGCAGATTCCTTCCACCCGCTAATCCAGTTTCATTCAATATCATTCACTTCATCTTCAACAGCTCTGGCAGTGTTTATCCCCCACATACACATTAATAATTTATTATTTGATAGTGACGCAATAATTATCTTCACAGGCTCCCAGATTGCCTATACGGTGCCAACTTTAAATACCTGCACCAGGTCTCTTCGGAGCCAACACGCCACCATCTTCTTTTTCTCCTTCTTCAGTGTTTGTCCCACCTAGTGGTGCTGTCTGCTAGATAGATTTTTTTTATTCATTCACTTTTGTCCTGGGCCATGTCAGGGTGAAGACTGATGCTCTTCAGACCTTTGTGAAGGCTATCGGCCCGTCGCTGTTTTGGTCATCCTTTTCGACTACTACCGGCGACTTGTGACATTTAACCCGTTTTCGCGATAGTGCTGGCCCCTGTCTTTAGTAGGCCTACATGTCCAAACTATCGTAGACGACTCTCGCATGTGTTATCATCGTAACAAACGTAATTTGCCACAGATTAATGAGAAACAAGTCACTGCTTAAATTCCTTAACTTCTCAATGCAACATTTAATGTTTAATATTGCAGTTCACAAACTGCCCTACAAATGTTTGTCAGCAAGCCGGGATCACCCTCTCGATTTGAAATATTTCATTACAGGGCTGGAAATTCAGGTAATAAAATGCTGAACGGGTATACCAGGTGTATGCATAAGATTTTGCCGGTTTTTTGTGGTAAAGAAAACACGTAGTTTTCAAGGCAAATTCATTTTTTGTTTATTAAAAATACTGGCCATCGGCATCTACACACACTGCCCATCTTTTAGGTAAGTAATGAATACTGTGCCGGAAAAACTGAAGTGCTGCTCTGCGAGCGCGTGCCCCATTGATGCACAGAGGTGATAGATGGCACCAGGTCGGGGCAGTACGGCGGGTGCGGAAGGATGTCCTGTCCAAGCGACTTCAAGGTGTCTACAAATTAGGCCCGCTCCTCCGCCCATCGACAACAACGCATCGCTAACCTCACTGCTGCCATCTTGACGGGCCTAAACCTCAGTGCTGCCAACTTAACCTAACTAGCGCGAGATTTGAATTGGTAAACAAAGCCACGTGCTTTTTGACAGCTTTCATCGACAACAACGCATCGCTAACCTCACTGCTGCTATCTTGTCGGGCGTACACCTCAGTGCTGCCAACTAAACCTTACTAGCGCGAGATTTGAATAGGTAAACAAAGCCACGTGCTTTTTTGGCGGCCACGTGCTTTTTGACAGCTGTCATAGACAACAACGCATCGCTAACTTCACTGCTGCTATCTTGACGGGCCTAAACCTCAGTGCTGGCAACTTAACTTTACTAGCGCGAGATTTGAATAGGTAAACAAAGCCACGTGCTTTTTTGGACAGCCACGTGCTCTTTGACAGCTGTCATCGACAACAACGCATCGCTAACCTCACTGCTGCTATCTTGACGGGCCTAAACCGTAGTGGTACCAACTTAACCTCACTAGCGCTGTGTGAGACGGTGCTTTGACGTGTAACAAAATCACTTTGCCATGTCTTCTGGCCCTTTCCGGTAGTATTTCGATCAATGTGTGATTTAAATTAATCATTCGTTGGCGATAGCGTTGTGCATTAACGGTTCCGCCGGGCTTCAAGGGTTCATAATGCACAATAGCGGTACCGGAGCGCTCACTGCCTTTCACACTGAAATCACCATGTTTAAACTGTCTCACATGTTCTAATCGATCGAGGTCTTCACCATACGTTTCTACCAGCAAACGATTACTTTTCTTTGATTAAATAAGAAAAGCAATGCGTGCCTCAAATGTTCTTTTTCAGGTAAAAACGTCGACATGATCACTGAACGATACAACACAGTGTTTGGCGGACTCAACTTGTGTGTGTTGGTAGATTAATGTCAGACGAAAATATTGACGTATGTGCCAATTTCATACGCTCCGTACTGTTCGCTGGCGCCATCCCTTAGTGAAACCGGAAAAGACTTATGCGTACACCTGGTATATACATTTTTTTTTTTTTTTTGCTAGTTGCTTTTACGTCGCACCGACACAGATAGGTCTTATGGCGACGATGGGACAGGGAAAGGCTAGGAATGGGAAGGAAGCGGCCGTGGCCTTAATTAAGGTACAGCCCCAGCATTTGCCTGGTGTGAAAATGGGAAACCACGGAAAACCATCTTCAGGGCTGCCGACAGTAGGGTTCGAAACTACTATCTCCCGAATACTGGATACTGGCCGCACACTGGTATATGCAAGGGCTAAAAGTTTTCAAAAACAATGCAGTAAAATATGAACTAATTTTTAAACAAATTGGTGCCAAATATTGAAAAGAATATTTGTACTGTATCAATGTTTTATATTTACAAAATTGGTACAGTCAATGAATTATTTATTATACATGAAAGCTTAAAGGTAATAATATAAATGAAAGACAAGGAATGAACCATTTTTTCTATGTGTTGCAGTGACAAGGAAGAAGTCAGCATGAAAGGAAATAATGTGTGTTTTCCTGTTTCCTGTTACACAGAAATACTAGAATCTAACTTTGAAATAGTGATGCTAGTGAAAGCAATTTTAAGCAATTTTCCGACAATAATAAGTGTTGTATGTCCGGCGCTTCCTTCTCGCTCCGCCAGCCAGCTGCACGCGCGCCTGTGTATCATTCTGCTAGCTTCGACGCGCAGCCCTCAGTGCGCGTGCCTGACCATCGAGTGTACTATAAATAGGAGCTCCCTGCCTGCTCACTGGCCCACTTGCCCCGGTGTCCAGCTCCAGAATACACCCTACGTCGAGCACGGAGGCTACTCCTCTTGAAAATGTGCTTCGACCAGGTGGACTGAATTTCTGGCAGTACGAGGTTTCACCTCTGGTCACCGCTCCCTTACCTGTTTCCGCTGCCTATGTTCCGTAATTCTTTTACAAGCCATTTTCATTCCCTAAGTTATGCAAGCTCCCTTAGTTTCGCTAGGTGGAATTTCTTCAATCAATTGAACTTGCTTTTTAGGAATTCAGGCACTTCAACAAACAAGGACTCTCAAAGACATTCATGTTAGTGTGCCAGATAGTTCTCGACTATCAACGTGTCAATTCACAAAGACTATCTTTTCAAGATAGAAGTGTATCTAAAGACTGTAAACCTGTACATATTGTATAAAGACAGACTTTTCTCAAGATTCAATTTTACTTTTTGCTTCAAAATAAATTTCAGTTATTTGTGTAAATATCATAAAGTGAAGCAATAAAAGTTGTGTTCTGTAAATTTCAACCTTGGTTACAACCCAACTCTATGGCGACGAGGTAAAAACGCAACAACCTACAATTCTTCGACCCCAGTTGCCAACTCTATGGCGACGAGGTAAAAACGCAACAACCTACCATTCTTCGACCCCAGTTGCCAACTCTATAGCACCGAGGTAACCACGACACTACAATTCACCAGGCCCAGTTGTCAACTCTACGGCGACGTGCTAAACAACAACGACACTCCAACCAGTTCTGACACACAGCTTACCTTACTCTTTCTTGCACGCATCTCGCCATGGCTACTGCGGAACAACTCGCTACGGTCTTCCAAGCCTTACAGCAGCAACGACAACAGTTTATGCAACAACAACAGGCAGCATTAATTCAGGCTATTCAAGCTATTTCTGTCTCTACACAGCCATCAGCTATTCCTCCGTTCTCTGCTTTTGATCCAGCTAAGGAAGAATGGTCAGTTTATTTAGCCCGTTTACAACAGCATTTCATCTGCCATTCTGTCCCAGATGATCAACGCCGCCGCGCACTATTTCTTAGTTCGGTTGGCAATGCTACGTGTGAATTACTGCGTAAATTAAGTCCGGAAGAACACTTATCTGAGGTACCCTTCACGCAGCTCTTGGCCCGTCTCACGGAACACTATGCCCAAGCTCCTCACATAGTGGCTGCTCGCTATAAATTTTTTCAGAGCAGAAAGCAACCCCATCAGACACATACTGAATGGATAACTGAATTGCGTGGTCTAGCTAAACCCTGCCAGTTCATCTGCTCCAAGGACGGTTGTGGTTCATCCTACACTGATTCTCTCATTCGGGACATGATAATTTTACATACTCCTGAAGACAAAATACGTTTTGACGCAGTCAAGCAGAGTAACCCTTCTTTAGAAGACGTCCAGCGTATTGCTACGGTTTATGAGCTTACTACCAAGACTGCCGCAGCCATAGCTTCTCCACACGAGGTTGCACAAGTCTCGCCTCAGGCCCGCAAGTCCTCTGCTACAGTGAACCGTACGGATAAGGCGCTCTCCACCAAGCATTCTCGCCAGGTTCCCTCTCGTAATGCTACACGGAAGCCCAATTCTAAAAGCACCTCGAAACTCCTGCCTTCCTGCCGAGGATGTTTCAAGCATCATGAACGTCGTGACTGTCGTTTTTTCAAGGCTACTTGTGAACGATGTAATAAACTTGGACACATTAAGACTGTCTGTCAAAGTTCGCTCCGCCCTGCTAAGACTACTGCAGCACGCCGGAAGCATATACAGCCCCGCCAAGACATGGAAGTTGATCAGATCAATCTTATTCTTCCCACAAAGGATTCTCACAAAATCATCATTCCTCTCTCATTCTCTGATCGATCTGTCGATTTTCAATTAGACACTGGATCACCTGTCTCTATTATTAACCTGACTACCTACCACGACTTAGGTTCACCTTCATGCTCTCCAGCTGACATCCCGCTCGTGACATTTAACAAGAAGAAAATTGACATCAAAGGTCAAATTAAGCTTCAGGCTAGTTATAAAGGAATTCAGAAGGCCATTCCTCTTCTCGTAGTTAACAACTACACTGCATCAAACATTATGGGCATGGATCTATTTAACTTATTTGGTTTCCAGATACATGACAACATTAACGTCGTATCTACATTGCATCCTACTTCTGACGTTACCGCTCTCCTAGCGCAGTTTCCTGAAGTCTTCGACTCTCAGCTCGGAACAGCCAAAGACTATACAGCTCACATACAGCTGAAATCTGGAGCTAAGCCTCGCTTCCTCAAATCACGTCCAGTACCCCTAGCACTTCAAGACCAGGTCACGAAAGAATTAGAAAGATGGATACAAACTGGAATTGTTGTACCAGTTACTTCTAGTCAATGGGCTACTCCACTCGTGGTAATCAAGAAACCTGATGGTAATGTTCGACTTTGTGGCGATTTTCGATCTACAGTCAACGCACAACTCGACACAGATATCTTTCCTATTCCACGTCCAGAAGACTTATTCCGTCGTCTCTCTGGTGGACAATTCTTCTCTCGAGTTGATCTTAAAGAAGCATATCTCCAGCTACTTTTAGACGAAGAATCTAAGAAATTTCTCACACTCAACACTCCTCTCGGACTGCTCCAGCTCCAGCGGCTCCCATTCGGTGTTTCATCCTCAGCGGCTATTTTTCAGCGCTATTTGGCTCAACTCACCGCCTCCATTCCCGGTTGTGCTAACTACCTGGATGATATTATTGTTACTGGAAAAGGTCATCAGGAACATCTAACCAATCTCCGCCTCCTTCTCCAGACATTGAAAGACAATGGCTTACGAGCGAATCTCGCTAAATGTACCTTCTTTCAGCCTCAAGTTCACTACCTAGGACATATACTGGATAAGAATGGAATTCGTCCTAGTACACAGAATGTCTCAGCGATAGTAAACATGCCAGCACCTCAGAACCTCAAGCAGCTTCAGTCCTTCATAGGCAAAGCGAACTATTATCATAAGTTCATTCCACGCTTCGCTACAGTGGCAGCTCCATTAAACGCTCTACGTAAAAAAGGTGTTAAGTTTCAGTGGACTCCGCAATGCCAACAGGCATGGAAAACAATCAACAACGCCTTAATTCAAGCTATACAACTCACTCATTTTCAGCCCGACAAGATCATCACGCTAGCTACTGACGCTTCAGACTACGGTGTCGGTGCCGTTCTCTCCCAGAAGGATCGTCATGGACAAGAACGCCCCATCGCCTTCGCTTCGAAAACACTTAATGACCATCAACGTCGATACTCCCAGATAGAGAAAGAAGCTTTAGCCATCATCTTTGGTATTCGCCGTTTCAATGAATATCTCTATGGCAACCATTTCCTGATCATTACCGATCATAAGCCTCTCGTACACTTATTCCATCCTGGTAATAAGATCCCAGAGAATTCCCTCCGAAAGCTTCAAAGATGGTCCATGTTCCTTTCTGATTATTCCTATCAGATTGTATATCGAGCCACATCCCAGCATTGTAATGCTGATGCCCTCTCCCGCTTACCCGTTGGTCCTGATACTGCCTTCGATTCTCAAGAATCTGAATGTCTTCAGTTGGACATAGAACTTGAAGATACTGTATCCAGTTTTCCTATTGATGCTACCTGCATAGCTAAAGCTACGGATAAGGACAGTACACTTGCTACTGTACGTACTTACATCCGCAACGGTTGGCCTCTTCAGAGCACACTTCCTGCCCACCTGGCACCTTATCATCGTATGCAGCATCGTCTCACGACTCGTGCCGGAGTTGTATTACTAGAAGCAGGCACCATCTTCCGAGTGGTTATCCCACTTAGCCTACAGAAACAAGTTCTCGAATTATTACACCAAAGCCATTGGGGTATCTCCAGAACAAAGCAACTCGCCCGTCAACACTGCTACTGGCCCGGTATTGATGCCGCCATCGAAAAGCTAATACGTCATTGTGAGCAATGTCAAACGAATCAGAACGCCCCGTCTTCTGATCTTGCTTCATGGCCTCCTGCTACTACTCCATGGGAACGAGTTCACATCGATTTTGCAGGTCCTTTCCTCAATTCCATGTGGTTAATAGTCATCGATTCACTGTCAAACTTTCCATATGTCGTGGATATGCATTCGACTACTACAACCGAAGCTACCATTCGTGCTCTCCAGAAAATCTTTACTACAGAAGGTTTACCGCAAGTACTCATTTCAGACAACGGACCTCAATTTACAGCTACTGCTTTTCAGAACTTTTGTACACATAATGGCATTCGTCATATCCTTGCACCACCTTTTCACCCTCAATCTAATGGTGAAGCTGAACGCTTCGTACAAACATTTAAAAGAAGTATGAAGAAAGCTGTCTCTTCAGGCTTAAATAAAGACCAAGCCTTGCTCCAACTCTTAAACAACTACAGAACTCTACCCGGCGCTGATAATATCACTCCTGCACAGAAGCTCCATGGACGACCTCACAGAACTTTGCTTTCTCTGTTACAGCCTCTCCCGGCCCAGCATAAGACCTCACCAACGAAGTTCTCCCTCAACGACAAGGTCTACACCAGGACATTCAAATCCAACCCACTCTGGATACCTGGAGTCATCTGCAGATCTTTGGGTCATCGTCTATACGAGATACAGACTACGGAGAAACGTATCTGCCGCCATCAAGATCAGATACGTCTGCGCTACCGCCCCTGTCCAGCTATTGATGCTATTGCTAAACCTGATAAATCTATTGCTGAACGCGCTTTAGATCATTTAATAACAATGGGTTCCTTTCAGGACGAGACAGCGCCACTCCGCCCAGTTCCAGCCCCGGACAATACAACAGAGATATCAGCAGCTCCGCCCCAGCATCGCAGTCGCCGCCAGCGCCGCCAGCGCCGCCGCCGTTTCACGCCGTACCGGCGTATTTAGGAGGGGAGGGTGTTGTATGTCCGGCGCTTCCTTCTCGCTCCGCCAGCCAGCTGCACGCGCGCCTGTGTATCATTCTGCTAGCTTCGACGCGCAGCCCTCAGTGCGCGTGCCTGACCATCGAGTGTACTATAAATAGGAGCTCCCTGCCTGCTCACTGGCCCACTTGCCCCGGTGTCCAGCTCCAGAATACACCCTACGTCGAGCACGGAGGCTACTCCTCTTGAAAATGTGCTTCGACCAGGTGGACTGAATTTCTGGCAGTACGAGGTTTCACCTCTGGTCACCGCTCCCTTACCTGTTTCCGCTGCCTATGTTCCGTAATTCTTTTACAAGCCATTTTCATTCCCTAAGTTATGCAAGCTCCCTTAGTTTCGCTAGGTGGAATTTCTTCAATCAATTGAACTTGCTTTTTAGGAATTCAGGCACTTCAACAAACAAGGACTCTCAAAGACATTCATGTTAGTGTGCCAGATAGTTCTCGACTATCAACGTGTCAATTCACAAAGACTATCTTTTCAAGATAGAAGTGTATCTAAAGACTGTAAACCTGTACATATTGTATAAAGACAGACTTTTCTCAAGATTCAATTTTACTTTTTGCTTCAAAATAAATTTCAGTTATTTGTGTAAATATCATAAAGTGAAGCAATAAAAGTTGTGTTCTGTAAATTTCAACCTTGGTTACAACAATAAGTCTGAAACTATCAAATAAAATGTAAAATTACGCAAATATTTGTGTGCTTTCCTCAAATATGTAAAAACATGTACAAAATCCGAAAATATGTACAAATGTAGAAAATAAAATGTTTTAATCACTTTAGCTCTTACTGTTCGTAAACAAATGAAACGATTTTAACTTTATATATTAGAAAATACCATGTGTTTTTACAGGTATGGACAAATATAGCAAATGAAATTTTTAATCACTCTAAGTATCTTAATTCTTAAGGATATGAGAAGATTTTAAGCGTAGTTAATGAAAAAGCAAATATGCATTTACACAGAAACCCAGCCCAGTTCATCATAGAAAATTATTTTTAAAACATATGTGCTGCCAAATTAAGCTTTCATTTTGATTAATCGTCGCTGAGATGCTCTCTTCCTTTAGGTGCAGAGGATGTAGAAATTGAGAGCGACGCATCACCAAATTTCGCTTCCAAGTGAGGGTTGTTTTAAATATCAGTTATTTCCATCTGAAAAGTTTGAGGTACACGGAAGAGTGACAAGGCGTGCTTACTTCAGAGTAAGGCACCTTGATGCGGCTAGGAGATAGTAATTTCCAAGGTCGACAGGTTTCATTGCAGTTGCACTGCCTAGTTAACAGATTCAAAACGGCAGCTGAATCAGCACAGTCTATTCAAATATTATTTACGATTTATGTTTGACAATACCGGGCCACAGCAACTACAGCGGATGACTGCATAGGTGGTGATACAAAACCTCAATGTACCATGATTGTAACATCACATGGGAGAAAGGCTACATTTTTCTTAAAAGCTGTAAGCCACAAGTTTGTTCTTACCTTAAGAGGAAGTTCCGCCCACTTCTTCTTGCGAGCCATGTACCGCTCTTCAAAGTTGGTGTCCCAGTACTCGCGACTCTTCATCCAGAACGGCTGTAACACACAAAGAACAGTGTTAAAACAACGAAACTTCAGCAGAGGTAACATCTTGATTGTTACAAAACAAGGATCTATACTAATCACAAAATGACAATGCCATATTTGAAACAGTGTTTATAATTCACAATATAATAATAAACAAATACCAAAGGTTTTTGGAAACAAAAGTCCATCATCAGTGAAATGCTAGATATTCAAATTTAAAAATTTCTAAAATATCTATATTAAATGCGGATGTATTCTGTCATAACGTTATTGAAAAAAGAGTGGATGCACCCGAGAATAATTTCCAAATTATTCAACATTATTAATGGAATGTGGAGAAATAAATTCATAGAGGTAAGAATTTATACATGCTAGTTAGTGACGGAATTGTGACTAAGGTAACCTAGACAATATAACTTCGATTTTTCTGCTAGTGGCTTTACGTCGCACCGACACAGATAGGTCGTATGGCGACGATGGGGTAGGAAAGGCCTAGGAGTTGGAAGGAAGCGGCCGTGGTCTTAATTAAGGTACAGCCCCAGCATTTGCCTGGTGTGAAAATGGGAAACCACGGAAAACCATCTTCAGGGCTGCCGACAGTGGGATTCGAACCCACTATCTCCCGGATGCAAGCTCACAGCCGCGCGCGCGTAATATATAACTTCGTTGAAGTCTAGAGCTATTAGGTACGTAGATTATATTCATAGCATATTATTCATATTCTAATTAAATATCATGTTTTGATACTATAATATTAATAGTCTCTTCATTTGAGATGTCGGGCGTGGGATCCAGGGAGTAAGGATGACTACCATGGTGACTCTCACTGAGGGGAGGTCACGTTTTTGGGGTATCCGATGGACCTCTATAGCATGCTCAGAAGTCTTGCGTTTTCTTTTTGTTTTTGATTCTTTTGTTTCTAAAGTTCCATTTATTGTCATAATGTTTCTAAAATTCATTTCAAGCCATTGTCCCTCTGTTCCATTCCTTAATCATTTAAGTGTTAAAATTGGTTTGCGATGCTCTCCGGACACTAGATTATTTGTGCTTTCTCTGTGTTTTATAATTATGCTGTACGATATCAACTTCTGTATACTTTATGTATCAAAAATAAGAAAATATTACAATAAACAACACCACTGCTATCTGAGGTTTTCGAGATCGTGGGAGACGGGTATTATCTTATATGAAATGTGCTGGGGCCGATGACCTACAAGTTAGGCCCCTTAAAACAACAATTATCATCATCATCATCAAATGAGGCGATCAGTTCGGTTTAGTCTGTAAAGAAAGAAAGGAAGGAAGGAAGGAAGGAAGGAAGGAAGGAAGGAAGAAACGTTCCCTCTGACTGTAATTAATACTGGATGAACATTTGACCTTCTAAATTAAGATGTTATGATTAGATTTCAGATTTTAGGTAGTAATAGGATAGATTGCAAACTACTCATTTGCTGAATTGTCAACGTTGAGGCATCCGATTCAGAGGGCCCCGGATTCGATTCTCGGCCGGGTCGGGGTATTTAATCACGTCCGATTAATCTTTATGTCTTGGGAAATGGGTGTTTGTGTTTTCTTCAACACTTGTATGTCCATATTCAGACAACACAGCACACTACCTACCACCAAAGAAACATGCAAGAGTGATTACATCCCTCCATATAGAGTAGGCATCAGAAAGGGCATCCGGCCGTAAAACAGCGTCAAATCCACATGTACGACACAGTTCTCACCCGTGACCCCACATATGTGGGAAAAGCGGAAGTAGAAGAAGAAGAAGAAGGATAGATTGCAAACTTACGGAAGCGAGGAACAGGTGTACACAACTGCCTGCACAACAGTTAAGCTACGAACCTTTGCATAAATATTAGGGGTACGGCAGATCAGAACCCCTTGAATTTATACACTAACTGACAGAGCAAATGCAACACCAAGAAGGAGTGGTTCGAAAGGGATGAAAGTTGGGGAAAAAACAGAGACGGCACGGACAAATAATTGATGTTTATTTCAAACCGATATGCAGGTTACACAATGCGCACGGCATCGACTCAGTAGGATGTAGGACCACCGCGAGCGGCGATGCACGTAGAAACACGTCGAGGTACAGAGTCAATAAGAGTGCGGATGGTGTCCTGAGGGATGGTTCTCCATTCTCTGTCAACCATTTGCCACAGTTGGTCGTCCGTACGAGGCTGGGGCAGAGTTTGCAAACGGCGTCCAATGAAATCCCACACGTGTTCGATTGGTGATAGATCCGGAGAGTACGCTGGCCACGGAAGCATCTGTACACCTCGTAGAGCCTGTTGGGAGATGCGAGCAGTGTGTGGGCGGGCATTATCCTGCTGAAACAGAGCATTGGGCAGCCCCTGAAGGTACGGGAGTGCCACCGGCCGCAGCACATGCTGCACGTAGCGGTGGGCATTTAACGTGTCTTGAATACGCACTAGAGGTGACGTGGAATCATACGCAATAGCGCCCCAAACCATGATGCCGCGTTGTCTAACGGTAGGGCGCTCCACAGTTACTGCCGGATTTGACCTTTCTCCACGCCGACGCCACACTCGTCTGCGGTGACTATCACTGACAGAACAGAAGCGTGACTCATCGGAGAACACGACGTTCCGCCATTCCCTCATCCAAGTCGCTCTAGCCCGGCACCATGCCAGGCGTGCACGTCTATGCTGTGGAGTCAATGGTAGTCTTCTGAGCGGACGCCGGGAGTGCAGGCCTCCTTCAACCAATCGACGGGGAATTGTTCTGGTCGATATTGGAACAGCCAGGTGTCTTGCACATGCTGAAGAATGGCGGTTGACGTGGCGTGCAGGGCTGCCACCGCTTGGCGGCGGATGCGCCGATCCTCGCGTGCTGACGTCACTCGGGCTGCGCCTGGACCCCTCGCACGTGCCACATGTCCCTGCGCCAACCATCTTCGCCACAGGCGCTGCACCGTGGACACATCCCTATGGGTATCGGCTGCGATTTGACGAAGCGACCAACCTGCCCTTCTCAGCCCGATCACCATACCCCTCGTAAAGTCGTCTGTCTGCTGGAAATGCCTCCGTTGATGGCGGCCTGGCATTCTTAGCTATACACGTGTCCTGTGGCACACGACAACACGTTCTACAATGACTGTCGGCTGAGAAATCACGGTACGAAGTGGGCCATTCGCCAACGCCGTGTCCCATTTATCGTTCGCTACGTGCGCAGCACAGCGGCGCATTTCACATCATGAGCATACCTCAGTGACGTCAGTCTACCCTGCAATTGGCATAAAGTTCTGACCACTCCTTCTTGGTGTTGCATTTGCTCTGTCAGTCAGTGTATTTATCTCGCTAAACCGCCGAAGAACAGGCTAGACGACACTTCCTTATAAACCAAATTATTTTGTATTCTGTCCGGCTCCATGGCTAAATGGTTAGCGTGCTGGCCTTTGGTCATAGGGGTCCCGGATTTGATTCCCGGCAGGGTCGGGAATTTTAACCTTAATTGGTTAATTTCGCTGGCACAGGGCTGGGTGTATGTGTCGTCTTCATCATCATTTCATCCTCATCATGACGCGCAGGTCAAAAGACCTGCATTTGGCAAGCCGAACATGTCCTTGGACACTCCCGGCACTAAAAGCCACACGCCATTTGATTTTTTCAGTTTGCATTATAACCCATTACAACCTAAACATCCGGCGTCTAATTATGATACCATATACTTGACAATAGTAAGATTGGTCGAACATTCGTCAGAACGATTCAACTGTTACACTGGAACCCAGCAGAGCATTCAACTCAGTGTCACGTGTCGGCAAGCGGCTAGTGATTCAAACGCCATGTCAAAGATTTAAACTTTTCAGCGGGATTCATTCAAACTAATAACAATAATAATAATAATAATAATAATAATAATAATAATAATAATAATAATAATTTTTTTTTGCTAGGGGCTTTACGTCGCACCGGCACAGATAGGTCTTATGGCGACGATGGGATAGGAAAGACCTAGGAGTTGGAAGGAAGCGGCCGTGGCCTTAATTAAGGTACAGCCCCAGCATTTGCCTGATGTGAAAATGGGAAACCACGGAAAACCATTTTCAGGGCTGCCGATAGTGGGATTCGAACCTACTATCTCCCGGATGCAAGCTCACAGCCGCGTGCCTCTACGCGCACGGCCAACTTGCCCGGTAATAATAATAATAATAATAATAATAATAATAATATTAATAATAATAATAATAATCGTATGGCCCCAGCTACGGAGTAGGAGACGTTCTGAAATGGTGACCTGCACAGGGTGCAAAAAACTTTGTTTCGCAAATTAAACGAGTGTTAGCGGATACAAATACAAGAACTGTGAATATAAGAACCATATGTCTCGCATTTGCTAGAGCAAGCCAATCAAGTAAAAGGTGAGTCATTGTGAGGAGCCTTTGCTACCCTGGTACTTGACCGCGTCCTCGTCTCCTTCCAGAAATAGATCAATTTGTCAGCAAAAAGGACCTTAGAATGGCTTTAATTCATCGCCAAGTACTCTAAGCTCTTTGATGGCGAGCTGGGGAGTGTCAACGACTGATGGAAGGGTAAGTCTACTATTCTGTTTGTGACTGTATTTTTGTGTGGGAAGAGAGAAATGTTGCACACGCAGGTGAATAGACCACAAGGCACCACTGCCACAACCTTCCAAAGATTTAATACACCCTTTAATGTAAATGGAAATCCACAGCCTGTTCCCCAATTCAACCGGGTCAGGAGTGGGATGAATGAAGCCCCCATCGAGTGGGTAGGATAGGAACTTTGCCTGTGCCGAAGAATATTGCACTCCTCTGGGACAACGATTTATGACTAACAGATTAAATAAGAATCCAGAGTGTTGCTGGAATGACATATAACAGGGAAAACCGGAGTATCTGGAGGAAAACCTGTCCTGGCGCCGCGTTGTCCAGCACAAATCTCACATGCAGTAACGGGATTTGAACCACGGAACCTAGCGGTGAGTGATTGACGCCAGAGTCAGGGAGACTTTCGCTCTCTTCAATAAAATACGCATTTGATGCTACATTAATAGTACATCTGTGGGTAAGTTACCTTTTAGACCTTGGAATGTCAACTGAGTATCGTGAATATCTGTTATCGGTGCGAGTGGAGAACTCTCCAACCTCAAGTATCGTAGTCGTCATTAGCGAGGGATGGCGTGAGCAACTCGACCGCTCGATACTGCGGTCCGACGGATGGCAAGTACTTAGTGGCGCGCAGCTTAACGCCAACGAATAGGACTTTTAACAGGTACAGCTCGAGCACTCAACTTGCCTGCTATAGAGGCCACTTCTAACATTCGTAAATACGGTGCCAAAGATCTCTTTGTAAAGTGATGGGTGTAAGAAATTCTGAGAAAGAGTTAACTGTAATTCAATTAGCACTATAAGCATACTTCATTAACAAGTTAGTTAGAAGAGAAAGCTCTCCTATGCGTTGGTTTTTTAAACAGTAATCGATTTTCATTAAACACTAGTGGCTTTTCGCAGCAATAGATGCAAACGAACACTAAAAATGAAACTGATTCACCTAGATTAAAACCTATTTTGTCAAAACTGCAACCCCTGTGTTGTTTAATTGTAATTGCAAGACGTAATGGTAACTACCTCCTTTTAAATTTGAAAGGCATGCTACTGTCAGTAGACACCAAATCAATAGTAGGTAGATAAATGTCCTGATTCATGGAAGCACCTGTCATGATCTCTAATTTTATAATTTTGTTATACATTTATCTACCATACGCACGCCGTATACTGACGCAAAGGCCATTTGCATATTTCTTATAAATATTAAAATTGCACCAACTTACAATTTGGGTACATGTGGAGGCTTTCCAGATGGCAATAGTGGAGCGTCGGTATTCTATGGGTATTGTCGCTTACGATCTCTTTGTCAGCATCATCATCTGACAACAGAGTATCGACGTTGTTGTATTCCTTAAAACTTCCTGGGATTAGGTGAAGAACGTCTTCGTTTATGCTGTTCAGTCATCATTGAAGGGACTAACAATTGCTCTGTTATAGTAAGCTGAAGAATTAAAGTCTATACAACCGAAATCTTACTTATGAAGTCATTGGGAACCCTTATTATATCATTTCCTATTTCAATTTTAATTTCATTATTTCCTAACTGTAGTAGACATGCCACGAATTTCTCAGAAGGCTTTCCACGCATAATTTTTCAAGTGCAATACTTTAATGTAGGCATATTTGAGCTTTCCAGATACATGTCTCAATTACCTGAGCTCTTCCACCGTTGGATGACACAGGAAGTACTTGGCGAAAATCTCTCCCAAATATGACAATCTTTTTCATACCTTATTATGTCCTTCAGTAGGCGAACAATGCAATTTACTGCTAAAGCAGGAATCATCGAAGCTTCTCGAATAATAATAATAATAATAATAATAATAATAATAATAATAATAATAATACAAACAAAAGTGGACATGAAGAACGCACAAATTCAACCTGACGACATTTTGAATCGAAATATATATAGAAAGAGAATTGACAAGTGGGAAGTTACTCCAGAGAATGAAGTACCAAAAAGAGCAGGTACCAAGTGGACGGAAGAACGGAAAAGGATCTTTAGTCAACAGATGAAAGCATCCTGGATCCTCCGCAAACGAAATCATAAATAAAGCTTCGTGTATTCCAAAAGGGAGCATTCACGAATAATAATAATAATAATAATAATAATAAAAATAATAATAATAATAATAAAAATAATAATAATAATAATAATAATAATAATAATAATAATAATAATAATAATAATAATAATGTCAGTTTCTGAGCTGTTCCATTTATTACACGAAACCGAACTGCCTGTTACTGGAACAGGAAAACCTAACGTTTTCTGTACCGTCCTTTTTTAATGCGATTTGTTTCGGGCATCCACCTATATAGATCTTTTGCTCCTACTTGCACCGTCGTTCACTCGAAATAAAACGTGAATTTCCTTTAACTATAAACTAGGTTACGATGACCTGAAACCAGTAAATGAGATTAAAGACCCCGGGATATTATTAGACCGAGAACTCACCTTCACTCCACATATACAGAATGTAGTTGCTGAATGATACAGGACATTAGGATTTGTGATGAGTAATGTCAAACCCTTTAAACTCCTAAAAACCTGTATACACCTCTACAGCTCTCTCATCAGGCCCAAAGTAGAATACGCAAGCGTTATATGGAATCCATCAAACAAAATATATATTGCACAGATCGAAAAAATCCAAAAGAGATATCTAAAATACTTACATTTCAAAAAACCGGTAATTATCCACACATAGCATACAACGAACTCCTTCTAAATTTTGAAATAGAAAGCTTGGAACTGAGGAGGCAAAAGGATGACATTCTATTATAGACAACCCTGACTTTTTATGCCTCCTGAGCTTCCACGTGCCCCGCTTTAATGCGAGGACAAATGTAACTTTTCATAACAAAAAAGTCAGAACAACCGCTCACAAAAAATCCCCACTTTACAGACTGTGCAATGTCTGCAACAGTGCAGTTCAGAAAAATAATTCTTTAGACTTCTGTGTACCTCTAGACCTGCTTTTACAACAGTTCAGCATCTCCGCGAAAACTCTCTAATTTGTAATGATGATTTGAACTACAAAACGTATTATAAACATTTACATTAAGCCCTATCCCATAAATTATTATTGCGAAGTGTTAGAACTAGAAGAAAATAATAGTTTAGATGTGAAATTACAATTTTAATTTTTTTTATTTTACTCTTTCATGTAAAGATTAAATTAGATTAGATGTGAACTACATGTTCCTTTCTCATTGTAAATATAATATTAGAATAGTTTTGGTATTAGGTTACTATACTAGTTTAGGTACGAAATTATGTTTTTATCTACTTGTTTCTTGTAAGGATTAGATATGTAATATTATTTATTTCTCGACTTAAATATAATATTAGAATAGTTTAGATATTAGGTTATTAGACTGATTGAAACATTAAAAAGAAACACATGTAAACATCTGCCACTGTATTTGGGATCAGAAATCCTGTAGTGCGCAGTAAATAAATAAATAAATAAATAAATAAATAAATGTGTTATGAACCTGCGTGTAATTAGAATGGAGGAAGCTTCAATTCCTGTCCATGCAGCAGATATTGCTATCTCACCTCTGCTTAAACGTGAATAAGGAAATGTTTTCCCGCAGCCGACTGTATCTTCTAAAACAATATGTTCCAACTCGATTTCACAGAGCCATCTAACGGACTAACATATAAATATCTTTCTTAGAGCTCTCTATCCGAGAATACAGTCAACTACAATTGCATCGTATGATTCGAGTAAATTACTAATTTACGCAAATACATAAAATGAAATAAATCATATTTTTTTCGGTAATCCTGAGATGGAGACCTTGTAATGTTTTATTTCATAAGAACACTGAAATGTCATAGGTTGCTGATGTATTCTTACAAAATAATCATAATCTGCTACATCATCAAAACATCACCATGACTACTATACTATTACTTTCATGGAGTCCATGGAGGCTCAAACTCCTTAGCTGTGTAGCGAACAGGTACGGTCAATTAGATAATTCTCCACACTCCCCACCTTGAGCCGTATCACGGTTGCTCAACTCCAATGGATGTACCAGTTGAATGGGTCTTCGAAACACTCTCCCCTCTTTGTCAGTCAGCTCACAGGACCTGATCTTCCCATCTCGTCCTATGATGAGTTTGGAGATTCTAGCTAGCTTTCAAATTTGCCTTGGTAGTTTATCGTCGCTTAGCAGAAGTGGACGATTCTGGTTTCGTTGCTGAACTTCATGGAAAGGATTTAGATCCAATATATACTCGTTTGTCCACTGCTTCCAAAATGTGTTCAGTGCAGACTGTTTTTCTATCCACATCTGATTCATTTCTTCTTTTGTTTGGTTACTATCTTCAACGTTGGTCTTTCTGTGTGGTAGCCTTGTTGTGTTATCACCAATAAGAAAATGTGCTGGTGTCAGCGCACGATGCTGAGGATCATTTTCCACATACGTCAAGGGTCTACTGTTGATTGCTGCTTCAATTCCGACGAGAACTGTGTAAATTTCTTCATCATCGACCCGCCTGCTTCCTAAGGCTTTCTTCAAACAGCTTTTCACTGTCTGTACCATTCTCTCCCAGAATCCTCCCCACCAAGCAGCGCGTTCGACTATATATTGCCAATGAATATTTTTACCATTCAAAAAATGCACAATGTCTTCTGTTTTCAGATTTCCCCATAATGTGCTAAGTTCTCTTTCAGCTTTCTTAAATGTTCGTGCGTTATCGGACCAAATTGTTCGACATAAACCTCTTCGTCCAATAAATCGCTGTAAGGCGTGAATGAATTTCTCCGTACTCATATCTGTCACAAGCTCCAAGTGTACAGCGCGCGTGACAGCGCATGTGACCAATGCAATGTATCTTTTCCGTAATATGCCTCCATTCTTGGAATATAACGGACCTGCGAAGTCCACACCAGTGGTCTCAAATGGTCTGCTAGGAGTTACGCGTTCTGCCGGAAGAGGGGGTTCAACTTCCGAAGCTGCCTTTGCTTTCAGTTTTTTGCACGGTAAGCACTGTCTAATGATTTTCTTGATGATCTGTCGTCCTCGAAGTATCCAAAAGTCTGTCTTTAAAATCATCATCATCATCATCATCATCATCATCATCGTCATCATCTGTTTACCCTCCAGGTTCGGTTTTTCCCTCGGACTCAGCGAGGGATCCCACCTCTACCGCCTCAAGGGCAGTGTCCTGGAGCTTCAGACTCTTGGTCGGGGGATACAACTGGGGAGAATGACCAGTACCTCGCCCAGGCGGCCTCACCTGCTGTGCTGAACAGGGGCCTTGTGGAGGGATGGGAAAGTTGGAAGGGATAGGCAAGGAAGAGGGAAGGAAGCGGCCGTGGCCTTAATTTAGGTACCATCCAGGCATTCGCCTGGAGGAGAAGTGGGAAACAACGGAAAACCACTTCCAGGATGGCTGAGGTGGGAATCGAACCCACGTCTACTCTGTTGACCTCCCGAGGCTGAGTGGACCCCGTTCCAGCCCTCGTACCACTTTTCAAATTTCGTGGCAGAGCCGGGAATCGAACCCGGGCCTCCGGGGGTGGCAGCTAATCACGCTAACCACTACACCACAGAGGCGGACTGTCCTGAAAATACTCAACAAAATTCGAGTTCTTACATGAAATTGGGTTTTGTGTTCTTCTTCTACTAACAGTTTCGTGAAAAGGTGGTCACCATTTAAAATAATGGGTTGTTGCTCGTTTTCATCTAAATTGGCAAATAGTAAACGTCCACCAACTCTTAGGATGCCACCTTTGATGAATGGAGAAAACTTCCTAATTTTCTTTTGATGTATAACAGACAGGCGTTAGTATTATGTTACACGTTCAAATTAAGTTATATACATTTACTATATAGATGCAGGCTATAGAAGACCTTTCACCGGTTCGAACTGCAAGGCGGAACTCCCACCCAATTCTGAGAAAATGACATCTAAATATTTCGGGAATATTTCAGAAGACCAGCATGTGACACATTCCTACAACGTACGGTAAAAAACATGAAATGGCGTTAGACTCACCAGATGCAGGACTTTTGATTTGACACCCGTAGGCGACCTGCGCATGGTGATGAGGATGAAATTACGATGAAGAAGACAAATACACCCAGCCACCGTGCCAGCGAAATTAACCAATTAAGGTTAAAATTATCGACCCTGCCGGGAATCGAACCCGGGACCCCTACGACCAAAGGCCAGCACGCTAACCATTTAGCCATGCAGCCGGATTCTGATTGGGTGTGAAAGTCATAATTTTACAGTTTTTACGTCCCAGTAACTACTTTTACGGTTTTCGGAGACGCCGAGATGCCGGAATTTAGTCCCGTATGATTTTCTTACGTCCCAATAACTCTTCCGACACGAGGCTGCCGTATTTGAGCATCCCCAAATACCACAATGCTGAACCGGGATCGATACCGACAAATGAGGCACAGAAGGCCAGTCTTCACTGTCCTTATAACTGTGGTTTAAAGGTGCTCAAATACACTAGCCGTGTCGGTGTTTCTGAAAACCGTAAAAGTACTGTATTCCGTGGGACGGAAATCACATTAAAATTCACAGTTTTACTGATTTACGTGTGCCAGGAATCGAACCGACAATACTGAACACAGGTCAGCTAAACTATGCAGCTTGTTCGAAGAGAAGACGAATACATGACCTTCCACCGACACCATCACCAACAATACACCGCTCGCATCTTCTTCACAATTGACTTTCATTCGTATGGACTAATTTATTATTCCCTTCACGATAAATTCGTTTTTATATTGAAATCGGTCGCACCAATATTTTTACAATTTTGAGCATGTTAAGAACTACCAATACCATTATTTATTGTGCAGCGGTTCTGTTTTATCAAAATAAAAATAATGAAGCTATAGAGATGGTAAAAGAGCAGAGAATTCATTAAAACATGTTATCTATTATGCAATGCACTCTACAGTATAACGCAATATCCACACCACCTAAGAGTTTCTGCTCAGGTAACAATGAAGGCCCCGTATCAACTGTATGCATGATAATAATACAACGGAGACAAAATTACAGATATCTGGCGAGTACTAGCGTATGAAAAACAGTCAGACATGTTAAAAATAAATTAAAACTTCAAATTTGACTTTACGAAAAACTAGTATGATTTCACGATTGGATGATACCAGTTAGACGGAAGCTCAAAGTAAATTTCAGGCAGGAACTGAGGCATGAATACAAATCTGTACAAACAATTATCAGCTCCATGGCTTACTTTGTATTTACACTGCCTGGTATGAAAAGCGGAATACAGACTCGCTGAGTTGCCTTCCCTCAGCTTAAACAAGCACTTCGGATTCATATTGAAAATGAAAACGTACACACATTTTATTATAGACTGTTAGGCAGTTCAGCGTTCAGTCTGCGAATTTTACTCCAATAGATCCGTGGCCTGCTTAAAACGTTCTGAGCGTGCTCGGAGAAAATTCTGTGAAGCAGGATGCTACCCTTACTTACAGATAATCCAAGTGAGGATCTCTCCTCTAACGGGTTAGGGGCCACCGGTGGATTGTATAGTCCTAGCCGCCAGAGCACAAGGAGGGCTATGACTCAGAATATTCCCAGGAGGCAAACTTCCACTCAAAACAACTGATATCCCGACTCTCAAGACCACTTACTAGGCCACTCAGCTGTTGCCCAGTGACTGCAGCAACCCACACCATGAACCACTGAAAATGAATACGGTATGGGATATTTCGCGTCAACCCGGACAAAAAGGAACCTAAAAAATTCATATTTTAAATAGGCTAGATGTAGAAAAGCGCTCACAACGGGCTTTATTTTCATGCGTATAATATAGGTTATTTAATGTCCGACCCCTTGGCTTAGTAGTCAAGTGTTGAGGCCTTCGGTACAGAGGGTCCAGGGTCGAGGATTTTAATCGCGTCTGATTAATTCTTCTGGTTCGGGGACTGAGGAACTTGTGTTTGTCCCAACACTCTCCTTTACATATTCAGACAACACACTACACTACCAAACACCATAGGAACACCAAAGTGGATACATCCCTGCAGATAAGGTCGGCGTCACGAAGGGAATCCGGCAGTAAAACAGGGCAAATCCAAAAATGCTGCCCAGTTCGCACCAGCGACCCCACAACTGTGGGAAAACGTGGTAGTAGAAGAGGAAGAAGAAGAATATATGTTTTTTAAACATGTGTGCTGTTTACAATATTAATGAAATCATGATTATAATACTATCGGAATGGTCCGGGATCAAACCCGCCAACTTGAGCTCAAAATGCAAGCTATATCTTATCTGAAGTACTCAGTTCATCCCGGCGCCCCTGTACAAGATCGCTCACCATAATCCGCCATAATTCACAGAACCTCAAACCATTAACATTAAATAGAAATACTTTAAAGTGCTCGCATACGTCAGCCCCGTGTCGATAGATTTACCAGCACGTAAACGAACTCCAAGATGACAAAAATCTCGCAGCTGGACGTTTCCAAAACCGTAGATGTAGTTAGTGCGACGTAACAACCAATTATATTGTTACTACTGTGTTGGGATGGAAAAGCTCACCCAGTCATCAGTAATCACTTCTGAATTTCTCGTTAAACTTCCCGTAATATCAGGATAAGACAGCGCATCCTTTGTTAGCTCTATGCTATGATTAGGGGCCGGAGTTTTAAGCAGTAATAGGTTAGAATACAAACTAATCTCGTTACTAGGAGATGTCGTCTAGCCCGTTCTTCCGTATTATAGCGAGAGTAACATAAATTCTAAGGGTTATGATAGGTAGTACCCCTAATACTTATGCAAATCTCATAGCATAACCATGTACTTGTGTGCTCACTGTAGTAAGTTTGCAATCTGACCTATCACTGCTTAAGCATGCGGGCTCTATATGATATTGTTTAGTGTCCCGTATTGCATCACGTTCAACATTTTTCAGTTACGACAACAACACAGCCAGCGTCCTGCTTCCTCTTCTTGTAGTACTACATTCAATCAATCCTTTGTTGTAACCCTTCATGAACATTCTTCTAGTTTGATGATTCAATAAATTCGAAGAAGGAAGGCTTTTTAAACCACATGGCCATAGGTCCAATAAAAGCAGTGCATGGGTTATGTGAAGTTCACACGAGCCACTCGCTCTGCATGGCATTTAGGCAAATATTGTGATGCAACCTTCGGAAAACGCTGAACACGTGACAGCACAGTTGAACTGCATAGTTAAATATTTCTTCATCCACAAGTAATAATAATAATAATAATAATAATAATAATAATAATAATAATAATAATAATAATAATAATAATAATAACGGCCTTAGGCCCTTCCTGACGTAAACATTGCATGAAGGGTTATACGCACTATTGAGCGTGTTCCTGTGATGATTAGTAGTCTGGCTGGCTGTATATAAGTTAGTTGACGGAAAAGTATTAATTAATTCATTAATGCGATCCAGCTGTGTGCTCTAATTATCATGGAATCCACTTCCTGTCACGCACAATGAACATTTTCGAAAGGATTCTTGATTAACGACTGCGTGACATTCTGCACCTCAGTCAAAATCCGTGTGGCTTCGTTAAAGGATTTGGAACCACACACACAATTTTTGCAGCTCGATCAACTCATCGAGAAGCATTGTGAAACAGGAAAACCCATTCACTCTGCATTTCTTGATCTTGTGAAAGCTTTCGACCACATACCACACCGTGTAATTTGGTATGCCTTGCGAGATCATGGAGTTCCTGAACAACTCATTAATTGGGTTCAAATGCTTTATGTTAACACCAGTAGTAGAGTACGATGTGCCGCTGGTGTATCTGACAACTTTCCAATCAAAGTTGGAGTTTATCAATGGTCAGCCTTGTCCAAGGATCATATAAGAGAAATAGATCCGTCACTCCTGTATAATAAAGTTGGCTGAGAACACAGGTCATGGAAGCTACAGTGGCCACTTTCTCTCTGCCAACATAAGGAAATAAATCCCACGATAGTACCTCGTAGTAAACACTATGATGATAGTTGTTAGTTTGTTAAAATTTTAATTGTGATAGAGATAATGATTGTATTTCGGTAGGAAGTTGTATCTAAAGCTTCTCTCGTGTCTTTTACTTGAAAAGTAAATTGCAGTTACCGTATTTGTATGTTCGCAATACTGTTATAACGCTAGCTTGTATCGTTGTTTCACCGTTCGCATTTTAATGTAAATTTACATCTATTAAGTGATAAATGCAACATTGATTACTGAAAATGTTAATGCAATTCATATAAAACCCCAAAATGCCCATATTTGCCTAAATCACGATCTAACATAACCTCATTCTTTCGTTCGTTCGTTGAACCCTTCCCACGACTTTTATGTATGGGAATGGAAAACACGAGAAGGAAAGGATGAAAGTAAAACACAGCATAATGCCCACAGTTTATATTTTGAATTCATTATTCCAAACAGCAGGTAAGAAGCACAATGACACAGACGTTTACTCGCAACAGCTAGGTAGTTTAATGTGAAGTACGTTCATAATCATAATACTATTTCTTCACACTAAGAACGCGCATAATTATAATTTCACACCATACTCTCAAAAAACTGGATCAAAAATCTCGTTCAATGCGAAAGAATCTCAACAAATTTTCGTCTAACAAGCACTATTACATACCGTACGACCAAGGTCCCTTCGCGCGCAGCGATAACGGTGTTGTGTTTTAAATTTGCTGTACCACGCAACTGAATGTGTAATGCCAACCTCTGCCTTCTAAATTAACCCTCTAAAAGAGAATTTTAGTTTTCATTAGTTGGCGGAGATCGATTGGCCCATCTCAGAACTGCTTCGGACGCTCCCTATGAAGTGTCACCCCCCTGGCCTTGTCACCTCTACTCTTTATTTGTGTAATGGACAAGATCACTCGAAACGAGGTTCGAGAGAGCGTACTTTAGGCAGATGGTGTCATGCTTGCCAGTACCACCAAACATGATCTGTAACACGAGGTCCAAGCCTGGCATGACAGGCCTCAGCGGGGCGGTTAACAATATGATTAAAAATTATGTAATTCATGCAATTTTATGTACAAACGATTTATATAGGACCGGGCGAGTTGGCTATGCGGTTAGGGGCGCGCGGCTGTGAGCATGCATCCGGGAGATAGTGGTTTCGAATCTCACTGCCGGCAGCCCTGAAGATGGTTTACCGTAGTTTCCCGTTTTCACAGCAGGCAAATGCTGGGGCTGTACCTTCCAACTACTAGGCCTTTCCTATCCTATCATCGCCATAAACCGACTCGTTGGCTGAACGGTCAACGCACTGGCCTTCGGTTCAGAGGGTCCCGGGTTCGATTTCCGGCCGGGTCTGGGATTTTAACCTTAATTGGTTAATTCCAATGGCACGGGGACTGGGTGTGTGTGTTGCCTTCATCATCATTTCATCTTCATCACGACGCGCAGGTCGCCTACGGGAGTCAAATAGAAAGACCTGCACCTGGCGAGCCGAACCCGTCCTGGGATATCACGGCACTAAAAGCCATACGGCATTTCATCGCCATAAGACCTACCTGTGTCGGTGTGACGTAAAGCCACTAGCAAAAATATATATAGGCCTAAAACTGTTTTCCTTTTTAAAAAAATAAATGGTTGAAAAATATCTAACGGTTGAATTAACAAACGCGGGCGAAGCTGCGGGTACACGCTAGATTAAGTAAGCTAGATTACAACCGATGTCAAACAATGGTACAATGGCTAGTGGTATCTACACAACACGAGGCTAGTGTATTTGAGCACCATAATACTACCGATCTAAGACGGAACTGAATTCGCTAATTTGCGCTCAGAAGGTCGTCGTTTATGCCGCCTGAGCCACTCACCAGTTTATTTCCCACAGGCTAATGATGTAGCTCGCTCTTTAATGCGGTCGATTGTAAGTGAACACATACTTCACAACGCCGGATGAATGTATTAATTAAAAAGTTTAAACCTTGGCTATGCAAACGACGAGTCCCCAGTCTCTCTTTCTCCATGCAATACAGACATGACAAGGCGCCTCAACGGGCGGACAAGCGTGGGCCGGCTAAGTTAAACAAGGAGATGGGCAAGCAACAGCTTAACCACCGTTAAAAATACACCATTACAAACGTTTCATTTCTGACGGGAACACAGTTCACACATCTTCCAGACAGAAATGTATTTTACCTTCTTCTTCTTCTTCTTCTTCCTTTTTTTCATAGCCATTTTGCTTTTCTTGTACTTGGCAATACTGTATATATGGAATAAGCCCAGTGTTTTGGCCAGAAGCCCACCCTGACGCCAAGCCTAAGTGGAGGGGCATCTTGTCGAGTTTTACAAGGGTTAAAGGAAAACGGTAATATTTCACTCCTATTGTTTACAGTTTTCATAGATTTAGAGCCCCGGTATAGACCTATATGCTATCCATCAGAACAACGTTCGTTGTGCTTATTTTCCTGTGCTAATATATAAAGGAAAATGAACCTTGAATGCATTATACTGTAACAAACGCACAGTCTTCGTACAGGCCATCAAGGCCCCGGAAGGGGTGGAAGGTAAAGGCTTCCACTATCCGTAACCTCGGCAATTGATGGGGAAGAGTGGTTAGCTCTACGCCCGGCCACCTTTGTCCCCAGGAATTAACCTTGTATTCATTTTTGGTGTAGGCTGAGTGAACCTCAGGGCCATATGCACCTCCGGAAGTGGAACTAACACTTCTTAAATTTTACTACTTCCTGACGGGGAATCGAACCCACGTCCTTCCGGGCGAACCGACCACGCCTTTACCGCCTCGGCCAGGCAGCCCCTCATTATACTGCAGGAGTGCTTAAATACTGTACCTCATGAAAATATGCAGTTCCTACCGTACTGTACCATAGCGTTCATTTTTCTTTATTTAATTCTATATGACGTGTTCTGCCCTTAGGCAGTCTTCACACAGCCATTCTTCATGCAGTCCTGTTTCCAGCCATCCTCTTACTTACTGGCTGGTGTTACAGTCCATGTAGATCCATGGCCTCCTTAATCACCTGCCTCCGCTCGTCCCGGTCCTCGCCTTTCCTTCTCCAGCATGAAAATATTTTCCTGCTATTTTTACACTGTCCACAATCTGGCAACTTCCCCGTCGTCTACTTCCATTTACCGAGCCTTATACAGCGTCCAACAGCAGATTCTCCCATCTTTCGAGGTCGTCCTCACCATCATCAATCCATATCTTCCTGGGCCTTCCTCTTCTCCTTCTTACCTCTGGTTTTCAAAGACTTTATTGATAGTACTGGTTTCTGCCAATCTATGAACATGACCAATCCACTTAATTCTTCCCTGCTTTATTTTATCAACACTATCTGGCTGGCCAAACAATCCTTGCAGCTCTGTAATTGTCTCTATTCTCCATCCTCATCTTTAACAGCTCCAAATATATTTCTCAGTATCTTCCTTTCCCACCGTAACAGCCACTGTTCTTCTCTAGTAGTCATCACTCAGCATTCTGAGCCATACATCACTATAGGTCTTAGTACTGTTGTGTATATTTTTATTTTCGTATTCCTACTGACATTCCTCTCATTTTCTTCGCAATTTCTTGCTATTTTGACACTGTCCACCATCTGGCACCTTCTCCGTCGTCTCCTTCCATTTACCGATCCTTATACAGTGTCCAATAGCAGACACTCTCTTCATAGCCAGTGCCCAAGCCTGTTCCTCTTCCTTGTATCAATGGTTTGTAATAACTTCCTCTTTTCTCCAACTATCTCCAATACCTGATCGTTCCGTACACTTTCCACACAGGATATCCTTTCCATCCATAGGAAAATGAACGCAACAAACATTGTTCTGATGAAACAATTTAATATCTTGGAGCTTGAAAAGACGTGCTGTGAACATGATATTGAAATTAGCATGTACAGAGCTACATTGTTGACAGTTGGGAAAGAGGACTGAATGTCAGGTAGAGGAAATGAAACAGGAATAGGTGCATTATTTCTAGTACGTATGTACTTATTATCTAAGGCTACTAAGTGAAATCGAATCAAGATGTAACAAAAGTGATACAGTAAGGTCACAGTTGCGATCAACGATATCATTTAAGAAAGAAGTGAGCTGTCAAGCGAAGTTCCATTTTCATAGGTCTGTTTTCAGATAACAAAGACAAAGACACCTCCGTACAGGCCATGAAGGCCCTTGGAGGAGTGGAAGGTAAAGGCTTCCACCATTGTTAACCGCGGCACGTGATGGGGTAGAGTGGTTAGCTCTACGCCCGGCCGCCTTTGCCCCCAGGAATTAACCCGGTACTCATTTTTGGTGTATGCTAAGTGAACCTCAGGGCCATATGCACCTCCGGAAGTGGAAATCTCGTTTCTTAAATTTTACAACTTCGAACCCACGTCCTTCTGGGTGAACCGAGCACGCCTTTACCGCCTCGGCCAGGCAGCCCCTGTCTGTTTTCAGAGACATGGGAATGAAAGCTACGTGGATTCAGGATATTGTTGTTCCTCCCAGAAAATCAGCTATGTGGTACCATTTCAGCTTAGAACTCTGAGTAGAAAGGTTCTGCCATCTAAGTTTCAATACTGCATGAACTACTTAGTAGATTCGTGGACTGGGCACATGGTGTATTCTTGGTGCACTACAGCTGACAGGTTGCAGTGTGAGTCACTCTCTTGTCCCAGCACGAGGCAGTTGTGTGCATACAGTGTCAGTAGAAGTAGTCTCTGTTGTGAAGGGACGCTGAATGCGCAAGGCGGACCTTGAGAATGTCGCAGTTCTTGCAACGGGTAAACGTAAAGTTCTGCCAAAAATTAGGCAAATCCCCTAGCGAAACGTTTTAGCTGATGAAGTAAGTATACGGTGACGACACACCTGGTCGCCACAAGGAGCAACTGTCAACCAGTCCCGCTACAAGGAGATCCTTCGGAGTCTACGCGATTCAATTAATCGTAAGCGTCCTGAGCTTTGGCGTAGGAAGAACTGGTTGTTGCTACATGACAACGCCCCGGCACACCGCTCTGTGCTCGTCTAAGAGGAACTCGCAATGCAACAGGTCACCGTTCTGCCACACCCTCCGTACTTACCTGATCTCGCACCATGCGATTTCTTTCTCCTTCAAGAATAAAAGCAAGGCTGCGGGGGTGTAGATTTCATTCGGCCGAGGAGATCATTACTGCTAACAGAGAAGTCGTGCGGGATCTTTCTGCCAATATGTTTCAATGGTGTTTCCAGCAGCTATACGAAAGTTGGTAGACGTGCATAGCAGCCGACGGCGACTATTTTGAGGAAGGATATGCTTCTGTGTAAGTGTACGCCGTGTTTTGCGGCAACATGTAAGACTCGCTGTTTCTGCCGGCAGCCTGCACTCTAGGCGCCAGTCCACGAATTTAATTACAGTAATGTACTACGTATATCAATGCCTTTGCTGGCGAGAACTAGTGTTTAGACTGCACTATGTGTTCTGGTATAGGCTAGAGCAATTGTGGTACTTTCATTGATCTGTCTCAGCCTTATCATTCGCTTTGACTATATGAAAGTGACTGAGGTATGAGCGATGCTAGTAAAACCATTCCTTTTGCAGCCAGTCCCTGCTATGAATGGCGTGAAAATGTTACTCATAGAGTCGGTAGGTGCATGAATTCCAGTGGGCTTTGTAGACTTATATGTAATAGCACCTCCTGGCTCGGTGAGAAAAGCAACGGGAAACTGACTCACTCCTCACTTTCCTAGCACGCCTCTTCGGTAATGCCTACGCCATATATGACAGCTGATGACGGAGCTTTTGAGGATCCAATCAGCCTTAGGACTGAAGACTGAACATACATACACGTATATCAACGAATTTTCGTTCTAAGGGATAACTATGCTATGAATCAGTGTTTCTCCCATCAACATTGTCACATAACGATATTTCGAGACGCAACTATCTCCAATATCTGATCGTTCCGTTTCGCAACGATAAGCTGCAAGTTACTGTCATGAATACAACGAGAATGACTTCTGGCATAAACAGGTGGGAATAATGGCAGGGGTTATCCGTCATGAGGAGATAAAGATCAAATTATTAATGAACACAACGGTTGAAGCTGTGCATAGGAACCAGCTTTGGCAGTGGGATCATGTGGGGCGAATGGAGGAGGATAGGTTACCCATAAGAATAATGGAGTAGACCTTGAAGGGTAAGCGAAGCAGGGGGAGACCAAAAGGAGATGATCTGTACAGAACGATTGTAATCATTAAAAAATTGGAGATGTGGAACTAAATTATTCTTTACAGCTTGTTGCAAATAGCAGGCCGTGGGCACGATTACTTCACAAAGCTTACAGACTACAAGCAGAAAGACATACAAGTCTATAATGAAAACGTATGTATAAATAAATAATTCCAACGTTTACAGACTACTGACGACAAGTTTTTATTTCACGAGTGCTTGCTAAGGAAAGGGGCTGCCTGGCCGAGATGATAAATGCGTGCTCGATTCACACGGAATGACGTGGGTTCCATTCCCCGTCAGGGAGTCGAGAAATTTAAGAAGTATGGTTTCCACTTCCGGAGGTGCATAGGATCCTGAGGTTTACTCAGCCTACAACAAAATTGGGTACCAGGTTAATTCCCGGGGGAAAGGGGGTCGAGAATAGAGCTAACCGCTCTACCCCACCAAGTGCAGAGATTACGGATAATGGACCAATTTACCTTCCACCCTTCCAAGGCCCTTTATGGCCTGTACGGGGATGACTGTGCTTTGTTTTGTTCAGGAAGTCATCCGAATTAATAATAATTGTTCACTATAGTCGAAAGTTATGACTTACTCATAAAACGTGGGTATATTTTACGCCTCTGATATGAAATATTACTATCGTCTAGTATCTTCGGAAAACTACAAATTGTTTTAAATGGATCTTATTTTTTTCATCTTTTACGTAATTAGCCTACAATACTGTGGCCAATACGGCAGAAGAAGATAAGTCTCTTTTTTTTATTTTCTATGTCGTGTTTTTCTGATATTTTGATCCTGTCTATTAAAGAAGGAGAATATTTCCACTAACACTGCTTAGGAAAGTGCTTCTTGATTTTCTAAGTAAGCAATACCATTTATAATTAAATATAATAATGATTTTTCACAAGCCATAAAGTTATTTTTGTTAAGCTGAAAACGTACATATCTGCTTTTACAAAAAAACCTTCAGAATTGAATCCTCATAATATGCTTAGTTCTCTCCAATTTTAATATTATGAAAAACAATCAAAAGGATGATTCTGTATTCTCATGAAAAGTAAATGACATTATATTCAGTGTATCAGTCAATAAATAATGAATTCAGATGCATGTGAAGTCAGTATCAAGGCGCATTTAAAAATGGGAAATCACGGCGAGTTCTGCAGTACATCGCCTACATCGAGCTTTACCCGTGGAAGGCAAAAACCAATCACAGATAGTTCTCATCAGTCCCGCCAGGGGGCAGGGCACGCAAATGAATGTTTGCAGAGTCCCAGCAAGTCAACGACCAACTACTGGCGGTGTGGTTAGCTGGTCTAGAATCTAATCAATCTTGCAGCATTCTTCATTCGGCTCGCTCTCCTCTCGGAGTTCATCACGTTCCATCCCCTGTACTTCGTTTCGCCTCCTCAAACAATGGTTTGCAGGCGTCCCTTTATCCAAGTGACGCTATTTACTCCACTGTCTAATATTTATAGGTAAAAGCGTCTAAAAGGTTCCTGGAATCCTTCAGTTATGAGTCCAGCTCAAACCTTGCTGTTCAGATAATGCTTTGATGACAAATTCCACGAGTATACCAAAGAACTGAGAAAGCCTTTATTGGACCCTTCTCTGTTTCTGTTCCCTGCTTATTTATGAACCAAACCAAAAGGCCTTTATCTCGACCTCTGACTTTGTTGAGGTTTTCTTTCAGCGCAGAACGATGAGCTTAAAAACACTTAGCAATAATATCATATGAGGAAACGAAAGGGGGTGCGAGTTACGGCCATTTCATTACTTACAGGGCGCTTCACACTAGGCGACAGAAATCGACTCCCAACTGCTTCTGCTTGTGAAACATTGTTTTAAAAGGAGTCATTTATACTGGGCTACTCTGTAACCCAGCTATAGAAAGAAGCTCGGCGACCGATCTTGAAGTAGCTCGCTCCCGCTATCGGTAGCCGAAGCACATTTTGCAACCCCGATTGGGGACAGCTGCTGAACTTTTCCTACAGTGGCGGCTCGTTTGGGAGGCGTTAAGGCGTGTGCCCCCCACGGGGTTCCATTAAATTCGGGAATTTTAACCTTAAATGTTAGCAAGGGAAATATTTTACTATAAGATTATTATCAAGGGCGCGAGTTTACTGTACTGCGGCCCGATGCGCTGCTGGCCCTGCGCAGGAGGGCGCTCTCTCATAGCGGACCAAACACTCCGAGTCTCGCTTGACTGGCCTTGAGGGAGCCAATTAGAGGCACAGTAGAGATGTGCTGTTCTAATGGACATTCAGGCGCGTTTCTGCCTCGGCCTATCATTGCAGCCAACCTACCCGAATCATTGGTGATTTGATTTCTATTTAACAGGGGTCAGTTTGTGCCATTTCTCTTCCAAAACTAGGAACTATTTTACTGAGGCACTTACCTGAGTTAAATGTGCCGGTATATATTTAAAATAGTCTAGTAATTTTTAGGATTATTAACTAACGAAACGAGTAACGACTGTAACTACTGTCTCCTCGCACTTGACTCATGTTGGCCATACTCACTGAAGAGCGCGATGTTTAGTTTTGTGTTGATAAATGATCTCGTGAGGTGACTGTGACAAGGTGAAATTAGGAGAAAGGTTGTGATTTATATGTAGGCGTAGTGTTATGTTTGCACTTCGTACAGTATGATTACCGTCGAACATATTAAAGAAGTAACGTTTTCTTCTCTTTCTACCGAGAAGAAAGTCGAACTGAAGGAGTGTAGTAGGATGACACCAAACTTCTCGTTGAAGAAATTGGAGACCAAGAAAAATGAAAATAGGGCTTTCCAAAGACAAATTAATTCTTCTGACGTATATAACAAGAACCCGTGGATATGTGGAAGTGATATCTCGGAAACTTTTTACTGCTTTCCTTGCCTGCTATTCTCCTGTTCTAGGAAAGGAGATAAATGGATCACCACAGGGGTAAGTGATATCAAGCATATTAATGAGAAAATTTAAAAATCATGGAAGGTCCCAAGAACATATCACTAGTACCATGGACTTCGAAATGCTTGGTAAAGTCGATGTCGTGTCTTGTTTAAGTAATCACCACAGTGAAACTCTTCGTAAACATAATTCGATCGTGGACAAGAACAGGCAAATATTAAAGAGACTCATCACTTTCGTACGTTTTTGTGCGGAATTTGAATTGGCGCTCCGAGGCCACAATGAAGAAGATAATTCTTTAAACCCAGCTGTATTTAAGGAATTAGTTAACTTCTCGGCTGATCTGGATAGCGTAATGAAGCAACACTTAGAAACATCAAACCCGGGACCTCCTGTAGAACAACTAAAAACGGTAACCGCTGGACCAGAACGTGGTCAGAGAATGAAGGTATCTTGTACTAAATTGCATTAATAATAATAATCATCATCATCATCATCAAAATAATTGCATATGCATTGCACCGTATAGTGTTCGAAGTGTGTATCTTGATAAAATGCTTTGAAGAACTTGAGATATTTGTGGAATTATGAAACTAAGGCGCGGCCCCTACTGCTGATATCCACGAGACGCCACCGCATTCCTATGTATTGGGGTCTTCACATTAGGCTACTCTGTAGCCCAGATACTCGCCCTCAGTTGCAATCCGTTCATAATTCCCTTTAGTTTAATTGTACATTTCAAGTTCCTTTTCGTTACGTATTCCATTTCAGTAATACTACACTAACACGGAAGAATTACTTACACAAATACAGCCATTTGGAACTTAGACTGTGACAAATACAGCAATAGAGTTGAGAAGAGAAATGCAAGGCCTCAAGTAATGACCAGCATCCAATACAACTAACCTCAAAGTTAAGGCTATTTTTTTTCTTTAGCCAGTTTTGTTTTTCTCAACTTGGTATTCACGCTTTCGAAGAGTTCATCAAAAATATCTTTGAAAATCTAAAGTAACTTAAAAAAAATGGAACCATCATCATATAAATCATCAAATAGTGTACAGAAAAGTCCATTTTCCGAACAATCTGTCAACATAGGACGCTTTCTTTCCTTCTTTGTTTCGACAATAACAAAATCATCGAGAGGCATACCATCGCCTGTAAACTCGGGTGAGGGAAGGCGGCGATGTAGTGCGGTGGGCTACCGCTCGGTGACACCGAATTCATATGAGCTATTCCATAGCAGATTCCGGTCGCCGATTCCTGTCGGCTAGTGTGTAGGGGCCCATATAGATTTGCCGGGATTCTTATATACATCTGTGCTTGTCCTATGTTCTTACCCATTTTACAACCTGTATGCATCTTTTTCTATATCTGCACTTTTCCTATCTTGGTTTTCAGATTTATTTCCAATCTACACTTTCCACATCGGTACTGAAGGTATGTCAAGGCGACACCACAATGAGTGCTGAAGTCCGCTCTCTTGTCAAACTAGGAAGCAGAAACCAGCTCATCGAGTGCCAAGACGACCAACTGGGATATATAACGGGAGAGCCTATATCCGTGAAGACGACAGTTTATAAAGACAGGGAGTTTCCCCTTGCCCTTCCTTATTTTAATTTTTATTCTTGTCTCGAATTTCTGCTGCTACTTCTGCCACCGGGCGAGTTGGCCATGCGGTTAAGGGCGCGCGGCTATGAGCTTGCATCCGGGAGATAGTGGGTTCGAATCCCATTGTCGGCAGCCCTGAAGATGGTTTCCGTGGATTCCCACTTTCACATCAGGCAAATGCTGGGGCTGTACCTTAATTAAGGCCACGGCCGCTTCCTTCCAGCTCCTAGGTCTTTCCTATCCCATCATCACCATAAGACGTATCTGTGTCGGTGCGACGTAAATCCACTAGCAATCCACACTGACCTGTCATTTGTCACTGTGTTTATCAGGTCATTTCTATTCATGTTCCTATTCTCTATAAATGATGTGATATGCCAACTGTTCGATCCTTTCCATTAGTTATATTAACTCGATGGGCTCCTTGTCTCCTTCTTCTACCAGCTATGTTCCTCGTGATAACAAACAATTTCATTTCAGTGCCTAGGTCTTTTCTCCTGGTTTTGAAATCATCCCAGCATTTCTTGAGCTTATCAGCCAACGCCTTCTCGTGCTCTTCACGAAGAGGTTCTCTCCGTCATTTTCGTTTTGATTCCATCTTAAGGCCTTGGTATCTTTTCATTATACCCAGCGAGTTGGCCGTGCGGTTAGGGCCGCGCAGCTGTGAGCTTGCATACGGGAGATAGTAGGTTCAAACCCACACTGTCAGCAGATTTGAAGATGGTTTTCCGAGGTTTCACATTTTCACACCAGGCAAATGCTTGGGCCGTACCTCAATTAAGGCCACGGCCACTTACTGTCCACTCCTAGTCCTTTCCTATCCCATCCTCGCCATAAGACCTACCTGTGTCCGTGAGATGTAAAGCGAATTGTGAAAAAAACCTCTTTACTATCTGTCTGCATTTGACCCTATAACGATTGCATGGAGTACATCATGTACTTTTGACTCTGCATTTTGGTGGCCGCAACCTCGTCACTCTTCGGGTAAACCAGCGCTCACTGTCCTCAAACACACATCTGATCTATTCTTTGGCTGCTTGCCTTTCGACTACGTCACTGATGACGTCACCTACTTCATCTAGGAGACTCCGCTATGTTCCAGTATGTTCCGTGAACATTACCACATAAGCGTGACCTACCCGGTGAATTTAGTCTACCGTCGGCTTCGGCGTATTTGATGGGCACAGTCCAGTGTTTCCCTGATGTGCTCACTTTCCCGAACATCAGGGAATTCAACCTTAGACTTCTCCGTTGGTGTGAGGCTTGCTTCATTTTCTAATGCTCCTACTACTACTACCACCACTACTACTACTATTACTACTAAAATGGTTTCATTCCTCCTCTGAAGGGGGAGGCGGGCCTCTTAAGACGATGACACCGTCTCTCAGGCCGGGAGATTTGTGACGGTGAAGGAAATGCTCGGAGAAGGTGAGGGGATTGGCGGCCGTGGCCTATACTAGGAATTGGCCCATTATTCGCCTTAGAGCAGGAGAATGGAAAACAGTCGAAAACCATTCTCAGGACAGCGGACGGTGGGGACCAGCCGTGAGATCGAGCCCTTACCCGTCTCCCGAATACAAAGGGATACAGTCAAGGTAGAGCCGTTGGCCGGTCGGAGTGCAGAGTTGTTGGACCACGGACCAGCCGTGACCAATTGCGAGCGGAGACTCACTCTGCATCCACCGACCCTTCACTTCCATATTATATTGAAATGTATGTCCTCTTGATTTCTTTTCGTTTCCGAGTGCTGGACACTCTTTCTTAATGGAATACATGTCGAAAGTTTAGTGACTCGACTTTGAGGAATGCACGACTCTCTGTGTGTGTGATTTTTATCCACCTATTCAGCCAGTATCTCCAGTTTTACATATTAGTCAGTGTTTTAATTGGAAAATTATTTTGTTTCTAACAACGATCCCGTCCCTAGTATTCTCCTCATTTCTGCCCTGCTTCCTTCCCATCTTCCTCAAGTAATCTTTTTGCTCATTACTTGTTGTGTATAGTCCTTACAAATCGATAGTTTTGTGGTGTTTGCTCAACTGTGTGTAAAATTCCAGCTTGTAACATTGGTGGTCTACGAAGCTTCTTTTGATTCACATGACTTGTGTTAGGTGGTTTCATGTTATTTGTATACTTTATTGTGGTATTTATCTGAGATAGAAGACTTGTTAAAAGAGTAAAAGATTAGGAAATATGTGCTTGCTCATCTATATATTTAAAAAATTATGAAAACTAAAGTCAGTCAGTCCGGCCATTCTATCCGGTCGATTTCCTTCATTTTTTAAAACTGGAAGGTATTCATGCACAGATTTGTCATCAGGTACTATAAATCACTTAACTTCCGCCTTCCTCAAATTACTTGATTTTTTAAATTTTTTGTCTCTTTGAAGCAATCATATATATGGTTCTAATTGAGGTACGGAGTTCGTTTTCCCTAAGAACGCTCAGTGGATGAAGCTCTTTCATTTCAACTCTTAACTATTCAAATTGATGTATTCTGAGGAAAGTTATGAGTGCACATTCAATTTGACGTCTCATTTCTTCAACATTTTTTCTCGTTGAAGCAATCATATCTTTCGTTCTAATTGAGGTACGCAGTTCGTTTTGGTCTAAAAACACACAGTGAATGAAGCGCTTTCTTTTGAAGTAATTAGCTACTTAAATGGGTAGATTCTGAGAAAAGTTACGACTACATTTGTCTCCATGACGAAGATCTTTGAAGGACTTTTCAACAGTTCGGCACGTAGTGTTTTTCCAAGAAACGTTTAATTCAATTTGTTTGTTTGATGTATTTTCAAGAGTTTTCTTGACATAATAATACATTCTATTACCACAGCAAATCACGCTCTTTATTTCACTAACTCGAAACTTTGCAAATACATCCGTGAGGATAGTAACGAACAACACCATACTTTGTACATTGTGGGCGGAGCCAGCGGGTAACTGCTAGTTCATTGATAATAAGGTAAGTGCTCTTTAAATAATTTCTTCTTTCTTTTGAGTAACTTGTATGAATTTTCCAGACCTCCAATCGACAATAGAGTTGCTTTACGATCATCGTCTTCTAACGTCTAGTTTACATATGGTAACCAGAAGTTCCCCACCGTTACAAAGTGTCGCAAATAGCAGTAGAGTTTCTCAGCATGAAACAAACCATCCACATAAATACGTGGCAAATTATAGCGTAAAGTGACAAATGGCAAAGCCTCACAACCCTGTCATTAGTGTTATGTTCTGGCTACCGAGCTGTCCCCGATCCTTTTCACATTACAGGAACCAAATCGGCCTTGTTGACTTTAGTTCGGTGAAATTCCATATTTTTTCTACCCGGTCATTTGGAATCCTGAAAAAGTGTCCGTAGAGTAGCAGAGTTTCCTTCTTAATCGATGCTGTGATTAGCTGTATCTTGCTGTACAGCTCTCAATTCATCCTTAATTGTGTATCTTCCTTCTCTTTTCCCGCGTGTACCCAGATTTCCTACTACCACATCAAGACAGAAGATATGTCAAGATGGCTCAGCAATGAGTACTGAACCCCGCAAAGTGTAAAGGAGCTCGCCGAAGGGTGAGACGAAATGCATGTTGCACGAGTAGGTTTAATGAGAAGAGAACCCTAATGTTATGAAGACAAACTCCAATATGCCGAACGACAATGTTGTTCTAGCTAATACAGAGTACAAAGTATTTTGAATGCATTTCACCAATTATGAGCCAACGGCCGTAGCCGTGTTGAAACACCGGATCCCGTGAGATCTCTGAAGTTAAGCAACATTGGGCGTGGTCAGGTGTTGGATGGGTTGCCATGCGCTGTTGTTGGAGGGTAAGGGAATGGAGGAGCGGAAAGGAACTGGCCACCCTACCGCACGTAAACTCCGGCTCAGGAACACCTCTGCGGAGTTTCGGACCTGCCTTCGGGCAGAATAACCCTTACCTTACCTCACCAATTATATACTAATATAGGCTTAGAAATAAATATTAAGAAAACACAATTTAAAGTATTCAAGCTCATTCAAGTGTCCCGTGGTTTCCCAATTTCACACGAGGAAAAAACCACGGAAGACTATATTCAGGAGTAACGACAGTGGGGTTCGAATGTAGTAGATCTCATTAGGTAACATGTGTAGCAGAAAGATCGATATTGAAAAATAATAAGGAATACATTCTAAATCATTACTGTTTCGTGATTGATTATGAAATGATCGTATAAGTATTGACTTTTTAAATAATTAGTGAAGCAAAGCACTTCGTGTTAATATCTCTAGAACAGCTGGAGCTATGGAAGTTATTCATCTTCCTACATAATATTCCCTCACTCGCACTGCCAATGGGCGTTTTATAATTAAAAACAGAAAGAATAGCACAAAGATGAGTAGTAAAAAATGAGGATAACAGCTTCGCAATTTTTCATGAAAGAAATAACAAATGAAGAAAATTATAGAGGTTATAAATTATTAAGCCGTGCATCAGCATGCCCCTGCCCACTCTGGTATTACGAGCAGGCTGTTCTGACACTACGCTCTGAAGCGAGATGATGAAACTACGGAGGGGAAGATGGGAGGAGCCAATGGAGGAGCAGGGAAGAAATTAGCACTCTGTTCAGTAACCTACACATATTATTTATAACTGAAGTAACGTTTGCCCAAACCGACATCACGTCTAAGTCACTCAGCAGAATTTCGTGAGATTTTTAGTAATAAATGGCCGGCCCCGTGGAGGCCCGGATTCGATTCCGGGCGAGGCCAGAGATTTTTACCTGGATCTGAGGGCTGGTTCTAGGTCCACTCAGCCTACGGGATTAGAATTGAGGAGCTATCTGACGGTAAGATAGTGGCCCCGGTCTAGAATGCCAAGAATAATGGCCAAGAGGATTCGTCGTGCTGACCATACGACACCTCGTAATCTGCAGGGCTTCGAGCTGAGCAACGGTCGCTTGGTAGGCCAAGGCCCTCCAAGGGCTGCAGTGCCATGGAAGGGGGGGCGGTTAGTAATAAACAATGTTATTGTTTTTACATCCCACTAACTACTTTTTACGGTTTTCGGAGACGCCGAGGTGCCGGAATTTTGTCCCGCAGATGTTCCTTTACGTGCCAGTCAATCTACCGACAAAAGCACCTTCAAAGAAGACCGGACTGAACTAGGTTCCAAACGAAAAAAAAACAAGGTAAAAAGTCGACCCAAATATATATCACTCCGTAACATATCAAACACCGCCATAAACCTTACTATAACTAAATCGCAAGCCCGGCAAATAAGGACCGTTTTTAAATCCTACTCTCCTCCATTAGGTAACAAAACAAATCCATCTATTATCTCTAGGCACCAAATTAATCCCCCCCTCCCCCAGCACTACAATTGAGCGACCATGAACTCATTCATCTCACTTCCTCTACCTCAGGCTCTTACCTTCCTACCCAGCCTTAAAACATCTCGGAGTCACTCACCAATCGTCTCGGAAATACGACGCTAGGTCTAATGTTAAGCTGAATACAACTAACACCGCCAATCTTATTTACCATGAACAAATCGGTGGTATAGTCTCGTTTCCTATCCCAGCAAAATCGGGCGTGGTCAGTACCTGGATGGGTAACCGCTCAGGTCTACCACATACCGCCGGACAAAAACTAAAACTGTGTCAGCTATGCTGTCACGTATGCGGAATACTACGCATTCTGATCGATAAATCTCTCCTAAAATAACTTCGCAAAGCCTTAAATAACTAAACCTCCATCAAATACTAAAATTATCAGCGTATTATAGAATCAACTTCAGATTCTTAATTTTCATACTACCACTAAGCCTCTCTAGAACTACTTCTACCGGGCGAGTTGGCCGTGCGCGTAGAGGCGCGCGGCTGTGAGTTTGCATCCGGGAGATAGTAGGTTCGAATCCCACTATCGGCAGCCCTGAAAATGGTTTTCCGTGGTTTCCCATTTTCACACCAGACAAATGCTGGGGCTGTACCTTAATTAAGGCCACTCCTAGGCCTTCCCTGTCCCATCGTCGCCATAAGACCTATCTGTGTCGGTGCGACGTAAAGCCCCTAGCATAATATATATATAGAACTACTTCTTTCTTTCTGCACTAAATCATATGCTTATTACAAGCAACTAGCAATCTTAACAGACTGGGCGAGGAGCATTAAATTGCACCGGTACCAGTAGCGCTCACAGAGTCTCCTCCCCCGTGGGGGGGGGGGCTAAATTATTTTGGATTGGATTAGAGGATCGATCATGTCATCGGCTACGTGTGAATACTTCGGTACAGTTGTCATCACAATTGCCCAGGCAATCGACACACTCCGTGAGTAGACTGAGGACTACCAACTGGGCCCAGCTGCAACCTCCACCACCCGCAGCTCAGTATTATCGGGACAGTCGGCGCCGTGTGAACATGACAGGCCAGTAGCTGTATATTTATTTTGTGCCAGTTCGCTTGTTTCAACCGAGAGGGGCAGCCACCAGCGTGGTCTTGATGATTTAAATATTTCAATTTTTTAATTATTTGCAAGCTATTCACGTAATTATGGCTCCAAATTACGGTGACCATACTAATGTAAAATTCGTTGAGCTGTATAGGGAACTGTGATATTTGTGAGACCAGCACGAAGACATGTACAAAGACAAAAATGCCAGTCAAGCGGCACTTTCTGAGATTACCGATAAAAAGGATTTAGTGTGACTGAGATAAAAACTTTGCAATACTCAGCAGTGAATTTCTGGCACATATAATTACAAAATAAATACCATTCCTCAAGGGATACTACCGACGCTCCGCAGTCAGCCATTTCTCGTCATCTACTGGCGTGGCAATAGCTTCCCAGTGTGAAGTGGTCCCGCAATAATTAGAGGACAATTCTAACATCAACTGGCATCGTGTATACTAGGCATTAGTGCCAGGAATGTTTGGCTCACCTGGTGCAAGTCGTTCTATTTTACATCCATGGGCAACCTGCACGTCTGGATGTGGGATGATGATAATGAAATAGATAGTGTGTGACAACCGGTGTCGGCACGCAGCCTACTCCTGTCGAATACCAACAACGGGTCTGCTAAACGCATGATATCCTCTTCTGAAGGATTGCGTCATGTGGCCTAACTACACATGGACACTGCGGGAGGTTTATAATTTGAATCCAGCCTTTCGACACGCAATCTACTGATATAAAAATTTTGATGGTGAAATTTATTTCCACCAAATAGACTCGAACCCGTTAGCCATGGGTCCCTCCCCCCCCCCCCCCTCTCAATTCATACATATGCCTTCTCAATAAACCCTCAAAAGCCTGGATCATAATAACGAGCCAGGCTGACTTTCTGAACACGGTAGATTTAATGGCAAGTCAAAGATTTAATGGCACGTCAGAGAACTCCTGGGAACAAAATTCTGGCAACTCAAGTTCTCCGAAAACCGTATAATAAGTGGTACATACGACAAGCAACACTGTTGGTTATTTATTTATTTATTTATTTATTTATTTATTTATTTATTTATTTATTTATTTATTTATTTATTTATTTATTTATTTATTTATTTATTTATTTATTTATTTTTCCGCCGCCTGCGGACCACGGTGCTTGTGTTATTGTTATAGCCACCCATTCGGTCACTCTTTTTTCTAGTCAAGTTTCACTCATTTTTGCCAGTAGTCTCCCATGATCTCCCTATCAAATGCCTTAGATCGCGATTGACCTACATAAGGCATTTGATAGGGTAGATAATCGGAGACTACTGGCAAAAATGAGTGAAATTGTACTAGAAAAGAGAGTGACTGAATGGGTTGCTATGATCTAGAATATAGTACTCAGAGAATTACAGTAGGAGAAGCTTTACCTGTCCCTGTAATAATTAATAGGGGAATTCCTCAAGGTAGTATTACTGGACCTTTATGTTTTCTTATATACATCAATGATATGTGTAAAGAAGTGGAATCAGAGACAAGCCTTTTTGCAGATAATGTTATTCTGTACAGAGTAATATATAAGTTACAAGATTGTGAGCAACTGCTCAATGACCTCGATAATGTTGTGAAATGGACAGTAGGCAATGGTGTGATGATAAACGGGGTTAAAAGTCAGGTTGTGAGTTTCACAAATAGGAAAAGACCTCTCAATTTTAATTACTGCGTTAATGCGGTAAAAGTTCCATTTGGGTATCATTGTAAGTACCTCGATCTTAATATAAGGCAAGATCATCATTGGGGTAATCACATAAATATGATTGTAAATAAACGGAACAGATCTCTTCACATAGTTATGAGGACATTAAGGGGTTGTAGTAAGGATGTAAAGGGGAGGGCATATAAGTCTCTGGTAAGACCCCAACTAGAGTATGGTTCCAGTGTATGGGACCCTCACCAGGATTACATTATTCAAGAACTGGAAAAAATCCCAAAAATAAGTAGCTAGTTTTGCTCTGGGTGATTTCCGACAAAATTGTTGCGTTACAAAAATGTTGCAAATTTTGGCTGGGAAAACTTAGGAGAAAGGAGACGAACTGCTTGGCTAAGTGGTATGTTCCGTGCTGTCAGTGGAGAGATGGCGTGGAATGACATCAGTAGACGAATAAGTTTGAGTGGTGTCTTTAAAAGTAGGAAAGATCACAATATGAAGATAAGCTGGAATTCAAGAGGACAAATTAGGGCAAATATTCGCTTATAGGAAGGGGAGTTAGGGGTTTGAATAACTTACCAAGGGAGATGTTCAATTAATTTCCAATTTCTTTGCAATTATTTAAGAAAAGGCTAGGAAAACAACAGATAGGGAAACTGCCACCTGGGCGACTGCCCTAAATGGAGATCAGTAGTGACTGATAGTGATTGCTGTTTGCCGCTTCTGGCGGTCTTGGTGTTTTTGGGGGCTGCTTTACTGCTAGCCTAGTATTACTTCATTATCTTGCTGCCCTCTATCTCGTGTTTCTCGGACCAACTCATGACCTCATAGTAATTAGCTTCTTTAAGGGAGTGTCTTGTTCCGATAGTTAAGCGGTAGTTACTCCTGTGAGTAATTGTGTCTTAATTAATATCAAGTTTTGTGCGATCCTTCTCTACCTGCTTTATCCACAAGGATCCAGTAAATTTATCGTAAACCCGGTATACTTTTCATCTTCAGGTTTGACCTAATTTTTATCAAAACTAAAGCAAAAGATGTACTGCCTTCTTGTGGACAGAAAGCTAACTGAAGTTAAGTATTTTTAACGGTTGTGTATGAGTTGGGCCGAGTAAAAGTTGCGCCGAGTAATTTTTGCGCCGTGGAGATTCCCCGCCGGGAGTAGAAGTGGTTTGACAGCTGTCTTAAGCAACTGCTACCTGCGCTGCACCGCAGGGGGTTCTTTCCAAGTTCAATGAATGTCTGTGACTATCTGTAGTACTGAGATTTTGAAATTAATATATAAAAAATATTATTCACTCTATCTTTTTCTTTATTTTTTTGCTAGTTTTTTTACGTCGCGCCGACACAGATAGGTCTTACGGCGACGATGGGACAGGAAAGGGCTAGGAGTGGGAAGGAATTAAGGTACAGTCCCAGCATTTGCCTGGTGTGAAAATGGGAAACCACGAAAAACCATTTTCAGGGCTGCCGACAGTGGGGTTCGAACCTACTATCTCCCGAATACTGGATACTGGCCGCACTTAAGCGACTGCAGCTATCGAACTCGGTATTCACTCTATCAATATTGGTTTCTTGTACATTTAGAAAACCTGCATCGTATTTATATCAGTGGGTGAAATGTGTACAACTACGTAGAAGAATGAAATACCGCTAAAGGAAGAAAATACTGCCGAATGCGAGATCTGACGTGCTTTTTCGGACAAAGATTAATGGATGCCAAATGAAATGTAGCGAATTTGTTGAATAAAGAATGACCAGTGAAAACAGAAAAAAACTGTCTCACCCTACGTTTCCCCGACATGCACCCCCTTATGAAGTGATAGGGCTCAAGAATGAACCATAGCTATTGCCAAAGAAAGGAAATTGTGGCCCCTGGCGAGGCCTGTCGTATTCCCCTGGGTATAAAAGATTAATAAATGGCAAATGAAAATGTTTCAAACAGTGATGCTGATATAAATATGAAGAAGTCAGAAATAATATTTCGAACGCCAACTTTGTTCAGCATAAACGCTATCTAAAGTGATCGTAGATTTAACCCCTGGAGCAGTGATGGGAAGCCTACATTCCATCAGCGTCATGAAGAAGCTTTTTTAATCTTAACAACAACTGAAATTTACAGTTTTCCGTCGCAAATGTTCATTCTACCAGCGTTGTTTCATTCCCTGTGGAATTCCCAGAAAAGACCTCTAGTTCCTAGAATGATTAATGACCACGGCGCATGTTTTATTGATTTTAACACGGCGCAACTTTTACTCGGCGCAACTCATACGACACCTTTTTAACATAGTCCAGTAGATGGAACTTCAAAGCCTGTCTTGAACAACTTTTATACATATTCCCACCATCTCCGTCCTGTGTTTTCAGGAGTTTATTCTTGTGACCATAAGCTATTCAAAAAGTAGTCAGAAAAGTCCATCAAGGTGATAAACTATTTTATGAATGACAGCATGTTGCTGAAGAAATATATCCCAAAAAGATATTGGGGTAAATGGGAACTTCTCGAATTCCTGAACTTGGAACGAAGTTGTAAAATTGACGCCAGTTAGTGCAACTTTGTACACAGTGTTTGCTGTTGTGAACTGTATTTTGTTGATTACATTGCTGTAATATTTGGATTATAATCGCAGTGTTTTAATCCATTAAAATTATTCTTTCTTTATATTTTATTTATCATGTGAAACCTTATATTATCATCCGTAATGTGATGCCCTTTATTTCTCGTCATACAAGTGGCCATTCCATACTGTAACTTTGCATCTGATCGCAATATTCATTGAAATACACGGAATTATAAGCAATGATGCAGAGTTCTCTCTTCGTATGGGTTGCAATGCACAAGTATTTAGATCACAATAAAACTTATAATGTTCAGGCCATTAAATTATACACTCGTACATTTCCACAAACCGACACACCGCCTTTAGAGAGTTTTGTGGATTTTCCGGCGTTGTAACGTGTCTGAAACAGTATTTCTCCCTACGAACTATCAAATGTGATGCAAAGTATACCCTTTTATGATATCCTTGTTGGCTATTTTGAAGACCTTATAGGACAGCCTGTAGGAGTTCATTACGTACAGGCGTCCGTAAAAATAACCAGAAGTCTTCTTCTGATTACCAACACGAAGAAAACCTGGCAGATGCAGAGTTCACGGGCTGGGCTGAGTGGCTCTGACGGAAGAGGCGCTGGCCCTCTGACCCCAACTTGGCAGGTTCTGGCTCAGTATTTGAATGGGCTCAAATACGTCACCCTAGTGTCAGTAAATTTACTAGCACGTGAAAAAACTCCTGTGGGACAAAATTACGGCACCCGGCCGTCTTAGAAAATCGTCAAAGTAGTTAGTGAGACGTAAAACAGTATTATTATTATTATTATTATTATTATTATTATTATTATTATTATTATTATTATTATTATTATTATTATTATTATTATTATTAGTGGGTTCTTCTTAGCTTGGCACTCTCCTGCATGCAATTGTGTTATTTATCATCATCACCACCAAGGAAACATCCTGAAAATGATTTGGGTGGATAAAAGCTGATGTGATAAACTGTAGCTCTGTGCGAAAATAAAATATGGAATTTAGTGTATGAGAGTGAAAGCTGGGTGGACATAGATATTTCACAAGCTGGAAGTAACGGAGACGAAAGTCGGGGGTAAAATCTGGCGGTAGCAATGGCCATAGGGTACTTGGAATGAGGGGATAAAGGCTGTTATGAATAATCTCTATGCATGAAGCTGTATGAATACATCGGCATCGGTGGTTGGGTCATGTGAAGGGGGATAGGTTACCAAAGATAATAATGAACTCAGTCAAGTGTGAGTGGAGTAGAGAGAAAGCAAGTAGGCGCAGATTCTTCTTCTTGCAATGCCTTCTCCATTACTGAAGGATGGCCACAATCACAAGGAAGTCTGCACGATGTTCGGCTGTCGTCATCAATCTACTCGATTCTTTTTTTGTTGTTGCTATTTGCTTTACGTTGCACCGAGACAGATAGGTCTTATGGCGACGATGGGACAGGAAAGGCCTAGGAATGGGAAGGAAGCGGCCGTGGCCTTAATTAAAGTGTGTCTGGTGCGAAAATGGAAAACCACGGAAAACCTTCTTCAGGGCTGCCGACAGGGGGGTTCGAACCTACTATCTCCCGGATGGGAGCTGACAGCTGCGCGCCACTAACCGCACGGCGAACTCGCCCGGTCTACTCAATTCTAGACCTGTTTCCTTGGACCGTGACCTTTACGTCCATCAATTTTATCCTGCATGATCAGTTTTAGGAGGTTGTACTTATCATTGTTCATAATATGCCCCAGGTAAGCTGACTTGCTTTTCTTGATTGTACACGCCAACATTCGTTCCGTCATGTTCCTGAATTCGGCAGCATTGGAGACGTGATCAGTACACGAGATTCGTAACATGCTTCAGAATACCCACGTTTATTCTCTCAATAATGTTACATTTCAGAGTCCATGTTTCAGTGCCGTACACAAGCACTGAAGCTTTTGTCACACAGCAGATTCCTCATTTTCAGAAAGCTAGTACGAGCTATTTCTATTCGTACACGGATCTCTAAATCCAGGTCTAAGTCCTCAGTAATCCAGCTGCCAAGTTAAATTTCCACACTTGTTAGATGTTTTCTAATGATTTCATGACAGCATGTCTGGAATTAAATGAGGTCACAGCTCTAGATGAAAAGAGAATATTTTGAGAACGGGTAGTTAGTTAACAGAGGTTTGCTGACTTGAATCATGTACTACATAACAGTCTGTAATGAACATGAACGAGGTGAGGTATGTTTATTTACAGAAACGTATCACTTTTGCGGGATAGTGATATCATAGTGTATCATTCCGGTTTTCACTGAGTATGTTTGACGTACACTCTGCGTCCGGATATTGGAAAGCGGTATATACTGGTCGTGTAGTGTGTGTTTAAAATTCATGTAGAACAAGCTCGAAGTATGTCCTGGGCTATTAATATCACAAAGAAGAGCCCCATGTTTCCAAGCGCCCTGCAGCGATACATGCATATTCCGCACGCAGGCGCGCAGCGCATCGCACAATCCCCAAGGCTTTAAAGATCAGCCAGCATTAACGAAGGCCTGTACAGTCCTGCTAACATCTACAGATTGTTCATGGCTTCTAAGATTCTTTAAATAGTCACCGCGAAATTACGGGCACAGAACTAAATTTCTTTTATGTCCATAACAACGGTATGAATGTTAATACTTCAAAGGATAATATGTTATTTTCTACACGACCTTTTCCATTTCCTGGTTGAGTCGCGAGTACGAATTATGTCACACATGTGAACATGGTCCAGTTTTAGAGCCAGTTGCTCTTCCTGGCGCTAACTATGTGTAGGGATGTATTTAAAAATAATTGCATGTTCCCGTGGGGGTCAGCGGAGTGGTGTGCCGAGTTTAAGTGGAAAATTGTGTAATACGACAATCACACCCAGTGCCCCAGGTAGAGAATAGAACCTAATGTGGCCGAGAATCGAACCCAGGGGATTTTCTTAATGGAAGGCCACTATGCTGGCCACTTAGTTAACGAGATAGACCAGAGCATAATAATAATAATAATAATAATAATAATAATAATAATAATAATAATAAAAATTATATTAATAGTAATCTCAATTAGTATGTTTTATTTGAGAGGTGTGTGTTTACTTTTTTTTAGAACAAACATAAAGTGAATGCACACTTCCCGACCTCATCTTATTTGTAAGATGTCATGGCCACATTCAAAGATTTTAAATTCGTAACACCACGATAGTCCTTATCAATGAAGCTAACAAAAGCTAGACGCGAAGCTCTACAATCTTATTTTCTCGAAACGACTGATAATGTATTATTGTATCTGTCCTTGTCCGCTTCTGTGTTGTAGTGGTTAATGTGATTAGCTGCCATCCCCGAAGGCCCGGAATCGATTTCCGGCTCTGTCACGAAATTTGAAAAGTGGTAGGCCTATTGGGACTGGAACGGGGTCCACTCAGCCTCAGGAGGTCAACTAAGCAGAGAAGGTACGATTCCCGCCTCAGCCATCCTCGAAATGGTTTTCCGTGGTTTCCCATTTCTTCACCAGGCAAATGCCGGGATGGTGCCTAACTTAAGGCCACGGTCTCTTCCATCCCTATCCCTTCCAACCGTCCCATCCCCCACAACGCCCATGTTCAGCATAACAGGTGAGGCCGACTGAGCGAGTTACTGGTCCTCCTGCCCAGCTGTATCCCCGACCCAAAGTCACACGCTCCATGACACTGCCCCTTGAGGCGCTAGAAGTTGGATCACTCGCTGAGTCCGAGGGAAAATTCAACCCTGGAGGGTAAATGGATTAAATAAATAAATAAATAATAATAATAATAATAATAATAATAATAATAATAATAATAATAATAATAATAATAATAATAATAATCAATTAATTAATTAATAATACAACGATTTTGTTTAGCAATGAAGCTAAGAAAAGCTGGAGGCGAAGCTCTAGAATCTTCTTTTCTCAAAACGAATGATAATGTATTATTATATCTTCTTTTGTTACAGTATGTCAACAAGAAGAGGATGAAATAACTGAACTAAATTTTATAAGGGGTTACAGTATGACAAGTTCAAGTAAAGAGCCTGGAAGCCAATCCAAGTGATATGAGTGCTATTTCCGTCAACTGATGTGACTGACAGACCGGGGAGGGTATGGGAGACAAAACTGAACGCACTGTTGCCGGCGCCGCGAAGCTTAACAGCCATAACTCAATACAATGCAACTTTCAGCCTACGGCAGCCGGCAGCACTGGTTATTTCAGCCTGGTTCACGCCAACACCCACCTCCGTGTTAGCAATCCATGCGTAGTGCAAGCCAAATCACGGAGATGGTGCACTTCAGTGCTGCCTTAACAAAAAGGTCCCCTCTAACAGTTGGGAGAGCACTGAACTGGGGTCACTATTAGGCAACAATCGGTGATCTTCACTTCTACTGGCTTGTGCTGGGACACAGGCTCACTTTCAGTTTTACCTCTCTCTTTCCCGTCTGTTTCTCAGATTTCTCAGGATAAAATAAGAAATATGTTATTATTGTAATTACGATTAATTATTATTGAATATTCAGCTACATTAATTTTTTGCGAAGTAAGTAACTCGAGTCAACAAAATAAAAACGGAGAACAGAGTTTAGATATAATACCTCGAATACTTTACGTTAATATCGAGAAAGTTTGGTCTTCGCTTATGTTATTTTAAATGTAGAAGTCAAAGTGCTCTTGTTTTTCATACAAATCGCTTTACGTCGCACCGACTCAGAGAGGACCTATGGCGACGATAGGGCAGAAATTAACTAGGAGTGAGAAGGAAGCGGACGTGACGTTAATTAAGGTGCAGGTCCATCATTTTCCAGGTGTGAAAATGGGAAACCACGCAAAACCATCTTCAGAACTGCCGACAGTGGGGCTCGAACCCACTATCGCCTGAATACAGGATACTGGCCGCACATTAGCGACTGCAGCTGTCGAGCACGGTTAAAGTGATTCTTAAAATTCCCTATAATATTTCCATTAATGAACTAATGTGTTTTTTAGATAAATCTCAATCTATGAGACACGTCCCTTTAGGAGAGAGGGGATGAAAGCCAGCAATTAATTTACGGAAAACCAACAAATGAACAAATAAATAAGGCTGTTGACAACTGCGTTCCAAGTCCCTACCAAGATGTACAAACCAACAAACGAACGAACGATAAAATAAATAAACGAACAGGCTGTGAACAACGATGTCCTATACTCACATTATGTAGCACAAAAAACCTTCAAAAGTCCAGAAATATTCCCTCCTACACACAGCATCACAGGTCATGCTGCTCTGAGCTCAACTGGCATCATGCTGTACGGCCCACGGGCTTGCGGACAACCAGGAGCAACTATCAAAACACGGTAACGTAGCTAGAAGCCAGAACTCCGGTCGTATATTGTGCTGATTAGGCTACCGGATCACATTCAATTACATCCAACTTTTGTCCAGTCCCTGTCCATCTCTATTTTTACCGCATGTTCCTCCTTCCTGAGGGAAAGGTGCGGGGGCTGCACACGGACGCGTTAGCTAGAGAGAGACTGAGAGAGAGGGGTTTACAGAGCCAACTCCGCGCTTGGGGAATGAAATATGATGAGACGAATTGTGAATTTTTTAGATGTGCAGATGGAAGGGTAGAACCTAAATAAGTGGATACTACCTTACGGTTGTGTGAGTGTGTTTAATGCGTGGACAGATCCGACCCTCCGGAGCTTTAGAGTCACCAGTCCAAATCATAAATATTTCATGTCAGTATGCAAGTACATCGTACTTTGTCGCAAGGGAGACTGCATGCTTCCGCACAGAACGGGGACATTCACTTTCATCCATCGCGTGCTATTACTGACATGTTCGTAAATCCACAGAAATGTTATTGCTAGTTCACTCTCTCCCCTTAAGTGAACAAGCGAACAGTAGGCGACACTCCAAAGAACATACTGAAAAATCTTCAGTCGTAAATGATCAGATGATAACATTCCAGGTATATAAATACTAAGGCCCAGATTTTGAAAAAAATCCACAGTTCTAGCCCTTCAGCCAAGCAACTCAATGTTGGAAACATCCTAGAGATATGAGCTACGAAGTTTAGGTAAATAAAATACCTAATAAAGTATGAGAATATATTCTTTATTTACTCCTAAAGTTTACAATCCTTTTCTTAATCACCGTTATACGATTATACCGTTTTCTACCAGTACGCTATTGGTTTTACGTCGCACCGACACAGATGGGTCTTATGACGACAATGGGGTAAGAAAGGCCTAGGAATGGGAAGGAAGCGGCCGTGGCCTTAATTAAAGTACTGCCCCAGCATTTGCCTGGTGTGAAAATGGGAAACCACAGAAAACAATCTTCAGGGCTGCCGACAGTGGGGTTCGAACCCACTATCTCCCGGATGCGCGCTCCTAACAGCACGGCCACCTCACTCGGTTCTACCACTACGAGCGCTAATGTGAGCGAGTCAATTCAGAGTTTCACTTAAGCCCTTATAACTACATTTGGAGTCCGGCTCCATGGCTAAATGGTTAGCGTGCTGGCCTTTGGTCACATGGGTCCCGGGTTCGATTCCCGGCAGGGTCGGGAATTTTAACCTTAATTGGGTAATTTCGCTGGCACCGGGGCTGGGTGTATGTGTCGTCTTCATCATCATTTCATCCTCATCACGACGCGCAGGTCGCCTACGGGTGTCAAATCAGAAGACCTGCATCTGGCGAGCCGAAAATATCCTCGGACACTCCCGGCACTAAAAGCCATACGCCATTTCATTTTTTACTACATTTGGAGCGAACATTTTTCAAAAAATCAAAAAGTCCCTGAGGGTATTAGACGAAGGAACACATTACAGAAAGACTTATGTAAATAAGTCAATTTGGCTAGGATTTGAATAAAGAAAACGAGTAAATCAACAAGCGATTTTAGGCTCATAATTCGAATCCTTTACGGGCCCTTTAGCCCTTAAACATTCGCCACAATTAAGCAAAATGCTTAATTTTACGTTTTTCGCAGTATGGGGACTGCTACTTCATCTGCTAAGAAATGTATTCAAAATGAAAGTGTAATCTATCGGAGAGATTTTACAATTGACTTTACGTCGCACCGACATAGAGAGGTCTTACGCCGACGATGGGATTGGAAAGGGCTAGGATCAGGAAGAAATTGGCCGTGGTCCTAATTAAGGTACAGGCCCAGCAGCATTTTCCTGGTGTGCAAAATGGGGAAAGCACTGAAAACAACCTTCAAGTCTGCCAACAGTGAGGCTCGAACTCACCATCTCCCGAATGCAAGATGACAGAACTTGCGATATCCCAAAAGTCAAAGGAACTGCTGCATATGTCCATGAGTGTGTCAGAACGAGCGAATGACAAACTAGTAGCATGAAGGTGATGATGATGATGATGATGATGCTTGTTGTTTAAATGGGCCTAACATCTAGGTCTTCAGCCCCTAATGGCACGAAATGTCTTGACAATTTAAAAATTCATAATCCTCCACTGACCATAATTCGAAAACGCGAGGACAAACAATGAATGGATGGATACGAATTTAAAGCAATCAATGGATCCGACCCGCAATGCCCCACATTCCCAGAAACCAGCGTTAAACAATAGTATTATTGACCGAGGGACTGTTTCTAAACCACAATACTGAATCGATGATGCTTGTTTGTCTAAAGGGGTCCTAAATCCAGGTCATCGGCCCCTCATAATGGAACTTATTACTAGGAAAGTAGAACCATACTATTTGCCATGTTGCGGTACTGATGAAAAGTAGCGTACACTCGCGGTATTCCGCACATTATGGCACTATTCGCAGGTAATGTAATGCGCACATGTAACACAGACCTATGGTGTTCCCCACATTGCGGCGCTATTTACAGGTAACGCAAACCTATGGCGTTTCTCACATAAGTGGACTAACCACAGGGATCCGCACTATCCCGTGATGTTCCTCACATAGTGGATACTAAGCATAAGCAAGGCAAAACCATGGTGTCGCTCATATAGGGGTACGAATCACAGATACTGTAAAATGCATTCTGACCCACACACTGTCGCTACTAGTCACAAACCTACTTTGTACCCAACATAGTGGTACTAAGCGCAAGTAAAAGCGACCCATGGTGTTCCCCGCGTTGTGGTACTACTAATCACAAGTGGTTTCATGGTTCTACTAAAATCATCCCTTGGTCGACTCTTTTAGTCGTCTCTTACGACAGGCAGGGGACACTGTGGGTGTATTCTTCGTCTTCGTCCCCACCCACAGTGGGTGTAGCATGAAGGGAAGAATGACCGAATGAATGGGTGATTGGAATTGGCTGGTTAATTCAGAAAATGAATGGAGAGCGAGAAATTATGGATACTGATGTATATTACACATATTTATTTATTTATTTATTTATTTATTTATTTATTTATTTATTTATTTAGTAAACCATGCAAATACCGTAAATAATATCTAATTTTTAAGCAGTATCTCAGGAAACAGTTTTCACTATAACTTTCACATTTCTGTCGTCAGAATTGTGGCAATTAAGTAATAGTAATATAATTTTAGCAACAAAAAACACATAAATTACAATACATTTGGTAAAATGTTCATTATGAGAATTTGAATTTGGTTTCTCTTTTTCTTTTTTCCTTCTTTTTTTCAAATCTGGAATATCCAGAAGTATCGTCCTTTAAACCTGAAACAGGCAATATGTTAAAATTTTTGTTATAAAATGTCACCGGCTTCCCAAAATAAAGGATGAATTAAATTCCTCAGATACCGCTTAGCACGAAGCAAGTACAGTGGAACCTGGATATCTCGAAACACCTCTGGAGCTAAATTGTATATTTTAGCATGTACATCACATCATTGATTCATATGTATCTACGGGTTTATACTGGATACATGTCCGACTCGTTGGCTGAATGGTCAGCGTACTGGCCTTCGGTTCAGAGGGTCCCGGGTTCGATTCCCGGCCGGGTCGGGGATTTTAACCTTAATTGGTTAATTCCAGTGGCCCCGGGGCTGGGTGTTTGTGCTGTCCCCAACATCCCTGCAACTCACACACCACAATAACACGCAGTTACCTATACATGGCAGATGCCACCCACCCTCATCGGAGGGTCTGCCTTACAAGGGCTGCACTCGGCTAGAAATAGCCACACGAAATACATTATTTTTTAACAATATTTAAAATGATAAAAACATACTCTATTTTACGGCATGCAGTACATTCAGTAGTGAAACAAAAAATAAACCTCCGTTAACACCTTTGGAAAGAATCGTCGGTCTCTTCTGTTTGTTACTGTTAACCTTTCCTCCCTTCACGTTGAAACTTCTCGTCAAAACCACGCAGCCGAGATTCGTAAATGGAGCTTGTCATCCGCGACTTCAGGGGTTGCTTCCGTACGTGACCGGTAATAAATTCACACCCGAGAAACAGCGAGGCTTCGTCGATTTTCCGATCACTACAAGATTTAGTTTTTCGGTTCCCGTCATATTAGCTCCCAGCATCAACGTAACCCTTTCTTCACTTGTTAACTGCTCCTCACAAACCAACAAAATTTGAGTTACAGAGTATTAATTTTTTTTTTTTTTTTTTTTTTTTTTTTGCTTCAAGGGAGGAAATGTTTGCTTCGAGAAATCGAGAAATTCGTGTAACCGAATTTCGAGTAACAGAGAAACAAATACACGTGAAGAATAGAACAAATGCCCGGGATATTTAAGTTACTTCGTGATACTGAAAATTCTAGCAATGGAGGTTCGAGATAACGAGGTTTGACTGTACTTCAAACAGACCATTGACAAGAGTCCACTTAATAATTTTCAGAACAGGAATAATAACTAAACAGTATTCAGAATAATCTCATCCAATGAAATTTTCTGCTTGAATGCGCTTTTGCATGGTAAGTTTTACGAAAACATACGACTTTGCTGGCGACATGTAGTGTTTACAGTGCACTGTGTCTTCTGGTATGGGCTAGAATAAATTTGTTACTTTCATTGACCTCAGTCTCATCCTTGGCTTTGAAAAAATGAAGGTGAGCGAGGTATGAGAGATGCTAGTAATACCATTCTTTATGCAGCCAATCCCGGTTATGATTGGTGTGAAAATATCACTCATAGGGTCGGTTGGTGCATGCATTTCAGTGGGCTTGGCAGACTGATATGTAATAGCAACTTCTGGCTCAGTGGCGAAAGCAATAGGAATCTACCTCACTCCTCATTTCCCTAGTATGCCTCTTCAATGATACCTAGGCTATCTATGACAGCTATTGGCGGAACTGTGGAGGATCAAACCAGCCTTCGGGCAGAATACCCAATATACATAATACTCTGCAGAAGTGGTGTATTGTTTTGAAATATAAGACAGTAAGAGAGTCATTTTTGTTCTGTACCTCAGTTTGGAGACAAGAAAATCATTCCTCAATACCTTTCGTTGGAGTGTACCGGACAAGTCTCCACGCGACTTGGGCCACGCACCTTTCAGCTTGCATTCGGGAGACAGTGGGTTGGAACCCCACTTTCGGCAGCCCTGAAGATTGATTTCCGCGGTTTCCCATTTTCACACCAGGCAAATGCTGGGACTGCACCTTCATTAAGGCCACGGCCGCTTCTTTCCCACTCCCCCTTTCCTATACCATCGTCGCCATAAGACCTATCTGTGTCGGTGCGATGTAAAACAAGTAGTAAAAAATAACAAATAAACTAATTGAAGGGTGCTGACGTACGGATGTGAAACCTGGACTCTTGGAAATCTAATCCACGGGGCACTTAGGTGAGTTCTGGTATTAATTCTTATTACTTGTGTCAACCTCCTCACTTTCATCTATCCTATCTGACCTCCCTTGGTCAACTCTTCTTCTTTTCTGGCCCCAACGTTATTAGGTATGGAGGACTATGGAGTCTTCCATTTTCAAGCCCTTTGTGGTCCTTGTATTTCTTTAGCCGATACAGAAATTTTTCGAAATGTCACACCCCTTCCAATGTTTCTCTCCGATCAGTGTTAATAGAGAGTAGTTGCCCAGTTGTACTTTAGAGAATAATCACCACCACCACCACCACCACTCTTAGGGATAAAGGCGCTATTGTATACGACATTGTCCAGAAGATACGGATGCTCAAGACTTCACATTGCACTCCTCCAACAGCCTTCATGATCTGCAAGAATATGACTTTGGGGAGTAGGAGTGAATAGTTACCCAAAGTGGTCAATTTCCCAACGCAATGAGTCATGTCCTGGCGATTTCACAAGCTTTTTACGGTGGTTTAGTGTATCGTAAAGGAGCTCTTAGATATGAATCAAAGCAATAACAGGGCAGTATAGAAAGTAAAGACATCATTAATATTATTCATTGCATGACTGCCCATTATTATTCTTCTGCGCGAATGGGTCACTTAGGACCACGCGGAAACAACATTTGTTCAGCTTTCCTCCTTGATCAATAGTTATTCCTTTTCATAGACTGATGTAATTTCCCTTCCTCCGACCAGATACGTCGTGTTGGTTTCTTCACATCTTCCTCAAATCCCCTTGTGTGAACATTTTTACTGATTACATTCCTATCGTACAGATTTGTTAACCCTAATTCAGTGAGGTCTTTCTCAACTTGCTTATACAATAGTGATCTCGTACGTTTGATTCGCAGAAATTTGTGTATTGGGTAAGTTAGTCTGGTGTTATTCATTATTTCGAAATGGCTTATAAATTGAATTCGTCACTGTCTCATAGTATCAGTAAGTTTAGACTTTTTGAAATATAATTCCAAGTTGGGTTTTGGGGTAATGTATTCTCTCTGGGCCCTCAGATTTTTCTCATTTAATCATAAATTGTTCCTTTAAATTTTTATCATGTAAATTGAGGGTTTCTGAAGCATAAAGAGCTTCAGGTTTGATCAATGTTAAGTAGTGACCAATTTTACTGTTCCAGGACAAGCATATTTTGTTATAATCATTCTTTGTGTATCTATACAATAAAAATATACCGGGCTATTGTGCCGTTGTCCACTTCTCTCATTCCTTCCAGACGTTTCGACTACTGCTGCGATAGTCATCTTCTGTGGCGTCGTGTAGGTACTCTCTCCCGTATCCTGCATGAGGATAACCGGGCGAGTTGGCCGTGCGGTTAGGAGCGCGCGGCTGTGAGATAGTGGGTTCGAATCCCACTGTCGGAAGCCCTGAAGATGATTTCCCGTGGTTTACCATTTTCACCCCAGGCAAATGCTGGGGCTGTACCTTAATTAAGGCTACGGCCGCTTCCTTCCAACTCCTAGGCGATTCCTATCCCATCGTCGCCGTAAGACTCATCTGTGTCGGTGCGACGTAAAGCAACTAGCAAGAAAGCATGCATGAGGATAAAACTAAAGATGTTACAGACGTGAAAATTGGTATTTGGAATCTCCTTTAAAAATAAAGAAACACGTATTTTTTTTCAGAAAATTGACCTAACAGGGTGGGGGTGAAAATAAGTAAAGAAGGAGTTGAATTTCGTTTATGAGGATACTTATATCTCTAAAAGTGAAGATGTTACAGACGTGAAAGTTGGTTTTTGGAATCTCCTTTAAAAATAAAGGAACATGGCTTCTTTCGTTTCCTAGAAATCCACTTAAAGGGGGGTGAAGGAATTGAAAAATTAGTTGAATTATTTGTTTGAAGATAATATATCTGAAAAACTAAAGATGTTACAGACGTGAAAACTGGTATTTGGAATCTCCTTTAAACATAAAGAAACATGACTTCTTTCGTTTTCGAGAAATCCACTTAAGGGGGTGAAATAATTGAAAAATTAGTTGAATTATTTGTATGAAGATACTTATATGTAAAAAAACTAAAGATGTTGGACGTGAACATTGGTATTTGGAATCTCTTTTAAAAATAAACACGCATTTCTTTTTCAGAAAATCGACATGAATATACTTATATCTCAAAAACTCAAGATGTTACAGACGTGAAAGTTGGTATTTGGAGTCTCATTTAAAAATAAAGAAACATTCTTTGTTTTTGGAAAATCCACCTAAGGGGCGGAAAAAGAATTGAAAAAGCAGATGAATTTTTAAAATGAGTGCCGGTATATCTACAGTATATGTCTCTGTGTGTTGGAAAGTAATTTCCATTTTCCGACTTCTTGAAGCTTATTGCCACTTTCAAGTGATCCATTCACCTAAATGACTACCCATTATTTTTCATGCATATGTCTTTTTAATCGTGTGGTCACTATGGGTTGCTTTATTCTCTCGCAAACAAGATATACATCAGGAAGGAAAACAATATATTTTCCTGAAGAATGATTTTGGTTCAAGTATAGGAATTGTCAGACAGAACAATCGCGGAACGTTTCACCCACCACGCTAACAGACCTCAGTGGAGGAACTGCTGATAAATCTAGGCTATTAGTCCGCTACTGCGGCGTCGCGAGCTCTAATCCCACCGCTGCTACCAGGCATTAGAGGTGCATTTGCTATTCTAATAGTGCTCCGTCTCAACTCGTTTGCAGATCTAGAGCTTGAGGAGTGGGAATTAAGACTCATACACATGATGTACAGTGACCGGTAAAACGGAAAGGAAGTCACAGACGTACTTGTACGGCCAAGTATTTACAACTGGATTCTCTCATCGAAATCGAGCCAATCATACTTCTGAGATTGTGAAAATACAAATTAAAACAGCTATTTATTAGGATGAACGTGACGTAACGGCGTGTTAACGAAATCTGAACCTACGGAAGCAAAAAAAAAAAAAAAATTGAATGAAATTAACTCTAAGAAAATGCACTGTTGCGCGAAGACTTGCAGTAACTTATGCCATAAGCTCACCATATGTAGACTCTGTTGTCTTGAAGCTGATGATGGGTGGATCTCTCGTACCGGCTGCCTCATCTGTTGTTGGGTTCCAGTCCTAGTTATGTTTGATAACATTTTTGTTTAAACTTTCATATCTCAAGTGAAAAAAATTCACAAGCTTGTTTCCAGACATTCGAAGGGGCAGGACTAGAATGAATGAAGCTCCCATCTAGCGGCGAGGATAGGAGTTGTGCCGACTGACGAAGCATGTCGCACTCCTCTGGGGCAATGACTAATCACTGTCAGATGAAATGAAATTATATTAGAGAATGTTGCTGGAATGGAAGATGACAGGGAAAACCAGAGTACTTTGAGAAACACCTGTCCCACCTCCGTTTGGTCCAGCACAAATCACACATGGAATGAACGAGATTTGAACGACGTAATCCAGCGGTGAGAGGCCACCACGCTGTCGCCTGAGCCATATCTCAACTATACACTGTGTTCTACCGACTGAAAATATTTCACATCCACACTATCAGTCAGTAAGCAGTCACTGAAAAGGCTGACTGGTAACCAAAGAAATTTGTGGCTTACGCATTGCATTATTGCAGAATTCTTGATTACCAAAGTTATTGAACATAGTAAAAATTCGTCATTTGTAGAAAATACTACGACTGTTCATCCACAGACCATGGCATAATTACCTCACGGGATATCAAACACCGCTGGATTGTACCTTACTTCGAACGATTTCACCGTATCCATTAAGGGGCAACTTGAGACCACATTCAAAATACGATGCGTCAACATGTAATGTCAGTTAAATTCTTTCAATATAAGGCTAATAATTTCTGATAGTCTAATTCCTCGCTCCATATAGTGCGAAAATATTCGCATTCGTATTTGAGTCTACTTTTAAAACATTTCTCTGACAACTTCATTAGAAAACAACAAACGGCAACTGATAGTTATGAGTATTACGGTCAACGGTAGTTCATTGTTCCCAACTCGCCCAATACATATGGGATTTTAGAAATCAAAACTCTGGCCCCTGTGGCTCAGAGTCCATGCAGAACTGCAAGGTATACAGCCATTAGTAAATCTAGTCAATTTGGTTTCTATAAAACACAATTTTATATATAGGAAATGATCAATATTGCCCTTTAAAATCTTGAAAATTGATAGCAACTGAAAGGACATTGAAAAATAATACTATAAAAAACTAAAGGCTTGTTAGAGCCAGTGTTAAGTAAAGAAGTATGTGTCCTATTGCGCGCAAGGGGCTCAGAGTCGGCAAGGGAAATTTTACATCAGAGCTGAACAAAAGTGTCTGGGTTGTAAAAATAACATGTTGACTTCTTGCGCTACCTATGGGTCTTCTTAACAAACTAAATTGCGCAGTAGTTCGAGTCTTCACCACTCGATGTCATGAAAACTTTGTACAATTGGTAAGAAAATTAGTAAAAACTATAATTGTTGCCACTGCCTGCTCGATATGCACCCGATGGCTGCTTATAGCCATTGGATGCAGATCGAGCAGGCAGTGATTGTTGCATAAACTGAATTTGATTGCAAAGCGCGCATTGTCGACTGCAGACTTTTAAAAGGCGTAGTGATAGGTTCCACCTTTACAATACTAAAAAATTATGCTTAATTAGCAATTAATGTCGGGACATATTTCGTCCTCCCTTTTAGACATCATCAACCGAAAATACTTGTAAGATGAGTAAAATAGACAAGGTCACACTGATGATGTCCAAATAGAAGGACGAAACATTTCCTGACACTTGTTAATTGCTAATTAAACATACATTTTTAGTATTGTAAAGGTAGAACCATTCACTGTACCTTTAAAAAGCTATGATAATTGAGTTTTTCTCAAAATACACTAGTCTTAATAGCATGAGTCAATAATTAATATCTTCCGAGGTATAGCACCGAGAAGCATGAATTCGTCTTTAAAAATACTCAGTATCTTATGCTAAGCTTAGAACCACGAAAAAGTTTTAAAAAATATGAAATCCTACTATAGGTCCTTTTCCGTGCAACGGGTCACATATGGTCATAATGAACGGTTTCAAAGTCTGTGCTGGTTCACATAACAGCTTGAAACAATGTGATCAAATCGGATTAGTGAATATGGACAGAACAGGTCAGGGACTTTCAGACTTTTGCAAACAATATGACATCAATTTAACAAAGACCATTTTCGAAGTACCTGTCCGAAGAAGATACACAGAGAAAGCACCTGAAAATAACGCACACCGGCCACTTGAACGTGCAGTAGAGGCGCGCAGTTGTAAGATTGCATTCGGGAGATAGCGGGTTCGAAACCCCACTGTCGACAGCCCTGACGATGGTTTTCCATGGTTTCCCATTTTACACCAGGCAAATGCTGGGGCTGTACCTTAATTAAGGCCACGGCCACTTCCTTCCCCTTCCTAGGCCTTTCCTATCCCACTGTCGCCATAAGACCTATCTGAATCGGTGCGACGTAAAATAAATGTAATAGAGACAATGCACCACGACGGATTGATTATAAGGGATATTAGTCAGACACGGTAACGAAAACATTAAATCTGATCACAGTTATCCAGGACATGAAACTGTAGAAGAACATGAAATGGATCCAACGTAAACAAAATAGGCATATTTTAAAGAACACAGACATAAATTAAGTATACGAAAGGAAATTTAACTTATATCTGATTTTCTTCACGGTAGTGCGAAATGGGAGGAAATACGGAAGGAATAACTGAGACTGCTGAAGAGGTGTTGGAAAAGAGAAGCGTTGAGTTGGGAAAGCCAAAGATAACTCATGAAATCAAGAACCATATTCATGAAAGAAATAGAGAGGAAAGCAGAGAATGCAGAAAAGTACAAAGAATTTATAAATCAGATCTTAACAAAATGTTGGAAGCGAAGGGGTACTGGATGAAGGAGACAAATGGAATTGTAGAAAAGGAAATAATTAGAGGGAAAGTGGAAAAAGCATAATTTCAAATCAAAACTCTATAGCATTAACTAAACACTAAAATCTCCGCAATTCAAGGAAAACAAAGGGGTACCTACTGTTGAACACCGAAGAAATGTATGATTGTTGAAAATAATTCAACGACGTTTACGGGAAAGAAATGATGTAAGCAATTAGGATGCCCGCTAGTAAACTAAATATGTTTTCCTTGTGTTTTCCCTGAAATATGCTCGTTTTTGCTGCATTAAATTTAGCGGGACATGGTAAATAAGAGTATATTGATCATCCTCTGGAATTATCATCTTGAAATACATTTTACATGAACACTTATAATGGCAAAAGAACTTGAAATAATTGCATAATCAGTCAAACAAGCTACACCATATCATGAAGTGCCAATTTGTGATGTGGTTTAGCAATAATTCCATTGTAAACAGCTACTGCAAGAAACACTACAACCAAAAAATCAATCAATCAATCAATCAATCAATCAATCAATCAATCAATCAATCAATCAATTAATCAATCAATCAATCAATCAATCAATCAATCAATCAATCAATCAATCTTCACACTAACGCCTGCGTTCATCAGGGATATTTTTCTTCAAATTGGTGTGCGTATTACTAGTTTCTAAACAAAAGCATATGGGTTAGTTGTTCTGAAACTTAGGAATAAGATCTAGTTTCTATAGCAAATGGAAGTGTCGTTCAAATATATATGCAGGTCAGCTAGAGTGCATAGAATCAAGCACCACTGACACATTCCGTTCTTAGTATACTTTTTTCTGTGATAATTTCGCTTATCTGTAATAATATATCCTTAACAATGAAGCGAAATTCATAATAATCATAGGTATTAGCACCTCTAGGTTATGTAAACTACGTGCGTAGATTTTAAAACACATTACAAAAGGAACATGAAGAAGATAAGAGTTACTGTCCTTTTAATTTACAATATTATTACAATTTAAGTTTTGGTTTAATGAGAACATGGCAATTAAAACTTAATGGGGTAAGTTATAATAATGTTATTGGCTTAACGTACCACTAACTACTTTTACAGTTTTTGGAGACGCCGTGGTGCCGGAATTTAGTCTCGCAGGAGTTCATTTACGTGCCAGGAAATCTACCGACACAAGGCTGACGTATTTGTTGGGCACCTTCAAATACCACCGGACTGATCCAGGATCGAACCTGCCAAGATGGATTCAGAAGGCCAGAGCCTCAACCGTCTGAGCAACTCTGCCCGGCGGGAGGAAGTTAACAAAAACATTTAATTTTACTATCAAAGAAAAGACTTGGAATTAAGTTATCGTCAAGACTGAACTGTAAACTACACCATACTAGATATGTCGCACGCCTCGTGTACAGCCATTATTGAATGGTTAGCGCAGCTATGTCTATCTTTTTTTTTCTTTCACTCCTCTTCTATACCACGCACGCCCACTCTATCAGTCCCATCTCTGACACAAAATATTACTCGCTGCGTATGGCACGTGTCGTGTCCACATATCAGTCTCACTCATCATTCCGTTAGGGCCCAGTTTTAGATCGAACGTTCAATTTTGACGTGACAAATCATTTTCCTATGTTTTCCCTGTGTGTTTCCTGCATTTTTTTATTTCTCTTTGTTTTCCCAGAAAATGAGTTCCCTGGAAATCAGCCAGATACACTGAGGAGGATTATGAGATAGAAGAATATAGAAAGGGTCCCTCAGTCACACTTTCGGAGTTTAATGCTAAACTACACAGTTTTCAGAAAAGTAAAGCACCTGATCCAGAGAACATACCGGGTGAACTTGAGAAACACTCAGGCGATGATATGAAACGTTGACTTTGCTATAATTCCTCCCAACTTCATTAACAGTGGAACTGATACACAAGCAAAGACATGAAATATCTCTTGACTGTTCATACCACCGAACTCTCTCTCCTATAGCTTGACCCAAAAATACTGTTCAACGTCATTAAGAAAAGAATAAGGGAAAGAACACTATATCGATAATGACCAGTTTGTATTTCATTCAAGGATAGGTAGCAGGAAAGCAATTCTGGCACTGCGTTTAAGACATGAAAGGATGAGAAATGTTTTTAAAAAAATTCTGCTAGTTGCTTTACGTCGCACCGACACAGGTAGGTCTTATGGCGACGATGGGACAGGGAAGGGCTGGGAGTGGGAAGGAAGCGGCCGTGGCCTTAATTAAGGTACAACCCCAGCATTTCCTTGTGTGAAAATGGGAAACCACGGAAAACCATCTTCAGGGCTGCCGACAGGCGGGTTAGAACCTACTATCTCCCGAATACTGGATACTGGCCGCACTTAAGCGACTGCAGCTATCGAGCTCGGTAGGATGAGAAATTATAAAAGACCTTCGTCGAATTAGAAAAATGTTTTAATTTCCTGGACTGGAAACAACTTTTCCAAACAATGAGAAAGATAGGATTTGATTGCAAGGATACATGCCTCATACTGAACTTATACAGAATGCAAAACTGATTTTTAAATCAATGGAATCAAGCGAAATGCCAAAAATAAGAAGAGAATAGACAAGGTTGTCCACTCCCTCCTTGTGTCTTTAAATAAGTTCATCGAAGAAACTAACACAGCCGTGGAAGAAAATGAAGCTGGGTTAAAATATGAATGGTAAACAACTACATTCCATGAGATTCGCATATGATATTGCTATATGTCAAAGGAACGCTCAACATAATGGACGAAACTTAGGCTCTGTACAAACGGAGCTACTCGTTAGAAACTGACTGGAAACTCGAGTTTCTCGCCGATCACTTGGGAGCCACTTCCTGTGTAATTCAACGAAATGCCACACACAGCGCTTATTTATTTAATCGTGTCAGAAACATACATTATACTTACAATAATAATAACAGGACAATAACAAATCTGGTACTATAATCATTAATCACTTCTGATGATGGCAGGTAACGATGTGATTTAAGCTCTCCAAAAATACAAAATTAATTAAATGTGGTGTGACCAGTAAGCGGCTAATTTACATGCTTCCTTGGTAGCGTCCAACACATTCTGGAGAGAGCAAGTAGTTGGACACAAGTTACAAACAAGGAGATGGATCATTGTCTGTTCTTCACCATATTCACATAGAGTGGAGTCACCGACAAAACCCCACTTTCTCATGTTGGTCTTTGTTCTTCCAACTCCTGAACGCGACCTGTTGAGCGTCTTCCATGTTGACCAGCTTTCCTCGTGGCCTAGAGGAAGTCTTTCGGAAGGCGTCATCCATCCTGAAGGTGGCTGGATCTGGAACGCCATGAATTCACTCTGAAGTTCGATGGTGATTCAGTGAGGCTTTCAGTTGTATGGAGAAAGCTTTTCCTTGATTTGAGGCGTTGGGTAGCTGGATGGTACCCATATAAAATATGGGTCGTCAGGTTCAGTGCTTTAGATTTCTCCAGTCTGGATGCACACTCACGGCGGATACCTGCTAGACAATAAACTAGTGGTGTAGATCTCAAACATCCTGTAATGAGTCTGCAGGTTTCATTTAAGGCGACATCCACTTGATTAGCATGACTAGATCTACACGAGACAGGACACACAGCGCTATCAGTTAGTAATTCGTTACTAATATTATAGTCCGCGCGGAACTACAATGGGACTGACGTTTAAGAGAGCGAGATGCTCGATGTTGCCACGTCGTATTACTCAACCACGGACACTTCGCGGCAAAGTCAATTTCGTACGGCAAATATATGTATGTACGATGGGTATTCAGCCCAAAGGCTGGTTGGATCCTCAACAGGTTCACCATTAGCTGTCATAGATGGCCTAGGTGTCACTGAAGAGGCGTACTAGGGAAATGAGGAGTGAGGTAGTTTCCCGTTGCTTTCCTCACTGAGCCAGAAGTTGCTATTGCACATCAGTCTGCCAAGGCCACTGAAATGCGTGCACCAACCGACCCTATGAGCGAAATTTTCATACCATTCATAGCAGGGACTGGCTTCAGTTAAATATATAATTTAAATAATGCAAGCAAATAATCAAAGTAAAATGCGTAATGCATAGTTAAGGTCAGTATTTGCGTCAAGAACAAATATTTATCCATGTCAATACATATTAATTCCCGCAGAACAGCTGTCCGTTTACAATAATCATACTTGTCTTTTCCTATTTTAACTAGTGTTTTATTTACTCTAACCGCTGCAGAAGCTCTATCTAACACATCATTTACATAAATAAGATGATCATTATTAGCAGTGTTGCCAACTTACATTTTCAAGATCCGCTAAATACCACCAAAAATCCGCTAAAATTCCGCCAAGAAATCCGATCTCAAATAATGAGCAATAATAATAATAATAATAATAATAATAATAATAATAATAATAATAATAATAATAATAATAATAATAATAAAGTAAATGTCTGCACTCACCCGATCTGTGATTTTCACTGGGATTAACCCCTACCTGCGGGCCGGCGAGCTAAAACTTGTTGGCGTTTTACTGCCGGGTACAAACTAGGTGAATCCCCTACCTCAAGGGCCACACACAGAACAGGCCAGTCTTCCTTCATAGCATAATTAATATAAATGCTACTGTCTCACAGCTTCATTATCTGTCGTATTCGTCAACTATTAGAGATAAGCACGCTTTCCTCACGCATTACAAATTTATGATACCATGATCTCATATCATCAAATCAAATAACATGTTTTCCTCATGTGACTGCTAGCTCCTGACAAGAAATACGGAATAGCTCAGAGACAGACTGGAGTACACATTTTTAAAAAGTAAAATGGATAAAACGCTAAATTTCGCTATAATAAATCTAGAATTCCACCAAAAATCCGCTGTCCACTAAATGGTATATTTCTCCGCCGACAGTCTTCTAATTCCGCGAAATTTAGCGGAAAATCCGCTAAGTTGGCAACACTGATTATTACATTTCTTCCGTTCAAAATACTCTTGTACATAACAAATAACGTCCCGACTTTATGCCGTTACAGGGATATCTTCGTCGAAACGTTTCTTCTCTTAACTTTCGGCCATTGGATTTAAATTAAAAGGTGCCAGGCATGCAAAATACACAAACCGGCTGGTGACTGGCTCAGACGGTTGAGGTGCTGGCCTTCTGACCCCTACTTGGCAGAGTCGATTCTGGCTTAGTCCGGTGGTATCTGAAGGTGCTCAAATATGTCAGACCCGTGTCGGCAGATTTACTGGCATTCAAAAGAACCACTATGGAACTAAATTCCGGCATCTCGGTGTCTCCGAAAACCGTAAAAATAGTTAGTGGGACGTACGTAAATCCAAGAACATTATTAACACTTTTATTAAACATACGCACGCCTTTGCTGGCAAGACCTAGTGTTTACAGTGCACTATGTCTTCTGGTATAGGCTAGAACAATTTCGTTACTTTCATAGATCTGTCTCATGTCTTACCCTTGGCTTTGACAATATGAAAGTGACTGATGTATGAGCGATGCTAGTAATGCCAATCCTTATGCAGCCAGTCCCTGCTATGAATGGCGTGAAAATGTTGCTCATAAGGTCGGTTGGTGTATACATTTCAGTGAGCTTGGCAGATTGATATGTAATAGCAACTCTGGCTCGGTGAGGAAAGCAACGGGAAACTACCTCACTCCTCATTTCCCTAGTACGCCTCTTCAGTGATGCCTAGGCCATCTATGACAGCTGATGGCAGAGCTGTTGAGGATCCCACTAGCGGAATCGCTGACGGACTGGATATACATACATACATAAACATACGCAGGCGTCTTTACAGAAACTGTTTTTAAATAACAGTACTATTACACACGCGGAGACACAAATACAAACACAAAATAACAGTCACTGTTAAGAAACCTATAGTACAGTGACTACTGCTGGGGAAAGCTCTCTCTCTCTCTCTCTCTCTCTCTCTCTCTCTCTCTCTCTCTCTCTCTCTCTCTCGTCGCGCGTGTTACGAAAGTGGCAACATTGTCTTAAGGTTTCCCTCCCTTCTCTTTACTGGCCTGCGCTCTTTTGTGATTAGTCGCATGTGATTGATCACATTCCGTGTTGTCAAGGCAACCTGCTAAGGCTTTCTTCCCCCTCCATCCCCATTACAGCTGGAAAAATGTGTTGAAGCAACTGTCAATCCCATTCCCGTTCCGCGTGGATTATAGGGTGTGATCACTTCCAGGTCGGTCGCCAGTGAGTTTAGTACTCAGTTCCTAGCGTCCAGGTACGTTTATATGATGGCGAATGCCAAGCGCAATAAGTTGCACCAAGTCCATATAACTGCGTTTGGTCATACGATAGAAAGAAATAATGTAGCGTCTGTTTGTTCGAGCTTCTTTGCTGCTATGAATAATCACCAGTGGATGTTCTTTCCAAGATATAGGTGAACTGAAAAAAATTCCTATTTTTCTCCCGTCTTCTTTGTCGCTTAAGTCAGTATTTTACATTCTAGCAAAATAGAGAAGCGATATAGTGAGTCCGCACCAAACTTCGTGATTAATTAGGAAAAAATCCGTCACTGTACAGTAGTCTCGTGTGTGGTGCCGAGTCAATTATCAGCTACTAACCAATTTACTCACCAGTCACAGGCCGGTTATGTTTCTAATGAAACAGAGAGACAGCGCTGTAGCCCAAAATCTAGGGGGGTGGGGGCTATACTCTGGTCAACCTAGCGAAGTCGTCTTTTGCACTTTGCGCCGCGCAGTGCACCGGTGCATGCCCTCTGAGAGGCCCTGTTCCAATGAGTAGCTCCGTGTGTAGAGACAGTTAAAATTTGGATCTGGAGGAGAATGCAGAGGATATGAAGTACAGAACAGAAGATCAAAACAGAAGTAATTAGAGAAATAAAAGGAAGACGGAGTCTGCTCAAAGAAATCGAAAGAAAGAAAAAGAAAAGGAAAGAAAGAAAGAAAGAAAGAAAGAAAGAAAGAAAGAAAGAAAAAATGTATTGGTCACATTATAACTCGAAAGGTCTTTCGAAAAGCTCCGTATGGAACGTGCTTCTGTAGAGTTGTGAAAGCTGGACAGTAAGATAATAGGGATAATAGGAACATAAAATGTAGAAACAGTTAACATTTGGATCTGGAGAAGAATGCAGAGGAAATAAAAGGAAAGAAATGAAGAGCAAAACCGAAGTAATCGGAGAAATAACAGGAAGATGAAGTCTGCTCACTGAAATCAAAAGACAGAAAGAAAGAAAGAAAGAAAGAAAGAAAGAAAGAAAGAAAGAAAGGAAAGTAGGAATAAATGTATTGGTCACAATCTGTGGTATGTGGTAACGCCTACATCGCAAAACAACCGTATTATTTTATTATTATTATTATTATTATTATTATTATTATTATTATTATTATTATTATTTTTGTGTCGTTTCGGCCGACTATGAACCGCGTTTGACAATCTTTGCAGTATTTTTAGCCTTCTCTTCCTTCACACTCTGCCAGTATCTTTTCGTCCTTTCTCCTACTTCCTTCTTCTGCTCTTCTGTATAGGACCTCCGTTTTCTCACCAGCGTTTCTCCAGTGTACTGGTAACTGCGGAACGTTTTGACGAGTTCTCTAAATTGATTTCTGTCCATGATATAATCTTCCTGAGCCCCCATCTTCGTCAAGTTCAATCTCACTTCTCAAAACCATGTCAGTTCTCTCTTCCTCTTCCTGAAGAACTCAAGGATTCTCTTCGTTATTCTATTACTGTCCATCCTCAACAACTGTAACCTTCTCTTCCTTATCATTTCAACCAATCTATTATTCTTATTATTATTTTTTTATTATTATTATTATTATTATTATTATTATTATTATTATTATTATTATTATTATTATTATTATTATTATTATTATTATTATTGTGATATCAAGTAAATGTATATGGCAAACCGCGAGCTCATTATTCAGCCATCAGAGGAAACAGATCAAGCTGGAAAGGAATATTGAGCCTGCATATGTAGAAATAATTGCAATAACGAGGACCAGTATTTCCATCACATCTCTATCACACAGCAAATGCTAATCGCAAGTCAAAACAATTAATACCATCACAAAAACCTAATTAGTCGAGTAATTGAAAGCACAATCGAGAGAAATGCAAAAAGTAAATTATTTAGAAGTCATTAAGTTTCAAATTAAAACTCTAATGAAATAATTGTGAATAATGTCAACAGAATTAACCCCTCCGCCCCTCAACTATCGGCAGTTTACTGAATGCGATGCTTTACTAGGCTTCACAAATTACAGCGCAACATAGCGACGTGGTTTATTTTTTAACCCCCCCCCCCCCAATAAAAACATAACGCAAACATAACACTGAACAAACAAGCGCTTGAATTTATTAGTCCCTTTCAATGCATGTCATCTACTCTCTCTCTGGTCAGCATGACTCTCAATCAACCATTTCCCATTCTACATACCGGAGAAGAAATCAAAAGACGATATCACTAAAAATGTAGAAGAATGAACCGTGTGTGTATTTAGCAAGTGTCAGCTAATGTTATTTATTTATTTATTTATTTATTTATTTATTTATTTATTTATTTATTTTATTTATTTATTGTTTCTTTGCGTTTAGGCCATCAGTGGACCACGGTGCTTGTGTTCTAACTGTGTTTTTGTCTTCGTCTGCCCCTTTTAGCATACTGGATTGTGTTCTTAGTGGCCTCTTGAGAATTCATGTTGGCCCAGTATTCCTTCATTTTCTCGCTGAATTCTTTCCTGCGCTCCTCTGACCAATTCCCGGCTCCTTTGTGGCTAGCTGATGTAAGGGATGTTAGGAAAGGTTTAGTTTTGACCATTAAACGGTATGCATTTCTGTCAGTAATGGCGGCTTGATTAATATTAAGCTCTGCAAGATCTTTGTCCACTTGTTTGGTCCAGGGGAATCCAGTAGCTTTGCCTTTGTTAGCAACCTTGAAGATCTTATGGGATAATCTATTAGGATCCATTCTGTATAGGTGTCCATAGAAAGTCAGACGTTTTCTCCTGATGGCATCTATGAGGTTTTCTTGATGCTGGTAGAGCTCATTGTTGGGTTTGTACCATCGCCTTCCATCTGGTAGGATCCTTGGCCCTATTATTTATTTATTTATTTATTTATTTATTTATTTATTTATTTATTTATTTATTTATTTATTTTCGTTACGTTTTGGCCATCTGAGGACCACGTTAATTCGTATCAACATCGTTTCTCCTGGTCTTTCTCCTTGTTCAGTATTATCTCATTCTCATGCTTTGCAAATTTCTTCGCTCTTCTGTCCATGATGATTTTGTTCTGAGGCTAGTTCTGTCCTGAAAATCTGTGCAAGCCTGAAACTTTTATTTATAAATCACACTGTTGTATATCTCTGATTCCTGTATTCCCATTTCTTTTAGATCCATTTGTACCTCTTGGATCGAGCGTGCTTTCGTTCTCTTATTCACAATAAACTGTAGTCTATTATTTGCAGTGTTCAACCCTTCTGGTCCATTCTTAGGATGTGGCCGAAGAACACGTTCCTTCTTTTCCGTATGATGCCCGAGATTTTCTCTATCTTCTTTATTCGCTCGTCTTTTAAATTGACCGTGTTTTGTTCTTCGCGGTCCCAACATCTTCCTGAGAATCTTTCGTTCCACCATTTCTAATCTCCTAAGTAGTCCTGTTCTTACTAGGTTAAGAGTTTCTACTGCGTATAACGCTTCAGTGCGGATCACTATCTGGTGATGTCTCAATTCTGTATTAATCAAAATATTATTCTTAGTGTAGACGTTCATACTTCATAGTTATTACTTTGTATGCTAAATTAAATTTGTTTATTCGAGTTCCCATTGCTTCTTTTTCTATTAGCCCAGTTTCTATCCATTCTCCTAAGTATTTAAATCTCACCACCTACTGAATTTTCTCTCATTTCTTTCTTTTTCCGTCTTTCTTTCCTTGTTCTTCATGCCCACTTGAAGAGCATGTTGTAACGTGTTAGCTTCCTTTTTTCTTCTTCTACTCCCAAAATCTCTTCATAAATTGGCTGTGGTACTTTTCCCGTTGTTCTTTCAACTGTTTTCCAGTGGTCCTTTCAGCTTTTTCTGCGAATATGTGATTTGCGACCAGAATTCCAAAGACTTTACGATTTATTTATTTTTTGTCAAATCATCTGTAGCGTTTATTTCTTGTAAATCCTTCTTAATTTCTTCCAAGCAATTTATCTTGACTTTCATTGAATTTATTATAGTTAATCGTGTTTTAGTAAATCTATTATTGTCCATTCTACAGATATGACCATAGAATCTCAACCGTCCCATAAGTACGGCGTCAGTGAACTTATCTGCTGCTGTTTAAAAGTCTGTAGTTTTTCGTTTAATCCATTTGCCAGTTACATGAGTGGAGCCATATATATTCTTAGGAATTTTTCGGGTGAGCTCTGGAAGGAGGAAATACGCAAATTGGCCATGGTTCCTTCGAAGCTTGTTCAGTAATGACAAAGTCTTGCGAAGGAGGTAAGAATCTCTTCGAACATCATCTGGATCGAATTATCTAAAACCACTCGATAGTTGATTCTGACCATTCCTGTTTCCATTCCTGAGACAGACGGCCTCTATCAACTACTTGGTTGTTCTTATTAGTGGTGGCGGTATTTTAGCCTGTGAATGCCAAGATCCTTGTTATCCCTTTGGATTGGTAGGAGGTTTCGGAACTCCGAACATAACCCACCGAGACAGCTAGTAGTGGTATATTTGATACCCCTGCATTAGCGCATGCTGAGCATGTTTGGTCTGAGCAGTATGAAGATACACTGGCGCGCTCCCACAGTTCGTGGGGAATTTTATTGCTTTATTATTTCCTGTGCCCAAGTAGGGCATCTCGTTACATTAAAAGTTGCTCGCCCATGTAACAGGGGTCAAAGCTACCAGCAGCTACTCTGAATAAAACAGGCAGTCCGACGTACAGTTGGAGAACTGCTGCCAGATATGCTAGCTGTAATAATGAAAAGGTTGAAATATTTATACCAGACTCGTAGTGTAGCTATTTTGACTCTTATCCAGAGGCCCAGGGTTTGACTTCCCACTCGTCGAAAGGATGGAACCAGATTCAGTCAACCTCATGAGAATAACTAAGGAGATAAGTTGTCTTTCCACTGAATAAGTGCCTCTCCAATATTTACGAGGGCAGTAAATAAATCAGCGACAAATATTTAACGAACTAACAAGTAAAATTGCATTGCATTCCTTCAATTTAGTCACACGTTAAGTCTATTACCTTTTGCCAAATGACGAGAAGTCTCTGCGGACCGCTGTGAAGCCATCCTCTGTTGATGACAGCGACGGAGCACCCTGCTGCACGGCGTACAGATGTCACGTCAGGAAATTCTCGGAGAGTCTATAGATCAGGGCTTCTCAGGGTGCATGCACCAGTGCATTGCGCGGTGCAAGGTTTAAAAGACGACTTCGCTTGGTTGACCAGAATTCAGACCCCCACTCCTCGATTTTGAGCAATAGCGCTATCTTTCTCTTTCCTCGCGCCTGTCTCGCTCGCTCCGCCTGTCTCCCTCTTCCCCACTTGCTCCGAACCACTCCAAACCCGAGCCGAGTTGAGCCGAGCTTAGCCGAGTCGCTCCAAGACGACGCGCTGGACCGATGCACTGTGCACAGGACCTCTGCGCCTCAGATTGCACGCGTGAGATTTTGGGCGTTTGAGAGACCCTGCTACAGATGGTCTACGGAAACGAGACCACTCACGATGTCAATCTGATCTTGAGGAATTGACAGCCGACCTGTGCGGTGAAAATACGCAGTCTCATTCTGACCCGCACGAAACACCTTGACCCATCGTGTAACCGTCCTATACGGTAATGCATTCTCGCCACAGGTTTCACGTAATCCTCGATAACATTCTGGTGCATTTTTTTCCACAGGCTAGGTCGCTTTTAATTCACAAACGCTGATCACCTTTTGAAAACATGTTTTTGAGCGATGAAAACGACTCTCTTCACTTCAACGCCACACAGCAACAACACTGGATTCCCGTCACACTACACATCGACAACACAGACACCTGACCGCTCCCACATCCTATTTGCACATGCCCGATCTCCTGCAAGTGTCTGCACTACGTTGCCAGTATGTTATTTCGCTGGCTAAGTAGTTGTCTTGGCAGGCGAAGGTTCTCAATGAGTCGTATGTGCCATATGGAGGTAAGCAAAATGAACCACTGTACCACTCAAGACCACCCGACTGACTAACCGAGTGCTATAGTACCTGCCGAAAGGGCTGGATGACAGAGCATCAGACGTAAGTAAACAAGCAGTGTATCCTGACATGACTGCGTGCGTACACACAACCGTATAAAAAATACTAGGAAATTCTCCCTTTGGGAAAAATATAATAACTTCCTGTGGCTATTTCAGGCGGAGTGCATCCCCTGTAAGGCAGACCCTCCGATGAGGGTGGGCGGCACCTGCCATATGTAGGTACCTGCGTGTTATTGTGGTGGAGGATAGTGTTATGTGTGGTGTGTGAGTTGCAGGGATGTTGGGGACAGCACAAACACCCAGCGCCCCCCCCCCGGGCCACTGGAATTAACCAATGAAGGTTAAAATCCCCGACTGGGCCGAAAATCGAACCCGAGACCCTCTGAACCGAACGTCAGTACGCCGACCATTCAGCCAACGAGTCGGACGGAAAAATCAAATAATCATAAATATGTCTTTCAGTAGAATGTGTGACGTGATGTTACCTGGCAGCCGTGCAGGCTGTGATGTGAAGCACTTATGGATAGCCATGGCATACAGATTCATGGCCTGTGCAGCTCTCAAGGTACAGTTGCTAGGTAACATCGGGTCACACATTTTGTTACAGACAATATAGCGTCACACAAATCTTCGGACGAATCCCAACTTTAAGACATGTTTACGTCAAAGTTGGCCGACAAAGAAATATCTTGTATAATTTGATGCATTCTCAGAACGGGAGGATATTCGTGAACTACGCATAGCCGGTCACTGAAGAGATGATAGTTGGAAACCTGCCATCTGCATAATATGTGCAACCATTTTTAAACAAGAGGAATTTGAAAGAAAATAATGTTCATTTTATTTATTTAATTAAACACCAGGCTATACATTATACTATAAACATTGGGTCACGTAGCTGTCAACTTGCATTCGGTAGATAGTGAGTTCGAACCCTACTGTCGGCAGCCCTGAAGATGGTTTTCCGTGATTTGCTAATTTTTGTTACTTGTAATTTACTCCTTGAAATAAAAATGGAATCTCTACATTCTAGTAATCGATATAATTATTATTATTATTATTATTATTATTATTTATTATTATTATTATTATTATTATTTCTTTCTTAATCTGTTTACTCTCCAGGGTTGGTTTTTTTTCCCTCGGACTCAGCGAGGGATCCCACCTCTACCGCCTTAAGGTCAGTGTCCTAGAGCGTGAGACTGTGGTTCGTGGGATACAACAGGGGCGGAGGACCAGTACCTCACCTAGGTGGTCTCACCTGCTATGGTGAACAGGGGCCTTGTTGGGGGATGGGAAGATTGGAAGGGATAGAGAAGGAATCGGCCGTGGCCTTAAGTTAGGTACCATCCCGGCATTTTCCTGGAGGTGAAATGGGAAGCCACGGAAAACCACTTCCAGAATGGCTGAGGTGGGAACCAAAACTTCTCTACTGAGTCGACCTCCCGAGGCTTAGTGGACCCCGTTCCAGTCTTCGTACCACTTTCTAAATTTCGTGGCAGAGCCGGGAATTGAACCCGGGCCTCCGGGGTTGGCAGCTAATCATGCTAACTACTACACTACAGAGACTATTATTATTTATTATTATTATTATTATTATTATTATTATTATTATTATTATTATTATTATTATTATTAAAATTAAGTTTATACTGGACGACATGCTCTGCTATTTACTTGTTTATCCGCGGAGACTCAACCCTGTCCCGGCAAAGCTCGTCTCCTGGGAAATATTCCTCTCTCAACTCTACCCACCGCCAACAACTACCAGCCTTTTGAAATACAGATTTCTCCAAATATATGGAGATTGGAGGAGCAAACTCAGTTTTCGTTTTGATAGTCCAAGAATAGGTGCCATATTAAAATCTATTCCTACGTCAATTTCAGATGTTTTATGTAGCCAAGAGGCAAAGAAAACACATTTAAGTCTTGTTGAAGAGTAAAAGCAGTCCTCAAAGCGTTTCCAGTTTCATTCAATGAAATCCACTGATGCTGTTTCAAGCGCAAGGAGAGCGAATGGTGTCTGTTGTTGAACCACCCCATGTCATTTTGTCTTTGATTTCAATATTAATTCCGCTGCCGGTACGTCAGACAGTTAAAATAAAATTAGAACGCAGAGCAACATTAAAACACTTTAATAATTACTTGAAAACAGTTCTGGGAATTAATTTTTCAAATGCCCCTCCATTCTTGTTTGAGGGCATACCATTTCCAGAGCTCAAGTAGAAAATAGAAGTAGAGGACAGTTTTCATCATGAGAATCCTCAAAGAAGAACAAGGAACAAAACGCTCATATTCATAATTTTAATGAAAATTCATAAACCAGAGTATTTTTTAAGCACTTTGGAAATGGTGGAGCGGTCACTGGTAGAGAATCTCACAGATTTAAACAAGCACGAATTTTATTTATTTATTTATTTATTTATTTATTTATTTATTTATTTATTTATTTATTTATTTATTTATTTATTTATTTATTTACTTACTTTTTACTGAACGAGTTGGCCATGCGGTTAGGGCCGCGCAATTGTGATTTTGTATCCGGGAGATAGTGGGTTTGAACCCCACTGTCGGTAGCCCTGAAGATGGTTTTCGGTGGTTTCCCCATTTTCACGCCAGAAAATGCTGGGACTGTACCTTAATTAAGGACATGGCCACTTCCTTGCTATTCCTAAGCCTTTCCTATCCCATCGTCGCCGTAGGAACTATCTTTGTCGGTGCGATGCAAAACAATTGACCCCTAACCACATGGCCAACTCATCCGGTATTATTATTATTATTATTATTATTATTATTATTATTATTATTATTATTATTATTATTATTAACTATTTTTATTTGCTAACTCAGGCAGTATAGAGTTATGGAGAAATACTTTTCAAAATTAAAAGAAATATAGATAAATTATCACGGGAAGTACGAAAACCTAGGAAGTTCCATGGGTCTAAAACTGTGGTGTTTAGTTGTATGGCTTCTGATAAGATGGTATTAAGGCATTAAATCCAGTATATTCCATCCGCAGGAGCGTAAATGCTAACGTTGGTTGCGTTCGGTATGCAAGAGGAAATAGCGTATGGTAGAGATGGGGAGATTCTGAGCGAGTGATTCATAATGAACGAATCATTACACTGAACGACTGAATCATGATTCAGTGAACGAAATGAATCGACTCGCTTGTGCATCGAAAGGTGAATCGAGAGATGGCAGCCGCAACTCGTTCCTTGGTTCCTCGTTCGTTCTGATTCATATCGCCAAATCGGGTATCCACCATTTTTGAATCAATGACAACTTATGAAGAACGACTCCGTTATTTTTTATTTAACTTGAACTAAAAGTCCCGTTTACAAGTGAAATACTCCTAAACTAACCTTACAGGAAAACAATATTTCTTTTAAATAAGAAATTATCACGTCGTTTCAAGTCACACACTTCACGGAACTGTAATATACACTCAACTTCCAGCTCATTGCGAAATGTTAGGTTTACTTCAAGGTTCCCGTTCCCATTCTCGTGAACTACTCTGAACTAACGTGTGGAACATTGCCTCAAAAATGTTCATATCTACCATCAATTTCAAATTTGATTGTCGTATGGCTTCGAATGGTAGCTACTTAAGTTTAGAAAGTATTAGTCGGACAGTTGTGTAGCATTTTTAGACTATAACCTCTAAAAAGGAATGGTTCATCTGAGTCCATATGGTTTCGCTTTCGGCTCTCCGTCACGTGGTAATCGAATGAACGAATCAAATGAACGACTCAAATGAACGAATCATTTTAGTGAATCATTTCAAATGAATCGGTTCTTCTAAAGGAATCAGATTCCCCATCTCTAGCGTATGGCTTCTAGTGCCGGGAGTGCCCAAGGAAGAGGAACAGGAAAAATGCAGTGTTGAGCTATGCCCAACTCTAGAGTAAAAAAAGGTTAATCAGAAACGTGCGGAGAGAATTCCAGGTTTGGAGATATGGAGATAAGCTGCCTTTTACGTCATGTAGCAGTACAGAATGTTATTTCCATTCAGGTCTATATTAGGAAGGAAGAGGTAGCGCAAGGGATCGAGATAGAACATTAAGCTAGAAGTATCGATTATGCATACATACAGGCGAGCCATGTGTTGTAGCTATTGTGTCTAGACTCTATTGTGCCGCGTTCATACAAGACTGATACCATACTACCACCCTTAGTTTCGAAGACTCGCCTGCTACAGCTACATAAAAGAAGAGAACTTTATTATAACTCGCATTGCATCGCTTTGAAAAGAAATTCGCTCAATGCAGTGTGGACGTCCCGAGACAGGCACTTAAATCCTTGTACTCGAATAGTCTTCCATCAAATCGACCATTTACGCAGACCAGGTTATCAACAATCAGACAGCCTATATTACAGATATTAATGCATTACGATTCCTACTAACTTACTGAAGGAAGTAAGAAGCAATGAAATCTTTCTCCCTAAAGACTCAAATCATCAGAGCATTCAGCGGTGACCACGGCACTGTTTTCACTTACTTATGCCAATCTTCACATTTTCATCTTCACTATCCGAACTCCCTTGTTCAATCCTTGATTTTTCTACGTGGAAACATGGCCAGTCAATCAATCAGTCGACGGATCAATCAATCAATCACCACTGACCTGCATTTAGGGCCAGTCGCCCGGCTGTCAGATTCCCTACCTGTCGTTTACCTAGTCTTTCCTTAAATAATTGCATAATGTGATCTTCCCCACTTTTAAAAACACCACTCAAATTTAGTAATGGCATCCCACGTCATATCTCCACTGACAGCTCGAAACATACCACTTAGTCGAGCAGCTCGACTCCTTTCTCCAAAGTCTTCGCAGCCCAAACTTTGCAACATTTTTGTAACGCTATTCTTTTGTCGGAAATCACCCAAAACAAATCTAGCTGATTTTCTTCGGATTTCTTTTTCAGTTCACGAATCAGGTAATTGTGGTGAGGGCCCCATACACTGGAACCATACTCCAGTTTGGGTCTCACCTATGCTTTATATGCTCTCTCCTTTACATCCTTACTACAACCGCTAAATACCATCATAAGAATGTGGATAGATCTGTATCCTTTATTTTCAATCTCGTGTATGTGATCACCCCAAAGAGGATATTTACTTATATTAACACCTAGATATTTATAGTGATCCCCACAAGGAACTTTCACCCCATCAACAAAGTAAAACTGAGAGGACTTTTCCTATTAGTGAAACTCGCAAACCGACTTTTAACCCCGTTTATCACTACACCGTTGTCCGACTCGTTGGCTGAATGGTCAGCGTACTGGCCTTCGGTTCAGAGGGTCCCGGGTTCGATTCCCGGCAGGGTGGGGGATTTTAACCTTCATTGGTTAATCCCACTGACCCGGGGGCTGGGTGTTTGTGCTGTCCCCAACATCCCTGCAACTCACACACCACACATAACACTATCCTCTACCACAATAACACGCAGTTACATACATACGAAAAATGCCGCCCACCCTCATCGGAGGGTCTGCCTTACAAGGGAAGCACTCGGCTAGAAATAGCCACACGAAATTATTAGTACTACACCGCTGCCTCCTGTCCGTCTCACTACACTGTCCAAGTATTTTTGCAGTTGCTCACAATCTTGTAACCTATTTATTACTCTATACAGCATAGCACCATCCGCAAAAGTCTTATCTCTGATTCCATTATTTTTCTCATATGAATTCGGTCCCATACTGCATGTCACGTTCAAAAAATTGATGAAACTGGTTTGAATTCATATATGAAATGCATAAAAAGCATAGTTACATTGCAAAGAGGACGGAGTAAATGGGCAATTGCGTTGATGACGTTATTCCACAAGCAAAGTGGCTGCCGAGGTGACAGGTGTTTTCCTTGGTTTCGGGGCTCGAAAATCGTGTAACGTCAGAACCTGACTGAGTAGGATCGTTCGGAAGGTGTAATTTTGTAGATAATGGTCTAATGGACCAGCAAATAAAGATTGTTGTGTCTCATAACGATACATTGGTGTATAATCAAAACTTTCAGACGAGGAAAGTGAAAATTGCGGAGTTTTGAGTGAAGTGGTAACAAAACGTGCAAAATAAACGACCAAAAGACGTCGAGAACGTATCGCACTATAATGTGGAGTGAACAAGGTAGGAATCCAACAAGCCCTAAACGACGACACACGGTGAGCGAGAACGTCGTAAAGCTAAAGGCCCATACACACGACCGAGTCTAGGAGTAGGCTGGCTCGCTCTGCTCCGAAAACACGCTTCATCATAGCTCCTTCATTTTCTAAGTTTCAGGAAATAAAAAAAGTACACTGACTTGATTTTCACTGAAGTCAATATGAAAGAGAAAATATTGGGCTAAAATGAGGTTATTATAGAGAGAAAAATAATAATTAAAAAATGAACCAGAACCATTCGATTTTACGTGGGCTGTAATTTTTTTTTTTTTTTTTTTTTTTTTTTTTGCTATTTTGCTTTACGTCGCACCGACACAGATAGGTCTTAAGTAAGTAAATTAGTGGCAACATTGATAGAACGCAACACTTAATGAACTAACAAGTATGAGTGCATACATTCCTTCAATGAATTCACCTGCAAAGTCTATTGTATGCATGCCGCTGGTGGGATCCTCAACAGCTCTGCCATCAGCTGTCATAGATGGCCTATGCATCACTGAAGAGGCGTACTAGGGAAATGAGGAGTGAGGTAGTTTCCCGTTGCTTTCCTCACGGAGCCAGAGTTGCTATTACATATCAGTCTGCCAAGCCCACTGAAATGCATACACCAATCGACCCTATGAGCAACATTTTCACACCATTCATAACAGGGACTGGCTGCATAAGGATTGGCATTTCTAGCATCGCTCATACCTCAGTCACTTTCATATTGTCAAAGCCAAGGATAAGACAGAGACAGATCTATGAAAGTAACGAAATTGCTGTAGCCTATACCAGAAGACATAGTGCACTGTAAACACTAGGTCCTGCCAGCAAAGGAAGGCAAAGTCTGTTACCTTTCCCCAAATGTCGGGAAGCCGTTGGTGACCGTTGGAAGCGTGTTCTCTGTTGATGACAGAGACAGAGCGCCCTACTGCGCGGAGTACAGATGCCACGACAGGAAACTGGCGGCCTCGGAAGGCTTCCATCAACTTCAGAAACAGTCCAATGTCACAAGGACTCATGTCTGGTGAGTGCGGAGGCCGTTCGAAGACCTCCCAATGCCATGGTTCGAATAAGAGCGTGACATTGTTCGCGACATGACAATCTGTGTTGTCATGCAACACAATAGGGCGATCGTCCCGTCAAAAACGTGGACGCTTGCGTCACATAGCCGGACGCAGATGTCGCTCCCGAAATTGGCAATAGCAGTCACTGTTAACGCCTTGTCCCTCAGGCACAGCATGCGCATTTTTTTATTTTTTTGCTATTTGTTTTACGTAGCACCGACACAGATATGTCTTATGGCGACGATGGGATAAGAAAGGCCTAGGAATGGGAAGGAAGTGACTGTGGTCTTAATTAAGGTACAGGTGAAAATGGAAAACTACGGAAAACCATCTTCAGGGCTGCCGACAGTGGGGTTCGAACCCACTATCTCCCGGATACAAGCTCACAGCTGCGCGCTCCTAACCGCACGGCCAACTCGCCCGTTATGCGTAAAAATAACACCCTTGTAATTGTACGCCACAATCAGCATAAGCATCATCCTACTGGATTCCCGTGGACGTAGCGAACCTTTGTTACGCCATTCATTCGACTGACGCTTTAATTCAGGCTCGTGCCAACGTCTCATCAATGGCAACAATACGCTGCAGAAATGCGTCTCATTTTTTACGGTATTTGTCCAGGTGGATGCCAGCCTGTGCACATCGGTACCATTTCCGTACGTCGGTGAGTTGGTGTAGAAACCAACAGGACGCAATTCTCCTCATGTTAAGACATTTCGTCAGTACATGCCAAACCGTTTGATGACTGAGACCAACCTCTACGGATAATTCCCGGAAAGTAGCTCAGATGTATCACCATGTGACTATCATCCGTTTGAATTCCAGAAAAAATAAACGTAGCTGGAAAGACATTTTCCAATGATAAAGAGGTCAATACTTCATGTACCTGTACAACATTTCTTAATGAAGGAGAAATCGAGAAACTAGCATTGCGATGTAAAAGAAATATGTAGACATTAGCGGGGGTAGATAGAACATGCTAGACAAATTAGGAAAAAATCTGAAAGGTAGCAAAATTCTTTAGGAGCCAGGCATAAAAATATAATTAATTTGCTTGTCTCTATGGTATTAACAAACTCAACTTCATCACACATCAGTCCATCGCCACGGCTTCCTTCTCATTTGTTCATCCAGCATATATCTCTTTGTTTGAAATTACTAGATCTCCGCTCATTTTGCAGATTCAAAATATTCTAGGCTTGGGACATTCTTGTTGATCATCATCAGGCGATTCATGCTATCTGGAGCGATGATCTCACCTTATTTTTCAGCAGAGTCTTACTACTAAACCTTTCATATAAAACTCTGGAGGTTGGCATACAACAATTCTGATGATTTACCTGAGAAAGGGAAATAATCTTTCATTCGTAGAAATAACGCTGACAATTAATTTTTCTTACCATAGGTACAGGGTGCCAGAGATGATGACGCCAACCCTATTTGGAGGGATGTAATTATTATTGCGTGTTTCTATGGTGGTTGGTAGTGTGGTGTGTTGTCTAAAATTTGAAGAGGAGAGTGTTGGGACAAACACGAACCCCAGTCACCGAGGCAGAGGAATTAAGCAGACGCGATTAAAACTCCCGACCCGGTATGGAATCGAACCCGAGACCCTCTGAACATAAAGCCTCAACCCTGACCATTCAGCCAAGGAATCGGAATCAATCTATAAATCTATATAAATAAAGTAAGAGTTTTGTCTATACGTTGTTCAGAATTTAAAATGAACGGTATTTTTGTATAGGCTATAAATAAATTTATTCACGCTGAATTAAATGGCAGTTCAGGGAAAGGCGCCTACAAATTAATTTTTAAATACCTATGTTATTATGCAATTTAATAAAATCTTATTCACAACGTGTGCACGACTTCGTCTAGAATTCTGTGTACTATGTACTGTAGAATTACGTATCGAAGAACGGGTACTACAGCTAGTCGCTTATAAATAGCAACTGCTCTAACATTATAATCCGAGTAGAAGTCTTTGAGTTTAGTAAACTAAGGTTGCGGCAATTCATAAACGAGCGCAGGAATGAAATTATCACTATTCTATTGGCAGTTTTTTAGTAACAACCCGTGACACTTCCCGAATAGACAGAAAGATTAATGGCAGCCGGGTTGTCAAACAAATTGATCATCTACGACATGATTAACAGCACACAGATTTGTGGATTTCGATCAGAGCCGAACACAATTCACACCACTTGTTCCACCTCGTTAAAACGGAATGGAGAAGGAGGTCTTTTAGTATTTTAGTTAGACCTTCTCCACAAGCCATAAAGAGACGAGCAAAACATAGCAATAAATCATAGTTCAATTTGTTCTAATGATCCCTGTCCTAAGAATGGGGAAAAAAACAACAACTTACCATTACATTCCATGACGTCAAGCGCGTAATAGTAAGTTTCCATTACTGTACAGTCTGTAGAAATATCACTAAAAACACACACTTGTTTTCAAAGGCAATGAACCAGTTCCCTGCAAAATTATTCTGAATATTAAGACAGCAGAACGAACTACCCCCTTCAGCTATTACGGCGACACGTACTATTTTACACCAATACGGCGAGATGTAGTGTTTACAGTGCAGTACGTCTTCTGGTATGGGCTAGAGCAATTGCATTACTCTCATTGATCTGTCTCAGTCTTATCCTTGGCTTGGACAAAATGAAAGTGACCGAGGTATGAGCGATGCTAGTAATACCATTCCTTATGCAGCCACTCCCTGCTATGAATGGCGTGAAAATGTTGCTCAGATCGTCCGTTGGTGCATGCATTTCAGTGGACTTGGCAGACTGACATGTAATAGCAACTTCTAGCTCAGTGAAGAAAAGCAACGGGAAACTACCTCACTCCTCATTTCCCTAGTATGCCTCTTCAGTGACGCCTATGCTATCATTACGGCTAATGGTGGAGCTGTGGAGAATCAAACCAGCCTTCGAGGTTAATACTTAATAACTGATTCGATAATATTATTGCAAAATTTAAAGAAAAACGTGAGTACAGATATCGATAATACCACCGGAAAAATTAACATAAACCATGTGTACTCGGTAACGAAATTGTCTTCGGTCCAAGAAACACAAGGCTACACATTTACAAAACAGTAGCTAGACCAGATCTGTTATACGGCTGTGAAGCAGGAAAAATTAGGGAAAGAGACAAAATCAGAATCACTGCAGCAGAGATAAGATTCATGAAACGTACAGCAGGATACATAGAACTGTACTACAAGGGGAAGTTTTTCAGTCGCACCGACACAATCAATCAATCAATCAATCAATCAATCAATCAATCAATCAATCAATCAATCAATGATCTGCACTTAGTGCAGTCGTCCAGGTGGCAGATTCCCCATCTGATTTTGCCTAGCTTTTTCTTAAATAATTGCAAAGAATTTGGAAATTTATTGACTGTCTGCCTTGAAAAATTATTCCAATCCCTAAATCCTTTTCCTATAAACGAGTTTTTGTCCCAATATATCCTCTTGAAATCCAACTTTATCTACATATTGTGATCTTTCCTACTTTTAAAAACACCACTAAATCTTATTCGTCTACTAGCGTTATTCCACGCCATCTCTCCACTAACAGCTCTGAACATACCACTTAGCCGAGAAGCTCGTCTCTGACTCCCAAGTCTTTCCAGGCCAAATTTTGCAACTTTTTCGTAACGCTATTCTTTTATTGGATATCACCAGGTCTTTTGGTGGCGATGGCACAGGAGAGAGCTAGGAGGGAGAAGGAAGCGTCTGTGGCCTTAATGAAGGTACAACCCCAACATTTTCCTGGTGTGAAAATGGGAAACTACAGAAAACCATATTCAGGTCTGCTAACAGTGGGGTTCGAACAAACTATCTCCCCAATGCAAGCTCAAAGACGAGGGGAAGTGATGAAGGAACTGAAGGAAGAACACATTTTAAAATGCCTAAGAGGAAGTAGCATGTCAACAGGATGGGAAGGGAAAAAATACCAAAATAGAACTTAAGATACCAGCCAGGTGATGGATCGATATTGCCACAGACCACCAAGTATAAAAACAGATATGTAATGTTCTCCGCTACACGGAAAAGTGTAGAATCATGGATATGTTTAGGGATTAGAATACGAGAGAGTGAGAACAGATTTTTTGGTTGTTCCCCCTTAGTAGCCTCTTACGACAGACAGGAGGTTTGACTCCGTCGACAGAGGAGATAACGAGTTCCGCTAAATCGACAGAAATATGCAGTGTCATCATCTACGTCCAACAATATGTCAGCTGATCCAGTACACAACATTCCCATGCCATGTCACAAGATAGCCGCCCCTATCAAGATTTACGTCCAACAATATGGCAGCTAATCCAGCACACAACATTCCCATGCCATGTCACAAGATAGCACCACCTATCAAAATATACGTCCAACAATATGGCAGCCAATCCAGCACACAACATTCCCATGCCAAGCCAGAAGATAGCCCCACCTATCAAGATATACATCCAACAATATGGCAGCTAATCCAGCACACAACATTCCCATGCCATGTCACAAGATAGCCGCCCCACCTCTCAAGATATACGTCCAACAATATGGCAGCTAATCTAGCACACAACATTCCCATGCCATGCCAGAAGATAGCCCCACCTATCAATTTATGCGTCCAACAATATGGCAGCTAATCCAGCACACAACAATCCCATGCCATGTCACAAGACAGCTCCACCTATCAAGATATACGTCCAACAATATGGCAGCTAATCCAGCACACAACATTCCCATGCCATGTCACAAGATAGCACCACCTATCAAGATATACGTCCAACAATATGGCAGCTAATCCAGCACACAACATTCCCATGCCATGTCACAAGATAGCCGCCCCACCTATCAAGATATACGTCCAACAATATCGCAGCTAATCCAGCACACAACATTCCCATGCCATGTCACAAGATAGCCCCACCTATCAAGATATACGTCCAACAATATAGCAGCTGATCCAGCACACAACAATCCCATGTCATACCACAAGATAGCCGCCCCACCTATCAAGATATACGTCCAACAATACAGCAGCTGATCCAGCACACAACAATCCCATGTCATACCACAAGATAGCCGCCCCACCTATCAAGATATACGTCCAACAATATGGCAACTAATCCAGCACACAACATTCCCATGCCATGTCACAAGTTAGCGCCACCTATTAAGATGTACGTCCAACAATATGGCAGCTGATCTAGCACACAACATTCCAATGCCATGCCAAAAGATAGCCGCCCCACCTATCAAGATATACGTCCAACAATATGGCAGCTAATCCAGCACACAACATTCCCATGCATGTTACAAGATAGCCCCACCTATCAAGATATACGTCCAACAATATGGCAGCTGATCCAGCACACAACATTCCCATGCCATGTCACAAGATAGCACCACCTATCAAGATATACCTCCAGCAATATGGCAGCTGATCCAGCACACATCATTCCCATGCCATGTCACAAGATAGCCCCACCGATCAAGATATACCTCCAACAATATAGCAGCTGATCCAGCACACAACATTACCATGCCATGTCACAAGACAGCTCCACCTATCAAGATATACGTCCAACAATATGGCAGCTAATCCGGCACACAACATTCCCATGCCATGTCACAAGATAGCACCCCCTATCAAGATATACGTCCAACAATATGGCAGCTAATCCAGCACACAACATTCCCATGCCATGTCACAAGATAGCCGCCCCACCTATCAAGATATACGTCCAACAATATGGCAGCTAATCCAGCACACAACATTCCCATGCCATGTCACAAGATAGCCCCACCTATCAAGATATACGTCCAACAATATGGCAGCTAATCCAGCACACAACATTCCCATGCCATGTCACAAGATAGCCCCACCTATCAAGATATACGTCCAGCAATATGGCAGCTGATCCAGCACACAACAATCCCATGTCATGCTAAAAGATAGCCCCACCTATCATGATATACGTGCAATAAAATGGTCGCTGATCAGCACACAATTTTATGGCCCTAAATATTCACAAGATATATATGATGAGACGTCACCGTTTGTAAGGAACTTTGCTGTGACCTAGACGAAACGCCAGTCAAAGATAGTGGAAACTCGTTTAAAACACGGCGCCATTTGTACCTACTGTGTATAGAGGGTAGAGTTCTTGACATCCTATTCTTAAAACAGGCCGTAAGAACCACGAAACAGAGCACACGTTATTCGTTATGTCTTTTCCAGTTTTAAACCACTCTTCCATTAAAGAAACTTGAAGTTAAACCCCTGAAAGGGGCCATTTGTTAAGAAGGAATGGTTCCCCGTCCACACTCTTCAAAAATTCTCCGGCGCAAAAATTTATAACCACGTCCAGCGAAACGTAGGAGAGAACTCATCGGTACTTCAGGGAAACAGATGAGTAAAAGGGCATAGTGTTCGCCCTGGGACTCTCACTTACTCGCCCTCAACAACAGCAAAAGATAAAGGGCACACGGTAAAGTCGTCAGAGTGGGTCTCGGCCCACAATTGCCCACGGTTGGTCCGTGGTGTGACAGCTATGTACTCCGACCAGCGAACCGAACAGAGGAGGGGTGGCGCCGGCTTTACCGTTGTTCTACTCCTCTGTATTATGATGACTGTGAGGGGCTGGTCCCCACCACCGTCGGCTGTCCTGAGAATGGTTTTCCATGGTTTTCCATTCTCCTGCACTAAGGCGAAAGCCGGATTACTTCTTAGTAGAGGCCACGACCGCCAATTCTCTCACCTTCTGCACACATCTCCTTCTCCTATACTAATCTCCAGGCCTGAGTGACAGCGTTGCCATCTAGGAGGCCCGCCTCCCCCTTCGGGTGGAGGAATGACAACATTTAGTAGCAGTACATGGTAAAAACATGAGGAAGAAGATGACAAACACTGGTTGCCTGGTTAGCACGGTGCCGGTTTTCTGTCCACGAATAACATTCTACGCTAAATCGATGACGTTAATTCGAGATACGAGGAAAGCAACGGGAAAGTATCTCACTTCTATTTTCCCTAGTATGCCTCTTCAGTGACGCCTAGACAATCTATGACAGCTGTTGGCGGAACTGTGGAGGATCACACCAGCTTTCGGGTTGAATACCCAACATACAATTCGAGATAAACCCCAGCCCAAAAATATGATGACGACGACGATGAATATCCGACTTTGAACCGAAAAGCACTGAAGGTCATGGTTCCTTTCCTAACATAGAGGCTTTTCTGCTTTCACATTAATTCCAGTTTAACAACAAATATTGCTGGAGCTGATATTTCTGATATTCTAAACATTTCATTTTTAAATGTCTTAGGCCCGGTTTCATCAATTTGGGTTAAAATTAACCCCATGTTACACAGTTTTAACTCAAAATTTGACTCTGAATTCTGTTGCATTAAAGAGGGTTAACCCTAGGTTAAGGCTGAGTTAATTTAAGGGGGGAGACCTAGCTCAACACGGGGAAAAAACAGGCCAATATTCATTCGATTGTTAAATATGCTACAAACGTTGTTGAAAAATTCTGCACATATCCCAGTATTGGCATGCTTCCTAGCAATCAGAAGCAACTGCAATAATGTCAAAATTCTAATTATAACATTTAAAAATAAAATTTCCCACCTTTTTAACAAAATATCACGGTTTCCTTCATAACTGTCTTACTGTTTCACGGATAATAACGAGTTTTTCAGGGTTTCCTTCCATAGTGTTGTACTACAATCTGTACCTCATTCAGGTCAATGGGATTTATATTAGATTTCATATAAAATATTTATTTTTAGTATTTTCAGGTGCTCGGAATAAAAACTCGACAAAAATATCTAAATCGCAATCTATGTTAGTGATTGAGGTTCATATTGTAGGTAGGGGTTTGATGTACACTTTAAAAAAGGAAAAGTACGAAAATTCTTATAAACTTGGAACTTATAAGGGAAACAGTGATATATTGTTAAAAAGGCGGGAAATTTAATTTACAATGTTATAATTAGAATTTTGACATTATTGCAGTTGCTTCTGATTGCTAGGAAGCATGCCAATACTGGGATATGTGCAGAATTTTTCAACAACGTTTGTAGCATATTTAACAATCGAATGAATATTGGCCTGTTTTTTCCCGTGTTGAGCTAGGTCTCCCCCCTTAAACCCTTCTTTCCCCTGAGTTAAACTGTTAGTTCGAGGTTTAGAGGAAGATCTCCGCTGTAAAACAATGCGATGGATGCAGAGTTGCTTTATTAAGATATCTTAAATGGTGTTCCTGACAGAAATGGACCTATTAGGAGGAACTATTTTCAGAATATATCCGAGGAACAATTTCTGAAGAGGTGTAGACTGTCGAAAACCGGCGTCGGTAAGGTCAGCGATGATATTCGCGATAGGTTAGAATACATAACAGACAGAAACAAGCCTCTATTTTCTCTACTGTAGGTAAAGCATGAATTAAGATTTTACGCCACAGGTTCGTTTCAAACACGGTAATGGTAGGTGACAACGTTGGGGTATCAAAAGCTACCGTCAGCAGAAAAAGTGTCTGCAGCTATATCATTAATATTTTTGTTGAACTGTTTAAGTTGTTTGCTAGTACGGACTGTTAAGTGCTGCATCAGCTACCATATTGTTCGGCTCCATGGCTAAATGGTTAGCGTGCTGGCCTTTGGACACAGGGGTTCCAGGTTCGACTCCCGGCAGGGTCGGGAATTTTAATCATCATTGGTTAATTTCCCTGGCACGAAGGCTGGGTGTATGTGTTGTCTTCATCATCATTTCATCCTCATCACGACGCGCAGGTCGCCTACGGGAGTCAAATCAAAAGACCTGCACCTGACGAGCCGAACCCGTCCTGGGATCTCCCGGCACTAAAAGCCATACGCCATTTTTTTAGCTGCCATATTGTTGGAGGTAGATCACGAAACGAACAGTAGGATACACGCGACATTAAATAACTCTGTCATTTCTTACTGTGTACCCTCCTTCTAATGTTGACAACATTTCTGAGCAGACAACGTAGGTGTCTCCGAACCACGAAAGAAATAAAATTGACCAATTTCCTGAATTGTGCCGAAAGTTGAAGGAAGAAACGGCCCGGAAACGTTCCAAATTGTGGGTCTTTGATAGCTCTATCAAATGAAAAACAAAGCAGATTTCGAAAATCATTTTCGGCCTAAATGCAGTTCCGGAGAACAGCCTAAAGTCGCTTGTTTCTTCACTTGGTTTCTTTTTTACTCAAATCCTAGCCCAAATAATTTATTTACATAATTATATCTGTAATGTGTTCCTTGGTTCAATTCCCTCAGGCATTTTTTTGTTTTTTTTGGAAGGGTCCATACAGAATGAAGATATAAGGTCTTCAGTGAAACTCTGCTTTGACTCACATGAGCGCTCGTAGTGGTGCTAAAGTGGAACAATGCACTGACTCACAATAGCGCTCGTAGTGGTAGGAAAAGATAAACAGCTAATATAATGGACCGGATAACGATGTTCAAGAAAACACTTGTCATTTTTAGGAATAAAGAATATATTCTCATACTTTATTATATTTTATTTACCCAAAATACGTAGCTCATATCCCCAGGATGTTTCTAACACTGAGTTGCTTGTCTGTCGATTTTTCTTTTAATCCACATTTCTTGCATTCTATAATGATTTGATACTTAGTGAGTAAATTCAAGTGTAATGTTTTATTATTGCTTCATTTCTGAACCTCTTCCATTCCTTGGTCACGGTTCTCAGGCCTATTACGAAAGAATAATTCAAGCTACCATTGAAATGTAGAAGAAAACAAAATACCATGCTAAAATGAAACTAAAGAATCGCACAAGAAGTGTGTTCATAACTTTTCATTTTCAGCTACAGCCTCCTTGATTGGTAACGATGATTGAGAAAAGGATTGTCATTTTTAGAAATAAATATATTCTCATATTTTATTTACCTACGGCGAGGATTAATACGGTGTTAGTTTTAACCCTCTACCGAAACAGCTCGGTGAAACACATGACTCACAAGTAGGAGTTAAAATATTAACCCGAAGTTAACAAACCCAGGGTTAGGATATACTTAACCCTACTTCATGAAAAAGCCTCCGTGGCTCAAGCTGCAGCACATCGGCCTTTCACCGCTGGGTTCCTTGGTTCAAATCCAGGTCACTCCATGTGAGATTTGTGCTGGACAAAGCGGAGGCGGAACAGGTTTTTCTCCGGGTACTCCAGTTTTCCCTGCCATCTTTCATTCCAGAAACACTCTCCACTATCATTACATTTCATCTGTCAGTCATTAATCATTGCCCCAGAGGAGTACGATAGGCAGCCCGCACAATCCCTATCCTCGCCACAAGATGGGGGCTTCATTCATTCCATTCCTGACTCGGTCACTTCAAGAAACCGGGCCTTTATATTACTGTAATCTAGCATAGCGAACCGGTCCTTTTCAAACTATTTTACCACCCTGGACCAATAACCTCGATGTTATGCCTCTTAAGAACAATTGTCACCCTCATCGTTATCTTTAACAACATTGTTTTAGCTCCCAGGACAAGGAATTGTTTTTCAATCCAAATGAACAGTGAATATTACTCATGGGTTATCATTTGCACGTCTAGCTTGAAAACAGATATACAAACAAAATTTAGTTTTACTAAATCTTAAAAAATCGCCAGATGGTTGCCTCCATGATTATGCATGCGTCGGAAACGTTCAGTTAATTAATATTCCAATTGTGTTGCAATTAATTAAATGAACATTTTATTATTCCCGCAAACCGTTATTTTCCCCTGACCTGTTTAGAGTGGTAAAAATATGTTGCGACAGTAATTCATTGCCACTGTACGTTATTAACGCAGTAAAAATAATTACATCAGTTTTAAATTATATTGTTTGTCACACGAGTAAGAAATCATGTTGTTACGAAACTAGAAACGAACTGCATACAGGAAATCAAACAGAGCAAAAATCAAATACGTTTTATACCAAGCTAGCTAACAGTTCAAGGAACGTATCCAGTAATCGGGAGATAGTGGGTTCAAATCCAACTGTCGGCAGCCCTGAAGATGGTTTTCCGTGGTTTCCCATTTTCACACCAGGCAAATGCTGGGACTGTACATTAATTAAGGCCACGGACGCTTCCTTCCCACTCCTAGCCCCTTCCTATCCCATCATCGCCATAAGATATATCTGTGGCGATGCGACGTAAAGCAACTTGCAAAAAAAAAAAAAAAAAAAAAAAAGTTCAAGGAAGGAATATCAAACGAGCAGACACGCTATCTGTCTAGCAACCAAAGACATGAACATCAGACATCGAATTAAACAAGGAACTCAACCTTGTAGCTTTATGTGAATGTTAATTTGGTCAAATCATTCAGACAAGTGAACATACAGCACCTGATTCAACAACCTGAAACCGGATAATTCGTGGGAAAGCCAGGCATTGAACACGGGTCTGTCGAGCAGGAAGCTACACTCCTTTTACGTAGCTCTGTGTTTCAACTGCCGGGCCGCAGAATATTCTCCTATAATACTTCTTTGTTTGTCACGAATAAATACGTATTTTATAGGCCCTACTGGAAATATTCTCTGGAGAATAATGTTCGTGATTGTGTCGAAAGGCCCGGACGCAAGTCGTCTGTAAATTCCAAATTTCCAACTAAATAACACCTGTGCAGCAAATATCGGTGAGACTGAGCGAGTTGGCCGTGCGGTTTAGGGGCGCGCAAATGTAAGATTGCATTCGGGAGATAGTGGGTTCGAATCTCACTGTCAGCAGCCCTGAAGATCGTTTTCAATGATTTCCCATTTTCGCACCAGGCAAATGCTGGGCTGTACCGCAATTAAGGCCACGACCACGTTTTTCCCTTTCCTAGTCCTTTCCTATCCCATCGTCGCTATAAAACTTACGAGTAAAATCGCCGGGCTGAGTAGCTCAGACGGTTGAGACGCTGGCCTTCTGAACCCAACTTGATACGTTCGATCCTAGCTCAGTCCGGTTGTATCTGAAAGTGCTCAAATAGGTCAGCCTCATGTCGGTATATCTACTGGCACATAAAATAACTCCTGCGGGACAAAATTCCGGCACTTCGGCTCCTCCGATAACCGTCGAACAGTAGTTATTGCGGCCTAAAACATTATTACGAATTATTATTATGAATTATTAATACGACTAAACTGGTTGTGACCGGGGCCCTGTCTTACAGAAACAGTATTCACCAGTCTGCGGTCTCCTAAAGGTTGCGAACCGCTGCCCGACCATCCTGTAAATACATCATTTCCAAGTTGCAAGTCAAAGAAGGGTTTTGTGACAAATAAGAAAAGAACACATGGCACTCTATAAAACTAAACAAGGGCCGATGACCTTCGATGTTAGGCCCTTTAAAACAACAAGCAAGCAAAACTAAACAAGACTTCAAATGTCGCAGCATTCGCAAAAAATTTGCCATCCCCAATCTAAGAGTAATTTTTGTACACGGATTTCTTGCGGTTTTTGAAGTATAAGATAATAACAACCTTCATACTAGTGCAGTTGCAGATTAAGCCCTAGCCTATTTATGTAGGGTTTTGAGTTCTATCAGTCCGGTTGGGTATTCCCATAAAACTCTGCGTCTCGTAGCTTATTATATCTACGTTAAGAGCTATGTAAAGGCTGCACATACTAGGTGTACTTACTATGCAAACACACACAGTTAATCAGAGAAAAGAAAAGAGTAAACTAGAGTGAATGTCGTTGCCAAATTTCAACACACTCCCTCCCACTCTACATACGGTAATAGAGGAATAGATTATTATTAGCGGTGGTAAAAAAATGAAACGGCGAATGGCTTTTAGTGCCGAGAGTGTCCGAGGACATGTTAGGCTCGCCAGGTGCAGGTCTTCAGATTTGACTCCCGTAGGCGACCTGCGCGTCGTGATGAGGATGAAATGATGATGAATACGACACATACAGCCAGCCCCCGTGCCAGCAAAATTAACCAATGACGTTTACAATTTCCGACCCTGCCGTGACCGAAGACCAACACGCTAACCATTTAGCCATTAGCGGTGGTGATTTTTCGCAATGGCAATATTACGTGAAATGCTTATTACCTTTGTATTTTTTTAATGATCTGTAAACTACTTTTCATTGTAGACATGGTAAAAAGCTCTTAGCTTAGACTTCTGCCGTTACAAAAACAAGGTAAAATTCTTACGTTTCGCAGAGAGCATTGCTCCACGTCTCTATTTTTATGTTTATTTATTATTTCTTTTAGCGCACTCGTGCCTGATTCGTCTGAAGACCTAGCTGTTTACTTCGCACCCACCTACGATGTAACAAGAAGCATCTTAATTGGAGCTCAGAAGGCTAGCGCACAGTGAGCCATCTAGCGACAAACGAGAGTACCACTTGCTATAGATCACGGCTGACTTGATGCGTCGCAATAGCAAGCAGCGAAGGATCCAGTCGGCCGTGTATAGATCAACAGTACGAAATTCCTCAATTCAAACCTTCATTACCGCAGTGTAGAAATCTTGCTTGTGAAGACTCGGAGCAACGTTCTCTGTGAAAAGTAAAAAAGTTTCACCTTGTTTTCTTACCACGGAAAAATCCAAAAAGATTATTATCATGTCTACAATTACGAGCCGTGAAAGCATCAATTCAAATGACTTTCGTTGTGTTTTGAAAATACGATAAAATGCGAAATGGACGATATCCTTCAAATAAAAATGTATTCATCTTTTGTTCTTCAGTGGACACTTAAGCGGAGGAGTTTTTACCCAGTTGGACTGCTTGCAAATATTGTTGGCTGTTAAGCTCAAATATAAAGAGTTTACCGAGCAAGATTTGCAATATATTTGGTGCCCTACCAAGTTTGAAGACTCTGAAAAGGATTTCAGTACTGGCAACTTAATTGTGAGTAACAGGAGAACATGAATGACAGACTAACATTTTCATATATGTTCTACTACCTCCTTCAAGTATGTCACTAATGTATTAAGATGACTTCAGTTACTTTCGTATTTGTTTAATTATTCTGATTTTTCGTTAATATAAATGTGTTTTTAAATGTTATTCTTTTTCATATATATTAATATAACTTGAATGTACAATTATATTACAGTATGTGTAATGCAGTTTTATTTTACCATTAAATGCATGCAACTGTGTTGTCAGACTCATGTTACCAAGAGACAATTAACTCAAATTCTATGTTGTTCTACAAAACGCGAAATAACGAATGTACAAAGGCTCCAAGTACTAAGAGTAGAAATCAAATACAGTAAATATCTGATTTTAAAACACTGAACATCATTACTGTTATTAGTAGATGCTACTTTATTCTCTGCCTTTACTGGCGAGACCTAATGCTTACAGTTCACAGAGTCTTCAGGTATAGACTATTATTTTTTTCACTTTCATTGACCTGTCTAAGTCTCACGCTTGCCTTGACAATATGGAAGTGCCTGAGGATGACCGATGCTAGTAAGCAGGAAGTCCCTGTTATGAATGGTATGAAATGTCGCTCGTAGCGTCGATTAGTGCATGCATGTCAATAGCCTTGAAAAAACATATGCATTAACTCCTTGCTCAGCGAGGAAAACAACCAGAAACTACCTTATTCGTTTTCCTAGTAGGTTTCTTTAGTGAAGTCTAGGCCATGTAGGGCAACTCATTGTGGACCTTTCGAGGATCTAACCAGCTTTCGGTTAGAGTACTCAAAATATATACTTAATAATAAGCTACTGTTTATCCGACTCCTTGGCTGAATGGTCAGCGTTGAGGCCTTGGGTTTAGGGGTTCGATTCCCGGCCGCGTCGGGGATTTTAATCCTATTTGATTAATTCTTCTGGCTCGGGGGCTGCGGTTTGTGTTCGTCCCAACACTTTTAGCTTCATATTCAGAAAACGCACTACCAACTACTTTTTAAAAAAAATCTTTTTTGTTATTTGCTTTACGTCGCACCGACACAGATAGGTCTTATGGCGACGATGAGACAGGAAGGGGCTAGGAGTGGTAAGGAAGCGGCCGTGGCCTTAATTAAGGTACAGCCCCAGCATTTGCCTGGTGTGAAAATGGGAAACCACGGAAAACCATCTTCAGGGCTGCCGACAGTGGGGTTCGAACCCACGATCTCCCGAATACTGGATAATGGCCGCAATTAACCGACTGCAGCTATCGAGCTCGGTACCAACTACTTTAAAAACAAGTTACAGTGATTACATTCCTCCATAAAGGGTTGCATCAGGAAGGGCATTCGGCCGTAAAACAGGGCCAAATCCCCATGTGCTACACAGTTCGCACAGATGTGGGAAAAGCGGAAGTCGTAGAAGAATATTCTACTATTTATTTATTTATTTATTTATTTATTTATTTATTTATTTATTTATTTATTTATTTATTTATTTATTTAGCCCGCCTGATGTTCATGATCGTTAAGGCGTTGAAGTCTAAACGGTTTGACACCGAGGTTAGCCGGTTCGAGTCCCGTTGGTCGAAAACATTTTCACCATCAGAATGTTGGCTGGCAGGGTAGGGGAGGTGGTGGTATACAATTTCTAATCACTAGATTGCGTACCAAAAGCCTGGATTAAATTCCAAACCTCTCCGCAGTGCTCATACGGAGTGAGGGCATATGACACTGTTGATGGTGATGCGTCCGTCGGACGGCGACGTTAAGCGTTGTGCAGACCCCTTGGTGCTATTCGAGAGGAGTAGACTATGTGCCGGCACAGGCTTTGACCCTCTCTCTTCGGAGAGATTAGGAATTGAAACGAGACTTTTGGCACGCAATCTAGTGATCAGGAATTGTACAGCACAATCTCTCTACCCTGCCGGCCAAAATGCTGATGATGAAGATTATTGCCACCAACGGGACTCGAACCGGCTAACCAGGGTGTCAGACCAAGTCTTAACGATCATGACCACCGGGCAAGCATATAGGCTACGGTTATGATGATGGATAGGGAAGAGTACAAGATAAGATCTAATTCTCAATATATGCAGGTTGTAAAGTCTATTACGGCATCAATCTCCTCTCCCGCCTACAAAAGAAAAACAGACACTTCTTTCTGCGGAGCATAAATTCCATCGCGCGGTACATTTTATCGTTTATCAATATCATATTAGGAGAGTTATTTTCTTTTTCTCTTCATCTAACATACCAACAAGGCTCGGAAGAGGGAAGGTGTATACTATAGGGTGTGAAGATATTTTACTTATGTCGACTGAAGACAACAGAGGTTTGTACAAAGGGGGCTTCCAGCCGTCAAGGTTCCGTTCCAAATGAATCCTAGGCTGGAATTTTTACCTAAAAATTCACCTGGCAACAAGAAGAGCATCCGACTAAACCCCATAACGACCGACCGAGTTGGGTGTGTGGTTCAGGTGACAAAGCATTCGGGACATGGTAGGTTTGAATCTCACTCCGGAAACAGGGGAGATAGTTTTCCGTGGTTTCCTATTTCTACACGCGGCAAACGATGGGGTTGAACTTAAATAAGGCCACGATTGTTTCATTCTCAGTTCTAGTCCTGTTCTATCCCTTCGTCGCCATAAATAAAAAGCCTCTCTGAGTAGTCTAAGTGCGATGGAAAATGTACAGCAAGAAATAATTTATATTGGGAGTATCCGTGGAATGAGTTGTAGATAGATAGATTTAGTAAACACCAACAGACTATTCCCAATTACGTATGGTGTACTTCACCTGTAGTCTATTTACTACAACTAACTTACATTTACAAATATCCATAAACTAAAATATTAAAAAGTTAACATCTTGCAATACTACATAGAGATCTATTATTTTGCCTTTCTAATTGTCTTTATATCAGAACAGAAACAATTCACAGATTCCCCAAAAGTGTTCATTGTCCGCACTAACTGTATTAACCACGAACTGCTGTGGTGTCCAGCTCTACACTTGACCCCATTAAAGGCAACTCTGTGTCTTGTATTTCGTGCTGGAATATGAAGTCCTATTGGCTGCAGGAGCTCCGGACAATAGATTACAGTTTTTATGCATGTTATTGTGCACTGCGTTAGCACATTTGCGACGCAGCAGTAAATTCTTGCTTTGCAGCTGTTGGCAAAACTCATCATATAATTAAGACGACATCTTAATTCCGAAACCCCTGTAACTCACCCACTTCATAAATTTTACCTGCACTCTCATTAGTGAGTCATTTAAATCTTGTTGGGATGGTATCCAGATCTCGCTCTCATCTTCCAACCTTGGCCTAATGTAAGAAGTATATATTTTCGGGGTTCGAACAGAACAAAATCCCTACAATTTATCTTAAGAAAACCCCCAAAGCCTAAGATACTGCCTTGTTATAAAATCTATATGGTCCTGGAAAGAGAGACTATTTGCATTGTTTAAAATGATACATAAATCATTGGCATATCTACACTTTTTAAATATATGCCATTGAAAGCATAATTAGACTCGACAGGGGCTTTCATACGAGTGAAGCTGATTATATTGCACTTCGAAACATTGACCTGCAACATCCACTTCTAATACCACTCACTCACAATAAAAGATAAAAATACGTAAATGAATCATTTTATTTAAAATACGAGTATATTATAAAACGATTTGACTCGCTATATCTTAGAGAAACCTCAATTTATTCCAAGTATCATCTACCAGATGGACGCTGATATTTTATTAATATTACGACCTGTCTATAATAATGTTTAGTCCTCAGCCCGAAGGCTGGTTGGATCCTCAACAGCTCCGTCATCAGCTGTCATAGATGGCCTAGGCATCACTGAAGAGGCGTACTAGGGAAATGAGGAGTGAGGTAGTTTCTCGTTGCTTTCCTCACTGAGCCAGAAGTTGCTATTACATGTCAGTCTGCCAAGCCCACTGAAATACATGCACCAACCGACCCTATGAGCAATATTTTCATACCATTCATAGCAGGGACTGGCTGCAGAAGGAATGGCATTACTAGCATCACTCATATCTCAGTCACTTTCATTTTGTCAAAGCCAAGGATAAAGCTAAGACAGATCAATGAAAGTAACAAGATTGCTCTAGCCCATACCAGAAGACATAGTGCACTGTAAACACTGGGTCCTGCCAGCAAAGGTATTCTATAATAATAATAATAATAATAATAATAATAATAATAATAATAATAATAATAATAATAATAATAATAATAATAATAATAATAATAATAATAATATAATAATAATAATAATAATAATAATAATAATAATGATAATATCAAGTCTATCCCGCACACTAGCGATAGCGAAACTTTCTCTCACCCATAGGCCATGTGTTCAATTTCCTGCCGTGTTAGGGATTTTTACCTGGATCTGAGGGCTGATTCGAGGTCCACTCAACTTACATTAGAACAACTGAGGTGCTATCTGACGGTGAAGTAGTGACCCCAATTTAGAAAGCCAAGTATGATGTCCGAAAAGATATCTCACCTCGTAATGTGTAGGACTTCCAATTAAAAAGCGGCTGCTCATCAGGCCATGGCCCGTCAGTGCCATGGTTTGTTTCTTTTTACATCGTGACACTCTGAAACTGCTGAAACTCAAGGCCTTTGAGATGTGGTGCTGGCATGAAATAATAATACCTTGAACTGATAGAGTCACAAACGTAAACGTTCTCGAGTTGCACCTTGGCTGAAACCTTAAACAGGAGAAGAAATAGCTTCGTTTGCCACCTGCTTCGTCATTCTGGCCGGTGCATCACACTGTTTGAAGTGAGACTGGAAGGAAGGAGGAGCAAAGGAAGACCTAGAGGACAATTTATAAACAGCATTAAAGGTAAGCACACCAATTGCCACTTGAAGAAAGGAAATGCCTAGAAAAAACCCTATATGGTAATATTTCAGTGTAGAACTCTGACCGAAAATGTTCTGACATTTAAGGTTCAGTATTGTATGAACTACAGGGTGGAAAAAATAAATCTTCCCCGGAAAATATTTATGAGTCTGACGCTAATTTGACCCTTGTTAATGAACAGAACTACCCATCATACGACACGCTGGAAACCGAGATTTCGATGCATCTATCGCTTGCTGCCAAATGTCTGTAGGTACACATCTCCCGCATCTCCCCAGTACGTCGCTGTGTCGTTTCGTGTGATTGAGTGAGAGGAGCAGACGTATTTAATGACGAGTTAAATGGAACACAAAATCGTGCTCACAATAAAACAAAGCCTGTGAGGAACTGTTTGCGCAAGAGTATTTTTTAAACGTTGCTTTACGTCGCACCGACACAGATAGGTCTTATGGCGACGTTGTGATAGGAAAGGGCAAAGCGTGGGAGGGAAGCGGCCGTGGCCTTAATTAAGATACAGCCCCAGCATTTGCCTAGTGTAAAACCACGGAAAACCACTATCTTCCGAATACTGGATACTGTCCAAGCGACTGCAGTTACCGGTACGCAAGAGTTTAACACTGGAAGTGTTTTGGCAAAATCTCCAGCAAAAAGTCTACAATGCAAAACTTAGTGGCAAAATGGCGTGAAACGCGCTCTGTAGCGAATAAAATCCGTAACTATCCGAGAAGATTTCGAACACCAGTAAACATTGCTCGCGTGAAGGAAAGCCTGGAACGAAGTCTGATGAAATCTCAACGCCGTTATCCGTGCAGCCGGGAATTAAGAGGTCGTCGTGTCGAAATATGATCAGAAAGGACCCGCATCTATATTCTTACAGATTTGTTGTTGTGTATGCGTTAAAGCGTACAGACGAAAATTCGGTTTCTGAGACAAGTGGAGCCAGACTTTTGGATCTTAGTTTTCCATTTCTTCAGATGAGGTGATTTCTACCATCTATGAAGTTCATTAACAACGGTCAGTCCCGCGTCAGTTCTATCTATATAAGCCTAAATAAAATCGTAACGACCGTGTGTCTATAAATTGAATATTTTGTCGGAATTTTTGGACTGTTACCCGTTTCAGGTGTAATAATGACCAAATGTATATGTTTTAGCTTTGGTGTCTGTCGGTTTGTTTGATTGTCTCAGTTCTTATAACTAGAAAACTACTGGATATATTTCTACCAAGATATTTAGAATCTACCTGTCCTTGGGACGTTTTTAGGGCCAAATTTATTTCTAAATCCCTAAACAGATTGAGGGCTTATAGGAGGATTGAAACAGTGATTGTACACTCCCACAAAATGTACACCGAGCTCGATAGCTGCAGTCGCTTAAGTACGGCCAGTATCCAGTATTCGGGAGATAGTAGGTTCGAACCCTACTGTCGAAAGCCCTAAATAGGGTTTTCGTGGTTTCCCATTTTCACACCAGGCAAATGCTGGGGCTGTACCTTAATTAAGGCCACGGCCGCTTCCTTCCCATTCCTAGGCCTTTCCTGTCCCGTCGTCGCCATAAGACCTATCTGTGTCGGTGCGACGTAAAGCAAATAGCAAAAAAAATTTTTATGTCGTATACGGATTTATCGTACGACTTGGTTTCGAAAAATCGGACTTTTAGTCCGTGTCCCGTTGAATACTTGGTGCGTGTCACTTCAACGGGTTAAAGGGAAGAACCAAGGAGCCATTTTTACTTTTTTCGATAGAACAGATAATAGCGGGGGTTTATCATTAACGATGCGTTTCATTCATTTCAGACACAACGCCACCCCAGTGGTCAGAGAAACAACAATATGTAACCGAGAATTTCGCATAACTAAAGACCGGGAACTGTATCGTGCAATAAACTCTCTAATCGTCCTTATTCTGTATCGATTTTGTTAATCTTCATCGTTCTTCACGTTACTGTCATGTGCTTTCGTAGAAAAATATCAGTTTAAGCTGCCGCATTAAAAGTTTGAATACAGGCATGTCCCTTCACATAAAACTATGAAGGTAACATGTAATCCATTGCAAATTCTCGTGCGAAGAACAGGAACAAATGCTAGATGTAAAAAAAATTCTGGGCCAGTATATTTTTCTCACCCGGTATATCAACGAATTTTCGTTGTAAGTGATACATGTGCTGCGGGTCAGTATTTCTCGCCTTAATACGGTCACATAGCGGTATTTCGAAGTGCAACGACATGCATGTTACCCACCAAGCTCAGAGTTGAGAGGAATACGAAAAGAGACTACGACTTCATGTACCCGAAATATCTCCAGGCATTATGCAGCTGAGACTCTACATATTTACTCTGAGCTAAAATGTTGTCAGATATTTGAGAAAGATGAACAGGAAGTTTGTTTGGCGTGATGTGGACTATAAGGATACTGTAGACCAATCTAATATTGCTCTTATTCTCTCAAATCCAGAAATGCTGAAACAAGAGTTTATGTTTGAAAGGAATGAAGTTGATGGGTTTAATTTGTGCTAATTTTTGTTTTGAGGGTTATATTAACTGTCTCACATTGAACTCAGTACATGTTAAATACGTATTTCAGTTTGTGAACAATTTATGAATTTTGGAGTATTTTACTCTGTCAGCTGTTTTAAATGAATGTTATCATGCTCAAAGTATAATTAATACCCAACCTCCCTCTCTAAGGTTAACCTTTTAAATTTGTAGTGGTCAAAGTTTGCTTACTAAAACTGAATATTGAACAAAGCATTTATTTAAATAACTTTTACTACCCTGGTCAAAGTATCCCCAAACATCGGATAACTTTGACCACTCAGTTTTTTGCAGATACCCACCCGAGTTAAGTGTAGCTTCCACCGAAGTCCCAGTCAACATCCATGGCTGTGACAATATGGAAGCTGCTGGGGTATGGGTAGTGCTGAGTACTGACATTCAGAGCACGACTATTGCACCTGAGTTTTATGAAAGGTGCTGCTCATAGGGTCAGTCGTGCTGCAATAGTACTTTCTGACCCAGTGAGGAAAGCAATGGCAAACTACCTCACTCCTCATCTTGCCTAGTACGCCTCATTTTGGTACTGCCATTGGTTTTGGGGGGTTTCCTTATAACCGCATAACCTTTGGTGGTGCTACTTGAGGATCCAACCAGCCTCTGGGCTGATGACCTAACAGACAGACCCACCCGATTTTGCAATATTGGTGAGCACTTGCAACTAAATTCTATTTACACATTCATGGCTCCCATAAAATAATATAAAAAAGGGTTCTGTCAAAAGCCTGATATGCACGTTACAATGAAATTCTAAAGTGCTCAAAGTATCCCCAGTTTACGGTATTAGTAGAGATAAGCGCGACGTTTCGAACGTTCACTAACATACACGTTCATGAAAGCAGGATGTAGAACCTGCCTTGTGTGCTGTATTCTGAAACTTGTGGCAGGGGAAGCGAATGGGAGTTTAGACTACAACACCGTGCACTTAGGGGGGATGGGGAGGGGCGGGTAGGGCGGATATTGGAAGCGAAAGCAGAGACGATGCAAAGTCTCTCAGTATCGCGTCACACATCTCCCCGCATAATGGCTGGCGAAGAAAAACAAGAAGCTTATCGGGCAATGAGAAGTTATGCTTCCCAACTCATTTGAATAGCGTAAAGAGCAACTTGTCACGTCTGTGTGGCTTATTCACTTCTAATTTGAAGCCAAAGTGTTTGCTTTCTCATTTAAACTAAAGTGACCGGGAACAAAGAAGAGCACACGCATACCGGAGTAGTATTCCTCAACACAGGGCTTCTCTAAGAGTGGTCATATGATTAGGGAAAGGAATTTTATGCACTGTTAGGTTAGAATACAAACGCACGAGGGGCGTACTATATTGATTTACACTTAATTTTTCGTACCTCCGTGTATGGTTCACATTTCACTTTTGAAGGTGGTGACGTGTAACTAGTGTCTTGTTGCACCATTTTGTAGCAGCACACGCACAGGGGCCAACGAATGCACTCGTCATAGCCATTTCATAACAACACTGTCAGCATAGGAGCAGACAACATGGAAAGCAACCGCCAGGGACGGCGCTAGACGACTTGGTTCCTATCGAAAGAAGGCGTGACCACTGCAGAAATTCATCGCCGCTTGGTGGCAGTCTGTGTAGAACATGCGCCGTCACGGAAAACAGTTTACAACTGGGTGGAAGGTTGGAAAACAGGACAAGTGAACCAGTTCTGGAAGGAATGTGACAGTGTGAACACCAGCCAACTTTGCCCGGGTCGAACAGGTCATCCAAGGAAACAAATGCATCACTTCCACGTGGGTGCCTATACTCTTGTCTGCAGACGATAATCAGAGGCATCTGGAGGTGTGCTCAGAACTTATGCAACGCCATGATCAAGATCCAGCCGACTTCATGGCTAGGCTTGTGACAGGTGATGAGACATGGCTCCATTACCATGAGCCACAAACGAAACTACAATTGATGCAATGGAAGCACGGGGGTAGTCCACCGCCAAATAAATGTCGAACAGTGATTACCACCTGTTCATGAACATGAAGAAACCTCTGCGTGGTTGCCGTTTTGTAGAACTGAACACAGAATGGTTTCAGGAAGGTCCGGAGAGACTGACACATCCTTCGCAAAAGTGCGTACAGTTACAAGGAGATTGTGTAGAGAAGGTGGACGTAACAACTGATGTGTAATGTACTTCATTTGGGTAGAAATAAAAAAAGGGTAAACCAATATAATACGCCCTTCGTATTTGAACAAGGCACAAGTATCCTCTAGCCCCTCTAGAGTTATGTCGGTGAGTTACATACATTTTAAGTGTTCTGATAGTTCAGATCGCTGCTATTTATGCAAATCTCACTGCAGAACTGTTGTGCGGGTTAGGATACACTTGCACCTTGGTTTAATACATTTGCAATCTAACCCATTTCCCTAGTTATGAATACTACCGTATATTGAATAATGCGCTGCTACGGTCGGTTAAGCAAATACCGATTTGATCGCAGTCCTATCAGTGAACAAGGTACGCCCTGACAAAAGTTATTTTACATCAACTAAAATGATTGGGAGCAAAGGTACATATAAATTACACAGTTCTTCTCCTTTTAGTCCCTATCCGTTTCGGATGTCGGCAACCATTGGCTGTATCCTCTCTGTTGTCAGCTGCTTGGAGTAACTTTGCCGATGTCTCTGAGGATTTTTATCCAGGAGATTCGTCTCCTGCAAACACGTCTCTTTCCAAGTATCTTTCCTTGCAGGATTTCTTGCAAGAGATGGTACATGCTTCTGTTTCTCATGATGTAACTGACGTATTATACATTTCCCCTTTTTTACAGTGGTCAGTACTTCCTTATCTTTTCTCATTCTTGGAAGGATCTCTACGTTTGTGACATGATCTGTCCATGACACGCTTAGCATCCTTCGGTATAACCACATCTCAAAGGCATCTAATATTTTACTGAGCAACTCCGTTAAAGTCCATGTTTCAACAACGTTATAGAGAACAGAATATACATAGCAGCAAAGAGTCTAATTTTTGTAACCAGTGTTAAGTCACGACTTTTAAACAGTTTTCCCATTTTGTTGAACACAATCCTAGCTTTTCCAGTGCGGGACTTCACTTCAACCGAATTATCCTATTGATCATTAACGATGGTGCCGAGATAAGTGTTTTTCCGGACTCATTCAACAGCTTTATGGTCAATTACTAGATGACATGCAGGGATAAAGTTTTTACTTATGACCATAAATTTGGTTTTCTTTATCTTAATGTCAAGACTTTATTCATGGTTGGTGAATGCCACTGTTTCGATGAGATATTGTAAACTTTCTAAACTAACTGCAAAAATTACAGTGTCATCCGCATATCGAATGTTGTTTATCCATTGTCCATTTAAAACCACTGCATTTGTATATCATCCAGTGCTTCCCTGAATATATACTCTGAATGGATGTCAAATAACAATGGAGACGTTACATAACCCTGTCGCACCTCGTTGGATATGTACGTCTTCCGTATTTTCATGTCCCAGTCTAACAGAAGCGGTCTGATTCCAGTATGAGTTGACAAGAACACAGTACAGCAGAAGACGCGGCAAAAATCAAAGCCCAACAGTTGAACAAGTGTGGTTCAAAGTAGGCCCATTCGAAAGAAGAAGAAGAAAAGAGTTTACTAAAAATAGCTGTGGCAAATCCGTCCGTCCGTTCTACTGGACCGATTATCTTCATTTCTATTTTATTCTCTCCGAAATTACCTGCCGGTAAATCATGAGACACTGATAGGTCTCTAAGTTCAGCCAACTTCGAGTAATCATAAAATCAGATCATTAAATTGATCACTTCAATAATTGCAGGCGAAGGCTTACCCTAACCCGCAACACATTCTGTACTTACCAGGTTGCTAAGCGTGTGTCATTTTCATCCTTAGTGATGTCACTGTATGCAGCCATGTTTGATTACTACATGTGAAGCCAGGCAGTATATACTTCCTATGATGCTAGAAGAATACTCATCTCTGTTAGATACTCTTTGATTCTCTGACCTTTTCCAGCGTCTGAATAAACTCAACAGATGGCAGAATGTTCCTAATAACTGGCATGCTGCTACGTACAGACGGGAAGGTGGTATCATGTCGACTAGCCTTCTGTATGATCATAAATAAAACGCAGGGACAAACTCTTCAAAAAGAGGGTGTCTACTTAACCGAACCTGTATTCAGCGACGGCCAATTGTATGTTGCACTGTCTCGGGCAAGACCGTTTGAAAACATTAAGATCCAGATACGGCCGAATGGTCGAAGCACAGGGAATATTGTATGGAAAGAAGTGTTATAAATCTCATTACCGGTCTTAAATGTTCATGAAACTATCGAAAAGTGCAGGCAAAACAATATGACTCCGACAGGCATATCAAGGCGAGTTACCTGACCCATTGTCAGACTCGTTGGCTGAATGGTCAGCGTACTGGCCTTCGGTTCAGAGGGTCCCGGGTTCGATTCCCGGCCGGGAATTGATTAATTCCAATTGCCCTGGGGCTGGGTGTTTGTGCTGTCCCCAACATCGCTGCAACTCACACACCACACATAACACTATCCTCCACCACAGTAACACGTAGTTACCTACACACAGCAGATGCCGCCCATCGTCATCAGAGGGTCTGCCTTACAAGGGCTGCATCCGGCTAGGTATAGCCACACGAAATTATTATTATCTGACCTAGTTATAAGGAATGCTGCGGAGCAGCGCGGGTTCTCTAGTAAAGATTAAAATAGAACAATAATATATTTAAAATGGATTCAGGCGGAATTGAGCCAAAGAGATATTCATATCATTGCTGTAGCAGAATTTAGTATGAGATGAACTGCTGCGGCTGAACTTAGGTCCTCAGCAAAAGTCCCCCGATGTAACATAAGAAATTGTGAAGAGACGTGACAGTCGCTGGATTTATGAAAGTGCCCGGTCAGCCTCTCAAACGGGGAAAACAGCCCGTTGAAAGACAACGGTACAAAAATTATAAGAAGAGGCTGTAAAGAAGAATGAATGTCATCCTTAAGGTGCAGTGCAGTTATAGTCGATAAGGTAAGCTGACATGCAGTAGTGAAAACACCGATTGTCTTCATAAATATGAATTTTTCTCTTCTTTCTATTTTTAAAGATAAAATGTGTTCCCTGCTCACCCGTTTTAGTTTAACTGATCTGTACATTCTTCCGTATATTCTTTGTTGAATATTATATAACTCCAAGCATTACTTTTCCTGTTGCACAAATGTATTTTACCGAGCTCGATAGCTGCAGTCGCTTAAGTGCCGCCAGTATCCAGTAATCGTGAGATAGTGGGTTCGAAGCCTACTGTCGGCAGCCCTGAAGATAGTTTTCCGTGGTTTCCCATTTTCGCACCAGGCAAATGCTGGGGATGTACCTTAATAAGGCCACGACTGATTCCTTCCCCTTCCTAGGCCTTTCCTATCCCATCGTCGCCATAAGACATATCTGTGTCGGTGCGAAGTAAAGCAAATAGCAAATAAAATACAAATGGATTACTCAGAAAAAAATTTCAAACTTCAAAAAATATGATTTCTTTTAGAAAAAAATGTTGTATCAGAAAATGTACTGTATCACAATAAGTAACAGAAGACTGTTAAAATGAACGCTTGCATTAAACATCAGAAAATAATTTTATGATTGTGCTAACTTTCTTAGTTTTGCTCAAGGGGGATTTTGAAAAGTTGCATAATTTAAATACTGTAATGTTGCATCGGTATCTCACAAGCTAGTAAAGATAAGAGTATAAAACTTTGTAGTATAGTGTATAATAACCCGCACACGCCGCATGCCAAAGGTATTAAAATCGGATAACAGGTAAAGAAACTAAACTATAGTGATCGGGAACAAAGTGCAGAAAAAGTACACCATAATCAGTACGGGATCTTGAAACTTTAATTATAAATGCTAACAATAATATAATTCCAACTACAACAGGATAATTTGCTGGATATGGCCGCTTGAAAATAACAGCTGAGGATGCCGGAGCGAAAGTGGCCAAAATGATGAGTAAGGTACGGCTTTCCACGATTTACTTACTACATCAACTGGGAAAAGAGAGAGAATCAAAGGTAAAATCATAGTAAATATTCTTCAGTTCATGGCTTTCTAAAGTATGGTTATGAAAGCTTGTAATAATCCTCGCTAATCTGAATGTTGGCCTGTTCTTCTCTCTTTCTTTTACGCACTTGGTCGATGAAGGTAAAATTTGTCAAGACTATAGCTGGTAACTTTGGTTGTGTTGCAGGCCACTTCTTACTGCCATACTGCCTCTTAACTCTTTATAGGTCTTTGGGATATTATCTTCCCACCTCGTATATACATAACGGGTTTAGGGAGATTATCTTCCCAGTTGTTTCAGAGCATGCAGTTCCACTTGTTAGTGTAAGAGGGCTGCACAGTTTCATTTCAAACTTAATAACCTGATCGCTACTGCGACCTAAATCACTAGGTGGGAAGTATATATCCCAGTGGTTCCTAGCGCGCGTACAGTGGCAGTCACTTTGTGTTCAGCTGCAATGAAACTGTGTTTGTAAGAAGAAGGTGTGGAATACTCAAGACGGACGATTTCTAAAGGTTAGTATATACTTCAGAGATGCAGTTTATCATGTTTTATTCAAGGAGCAAATCTATTTGTGGCATGAATGTCATAATGATCCATCCGTTGTATCATTCGGAATACTACTAACAGAATCAATGATATTTTCATAGTTTCACTGCAACTTAGTAAGATGCTATTTCAAAATTATTTACATATTTTTCAAACTTACTATAATTCCTTATTCTGAAACTGTTTTAAGTTTCCCCTTATGACGACAGACAAAGATGTTGTTGTCATTTGCACTTAGTCAGTACTTGGATTTTATGTAAGATCTAGGCCTAATTTTGCTTGGACTGTATTTGTGTTATTTAGTTCTTCTAATAAGTGGTTTCAAACCATAAACATAGGTAAAGCATGTTTCCTCTAATAGTAGCTTGGTAATAATAATAATAATAATAATAATAATAATAATAATAATAATAATAATAATAATAATAATAATAATAATAATAATTTTAATACAGTATTATATTGGAACTATTTGTAGGGTGATTACTACTGCTCTGAATATGGAAGCAAAGATTGAAGTCTGTCTGGATAAAATATCGGAAGAACAAGCTGTGGACTCGGAGGAAGGTGGAAACTCTGATGCTGAAGATCGTGTCCAGTACTCTGGTAAGAAAAAACAATGTTCAACCCACGCAACCTATTATGATTGGAATTCCTATACATAGTGTCTCATAGGTTTATGTTATCTTTTATTGGCAGGTCAAGAAGTCAAGAAGATGGTGGCTCAAGGTTTGTATTACTTCCTGGATATTATGATTGTCAATTCATACATAGTGTACAAAGCGGAAATGAAAGGGAAGACAAAAGGTACGTCATACCTCAAGTTTAGGTCACAACTAGTAAATGAACTGATACAGTCATTTTCGAGCAAGAAACGCTATGGCTCCCCAGAGAACGGGCATGGAAGGAAGAGAAACAGGTCTGATGGACAAGCAACGATCGAAAATACGGTGAGATTATCAGATATCGGCAGCCATCTACCTGAGCTAATAAAAACATATCGTCGCTTTGCAGTGTAGTATCGAGTAAAAGGAGTAACATGAAATGTAATGTTGCATTATGTAAACCATGCTTTGAACCATTTCACATATCATAGACAGTATTTTCAAATTTTTCTACAACCGAAGTACATTAGGTTTGAGAGATTTCATATAAATTTTTAATCCATAGGCCATGTAGTATGTAATGTTATTGTATTATATTGATGTCAATAAAGTAGTTAATACGTAATGAGCGCATTATCATAAATATTTTTAAGTGGGAAATTATTATCCCACTGCCCACATACAGACATTACCTATCTGGAACGGTCAGTGGGATAATAATTTCCCACCCCATATTTTATGAAATAAGGTGTAAATCCATAAACTAGTTGTACATCCATAGTCTTACATACATTTCATGTACAAATTAACCATAAAATATATTTTTTTAATACCCCCAGTCTTTTGCCCTATAAAGGGTTAAGGGGACTATGCCGCGAAAGAAAATGTGAATCAAGTCAGATGAAAATATATGTCTGACCCTTAAAGAGTGAACACGCTGGCTAAACGGTTAGTCCTATACATTTTTATTTTTAAAAAAGAGAATCAACTCAGTGTACTTATAACTCGGTTTTCTAGAAAAACCTTCATACGTATTTCCTACCTAACTATGAGGTTTTCAGGAAGGAATATAGTTTTCTGTGCATTGGCCTATGTTTTACGATGTAAAAACTAAAATAATGTGCAAACTATTAGCCCTATCAGAAAAGTGAGGGTAAGCACGGGATTTAGAATTTAACGTACCCATCAAAATGTTCCAATGTATTTTCTTCGCCACTCTAAAGTGTTTGCCAGGATAGTGTGTTTAATGTCATGTACAGCAGAGTTAAAGACCATCATCACAAAAGTGTTATTTTCCCACGCTGAAGGGCTGGGGTGGTCCACATAGAGGATTACGCCCTCTCACTGGCAAAGAGATGTGGGCGGGTTTGGGAGTTGTGATGGAAGAGGGAGACGGGTAATAAGTAGGAGATGGGAGGGCCTTAGGGATGGGAACGATATATCGTTTTTACGAAATACCGGTATTTTCCTTTCGATTTATCGACATACCGATACCGAAATTTTGATTCAGTTTATCGCATAATATATCGGTTTTTCCATAAATACACCATTTTTCTTTGAATCATTATAATAATAAACAACATCCGCACTAGAGAACTCCGATAATTCTGTAAGAGGTGGGGCTAGTGAAGGTGAAAATTGGAATCCGGAAATATCCAATCCAATCAACACCTTGCTCTGAGCCTCTGACAGGCTGGGCTAAAATTTGAATAAAAACAGTGGAATATGCAGCAGCTATGGACGTTGCCATATACTAAAACATCGATATTTCATTCGATATCGATAATTAAAGTATAGAAATGCCGATATTATCAAAACAAAATATCGATATCTCTCGATATCGAATTATATGTTTTCCAAAATATAAGGATTTGAAATTATATTGAAGTTCTATAAAACTGGTATCACGGCAGTTCCAAGGAAAGCAAGATAATTAAGAGATTCAAATATAATGATCAAAATATTTTCTGTAAAATAATGATAAAAAATTTGTTGTATCTTCAATGAATGTGACATGTTTAGAGCATTGTTACACTGTGACAGGGCTGTTTGTGTGGATCAGTGGTAGAGTCTCGGCCTCCGGATCCAAGGTAGCGGGTTCAAATCCGGCAGAGGTTGTCGGATGTCAGAAGGGCGAAAAAAAGTCCATGCGACCTTCACTCCCTGTCGTACGATGTCCGCATGTAAGTAATTTTTGGTGACGTATTTGGTGATTCCCGACAAAATTAATTATAAGTCAGCTACAGACACCCAACATAGATTAAGTTGCTCTGTCATCTAGAAGGCCTAGGGTAAAACGGAATGTCGAAATTAACTAGCATACAGCCAGATGGTGCCAAACAAAAATGTCAACATGCGGTAGCGGAGGCGATACGATTTATCATTATAAATACATGTCTAACAAATTAAGAACACTGTAACGAGATAACCAATAAAAGAACATTGAAACGCTATTTTTATTTTTTACTATTTTATTATTTGATTTTTATTAATTATACTTTTTGAATGAGGGAGTGCACACATTCAAATATCTAGGGAAGATTATGACTCCTAACAACAACGAGAAGCCAGCTATCGAAGAAAGAGCAAAGAAGATGGAGATTCCATTCACACTATTCCAGGAAACTTTTAAGTCCAAATCTTCTTCTTGTTAGGGGCTTTACGTCGCACCGACACAGATTGGTCTTATGGCGACGATGGGATAGGAAAGGACAAGGAGTTGGAAGGAAGCGGCCGTGGCCTTAATTAAGGTACAGCCCCAGCATTTGCCTGGTGTGAAAATGGGAAACCACGGAAAACCATTTTCAGGGCTGCCGATAGTGGGATTCGAACCTACTATCTCCCGGATGCAAGCTCACAGCCGCGCGCCTCTACGCGCACGGCCAACTCGCCCGGTTATGTCCAAATCCCTCTCCTATCAAGCCAAACTCAGACAGTATAATACCGTGGTGAAACCTGAATGCCTTTATGTAGCAGAGACAACTGCCAGAAAGGGGATTAGGGAAATAGGAAACAAAGAGCGTAAATTTCTGGGGAAAATTCTGGAACCCAAGAAAACAACCGGAAACGAGTTTACCTTCCGTCTGAGATCAAACCAAGAGCTATATGAAAAATGCGAGAACATTTCAACCTTGGTAAGGAAACGGCGACTGACATTATATGGACACTTGAGAAGAATTGGACGTGAACACCTAGCAGATAAGGTCCTCATCCTCCAGGAAAGAAGAAAGACCCAAGTACCATAGCTGAAAGAAGTTCATCAGGATCTTTAAAAATGTGGCATTGAGGAAGAAGATATTACAAACAGAACAGTGTTCAGAAGGAAAATTCCGGAGGTGACGGACCTGTTCGTAGAGAAACCCAGAGAACAAGAAGGGTGTTTTCGGATGAGGAACGAGCAAAAGCGAGTCAGGGAATGAAGGAGTATTGGCGTAAAATGGAAGAACATCAACAGTGAAGGAAGTTGTGTAATTGTAACCCATAAGAGGCTGAAACGATCCTAAATAATAATTCTTTAGTTCACGGCTTTCTAAAGTATGGTAATGAAAGTTCGTAATAATCCGTAATAATCTGAATGTATAGCCCACTTCGTCGATAACGGAAGAGATTTAACGATGGTTTGGTTATGACTTGTTTTTATACATAGATTGTAGTTTGTTTGCTTTTTGTTAAGTCTACAGGTACATGGAATAATAGGCAAACTGTACAGTTTTAGAAAGTATGAAGCAGAAAATGTAGCATTGTTTTATGACTGTCTTCTGGTATTCGTTTTAGCAAACATTCCTGAAGAAATTAAATCACCCAGTAAGGTAATCTTTAAATGATGTACTGTGCCGCATATTCCTTTTGCTTTGTACTATTACAGGAAACTTTATTCTATAATGTGGTGTAAGTTAGCTGTCCCTTTTTAACTTGCATCTGTAATGCCATGTAGTGGAGATGAGTGGCAGTAACAGAGACAGAGCACACCGGAACTAACAACAACAGTCATAGCTAGGGATAGTGTAGGTCATCATCATCATCATCATGTCCGGCTCCATGGCTAAATGGTTAGCGTGCTGGCCTTTGGTCACAGGGGTCCCGGGTTCGATTCCCGGCAGGGTCGGGAAATTTAACCATCATTGGTTAATTTCCCTGGCACGGGGGCTGGGTGTATGTGTTGTCTTCATCATCATTTCATCCTCATCACGACGCGCAGGTCGCCTACGGGAGTCAAATCAAAAGACCTGCGCCTGGCGAGCCGAACCCGTCCTGGGATCTCCCGGCACTAAAATCCATACGTCATTGCATTCCATTGCATCATCATCATCACATTTCCTATTCTTCCGGCTCGACTATACTAGGAAACTACAGACCTAGGCTTTGAATCCCTTGTTTTACAGTTGCAGACCTGTCGCCCTAGATAAGTGTCAATGTTGGAAATTTGCCAGCCTAGACGGGGAAAACTGTGGGAGATTCCGTGAGAAAAGAAAAATATAGCCAAAAGTTACAACAAGGCCGATTATTACTACAAAAGTATTAGAGGGGAATCGGGTAATATGGAATAGTCGGGCAATAAGGAATACCACAGTATCTTGCCTGTAAGGTACTGATCTCACGTGGAAACTCGTCGAATTGCGGTAAATGTTCTCATGATGCTTTGTGTTCAGTTTCGACACGCTCGTGAGTGAGGTTAGTGCGTGGAGCAAGAATATTTGTTTTTCATATTTGAAAAGCTTTTGCAGGTAACTCTTTTAAATCTTGTATTAATTACCAACACTGAGTTTAGTCCTGGGAAATCCAATGTTACATATTGTACAAGAGTTGCTTATATTGCTACACCAGTGTAACTTCCTTGTTGTGCAAAGTTTAGGGCATGACGAATCCTTTAATTCAAACATGGTGTGTCGGGATATATGGAATACTGATTTAGTTTCAAAGTAAAATGACGTTTAAAATTAATTAAAATTAATTGCATTAATCCTGGTATATTATAACATTTAATTACCTATAGATCTCAGTTTCTGCATCTGTGACTTTTGTCACTGAATGAACGAGTGACTGTAAAAAGAAAACACTGAATAATTAGTGTATACAGATTATCTTTTAAGTTAATTACCAATTTTATTCTTTCGATTTTTAAAATTTCTGTACGTCCACCTGTAAGAACGTTCCTTAAATATAACTGAATGAATTTATTGAAGTTTTATTTTAATTTACATATTATTTACCCTACTATTCCATATTAGCCGACTATTCCGTATTACCCACCAAGTGCAATTTTTTGAAAAAAATAATTTTGACGTGAAGACATTAACAATTTACAATTTAAAAATATAGAGAATCTTGGCTAATTATTTGAATTTTCAAACCATATTTATTTATATTTCATAACTGATTTTGGTAAGAAGTTATACTGCCAAAAGTAAATAGTATTCCATATTATACGACTCTCCTCTACTTAAAAAACAGCGTACGGTAACAAGTAATTTCAGTTTTCAGAGTAGGTTCTATTTGAAAAATTACACTAAACGAACCGTTTTTAAAGTTATTGAAAAATGATACGATCAATTCAACAATTCTTCTACGTATTTACTGCACATGTACCACTACGCTGATAGATAACGAAATTAGACTAACATAGTTCAGTTTTAGGGTAGCAAAGTATGACGAAAGAAATGATATAAAATCAAAATCGAGTTATTTATTTATTTATTTATTTATTTATTTATTTATTTATTTATTTATTTATTTATTTATTTATTTATTTATTTATTTATTTATTTATTTATTTATTTATTTGTTTATTTATTTAAGAAACTTAAACAGCAAGATGCAGAATTCCGGAATGAAAAATATATTTACAATAGTGCAGCACAGTGCAAATTTTAAAAAATAAATGAAAGAACGAAGAAGAATAAACTGAAGACAAAAGTAATGGAAGAAAATTAAAAACTAACAAGATAACAGTAGGGAAACAACAATTAGCAATACAAATAATGGCAAATGAAAAAAAAGACGAAAATTAAAGATGGAAAGTAAAATGAACAGTTGTGTTTACTGACTACTGCTTTCCATCTGGGTTCATCGTTGTGCAAAATGGCACAATTGATGGAAAGGAGGCAGTCTTTAAAAGCTCCATTGAAGGTTCTTATTCAAATTGGCTCTGCTGCACGCCTGCGCGTGTCATCTGCAGACTTTGTTGCCCTTTTCTCAAAATGCTTGAGTTGGTAAGTTCTTTGTGTGAGAGCGTCAGCTGATGTTTGCTGGCGTGTGTCTCACGCACCTTGCGTGAAAGTTAACATATCAGTTTTCCCCTCATTTTTCGAGTGAAGATTCCTTCGTAATATTCTTCTCATTTCAACACTCGTGTCCATTTTTCTGATCAAGAGTAGCTAATGACCAGACACTCTTGCAACTTGTGAAAACTATGATAAAAAGCTCTTGAAATAAACATGCAGCTAATTAGGTCCTTTTCAGAGCATACAGCACATGCCGAAGAGTAATTAAGTACAGAACAAAAATGGCCAACAAGAAACTAGTGGGATCCACACCCCCAGTCGTCAAATTTCACGTTGGATGTTCTACCGATTGAGTTATTGTGGCCTAGATCATATCTGCTGTGTTTGAAAAAGATGAACTACAGGTCTGGCACTTACTTAACAGATTCCCCTGGAAGAAGCAGAAAATATACCAGAGAACAGCTACTCAACGCCCGACAACTAACTGAAAATAAATCACTTTTTCCTTTGCGAAAATCAAATTATCATAAATATGTCTCCCGGTCATGGCTATCCATCAACGGCTGTTATTTTCAGATGGCATCCAGCCATAAAATATAGCCAGCACGGTTGCCAGATAACATTGTCTGACCATCTATCCATACCTCACATCACTGCCTGAACGGTTGCTATGGTTGCACTTCCGAAACACATTTTGTCGCATTACGTTACACAATTTTTAGGATGAGTATAGAATTCCGACTTCCTTATTATCATCTGCCTTTTAGATTATAGGAAAGTCTTTGGCATTTTCCATGCGAGAAGTTGTGACAAGTTTGATTGGAAATGGGAGTTCGCAAGCATCTTGTTTGGTTGATACAGAAAAATTGAGTCTAACACAGCAGTTTTCAGGTACACAGCAGTAGCCAGGATACATGGCAAGATGTATGAAACCTTCAAGATACAAAGTAATTCACCAAAGGTGTGTATTGTCACCAGTGCTTTTCAGGTCTAGTATTTTTGGTGAATACATCATGAGAGGTGCACTGAATGGATCGACTGGTGGATTTCCCATTGATGACAGGAAGGTGTGTATGATTCAAATATTAATAGAAGCATTATGACAGCTAGTGCAGAGAGATTCCGTTTACTGTCTGATTGGCTGGAAAGGAGGGAGTAGGGGTATGGTTGCCATGGAATCATAGGCTGACCCACTGCGGTCGCCATGGAGATGAACCTGTTGTCCACTCGGAGTTGCTTAGTGTTGCCAGACATTTCACTTCTCATCAACAGCATTACAGTAGCCCCTCTCTCCTGCACTAGCTGCCAGAAAGTTTCTTTCCTTTAATATTAGGATTATAATCTTCGACGCAAATGACACTATATTCAACGCCGTGCAGATGTAACAGAGCTTCTGGATCGCATCAGAAATGAGAGCATCAATCTGGTCACTAAGTTCCTCTAATTACTCTATTTCACGGTGGAGTCCCTTTTATGCAGATGGAATAAAGATGGATGTAACCCAGTCAGCTGGTCATTTTCCGTTTCTCCATATTTTACTGCAAATGATTATGATAATTTGATCACCAATATCGCTTGTCTCTTTGAATAATTCAGCTGTTTCGTCAGAACCAGGTGCTTGGTGTTTTCGCAACGATATGATTGCCCTTTTTGTCCCTTGAAGTAAGATGCCTGCCTCTCTTTATAAGTCTCGCCATTCAGCATCATGTATCATGCATGTTAATTTATATCCTGGTGGGATTCTCTCCCAGGAAACGTTTAATCCTAACAATTCAGAGCACCTGTCTATCAGATGAAATCATGGGTTCTTTAACTTATCATGTTGCCCCCTTTTTTTCATTTCTTGCTTATTGTAATATTTTGCGTCTGCCTTTTGACACAGGCCAAAACGAAATGCAGATTCCACTATAGTTTCTGTCTTATTTATGGGTGCAAAATTATGGAAGGTGCATTCAAAGCACGACTAAAATCCGGATGCTATGAACACCGGTACAATTACCACATCCATTGAGTCCCCAACTGGCTGCCTCTGAGTTGCAGCGGAACACTTGCCTTTGTACCTTAACATCCTTAAAATCCATTAATGACGTGTGCCTGGGATTCTTGCAGCACACTGTCTGAGTATCTACGGGTGCATCAGAATTGTACAAACAAAAGAAAATAGGGACGCTCTTCGTGTTACGTTAAGAGCGATGGTGTAATCGGATTGGCGGAGATTTTTTCGAGAAAATCAGGTTACTTCTTACTTCCGAGCGCGCGATTAAAATTGACGAACTCGCCGTACTTGCTATGCCAGAGCATAAGCCCCTGCTGTGCTTCAGGGAAGAGAAGGGAAGGGAGGGGAAGTGGGGTGTATGATGGAGACAGAGATAATGCTACGCGCGTATGCTCAAGTTTCCTCGTTCGACTCATACAGGATTGTCCTTGCCTCTTTCAGGCAATATCTACAGTTCGTTTATTAAACAGCTGTAACTGCACACACAGTACAATAACACACTGTAACTAAGACACACTTGTCAGTCAAGGAATGCACCAGATCTTTTCTCCTCTCGTCTGTTGGTCGCATTAACGTTCTTTATTATTTAACATGCTCGAAGGTGCAACGCTGCCACCCCATGACTGCATATTCCTTCACTGAAAACGTTGTAAATGGAATGAAATACTGATGAAGGAAACAATACGCCCAATGGTTTGATTACAGTAGATGTTCAATATGCCCCCCTCCTGATTCGACGCACAGTTCACAACAGTGTGTCCTGTGGACGCTCTTTAAGATGTGTGGTATGACGCGAACGACCTGGAAAGCTGCCTGTATTCTTGGTAGAAGATCATCGTCTCCTTCTACGGGGTTCCCACAGTAGTCAATTCATGCAGAAAAAACTGCACAATGCCTACTGAGGCTCGGAAGCGACTACGCGAAACGAACGAGCATTACCTCCGTCTCCCACTTACCACTTCTACTCCCTTCCCTTCCCTCCTCTGATGCACAGCAACACGCAACAGCCGGCTCTCTGGCAGAAAAATTACGGCAAGTTCATCAATATGAACTGCACGCCCGAAAGTAACGTAGTAACCTCATTTTCTTGAAAAGAAAAGTTGTCCCCGTCAATCCTATTGGACCACTGTTCGTAACAGGAAGAACATCCCTGAATTCTTTTTTTTTACGATGTAGTTATAACACATCTCGTATATTACCGCGGTCAGTGTCCTTGAATTTGGCTTGGCACTCGGGTTCAAGGTCTCATTGTTGCACCTTATTCTTGTATTTCTTACCTGTTTCTTTTCTATGCCCATGGGGGCTAAGAAATGTGCACATTATAATAATATCAGTTGGATCATCACAAACATGTTTGCTATTGTCTTAGGTTGTAGGTTAAGTTTTTACATTTACTCTTCTTCCCCATGCTTTTTTGGGCAATAATAAGAAAGAAAAACATAGTAATTATATCGCGCGTTCTGCTCTCCATCTGCCTGTTACTCCTCTGCAGTTTGTGCGCCGCTAATTTACGTGTGTCCAGTCAACAGATTTTTTCACTACTGCAGCAATGGTTATAAAAATTAACAAGAAAAGTGAAGATTTGTCAAGTCACAAGTGTCAAGACGGATGATAGTAAAGAAGTCTATGATACAGCTTATATTTATCCTGTAAATTCCTAGTCTACACTGATAAAGATAAAAACAGATAAATGTAAATAAAAATTAAGCGCTGGTGCCTCGAACACGAGCGTGCAAGTTGAGAACGCTGACCACTACACCAGCCTCTTATTCATAAACTGCCAACTGTTATGCAGACAGACTGTTGAATTTATAGGGCCAGTTTCTCGTTAAATAAGGACCAATAGGACACATCCTTGGGCATATGTCTATTTAATTGCGACGTACACTGATCTCCTAAATCTTGAATTAAATAGATATCAGTCCATAGATGGTTTGATGCAGCCCTCCATTCCACCCTATCCTGTGCTAGTATATTCATTTCTCCTATACTGCTGCATTCTACATTTTGATCTAATCTGCTCTCCATATTCATACCTTGGTCAACCCCTACCATTCTTACCGCCTACACGTCCCTCAGAAACCAAATGAACAAATACTGGGTATATTAAGATAATCCTATCATTCTAGGTCTTCTTTTCGTCAAATTTAGTAAAATCGGTCTCGTCTCACCAATTCGATTCAGTATCCCTTCGTTAATAATTCGATCTACCCACCTCACCTTCGGCATTCTTCTGTAACACTACATTTTAAAAGGTTCTATTCTCTTTTATTTCTTGGCTAGTTATCGTCCATATTCCGCTTCAAAGCAATGCTACGCTCCAGACGAAAGTCTTCAAAAACATCTTTCTAATTCCTACATCAGTGTTCAAAATGAATAAATTTCTTTTCTTACGAAAGGCGTTCCTTGCCTGTGCTAGTTATGGGTAATATTGAAGTAAAAATAAATAGACTGCCTCTGTGGTATAGCGGTCAGCGTGCTACTTCTAATCCTAGAAGTTTCGGGTCCGATTCTCGGCGTGGGGAGCGAAATATATATATTTTAAGAGAACGACATCTGAACCTAACTGGTGCGATCTCTGGAGACACAGGTGCGAACAACTTTAGATACATTAAAGTCATTGTGGAGGAGTAAAGATATTTGGCAACAAGGCTTATTTTGAGACGACTGGGACGCTTTAGAAGGTTGGAGGATGGACATGGACTTCATTCAAAGATATTTCGCTCGCCATGATATCGCTGCCTGGGGATCCAATGAACCTGCTGACTATATTCATAGTGGTACTTGCAATGACACGTTCTGGCTTAATGAGAAAAGTAACCGTAAAGTACAGAATTTACCTTCCTACTACCGAATGTTCACATTCTGTATTCCTGTAGGAGGGGGCGGTAGATACCCACGGTATCCACTGCCTCTCATAAGAGGAGACAAAAGGGGCACCAAACTTGGATGGGTGACCACGGGGCCCTTAGCTGAGTCCTAGTATTGCTTCCACTTACTTTGGCCAGGCTCCTCACTTTCATATATCCTTTCCGACCTTCCTTGGTCAACTCTTGTTCTTTTCCGACCCCGACGGTATTAGGTTTACGAGACCTAGGGAGTCTTTCATTTTCCGGCCCTTCGTGGCCCTTGTGTTCCTTTGGCCGATACCTTTATTTTTCGAATTGTCAAGCGTATTCTATATTTTCCCCCTGATCAGTGTTAATAGAGGATGGTTGTCCAGTTGCCCTTTCTCCTAAAACAGTAATTACAATCACCACCACCAACCAACGGAGTACAGCGGGCCTCCTAGAGAGTAACGTCCACTCTCCGGCCAGGAGATTAGGTGCAGTGATCTAGGCGTCGAGAAGGTGAGAGGGGAGCGGCCTTGGCCTAAAAAAGGAACTGTCCCGGAATTCGCCTTACTGAGGGGAATGGAAAACCACGGAAAACAATTCTCACGCCAGCCACCGGTGGGACCAACTCACCGCCTCCCAAATGCAGAGCTGTAGCGATTATTAATCGACGCTACTCTGCTCGGTCTACTTATCTTGCCCAAAACGCCTCTCGTTTTAGCCTCGCCATCACATAATGGCGATGCGTGCTTACAGGACGACGCCCAACCAATTATTCGCACTGCTCGTCTCTCTGAACTAATTCTACTCGTTTGATACACCGCTTTAAGTGGCTTGTAGCCATCGGCAGGATCTTGCAAGTACATAATACGTGGACTGTATCAACTCTACGTCATGCACGGCCATTTACCGCTTCACGAAGCACAAGTGGTCCTTGACCTTCACTCAAATGAGAGATGGCACTGCAGAAGGTCAGTATTCACTCGGCCGTCATTATTCGTTTCGTATACTGCAGCAGTGCAGTTGTCACGGCTCGTTTTCAGTTAACGAAATACCGATTTGAAAAACCTTGCATATGATTTTCACCATCCTATAAATATTGTACACGCCCAACCTACAAAGGTAAGAGTAGAACTGCACCTCGAATTCACACCTGACTTTTTTGTCTTTTTTACAAGTTGCATTACGTCCGCACCGCGATGAGTCTTATGGCGACGTAGGGATAGGAAAGGGAAGGAAGCGTCCGAGGCCTTTATTAATATACAGGTCCAACATTTCCCTGATGTGGAAATGGGAAACCACGGAAAACCAAATTCACGGCTGGCGACAGTGGGGTTCGAACCCACTGTCTACAGAATGCAAACTCACAGCTGCGCGCCCCTATCTGAACAGCCAACTCTTTCGGTTATGACTTTATTCAGCTCATTCCGCTTATAACTTAGGTCGCTGGAAACATTTAGGCTGATTTTCGTTTTGCTTGTAAGTTTAAGGACAGATGCCCATCCCGACGCCACGTGTTTTCTGATGTGAAAATATCAACACAGAATCGATCGGGAATCTAACACCCTAATTATATGTGACCCCATTAAAGGTTTTTAAGGACTGCTCAGCAGAATTCATCTCAGTGGATTAAGATATGGTCTAAACATCAATATCACAAAAACCACGTGCATAGTATTTAGCAGAAGCAACCGTGAAGGTGCCTTCATTTCATTAAATAATCAAAACACTGATCGAGTAAGTCAGTTCGCATACCTTGGGAACACGATAACAGACAATATGAACCGTGAGAAAGACATCAGAGGTCGTATTGAGATTTCCAGATCATCTTTCTAAAAGATGATAATGATGTGATGATAATTTAAAGCTCAAACTCAGACAAAATCTGTTGAGATATTACGTCTGGTCAGTACTGTTTTATGGAGTAGAGAGCGGGACTGTCAAAGTTCCTCCATGAACAGATTAGCGGTCTTTGAATTGTAGTTACGTAGGATAATGCTCAGAATAGCCTGAACAGATTTTGTAACCAATAATGAAGTGTTGAGGAGAGCTGAACGTGAGCTGGGAAACATTGTCCAAGCCACGAAAACAGCTTATTTAGGCCATGGTCTACGAGGTAGAACGTACGGGAAAGATACAGGGTATTTATTTATGCTTGGCAGGGACTTTATCGCTCGAACTTGGCCGGCGATGACAGGCCGCTTCCGGTCGCTGGCGCGCGCGGTTTCCGACACTTCTGCAGTTGCTGAAAGCTGAGCTCCGAAATAGTAGGTTGTTCAATGAAGCGACTGCGTGCTGTATTGTATAGTGTTTTATTGTGATTGTGTATAGTGATGTAATGTATGTGAAATATTCGTTACGTGAACGTGTATGTCTGCACAATACTTACAGAAAATCGTGCGCTAGGACAAGACAAAAGTTTCGAGCGAAATTTCCAGGGAGACCCATTCCTATCAATCGGACAATAAAACAACTGGCCAAGAGATTCAAACGTACAAGTTCAGTAAACAATAAAAATAGACGTAAAGGTCGTTATCTCCTTACTGAAGCGTGTTTGGTACGAGGATCATAAGTAAAAATCTGTGGCCCCTTCGTAGCCCAGATTTAACGGCATGTGATTTTTATTTGTGGGAATGTTAAAAAATGTAGTTTATGGGAACAACCCTCACACACTAGATGAACTTGAAGACAATATAAGAGTTGCAATTGCATCCATCAGTTCTGAAGAACTTGGTAGAGTAACCCAAAACTTCACTAGGAGATGCCGATTATTTTGGCAGCGTATGGGGAATATTTTCAGCATAAACTGTAAAAAGGGTGAGTAAAATGCATGATAATGATTGATTTTGAGCACCGTATTCTGCCATACATACGCACGCGCGGTAGACGGCAACTGAACCGTCACTGGCGGTCAAGGTCGAGCGAGAAAGTCCCTGCCAAGCATAAATAAACACCCTGTAGAAGGCAAGAGAGGAGCTGGTGGATCACCGGCACCATGGCTCCAAAACGTCAAAGACTGGACTTGCATCATCAACAACACCGAAGAACTCTTCAAGTCAGCTAAAGAATGGAGTGGTTTTTCCTGTGTGATCGTCAACGTCTGGGAGACCGAATATGGCACCTTAAGTAGAAGGAAAATAAGAATAAAATGAGAAACCACGGAAAACCATTTTCAGGGCTGCCGACAGCGTGATTCGTACCCACCATCTTCCGACCGCAATCTCTCAAGTATGCGACCCTAACCGATCAGCTAATTCACTCGGCCCGAGGGACCTAACCGTTTACGATTAAAATCACTTACCAGGCCGGGAATCGACCCCGGAGTCGCGAGGACGTAAGACCAAGATGCTGAACTGTTACCCATCGACCCAGACAGGTGAAAATTAGTGTTTTGTAATGAACTTCTCTCCTGAAAGTGCTCCGAGACTTAAAAGAGTTTCGGAAACACTGCCTGTGGTACGGCAGAGAAGAGAGAGGAAAGGACGATGAAAGAAGGGGGAGAGGGAAGGAATAAACAAGCCTGTGCTTGTAGAAGTAGTCTGTTAAGCTGGGTCTAGAAGTGAGGCGAAATATTCCTCGCAATATCGCGTGTGATGAGAAGTGGCGGCATGCCTGCAGCGACATTACGAAAGGGGGAATGCACCAGGCAGCCACTGTGTTTAGCCGAACAAGGCCAGCGGATATTAACAATACCGAGATTTAAGATCTATGCTATCTCCCTTCTGAATTAAAAACAATCATCTGAAAGGAGTTTCACAAACCTGTGAATGCTTCACATCTCAAAAATGCTTATACAGTAAAACCTGTCCTCAGCGGAAACCCAAGCTACCGAAAACAATTTGCGCTGTATACAGGATTCCAGTTCATAAAGGTGATAAAAAATTAACAAAAATAACAAATGCATACCTTCGTTATTTACACATTTATATACACCAGTTGGCCAACTCGTCCTTATAACCTCCTTACAGTGCACAGTAGTACAGTACACTGAGGGGCTAAAAGTCACGTGAAGGACTGTCCCATTAGAAAATGGCGCATGTATGACCCCTGAGCGTTGCGGCTAGCTGCGCGTAGCTGAACACTCTGTGGCAAACCGACTTTGAAAGTAGAATGATCATCGGCGCACGGCACATGTGTCATAGCATTGCGAAGGTCACACGCGAATTCGGGTTTTCAAGGTCAACAGTGTCGAGGGTAGATCTTCAAAATCACAGCGAGAATATTACTACCACCCGCGAACAACGTCATAACGGGAAGACCACAGGTGTTTAACGAACGAACATCACGTTGCATCCGCAGAACCATACTGCGCGCTCGACGGGCTACTGTGAGTCAGATCACCCCCCAGTTGAATGTTTGGAGTGAAGAACTCATTTCTACCAGGACTGTAAGGAGGCAACTGCACCGCATAGGCTTCACCAGCCGACGATCAACTCGTGTCCCTCTGCTGACACCTCGACACAGAGCTCAATGACGTGCATGAGCATCGGCATTGGACCATGGAACAATGGTGGCGAGGGGTATGGTCCGATGAATCCCGGTTCCAATTGTATCGAACTGACAGGCGCATGAGAGTATGGCGTATGTTATGTGGACATTTTTTCAGACCATCTGCATCCCTTTATGACCCTAAAGTACTCTGATGGAGATGCCATGTTTCAACAGGACAGGACAATGCGTCATATCACCACTCTGTGGTGGCACACAGGTGGTTGGATGAACACTCCAGTGAATTTACGACCATGGATTGGCCTTCCAGATCCCTGGATCTTAATCCAATCGAGAATTTATGGGATTCTGTCGATGGGATGAACCCCACACCAACTACACAAGACCAATTGTGGGTAGCAGTGCAAGATGCGTGGATCCAGATTCCTTCAGAACGATTCCAACACCTTGCAGAGTTGATGCCTCATCGTATTGCTGCCGTTTTGAGGGCTCGCGGAGGAGCAACTCGTTATTAACACCACATCCAGTGTCTTCTCATGACTTTCAGCCACTCAGTGTATTTTATTCATGGATCCTGCATATCAACAAGGTTGTGTCTAGGCGGAAGGTTGCTCATTTCTGGTCTGGGTGGCGCGGCGTTCTCATGGTCGCGCGGGGAGCGCCGACAGATGCACGTTATGTGGACATTTTTTAAACCATCTGCATCCCTTTCTGACCCTAAAGTACTCTGATGGAGAGGCCATGTTTCAATAGGTTTCATATCTTCGTTCTCGTCTTCATCACCATCAATTTCTGTTCCTTTTCTTGGAGGTGATGGGTGACGAACTCTTCAACGTTTTCTAACTCCGGTTCTGACTCAACTTCTATATCAATTGCCATGTAATCTTCTGCACTGGCATTACCATAATTACACTGTTCAAGTGTTTGTTGTTGCAATCAGTATCTCGGCCAAATTAGATCCATTTAGAATACACATGTAATGAAAAGAGTTAGGAAGGAAATTGACATGTATTTCTTCCGTTATAGTTGCAAAAATTTCCTTCCCTTCCCGCGTCGAACAGGTTCCGCTAAATACAGGTAAACTTAGATGAATATTAAACCATAATTCATGGGACTGAAAACATTTCCGATATGGACAAGTTTCCCACTTCATAAGGGTTCCCCTATAGGCAGGTTTTACCGTATTAGAATATCTCATAACTTGTTACTCTGTAATTGTAATTAATTACAAAAACATCTGTTGATGAGCAAGCAGAAAATACATTTTTCAGTCAGGTGATTCCATTTCGGCACAACTAAAATCAACTTATGAACACGAAGAAAAAACATGCGAAATAAATTAGACAGATTTTTGGCGTTTTGAAATTACATATATTTAGCATTTTGATTTGTTCATTTAGCATTTGTATTGTTTATACATTTTTGTAATTTAGCGTCTTATAACAATTTGAAGAAAAACACAGAATTTGAGTTAATTATGACACTTTCGACTGTCCTGAGTATGGTTTTCTGCGGTTTCCAATTTTTACTTCGAGGCGAATGCCGGGACAGTTCATATTCATGGACCACAGCCAATTCCACTAAGATGGAGGATACAAGTGCAAAAAGCCTGACAGTGTTAACCGTGGACCTATGTGGCCGAAACGATATGCAAAATTTAAAAATAAATATATTTCTCATTACGGCAAATGCACACAGTTGGGTGAGATGGGCACCCAAGCTCGATGCAGGTCGCGGCGGAGGGGTTTAACAACTGGATGCCCTTTCTCCAACCACGTACTGGTCCTAAAGAAATTCCTACTTGACGTCGTCGGCTTTCGAACCCGAGACACTGGTGTTGGAAGTCAAGTGGCTCTCAACCACTGCTGGAGCGCTCCTCCAATGATCCAATGTTTATATTGATGATGATGATGTTTGTTGTTTAATGGGGCCTAATTCCTAGGTCATCGGCCCCTAATTGTACGAGAGGGGACGACGAAAACTAATGACCATTAAAATTCATCCACTGACCAGATTTCAAAACATGATGATGAAGAATGAATTAATGAATATTAATTTGAAATAAGCAGTGGATCCAACTCACAATACAGAAATCCATTCACTGAGTAGAAGTCAAAAATACGACGATGAGCAATGTTTAAGAACTTGAAACACTCAGCGGGTCCAAACGGCTGTGCCCCAGTTTCCCATAAAATAACTTAAAACAATGGTATAAATTGAACAAGGGACTGCTTCTAAAGCAAAATCCTAAATCGATGATGCTTGTCTAAAGGGGTCCAAAATCCAGGTCACCAGCCCCTCAAAATTGCACTAATCGCTGGTAAGGTAAACCATATTGTTCCTCATATTATGGCACCACTCATAGGTAACGCAGATCCATGATGTCACTCATGTGGTGGTACTAATCACAGGCAACGCCTAGACCCGTGTGTTCCTCACATTATGGTACTAATCACAGGTAACGCAGACCCATGGTGTTCATCTTATAGTGATACTAATCACAGGTAACGCAGACCCACAGTGTTCCCCACATAATGGTACTAATCACAGGTGACGCAGACCCATGGTGTTCCTCTTATAGTGGTACTAATCACAGGTAACGCAGACCCACAGTGTTCCCCACATAATGGTACTAATCACAGGTAACGCAGACCCATGGTGTTCCTCTTATAGTGGTACTAATCACAGGTAACGCAGACCCATGGTTTTTCTCACATAATGGTACTAATCACAGGTAAATCAGACCTATGGTGTTTCTCACATAATGGTACTAATCACAGGTAACGCAGACCCATGGTGTTCCTCTTATAGTGGTACTAATTACAGGTAACGCAGACCCATGGTGTTTTTCACATAATAGTACTAATCACAGGTAACGCAGACCCATGGTGTTCCTCCTACAGTGGTACTAATCACAGGTAACGCAGCCCCACGGTGTTCCTCACATAATGGTACTAATCACAGGTAACGTAGACCCATGGTGTTCCTCCTATAGTGGTATTAATTACAGGCAACGCAGACCCATGGTGTTCCTCATATGGTGGTACTAATTACAGGTAACGCAGACCCTTGGTGTTCCTCTTATAGTGGTACTAATCACAGGTAACGCACACCCATGGTGTTCCTCATATGGTGGTACTAATTACAGGTAACGCAGATCCATGGTGTTCCTTATATAGTGGTACTAATCACAGGTAACGCAGACCCATGGTGTTCCTCCTATAGTGGTACTAATCACAGGTAACGCAGACCCATGGTGTTCCTCCTATAGTGGTACCAATTACAGGTAACGCAGACCCACGGTGTTCCTCACATAATGGTACTAATCACAGGTAACGCAGACCCATGGTGTTCCTCCTATAGTGGTACTAATTACATGTAACGCAGACCCATGGTGTTCCTCACATAATGGTACTAATCACAGGTAACGCAGACCCATGGTGTTCCTCCTATAGTGGTACTAATTACAGGTAACGCAGACCCATGGTGTTCCTCATATGGTGGTACTAATTACAGGTAACGCAGACCCACGGTGTTCCTCCTATAGTGGTACTAATTACAGGTAACGCAGACCCAGGGTGTTCCTCCTATAGTGGTACTAAATACAGGTAACGCAAACCCATAGTGTTCCTCACATAGTGGTACTAATTACAGGTAACGCAAACCCATAGTGTTCCTCACATAGTGGTACTAATTACAGGTAACGCAGACCCACGGTGTTCCTCCTATAGTGGTACTAATTACAGGTAACGCAGACCCAGGGTGTTCCTCCTATAGTGGTACTAATTACAGGTAACGCAAACCCATAGTGTTCCTCCTATAGTGGTACTAATTACAGGTAACGCAAACCCATAGTGTTCCTCACATAGTGGTACTAATCATAGGGAACGTAAACCCATGGTGTTCCACATACAGTGGTAGTAATCACGGCTACTGTAAATCCGTAGTGATCCACCCACGATGATACTAATCACAGATCCGTTGTGGTCTTCACATAGTGGTACTAAGCGCAAGTAAAGTCAACCCATGGTTTTCCTCGCGTGATGGTACTAATCAAAGGTAATCTTATGGTTTAAAATCCATCATCCCATGGTCGCCCCTTTTAGTGGCCTCTTACGACAGGCTTGGGATACCGCGGTTGTATTCTTCATCTGCGTCCCCCACCCACAAATTGAGAAGTAAATTATTCCGTGGTCTTCCCTCACCTCATCATGACTGATGACCGAAGGTTTAAGTCTCTGGATTAAGCATTCAGTGAATAAAGCATGAATGTAGGTAACATGGAAAAATCACCCTTCGAAATATTTGTTCTGTGTTTACTTTGCAAAGTGAGTTACTTCGCAGCCTACCCTTACCTGCTCGTCACGGATGACCTACTTTCTAAGTTTCAGCATTCAAGTTTCAATAAGCCATTAATAAAGAAAATTAAAGGAATAATTTCCATATAATTTCCATATCAAATCAAGTCAGTGCGTATTTAAAGACTATTCACTTTGCATAATAAGTTATTTAATCATCATTAAAGATAACCTATAGAACAGTTCCCTTTTAAAATGAAGTCATAACATTGTTGTTCTGTGTTCACTTTGCTAAGCAACTTATTTCGTGATTTTACCTCATTTCTTGGATGTTGTACGACTCTGGATTCAACACTCAGCCGTTGTGCTAAATGGTAAATATTCGTTCTTGATGCGGGAAGTGGTTATTGTAATGCATTACCTCCCGCAGTCGGTAGGTGCAGAGTGGGTCTCGGGCCATGGTGCGTGGTCCAGCAGCTCTGCACTCTGATTGGCCAACCGAGCAGAGGAGGAGTGGAAACGGCTGTCCTGAGAATGACTTTCCGTGGTTTTCCATTCTCCTGCACCAAGGCGAATGCCGGGACAGTTCCTAGTATAGGCCACGACTGCCAACCCCATCACCTTCTCCGAGTATCTCCTTCACCGTAACAAATCTCCCGACCTGAGAGAGGGCGTCACTGTTTAAGAGGCCCGCCTCCCCCCTTCAGGGGAGGAATTAAAACATTTTAGTAGTAGTAGTAGCAGTACGATTCCAATGTCCAGTGAACTTTATTTATGTAATCTTTACGTGATGGCAGGCACAGTGGTGCGGGTGTAGCGTGCCTGCCTCTTATGCAGAGGATGCAGGTTAGGGATGTTTATCTGAATGTGAGTGCTGAGTCAAGTTTCACTCAGCCTACGAGATTACAATTGAGGAGCTATCTGGTGGTGAAATGGTGGCTCTGGTCTAGAAAGCCAGAAATAACGGTGTAGAGGATTCGTCTGACCAAACGACACCTCCTAATGTGCAGATATTAGGGCTGAGCAGCGGTCGCTTGGTAGGCCAAGACCCTTCGGGGAAGTTGCGGTATGGTATTTGGTTTGGTTTTAACGTGATGGTGCTGTATTCTTAATGCCATCATTTCCATTAATCACCACTAATCTGCATTTAGGGAAGCCGCCCAGGTGGAAGATTTCTATGTGTTATTCACCCACTGCTTACGCAGGAGATTCGAAAGGCTTCCTCTTTCTAACACCTCAGGCAACCGAATATATCGTATTTTAAATTGTTGTGATATTATTTTATTATCCATGTAATGTCATACGTTTATTAATAATGTTAAACGCAGTGGTCAGGTAATGGAAATGTATAAATTATCTGCGAATTTGTATGTAACAGCGTTGAAATTATTTTGCTACAGTACGCGTCACGAACGAGGAGACTCTCCCTCCAGCATGGAAATCATGCGAAATCTTAACCCTCGCTAAACGCAGGAAAGCAGACTATTTTGTCCACATCTTACGAAATAACAAATACAGCCTGATAAACCAAACGTAGAAGGGAAACGAGGTCGTGGGCGGAGATGATTACCGTGGACACGGAACCTCCCGACAGTGGTTCGATATTAACGATACGGCAACCTGACACGTGAAATAAAAAAAATAAAAAATAAAAAAGGAAAACGAACTTACTCCATAATGTTCACCAACCTTCTGTAAGGAGGAGGAGGATGAGAAGAAGAAGAAGAAGAAGAAGATAATACGATAGTGGCACATTTTACCTTATATTTTACAAATATTCAGGGTAATTTTCAGTTATTGCGTTATTATTAACTTACGTTCAATGTAAGCAAATATTTTAAACAATAAAGCAAGCCTGTCTTTGACAGCCGAAATTACTACTCGAAAAGTAATTAAAAAATTAATGAATATCTTAATGTACATTATGAATAAAATTTGTGTAAGGACGACAGCCATAATGATAGCAGTAGGTTATATTGATATTTGTGTCTGCACTCAAGTGATAGTCTAGCCTCACTAAATGAGATATGTTTTCTTGAGGAAGAACCATTTTTTGCAAGTTGCTTTACGTTGCACCGACAGCGATAGGTCTTACGGCGACGATGGGACAGGAAAGGACTGGGAGTGGGAAATAAGCGGCCGTGGCCTTAATTAAGGTACAGCCCCAGCATTTGCCTGGTGTGAAAATGGGAGCCACGGTAAACCATCTTCAGGGCTGCCGACAGTGGGGTTCGAACCCACTATCTCCCGATTACCGGATACTGGCCGCACTTAAGCGACTGCAGCTATCGAGCTCGTTGTAATAATAATAATAATAATAATAATAATAATAATAATAATAATAATAATAATAATAATAATAATAATAATAATAATAATAATAATAATAATGGTTTAGACAGAGCGTTGTTGGTGTTTTTGAAGTTGCTCGAATGTACATGTACATTTTCCCCCCACACGTAAACGAACTACTGCGTGAAGAAATTCCGGACCCTGGGCGTCTCCACAAACCGCAAAATAGTTAATGCGACGAAATAATAATAACATGATTAATTTAAAGCCCTTCTCTTATACTTCCTGAACTCTACAGCTATTAAAACAAGCCATAACGCAAACCTTTCGCGTGCTTTTGCCACTTTAGCTAGGGCGAGGTTTAGCGTTCAGAAGGAAGCTCGCAATCCGTCCATAGACTGTTCTAACGATAAGTGATATTCACATCTGTGACGGTTACACGCTTTCATAGCAGTTTCTAGCATAAAATTTATGGTAAATAATTGCGTCTTTATTGCTGTACTGATCCTGTGTTTGAAAAGGGACCGATATTTCAGGTTGTCTATGAAATGCAGGATGCATAAAGCTAATTTGTAAGGGGCTGATGAACCAGTCAGTATATTACAGTTTTCGTTTATCGATTTGTTGATTTTTTAAAACTGTTAGACGAAATAACAACGGTCTATTAGAATAAAATAGCACTGGCAGTAATACTATACACATATTGTAAATACCAGTGGCTGGCACTGAAACCCATCTACCCCCAGCAAATAACTTTGCATTAACATTTTCTTATTAATCCTTCAACGCTATTTATAAGGTTTAAAAACTTCGAACATCTAAGCCAAGCCAAGCACAGCTGTCTCTACAATCCGCTCGTACTACCGCAGTTCAGCTTCTCCAGCCAGCTGGGTTTCCTTGCCGGCGCGAAAGAGAACTACTCCAGCGAAATGTAAGTCGCTTCGATGACGCATACACTTAAAGCTTCCTAGTCCTGGGAGCGGGGCGGGGCTGTGGGCCCTCCCCCGACAGCAATTTACGATGACAGACCAGCTAGCTTGGGTAAGGTATGTTAGTTGTAATACTTGACACTCGAAGTGTTCAGCGCCACATACTAGAGATTACAAGAAAAATATCAACATGTTAACAGTACAGCCACTTGCAAATCCTCTTGCTAATAAAAATAGAGTCCGTCTATGTGATATACAAGAATATATTTTATTTTAGGGTTTCTGAATGTATAAAAATATTTCTAGCAATTCATTGATAGTACGTGTAGAGTATGTTTTCCGATAGCCGCAGAAAAATATTAAGGTTGCCCAACATGAACACAGAGATAAGCGGGAAGAAAAATAATTTTGTATTTGGTTGTCTGTAAATAGTGAATTTTTATAGTGCTCCTCTTGGATTATAGGTGAAGTTTTCGCGAGTTCTGTGCCATTCTTCATGAATATAGCGTGTATTATACGTCGTGACGAATATTTTCCCTCGTTTGAAGTTGATGCATGTACACTCAGTAAGCGAAAGAAACTATAAAACGGCGACGGTAAAATACCAGTTAAATGTTGCTGATTCAGTTTAGGTTAGGCTTGTTAAGTTATAAACAAATAGTTAGTCCCAGTGTATTTTTGTGAAAACCATGACTGCTATCTCGAAGCGTCACCGGGTGAAACTTTAAGTACATTGTTTAAAATCTGCTATAGATTAAGTTATGGTGGTGACGCCACTGCCGTGAATATCAATTTGGAAGTATGTGCGAGCGTGTGGTTGAAGACATTCTTGAAATAACTTTGTCAGGTAGAACTTTCCAGGAAAAATGCAGCCTCTAAAATGGTAATGTTGACTTTAGAGAGTGTACTGCGGCTACGATTGCTTATATTTAAAAAGAAATATTTTCAGCTGGGGTGACGAATACGTTCACCGCACGCCACTAGTAAATACCAATGCCAAAGTAATAAAGTAATGATATCAGAGCTTAGTCCTCTGGTAGGTTACTTTGATGTGTGAAGGTTGCTCTAACATGAGCAGGAAAGAATGTTGCATAGTAAACTCTTCTTTTCTACACCACATACTATTTGGCCGTGTTTTACGGTTGGATGCCCTTCCTATCTGGAAACATGTAAACACTATTGCGTATTTCTGTGGTGGTTGGTAAAGTTGTTTGTCTGCATATGATGAGAAGAGTGTTGGCACAAACACAAATATCGCAGTCCCCGAGTGAGAAGGACCAGAGACCGTCTGAAACGAAGGCCTCAGCGGTGACCATTCAACCAGGGAGTCGGATATTACAATATTTTAAGTTAAACTTATTATTTACATGACTGAGTTGTTACAATATTATCACGTATTCTAAAATGACGTCTTCATGAATACTATTTAAATATTTCAGGCGACTGATCACCAGCGATAGGGTTTTGATGACATGTCATCTTTTAAATGTTTTACATCAGTGATTGCTAACTCGTCCATAAATCTTGATCATAGTTCTCATATTGTAGAAATGCTAATTTTTAGGTCAATTTTGTCATTGTTTCCCATTTTGTATTTTAGGTTTGTAAACTTATACGTCATTATTTGGTGATTTTATGGACTTTATTAGGTTATTATACACGTGTTTGATTCATTTCCTAACATGTTTAAGAATTTTGAAGCATTTAAGCCTGTGGTACTGGGTATTATCGCAACTTTAAGTGAGGATGAATCCGGAGACTTGAGAATCTTCACAACGCTTTGACAGTCTGGGGAGTAAAGAAACCTTGTTCACCACTAACTTCTTGGAAATATCCACATTCCAGGAGAGACATCTCGTCCTCGTGAACAGACGAGATTTTCTTCTGAAAACGTGGATCAAATTTCTCTGCGAATTTCACCTTGTTTTCTTGTCATGCCAACAGCCCAAAAGCTTGTTATTATTGCTCGAAAGTTCAGGAAAAATCCTTAATGTTATTATTTCTTTTAACATCCCAGTAACTACTTTTTGAAGGTTTTCGGAGACACCGAGGTGCCGGAATTTTGTCCCGTAGGAGTTTGTTTACGTGCCAGTAAATCTACCGACACGAGGCTGATGTATCTGAGCACCTTCAAATACCATCGAACTGGGCCAGGATCGAACCTGCTAAGTTGGAGTCAAAAGGCCAGCGCCTCAACCGCCTGAGCCACTCACCCCGGCCGAAAAATCCTTTTCTTCTCGAGTGTCCGAAGACTAGGTCCAAAATATATGTTCATTCTGGGTCATTTTGTAGGTCAGAAAAGGGTGGGTTTTATTTGTACTTTTTAGCCCTTTTCTAGATCTTAACGGGTTTTTTGTAACTTCACCTCCATTCTCAGTTCGAATCATCATTACTTTACCATCATCACTTAAACATCTTTTCTGCAGTAAGAGAGAATGAAAGTAATGCTTGGTAAAAAAGACCAATATGTGCATGATAAGTGAAATAATGAAAGGAGAAAATTATGAAAATTATCATGTGAGTTATTTTTAAAGAGGAAGACCTCACTAGTTTCAAGTATGAACCCTTAACATCCGTTGACGATTCTTTACACCTTAGAACTTGGATTACGATGTACTACAAAGACTACTGAGGTATGATTTCCGAATTCCAAATTCTGCAACCCTAAGCCAAATATGATTCCGGTTATACTAATATCAATTTCTTTCTCCAGGATGTCCATTGCGGGTTAGCTGAATTCATTCTAGGTGGAAAAACATTTCATTCTGAATTCTGCGAATACTCTGTTTTAACAAACAAGCAATTCCTCTTGTTAATTATGTTAATTTAAAAACATGTAATGCCTGAAAGAAAAAGTATTTCACTCATGTATTTTTGCGCTGTATGTTGCATACCACCAGAATGTTGCATTTTAAAATATTATACTCCTTCATTATACATGTGCCGTAGCCGTGTTGAAACACAGGATCCCGTGAGATCTCCAAAGTTAAGCAACATTGGGCGTGGTCAAGATTTGGACAGGTTGCCGCGCCCTGTTGGTGGGGGTAAGGGAATGGAGGAGCGGAAAGGAACTGCCCACCCTACTGTACGTAATCTCCGGCAAAGGCACACCTCTGCGGAGGTTAGGACCTGCCTTCGGGCAGAATAAACCCTTACCTTATTAAATATGTAATTAAAACTAAAATTTGGATCGCATTTTCACGTCTTTGCCATTTTTGAATCCTTTTCTGGATATTTGTAGGTCTTTTCAAAGGTCTTCAAACTCCGAGCCCTACTTATTATATTATTATAAATTCGATTTGTAAACTGATTGTAAAATTTCAGTTAATATTCATGTAATTTTTCTAAAGTTTTCGAATCATTTTACTGGACATTTTCTGTCATTTCATAGATGATTTTTAAAACACTCTTAGGTCATCAATATCCTGGTCCTACTGACGACAAGTGTTTTGGTGTTCCTGGAATTTAATCATCAGCCAATCAATCATCAATAAAGATAACTAAGGGAATAATTTCCGTTTCAAATCAAGTCGGTAAATATTTACAGAGTGTTCACTATGCAAAATTGGTATAGTGCAAGCCGCTTAACCACGGAATGTAATTTAGCTTTCATTTGCAATACACAGGAACGAGCAATAAAAGACTCACCTTTCAGCGAGCGCAGGCTGTTATTGACGTAGTTCGCCATTATTTGATCAATTAACTCTGAATATTGAATAGGTTACGATTTAGAGAAAATTGAAGGTCTGGTTGAATAATGTTCGCGATAAGTGGCGAGGGGGAAAGAAACAAAACCAAAACAGAGAGAGCGCGAGAGAGAAAATGCCAAAGAGTGCTGTGTCTACTCCATAATTCATTACAGACTTGGCTCCCAGGTAACATACACACAGCCTGTGTGACGCAACTCTAATGACCTTGTAACGTGTTGGTTTCATGTTTAAATAATTTTGTTTGAACCTGCTACCTGTGAAGCCAGTAACAAACACACTGAGCGCACCGCAATTACAAGGAATTCTCAATTAATAATGTGACAGGACTTCTCGTATAAGTACGATCATTCACACAGAATAAGGAAGTGATTCCAGCAGAACACTACAATATACCAATTCCAAACTTATATTCTTGTACATATGGCATACAACTGTACACCTAAGGTGTATTATTAGTCTAGCAAGTTATGTAGGTCAATTAAACCGCTTATTAAAACCAGACGAATATATATGTTGTCATGCTGCGTCGAGTAATCGATTAAGCGCTTTACACTCACAGCTAGTGAATCGATATACTGAACGTATACTGAATCATGTATGATCGTCCTGAATTTATTTATGAGGAAGCATACAAGACAGGTGCAAAAATGTCTTTATAAACTTATGAAATGTATTTCTTTGTCCGTAAACCCCTGAATACAAAATAATTAAGAAATATTGAAAAAATGGAATCTAATAATAATAATAATAATAATAATAATAATAATAATAATAATAATAATAATAATAATGACATTACAACACATCTATTAAATCAAGAAGGCTTCATTGGTCAGAAACGCTAATTTTGAAAACGAAAACAGACATTGAAAATGTTGAGAAAAAAGAACGCGAAATCATAAGAAAATTTATAGGCCCAAAACTCGCCGACGGACAATACGGACTCAGACGCAGAGAGGAAATCAAAACAATACACAAATATTCACTGAGACATTAGAAAACGCAGGATAAGATTCTATGGTCATATTAAAACAATGCGCCCAGACAGACTTACATAGCAAATAGCTGAATTCTACTAAAACATGATTAACGTCAAAACAGACACAAAGAAATGGATTGGCGAAATCAAAATCGATTCTATAGAGCAGGAGTTACACCAGGGTAATCTTCAGATCCAAAATTCACAAATGGCAAGTTGATCAAGAGGAAAGATCAAAGAAGAAGAGTGGAACAACCTGGTCTGAACATAGAAAGGAAGCCCATAGTAAAAGAATGAAAGATATACGGGCACGGCAAATGCACGCCGCTAAGTACTTTGCGTAGTCCTTATGGGCTTATTCACTTATAATAATAGTAATAATAATAATAATAATAACCTGAAATTGTTATTTCCCCTGGCTCGGGGCCTCGGTGTTTACACTGTCCACAACATCCCTGAAACTCATACACCACACTATCCTCCACTACAAAAACACGCGGTTCTCATACACGGCAGATCCCACCCATCCTCTTTGGAAGGTCTGCCTTACAAGGGCTGCACAAGGCTATAAATAGCACCAAGAAGTTATTATTACTCCTGTGCAACAAAATTTTGGCACCTCAGAGCCTCTGAGAGCCGTAAAAGTAGTTATTATCCGTAAAACAACTATTTTTGGAAGAACAAATATTATTATAATAATTTGATGCATGAGGTACCGTACGTGAATGAACCGTTCCAATGGTGAGGCGGGATAGACAAACTACAGAAAAGGCAAATGACCATTGAGGATAGAGTAGCGGATGGAGACCTAAGAAACGATGTTTCGACTTATTACTCCTTCTTGAATGATTTCAAGGAAAGAGGAGTAGAGGCAGAACAAACTTTAGTTTTGGCAGTAAATGGAGTGGTGCTGATCAACTAAGTTCCTTCAAGCGTTTGGGCAAGTGCGTAGGGTCAACTAGCAACTCATGCGAGGTAGTTACTCTATAATACTCACCCATGGCACGTCGCTAACCAGTCAATCAAAACTACCAGCTGTTGTAAAACCATTATAGCAATTAAAAGATTCGCATTGCCTATTTTATGTTCACATAATATTGGAGAGTTCAATTTGTTTCAAGTTTCATTACTATATTTTCATGCCCGATTTGAAGTATTTATTGTTTATTGTAATTATGTTACTTGTTTAATTGCCATAACGGCCGTGAGAGGCGCCAAAGGGTTTATTTTGCTGAGGTCCAGATATAATACTGTGTACCCAGATTATCGACGGATACATACACTTGGCAAGGAGCCCACTTCTGGTTCTACTTTAAAACAACAAGCTAGCTCAATTTCCAACAGTGTATGGCTGGAAGTAGAAGGACAAAGGAGACGATTCTCTTTCTGCCCCAGCAAGTCCCAGATGACCAGCCAACCGCTACCACCGATAGTAGGCAGCCCGCGCTACGTACAGTATTAATCCCACGTGGCGCTCCAATACAGACTCTCGCCGGAAGGTTATTTAAAGGAAGTCTTCCTCTTAACAGAATATAGTCTGAGAACATACACTTGGAGGAGGAAGTATTTTGGTTAGTTCAAAGCTACAAAAAAGAAACCAAATTCACAATCAACCGCTGATTAATTAATCTTACATCCAATCAATACTAGTTATTACTGAAGTATAACTTACACGGAATTTTTAGGCCAATGCCATAAAGAAAACATACATATACATTTAAAAGTGCATACATTTATAAAACACTGTATTTTGAGAATTAATAAATTCAATTTTAATTTGATTTAAAATAGAATTAATTTCTCAACAAAGATTGGAAAAAAAAAGAGTTTTGGATTCGTGACAGCGAAAGGAAGAACCAATGCACTGTTTGCACTAAGACAATTCGTCGCTGTTCGGGCAAAATATAATATTTCCCAATGCTCTTCCTATCCACTATTTTCCTTGAAACTGGCCACGCCTCCCAACCACATATAGATATTTAGTCCATCAAAACAATATTCACCGGGCGAGTTGGCCGTGCGCGTAGAGGCGCGTGGCTGTGAGCTTGCATCCGGGAGATAGTAGGTTCGAATCTCACTATCGGCAGCCCTGAAGATGGTTTTCCGTGGTTTCCCATTTTCACACCAGGCAAATGCTGGGGCTGTACCTTAATTAAGGCCACGGCCGCTTCCTTCCAATTCCTAGGCTTTTCCTATCCCATCGTCGCCATAAGACCTATCTGTGTCGGGGCGACGTAAAGCCCCTAGCAAAAAAAAAAAAACAATATTCGTTGTGTTCATTTGCCTACGCTTAAGCTTAAAGTAAGATGAACCTTACCGTACCGCACTCGAGGAATGTATGTTTGCAAGACTTATTTACGCACTCCTACAGTATAATGTACTTAATTTTCCTTTACACGTTAGCATATGAAAATGAACACAATTAAAATTGTTCTGACCGACTGCATATCTATATGTGGCTGGGAGGCGTGGCCAGTCTATAGGAAAATAATGGAAAGCAATATCATTGTGAGATATGACCTTTTTGCCTGAACAGCGACAAACTGCTAGAAAAATATGTGAAAAAGCATGAAGGTTGCCATCTATTTTTCGTAGACAAAGAGATATCTTACGATTCTGTACCAAGAAAGAAGTTATAGAGATGCATGAGGAAGGAAAAGTGTACTAGCTAAGTGTGTGAAAATGGTAATGGACATGTATTAAGGAGCCAAATCCAAAATAATAACAAATGTATAACGCACAGGAAGTTTACCTGTGACAGTCGGCTGCTCCAAGTCTCAGCCTAAAGTTCATTCCTACTCAACCTTGTAATAGATGTATAAGAGATCTAATCCCCTGGTCTAGGCTTTTTGCTGAAAACATTGTGCCGGTAGATGAGAAAAAGAAGAGAGTGGAGGAAAATCTGGAACAATGGAGAAAAGTCCCTGGCGAAGGAGGACTTAAATAGATAGATAGATAGATTTACCATCAACATGTTATTAACCCAATTATAGGCTATTCAATAAAACATTATTCACAACAAATATGCCTCAAATAATAAAATTAATTTCCTAAAATGATTACAAAGTTTAAACTAAATCTCAGATATATTTATACAGAGAAGACATTACATTCTTGAGGTCGATAGGGCACGCCTAATTTTAGATGGGGATGGGTATTAGTAGAGAAAGGACCAAATACACGTTTTTCGGAGGAGAAGAGACAGAAATGTAAGGCTACTAAGGAACCAGAGTGTTTAAGGATCTTGGCTCGTACACCATGGAGAACGGAGGATGGGACACAGAAATCGGTCACAGGATTCCGGCTAAATGGAGAAAGTGGAAGAAGATAACAGGTGTGCTGCGTGATTGCCAGATTGGGAAAACGGCAAGGAAAAGTTATTCAAATCGATTCAGGGACCAGTCGTAATATACGGTATTGAAACTCGGCGGGAAAAAAATATTAAACGTTGCAGAAATGAGGATGTTAGCAAAGACACGCGTGGACAGGATACGGAACGAAAGTATGTGAGAGACGGGTATTATTGTGGAAGTATCAAGGAAGATACAAGAAAAAACATGAGTTGGGCTCATTAAGAGAAGAAATGGGGACTACGTGGGAAGGAGGTAAACAGCCTTCAGGTAGTGGGAAAATTGAAAAGAGAGGAAGAGATGGAAAGATTGTATGGCAGATGACATGAGGAGCGAGGGAGTTGAACGTGCGGTCAAGCTGTAAGCTTGCATCCGGGAGATAGTGGTTTCAAACCCCACTGTCGACAGCGCTGAAGATGGTTTTCCGTGGATTTCGGTTTTCACACCAGGCTGCGCATTAATTAAGGACACGGCCACATCGTTTCTACTGCATGCCCTTTCCTATCCCATCGTCGCCATAAGACCTATGTGTTCGGCACGACGTAAAGTCAATTGTAAAGAGAAAAAGACACGAGAGAGAAGAGACTCGGTGAGAAAGACGCACTGGACAGAAAGAAATGAAAGAAGAAAGCTAGGAACAGTGACTGGATGGCAGTACACGGATACCGCCACAGGGCTTGCAAGTTAAAATCCTTCCACGACCTCAGCGATAAGTCTGAGTATGAACTCTGTGATAATCTCTGCGAACGCAACCACGTTATGAAGTGTAATAAACTACCCAATTCTATAATAGAATACCGAGTGAACCTCTCGATATCACACAGTGATTCTCTGTAATCAATATACAACTTGTGTCCTCTATTACTATTATTATATATAGGGCAAAGCTAAAAGGAAGAAAGAGGGAAGTAAGTTTATGCTCTACGTTATTACACTGTTTAAATAAGGAATTAATTTAACATAGGCTACGGCTGAATGTTTATGGTTCGACATTTTGGCTGAATGGTCAGCGTTGAGTCCTTCGGTTCAGAGAGTCCCGGGTACGATTTCCGGCCGGGTCGGAGATTTTAATCGTGACTGATTAACTCCTCCGACCGGGGGGACTGGGTGTTTGTGTTTGTCCCAACAATTTCCTCTTCATATTCAGACAACGTTCGACACTACAAACAACCAGACATAAACACGCCAGTTGCTTTACATCGCACCGACACAGATAGGTTTTATGGCGACGATGGGACAGGAAAGGCCTGGGAATGGGAAGAAAGCGGTCGTGGCCTTAATTAAGGTACAGCCCCAGCATTTGCCTGGTGTGAAAATGGGAATTCACGGAAAACCATCTTCAGGACTGCCGGCAGTGAGGTTCGAACCCACTATCTCCCGGATGCGAGCTCACAGATGCGCGTTCCTAACCGCGCGGCCAACTCACCCAGTGGGAAACACGCATTAGTTATTACATCCCTCCATATGGGGTTAGTATCAGAAAGGGCATCCGGTCGTAAAACAGGGCCATATCCACACGTGCGACACAGTTCGCAACCGCGACCCCAAAGGTGCGGGTAAAATGCGGTAGAATAAGAAGAAGACGGATAAATATTTATGGTGTTAGACATGACAATGTAGCTTTTGGACTTTTACCATGCCACGAAATCTAGGAGAAAATCTTTACGTTTCGCCGAAAATTTGCTCCGCGTCTTCAGAAGAAAATCTCGACTGTCCACGAGGAACGGGGGTGTATTCTGCCCGAAGGCAGGTCCGCACCTCCGCAGAGGTGTGCCTGAGCCGGAGTTTACTTACGGTAGGGTGGCCAGTTCCTTTCCGCTCCTCCATTCCCTTATCCCCCACCAACAGCGCGTGGCAACCCATCCAAATCTTGACCACGCCCAATGTTGCTTAACTCCGGAGATCTCTTGACGGTTTGAGTTTAATAATACTTTACGGTTGGCGTATTTTCAGTGGTACTCTCGTTCGTCACCAGATGGCTCAGTTGTGTGTTAGCCTTCCGAGTGGAAGGAACGAGAGTACAACTTAGCAACAGACCAACGATAATGAATTTCTACGGTTTCTACCCAACGGCAGGGGTGTGTTTGTATATAATGTTACAACAATAGAGCCATACGCTATCTCAATCACCGCGACACATGATAGGAGCAACTGTATTCTCATGTTTTCCCCACAAGATCGCAACTCACATAAAAATATCCTCACTCACCTTGACGCAATTCCCTAAAATGGAAAGAAACAGCTTTTCCCTTTGTGAAAATCAAATTATCACAAATATGTCTCTTGGCCATGGCCATTCGTTCAACGGCTGATAATTTCAGACGACCGCCAGCAATTAGAGAGTCTGCACGTGTATCGCACGAACATAAATTGTTAAGTGAAAACCAGAAGGAAGGATAACTATCGGAGCTATCTCTAAGCCGGCTAGAAAGGTCGATACATCGATTATAAGCAATAAAAATCGATATTGTCGGTTTCACTAGCATGATCGATCGATTATAACTGGGAAAAACAGTGTCATTTGATAATCGATATAGAAATATGCAAATTTTTGATGATACTAGATGAAAATAAAAAAATAAAAATAAAAAATGCGGACTTTAGCAGAAATCGTCAAACATGTCCGCGGACGCTATTAAATGTCAGAAATACGGACATGTCCGTATAAATGCGGACGTACTGTAACCCTAAATGTGGATGCATGTCACCAGGAGGAACAACTTCGTCGTGGCGAAAAATTATACGAAGCCTTAACCCTCACAAAACTCAGAAAAACAGCCTATTTCTGTCACGTCTTCAGAAATGATAAATACAGCCTGAAGAACTGACCATAAAAGGAAAGGGAGAAGGCACCCGTAGACGAGGGCGGAAAAGATTATCCTCGACGCGGAACTTCCGAGCAACACAAAATAGAAAACTGTACTACATGATGGTCGCCAACCACAAGAAGAATCATAACATCAATATACCAAGTGGTCCACCTGTCCATTACGCCGTATATACGCGAAAACTCCACGCATATTTATTCCGGAATTTAAGGAAGAAAAACTTGGGAACCGCTTACTTCAAACAATGGATCCTGTTTTTCTGTAGCGTTGTCCGTTCGGGGTATGAACGGCGTCAGTGGTACGAAGTACGGCTACGAGTTTTCGTAGTCCCTCCTTCACAGTTAAAGATAAACTTAAGGTTATTGAAGATGCAGAGAAATTGGAAATTTCGCAGCAGGAATAAATTACGTTCTCATAGAGAGAGTGTGTTGTACTCGCAACTTGCAAGAAACAAAACATGACTTCGAACATCAAATAATAGTCGTCGGGCACTTCACACAACACGTTCTATACAACACTACTCTTGAGGCGGTAGAGGTGGGATCCCTCGCTCAGTCCGAGGGAAAAATCAACCCTGGGCGGTAAATGGGTTAAGAAAGAAAGAAATAAAGACGTTCCTATGCACCTGATACAAGACAGCGCACACTTGACAACACAGGCGAAAGCAGCAGATTACGAATATTGGGCAAATTTATGCAATCCGCATGACAAAACTGATCAGCAAGTTGCCTACCACCAGCATCTAAAGATAAGGATGGGTTCTAATACTACATAAATTATTTTACTGTTCGAAGTTTTGAAGTACATCATTATTTATTTATTTATTTATTTATTTATTTATTTATTTATTTATTTATTTATTTATTTATTTATTTATTTATTTATTTATTTTTGCTAGTTGCTTTACGTCACACCGACACAGACAGGTCTTATGGCGACGATGGGACGGGAAAGGGCTAGGAGTGGGAAGGAAGCGGCCGTGGCATTAATTAAGGTACAGCCCCAGCATTTGCCTGGTGTGAAAATGGGAAACCACGGAAAACCATGGGCTGCCGACAGTGGGGTTAGAACCTACTATCTCCCGAATACTGGATACTGGCCGCACTTAAGCGACTGCATACATCATTATCATTCTTCTTATCCTTCTTCTGCCACTTTTCGCACACCTGTGGAGTCACGGGTGCTCTTCGTTTCGCCAACCCTATGTGGAGGGATGTAATCACTATTGCGCATTTCTGTTGTGTTTGGTAGTGAAGTGTGGAAGATGTCTGAATATGAAGAGGAACGTGTTGGGGAAAACATAAAGACCCAGACGCCGAGCCAGAAGAATTAATTAGACGCAATTAAAATCCCCGACCTGGCCGGGAATCTAACCAGGGACCCTCTAAACCGAAGGCCCCAGCGCTGACCATTCAGCCAAGGAGTCGGACAAAAGCTTTAGTTTTCAGCTTAACCCAGTTTTTTATGGAGTCGCTGAAGCCATCAAGGTTCATTTGTTTGGCCAAGGATTGACACCGGATGCACTTCCTAACGCCACGTAATTCGTGAGATGAAAATCTCGACCCTAAATCGACCGGGATTCGTACCTCACACTTCCGTGTGGGAAGCCACCAGACAAACCAATGACCTAATCATGTTATCTTGTGGAGTACGTCATTATGTAGGATTAATTTCTTGTAAATAAAACACAAATTAAAGCCAATATTTCTTCAATTCTCTCCTAAAACTAGCGTACGGGGATTATTCGTGTATATGCGTCAGTTCATGATAGTAGGCAACCCACCTAACACTGGTAGTCATAACGGTAGATATTCCTCTGCTTTTTCCAATATGACAGCTACGTAATGCGGGACAGTCTTGCACAGGAAAAATAACGATATGCTATCTTCACGCAAAGATAAAAGGGCCGCTCGACAAACGCTTCTTATTGGGTGCCTTTATAACACATATATGGCTCATACGAACTACAGAAGTTAAAAGATTGTGTGATGTGATCTTTTGAACGCTTTAAAACTTGAATCAGAGAAATAAAGAGGATATTACATTGCGAGGTGGATCGCATGGACACCAAGGAGAGAAACACTGCATGGCATGCGTGGCTGAAGGTACCGGTCACCTGTCAGAGCTAATAGCGGATAGACGGTTCGAATCCAGGCTTATATACAGGTTTTTGTAAGTGTTCGGAGCTTCCTAGTACAAAGGAATACAGGAGGAATCGTTAGCCTCAATGTTAATTCAATATTTGAAACACGAATGAACACTTAAAACGAACATAGATGTGAATAGCACATAAAAAAAGTGCACATGAAGATTATGAACAGATACCCAATGCCAAACTATTCTTGTGTGTGCGCCGAGCCTCGTAATAGCCCACTTGCAGATATAAAATACCATGACAACCGAGACGACAGGCTGCGATGAAGAAAACGCAGGTTAGAATCTTGATCCAGTACTCTGTACTTATATTTGTAATAGCCTATTATGCTGGATGTGGCATATTCTCATATCTACTGTGTGGCAAAGAATGATTTATTTTTTTCCTTGAAAAAGCCCACAAATATCGTGTTTTATTTAGCTGACCTTGACTACAATGCACCTGTTTATACATTTCATATGGAAGGTACAGTAAGTGTCGTTCACGTCTGTGCTCACTGGACTTTGAAATATTGAAATCAAATTTGCGCTACCAATTCCACCGGGTGAGTTGGCCGTGCGCGTAGAGGCGCGCGGCTGTGAGCTTGCATCCGGGAGATAGTAGGTTCGAATCCCACTATCGGCAGCCCTGAAAATGGTTTTCCGTAGTTTCCCATTTTCACACCAGGCAAATGTTGGGGCTGTACCTTAATTAAGGCCACGGCCGCTTCCTTCCAACTCCTAGGCCTTTCCTATCCCATCATCGCCATAAGACCTATATGTGTCGGTGCGACGTAAAGCCCCTAGCAAAAAAAAAAAAGCTACCAATTCCTCCTTCCTTCCTTTGTAAGGTACTCGTATGCTGTGAGAACTCACCAAAAATTCATAAGCCTAGATTCGAACCATCCATCCACTGCCAGTCCTGACAGTTGACAAGCACCTCGCCACTTCAAACTCGATGTCCATTATGCACTTAGCTCTTCGATGACTCACTCGGGGTGCATGGCCATCCACCTCGCTGTGTAATATCCTTTTCATCCTTTCCGATTCGTGTTTCACAGTGTTCGATTTGTATTCTGCCACAACAGATCACATCGCATAATCTAGTAACTATACCCGTAATATTAAAAGGAGCGTTATGACAGACGGGGCTGGAGGGAGGAGCATTGTACGTGCCATTGCGCAATGTTGCCAAATTCCTCCATTCCTTTCTCCTTATCTTCACTTGCGGCACACTTATTCGTTCGTTCGGGTCGCTGTGTTCTGTTGTTAACTCAGAAATGAGACTTTTGACAACTCCAAGCAACACGAGTTGACCATCTGGCTTATCTCCATGGCAAACGCAGTGGTTCCGGACACGTTTCCGTGTCAACTATAGCCCCTACTCGCTTCCCCAGAAAAAGGACCTCCCTCTAAGAAATGTCAGAACGCATCTTTCAAAATTACGACTATAGTTCGAATCAGCGATATATGAATTGTAAAGGCGCACAATAAACAGCATATTTGTTGCCGTGAAGATAGCGTGTGGTCTTTTCGCTGTGCTAGTCTGCCATATTTTACGTAGCTGACATACTGGTAGCAAGCAGAACAATATCGACCTTAGTGACTATCAGTGTTAGATGGGTTGCGTATATTCATGAAATAAGGGGCTCGTGGACAGCCGGGTATAACCCAGATAAGTCTACTATATTTCCAGTCAGCATCTTTCGCATTCCTTGAGATATATATATTTTTCCATAGCAAGTAAGTAAATAAGTAATTCATCCTTATCCGTGGCGAAGTTATGGCTCAAGGCTCTTCCTTACACTTAACCATAACATTTAAAAAATTAAATTAGAGAAATGTAAATTATTTTTTAATACACCAAATAATTTTAAAATGTAGTAGTACTGTGGAGATAACATTAATAGAAAATATAATGTACAACATGACAATATAAATGAACATGATAATAATTATAAAACTAACAACAATAAAAAATAACAGAAGGAAAGAAAGTAAAAAACTACAAATAGCAACAACATTTCTATTTTTTGTGAAGATATGCACATTCACGCAATCATTCACACTTCGCTCACCGTACAGGACACTATAAGTATTCAGGAAGTGGTTTCGGAAATTCATCCCAAATCTCCTACGAGAACGCAGATCTGTAAGATTACTATGGAGGAAATACCAAAATCTAGCGGCAGTGAGTATAATGGAGCGGTGGTACGCCTGGAGTAATTGAGAGATATATTTAAAGAGGAGCCAGATCGTGTTTAGTGGATATGATCGGAGGAGAGGTAATTAAAATTTGATTATAGGTAATCCGGTACACCTGAGTTTAGTACCCCATGCAGATGCGCATTGAATGGGAATATTCCTTCATCCACTCGATCATGAATTCTCTCTCCCCAGTTGGTGGCATTCCGTGACTGGGTTTGAGTAGTATTAATTCATTCATTCATGCATGAACACAATTCAATTCACTCACCAATTCAAATGGCCACCCAGTCATTCTCAGAGTCACTCAATTCATTAAAAAGGTATGTTGGAATTGTTGGCTAACACTATAAAGACTGATTAACTAACCCCATGGCACTACATCCCTGAAGGGCCTTAACCTACCAAGCGACCACTGCTCAGCCCGAAAGCCTGCAGATTATAAGGTGTCGTGTTGTCAGCACGACGAAACCTTTCGGCCGTTATTCTTGCCTTTCTATACCGGGGCCGCTATTTCTCACCATTAGATAGCTCCTCAATTGCAATTACGTCGGCTGAGTGGGACTCGAACCAGTCCTCATATTCAGGTAAAAATCCCTGACCTGGTCGAGAATCGAACCCGAGACCTCCGGGTACGAGGCAGGCACGCTACCTCCTACACCACGGGGCCGGCTATAAAGACTGATGGGACTTTCTTTTTTTCAATTTTCTTTACCTCGCTCCGACAAAGGTACGTCTTATGGCGACGATGAGGTAGGAAAGGCGTAGTAATGGGAAGGAAACGGCCGTGGCCTTAATTAAGGTACAGCCCCAGCATTTACCTGATGTGAAAATGTGAAACCTCGGAAAGCCATTCTCAGGGTTCGAACCCACTATCTCCCGAATGTAAGCTCCCAGCTGCGCAGCCCTAACCACACGGCCAACTCGCCCGGTCATGAGACAATTAGGCATTAGTATAACTTACGGAGGGTAAGGTATATGTGTGTGTCCTAGGCTATATAATTCTGTTAACGTCTAGGACAAAATAAATAAATAAAATTTAAAGAAACCGAACTACAATTTCGAAATTAGATTGATACAGTGAATACGTGAAAATGTTTAATGTTGTAAGAGGGAGAAGAATGCATGTATGTTATCAAACACATTTTGGATTACAGTAAATGATAACCTCCCTCCCCAGTTTCAGGTGAGCAGAATCTAGGGGAGGGGAGTATTCTGTTCTATTCTGTACTCCATGCAGAAGGGATAACATGTGGAGACTGCGACGCTCATGAACCCGAAGCTATGACAACTCCCTATAATAAGATGAGAATCACATCGATGCATAAATGAAGAGGTGGATTCCAAAACGCACTAAGTCAAAAAAATAGCATTTTTCATGAAAATCATTTTTTATATATTTAGGTATTATTCATAATGTTTGTACCACGGCCATTCTTAATTTCCTCTTAAAGGTAGAATGATTATTAATTTTATAATACAAACGTTCTTCCCTGAAAATTACTGAATTTTAATGCTGAGTTTTTCCAAAAATATACTAAGCCATGCTGACTTAGTGCATTTTGGAAAAAAGTACGGGTGGTTCAGTACATAGATTATAAAAACGAAACCATTCCTGATTGCTACCTTCATTGGAATATAACCAAAGTAATCTTACATCTTGACATCAGGGTTATATTACAGAAAAGGTTTTTCTTCATCCCAGTGAACAACGTCATTGTCCTTAGCTAGCGATGTGCAGTAGCCCAGAGCTTTATCATAAAAGGCATTGTCCTTTGAATTGAGCTGCACAAATGTTAATAGTTTCTCCACATCCTTCTTTAACTCACTTATCCTGTTCTTCTCTTCGATTTCTGACCAGGATTCGTAGCAGGACCTCCAGAAAGAGCCTGATGTATGTGACAAAAAATTGTCTTGCTCAGGTTTGATTTTTAAAACACAACTTACTGTGGAAATCAACAATGTCTTCTTTATTCAAATCCCCTGGCGTGCATTGTTTCGTTATATAACGATTGCAGTCTTTGATAGGAACACCATGGACACTACTACTAATCTGAGAATAGTTGCGTTTGTTTTTGCCCAATTTTCTCTATTCAGTTTTATCCTCCAACTCTTCTCATTTTCCTGTGCATTAAATAAACACTCTAAATCTAAATCACACATTGTTCCACAGATCCACAAGAAATGTCGTGGCAAAATATTACTACTACATGTTCTACTGCTCATGCACAATATAGTAGACTGTGACTAAGAACATTGTGGAATACTACATCAACTGCCTTAGCACAGTTTGGAAAAATAACAAACACAAAATTCAAAATAACAGAAAATGTACATAGTGGGTTTCACCGCAGTTAAGCAACATTGGGCGTGGTCAGTACTTGTATGGGTGACCGCTTTGGAACACCATGTGCCGTTGGCTCAATTCCCTTTCGGGCCGGCCCCGTGGTGTAGGGGTAGCGTGCCTGCCGCTTACCCGGAGGTCCCGGATTCGATTCCCGGCCAGCTCAGGGATTTTCACCTGGACCTGAGGGCTGGTTCGAGGTCCACTCAGCCTACGTGATTAGAACTGAGGAGCTATCTGACGGTGAAATGGCGGCCCCGGTCTAGAAAGCCAAGAATAACGGCCGAGAGGATTCGTCGTGTTGACCACAAGATACCTCGTAATCTGCAGGCCTTCGGTCTGAGCAGCGGCCGCTTAGTAGGCCAAGGCCCTTCAACGGCTGTAGTGTCATGGGCTTTGGTTTGGTTTGGTTTGGTTTGGTTTGGTTTGGTTTGGTTTGGTTTGGTTTGGTTTGGTTTGGTTTTTGGTATCCACCTCTTCAAATAAAAATCGGATACAGCTGTTTAAACTCCGTTCGAGCATCTTACTCTCTTCAGATTATGTCCCTAAGTACACGGTACTGTTCTTTCGATAACACGCTGTAATAACACGCTCAAAACACAGATGCAACTATAATTCCAAAAACATTCGATTTCCTCTGATCTGCACAGTTCAATCAACAGTAACCAAGGTAACTCGATCAAGGTTTTAGAATATACTGTTCATTTTAGTGGCTCTATACTTTTACCTGGAAATCAGTTCAACAGAGCGCAAGTGCAGATCCTAATTTCACGTTGCATGAACGCATAAAAGTACGCCTAATTTGATGCGGACACCGCTGTCACATAGTAACAAATCGTGAAACATTTCACGCACGGAGCAATATGATCATAACATACTAATGAAGCGTAGTTGATGACCTGTGCCGGATGCCTTCACATTACACTATAATGCCAATTATAGCAGATATGTATGTGAATTAATGATTAATGATAATTTCGTTCACCAGTAACAGTAGCATTATGGAAACATTGAATGCAGACGTGAGCATCACCAGACATGCGCACTTTGTCATCAATTCATATTACTCAAAACTGACTTTGAACATTTCTTGCAAGACACGTGAGTTCTTAGTCGAGCTCCAATGCAAATAAAGTTCATGTAATGCCCGAGATGGAAGAAAGTGCTGCGGATATGTGGTCATTTAATGTGATTAATGGGCCACGATTCGGAAAAAATAATTCAGAAAGATACCGATTTTGGAGTAAAATATGGAAATTTTGATCCAGCTGAGAGTGATTATGATGATGATGGTGATGATGATGTTTGTTGTTTTAAGGGGCCTAACAGCTAGGTCATCGGCCCCTAATGATACGAGGTGCAACGCAATGACACAATAAATAAAACTTCAAAATTTATCCACCGACTAGAATCCAAAATTAATGATGGAAAAATTACCATGAATCCGAAACAGTTCCTTATTTTCAGATTTGACACTTGTTGTCCAAAGGGGTCCAAAATCCAGGTCACCGGCCTCTCATAATAGCAATAACTGGTAAAGCAGAGCCATGGTGTACCTCTTACAGTAGTACTAACGTAGACTCATGGTGTTCCTCGCATGATGGTACTCATCACAGATAATGTAAACCAATGGTATACACACACAATGGCATCAGTCACAGGTAACGCAAAACCATGGTGTTTCGCACATAAGGGAACTACTCACAAGCAGGGCACCCCCACGGTGTTCCTGATATAGTGGAACTAATCATAGGCAATGTAGACCCACGGTGTATCACACATTATGGTAACACCCACAGGCTATACAAAATCATGGTGTACCTCACATAATGGTACCAATCACACGCAACGTAGAACCATAGTGTTTCTTATAAAGTGGTACTACACAAGGGTAACTCAGACCCGTTCTGAACACAGTGGAACTGACCGATGGAATCCACACGATGACACTTATCACAAGGAACGTCCAGACTCGTGGTGTTCCTCGCATAATGGTACTGCGACCAATCGTTTTCCTCACAAGGTGCTAAGGTCGAACCGCGTTGTTACGCACGTAATTGTACTTATCACAAGTAGTCTCATGGTTCTAATGTCATTATCGCTTGCTCGCCCCTTTTAGACGCCTCTTACGACAGGCAGGGGATGCCATAGGTGTATTCTTCGTTTACTTTCCCACCCACTGGGAGCCCTGCTGACAGTGATCGTACAACACTATCACGCGCGTACAGGACCGAGCTGCCGTGATTAGGGAGGAAAAACGCCAGGAATATTAGAAATGGGAGGAAAAGGAGTTCCAGACATAAATAAGGATTGGGGGCTCATTAGTAGATTATTACTTACAACTAAATTTCCCGAAGAATCTGAAATTACACAGAACGTCAACATAAGCCTCTCTGATAAGCTAGGACTTCCTCCTGCAGTTGCTAAAAACACAGTATTTTTAACAGACGATGTCGCAAATATAAAACGTGCCCTTTACCATGGGTTCCAAAAACGTTTGCACAGTGCTGTACATTGCCTCAACATGATATTGGAATATAAAGACTAATGCATTAGGACAAAAATAGCGAAGAAGGCACGGAAATTCTTGAGACTGTTTCCTTAGAGGTGACATCTCAAGATTGAGAGAATTAAAATTCAAGGACCCTCCATATAATAAATACACCAGGAAGAATTATTTCAGGAATTGCTGTGATGGAAAGTGTGGACGTAAATGTTGATTAGATTAGTTAGTTTAGAGCGGATACGACGAATCAGAGAAATAATTGAAAATTATAGTTTTAGTAGTAAAACATGTGTGCATACTTCATAATTCAACCTCTTAATTTTTGTTTCAGATTTGTGAAGCGGAGTTTCCCGTTTTCTTTCTGCAATTCAGTGTTTATTTGTTTCAAGTTGCTGCTCACTTCATATTTATTTTATGGTTTGACCAACTGAGTTGCACGTTGCGACTTCCTTAGAAGCCAAGTCACTTACATAGAACCTGCGAAATATGTATAATACCTATACGACAAGATATCGCAACCCCGCGCGTCACTCCACACGGAGTTGACAAGAAACTGCCATCCAGTATTGTCAGTGGATACAGCAGGGCTGTCACTGGTGCGGCTTGAGCCGAATAATATTCCCTCCTAGTATACTGAAGCTTTGACTGATGCGACAGGAAGCAAAGAACATCGCAGACGCACCGCATGGTACCAACAATGCTACAGAGCAAGAAAATGAGCGTCAATTTCAATTAATGCCAATAGTTAGAGCCTAAAAGGGGCTTACAATAGAAAACCGGCTCATGCTGTACAAATCGACTATCAAAGAGATACCTAAGAGTATGCCAGTCCTATCCGGAGTACTGCAGTTAATTCGCAAACGCTAAAGATACAACGCGTCCAGAACCGTGCCCAGTGGTACGTAAAGGATGACGAACTGTATGAACGGTACCAGTTGGATACCATTCATTGCAGTATTACGAGAACAGTTACATAATTCTGTGATGCACTCGCTGAGAGTAAAAAATCCACTGATTAAGTGCATAAGTAATTGTGACACCGTATATCATCGGTATTGATGAACAGTCTTTTATAAACCACCCAGGGGATGCACGCCATATCCTGGTCAGTGAAAAATGAGAACCTACATCCTGTTTTCCAGTGAGTGACGGGTCAGGAATGGAATGAATGAAGCCCCCATCTTGCGGCGAGGATAGGAATTGTGCCGGCTGCCGAAGTCTGTCACATTTCACTGGGGCAATGATCAATGACTGACAGATGAAATGAAACGATTTTGGAGAGTGTTACCGAAATGAAAGGTGACAGGGAAAACCGTAGTAACCGGAAAAAACCTGTCCCGCTTCCGCTTTGTCCAGCTAAAATCTCACATGGAGTGACCGGGATCTGAACCACGGAAACCAGCGGTGAGAGGCCGACGCGCTGCCACCTAAGCCACGAAGGCTACATCCTGGTCAGTGCTATTCTAAGTTAAAATCCTCAAACTACCCACAGGAATGCAGTGCTAGTTAGCCATAGCATTCCAAGCCTCTTACAGGTCGACGGGCTAAAATGTCTCACTGGACAGGGCTCGCCCGGCACCGTTGAGAATTGTGGCTTACAACAATTTTAAATTGCTCAACTTTGACATCCGCTTATCACCAAAGTGCGAATTAAGAGTTTTACAACTCCGCTAAGACAATACATGCGACTAACAGCTCGGAAATTTCGAAAAAGCTCATATTTCAACTTTGACTACATCCTGCATTTCTGAGTTTCGTGATGTTAGTTGAGAGAAAACAGCGAGAGAAAGCACATTCGTTGTTTATCTGCACGTTCAACATTCATTCATTTATCCATTTATTTATTTATTTATCCGTTTATTTATTTATTTATTTATTTATTTATTTATTTATTTATTTATTTATTTATTTATTTATTATTCTTTGTTTAGGCTGGGTGTGGACCAAGTTATTTCAAACGTTTGCGTTCTTCAACATTAATTCTTCCCGAGTTTTCCCATACTTGCCTTTTCTAAGCCTCATTTCTTTCATCAGTTCACTTCTTGCCTATTTTCAACTTTGGCTTTTGTTATAATTGCTGATACGCTTGAACTTTCTTCTGGAGAGGAACACATTCTTGGATGTTTTCCTGTGTGATACCCATTTTTCGAAGATCTTCTTCATATTCGGTGACCAGGGTCCCTTGGTTTCCTTGTATGTAAAGTGTGAGAAGATCCAGTTGGTCGATCCCTGCGAACTTATAAGTGTTCTTTATTTCATTCTCTTTCTTTCTTTCTTTCTTTCTTTCTTTCTTTCTTTCTTTCTTTCTTTTTTATGAATATAACCTTATGCTACGCTATTTTGCATTTATTTATTGCAAATTAGTTGTTTTATACTGCTTAAAACGTTTCGTTAAGTCTCCAGTGTCAGAGTGTAATATTCGGTAAGAATAAATCTACGATCGTCATATTATCCTAGGCATTTGTAGTGTCCCTGAAGCCACTTTGCTCATTGTGAGTTTTGGCCGGAGATAATGTCCTTCCTTCTGATAACACGAATCTCTGAGGTGAAAATTCTGAACCACGACTGACCAGGAAATGAACCTTGGCTGTCCGGGTGGAAAGCTATCAGTTCACGCCCCCCACCCTCAAGAAAGACTGGATCTAATTAAATAAAAATAATGTATTAAAATGCCTCACGTAAGTGACATACATAATTTCCTTCGTATTTGTGAAAGCCACAGGAGGAGGAAAATTTGAATCTTCAGTTTCTCTAACACACTCTTTCTAAGGTAGTCTATAAAAACATAGAACACAGTACCACCAACCATGTATTACGTAATCATTGTATGAAACGGATAACACGCTAATCTAAAAACTAGACAGTTCTATATTCCAAATAATTTATTTCTTGACTCAAACTGCCAGTATTGCTAGTTCAGGATATTGTATTATTAACTTCCATTCAATTAAAGACGGTAATAACAAACCTGGTACACTTGTGAAAAAGTTCAAAAAGAACCCATTTCCAACAGTTCAACTTCAACTTCCAAACAACCTATGACAGTCCAATACAAAACTGTCACTGTACAAAACCTAAATAATAATGTTTAATGAATAATAGGAAACTTTTCCGAGGAATTAATGCGTTCAAGTGAGAAATGGTTTCTAATAACAAATTGCATTATGTTACCGGAGATTCAGCTGCCAAAGACCAACTTTGTGACAGAGTTTAGCAAGTCTGACGGGATATTAATTAATGAGTGAAGTTCAAGTAATTAGAGAGACATGATGATACTAATGAGGAGGGGTGTAAAATTTGAGACTTGTAAAACAATGTTCTATCTCGTACGTGCTAATGTAAAACCATCAATTCACCACACTGCCCTGATCTTATTATTCCCTCTTTACGATATCTACGAAGTGATGTGCAAGCCGGCTTGTAACTATTTGAATAAGTTGAAACGCCATGACGGAAAGTCCGCTAATAGGACCGACACAAAAATAACATGTTAAAACAATTTTCCAGTATACCTTCTGTAATAATAATAATAATAATAATAATAATAATAATAATAATAATAATAATAATAATAATAATAATAATAATAATAATATGCATTATATGCATCAGTGAGCCTCCGTGGCTCAGGCGACAGTGCGTCGGCCTCTCACCGCTGGATACCGTGGTTCAAATCCCGGTCACTCCATGTGAGATTTGTGCTGGACAAAGCGGAGGCGGGAGAGGTTTTTCTCCGGGTACTCCGGTTTTCCCTGTCATCTTTCATTCCAGCAACACTCTCCATTCTCATTTCATAGAATCCATCAGTTATTAATAAATCACTTTGGGAGTGGCGACCGCATCGTACTAATAGCCTATATCTGCTTCATTCATTCCATCCCTGACCCGTCCAATGACTGGAAAACAGGTTGTAGGTTTTCTTTTCTTTTTTCATATGCATCAGAATGTTTAGCACTTCGAACACATGGCCTACTTGAAAACTGGCAATTAAGCAAAAGACGATTATCCGAAAAATTCTTGGTCCCAAACTCAAAGATGATGTTTAGAGACTTTGGAGCAACTTATAAACATACACCCACGCCGAAAAGATATCAAGCGTAATCCGGAAAAGAAGGATAACATTTTATACACACCTCTTCAGATTGCCAACTGAAAGAATCTGTAAACGCCTGTTATCCTACTTCAGAAGTCTGAAAACGATTCCTCCTTGGTTGGTGGAGGTCGATAAGGATCTTTTAAAGATGGAATCACAGAAACAGACAATCAACCCCCAGCACCTTAATAATTATTATAATAATAGTTTTTTTACTTCCCACTAACTACATTTCTATGGTCTATGGAGACGTTTAAGTGCCGGAATTTTGTCCCGCAGGAATTATTTTACGTGCTAGTAAACCTACTGGCTCGAGGCTGACGTACGTGTGTACATTCAAGTATGACCGGTTGATGCTTGTTGTTTTAAGGGGCCTAACATCGAAGGTCATCGACCCAAGTATGACCGGACTCAATTAGGGTAGAACCTGCCAAGTTGGGCTGAAAAGAAAAACGAGCAATCTACCGCCTATGCTTCTAAGCTCGGCAATATAATATATACATATTTGTACTTGGGAAAATTATCAAGTTCTTTTACGTGCCAATAAATCTACCTACATGAGGTTGACGTATTTGAGCACTTTTAAATACCTCCGAACTGAGCCAGGATCGAACCTGCGAAGCTGGGGTCAGAAGACCCGCGACTCAACCGTCTCAGCCATCCGATCGGCTAAATTCTTCTTACTCTTTTTCTGCTTTTCTCACATCTGTAGGATCACTGGTGCGAACTGTTGTGTGGTCACCTACATGTGGAGAATGCTCCCTGAAATTCTGGCCGTATTTTAATGTTAACCAGGTCCATATGAATTTACATGTTTGAGGATGTTTACAATTTCACTTTTAATTCTATATTTCCTCATTATTTTCTTTCAATTTAAACTGGAAAACCTAGAAAATCCGACAGATGATAAATTGATGTTTAACATCCATTTATTCATTTAAATATATCACTTCAATCACAAAGCACTAAAAAATTGTAATGCTAACATTAATGCTATAACGTGCTAAATTTATTTTATACGCTAAATTCTTAGCTATTGGGCGGGCAAGTTGGCCGTGTGGTTAGGGGCACGCAGCTGTGAGTTCGCATCCGGGATATAGTGGGTTATAATCCCACTGTTGGCAGCCCTGAAGATGGATTTCTGTGGTTTCCAATTTTCACACCAGACAAATGCTTGGACGTTACCTTAATTAAGGCCACGGTCGCTTCCTTCCCATTCCTAGGTCCTTCCTGTCCCATCGTCGCCTATCTGTGTCGGTGCGACGTAAAGCAAAGAGAAAATATATATTGTACCATTATACTGAGCGGTGAGAATGGATATTTAACGCAGTAATAATTTTGCAGTAGGGCGCCGCTTGTGAGGGCGTGATGCTATACAGGGCGCGGGAATCGAGAAGGTGATTTCCCGAGGCAAGGCGTGGTCATGTGTGACGAAGAAAGAATATGTGAGGAAGAGAGAAAGAGAGATGGGATTTTGTCTGGGGGAGAGACCTGCCATCTTAACAGAGATTTTCAGCGGGAACAGACAGGCTCACCACGCTATGGAAATTGAGTCGTAATTCCTATGTTTGAAGGTTTTACAGGAAAATAATAGGATGGAAATCGGTACCAGAATTTTCCGAAGCCATAGATACCTTAAAGTATATTAATATATAATCGAATAAATAACTACGTGGGAGGCCGACTGCCGTGAGAAAATGTTTCGAGGCCACATACCAATCTCAAGTTGTTTCCCGGGACTTCCCAGCGAGTCGCGTGGGTTCCTGGATTCTATAAGAGCAGAGAAAGGTGGAAGGAGGTATTCAGTTCATGGTAATATTGCTGTCCGTGCACGTCGCGTTTCTGCTGATACTCGCGCCAGAAAGCTTTGTTTAAGACAAAGATTGTGACTAATAAGTGTTGTGGCGATAATTTGATTCAATAGCTCCGAGATTTGTAAAGTTCCGGATAGCAATTTAAGTAGAGGACAATATGTAGACATGTGCGGTGAGACCGACGAGTGTTCTAGTATTTGACGCAAAGAGTGCTACCTGTGTAGACTTCCATTATGAGGAGATGAGAGAGGTGTAGTGACGGGTAAAAAATAAAATACCCGTAACAATAAGCTACGATAGTTGGTATTATTCCGGTCAGAGGTAGAAGACTAGATTAGTGGAGTGGAGTCAGTTTCGAGATTCCAGATATCCAGTACTGATTCCCATGTCAAAGGGAATGAATGGATCGGGAGGTGCTGTGCTGTGAATAAACTAAGTATTTCATTTTAGTGAAGAGCGGTGAGGTGTGCAGGAGACTGGTGTTACGAACTGCCGTCCACGACCCCAAGAAGAAGACCAACGGGCTACCCAGGCAGAAGAAGACATCATGAACGTGGTACACTGGAAGACGGGACCAGAGGGATCGATCTGGAATAACGCTGCCGCCATGACTGCTTAAGCATCCGCAGTCAACCCGGACGGTGAGGAAGAGGTCTCCAAGATGATAGATAAGTGAACAATAATTAATATATATGTGTAGGGTTGGGGGGTTGTTATGCAGAAATACGGTGATTAATTTGTAAATATAGTAGGGAACAGGATTACGGCCCATTAGGCCGTTTATTAAGGTATTTTCTTTATATATTTTAGGGTAAGGCATATACATTTTTATTTTATTTTTTTATAGAAAGCAAGGATTAAGGTAGTTTAAATGATAGTGTTGCTGTACACATAGTCGTAGGGAAGCTTAAGTACGAGCTTAAATCAATGTTTCTTAGTGCCCGGCATCAGACGATATCGGCTTGTAATTATGGGTTATATATGATAGAGTACCCTTATGTTGGGAAAGGAATCTGTCTGCATAATATAGAGCACGCATGCTGCCTGGATTTAACTGTTTACTTCGTGTTTGTATTTGAGTTTGATTGGATTGTGAGTGTAATGAAACTACACCGTAGGCTGTGTCACGTATATTTGCGACCCCTCATACTCTGCTAAGCAAGGGATTGAACCCTAGACTTGAGGGTTAATAGGAACACGTCGCATAGGGTTGACGACGAGGTAGATGTGAATTAACGGGATGTCATACTTCATATGTTATAATCGAGACCCAGGGCGGTCTGTCACGGGCATTGGACAGTTACAGAAATGTATCTGATTCCTCGCTCATTATTGTGGCGATTTTCGTCATGTGTTGAGACAAGGTCGAGGCAAGAGCAGAGTTCCGCATGCTTGGAAACTAGGTTATGTTTTTATTTTTGTTTTGTTGCGAGGGTGCGTTTCAAGCCCCAAGACTTGGAGGTCGTTCCCCTGCCCGCACAGCAGGGAGCCTCGCGGCCATTTTTAAATAGACAAGAGGGGGGAGGAATTCTTTCTCGCAGGCGAGACAGGCATGCGACGGTGGCTTCATTCATTCATCCTTTCTTTCTCTCCTACTTTCTTTATTTTGTTTGTAAATGGCGATGCGTTAGGTAGAAACTGGGCACTAAGAAACTAGCTTAATCAGTACATTTTGTAAATATAACGTTTGTTTTAACGGACTTTGGTTCATATCCATAAAATATATAATTCATGCGAGATTAGAAAGGATATGCCTGTAGTTGTAGGTTTAAACTTACTATTTTTGTTGTGTGCATTTCCCCAAATATGTGTGGGGACCTTTTAGTGGCTTTATTTCTGCAGGACAATTTCTCACCCTGGCATCATATACTTTATGTGTAGGTACAGCGAGGCTGTTCCGAGTAAGGACAAATTTGTTTCCCGTGTTCACTTATCGATTTTCCGCACGACATTAACCAGCTAGTGTATATTTTTTTGATGTTTATCTTTGGATTCATGATGTGAGCCTTTGGGCATCCATTTTAGCACTAATAGTGCAATCAATTGTAATATAGAAGAAAAGAAATGTTGGTTTAAGAATACACAACTTTAGCTCAAAAAGTCAGTAAATGCGTTTGTGTTCCTCATTTCGTAGGCATATGTATAGAACAATTATTTTTTTTATCTCCCTACTCTCGTTCACAAGAACCCTGTAAACGACCTTTCCTGCCGACTGCAGTTGGGCTGGCGCATTCATCAAGGTAAGATCGACCTTGCAGTGTTGTTTATGCCCTATAGGGTACAATATATATATATATATATATATATTCGTTTTATAATGCTAAAATCAATCTTCTTTAATAACATAAAACGAGAGTTAAAGGGTGGATGGGTTCAAATTATCTAAAGGCATGAAGTAGTGCATAAAATTGTCTGTTCATCTCATAACACCCTGCACTTAAAACCTTAATGGCCTACACGTACCACGAGTTTGTTTGTTGTCATATATCTGATAAGAAAAAAAAGACCTGCCGTTTGATAAATGGTGACTCAGACTGGTGAGTAAGGAAGAAGGGACTAAAAACAATTTAATTTCGTAGCTGTGTATAAAAAAGTAAATTATAAGTTAGACGCCGGATTTTTAGGCTGTTATTAGGAGGTGTAAATCTAGCCCGTTCTGCGATGTAACGAGATTAACATATATCAAAGGCGTTTTGATGGACCGTACCCCTACTGGTCATGCAAACCTCGTAACAGTTGCGCAGGTAGCTTTGCAGCTGTACACTAGAAGGCGATTATGTTTGTTACCCGCCATGGTAAGTTTGCATTCCATCCTATTACTTCTTGAGAATGAAAATCCACAGCCTGTTTCCAGTCATTCGACCAGGTCAGGAATAGAATGAATGAAGCCCCATCTACCAGAGAGAATAGGAATTGTGCCGGCTGCCGAAGCCTGTCGCACTCCTCTGGGGCAATGCTTAATGAATGGCAGATGAAATGAAATGATATTAGAGAGTGTTGCTGGAATTAATTATGACACAGAAAACCGGAGTACCCGGAAAAAAACCTGTCCTGCCTCCGCTATGTCCAGCACAAATCTCGCATGGAGTGATCGGGAGTTGAACCACGGAACTCAGCGGTGAGAGGCCAGCGCGCTGCCACCTCAGCCACGGAGGCTCCCATCCTATTACTTCTTAAAAATGATTCTATTTACAAGCCAATGAAGTTTTTGAGAAAGTGAATGGGTGGCTTAAACGATTAAGTATTTTCTTTGCTGCTCGATTTATGTCGCACTGATTCAGACAGGTCTTAAGGTGACGATGGGATAGTACAGGGAAGAAAGCGACCGATACCTCAATTAAGGCATAGCCCAGGTATTCATCCGGTGTGAAAATGGGAAACCACGGAAATCCACCTTCAGATCTGCAGGTGGTGCGGTTCGAACCCGCCATCTCACGAATGTAAACTTTCAGCTATACAGTGCGAACTTGCTGCCAACATGCTCGTTGTAAAAAAAGAAGGAAGCCAGAGAATGAGCGAGAAAACAAAGAGGAAAGAAATCAGATGTTTTAAATACTTTTATTTCTTTTTACAATTTGTTTTAAGTCGCACCGACACAGATAGGTATTATGGCGACGACTGGATAGGAAAGGAGTGAGAAGGATGTGACCGTAGCCTTGATGAAGGTGCAGTCCCAGCATTTGCCTGGTGAGAAAATGGGAAAACACGTAAAACCACCTTTCGAGCTGCAGGCAGTGGGGTTTGAATCAACCATCTCTCGAATACAAATTGCCAGCTACACAGTGCGAACTTGCTGCCAACATGCTCGCTGTGAATAAGTAAGGACGCCAGAGGAAACAAAGAGGAAAGAAGTCAGATATGTTTTAAATTTTATTCTGAAAGCCAGGTCTAGCGTATGGCTTGTCAACCGGAGGTTAAAGCCGCTAGAAATAACTCAGGTGTGCTTCCTTTTTCCAGATAGTCCGGTGTAATATATTTATCATGACAAGCTAGTGCACTGTAACCCGGTGCTATTACTCACACATTCCAGGCCGCGACTGTTTATCGCAGTATTTCTAGGATATGACACTCACTATAAATGGCCATTACTATCTACTTTCACAGTAATGCAAGTGCACAAGGGAATGTAATGGCGGATGTTCCAAGAAGATTATCCAACGACGCCCCAACCGGTAGTAGGGTCAGTAAGTTACAGTTATCGTACAGCGTATGGTTCACACTTCATACATCGAACCGAGTCATTCAGAGCGTTGGCTTTGTGAGCCCAAGTTGGCAGCTTCGATACTGACTCAGTGCAGTGGTGTCTGAACGTGCTCAGATAAGACAGGCTCGTACAGGTAGAGTAATTGGTTCCGGAAAGAACACCTTTAGTTTGATTATCTGCCACCCCCGGAGGTCCGGGATCGATTTCCGGCCTTACCACTAAATTTGAAAAGCGGTACGAGGACTGGAACGGCCTCCATTCAGCGTTTGGAGGTCAACTGAGTAGAGGGGTTTCTGTTCTCAATTCAGCCATCATCGACGTGGTTTTACGTGGTTTCCCACTTCTTCTCCAGGCAAATGACAGGATCGTGCCCAACTTAAGGCCACGGCCGCTTCCTTCCTTATTCCATACCTATCCCTTCCAAACTTCCTATCACCCACAAGGCCCATGTTCAGCATGTCAGGTGAGGCTGCCTGGGCGAGGTAGTGGTACGCCCCAGTTGTATACCCGACCGAATGAAAAATCAACCCTGGATTGTAAACGGATTAAATAATAATGATAATAAAAAGAGAACGCCTTACGAACAAAATTCCGGCACTTCGGCGTATCTAAAAACAGTGTAAGTACTAGCCAGAAATAAAATTATTATTATTATTATTATTATTATTATTATTATTATTATTATTATTATTATTATTATTATTATTATTATTTCTGGATCCATGGCTAAATGGTTAGCGTGCTGGCTTTGGTCACAGGGGTCCCCCCGAATTCGATTCCCGGCACGGTCGGGAATTTCGACCACCATTGGATAATTACGCTCGCACGGGGTTTAGGTGAATGCGTCGTCACCTCCATCATTTCATCCCATCACGATGCGCAGGGCGCCCACGGGAGTCAAATTAAGGTACCTGCACCTGGCCAGCCGAAAATATCCTCAGACACTCCCAGCACTAAAAGTCATACGACATTTCAATTATTCTGGCTCTGATACTGGGTGTTTATTTCTGTCCAAATACTCTCCTCTTCATATCCAGACAAAACAGCACACTAACAACCACCATAGAAACCCTCCCTGGTGATTCAATCTATCCACATGGGGTTGGCATCAGGAAGGACATCGGGCTGAAAAACATGCGCGACACAGTTAACACCCTCAATCCCACCAGTGTGGGAAAAGCGGTAGAAGAAGAAGATGGGTTCCCTGCCATGTGAGTCTGATTAGTTCCCGAAATACGAGTAATTGTTATCCACAAGTATACTAAACTGGACGGTGCATGGTAATTTAAACACGTAATCTAAACGCCACAGATCAAGAGACACCGCCTACAGGCTTTGTCGGTTTCCCACCGCCACATCAAAGGGTCGAGCATACTCGAGTTTCTGTATGTACGGAGTCAGAACGTGGATGTTCATTACTAGTTTCACTCATCGTGAACAGCAAACACGGAGCTGGAAGAAGCACTTTAGGTCACTAGTAACCTCGACAAAGCATATTTTGTCTACTCTTTCCATTATCTACCGACTAAATGTGAAAAAATAATTGTGTTCATTCGCAAAACCAATATATCTCTTTATTAAAATTAATATTACACTGAAGAAAATGGAAATTGCAACACCCAGAAGGAGTGGTGGTACATTGCTGCAATTGAACATGCAGAATGAGTGTTCGGTTGTGATTCGATGATTACACTTTCAGGTTCCTATTACCGCAAGTTTGGACAACAATCAATACAGGATGTGCCCACCACGAGCTGCAATACATTGATGAATTCGTCGAGGCATGGAGTCAATAAGGCCCTGGATTGCTTCCTGAGGAATTGTGGCCAATGCTTGCTGCACTGCACGGGTCAGTTGTTCCAGAGTTGTGGGTGGCTGAGGACGGTTGGCCAGTTGTCGACCCATCATGTCCCACACATGCTCAATAGGACTGAGGTCCGGGAATCTGGCGGGCCATTCTAAGGTTGTGATGTCGTGGAGAGCTTCTCTGGAGATGCGTGTAGTGTGAACCCGGGCATTGCCCTGCTGAAACATCCCATTAGCAATGTTCGCCGTCATAGGGACAACCACTGGATTGAGCACCCTATCAACGTACTGTCGAGCAGTCATAGTGCCCTCAACAAGCACTAATTGTGATTTCACATTAAAGCCAATAGCTCCACAGACCATAATGCTTGGTGTTGGCCCTGTGTGCCTCTCGACAATAAGATCTGGGCGGCCCCTCTCCCCGGTACGTCGGTGCACACGATTCCGGCGTTCACCGCGGGCAACACAGAAGCGCGATTCATTACTAAAGACGACCCTATGCCATTCGTCGACCCACGTCGATCTTTCTCACACGAGGCCAGCCTTACACGTCGCTGTTGTGGGGTCAGTGGAACACTTTCTGCAGGGACACGGGCTCGAAAGCCAGCTGCACGTAGGCGATTACCAGCTGTTTGTTGTGTAACGTGGGGTGCCACAGCTGCTCGAATTTGCGCTGGTGTTGCATGGGGTTACATCCGGGCCATCCGAATGATGCGGCGATCCTCTCTCATAGTTGTCAGTCGCGCTGGGCCTGTGCCAGGTCTACGAGCGTGGGTACCTTCATTTGACCACTGCTGCCATACACGTTGTACCGTAGATGCCTGCCAGCCAACACGTGCAGCGACAGTCCTTAGCGATAATCCAGCCTCACACAGCCCAATTATCCGAGCCCTCTCAAACGACGACAGTTGTTGATAGCGTGCTGTTCTCTATCGTAGAGGCATGTTTGACGGGGAACACTTCACTGCACAGACTGCAAGTCAACTACTCTAAACCAGAGTTCGTATACTGGAGTTGATTCCTCCGCGACCAATCACGTGGGGAGACCTGTAGCAACAATGCAATGGGTCTGAAACTTTGGTCGTTTACATACCTACATGGCATCGTTTCATATCTTGAAAATCAACCCAAACGACTAATGCCTTCATGGTGTTGCAATTTGCATTTTCTTAAGTGTAATTAACAAAAATTAGAGTAGGCCAATGTTACCTTAAATAGCAGGAAATCTGCATGAAAAAATGCTTGTAAAATAATTCAAATCTAAGGATACCTTTTCCCTTGCTTTGACATAATAATAATAATCATAATACTAATAATAATAATAATAATAATAATCATCATCATCATCATCATCATCATCATCATCATCATCATCATCATCATGTACGTATGTGTATGTTCAGTCATACGCCCGAAGGCTGGTTGGATGCTCAGCAGAGCCACCATTAGCTGCCATAGATTGCCTAGGCATCACTGAAGAGGCGTACTAGGGAAATGAGGAGTGAGCTAGTTTCCCTGTGCCTTCCTCACTGAGCCAGAAGTTGTTTTACGTATCAGTCTGAAAAGCGTATGATCAACATTTTCACACTCTTCATAGCAGGGTCTGGCTGTTTAAGGACTGGCATTACTAGCATCGCTCATACCTCAGTCACTTTCATATTGTCAAAACCAAGGATAAGACTGAGACAGGTCAATGAAAGTAACAAAGTTGCTTTAGCCCACACCAAAAGATGTAGTGCACTGTAAACACTAGGTCTCGCCAACAAAGGAATAATAAAATAAATAATGTTATTGGCTTTACGTCCCACTAACTACTTTTACGGTTTTCGGAGATGCCAAGGTGTGGGAATTTAGTCCCGCAGGAGTTCTTTTACGTGCCAGTAAATCTGCCGATGCGAGGCTGTTGTATTTGAGCACCTGCAAATACCACCGGACTGAGCCAGGATCGAACTTGCCAAGTTAGGGTCAGAAGGCCAGCGCCTCAACCGTCTGAGCCACTCAGTCTGGCAATATTAATAATAATAATAATAATAATAATAATAATAATAATAATAATAATAATAATAATAATAATAATAATAATAATAATAATAGTTAAGCATTCCACTAACCACATTAACTGTTTTCGAAGACGCTGAGTTGCAGGAATTTTGTCCCGCGGGAGTTCTTCAAGATGCTAGTAAATCTGCCAAGGCGAGGCTGTTGTATTTGAGCACCTGCAAATACCACCGCACTGAGCCAGGATTGAACCCACCAAGTTGTCTAACGCCTGAGCTATTCAGCGTGACGGCCTGAAAAAATCTGTCGATGACCTCCAAGAATCAGTGGTACAGTGTCGGTCTCCGGATCAGAACATTGTGGGTTCAAACCCGGCAGAGCTAGTCAGATATTTGAAGGGTGAAAAAATGCCCCTTCGGCACTTCATATCCTCCGCCTTCGATGTTAGCATGCAAAAGATCACTGGTGACACATTAGGTGTTTACCCGACAAAATTAATTAAAACATAGGTTACCCTAAGTGTTCTGGTTCCGTTTTCACCTCATAGAGCAAAATGGAACGTAGAAATTGACCGGCAGGCAGTCTAAATGACATCGGATCAGAATGTCTGAAAATGGTATCCGAAGCCGTACGATTTATTATTATTATTATTATTATTATTATTATTATTATTATTATTATTATTATTATTATTATTATTATTATATTTTGCTAGAAGTTTCACATCCCACTAACACACCGAAGATTGCCTGGTGTGAAAATCGGAAACCACGCAAAACCATCTTGCTTGCTAGGGCTTAACGTCGCAACGACACAGATAGGTCATATGGCGACGACGGGATAGGAAAGGTCTAGGAGTTGGAAGGAAGCGGCCGCGGCCTTAATTAAGGGACAACCTCAACATTTGCCTGGTGTGAAAATGGGAAACCACGGAAAGCCATCCTCAGAGCTGACGACAGTGGGATTCGAACCCACTATCTCCCGAATGCTCACGACTTGCCTTAATTAATTCTCGCTGAATTTAGTAGGCAGTAAAAATAAAATTATAATTTCACGTGCAACCTTTAGACAAATTATTTTAGGCGAAACAATTTTTACTTCATATTCCCCGGTTTTAAAAATGCTTGTTGTTTAAAGGGGCCTAATATCGAAGGTCATCGGCCCGGTTTTAAAAAGTTCTGGATATTACGTAGATATATGCAAAGCTTTTCTTATACATCCGATGTCCCTTTTTATAATTTAAAAAGTCGAAAGCTCAGAAAGTTTCTTTCTATTTGCATGCATTTTAAAACACCAGAATAATCAAAATTAAGACGACTGAATCTTCCTGCAAGAAGACGTTGGTGAAAATAAGAATTTATGTCCCAGTGACAACACTTTGATCAAATTTACAAGACGCTGAACGGTCCTCCGGGTTTCGCGTATTGTCTGAGACAACCTACATCGATTTGTGGTGAAAAACTTGAAGAAAAGTTTCGTTGTTCATTGCAACAACAGCGAACTATGTTAACCTACCTTGTCTCAAAACGACTGCTGAGTGATTTTTATAATGCATATTTATATTGTGTAAACGCCTCCGTGGCTCAGACGGGAGCGCTTCGGCCTTTCACCGAAGGATACCGTGGTTCAAATCTTGGTCACTCCATGTGAGATTTGTGCTGGACAAAGCGGAGGCGGGAGAGGTTTTTCTCCGGGTACTCCGGTTTTCCCTGTCATCTTTCATTCCAGCAATACTCTTCATTCTCATTTCATAGCATCTATCAGTCATTAATAAATTACTTTGGGAGTGGCGACCCCATCGTACTAACAGCCTATATCTGCTTCATTCATTACATCCCTGACCCGGTCAATGACTGGAAAACAGGTTGTAGATTTTCAATTTATATTGTGTAATATTCTAACGAAACAGTTCTTAGTTCTTGTACCATTTTTTAGATTATTACTGCATAAAAATAGTTTCAAGTCGTTTAGCACATACAAATTCGCTCCCCAATAATAATAATAATAATAATAATAATAATAATAATAATAATAATAATAATAATAATAATAATAATAATAATAATAATAAGCCTGCTTCCGAAAATCCAGATCCTACGCAGAACAGATCCACTGAGTAGAGGTGGGTTCGATTCCCATCTCAGCCATCCTGGAAGTGGTTTTCCGTGGTTTCCCATTTCTCCTCCAGGAAAATGCCAGGATGGTACCTAACTTAAGGCCACGGCCGCTTCCTTTCCACTTCTTTGTCTATCCTTTCCAATCTCCCCATCCCCCCACAAGGCCCCTGTTCAGCATAGCAGGTGAGTCCGCCTGGGCGAGGTAATGGCCATCCTCCCCAGTTATATCCCCCGACCCACAGTCTGAAGCTCCAGGACACTGCCCTTGAGGCGGTAGAGGTGGGATCTCTCGCTGAGTCCGAGGGAAAAACGGAACCTGGAGGGAAAACAGATTACGAACGAACGAACGAACGAACGAATAATAATAATAATAATAATAATAATAATAATAATAATAATAATAATAATAATAATAATAATAATAATAGTACTTACCGACTGACGAGAATTTAAAAGATAATGATACGAGTTCAAAATAATCACTGAATCTAATTCTAATTCCTTATACAAGTAATTAAATATAGATTAAATGTATTAAAATAGAATAAGATATTGCCTTTGGAGTTAAATCATACATTTCATTCAAATTAAATGTTTTAAAAATACATTAAATACATAAAATACAGACTATAACACAACTAATAGAAAAAAATTCAGTTAACTATAAAATAATAAAAACACGATAAAATAGGCCGCTATCCCTCATAAGGATGACAAGATCTATTGACTGCTAGTCAAATGGTACTCGGAAGGTCCGCGCACTTCGCGAAGTTGTGTACAACAAAAGATGACCGGCGTGGGGTGTGGGCTTCTCCCTTCAGTGAGTAGGAGTGCGTTCCTACAACATGGCCGATCCAAAAACGACATAATACCCACTGCTTCTCTCAGAGAAATCCGAAGGGAGGTCTTCCATGTCTTCGTAATTCCTTTAATCGTTCTCAGCTTATTTGAAAGAGTGGGTGGCCTCTGGAGAGGCCTACTGTAGGTCTTGAGGTTTGCGGCCAACAGGTAACCTGCTTATCTTTGAGAATTGGGTCATACCTAGGATAAATTCTAATGTTGAAGACGACACACACACACACACAACCTCTAGGAGAGAAGATTTAACCAATGACGATTAAAATCACTGATGCGGCCGGGAATCATATCCGGGACCTTTTTACCAAAGACCAGGGTTCTTATCAGTTAGTTACGGAACCGGACAAACTCGTGTCTCAATCCCCAAGCGGTACAACTCTTTCCAGGCATACCCTCAGGTGAGGTGAGCTCCATGTACCAATTTAATCACATACCAGTCCTCCTGGAAATCTTGAAACAATGGCAGTACTGGGAATATAACGTAGGTTTCCGAGGACGACAGCTAATAGTACTAACCGTTACGCCACTGAGGCGGAAATAATAATAATAATAATAATAATAATAATAATAATAATAATAATAATAATAATAAATCTTTATTTCTTAATCCGTTTAAGCTCCAGGGTTGGTTTTCCCCTCGGACTCTGCGAGGGATCACACCTCTACCGCCTCAAGGGTACTGTCCTGGAGCGTGAGACTTTGGGTTGTTGAGATACAACACACCATACTACCAACCACTACAGAAACACCCAATAGTGATTACATCCCTCCGTACAGTGTTGGCGTCAGGAAGGGCATACGGCCGTAAAACAGGGATAAATTCACACATTCGACGTAGTTCGCACCCGCGACCCCACGGGTGTGGGAAAAAGCGGTAGGAAAAGAAGAAGAAGTTGTTGTATGAAGGGGAATTTTAAAATGAAATGTTTGTAACCATTAACAAACCTCATTTTGTTAGCATAAGTACACTGACTGACAGAGCAAATGAAACACCAAGAAGGAGTGGTTCGAAAGGGATGAAAGTTGGGGAAAAAACAGAGACGGCACGGACGAATAATTGATGTTTATTTCAAACCGATATGCAGGTTACACAATGCGCACGGCATCGACTCAGTAGGATGTAGGACCACCGCGAGCGGCGATGCACGCAGAAACACGTCGAGGTACAGAGTCAATAAGAGTGCGGATGGTGTCCTGAGGGATGGTTCTCCATTCTCTGTCAACCATTTGCCACAATTGGTCTTCCGTACGAGGCAGGGGCAGAGTTTGCAAACGGCGTCCAATGAGATCCCACACGTGTTCGATTGCTGAGAGATCCGGAGAGTACGCTGGCCACGGAAGCATCTGTACACCTCGTAGAGCCTGTTGGGAGATGCGAGCAGTGTGTGGGCGGGCATTATCCTGCTGAAACAGAGCATTGGGCAGCCCCTGAAGGTACGGGAGTGCCACCGGCCGCAGCACATGCTGCACGTAGCGGTGGGCATTTAACGTGCCTTGAATACGCAATAGAGGTGACGTGGAATCATACGCAATAGCGCCCCAAACCATGATGCCGCGTTGTCTAGCGGTAGGGCACTCCACAGTTACTGCCGGTTTTGACCTTTCTCCACGCCGACGCCACACTCGTCTGCGGTGACTATCACTGACAGAACAGAAGCGTGACTCATCGGAGAACACGACGTTCCGCCATTCCCTCATCCAAGTCGCTCTAGCCCGGCACCATGCCAGGCGTGCACGTCTATGCTGTGGAGTCAATGGTAGTCTTCTGAGCGGACGCCGGGAGTGCAGGCCTCCTTCAACCAATCGACGGGAAATTGTTCTGGTCGATATTGGAACAGCCAGGGTGTCTTCCACATGCTGAAGAATGGCGGCTGACGTGGCGTGCGGGGCTGCCACCGCTTGGCGGCGGATGCGCCGATCCTCGCGTGCTGACGTCACTCGGGCTGCGCCTGGACCCCTCGCACGTGCCACATGTCCCTGCGCCAACCATCTTCGCCACAGGCGCTGCACCGTGGACACATCCCTATGGGTATCGGCTGCGATTTGACGAAGCGACCAACCTGCCCTTCTCAGCTAGATCACCATACCCCTCGTAAAGTCGTCTGTCTGCTGGAAATGCCTCCGTTGACGGCGGCCTGGCATTCTTAGCTATACACGTGTCCTGTGGCACACGACAACACGTTCTACAATGACTGTCGGCTGAGAAATCACGGTACGAAGTGGGCCATTCGCCAACGCCGTGTCCCATTTATCGTTCGCTACGTGCGCAGCACAGCGGCGCATTTCACATCATGAGCATTCCTCAGTGACGTCAGTCTACCCTGCAATTGGCATAAAGTTCTGACCACTCCTTCTTGGTGTTGCATTTGCTCTGTCAGTCAGTGTATATTTACTTGAGAGATCACACATGTCCAGTAAGTTTCAGTCCCCATATCACCCTTTTTTGTAACTTTTCCTTCAAAAATGATCAGATTATTACAAAATATTTTATAAATTAGTGGTATAAAAGCCAGACACAAATTCTAAACATTAGAAGCTATAGGCAAATTTTTCCCACTTTTCTCAAAACCAGTAATAGTGGACATGTGTGGTTTGTCAAATAAAATACTCAGTTCGTCTGCTCGGTAATGTGACACGCTCGAGTTTGGGAAAAGAGCTTATTGCAGAATTAATTTTTGTGGTAGTATTAGTAGTACTAGTACTACCGTATTTAGATATTTCCCGTCCCGAGGCCGCGGTAAACGCAGCCCCTCATATTAATTCACCGTGTTTATTTACATAAATAAACTAAACATTCTCGTACAATTGTAATATTTGTTTATAGTCTCATCCAAAATGCTCCAGAATATCATGCACCTTGCTCCTCGCTCGAGAAAGGTATTTATCGCATCCTGGTAGTGTAGTACCCTCGTAATCTCGAACTCATTTTGTACAACGGCTATTTTGGTAAGCCTTTCATCCCTCTCACACTGCTGTACTCTTCTAGTCCTTAATCCTTTTCAGGAAGGTAAACCATCGTTCTGCTAAGCAGTCTGTTGTCATCTTGTCATCTTGGATCCTCGGTTTGTCATTTCCTCAGATGAGGCCATTTCCAGCATCTTCTGGGATGGTCATTAACAAGGGTCAATACCGCGTCGGTCTCATAAATATTTTCTATGACTGATTCCGAAAAAAGGTTCTGCAGGACTGTGTCATAAGAATCATTTCTGAAATTCACTGAAGGATTTTGCTCTTCAGCATTTACATAAGCCCTTTCCTCCGAACTGTCATCAATAAAGCCTGGTGGCTTTCTTCTTTCTTCTTTCTTCCTTGCTTGTTCTTGACAGAGTAGCTTTAGTTCTTTGAAATATTTTCCACGGGTAGCGGCATAAAGGACACGACTCGTGTTACAAAATATGGTTGTCGCACTTTTCACCGTCCCTCAAAATTTGCCGTTCTTGACGAGGGTGGGCGGCCCCTGCCGTGTATAGAAACTGTGTGTCACTGTGGTGAAAGATAGTGTTGTTGTCGTGTGTGAGATGCGATGATTTTGGTAACAGTACAAACACCCCGAGCGAGGTAATTAACTGTTTGAGGTTAAAATCTCCGAGCCGGCCGGGAATCGAATCCGGTACTCTGAACCGAAGTGCACTACGCTGACCTTTCAGCCATGGAGCCGGGCAGTAGTAGTGGTAATAGTAGTAGAAGCAGTAAACATAATTGATAAAAAGGAAGTTTCTCAGAAAGATTTTGAGTCCTAAGAAAGTGACGTAGGGGTTCTTCTTCCACCTGAGGTCATACAGTACCGGTCAAAAGTTTAGGATCACATTAAAAAATCATGAAGTTCCATCTACAACCTAAAATTTTGCTACTAGACCTCTGTATTTTTTTTCCTGAGCTCTTGCATTTAATATGATATACGTCGCCTGATTTCAGTGATTTACACCAATTAGTGAATAAGTTATACATTTTTAACTGTTGGAAGGTCACGTCAGAAAGTCAACATTTTTGGAAATATTATGTACTATATACTCTAATCGGCTTCAAGTATCACCAACAAGATTCTTTTATAGACTTAGCAATAGTTGGGGGTCATTTTAGAATAAATTGAAAAATTCCAAAAAAAAAAAATGCGACACCGACTTTTGTGCTTTTATTTTTTGTTTCAAATCAGCTCTAAAATGGTCAGTTTTTCCTTGTTCTTGTCATAGGTCTCAGTGTGAGCTATCGTCATCAGAAATGTGTTCTTGGTTGCCATCCACAAAGTGTAAATGGAACTATCAGGGCAGATAAGTTTCATGCCGATAGCTCGTCCTGAGACCTTGGGCCATACATGACAAAGACAAAGAAAAATCAACCATTTTGGCCCTGGTTCGAAAAAAATAAAACACGCAAAAGAAAGGTGCCGCATATTTTCGTAAATTTTATATTTATAATAAAATGGCCCCCACCTATCTCTAAGTCTACAAAAAATCTTGGCGGTTATACTTGCAACCAATTAGAGTGTACAGTACATTATATAACCAAAATTGTTGATCTTTTGTTGTGACCGTCTAAGAGTTAAAAATTCATAACTTTCACATTATTTGGACTAACTCAATGAAATCAAGCGACGTATATCCTATTAGATGTGAGAGCTCAGAAAGGAAATTACAGATATCTCGTGGCACAATTTTAGGTTCTAGATGACATTTCGTGATTTCTTTACGTGGTCCTAAACTTCTGACCGGTACTGTACAAGGAACTGTATGCGAGAGTCTGAAAGATCACCACCGTTATGAAGAAACGAAGGTTAACCTTTTATGGTCACATGAAGAGAATGAGCCCGGAGATATTGGCGTACAAATTGCTCACTTTACAGGAAATATGGAAATATCATCCCCGCTGGTTGGAGGACGTGAACAAAGACATGCAGGAAAATTATATACGACCAGAAGACATAATGGAGAGGAAGAAAGTTCCGGAATTGAGGGATATTCCAGAAAAAAGAAACTCCTAAACCGCGGAACATCTGGGCGGAAGAACGGCTCAAAAGGAGCGTGAATACCCCCTGCTGATAATTTTTGTTTGTTATTTGTTTCACGCCCCACCGACACAGACGGATCGTATGGCGACGATGAGGATAGGAAAGGGGTAGGAATCGGAAGAAGTGACTAAGGTCTCAATAAATTTGCTTGGTGTGAAAAATGGGAAATCACGGAAAACCATGCGCAGGTCTGCCGACAGCGAGGGTCGAAATAACTATCTCCCGAATTCAAGCAGACAGCTACGAATCACAAACTGCGTAGCCAAATCGCTCAGTCCGATGGAAAAAGAAATGAGATAGATTTTAGTGCCGGGAATGTCCGAAGACACATTCGGCTCGCCAAATGCAGGTCTTTTTATTTGAAGCCGTCCGGCTCCATGGCTAAATGGTTAGCGTGCTGGCCTTTGGTCACAGGGGTCCCGGGTTCGATTCCCGGCAGGGTCGGGAATTTTAACCATCATTGGTTAATTTCACTGGCACTGGGGCTGGGTGTATGTGTCGTCTTCATCATCATTTCATCCTCATCACGACGCGCAGGTCACCTACGGGTGTCAAATCGAAAGACCTGCATCTGGCGAGCCGAACATGTCCTCGGACACTCCCGGCACTAAAAGCCATACGCCATTTCATTTATTTGAAGCCCGTAGGCGACCTGAGTGACGAAGATGAAATTATGAATAAGAGGAATACACCTAGCCCCCGTGGTAGCGAAATTAACCAGTTATGGTTAAAATTCCCGACCCTGCCGGCACCCCTGTGACCGAAGGTCAGCACGCTAACCATTCATCCATGGAGCCGGACTGCCAGAAGATGAAAAAGCGATTGGTCAGGCTTTTGGAAGGCAGTCTTAACTGTATGGCCATAGAGAGCTACTCTCCTTTTCCTGTCACAATCAGATAGCCTCTGTATGTGTTCGTAGAAGTCGGAATTGCGCCGTCTACGGAATTCTCCATCTTCCTTTACCGGACCTAAGATCTTCCTGAGAATTCACCTCTCTCAGACTTCTAGTTTCTCCATCAGAGCTCGTAGGTTCAATGAAAGACACTCTATGGCATACAGAGCTACTGGTCGTATGACTGACGTGTGGTGCTTCAGTTTCAGATTGCGTGATAGGCATATTTTGTTATCATCATCATCATCATCATCATCATCATCTGTTTACCCTCCAGGTTCGGCTTTTCCCTCGGACTGAGCGAGGGATCCCACCTCTACCGCCTCAAGGGCAGTGTCCTGGAGCTTCAGACTCTTGGTCGGGGGATACAACTGGGGAGTATGACCAGTACCTCGCCCAGGCGGCCTCACCTGCTATAGTGAACAGGGGTCTAGTAGGGGGATGGGAAGATTGGAAGGGATAGGCAAGGATGAGGGAAGGAAGCGGCCGTGGCCTTAAGATAGGTACCATCCCGGCATTTGCTGTAGGTGAAGTGGGAAACCACGGTAAACCACTTCGAGGATGGCTGAGGTGGGAATCGAACCCGCCTCTACTCAGTTGACCTCCCGAGGCTGAGTGGACCCCGTTCCAACTCTCGTACCACTTTTCAAATTTCGTGGCAGAGCCGGGAATCGAACCCGGACCTCCGGGGGTGGCAGCTAATCACGCTAACCACTACACCACAGAGGCGGCCATTTTTTGTTATAAGTGTTCTTTATCAGTCGATAGACCAGTTACAACTAGTTGACTGTTATGGATTATTATTATTATTATTATTATTATTATTATTATTATTATTATTATTATTATTATTATTATTATTATTTTATAATTTGCTTCACGTCGTTCCGACACATATAGGTGTTATGGAGACGGTAGGGTATAAAGAAGCTAGGAATCGGAAGGAAGCGACAGTGGCCTTTATTAAGGTACAACCCTAGCATTTGCCCGGTGTGAAAATGGGAAACCACGGAAAACCACCTTCAGAGGTATCGGCAGTGGGACTCGAACCCACTATCTCCCGAATGCAAGCTCACAGCTGCACGGTCAACTCACTCGGTGACCAGAAATCTTTTACATGCCGTTCTCGCACGACATGGAGTGTTGAATTGACCTCTTTTCCGCTATTCAAAAATTTGACTACCTCTGCCGGGTTTGAACCCGCTATCATTGGATCTCAAAGCCGACACTCTACCACTGATCCAGAGAAAGAGAGAGCTAATCTAGTGATTACAAACTCTATACCACCGCCTCTCCTATCCTTCCGGTCAATATTCTAATGGTGATTTTGATTCCCACCAGCGGGAATCGAACCGGCTATCCTCGGTGTCAGACCATTAAGACCATTGAGGCTTGACAAGTGTACGTAGGTTCGATAATCCAAAATGATATACAAATATGATAATACTGCGGCGATATACAGCTTTTGATTGGTTGAATTGCCGGATATTTATGTATCGGATTGGTCATTGGAAGCATGAACTAAATAGCGATATAAATACAGGTCGTGAATAAAATGGAGACTAATTTACCATTCCCTTTAAAATATCTTCTTCTTCTTCTTCGTAATCTGATTACCCTCCAGCGTTGGTTTTTCCCTCGGACTCAGCGAGAGATCACACCTCTACGGTCTCGAGGGCAATGTCCTGGAGCTTCAGAATCTGGGTCGGGGATACAACTCGGGAGAATGACTAGTACCTCGCCCAGGCGGCCTCACCTGTTATGCTGAACACGGGCCTTGTCGGGGGAAGGGAAGATTGGAAGGGATAGACAAGAAAGAGGGAAGGAAGCGGCCGTGAAGGAGAAGTGGGAAACCACGGAATACCACTTCGAGGATGGCTGAGGAGGGAATCGAAACCCCCTCTACTCAGTTGACCTCCCGAGGCTGAGTGGACCCCGTTCCAACCCTCGTACCACTTTTTAAATTTCGTGGCAGAGCCGGGAATCGAACCCGGGCCTCCGGGGGTGGCAGCTAATCACACTAACCACTACACCACAGAGGCGGACCCTTTAAAATATCCCGGCCCAAAAATAACTATAATATGCATATACTGTTACAAGATACGAGTTTACTCAGCAATGCACAACTGGCTTGCGATATCAATAGTCGATAAAGAGATGAAACATGTAAAGGCCTGACTGGACAATCAAATGAACAGCCAGGCAGGACACACGGTGAAGACAATGATGCATTTCCCCGAATAATACGAACAGACATGATGTGTCTGGAGCTTGCTGGCCCTTCACAACGCAGTCTCTGTAATTGAAGACCGGGCAAGCCAAAGAGCGAACAGGATCAATTATTCTCACCAGGTGGACACTGATATATGAGTCCTTCCTTTGTTGCTGACAGTGAAGAGAACTTGACTACTGTTGCAATAAAACATACAATCAGATTAACGAGCAACGTAATTTCTCTGAAACCTTTGAAGGGTGCGAAAACCGAGCGGCATCACTGCTAGGCTGGTCGTTCGAATCACCGACGATACTTATTCCCTTTTTTTTCCAATGGCAGGTAAATTATAACAGATGGTGATGATCATTGTTTTAAGAGGAAGTACAAGTGAAAAATTACCCTCTATCCATAAGTATAAAATAAGCGATTTGTCTGTACACTGCTCAGAATTTAAAAAGGATAGTATTTATATATCGGTCATGTCCACAGAAACAAGGAAATTCACTTATTAATTTTCCATCGTGTCTGTCTGTCTGTCTGTCTGTCTGTCTGTCTGTCTGTCTGTCTGTCTGTCTGTCTGTCTGTCTGTCTGTCTGTCTGTCTGTCTGTCCACTCACCACGAGAAAATGGCTGAAGAGAATTTAATGAAAATCGGTATGTTAAGCTGGGAAATGAAGCACTAGAATCTAGGCTAAAAATAATTTTATTCGCGCTGAGTGAAACGGTAGTTTAGGGGAAGGCCTAAAATAGAATTCTCAAATATTTGTCATTAGCTATCCTGTCGATAAATACTACACAACTGAAATTACAAAGTGTACCAGGCGGTACACCTCCGCTCCGCTAATTCGAAATTTGCGCCTGTTGAAATTCCTCTACTGGAGGAAGCCTGAATTTTAACAACCATGTTAATTCTAAAGTTTCTCAGAAGATGTCGCTATTGTAAATTTTGAAGAGTTCTGAACTGTGTCTTTTTCGATTTATATTTGTTTTCTCTGTAGCAAGAAGTGTGAACATTCTCTTCTAGATGGCACCACTTAAGAACTACAATGGTGCACCCTAGTGCAAAGTGAAGGAACCTTTCCTTGAAGAAATTTTGTAGTCATAAGTTTGCTCTTTGTTAAATTTCTTTCTGTCATTTTTTGAGTTGGCAATGTTAATCCGTTCGTCCCGCCAGTTTTGAAATTAGCCAATCCCGAATTTCTTGAATTAATTTTCGACCAATCGGGGCTTTCTTCCCCAACCTACTCTGTAACTGTGTTCGGTAACCAATAAAATTTTGTGGGCGGGTGTAATCATTCATGAAACGTCTCTAATCTTCCGCGAGGGTATATAAACTGCTGATTTTCTGGTCTCCTGGCCACTTCAGTAATGTCTATCATTGTGTAAATTATGTAGCAGGGGGCGGGAAGCGCCTCTTTCGTCGGGCAGCAGTTCTTCAATAAGGTAATGGCCTTTTAATAACTTATTTTCTTGCTAGCTCAGCAGTTTAACTCTCGGGGCAGGTTCGATACCTTTTACCATGTAACTTTCCTCTAAAATGCAAAAGACACTTGGTATAGATTCTATTTCTTTAAACTACATATTGGGATAGAGAGTGCTTAACCCTCTCGAGCTCCCACTCCTATTGCTTTCAGGTGAACTTATTTTCACAACCGTTTCTTCCCTTCCTAATGTAATATAAATTATTTTCTTATATAAGTCACCTCTTTAGTATGGGATTAGCCCTTGCATAAGCGGCCTAGTGCCAAATAGGTTTTTAAGGAAATGTATTAGGAGTGCTGTTTCGCCTCCTCTCAAGTTGGTATTTTGGAGGCCTTGTAATTGACCTGTTTCTTTACTTAATAGGCCTCAGTAGGTTGGGTACTTTTACCCCTGTTTTCATGTGCTTGGAGGACAGCTTGAAGGTCGAGTTTGGTGTGGCCTTTGATAGGCTGGAACTTTGAGAGCGGGTCGCTCTTCCAAAAAACTTGTTTCTGTGTGCCTCGAGGAGGCTTTACTGTGTAATTGGGAGCAAGAGCTCCTGGGCATGATTGGGGTCTTCTGCCCCTTTGTTGAATCTTGTATATGGGTAAAGTTGGGCTTATAGCTCAAGAATTGTGTGTCTGGCTCTCGGAGCCCAAATCCTGTAACCACTGTAATTGTACATTCTCGATTTGTTGCTAGGCTACTAAGTACCTGTTATATTTGTTAATTCTTGATCTTGAAAAAGAAAATATAACCTTGTTAAATTTTAAATTAACTTTAATTTCGTAGATTGAGACCTATTCATCCCAGTACCTTCTTTCACCTCTGCTGATCCACCAAACCACGGTAACACAAAGAATTAAACTTCCGATCATTTATGTCTAATGCCTATTGCTCACGGTAAAATGTTTCGTAAAATTTTTGTACAATTAATTTTATAAAAAATTGGTGAAAACAAGTTGTGTTGCTCATGGTAAAATTATTTTATAAAATCCGTGGAAGCATCAGGATGGCCATCTATGGACTCATTTCTGAACTAAGAGGTGTATGTGCTGTCATCTATCGATACACTTTTAAATCAAGAATCAGCTGTTCAACTTACATTGGTTTTGAGAGTATGGCTCCAAATAACAAGGCAAAACTTGCTGCTTCACCTGCAATTATAGGTTGTACAGTGGTAAAAAGGAAGAAAGAAATGCCAGGAAATGCTGGACTCGAGATTAGATCAAAAGAAGAGAAGAAGGTAGAGGATTGCTGTCCTTGGTCGAAATTTACTTGAGGTTAGAAGACCAGCATTCATATAGGAATTAGGCGATTGTGTTTTCTGCCTCTCTTCTTGCATTACTGTTGTGGTAATATGGCGTTTTAATTTCATGCAAACAAGGATATTTCTGGTATTCGTCCAGTAAAACACTAACAGCTTCCTTAGTCCACCCGGATCCTGTCATTTTAGGAAGAAGTGTTTGTTTACAATCGATCGTCACAATCTTCTCACGACGTGGCGCCAGCATCATCGTGATGTCAGCTTCCCTGATTGGTTCGTTTCGTAAAATTAATTTTACGGAATAGAACATGTCCTATTTTATGAAAAGTTTTATCAAATGTTTTACAAAACTTTAATGTAACCGTGAGCAACAGAAATTTTATAAAATTAAATTATTGTACAATAAATTTGACAGAAAATTTTACCGTGAGCAACAGGCATAATACATTTCTTACTGTACCATCTCTGATAACAGAGATATTCATGAATTTCGATTTTTGTTGCTAAGTCCAAGTCAATGCCCAGCCACGTGAAGATGGGTAAACACAATTTAAGAAAAGTTGATATGGAAAGACGGGGAATAAAACACTACGGTCTAGGATATAAACAACTTTATTCACGCTGTATAAAATGGTAGTTTAGAGGAAGGTGCTTAAAATTTACTTTTTAAATACCTGTGGTATTATGCAATTTAATACAATCTCATTCACAATGTGTACACGACGTCATTTAGAATTTTTTATACAATGCAGAATTCTGCAGCGGAACACGGGTACACCATCTAGTTAACACTAATATGAGGGGAAAATGGAAAGGGTCCGAAACTTAAAACAAAGGTATCGGCCAATAAAGGACAAGGGAAACGAAGGGCGTGGAAATTACTCCCTAGGCCTCGACACCTATTAACGTCGGGATCAGAAAACAAGAAGAGTTGACCAAGGGAGGTCGGACAGGATAGATGACAGAGCATATCATGGCACAAGTAAATGGAGGCAATGCCGGGACTCGTCTAGGGCCTCACTGCCGCCAACCTACGCTCCCAAGTTAAGAGCCCGTAAGGCTTCTTTTAGTCGCCTCTTACGACAGACAAGGGATACAATGGATGTTATTCTACCGCCCCCACCCACAGGAAAACACACTAAGACCCCAGAGAGAATTGGTTATAACTGAATCAATTTCTATTCAGTTTCAGCAGCCACCTTGGCTAAGTTCGAATCTCGGTCACTCCATGTGAGTTTTGTGCTGGACAATATGGAGGCGGGATAGGTTTTACTTCGCGTACTCCGATTTCACCCTGTCATATTTCATTCCAGCAACACTCTCCAATATCATTTTATTTCATCTGTCATTCACTAATCATTGCCCCAGAGGATTGAGACAGGTTCCGGCAGCCGGCACAATTCCTACCCTCGCCGCTAGATGGGGGGCTTTATTCATTCCATTCCTGACCCGGTCAAACTGACTGAAAACAGGCTGTGGGTTTTCATTTATTTCTATTCAGTTTCGACTGCGAGGTAACGGGCGAGTTGGCCGTGCGGTTAGAGGCGCGCAGCTGTGAGCTCACATTCGGGAGATAGTGGGTTCGAACCACACTGTCGGCAGCCCTGGAGATGGTTTTTCCGTGGTTCCCCATGTTCCCACCAGGCAAATGCTGGGGTTGTACCTTACTTGATACCAAGACCGCTTCCATCCAACGCATATCCCTTTCATCTCCCATCGTCGCCATAAGACCTATCTGTGTCGGTCTGACGTAAAGAAAAATAAAAAATAAAAATAAATCTAGTTCAGTATAACATAAATTTAGAAAATACCAAAAAAAGATACAATTTATTAAAATGGAATGAAATGTTTCATTCTTAAAAGAACATCATCAAGATACAATCAAATCACATGTTTAATGTATAAAGATTACTCGGAAACACCGTCAACAGGGTATATGACTGTAAGAGATTTGTCTTCTTCTTCTTCTTCTTCTTCTTCTTTATCTGTTTACCCTCCTGGGTTGCTTTTCCCCTCGGATTCAGCGAGGGATCCCACGTCTACCGTCTCAAGGGCAGTGTCCTGGAACTTCAGACTCTGGGTTGGGGTATACAACTGGGAAGGATGACCAGTACCTCGCTCAGGCGACCTCACCTGCTATGCTGAAGAGGAGCCTTGTGGGGGGATGGGAAGATTGGAAGGGATAGACAAGGAAGAGGGGAGGAACCGGCCGTGGCCTTAATTTAGGTACCATCCCGGCATTTGTCTAGAGTTGAAGTGGGAAACCAAGGAAAACCACTTCCAGGATGGCTGAGGTGGGAAGCGAACCCACCTCTACTCAGCTGACCTCCACAGGCTGAGTGAACCCAATTCCAGCCCTCGTACAACTTTTCAAATTTCGTGGCAGAGCCGGGAGTCGAACCCGGGCCTCCGGGGGGGAGGCAGCTAATCACACTAACCACTACACCACAGAGGCAGGCAAGAGGTTTGGTCACGGTGATAAATAATTTGAAAAGAATAACTCCATTTTTAGGGCCGTTGTCATTCTATGAGCTCCTAAATTTAGCCAATCACATCGCTTCGCGGGCGAATTCAAATTGACTTTGCGAGGCGGTGTTGCCAAATCTGTGCGTGGTTAAAACCAACTTGAGTGCATCACTCGAAAAGAAAAAAAAACTTTCGCCAACCTACCTTGAACAGCGACCTCCGAGCTGACAGGATCGCGTAATAACAAATACGCTACAGTAACACCGGCTGAAACCCACGGTGTGTTTCTGTTTGAGGCAGATTTCTCGCCATGACACTCATGCCAGTCTTAAGCCACGTGAAGATTTAGCAACATTGCAAAGCCCATTTGAATTCGCCTGCGAAGCGATCTGATTGGCTAACTCCAGCAGCGAGATATCGAATTAGTTTTTCCAAATTATTTATCAGTATGACAAACCCTCTAACGCTGATAAACCCGTTTCACGATATTTCCGACCACTCTGTATAAACATATATTATGATTTAATGTCCGACTCCGCGGCTGAATGGTATGCGTTCAGGCCTTCGGCTCAAGGGGTCTCGGATTCGATTCCCGCGGGTCCAATATTTTAATCGCATCTGATTAATTCTTCTGGCTCGAGGACTGGGTGTTCGTGTTTGTCCCAACACTTTACTCCTCATATTCACACAACACACCATTCTAACAACCACCACAGAAACACGCAGTAATGTTTTACTTGTTTTTTGTTTTTCGTAGGGGCTTTACGTCGCGCCGACATAGATAGATCTTATGGCGACGATGGGATAGGAAAGGCCTAGGAGTTGGAAGAAAGCGGCCGTGGCCTGAATTAAGGTACAGCCCCAGCATTTGCCTGGTGTGAAAATGGGAAACAACGGAAAACCATTTTCATGGCTGCTGATAGTGGGATTCGAACCTACTATCTCCCGGATGCAAGCTCACAGCCGCGCGGAAGTAGTAATGTTTACTTCCCTCCATATATATAGTTGGCGTCAGGAAGGGCATACGGCCGTAAAATAGGAAAAATTCATCATGTGCGACATAGTTCATACCCGTAACCCCATAGTTGTGGGAAAAGTAGTAGGAAAATGAGAAGAAGATAATTCAAGGTTTCGTTCTTCAAATAACATCATCACCGGGCGAGTTGGCCGTGCGCGTAGAGGCGTGCGGCTGTGAGCTTGCATCCGGGAGATAGTAGGTTCGAATCCCACTATCGGCAGCCCTGAAGATGGTTTTCCGTGGTTTCCCATGTTCACACCAGGCAAATGCTGGGGCTGTACCTTAATTAAGGCCACGGCCGCTTCCTTCCAACTCCTAGGCCTTTCCCATCCCATCGTCGCCATAAGACCTATCTGTGTCGGTGCGACGTAAAGCCCCTAGCAAAGAAAGAAAAAATAACATCATCAAGATACTACCAAATCACACTCTTAAATTATTTATATACAGTAAAAATTATGAATTGATGAATAATATTAACCTTAGCTAAGCCTTACACGTCTTTATCCGGAACTTGTCTACTCCCGCGCGAGCGATAGACGTGTTTATTCGGAATTATGAATTACGCGCTTTTGCGACCGTATGTTTCTTCTTTGGGTTTGAAATATCACCCGATAGATGCCAGAAGCATGTAGACAGGGCCTTTATTTAGGCTAAACACAGGTATTTGGAATTTTTAAAAAGAAAGTGTTCGTTCCGAAGCGCAGCTTCCATGCTGGTGTAGGCCCTACTTCATATAAGTTTATTGACATTGTGAAAGTTCGTGTTTTGTCTTTTCTAGACGTTATGTCGCGGAAATATATTCAAAACGACAGTGAAAAACCCAGAAATTGGTGATAATGAGTGAGAAAGCGAGACAAGTGAAATCGTTGCAAGTGAGTACAAAAATAACCTAAGTGACAAAGCAGACACAGACGATGAAAAACGGGTTTTGTGGCCTGCGTTGTCTGTAAGGCCCAAACAGTAAGAAAAGATACTATTTATTATTGTAAAAATTGCACAGCAAAGCCATTCTTACACCCTGATACATGCTTTGAAATGTATCACACGAGTGAAAGTTTCTAAACTGTCAAGGAAGACTCGTCATCATGTGTATAAAATTGTATCATAAATACTAGTTAGATTGTTACTATACATGTTTATTAGTGAATTTGTCAGTTCAATATTTATAGCAGTAGTCATACAGAATTATCAAGTAAGGTTGAAAGTGAATTACAGCTCAGTTGTTTAGTGATCTTTATCGAGACTACTCTGTGTTGTGCCTTGTGCCATTTTTGCACTAAAACCAGCAGTTAAGCATTTATTTTTTCAAGATTATATGGATACCTACAAGCCGACCTAATGAAATCAGGTATGCAATTTCTTTCAACTTGCTTTACATCGCACCGATACAGAGAGGTGTATGGCGACGATCGGATAGGAAAGGCTAGGAGTGGGAAGGAATCAGCCGTGGCCTTAATTAAGGAACAGCCCCAGCATTTGCTTGGTGTGAAAATGGAAAACCACGAAAAATCATCAGGACTGCCGTCAGTGGGGCTCGAACCCACTATCTCCCGGATGCAAGCTCACAGCTGCGCGCTCCTAACCGCACGGCCAACTCGCCCTGTAATCAGGTATGAACGACTTCATAGACCTTAGAGTACTTACATATTTGCATTTTTCATGTGTGTTAAGAATAAATAAAAATAATTTACGCTCACAAGCAAAAACTAATTCCCTTGATATGGGTTAAGAAATGTAATAAACATTTATGTTTAGTTACTCTTTATATACTTCTAATAGTTGAATATTAGAACTTTTCTTAATGAAGTAATCCAGCTGTGCTTTCTCTCTCTCTCTCTCTCTCTCTCTCTCTCTCTCTCTCTACTAGTCCAGCAAAGAGTGAAGGCAAGGAATTTTTCGGGTATTTTTCTAAACCTGCGTTGTACTAAACTAGTTCAAACTATATACATCTCACAAGTGAAACTCGGTAACTTTTGTTTTACGCCGCCCGTACATAAATACGTCTTATGGCGATGGTGGGATATGACTCACAATTAACCACCGTGGCCTTAATTAAAGTACAAACCCACGATTTTTGTCCGGAAAACCATCTTCAGAGCTGCCGGCAGTGAGGTTCCGAACCAAATTCAGCAACTGCCAGTCAAGAATGTTCCAGATTCCTCCTCCCCACGCCCTCCAAGACACGTATTCTCTCTTCCAGACCGTGACGGTGATGTTCATTAAATAATGTCTTCACAGTCATCTTGGCAGAATTGATCAGATATTTTTTCCCTGATATTTGACGAAAACTTATCAACGTTATTCGCAAGTACATAAGCTCATTCACTACTTTCGATTCGACAGTGGCCTGTCCTAGTAGCCACTGCAGAGTGTCTTCGCTCTCTAACTCCAACTGAACGAGAATTCGACATTCATAGGCCTCTTGTAATTTGGTTTCATGTCCCAGACTTTTACAGTGGTTTGAAGATGTGTTAAGTCAGATAGAATGACTAGGTCATCAACTCTTCCTAAATATACAATCAACGAATTTAGTGCAACGTGATTGCCGTCCATATCACCATCGTAGGTCACCGAGTGTAATCCCTGAGGCGTGTAGGTAAACAGATCACAGTAAATGCGAGCACCTGCGTTTACATATCCACTTACTTGTGACCTATCTGTGAACACTAACAACCACCTTGGAGTTCACTATTTCCAGTGTTAGGTATCTAATCAATCAATCAATCAATCAATCAATCAATCAATCAATCAATCAATCAATCAATCAATCAATCAATACTGATCTTCATTTAGGACAGTCACCCAGGTTACAGATACCCTATCTGTTGTTTATCTAGTATTTTCTTAAATAACAGCAAGGAATTCGGAAATTTCTTGAATATCTCCCTTGGTAAATTACATCAATCTCTAACTCCCCTCCTATAAACGAATATTTGCCTCAATGTGACCTCTTGAATTCCAACTTTATTTTCATATTGTGATCTTTCCTACTTTTAAAAACACCATCTCAAAATTATTCGTCAAATAACGTCATTCCACGCCAACTCTGAACATACCACTTAGTCAAGCAGCGCGTCTTCTTTCTCCCAAGTCTTCTAAGAGTTTGTGGGTGGACGTCACGTTTAATTAGTCCTTCCCAATGTATGAGAGAGATTTAAAATAGAGTCACATATCTGTAGTTCGGATGCCACACAAAACTAGAAGCTTCGGGTACTAAATTAATATCACTCACCAACCGGTGCACTTAAAGGACGTTCTTGAAGATGTAACCGAGTCTTACCTGTAACAAAGAGAAAAAAATATATATTTTTCTGATATTTCATTTACAACTTCTAGAAAGAAACATATAATGTCATAAGTAGGAATTCTGATTTATGAATATAAAATGCAAATAGATATTAATATAATAATAGTTTTACGTTTCGCTAACTACTTTACAGTGTCCGGAGACGTCAAGTTGACGGAAATTTGGCCCAAAGAAGCTCTTTTATTTCTTCTTCATTATCTGTTTACCCTCCAGGGTCGGTAAAAATGAAATGGCGTACGGCTTTTAGTGCCGGGAGTGTCCGAGGACATGTTCGGCTCGCTAGATGCAGGTCTATCGATTTGACGCCCGTAGCCGTGATGAGGATGAAATGATGATGAAGACGACACATACACCCAGTCCCCGTGCCAGCAAAATTAACCAATTATGGTTAAAATTCCCGACCCTGCAGGGAATCGAACCGGGGACCCCTGTGACCAAAGGCCAGCACGCTAACCATTTGGCCATTGAGACGGAGTCCACGGTCGGTTTTTCCCTCGGACTCGGCGAGGGATCCCACCTCTACCGCCTCAATGGCAGCGTCCTGGAGCTTCAGACTCTGGGTCGTTGGATAGAACTGGAGAGGATGACTTATCACTTATGTTTACGTAGATATCATAAGAAAATCGATTTAATAAACAATAATAATGTTATTTGCTTTACGTCCCACTAACTACTCTTACGGTTTTCGGAGACGCCGAGGTGCCGGAATTTAGTCCCGCAGGAGTTGTTTTGCGTGCCAGTAAATCTACCGACACGAGGCTGTCGTATTCGACCATCTTCATATACAACCGGACTGAGGCAGGATCGAACCTGCCAAGCTGGAGTCAGAAGGCCAACGCCTCAACAGTCTGAGCCCCTCAGCCCGGCGAAAATCGATTTTGTGAAGTATAAATCCTAAAACAATACAATAGAAACGTGCATCGTGTTCGGACGCAATGTGCCTGGCGAGCATAAGGATGGATAATATTACTATTATTGTGAATATTTATAAACTACTGCATTATTTAATTATCAAGTAAGTAAAATAAAATATTCTGATGAACTGGCCGCAATGGGCTTCAAGGTCTCGCGGAAACAGGAAACTACTGAAAGGTGGAAATAGCTAGGCGCCCGCGAATTACGAATACGAGATAAGAATTAACACGTGTGCTTCTGCGCCAGTAGTGGACAGTGGATATACGAATGAATACATTCATTAGGAAATCGTTTTTACTTCGCAATACTTCCTTTCTCTTTCAAGTGGTACGGAATGTCTTCTCCTAAATATTTTAAAGTCATTAACTGTCACTTCGCAGATAATCAGCCGGTCAAGTAGTACGAAACACTAGTAACACTAGTACATTTGAAAGTGTTACATGTATAAATATATGATCGCTAATTCGGCAACCTTGTTCTTCTTGGTTCTCTGCAGAACATGGTAGTTTTCACAGTTCCAAACCGTGCGCCTCTCTGATCGTTAGCTAGACGTGCTCACATCATATATTAAGTCTTCGACAGCACCGAGCGGCACAGACGTTAAATCCGCTATCAATCAACGGGGCTGAGGGGGAGTGACAGCCGGAGGGTAGATTATCGCTCACAGATAAACACAGAAGCGGGTTCAACTGAAGGCCAATATACGAAATTGGCGGTGGTATTTTACGGGTTTCAAATGCAACTGCACTGTTCACAACTAGAATTAATGTATTACAAAACTCGTATCTCACCTTCTGCCCCCTGCCACAAAGGCAATTCGAGTGAACGTCCCCTCGAACAGTTAACAAATCACCTACACACCCTGCGTTGAATGGTCGCGATCGAACTTCCCACCCTATGACATCGTTACCGGTGTACTTCTAGACAAGTGGTGTGTGGCACGAGTGAGAGAGTATTGCCTGTGACGTAACAAGATAATAGAAAATGAAGAGGCCTGGATTAAAATCAGGCTTCGTGACGAGAGTCGGACTGGGACAATGAAATAAGAAATTACATTTATTTCGCAATATTTTACGCCTCACTTTCTCACACTATGTGACAATTCCCCTTTTCTTTTCCGATATCACATCGAACTTTTCCATTTTCTCTTTTCACTTCGGAATTAGAAAACGGCTATAAAACTATGTAACAAATCGATCCTTCCAAATAGTTCTCCAGGAATAAGCTAGAAAGACACGGATGAAGTCATAGAAGGGGGCTGCTGGCAATACTAACAGCTATTTACGGCAGTAAAGCTAAATACTCATCGTTAACGAGGAATATCATAGTACAGACCTCTGATGGGAAGCGTCTATAAGCTAAAATCTACCGGACCATTTACTAACTCCGAAATAAACAGATGAGAACAGCTCAACCAACTCAAGGGAAAACAGGAAAAAATCACAATCACAACATCAGGTCAGCCATAGCACAGACGCTCCGTGAGAAAGGATATCAAGTGCATGAGGAAGTCCATGGCATCGGAGTAAATGGTAGCACGAGAAGGATTGATATGATCGCAATTAAAGGGAAGAAAGGATATATATTAGACCCCACAGTAAGATTCGAAACACACTCCAACCAACCAGACGAAGTGGACCAAGAAAAGAAGTCTATCTACCAGCCTACGGTGCCGTATAATAAGAATAAATACGAACTGGATGACATAGAAGTGAGAGGTCTCATGATCGGTGCCAGAGGGACAGTCCCTAAGAAGACGATAGAACTGATGAAGCTCTTTAACATCAGTACCAAGGAGTTCATCGACTGGGGGCTGAAAGCGCTCGGGGGGTCCATTTTGATACTCAGACACCACTTATACTCGCCAGACTGAGACTCGCCAGATTGAGACATAATTTACTTATTTCATTTTTGAATGAATTGTTTGTGTATTCTTTGTCTTTGGCAGAGGTGAAAGGAGGTGCCGGGGTGAATGGGTCTAACTACAATGTCAAGAAGTAAATTTAAAACGTAAACTGAAGGTTATATTTTTTGAAAAATAACAAGTTAACAAATTCTCACTTAGTGATATAACTATGACATTTCAGGTACAAAACAGAACTTTGAAAACAAGATTTAGAAAACGCAAGATTTCAGAACTTTAACAAAATTGGGCTTCAAGCCCCTAGTTTTACAATGTTTGAGCTCCCAGCTCAAATTTATTCAGAGGGCGGAAATCCCCTAATCCGTGGAGCACTTGCTCCAGCAATTACAATATCAGGCCTCCCAGAGGCACTTTTATACACTTGAAAAAGAGCTAAAGTGCTCTCAGTTTCTCAAGCCTACTCAAGGCAACATAACATGAAAACACCATAATCACTGGCCTTACAAGGCACTATTTACAATTAGAAATTTTATTACACAGAGGTATCTAGTACCCAACCTACAGGAACGTAGTGAAAAAGAACAGGTTAAATAAATGGCCCGAGTATCACATGAATGGAGTCAAAGTTGAGCTCCAAGAAATGTTAAGACTATAGGGCACTTGGCCGACGAAACAGGGGCTAATCCCAAACTACTGAGGTAGCGCGGATAGAGATAACTTTAATACATTGCAGAAACAAATGTGGCACCTCAAACCAAGATGAAGGGGAGCTCGAGAGGGTAAATCACTCTCTATCCCCGATTTACAGTTAAAGATTTTATGAAGTTTTTGCATTAGCCGGTAAAAAGTTACATTTTTAGAAAAGTAGGTTACATACTTGATGAGTCGGACCCTTCCCTCTGGTTAAACTGCGGAGCTAGCGAGAAAGTAAGATGTTATGTGGCTATTACCTTGCTGAAGAACTGCTGCCTGATGAAAGAGGCGCCTCCCGCCTCCTGCTTGACACACACACTAGGTTAGATGACGATCAATTAATTGTCCAAGAAACGTGAAAATCTGCAGTTTATAAACCCTCGGGGAAAGTTCGAGACCTTTGACGAATAAACCAGACACACCCACAGAATTTTATTGGTTGAGTTCGAAAGTGACACTCAGATCGGAGAACAAGTCTGTGATAGGTGGAAAATTAATTACAGAATTTATTGATTGGTTGGTTTCAAAACTGGCGGAAAGAAAAGATAAATATTGCCAACCCAAAATTTAAAGAATATCAATTAGTAAAAAAAACTTATAAATACAAAACTTCTTCAAATTAAAAGTTCTTTCACTTCGCACCAGGGTACATGATCATAGTTTTTTAGCAGTGACATCTGTTGAAGAAAGTCAAAACTTCTAGATGAAGGGCAAACAAAACAAATATAAATTCACACAGTACAGGAAACTTCACAATAACAAAATTTCATCAGATTTCTGTAGTGACATCTTCTGAGTAAAGGTTTAAGTAGGTCTAGTTTCAAGTTCACGGTTCCTCCAGTAGAGGAGTTCTTTTAGGCGCAATATTTAAATGTGCAGCGTAGAAGCGTACCTCCCGCTACAACAATAATAATAATAATAATAATAATAATAATAATAATAATAATAATGGCATTATACCAAAGACATTACACAGGAGCATTGAAGCTCTCAATCTCTACCCTCTCACATACAGAGAATTACAAAAGGCAGCAATCCTGGACACTTGCCATATAGTAAGGAAGTTTATTGGCATGAACCATCCGCCATATACAGAGAACTAGTGAAAATCGTCCACTGATAATTTTGACCATTTATGTATAGTAAATATATATATATATATAAAAGAACATGTCCTGACTGACTGACTGACTGACTGACTGACTGACTGACTGACTGACTGACTGACTGACTGATTCATCATCGCCGAGTCAAAACTACTGGACATAAAGGAATGAAATTTTGGGGATATATTCATATGAAGATGTAGGTGCTAGCTAAGAGAAGATTTTTGGATATACCGTCGCTAAGGGGGTGAAATTTTAAAATGAGTGTATCTATATCTCAAAACTTTAAAAATTTACAGATGTAAAAATTGGTATTTAGAATCTTCTTCAAAAATAAGAAAACACGTATTTTTTGTTTTCATAAAATCCCAATAGTAGGGGTAAAAAAGTGGTTGAATGCCTTTAATCAGGATACCGGTACTTATATCTCAGAAACTGAAGATATTGCAGAACTTTTGATCTCTTTTAAAAAGAAACACGTATTTTTTTGTTCTTGAAAAGTCCAATTACTGGGAGGGTGAAAAGGGGGATGAATTTTTAAAATGAGTGCATCTATATCTCAAAACTTTTAAAGTTTACAGATGTAAAAATTGGTATTTAGAATTTTCATTAAAAATAATGAAATACGTATGTTTTTGTTTTCGGAAAATCGCAATAGGAGGGGTGAAAAGGGGTGAAAAATTGGTTGAATGCCTTTAATGAGGATACTTATATCTCAGAAACTGAAGATATTACAGACCTGAAAATTGGTGTTTGGGATCTCCTTTAAAAATAAAGAAACATATACTTTTTTGTTTTTGGAAAATCCAATTAATGGCGGTTAAACAGGAGTGACAAATTGGGGTGAATTTTTGAAAGACTATATCTACAGAATATCTGAGAAACGTAAAATGTTACAGACGTAAAAAGTGGGTATTTGGAATCTCCTGTAAATGTAAAGAAACATAGATGATTTGCTTTTGGAAACTTCACATAAGGGGAACTAAAAAGGGGTGAAATTTTAAAATGAGAATTTCTACAGTATATCTCAAAAAACTTAACATGTTACACAAGTGAAAAATTGTATTATTTATCTTTATTATAAATAAAGAAACGTGTATTTTTAGTTTTCGGAAATAACACTTGGGTGGAGGGGGGCTCAAAATTGACTGAAAATGGTGTTGAATTCTTTTAATTAGGCTACTGATATCTCAAAAATGAAGATGTTACAGACGTGAAATTTGATATTTGGAATCTACTTTGAAAGTAAAGAAACACGTATTCTCGGAAAATCCAATGAAGAGGGAAGGCGGGTGAAAGAATTGAAAAATTAATTAACTTAATTGTATGAGAATACATACATCTAATAAAAACTAAAGTTGTTACAGACGTGAAATTGGTATTTGGATCTGCTTTGAAACAAAGAAAACCCCGTTTTGGGGGGAAACCATCTGGGGGGGGGCGGGAGTGAAAAGGAGTTGAATTCCTTTCATGAGGACACATAAATCATAAATTGAAGAATTTAGAGCCGTGATAATTGGTATTTAGAAGATCCTTTACTATTAAAGAAACAGGTATTTTTTTCCGGAAAATTCACTTGGGGGGGCGGGGAGGAGTGTGAAAGGAAGTGAAAAAAGTGAATTATTTTTATGGGGATACTTATATCTCAAACTGAAGGTAATAGACGTGAACATTGGTGTTTGGAATCTCCTTTAAACATAAAGAAACACGCCTTCTTTTCATTTTTTCGGGGTGGGGGTGGGCAAATAAACTTAACGGTGGTGGGGTGTAAAAGGAGGTGTGACCAATTGATTTTACTGTTCATAATGTACTTATAAGGAGCCTTCGTTGCTCAGGCGGCAGCGCGCCGGCCTCTCACAGCTGGGTTCCGTGGTTCAAATCCCGGTCACTCCATGTGACATTCGTGCTGGACAAAACGGAGGCGGGACAGGTTTTTCTCCGGATACTCCGGTTTTCCCTGTCATAATTCATTCCAGCAACACTGTCCAATATCATTTCATTTCATTTCATTTGTCATTCATTAATCATTGCCCCAGAGGAGTGCGACAGGCTTCGGCAGCCGGCACAATTCCTATTGTCGCCGCTAGATGGGGCTTTATTCATTCCAGTCCTGACCGTGCCGAATGATGGAAACAGGCTGTAGATTTGCGATGTACTTATTCTGATCATAAACCGATCATTTTTAATCTTTCCTGGATCGTTTTCAACAGCCATCTTTTCCTTCGGAGAACGTTCTTAGATTGCAGTAGATTCTCCTGGCATATAAATAAAAATTTAAATACGTTTGAAATAAACGATGGGAATGAGATTGACCGTCAGATTGTTCACCTCTATAATAATGTCAACAATGCACGGAAGTATGTCATTCGTATCGCCAAAAATCCCGCACACTTGCCTACGCGCGATAATGGTGCTGGTCACATTGTCAATAATGACAATGGCAGCAGATGTAATTTACCGCCAAGTAGCGGTCTTGCATCTTGCTGTGTGGTCCTGAACATCTGTAATAATAATAATAATAATAATAATAATAATAATAATAATAATAATAATAATAATAATGTTCTGGACCATCGTCACATGTGCGGACCGCGCTGGAAACGGGTCCTGGACGGATAATGACTAAGAATGCAGTCCGGCCGCGGGTTCAGTACTGCCAAGGCACCCAAGACGACACCACGCCGGATCTCCTGAAGGATTTGATCCCTATTAAAAATGCTTATAGGAAAAGATGGCAAAGATTTAGGGACCCAACTGACCTGGAGGAATACCTGGATCTAGCCCGGGAAGTACGAAATCGATTGCTGGAAAGAAAGATTGAAAAATGGGAGGAAACTTGCCATAATCTATTAGAAAACGAGTCAGATCGCGAATTTTGGCGGATTCTCGCAGAAAAAGAGTCAGATCGCGAATTTCGGCGGATTATATAAATAAAACAATAAGCATTCAATTATAAATTTCAGTACCGGTATAATACCGTAGCGAAGCACGGGTATCTAACTAACTAACTAATGAAGTTATTTCATTCCTGTCCTTTGACAGGCGGGCCGTCAGCTAAACCAGTAGCTCTTAGGCCTTTTATTGTTCATTTATTGATAATTTGACTTTAAATGTGATTGTATGTGTTGTACATACGTTTTAATTGTTGTTGACTCTGGCGCAGAGATCGCCGGACCACCAAGGGGAACCAACCCATGGAGAGGGTCCGCACCGCACCCCCCCCCCCTCCCTATAGTTTTCCCCTCTAGACCCCGTTTATTGAATTCTTTGTTTTGTACATATTTACATTTACATCTATTTACAATTTTGTTAGTTATTTCGTTGTTATGTTGAGCCTCTTCTTTGGCTAGAGTCTTTTAGTCTATTCTTGCTGATTGTATTTGCAACATATGTGTCAAATATTACAATACATTTATATATCATTGCAAGTTACATATTTTTTCCTGATTTTGTTAATTATTTGTTGTTTCGTTGAGCCTCTTCTTTGGCTAGAGTCTTTATGTCCATACTTGCTTTTTGTATTTGCAACATATGTGTCAAGTAATACAATCCACTTATATATCATTGCACAAGTTACATAATTTTACATTCGTTCATACAGTGATTTACACTACTTAATACGTCTCTTGTTTCGGTGTGGTCTGTAAGTTCTTTTCTTGGCGTTAATTGTTTGTAAACATCTGTGGCAGTACTACTAGTCATATGTTTGTTTGGAATGTCATTCATAGTCGTAGTGGTCACTGTGTTAGTGGGTCAGTCAGTGTTGTCAACAATGTAGTAGTAGTAACTATGTGTTCATTGATATTCTGGTCTCGTCTTGGGGCGGTTTATTATTGAATTCTAATCTTTGTATGGAATGGAATAAATATTTTAGTAAATTAATAATAACTTGCTAGTATCTCATAAATATCTGTCAAGTTTGTCAACAATGTAAGTATGGTACCGATATGTATGAAGCGTATGTGCTAAATAGTACTTCTTCCATGTACATTGTACCGAAGAAGCGCATAAACCCAATTAAACAATTGTGATTATATATTATAATAATAATAATACAGTATAATCATCATCACTATCATCATCATCATTGTTGCAGGAATTTACCGTGGAGGACAGAGGCAAGAGAGCGCGTGGGGTGAATGACTGGACAGGGAGGGAGGGGGTCACTTAGAATAACTATTTACTTTACAAAAATTGGAAATGTTATTTCTTTCCTCTCTTAAAACTCAGATAGAGTCATTTAATGATTCAATAAGAATTAGTTGAAAAATTACTTGGAATATTCACATTTAACAACGAGCTCGTCAGCTCCAATCATACAATATTCGACTGAGAAATCCTTAATCAGGTAAAAGTTTAATTGGAAGAAACTACATATGAAAGAGCATAACAGGTTCAACATTATATGGTGTCTGAGCTCGAAATACATAGAGCCTAGCCTCAATAAAGCGATTTGTCACTTGTTACATTCTCAATTACACTAGTAACCAATTGGGTGACCCCACTTCATCTTGTTCATACATGGGTTGCCCCATGGTGGGCTTGTCAATTACAACTTTTAAAAAACGGGTAAAGTATTTTTTCCCAAAGGAACCAAAATGTAGACATGGTTACCCGCAAATCCATAATAAATATAAAGGGGCATATTACCCATCCTACTAAGGCTTAAAAATGAAAAGAAGAAAGGTTACAACAAATGTACGTCATCAACAAAAGGGAAGGAGACGAAACACCAGCACTCCTTAAGAGAACATACGGGAAAAAACAAGAACCTAAATGGGCTTAAGTCCCAATGACACAGTGGTTAATCCCATACTAAAGGGGTAACGTTTAAAGGCCGAGACAAATTTCTAAAATTTAGAGGTTATAAAACTTTACGTCACCCAGCTCAAAAGTAGAAGAGGAAAGTTCCGAGGGTAACCACTCGTGCTCCCTATATTAAATATTTTCCCAGTAGGGAAAATAAATTGAGTCCGAAGACTACGCAGAAGGACCAACATTTCAGCGAAAAATGAATAGATTACATATTATATTTAGGAAAAACCGGTGAAGTCGTCCCCTCAGAACATACGCCGGCACAATCACATATTAAGGGAATTTTTGCCATTACCTGTTAGCTCTGGATTTTCTTCAAGCCGGCCATATCCCTGCCTCCTGGCACCTCCAACCTCCGTCAAGTCGCGTACTCAATCACCGGAGCAAATCCGAAAAGACGGTCCGATAACGCTCTCCCTTTAATCTATCCTCAGGGGGTAATTTCTAGACAATATTATAAACCAGAGCGCTGATAGGCTAAATTTGCAATCACCAACCTGAGTTCTGATTGGTTAGAGAACGTAGTTACAGGCATATGACGGGCAGATTACATTAGAGGAAGAACCAGGTGAAGTGTTGACATCTTCGGCACATTAAATAACCAGAAAAAAGGTTTATCAACTGTAACAAATTAAATTTCTCTGGCGATAAACTGGTACTTAGTCCACCAGAGATCGCTAGAAAATAGATGCCAGAGCCAATTACCACCGGAGAGGAAAGTTTTAGAAAGTCTTAAAAGTTCTTAATCACTGTCAGAGATGGCCGTAGTGGAGAAGGCGCACAGTTTGAATGGCCGGGGAAGGTGTACCCCTGATATAATAATAATAATAATAATAATAATAATAATAATAATAATAATAATAATAATAATAATAATAATAATAATAATAATAATTGATTGTACGTCTAACTACTTTTATGTTTTCTGAGACCGAGGTGGCGGAATTTTGTTCCACAGGAGTTCGAGGCTGACATCTTTGAGCACATCCAGATACCACCGGTCTGAGCCAGAATCGAACCTGCCAATTTGGGGTCAGAAAGTCAGCGCTCTACCATCTGAGCTACCCGGGCCGGCAAAAGAAGGAGACAATTCTAAATAATATTTTTTGCAATTCGTCTAAAAATTGCGAATTACGCACTCCCCGTTTTGTCCACCTCGCGATAATATCGCGTGCGTAAAACTCTCACATTTCAGTACTTGTTACACATGTAGATATTAAAAATTAGGTTGGTCAAAACACGTATATGTCCGACTCTTTGGCGATAGTAAATGTCCTTCAGTTCAGAGGATCCCATACCGAGAGAGCCGGCTGTTTGGTTAGGAGCGTGCAGCTGAGAGATTGCATTCGGGCGATAGTGGGTTCGAACCCCACTGTCGACAGCCCTGAAGATGGTTTTCCATGGTTTCCCATTTTCATACCAGACAAATGATGGGGCTGTACCTTAATTAAGGCGACGGCCACTTCTTTCCCACCCTCAGCTCTTTCTAGTCCCATCGTCGCCATAAGACCTATCTGCGTCGGAGAGACGTAAAGCAACTTGTTAGAAAAAAAGAGATCCCGGGATCGATTCATGGCCGCGCCGAGATTTTTACGTCTACTATGTGGCTCACTCTTTGCATTTGTCTGAATACACACCTTCATGTACAATACCACATATAACTACACAGAAACATGTAATGGTGAATATATCCTACCACATAGTGTTGGCATCGGGAAGGTTATCCAGTCGTAGAATTTGGGCCTAATCCACACGTAGTGCCAACGCCAAATAATTGGAACAAATTCAGGAAGAAGGAAAACAAGCCAAGAAACGTAGCCTATATCCCACCATCGGAAGAGAAGTAGATTGAAAAACAGAAATCACTTTTCCCTTGCCAACGGCCGCAGCCGTGTTGAAACACCGGATTCCGTGAGATCTCAGAAGTTAAGCAACATTGGGCGTGGTCAGGAGTTGGACGGGTTGCCACGCGCTGTTGGTGGGGGGTAAGGGAATGGAGGAGCGGAAAGGAACTGGCCACCCTACCGCACGTAAACTCCGGCTCAGGAACACCTCTGCGGAGGTTCGGACCTGGCAGAATAACACTTACCTTACCTACTTTTCCCTTTGCGAATTTCAAATTATCATAAATATGTCTCCCGGTCATGGCGATCCATGAACGGCTGCCAATATCAGGCGGCAACCAGCCATAAGACATAGCCTGCACGGTTGATAGGTAAAATTGTCTGACCATCCACCCATATCTTACATCACTGCCTACACGGTTGCTAGGTAAAATTGTCTGACCTTCCATCCACACCTTACATCACTGCCAACACGTCTAGGTAACATTGTCTGACCTTCCACTCACACCTTACATCACTGCCTAGACAATTGCTAGGTAACATTGTCTGACCATCCACCCACAACTTACATCACTGCCTACACGGTTGCTACGTAACATTGTCTGACCATCCACACATATCTGACATCATTGCCTACACGCTTGCTAGGTAAAATTGTCTAACCTTCTACCCACACCTTACATCACTGCCTGCATGGTTGCTAGGTAGCATTGTCTAACCTTCCACCCACACCTTACATCACTGCCTGCATGGTTGCTAGGTAGCATTGTCTGACCATCCACCCACACCTTACATCACTGCCTACACAGTTGCTAGGTAACATTGTCTGACTATCCACCACACCTTACTTACATCACTGTCTACACGGTTGCTAGGTAACATTGTCTGACTATCCACCACACCTTACATCACTGCCTGCACGGTTGCTATCGTTACTCTTCGCCACACTTTTTATCGCGTTACCTTAAACAAATTTTCGGAAACCCCCAGCCATAAGACATAATTATGTCAAAATCTTCCGTTCTTGAACTTTTTTCACATACATTATATTCATCTTGAGGCAGGCAGAAGTGCTTTTACATTACTTCACGCATGTTTTCCATCAGTTCGTGGTTGATACGTAGACCCTGTAATGATAGAAATTGAGATGTTGATGTTCAAAATAATTCAACTACTTTAATCCCTTTTTCACACCCCGAACGAGGAATGGATACTCAAGCTAGTTTCTAATAACTTCAACAGATCTGTTAAGCCTAAGCAAGTCTCAAAATTACACAATACACACCCACAAAACTATATCGAATCGCAGACTCTTATATGAGGGAAACAACCAATAGCATGCTTCATTAACTAAGGAATAACACATCCATTTTATGTCTGATGAGAGCCACAGATGTTGGTAGTGCTGTTCTCATTTCAGCCTAAGTGTAACGAAGGATGTGTGTTAACGAGAGAGAAGAATGGGCCATATAACATGCAGTCACATCATATTACATCGTAAAAACCCCAATTCGTCCGGCTATGAAGTAAACGGCGTTGCGGACAAGTAAACCAGCTGGTGACTCGGAGATCACATAAATGGCAGAGATAACAGTAGAGGAATTAAGCTGTAAACCCACAACAGAGCTCTGAGTATTTTAAAAATTAGTAACAATTAACTGGATGGAGAATGACGAGATAGCACAGTTAATTAGTTGGTATTTCAAGCTCCATGATTTGAATCGGTCACGGTTAAAGGGTGAAATGTTACAGTGTAAGTATTTTAGAGACACAGAATGCGATCTCAGTTGAATTAACGGGAGACCTACAAATTAGAACATAGAAAAATTGGGTGTATTAAACTTTTTTTTCGCAGCAGTGTAAATGAATACTAGTCCCTAAAAGGAAGCTTAGTATGACAAACACATTGTTCCTTAATAATATGCCTACATATTTAGAAATCATATGGACCTATGCCATTATGTATAATTCATTCTAATTTCTAACCGGGTGCAGCCCTTGTAAGACAAATCCTCCGATGAGGGTGGGCGGCATCCGCAATGTGTAGGTAACTACGTGTTATTGTGGTGGAGGACAGTGTTATGCGTGGTGTGTGAGTTGCAGGGATGTTGGGGACAGCACAAACACCCAGCCCCCGAGCTACTGGAACTAACCAATGAAGGTTAAAATCCCCGACCCGGCCGGGAATCGAACCCGGGACTCTCTGAACCGAAGATCAGAACGCTCACCATTCAGCCATTATTTAAAATGACGGTGTACCATGGCCACTATTTTGCCGTTTCCCTGATCATTTCTAAACGCATCAATATTTTTCTATGATTCTCTTTTATTATAATTAGTAATGTTATAGCTACAAAATGTACTCGAATCAGTGAAGTCCATCAAGTATAAATATTTTTTTTCATACAGTTACTTTCAAGTAGTCAATTTTTCACTAATTTTCATTTGTTAATATCTTTCTTTAACTTAACTAATGAAGCTAGCTCAATACTTCCAACATTTCTCCTCCTCTATGAAATATATAAGAATGCAAAATGTCATCTTAATATCTTAAAAACTTTCATAGTTATCAGGGAAAAGGTTCTGAAAAACACACTTTACGGGGAAACGAGCAACGAACTTGGCGACAAAAGGCTAGCTTGGGTGACACGGCTTCACGTTTCTGGTCATAACTCCGAAAGTATTGGGACACTAACAAAATTTCGCACTGTTATAAAGAGAAAAGTTCATTTTAAATGAGAAAACTAAATTGAAAAACCAATTTTTTTGGTCGGAGAAAAGTGTTTAAGCACTTCCCTTCTTTATCTTAGTCCTTTAGAAAATTATGTAAAGAAACATGTCTGGAAATACCTGTAACTTCAGAAAAAATATATATCCAATATATATATATATATATATATATATATCCAATATGACAGTCATTTTAAAAATTGCACATGTCCCCTTTTAACAATTACTTGTCTTTTCCTATTACTTGTTTAATATTAAAAATTACTAGGAATATGAAAGAATGAGATAGAAGACAAGATTTAAAACCGCAAATAAGATTGATAAAACAGAAAAACTCAAACGAATGCAGTAACAATTACTCAGTTTGGTTTCCATTCATATTAGTATACTTTTCCCTAACATTCCTATATTTAGGAAGTAGTGCCTTCCTTTTTATTCTTTACCACTTCTCAATCGATCAATCACCACTGATCTGCATTTAGGGCAGTCACCCACGTAGCAGATTCCCTATCTGGTTTTACCGAGTCTTTTCTTAAATAATTGCAAAAAATTTGGGAATTTATTGAACATCTCCTTTGGTAAATCATTCCAATCCCTAATTCCTCTTCCTATAAACGAATATTTGCACCTATTTTTCCACTTGAATTCCACCTTATTCTTCACATTGTGATCTTTCCTGCTTTTAAAAACACCACTCAGACTTATCCGTCAACTAATGTCATTCCACGCCATCTCTCCACTGACAGCTCGAAATATACCACTCAGTCGAGCAGCTCGTCTCCTTTCTCACAGGTCTTCCCAGCCCAAGCTTTACAACATTTTCGTTACGCTACCCTTTTGTCGGAAATCACCTAGAACAAATCGAGCTGCTTTTCTTTGGACTCCTTCCTGTTCTCGAATCAAGTAATCCTGGTGAGTGTCCCATACACTGGAATCATACTCTAGTTGGGATCGTACCAGAAACTTATAAGCCCTCTCCTTTACATCCTTACTACAACCCTTAAATATCTTCATAACCATGTGCAGAGATCTCTACCCTTTATTTACAATCCCGTCTATGTGGTTACCCCAATGAAGACCCTTACTTATATTAACACCTAGGTACTTACAGTGATCCCCATAAGGAACTTTCACCCCATCAACACAGACATTTTCCTATTAGCGAAACTCACAACCTGACTTTTAACCCCGATTATTATCATACCATTGCCTTCTGTCCATCTCACAACGTTGTCGAGGTCTTTTTGCAGTTGCTCAAAATCTTGTAACTTATTTATTACTCTCTACAACAGGGCCTCTCAAACGCCCAAAATCTCAAGCGTGCAGAGCGAGGCGCAAGAGCTCCGTGCACTGTGCATCGGTGCCGCTCGGTGCCGCTCGGTATGGCTCGGATCAACGCTTCGTCTCTGGGCTACTCGGCTATGCTCGGCTCTACTCGGCTATACTCGGCTCAACTCAGCCCGGATTTGGAGCGCTACGGCGCAAGTGGGGGAGAGGGAGACAGGCGGAGCGAGCGAGACAGGCGTGGGAAAAGAGAGAGACAGCGCTATTGCTCCAAATCGAGGAGTGGGTGTCTGCACTCTGATCAACCAAGCCAAGTCGTCTTTTGCACCGTGCACAGTGCATGCACCACGCGCATGCAACCTGAGAGGCCCTGCTCTACAATATAACATCATCAGCAAATAGTTCCATCATCAATATCTTCGCTTTATACCTGGACTTCTTTGGTGTCTGATTTTGTCCAACATAGAAAACTGGAGTAGAAAACGTAACCAACAATGGAAATGGAAAAGGTTGTTTTTCCTATTGATTGGAACTCGTCCTAATGAATGAGCTTTAATGGTTGGTAAAGGCAGAACTGCACTGTTGTTAGCTGCGAAACTAAATGTATATGAGATTAACCCATTCACACACTCTTTAGCGGTATATAAATGCGGGCTGAGTCAGCTACTCACATGAATGATAAGAGAACAGCAGCGGACGTGTTCCGAGCGATCAGTGTTAAAACATCTGCAGTCCGCCTCCATGGCTAAATGGTTAGCGTGCTGGCCTTTGGCCACAGGGGTCCCGGGTTCGATTCCCGGCAGGGTCGGGAATTTTAACCATAATTGGTTAATTTCGCTGGTTCGGGGGCTGGGTGTATGTGTTGTCTTCATCGTCATTTCATCCTCATCACGACGCGCAGGTCACCTACGGGTGTCAAATCAAAAGACCTGCATCTGGCGATCCGAACTTGTCCTTGGACACTCCCGGCACTAAAAGCCATACGCCATTTCATTTCAGTGTTAAAACAGTTATGTGCACCACTTGTTAACAATGAAACATTATTTCAAGGCCATTTAAATGTTTTATATGATATTATAACAAAACAGCAAAGTTATCTCCGTACAGAAGAATGAGTGAAAAGTAAAATTTTCCACCGTACGTGAACCTCGATAATTGGTGGTGTAAAATGGTTAGCTATACGCCCGGCCGCATTTCCCCCTAGGAATTAACCAACCACATTCATTCTGACATGAATATATCATGGCTGAGAGCAAGACCGTAACCAGGGGGGCTTAGGGGGGGGGCTATTTTTTTCTTAGTGGCTTTACGTCGCACCGACACAGACAGGTCTTATGGCGACGATAGGATAGGAAAGTGCTAGGAGTGGAAAGGAAGCGGCCGTGGCCTTAATTAAGGTACAGCCCCAGCATTTGGCTGGTGTGAAAATGGGAAACTATGGAAAACCATCCTCAGGGCTGCCGACGGTGGGATTCGAACCCACTATCTCCCGGATGCAAACTCACAGCTGCGCGTCCCTAACCGCACGGCCAACTCGCCCGGTGAGGGGGTTCGAATCCCCGGTGAAAGAAAAGTGAACTTGACAAATTTAAACAGCATGTACGGATTTTGAAACGGCCAATCAGAAGCATTTACAATACAAACAAGTGAATTTAACCTATAAAATCTGTGCCATCTTAAAATGTTTCTCTAATATAAACATAAAATTTATGTAACGTGTGTAACGTGACGCGATAAAATGTGCGACGGAAGTGTAACCATTGTAAGCGTGCAGGCTGTGATGTAAGGTGGATGGTCAGACAATGTTACCTTGCAACCTTGCAGGGAGTGCTGTAAGGATGGATGGATGGTCAGACAATGTTACCTAGCAACCTTGCAGGCAGTGATGTAAAGTATGGATGGATGGTGAGACAATGTTACCTTGCAACCTTTCAGGCAGTGCTGTAAGGTATGGATGGATGGTGAGACAATCTTAACTAGCAACCTTGCAGGCAATAATGCAAAGTATGGATGGATGGTGAGACAATGTTACCTAGCAACCTTGCAGCTAGTGCTGTAAGGTATGGATGGACGGTGAGACAATGTTACCTAGCAACCTTGCAGGCAGTGATATAAAGTATGGATGGATGGTGAGACAATGTTACCTAGCAACCTTGCAGGCAGTGATGTAAAGTATGGATGGATGGTCAGACAATGTTATCTAGTAACCGTGCAGACAGTGATGTAAGGTGTGGATGGATGGTCAGACAATGTTATCTAGCAACCTTGCAGGCAGTGATGTAAGGTATGGATGGATGGTGAGACAATGTTACCTAGCAACCTTGCAGGCAGTGATATAAAGTATGGATGGATGGTGAGACAATGTTACCTAGCAACTTTGCAAGCAGTGATGTAAAGTATGGATGGATGGTCAGACAATGTTATCTAGTAACCGTGCAGACAGTGATTGGATGGATGGTCAGACAATGTTACCTAGCAACCGTGCAGGCTAATGGCCGATTGCCATCTGAAATCAGCAGCCGTTGATGGATGGCCATGACCTAGAGACGTATTTATGATCATTTGATTTTCGCAAAGGTAAAAGTGATTTTTTTAAATTGAAAAGTTTTCTTAGCAGACAAAGTCAAGCTAACGGCCGTAGCCGTATTGAAACGCCGGATCCCGTGAGATCTCCGAAGTTAAGCAACATTGGGCGTGGTCAAGATTTGGATGCGCTGCTGGTGGGGGGTAAGGGAATGGAGGAGTTGAAAGGTACGTAAACTCCGGCTCAGGCACACCTCTGCGGAGGTTTGGACCTGCCTTCGGGCATTATACACCCGTACCTTACCATACTACGAAAAACGCAAGAGTAAGCAATTTCCTCCATTGTACCGAATGTTTGATGGCTGAAGGATCCGGAGAATTTTCAAATTGCGAGTATTGGATAACTCTCTCAAACTAACAAAAAAAAATCGAAAATCACGTCCGGCCTAAATGCAGTTCCAGAAAAACAATCTAAAATCGCTTGTTTCTTTACTCGATTTCTCTTGTTATTGAAATCCTAGTCAAATTAACTTATTTACATGTTTTTTTCTGTAATGTGGTCCTTGGTTCTATACCCTCACGAGTTTTCTGATTTTTGAAAAATGTTCACACCGAATGTAGTTATAAGGGCTTAAGTGAAACTCTGCACTGACTCACATTATGGCTCGTAGTGGTAGAAAAAGTCATACTGCTAATCTAATCGAACGGATGCCGATAACTAAGAAAAGGAATAAATAATATATTATCATACATGTTTTTAACATTGTGCTGTTGCCTAACGGGCTAGAACTGTGGATATTTTTTGGATAAGAAATATCTCTCACTCAGCGATGCGAGTTTATAATTTTCGTTGCACATGGCAACAGACACATTATCTGCTGACATATGAGTGAAGTATGCCCTACCGCTGGCTTCGACGTTGGGGTTGCCATTATGCTACCAGAGTCGAAGCCAATGAACACGCATAGACGCCATATTGCTCGTACTGTAACGGTTCAAATCCCGTTACAAGATGATATCTGTATTTTTATTTATTTTATTATTTTATCTGTGTTATTATTATTATTATTATTACAATTATTATTATTATTTAGTATTATTATTATTTTATCTGTGATATTATTACTATTATTGTAATTATCATTCTTATTCAATTCAATTCTGCAATGCTTGTCGCTTGCATGGTTGTAGTTAAAGGTACGCATATATACGTATGTGTAGTATAACACTCAAGACATGGACAGTGAGAATTGTTATATATTGAACCCATGACCTTTGTGCCCTAAGAACATTATGCATAAATCGACAATCATTTAAAAGTTGGATTCTTGATAGCATGGATTTGACACGTGACGAGGGGGTGATTACCTTCGGTCCCACGCTCTGGGGTACGTGACGTCAGCCACACGTGTCAACGGCGGAAGAATCTCAAGTCATTTTTGTGAACTATTTCAAAGCGCGTGTACATGGCGTGATCAAAGCCAAGTCAAAAAATATAGTGCCTATCAAAGGAGGTCAATCATCTCACAAATCGAACCCGTATACATTTTAAATGTCCATGAACACTACCGCCAGAAATGTAGCAAGCATGTAGTCACTTTCAAAACTCTTGAAATTACAGTTTAGGTAAGTCAGAAAATTTATAGAAATTTTCTTGGCGGCAAAGGGAGATATCCGAAGAGAGGGGGTAACTGCTATAAATATGAAGGGACGCCATGACGAAGTCTCCTTCTCCGGCATTTGTGATACAAAGCGGACGAAAAATTGTTGAGCTGCTCTGCGAAATCAAACAACGAAAGTAGACTGAGTTCAACTGCAGATTTTAGCCATTATGGCTAGGTCTTGACTCCATGAGGAGATAGTTTTCTTGAGTGAAATAATTGTACCAGATAGGACGGTCAAAGTACTGAATAAATTCTAATGTGATTAAGTAATTCGTGTGCGGAAATAATTATAGTCCATCGTGTGCGCTCAGCAAACAAGTGAAGGGTATTTTCTTTTTTTTTTATGCTTTATTCCAGGAAACCTGAAGAAAATTAATAATGAACTGTGAAGCCATGAATGTAATAATGGCTAAACAAAATGCCAGGGTGGCAGGTGAGCCCTATGACGAACAATGGTGTGACTACATGAGGTAGGTGACTTTCCATCTTACAACCTCTTATATCTTGTCTCATGATCTCTAAAAGTGTATTTGAATGGGGATATACGACGCAGTGGTCACCCCTACTAAGTTTGTAAATGTGAGAGTACGACTAAAAGAGTCATTTGTTTTATTTCCCACTTGGATAAATTTTTGAAGTCTTGCGAGTGCCGTATAATGTTGTAAAAGTTATTGAATAGGGTTTCGAAGTGATATCACGTCCAATGTAGATCGTCATCCGTGTGAGTGTACTGCCTATATATTTGTGATGTCAAATTAAGATGTTCATTCAACGTAAAATTTTTCTGTCTGCAATTTGACGTTAATAATAATAATCCATGGTTACTCATTTTCAATCGAGTGGAAGCGCGCTGTCGGGTGAGAATCTAGGGTGATGAATTTGGTCACGGAGAGAAACGTTTTTCTAGGCCCATTTTAAACTGTGTCTGACTGACAATAAAAGATCTAGTAGAATGTTTCAGTCATTTCTCGTAAAAATCAAGTTATTAAATACGATATCCTTTATGCGAAGTTATTCATGATTAATGCATTGTGCGATATTAGACGTCGAGATTTCTAGTAAGGATTTTATTCCAGTTCTTTGTCGATGATAATTGTGGAGCTGGGAAACAGAGGTTAGTTTTGTTGATATGAGATTTGTGAATCAGGTTGGACCTGTCATTGAAGCCGGGACACGGAAGCCCGAGGAATGTTTTACATGAGTTGAGATGAGATGTGCGAATCAGGTTAGAGTCCTGTCATTGAAGCCGGGACACGATAGCCCGAGGTATATTTTGTAATGTCTGAAATGTAAAGAAATTCATAGAAATCCATGGCGGTATTAATTGGCGACGCGAATAATTAGTGTGGGCATCTTGAAGCTTAATCTGTGCATTTTGTTGGTTAGAATATCGTATTTGTTTAATTTTGTCGGTAGAGTTTAAAGAGAGCATTTTGAGAAGCCAGTCAACTGGAATAAACCAGGTGGTTCATGTAACTGCCAAGCGAACTTGGGGGGCGAGAGGCCTCAGCTGTGATATAACGGGACACGCGTGGAATTGAGATTGTACTGTATTCTCGGCCGGGGAAACGTTAAAATGCTGGATTTAGTTGAAATTCATAGCCGGTAATGATCTGAGTATTGTCAAATACTGTAATTGGGGACGTAATGAACATTTGAAATCATGAACTTCGAGTATAAGGAACAGAGTAACCAAATTCAGGGTTGTCCAAAATATATAGCGATCGTTGTGATGATCGGTTTGTCTGTGAGGGGTGTGCAAAATTCATAATGGTATGACGAGATATGACATCGTAATTATATGGCGAGTTGTTTGGTTTGTACGTAGATTCTTAGGATATCCAAGTGTTAATAACGGTTAGGACTAGATTAGATTTTAAAGTGTGAAACCATGAGACAAGATATATAACTGGACATGAATTATGTAACAATTCTTTTTCAGCCAGATAAACATCGCAATATTGAATTTACATCACAGCTGCGTAGGAATTTGTGAAGAAACCAGAGTCCGCGGAGATAAAATTTACTGATCTTTAACATTTCGTTAAATCATTTAAATTTATTTAATTATTAAATTCAGTGAAACCGCATTTTGAAATAACTTTAATCAAGCGAATAACTTGGAGATGCATACTGGAAATTTTAGTTTGTTTTCTGGGGAATATTAAAATGTAAAGTAATGATTAAGGGGACATATCCGAAGGAAATGGATTTTACTGCCACAAAGTTTGTGAGCATTGCTATTGTTGTAATTATTGAACTTTGATTGATTGAGCAGTGAATGTACTGGGGATAGTAAAGTGGAAACTTTGGTCATCAACCGATGTAACTTAATGGTGTTTAGCCTTCAGCCTAGAAACTTGGATGGTCAGGGGGTCATCAACCTCAATGACTTAGATTAGGGCCATATGCCAATGTAGCCTCATTTCCTTGCAGTCATCATCCACAATGACTTTAAAGTAACTTAGAAGATTAGATGTCGGTCCATGACATAGACGCAGGTCACATCGATTCAATTAAGGGTCCATGCCGTAGAACCACTGTGTGGCATACACCGATTGGAAGGCCTTAATTATACCCAGAGTCCAGAGTTCGTGTTACGAGGGCTGGACCATAACGAATCACTATGATGGTACATGTAGTCTCACATGGAAGCAGGGAGTGCTGTAAGGATGGATGGATGGTCAGACAATGTTACCTAGCAACCTTGCAGGCAGTGATGTAAAGTATGGATGGATGGTGAGACAATGTTACCTTGCAACCTTTCAGGCAGTGCTGTAAGGTATGGATGGATGGTGAGACAATCTTAACTAGCAACCTTGCAGGCAATAATGCAAAGTATGGATGGATGGTGAGACAATGTTACCTAGCAACCTTGAAGCTAGTGCTGTAAGGTATGGATGGATGGTGAGACAATGTTACCTAGCAACCTTGCAGGCAGTGATATAAAGTATGGATGGATGGTGAGACAATGTTACCTAGCAACCTTGCAGGCAGTGATGTAAAGTATGGATGGATGGTCAGACAATGTTATCTAGTAACCGTGCAGACAGTGATTGGATGGATGGTCAGACAATGTTACCTAGCAACCGTGCAGGCTAATGGCCGATTGCCATCTGAAATCAGCAGCCGTTGATGGATGGCCATGACCTAGAGACGTATTTATGATCATTTGATTTTCGCAAAGGTAAAAGTGATTTTTTTAAATTGAAAAGTTTTCTTAGCAGACAAAGTCAAGCTAACGGCCGTAGCCGTATTGAAACGCCGGATCCCGTGAGATCTCCGAAGTTAAGCAACATTGGGCGTGGTCAAGATTTGGATGCGCTGCTGGTGGGGGGTAAGGGAATGGAGGAGTTGAAAGGTACGTAAACTCCGGCTCAGGCACACCTCTGCGGAGGTTTGGACCTGCCTTCGGGCATTATACACCCGTACCTTACCATACTACGAAAAACGCAAGAGTAAGCAATTTCCTCCATTGTACCGAATGTTTGATGGCTGAAGGATCCGGAGAATTTTCAAATTGCGAGTATTGGATAACTCTCTCAAACTAACAAAAAAAAAATCGAAAATCACGTCCGGCCTAAATGCAGTTCCAGAAAAACAATCTAAAATCGCTTGTTTCTTTACTCGATTTCTCTTGTTATTGAAATCCTAGTCAAATTAACTTATTTACATGTTTTTTTCTGTAATGTGGTCCTTGGTTCTATACCCTCACGAGTTTTCTGATTTTTGAAAAATGTTCACACCGAATGTAGTTATAAGGGCTTAAGTGAAACTCTGCACTGACTCACATTATGGCTCGTAGTGGTAGAAAAAGTCATACTGCTAATCTAATCGAACGGATGCCGATAACTAAGAAAAGGAATAAATAATATATTATCATACATGTTTTTAACATTGTGCTGTTGCCTAACGGGCTAGAACTGTGGATATTTTTTGGATAAGAAATATCTCTCACTCAGCGATGCGAGTTTATAATTTTCGTTGCACATGGCAACAGACACATTATCTGCTGACATATGAGTGAAGTATGCCCTACCGCTGGCTTCGACGTTGGGGTTGCCATTATGCTACCAGAGTCGAAGCCAATGAACACGCATAGACGCCATATTGCTCGTACTGTAACGGTTCAAATCCCGTTACAAGATGATATCTGTATTTTTATTTATTTTATTATTTTATCTGTGTTATTATTATTATTATTATTACAATTATTATTATTATTTAGTATTATTATTATTTTATCTGTGATATTATTACTATTATTGTAATTATCATTCTTATTCAATTCAATTCTGCAATGCTTGTCGCTTGCATGGTTGTAGTTAAAGGTACGCATATATACGTATGTGTAGTATAACACTCAAGACATGGACAGTGAGAATTGTTATATATTGAACCCATGACCTTTGTGCCCTAAGAACATTATGCATAAATCGACAATCATTTAAAAGTTGGATTCTTGATAGCATGGATTTGACACGTGACGAGGGGGTGATTACCTTCGGTCCCACGCTCTGGGGTACGTGACGTCAGCCACACGTGTCAACGGCGGAAGAATCTCAAGTCATTTTTGTGAACTATTTCAAAGCGCGTGTACATGGCGTGATCAAAGCCAAGTCAAAAAATATAGTGCCTATCAAAGGAGGTCAATCATCTCACAAATCGAACCCGTATACATTTTAAATGTCCATGAACACTACCGCCAGAAATGTAGCAAGCATGTAGTCACTTTCAAAACTCTTGAAATTACAGTTTAGGTAAGTCAGAAAATTTATAGAAATTTTCTTGGCGGCAAAGGGAGATATCCGAAGAGAGGGGGTAACTGCTATAAATATGAAGGGACGCCATGACGAAGTCTCCTTCTCCGGCATTTGTGATACAAAGCGGACGAAAAATTGTTGAGCTGCTCTGCGAAATCAAACAACGAAAGTAGACTGAGTTCAACTGCAGATTTTAGCCATTATGGCTAGGTCTTGACTCCATGAGGAGATAGTTTTCTTGAGTGAAATAATTGTACCAGATAGGACGGTCAAAGTACTGAATAAATTCTAATGTGATTAAGTAATTCGTGTGCGGAAATAATTATAGTCCATCGTGTGCGCTCAGCAAACAAGTGAAGGGTATTTTCTTTTTTTTTATGCTTTATTCCAGGAAACCTGAAGAAAATTAATAATGAACTGTGAAGCCATGAATGTAAAAATGGCTAAATAAAATGCCAGGGTGGCAGGTGAGCCCTATGACGAACAATGGTGTGACTACATGAGGTAGGTGACTTTCCATCTTACAACCTCTTATATCTTGTCTCATGATCTCTAAAAGTGTATTTGAATGGGGATATACGACGCAGTGGTCACCCCTACTAAGTTTGTAAATGTGAGAGTACGACTAAAAGAGTCATTTGTTTTATTTCCCACTTGGATAAATTTTTGAAGTCTTGCGAGTGCCGTATAATGTTGTAAAAGTTATTGAATAGGGTTTCGAAGTGATATCACGTCCAATGTAGATCGTCATCCGTGTGAGTGTACTGCCTATATATTTGTGATGTCAAATTAAGATGTTCATTCAACGTAAAATTTTTCTGTCTGCAATTTGACGTTAATAATAATAATCCATGGTTACTCATTTTCAATCGAGTGGAAGCGCGCTGTCGGGTGAGAATCTAGGGTGATGAATTTGGTCACGGAGAGAAACGTTTTTCTAGGCCCATTTTAAACTGTGTCTGACTGACAATAAAAGATCTAGTAGAATGTTTCAGTCATTTCTCGTAAAAATCAAGTTATTAAATACGATATCCTTTATGCGAAGTTATTCATGATTAATGCATTGTGCGATATTAGACGTCGAGATTTCTAGTAAGGATTTTATTCCAGTTCTTTGTCGATGATAATTGTGGAGCTGGCAAACAGAGGTTAGTTTTGTTGATATGAGATTTGTGAATCAGGTTGGACCTGTCATTGAAGCCGGGACACGGAAGCCCGAGGAATGTTTTACATGAGTTGAGATGAGATGTGCGAATCAGGTTAGAGTCCTGTCATTGAAGCCGGGACACGATAGCCCGAGGTATATTTTGTAATGTCTGAAATGTAAAGAAATTCATAGAAATCCATGGCGGTATTAATTGGCGACGCGAATAATTAGTGTGGGCATCTTGAAGCTTAATCTGTGCATTTTGTTGGTTAGAATATCGTATTTGTTTAATTTTGTCGGTAGAGTTTAAAGAGAGCATTTTGAGAAGCCAGTCAACTGGAATAAACCAGGTGGTTCATGTAACTGCCAAGCGAACTTGGGGGGCGAGAGGCCTCAGCTGTGATATAACGGGACACGCGTGGAATTGAGATTGTACTGTATTCTCGGCCGGGGAAACGTTAAAATGCTGGATTTAGTTGAAATTCATAGCCGGTAATGATCTGAGTATTGTCAAATACTGTAATTGGGGACGTAATGAACATTTGAAATCATGAACTTCGAGTATAAGGAACAGAGTAACCAAATTCAGGGTTGTCCAAAATATATAGCGATCGTTGTGATGATCGGTTTGTCTGTGAGGGGTGTGCAAAATTCATAATGGTATGACGAGATATGACATCGTAATTATATGGCGAGTTGTTTGGTTTGTACGTAGATTCTTAGGATATCCAAGTGTTAATAACGGTTAGGACTAGATTAGATTTTAAAGTGTGAAACCATGAGACAAGATATATAACTGGACATGAATTATGTAACAATTCTTTTTCAGCCAGATAAACATCGCAATATTGAATTTACATCACAGCTGCGTAGGAATTTGTGAAGAAACCAGAGTCCGCGGAGATAAAATTTACTGATCTTTAACATTTCGTTAAATCATTTAAATTTATTTAATTATTAAATTCAGTGAAACCGCATTTTGAAATAACTTTAATCAAGCGAATAACTTGGAGATGCATTCTGGAAATTTTAGTTTGTTTTCTGGGGAATATTAAAATGTAAAGTAATGATTAAGGGGACATATCCGAAGGAAATGGATTTTACTGCCACAAAGTTTGTGAGCATTGCTATTGTTGTAATTATTGAACTTTGATTGATTGAGCAGTGAATGTACTGGGGATAGTAAAGTGGAAACTTTGGTCATCAACCGATGTAACTTAATGGTGTTTAGCCTTCAGCCTAGAAACTTGGATGGTCAGGGGGTCATCAACCTCAATGACTTAGATTAGGGCCATATGCCAATGTAGCCTCATTTCCTTGCAGTCATCATCCACAATGACTTTAAAGTAACTTAGAAGATTAGATGTCGGTCCATGACATAGACGCAGGTCACATCGATTCAATTAAGGGTCCATGCCGTAGAACCACTGTGTGGCATACACCGATTGGACGGCCTTAATTATACCCAGAGTCCAGAGTTCGTGTTACGAGGGCTGGACCATAACGAATCACTATGATGGTACATGTAGTCTCACATGGAAGCCGAATTTAAGGATTTCCAGACTTTCCTTTCTTAAATAATTAATAATTGAGACAATGGTTTCTAGTAAGAATGCCCATCAGGCAGTTACGTTAAAGTCTCACACCAGTGTTTTGACCATTATGTTAAAAATGATTGCGGTGTCCAGTGGACACAGTTGACTTCTATGCTATCGTTGACCTATCAGAGTGCTTCAGAATTTTCCTGAATAAATAGGAATCTTTTAAACAGACCTTTCATTCCAGTAGATAGATTAGAATTACTGAACCCTACCTCTACCTCAGCAAGTGACGAAGAACCCGATACGACCCAAGAGACAGATCTCATGAACTTTGCTGATAGGTAAGAAAGGTAGGTATCCCTCAATATGGACCTCAAGGGTTCAATATCAGATGTTTGATGTGGCATTGTTACATTGTGCAATATTGCTGGAGTAAATGCAGAGTCATCGCCAAGTAATAGCTACGTCATCGTGAGCATTTAGCAATGCGCTCAGTTTCTTTGAGTAATCCAAGCCTCCCCGGGCTATTTCACCATTACATGTAATATTTGTCGCGAGGTGGGAGTATATAATAGTTATTTCTGGAGATTACGTAGGTGCGTCAACCAACGTCTATAAAAGGTGGCTGTATCTTGTAGCGTCAGTCATTATTCAATTGAAAGGAGAGGCGACAGTTAGTCGGAGTGTGAACGAGATGCAGAGGCCTCAGTCGGTCATTAAGTCAACGGGAGTCTACGGGAAGGAGAAGACTCAGTGAGCCATTAGTCTTTGGTCATTGAGAGAGTGAGACCAAAGTTGGTCGGTCACCTAGTTGAAGATACGGACGCAAATACTTACCATGGAGTCATAGAAGGATACCACTTGCAATGAAGTAATACCATCCAGACTTACAAAGAGGTCATATGATATGGAGAAGAAGCAGTCGCAGGGATACATCACCGAATTAGGCGTGACACATCTACAGTAAACACCAGATTTAAGGAATACGTCGTAATTACACTCAAAGTGTTGAAGGTACAGTCAAGTGAAACAGTGAGGGGTATACTTTGTATAAATTGTTAAATGTCCGGTCAAAAAGAATTCAAATTCATGCCTAGTTTCTTTCAGTTGCAATGTCATAATTTCATATTCTCATCTGTTTTAATCGCAGTAGTTCTCACTATTTTATATATTGTTTCAAGAATATATTTTGTTCTATCAAGTTAATTTAGCGTTTCATTTCTACAGTAAAATTACTTAACCTCAAATTTAATGGGGAAACCGAACGCCAATCTCCTTTTCCCAGAACTTATACGGTATGTTGTCAAAAGTAAGCTTATTACCCCACACCCTAGAGATAGTCAAGATTCTCATTCTATTATTGCTGCACTGAGTGGTAGCTGGCGCCCTTCAAATAACGTATGTGTTAGTAAGCAGGTAAGAAGTAAGTGTGAGTACAAGGTTCGACACTTGTGTATTTTATTTAATGAATATTAATTTTCATATTTTCCATTTTAAATGCAAACATTTCATTTTTCTTCAATTTAAATTCAGGTTTATATGTTTCAAAAGATAGTCAGCAAATTCAGGAACGCCACAGTACCATAAAATTAGGGGCCAGTTGCTCTCTATATAATTGCGTGAAGTTTGAAGTAAACAGTATAATTTTACATTATGATGTAAGTTGTTGAAATGAGTTGAAAAAAGAATGAAGAGATGCACTTAGGTAACGAAATCAGAAATGTACGTATAAATGTCGTGAAACTAAAACAAAGTGAAATTAGCTGCACAAGTTTTTAACCACTTCAAATGAGTTCAAACTTCATAGCCAGAAGAAGGTTATAGGGAGAAATATGATTTATTAAAACCATCAACTTCCCGTACGTACAGGCTGATTCTATACAACTGACATGCATATGGCATGGAAAGTGCAACTACTATTTACAAGATACAAATTAACATCACGTTTATTTTGAAATGTTAACAATTTCCAAGACAGGCTTTCATACTTTCATACTTCGACTAAATCTCTGAAGGCTGTCGTATCGACCCTGCCCGTACTTCTGTTCTCAGCCGTGTTCTCGTACACCCTGAGCGATTATGAACCGTGTTGAGTTAGGCGCAATATCCCAGGACATGTGGAGGATTTGAATCTCCCCGTGACAATGCCGACAGCGGTTACTGTCCCGAGACCTGCCTCGCATGGCCCGAACTGCTGCATCAACAGCTGTCATTTTTTAAGCGTCTAGCCATTCACCGCATGATAATCCTTCATGGTGCATTTCTCAAGTGTTAGCTGGAGAATGTTCCTTAAATGAGACAACGCCTTTTTCTTTATTTCTTTTTTTTTCTTCTTTAGGGAACTAATACCTTGACTCTAGGAAATCATTTTTAGCATTTAATAAGCAATCGGCAGAAGTTATGCAAAATTCTCGGAGAAAATTTCGCCCTCTTCGGCGTCTCCGAAAACCGTAAAATTAACTGGTGAGCCATAAGACTATTATTATTATTATTATTGTTATTATTATTATTATTATTATTATTATTATTATTATTATTATTATTATTATTATTATTATTATTATTATTTATGTATTATTCGCTAATCAGCCAACTGGGGAGCACGATAAGTTTCATTACACATTCTAGCGTTTTCTCGGTTTTCGATTCATCATTAGCTCGCTGTGTTGAACACGACGTTTATCCAACCACTTTTCACAAGTTGTCCACTTCACATCCCGGGAGGTCCAAAATGTCACAATGTTTGTTAAGAAAAGCTCTCGTTTGTTTGCGTCGTCTGGTCGTAGGCTAATTTCTTCAAGGTCTTTCTTGATGTTAACGCACCAGGGAATTATTTTTGGTTTTGAGTTAAAATGGTCTAAAATGCGTTTTGTCCATCGAGAGTCGTCTATCCGAGTCTAAGGGAGCCCTGCGTTTGCGTACTGTGTCCGTGATCCTCTCTATCTTAAGAGTAGATTATTGTCTGAATTTTCTTATGTACATCCAAGATTACTACTACTACCACTGCTACTACTACTACTACTACTACTACTACTAATAATAATAATAATAATAATAATAATAATAATAATGTTATTTGTTTTACGTCCCATTAACTACGTTTTAAGGTCTTCGGAGACGCCGAGGTGCCGGAATTTACTCCCGCAGGAGTTCTTTTACGTGCCAGTAAATCTACCGACACGGGGCTGTCGTAATTGCGCACCTTCAAATACCACCGGACTGAGCCAGGATCGAACCTGCCAAGTTGGGGTTAGAAGGCCAGCGCCTTAACCGTCTGAGCCACTCAGCCCGGCACTACTACTACTACTACTACTACTACTACTACTACTACTACTACAAATAATAACAGAGACTTTATGTCCCACTAACTACTCTTACGGTGTTCGAAAACGCCTAAGTGCCGGAATATTGTTCCGCACGAGTTCCTTTATGTTCCAGTAAATCTATCGACAGGAGGTTGACGTATTTGAGCACCTTCTAATACCACAGAACTGTGCTGGGATCGAATATGCTAACTTGAAGTCCGAAGGCCAGCGCTCTGCCGTCTAAGCTGCTCATACAGGCCAAAGGTATAACAGTTTGTAAAATTGGAGACATATGTAGGCCTATACATCATCATGATCATCATCGAAGTTTCTGGTAGACAAGGTTGACAAAAATAATAATACACCGAGTGAGTTGGACGTGCGATTAGGGTCGCTCAGGTGTGAGGTTGTTTTGGGGAGGTATCTGTAGTGGGTTCGAATCCTACCGTCGACAGCCCTGAAGATGGTTTTCCGTGGTTTCCCATTTTCACACCAGGCAAATCCTGGGCTGTATCTTAATTAAGGCCAAGCTCGCTACTTTCCCATCTTTCCATAGGCGAAAACCTTCGATGTGTTAGTGTAACGTTAAACAAGTATAATAATAATAATAATAATGATAATAATAATAATAATAATAATAATAATAATAATAATAATAATAATAATAATAATAATAAGTTGATTTTGTTGACTAATTTCAAATACAGGCAGGATCAACCGATCGAAACAATTTCAGGTATCGACTGAAAACGCAAGACAAAGTCTATTTAAATTCGTTCGTAATCTGTTTTCCCTCCAGGGTCGGTTTATCCCTAACCACTACACTACAGAGGCGGTCTATTTAAATTACGAAACAAAATTATATAGACCTATATTTTCGTTATAGACTTATGCTTTTCAGCTTTCAGCCTGCAAGTTTCGGTGTGAAATGAGTACTTATATTCAACTAGCCCTGTAGCTTCGTTTATTTCCATACCCCTTATTTTTAAACACTTGCTGGTACTGACGAGAACAATGGCAGGAGGGTACTCATAAGGAGCAGATAAACGCTAAGTTGTGCGCATAAACCGGCTTCCGTGGTGGCGTCATGTGAGGCAATAGGAGGATAGGCTACCTAGGAGAATAATAGACTGTCATGGAGAGTAAGAGAAGCAGAGGGAGACCAAGGTGACGGTATTTAGACTCAGCTTTTTAATCAAACATAATAACTGGCATTAAAATATTACAGTAATATTCGATCACTGTTCTTGGCAACGAGAAGACTAATGGTAGGCCTATCTTGGAGACATATTTAAGATTAAATTCGGGAAATCACGCGTATGTTCTCTAGAATGCTGGCAATATGTCAAATTTTCTACGTTATGTCAGTGTTGTGCCATAGTTTGAACTGTGGCTATATCGGTGTTTAAGGCTTAGTCAGTGCTGCCAATTCGTAAAATGAATAAATAATAAACCATGAGATCTAAAACACCAGAAAAACACTGCTAATGCATAAATAAATGTAATTTACTTAAGAGATAATTAATTTGTAATAATAATTATTATTATAATAATGGCGTGTAGCCTCCGAAGAGGCCTGGTACAGGTCTTTTTAACTGACGCCATATAGGCGACCTGCGAGTCTGTGAGGATGGGACCCTACCTATGATTGATTCTAATGATGAATACTCAGCCCCCGAGCCATGCGAATTATTCAATGAAGGTTAAAATTTCCGACCTGCTGAGAATCAAACGCGGGATGAACTGAGCCCAAGGCCAGCACTCTCACCATTAAACCAAGGAGCTAGACAATTTCTACTTAAAATTCTTCTTCCTCTTCTTCTTTGTCACAGTAGGGAAGATTACAGCCACTGATTGACGAGCAGATGAATGGAAAGACCGTTTACAAAAAATCATGATTAAAAATTCCAAATTTCTGGGCAAAAACTCACTACAATCATACGACGCTATCGACTGGAGCGAACGATAGGATAGTACGCATTTTCGTAATCTGAAAGGAATAATTTCACTTCTTTAATTAGACGTGAAAGTCATTATTCACTCTGGTCATAGCTATTGCATTACCAGTACCAGTTGCCAGATATTTGACTAATTTTAGCCCTCATTCCTTAAGTTAATTCTTAAACACAGCAACTGTATCGTCGGTGATACACCAACTACTTATAGGTATGCAGCTACAATTACTGTCACTGACAATGAGTAATAACGTATGATTAGCCCACCTGGTGGACATGAACGTTAAGGCGTCAAGACACAGTGGGTAGCCGGTTCGAGTCCCGGTGGTCGAAAAGAGTGTCACCATCAGAATGATGGCCGGCAGGTTGGGAGAGGTAGTGGTATACAATTTCTAATCACTAGAATTCGTGCAAAATGCCTGTATTTAATTCCAAACCTCTCCACCCTATTTATATGGAGAATGGGGACGCAAAGCTTTGAGCAGATCCCATGGTGTTATTCGACAGGAGTAGGCTATGAGCCGAAACCGGGTTTCACCCTCCCCTACCTCATTATTATCATCACCAGCATCTTCACCATCATCATCCCACATCCAGGCCCGCAGGTTACCCATGGGTGTCACACAGATAAACCTGCAACAGGCGATCCGAACATCCCCTCGAGCACTCCCGGTACTAAAAGCCATACGATAAGTAACGAACGACAACTTTAATAATTTAGTCACTGAAATATAATTACTTCCTTCAAGTAACAAGTGCCAACGGCCGTAGCCGTGTTGAAACACCGGATCCCGTGAGATCTCCGAAGTTAAGCAACAGTGGGCGTGGTCAGGAGTTGGATTGGTTGCCACGCGCTGTTGGTTGGTCGTAAGGGAATGGAGGAGTGGAAAGGAACTGGCCATCCCACTGCACGTAAACTTCGGCTCAGGAACACCTCTGCGCAGGTTCGGACCTGCCTTCGGGCAGAATAACCCTTACCTTACCTAAGTAACAAGTTGTAGACTGTCTATGATCCTTCCATTTCCGGCTCCATGGCTGAACGGTTAGCGTGCTGGCCTTTGGTCCAGAGGGCCCCGGGTTCGATTCCCGGCCGGGTCGGAGATGTTAACCTTAAATGGTTAATTCCCTTGGCTCGGGGACTGGATATTTGTACTGTCCCCAAAATCCCTGCAACTCACACGCCACTCATAACACTGTCCTCCACCACAATAACACGCCGTTACCTACACATGACGGATGTCGCCCGCCCTCATCGGAGGGTCTGCCTTACAAGGGCTGCACCCAGCTAGAAATAGCCACACGAAATTATATTATTCCTTGATCCCTTTCAGTATCAATATTGCACGAAATGAGGCGGAAGAACTTTATGCATAATGCCAGTACATATACTTCGATGTAATTTAATATCTGCATATCAACAGAAAGACAAGGCTTGCAAATGTTGTACGAGTGGATTGTATTTTAGTGAAATTGACATAATTTACCCCATTACTTGCATGTGTGAGGTTCATCTGCAACCTTGAATACACAGACCATGTGACATCGGTTTGCCCCGTCTACAAGACAGACGTAATCTACACTGTCTAATATTACTGCAACGAACTTTAAATGCCAATTCTCCTCCTTATCTTACAGAACGTTTCTGTAATCTCTCATTACACCATGAAAAAAAAAAAAAAAAACACAAGAGTACAATCCTTACCTAGTCATAAGTCCTCAGCATATGGCAATTTCTTCACAGTTACTGCCATTCGTGAAGGGAACAACCTGCCTCTAGGCGGCAGAGGGATATCAGTGCCCAAGAAATGTAAAAGTGCATGCACAAAACATCTGACGGAAAGATACAAATAAGAAGGCAGCAATACATAGGCCTACACATTGTCCTGCATCCTCGTCCTCTGTTCTTTTAAATTCTCTTCCTCCCGTCTAATTTATCCTTCCCCTGCATCTTTCTTAATCTGGGTGGAAACTCACAGGACAACAGTTGTATTTCACAGAGAATACTGTTTTGTTTAGTGTTGTATGTATGTTTAGTCCACAGCCCGAAGGCTGGTTGGATCCTCATCAGCTGTCATAGATGGCCTCGGCATCACTGAAGAGGCGTACTAGGGAAATGAGGAGTGAGGTAGTTTCCCGTTGCTTTCCTCACCGAGCCAGAAGTTGCTATTACATATCATTCTGCCAAGCCCACTGAAATGCATGCACCAACTGACCCTATGAGCAATATTTTCACACCATTCATAGCAGGGACTGGCTGCAGAAGGAATGGCATTACTGGCATCACTCATACCTCAGTCACTTTCATTTTGTCAAAGCCAAGGAAAAAGCTGAGACAGATCAATGAAAGTAACAAAATTACTCTAGCCCATACCAGAAGACATAGTGCACTGTAAACACTAGGTCCCACCAGCAAAGGCACGTTTTGTTTACTAATTCTCTTTATATTTTCACAACTTTATTGTTTATGCATGTATTAAAACCTGTACTCCTTTATTATTATGCTCTTTCCCCGTGAATTTCGTAATTTCAATGTACAAGTAGTTACTGTTAACTATAGTTCAACAGTTTTACATAGTTTAAGCTTATAAATGATCACTTTTTAATAATATGTAACTGATTATTAACCTTACTTTGATACTAGTTAAGTGCAACACAGGGACAGCTGTCCCTAACTTTGTCAAGATAAATAAATTATCTGTCTACATTTCCAAAAAGTGCAACCTGTCACCCGCCTTTACCTTATGGACTGCTTTAACTTTCAGGACAGGTAAACGGTTTTGTCCGTCAAATATCAATATTTCTGGAGTGATTAGATGATTTCTTTATAATTAGGCGCTAGATATAACCTGAGCGTTTGCTGCTACACCACTCCAATATCGGATTACTAACGCACTGATCTCCAAGCGGCTACAGTCATTAGTGCAATGAAATGCTTGACATAGCAATCTGCATTGACAGAGTAGTAAAAGAGACTTCAGGTAGAAACGAGTTAGCTGTAACAAGCTCAGAGCAACATCAAAGTCAACCAACATGGCACTCGTGCACAGACCAAACAGCGTTGCGATTTTAGGAATCAAAGCGAAGCCCATAGCATGGAGTGGATACTGCCTAGAGAACATTTGTGTTACATATAAGAACGGTACACCGTTGTTAATAATGGATATATAAAAGGAGGAGTACTTTTTAATAAGACTACGGTCACCACATGGTTCGTTAGGGCCAATAATGTAGTTAGTATACATTTACCCTGTTCTGCCTATGCCATTACTTCTTTTTTTAAATTTGCTTTACGTCGCACCGACACAGATAGGTATTATGGCGACGATGCGATAGAAAAGGCCTAGGAGTGGGAAGTAAAGGGCCGTGGCCTTAATTAAGATATAGCCCCACCATTTGTCTGGTGTGAAAATGGGAAACCACAGAAAACCATCTTCAGGACTGCCGACAATGGGGGTCGAACCCACCATCTCCCGGATGCAAGCTCACAGCTGCGTGCTCCTAACAATGTGTATAGGAAATCCTTGAACTATATATTCAAAATTTAATTTATAAAAACTGTTTTCTTAATAAAGATACAAATTTAATGGTGGAAATGAAAGATAATAAGGAATAGTAAAATTACACCAAGTAAACAATTATCTGAAAGGAATTTAAGTTTTTAATTTGGAGTATACGCCAGTATACATTCTTCTTCTTCTTCTCCTTGCACCATATCGTCATCACATGTCGGCTGTCATCAGGGCGATCTTGTTCTTGTTCTCAGCTACTCGGAAAAGAGTAGGGGTATAGAGCCCATATCATTCCCGTAGATTGCGCAACCAAGATAATTCCCCTACTTCCCTTCCTTTTCCACCCTTAAATTTTGCCTTTTAAACTGAAGGAGTCTATACTTATCATTTAGAATGATACAGCCAAAGTACTCAAATTTCTTCTTCTTTGATGTTCCGCATGACCTCTCTTTCTTCAAGCGTTGGAGTACTTTAGTGTTACATATCGTTGGCTGAATGGTCAGCGTACTGGCTTTCGGTTCAGAGGGTCCCGAGTTTGATTCCCGGCCGGGTGGGGGATTTTAACCTTAATTGGTCAATTCCAATGGCACGGGGGCTGGGGGGGCGGTGTGGCGTATTCAACATTAGAAATCATCCTAGGTAAGGCTCACATCTTCACAGACATGTAGGTCAGCTACTAGAAAAAGACCTGCACCAGGCCTCTCCGGAGGCCATACGCCATTATTATCAGTGTTACATATTCTGTCAACCCATGATATTCTGAGCAGACGTCGTTAGCACCACATCTCAAAGGATAGACATTTTCTTGTGGTTTTTTTACAATTTACTTTACGTCGCACCGACACAGACAGATCTTATGGCGACGATGGGATAGGAAAGGCCTAGGAGTGGGAAGGAAGCGGCCATGGTCTTAACTAAGTTACAGCCTGGTGTGAAAATGGATCCACGGAAAAAAACATCTTCAAGGCTGCCGACAGTGGAGTTCGAACACACTATCTCTCGGATGCAAGCTCACAGCTGCGCGGCCCTTATGACACGGTCAACTCGCCCGGTTTTTGGTGGTGTTCTCTGTTAGGGTCCAAGTCTTGGCACCATCAAGTAGGCCTAAGACAGAAGATACACAACACAGAAGTAAACTGAGACGGAGATTGATCTTAAAGTCCCTGTCACAGAGAAGTCTGCTCATTTTCTTGAATGCAGTCCTTGACTGTTCAATTTGGGACCAAATTTCAACAGCATTGTTCCGGCTGTGATCAATTACGCTGCCGAGATTCTTAAAGCGCTGGACTTGCTCCAGTGATGTTCCAGCTACTGTAAAGTTAACAGGTTGAATAATATGTTTGCTTATGGCCATTACTCTGGTCTTTTCCGTGTTTAAACGCAGTCCTGCTGCAGCACTGTGTTCGACCCCACTATTTAGTAATGTCTGCAGATATTCAACAGTTGTTTCAAGCAGAACAGTATCATCTGCATATCGCAGATTATTTATTGTGATTCCATTAACAAAGATGCCCTCCTGTTTTCCTTCCAGTGCTTCAGAAAATACCCTTTCGGAGTAGATATTGAAGAAGAGTGGAAACAGAACACAGTCGTGCTTCACTCCTTGCTTTATCTCAGCAGTACAGGTGTTTGTGTTGTTGAAATCACTCTGATCATAACTAACTCATTATCTGTGCCAGTTGCCAGTTATTTGACTGAATTCAGACCTCTTCCATCGAACCACTTGGTGACAAGCTCAGAGCAACATCAAAGTAAACTAAAATGGCACTCATGCGCAGATTTACGGACAGATGACCTTCCCTACGCTAACCCTGTGAGGAGGTAGGGAATCCCTATTGTATGTTCTGTGGTGGTTCGTAGTGTCATTTGTTATGTGTAAATGAAGGTGTCTATTGTGGCGAAGACAAACATCCAATCCCCGAGCCAGAGGAATGAACAATACATAGCCGTCCGGGAATCGAACCCGGGATCCTCTGAACCGAAGGCCACAAAACGGACCATTCAGCCAAGGTGTCAGACCATAACATTATGAAATATTTCACGTTAAACTACGAGACACTGTCCTTTAGTTGCCTCTTTTTAACTCCTCGACTGCAGCTGGTTGGTGCTTTAAAAACGATATTTGAGGTGCTATAAAATAAAGTCCATTAATGTGAGTTCAGAAGATCGTGCAAGGAATTCAATGCTATTTCTTCGCCTGATCCATCTGTTTGAGAAACTAATAAAAAACACTTTTCCCTTTGTGAAAATCAAATGATCATAAACAGGTCTCCCGGTCATGACCATCCATCAACGGCTGCTAATTTCAGAAGGTAACCAGCCATAAGAAACAGCCTGCACGGTTGCTAGGTAACATTGTCTGACCAGCCATCCATATCTTACATCACTTTCTGCAGGGTTGCTATGGTAAATGAAATGAAATGGCGCATGGCTTTTAGAGTCGGGAGTGTCCGAGGACAAGTTCGGCTTGCCAGATGCAGGTCTCTTGATTTGACGTCCGTAGGCGACCTGCGGATCGTGATGAGGATGAAATGATGATGAAGACGACACGTACACCCCGCCCCCTTGCCAGCGTAATTAACCAATTAAGGTTAAAATTCCCCACCCTGCCGGAAATCGAACCCGGTACCCCTGTGACCAAAGGCCAGCACGCTAACCGTTTAGCCATGGAGCCGGACAGGAAGGAGGTTAAGGACTACAAAGGGAACACTTCACTGATCTCAGTCACTTTCTTGCTCCTTGTCTTTTCTGAACTACACTGAGATACAGTATACACAAACGATCTTGATACACTAACCAACACACGTATGCAAAAAACTACTGCTACAATGTAAACCTATAAAAAAATAGGCTATTGTACTAACTCATGCAAGGCAAAACTGTAAACTACGCTCTACTGCAATACGCCATAGAAACTAGAAGTAATGATATGAAAAACACAAATTACTCAAGCAAATGCTAAAGATCACGAACCGTGCCGAATACCATACACGCCGAGCGAGTATTTCTGACCTTTTCACGAATTCAATATTATTATTATTATTTGGGTCATCAGTCCATAAGCCGGCCCCGTGGTGTAGGGGTGGCGTGCCTGCCTTTTACCCGGAGGCCCCGGGTTCGATTCCCGGCCAGGTCAGGGATTTTTACCTGGACCTGAGGGATGGTTCGAGGTCTACTCAGCCTACGTGATTAGAATTGAGGAGCTATCTGACGGTGAGATAGCGGCCCCGGTCTAGAAAGCCAAGAATAACGGCCGAGAGGATTCGTGGTGACCACACGACACCTCGTAATCGGCAGGCCTTCGGGCTGAGCAGCGGTCGCTTTGTAGGCCAAGGCCCTTCAAGGGCTGTAGTGCCATGGGGTTTGGTTTGGTTTGGTTTTCATCAGTCCATAGAGTGGTTTGGTGCAGTTCTCCATGCCGCCTATTCTGAGCCAACCTTTCCATTTCAACATAATTAGGCCTAGTACATTCTCTACATCGACTCTAGTGTGTTTGTCATATCCAAGCGTTGATCTACCCCTACTATCCTTACCGCGTATACTTCCTTCAAAAACGATTTTGGCATATTATTCTGTCTCTTCTTCTGATCAAATTTATCCAGATCGTTCCCCTCTCACCAATTCGAATCATTATATCATCATTCATGATGCAATCTACCCAGTTTACCTTCAGCATTCTTCTGTAACACCACATTTCAAAAGCTTCAATTCTCTTGTTTGCTGAGCTAGTTATTGTGCATGTTTCACTTCCATACAATGCCATGTTCGAAACGAAAGTCTTCTAAAACATCCTTCTACTAGTTTTCATTTTATGTCCTACAAACTTCTATCATAGTTAGTTATACCACCACCCATGTAACAATATCCATTTACTTCCTCTAAGAATTCACCTCCTAATATTTCCCGTATTATTATTATTATTATTATTATTATTATTATTATTATTATTATTATTATTATTATTATTATATAAGCGAACTGATCACTTTGTCTTTGTGTGAAGTTCGTGCCGAATACTCTTTCATGCGTTCGCTAGCTTGTTTCCGTTGTTGTTCTGTCCAAGTTCTTCCAGTCTTTCTGGTTCTTCCTTCGGCTTGAAACCCTTCCACATTTTAAACTGTGTTATTATTATTATTATTATTATTATTATTATTATTATTATTATTATTATTATTATTATTATTATTATTATTACATTTTGCTTTACGTAGCACCGACAAAGACAGGTCTTATGGCGACGACGAGAGGGGAAAGGACCAGAAGTAGGAATGAAGCCCCCGTGGCCATAATTAAGGTACACCGCAGGATTTGTCTGGTGGAAAATGGGAAATCTCGGAAAGCCATCTTCAGAGCTGCCCACATTGGAGTTCGAACCCATTATTTCCAAAATGCAAGCTGAAAGCTACGTGACCCAAACTACGCAGCCACTTGAACAATGATTATTAGTATCATTACGACCATTATCATCGAGCCTCCGTGGCTCAGGCGGCAGTGCACCGGCCTCTCACCACTGGGTTCTGACGTTCAAATCCCGATCACTTTATGTGAGATTTGTGCGGGACAAAATGGAGGCGGGACAGGTCTTTCTCCGGGTACTCCGATTTCTCAATCGTCTTTCATTCCAGCAACACTCTCCAATATCATTTCATTTCACCTGTCAGTCATTAATCATTGCCCCAGAGGAGTGCGACAGGCTTCAGCAGCTGGCACAATTCCTATCTTTGCCGCTAGATGCGGCTTCACTCATTCCATTCCTGACCCGGTCGAATGACTGGAAACAGGCTGTATATTTTCATTTTCATTTTTATTATCATCCTTTAAAATGCCGCTCAACTACGTACAACTCAAATAGTTATTAATCTAAGTTACAAAGATGTAACAATGTATTCTGTGTGTCTACCCCAAGATAAAAATTAAGTAAGGAACGAAAATTCAGAAATTCCTGACCAAGTATAAAAGATGGAAGGAATATACTGATAGTAGAGATGAGCGAAGCCTGCCAAAGTAAATTAGGAGCTATAAGCCAAGATGGAAAAGTAGATGTTCGAAGACCCCAGGAGAGATGAGAGAGAATTTTCTAGTGAGAACAGACAAGCTACCTACACTGTGAAGGACAGGAGAAAAGTCTTTTGAACATTTTACAGCGCAACATTCTCCGGGGTATTGCAGAGGCCAAGCAAGGACGGAGGCCGGGATGTCTGGAGCAGGTGTTGCAGAGCAGCCGGTAGAGAAGAATGCTCTGGAGATGGATATCAGTAGTTGCCGCGGGCCTAAACCCACTGATCTGACACACCCGGTCCTACAAAACAAGTTCTGGCCAAGAGAAGCGAATTATTCAAAACGGCACAGAAAAAGGGACAGTGTGCAACAGGTGCTGCGGTCTGAGAAGACAAATGTAGCGCGTGGTATAATGTAAAATCGCCCTTCAAACGACGTGTTACAAATAAGGATCCCACCAGCTGATAATGGCGCGGCTTGCCAAGTTGGTGAAGATCTCAGGCTTCAGAAGCACCAACCTCTTGGAGATATAGCAATGAACGCCAGTTTCAATAAAATAAAGGCCCTCTAAACACAGAGCTACTCATTAGAAACATAACTGATATGTGACTGGGCGCGCATATTGGTTAGTAACTGAACAGTGAATTGGCTCCGCACACGAAACTACTGTACAGTGAAGGACTTTGGCTAATTAGTCACAAAGTTTGGTGTTTGCTCGTTAGATTGCTTCTCTACTTGCTAGAACGTCTACTACTGACTCAAGTGACGAAGAAGATATGGTTTGTGTACTTAGTCACTAGGAATCGAGAAACTAAACTCACTGGCGACAGACTCGGCGTGTCACCTGGAACTGATCACAAACGAATTACTAACTGGTAGCACCGTATGCGGCGTCTATTGAATTACACAGGAAGTGGCTCCCAAGTGATAGGCGAGAAATTCGAGTTGCCAATTAGTTTCTAACGAGTAGCTCCGTATGTAGAAGGCCAAACGGTGAAGATGAATCCAACAGACCACCTATAATAATTCTCATCAGAGCTTTACAGTCATTGGATGAGGCTCAAGGGAACCATCGTCCTAACAGTTACAAACTAAGACTGCAATTGAAAACAGGTTGTAGGTTTCAATGATGTTTCTGATAAATCATGTATCAACTCGTACCGGAAGATGATGATAATAATAATAATAATAATAATAATAATAATAATAATAATAATAATAATAATATATCTTTTCATAGTTGGTATCTGCCCATTTTTCATTGTGCCATCACGATCTTTGATTTAAAATCTTCTACCGAGCGAGTTGGCCGTGAGCTTGCATCCGGAAGATAGTGCGTTCGAATCCCACTGTCAGCAGCCCTGAAGATGGTTTCCCGTGGTTTCCCATTTTCACACCAAACAAATGCTGGGGTTGTACCTTAATTGAGGCCACGGCTACTTCCTTCACACTCCTAGCCCTTTCCTATCACATCGACACCATGAGATCTATCTGTGTCGGTGCGACGTAAAGCCACTAGAAAAAAATCGCGTTATGACCATTGATAATAATGTGTCTATTCGTTTCTCTTCCCTCTAGTTGTCTGTAGTTCTCCGTAGATGACAGCTGTATCAAGCCTGTAGGGCTCCAAACACAAAGCCCGTAAATGAGCTCCTGGTTTCTTCTCTGACGGGAGCAGGGGTTAGAGGTGAGTGGTTTTATTGACTGCAAAGGCTTGTGCAGATGAAAAGGAATTTGGATTTGGTCAGAGCCCGCGGACGTGATGTTCTGTATGTATAACAGTAAAATAATTTAGTTGCGATAAATACAGATTATTATTATTATTATTATTATTATTATTATTATTATTATTATTATTATTATTATTATTATTATTTAGTTCTGTTTGGGCCTGCTATGGACCACGTGGTTCTTATCTCTAGCAGCTTTCTTCTTTGACCAGTACTCCTTCATTCTTGCACTGTGAATGTCTTTTCGCTCCTGAGTCCATTTCACACCTCCTCCCGGACGTACTGTTTTTTCTGTTAGTGACTGGAGAGAGTTTGATGTTTTGATCAACGTTCTGTACCTATTCCTGTCATAAATTTCGCTGGGAGCAATGTCCAATTCTTGAAGGTCTTTTCTGACGAGTCTTGCCCACTTGGCATTAGTCGCTTTCCCTCTAGAGATGGTGTGGAAGATTCTGGAGGTGAGCCTCTGATTGTCCACTCTCATGACATGCCCATAGAAGTTCAATCTCCTCATAGATGTTGTAATGCTCTCCAATTGTTGGTACAGTTCGTTGTTGTGCCTGATTCTGTACTTGCCTTCTTCTTTAATAGGATCCATGATTTTTCTCAAGATCTTCCTTTCCTTCAGCTCCAGTTTTCTAAGTTGCCCTTTTCTTACCATGTTTAGGCATTCTGAGGCATATAGTACTGACGGTCTCACTACAGTAGTGTAATGCCTGATTTTGAGGTTTAGGGAGAGGGATTTGGATTTGTACATATTCTTACATAGGTGGTACGTGTTTCCCAGTTTGACGCATCTGCTGTTTATGGCCTGATCTTCATTCATGTTTAGGGTTATCCATTCTCCTAGATATCTGAAGGAGTTAGTCCTTTGTACTGTTTGGTTCCCCAGTGGGATTGATTTGGGTGCATCTTTGATGTTCGTGATAAACTGTCTTTTGTTGATGGCGATCTTCAGCCCTACTTTAGCTGCTATGTGGTCGAGAGAGGATAGTTGATGGATAGCTTCCTCTACACTGGATGCCAGGAGTGTAAGGTCGTCTGCGAAGGGTAAACAATTGACAGTTAACTTGTCTTTCTTTTAGCCTATTCTCAATCCAGAGTCATCCTTTAGCATTTTCGTCCACTCACGAATGACATTTTCGAGAAGGCAGTTAAAGAGGATTGGAGATAGGCCATCCCCTTGTCTAACACCTGTTTTGATCTCAAAGCTCTGGGACAGTTCCCCTCTGAATTTGATTCTGGCTGTAGTGTTGGTAAGAGTTGCTTTCACTATATTTAAGGTTTTCTTATCTAGTCCCAGTTCAGCAAGTGCCTGGAAGAGTGGCTGTCTATCTACTGAATCGTAGGCCTTCTGAAAGTCAACAAATGTTGCTACGTAGGGTGAGGCGCTTAGGTTTTTGTAAGTGATGATGGTTTTGAGGTTCAGGATTTGTTCGGCGCATGACCTTGACTTGCGAAACCCAGCCTGGTACTCTCCGATGCAGGAGTCTAGTTGAGCCTCTACTCTTGTGAGTAATACTTTGGAGAGTATCTTGTACGTCACTGATACAAGGGAAATCCCTCTGTAGTTGTTGAGATCTGATTTGTCGCCTTTTTTGTGTAACGGGTGGATGATAGCTGAGGTCCAATCGCTAGGTACCGCTTCTGTCACCCAGATAACATATATACTATTATTATTATTATTATTATTATTATTATTATTATTATTATTATTATTATTATTATTATTATTAAGAAAGCAATATCATTGAAAACGTAACAGAATGTCAAGACAATGAAACCGTGAAGATGGCTCTCAGCAAGTAAAAACAAGATTGTTAAAGACAAAAAAAAATACACACGAGGAGACACGCACCACACTACACATTTTAGTCAATATCTGTCACATTCTTTGCTCCTGTACCTGGTAGGTCTACTTCCTTACCCCCCTCACCCCACCCCGCATACTCATGTCGCAGTATGTATAACGACCTACATGTTTATTGAAAATAATAAAGGGCCGCTCTCTAGTTTTGATTTAGAAAATTTCACAGATTCTTGACACAATGTTAAGTGACAAGTCGCTTATGGCAGCTCGGCATTTCATAAACTGAACATCGATAAAGAAAGTCTTCCCTCAAAAACCAATGGAAGAAAGCTGCGAGATATAATGAGAGATCAATCTTTTGGTGTCAATTGCCTCATAAAGGGAGAGGAGCGGTTTTGTACGCTTATCACCCGAAAGCTAACTCCTGGATGTCTCGCAAGTCACATTTATCTTCATCCGAATACATAAATGCTATAAAACTGTCATGCAACCTGACCGCAGTAAAGTCGGTTCCCGGCAGAAATTTCAGCTGAAGGCGCTGCCGCCAAAACGGTTGCAACGAGACCGGAACGCTGGGACATATGCTGGGGTTCTGCAATAGCACCGAAATACTGCGTAACAATCGAGTAAGGCCATCAACTGCTCAAGGCCTGAGGCAGCGTGGATAGGAGGTGCGCGATGAAGTTCTCTGCTTCTCTACCGACGACTCAACGAGAAGAGCGGACATCATCAGTAGGAAAGAGAACAAAGCGATGGTGTTAGATCCTACCATTCACTTCGAGAGGGACGTGCAACAGGCTCAGGATGTTAATTAGGAAAAATAAGCTATTTATACACTATGTTTGCCATATTTATCAGTCAAATGTAATATTTCTCTTGGTCAGTGGGTTGCCAAAGGCCTCCTGTTTGGATCGAGATACCCTGCCAAAGAACGCAGCCACTATCCTTCAAAATTTAACAGTTCCTTTCTACAACATAGAGAAAATCTTAATACAGATCATGATATATTACTCCAAATTATACAGTTGCATTTATACTTCAAATCGTAATCTGCTTACGACGAATTTTCCAGAAAAAAACAATTTATTATGATACACTGTAAGTTGTGTATTTCGGACCGTTATGGTCACTAACTGGAGGACATGTGATTTATTTTTGAATAAACCTTACTACATCATGAATTGTACGAACGGCAGTGGACGAAGAATTTTTTTTTTTTTTTTTTTTTTTTTTGCTACGGGCTTTACGTCGCGCCGACACAGATAGGTCTTATGGCGACGATGGGATAGGAAAGGCCTAAGAGTTGGAAGGAAGCGGCCGTGGCCTTAATTAAGGTACAGCCCCAGCATTTGCCTGGTGTGAAAATGGGAAACCACGGAAAACCATTTTCAGGGCTGCCGATAGTGGGATTCGAACCTACTATCTCCCGGATGCAAGCTCGCAGCCGCGCGCCCCTACGCGCACGGCCAACTCGCCCGGTACGAAGAAATTAAACCCTGGGCAGTTCAGGTTGATATCAGGTACATCTCGGTAAATCATCACCTTCAATGTTTTAAGTAGCTGTTCTCTCCTGCGACATACACATTTTTTCTAACCAAAGTTACAGAGAAAGAACTATTATCCTCGCACTTTTTAGCGGTAGATTTACACCCTAGTGCTGAATCGGTCGACTTCGGTTATCTTCGAGATTCGTATTGGCAACCTTTGAAACACAAACTAAGAATCGCTTATTATCGCTGTGCGACATCTGGCGTACAATTTAAGTACTCGTATTGTTGTTGTCACCGCCGTCTCGATCCTCCTATACTGCCTGCTCTATGCGAGCCTTTTTGCGACTACGCTGCGACAAAATTTCTCCGCTAGATGGCAGACATAGACGCACAATGTTCTGAACTTATTCTAATGACGACAGTCTACAAAACAGCATGCAGTATGGTCATATTTTCACTGAAGGTGGTAAATTACATAAGTAATATTCAATATCGGCAACATTACCTGTATGAAGTCGCAGTAGGTCTCTTCATGCACAATTTAAAGAATTTTCTGGACTAAGGCTTGGAGTGGTACCGTACTTTTTGTGTTCTTGCCAACGCAATATCAAATACCGTAATAGAGGTCTTACGAACTTGGTCAGGATAATATAACTAACAGTTTGCTGATGTTCTTTGACCTCACACTGTAACAAAACACATTCGGAAAGGTTTTTTTTTTTTTGTTTTTTTTTTGTTTTTTGTTTTACGTCGCACTGACACAGACAGGTCTTATGGCGACGATGGGATAGGAAAGGCCTAGGAATGGGAAGGAAGCAGCCGTGGCCTTAATTAAGGTACAGCCCCAGCATTTGCCAGGTGTGAAAATGAGAAACCACGGAAAACCATCTTTAGAGCTGCCGACAGTGGGGTTCGAACCCACTATCTCCCGGATGGAAGCTCATAGCTGCACGCTCCTAACCGCACGGCCAACTCGCCCGGTATTCTGAAAGGGAAGACGTCGCAAGTCCTCGCATTACACTCGTACGTTCGAAAGACTTCAACAATAGAGCACAGCAGCTTAAGCGAACTCCTGCAGATGCTTCACCAGAGCAACAAAACAAGGTTTTGGGTATCAAACTCCTCCCGTGTTGTGATGCATAATCAGTTCCATTTAGCGGTGTCTATGCAGTGAGATGGTTGCTGACACAAATGTCACACTCCATCCTCTCTTCAACAACACGAACCTAGTACCCGCAAATTAGGATCTGATTTCCTGTTTCTAGTTTGATTGGAATATTATAGTCTGGATATCTGAGGTTGTCCAAAATGTGATTGTCCGTCACAATTCTTATCACTAGGAATCCACTATCCTCCACGGCTTTAATCACCTTCTGGAAAAAAAGTCCTCAGCCTGTTTCCAGTCATTCGACCGGGTCAGGAATGGAATGACTGAAGCTCCCATCTAGCAGCGAGGATATGAATTGTGTCGGCTGCCGAAGTCTGTCGCACTCCTCTGGGGCAATGATTAAGGAATGACAGATGAAATGAAATGATATTCGAGAGTGTTGCTGGAATGAAATATGACAAGGAAATCCGGAGTATTCGAAGAAAAACTTGTCTCGCCTCCGCTTTGTCCAGCACAATCTCAATGGAGTGACCGGGATTTGAACCACAGAACTCAGCGGTGAGAGGCCGGAGCCCTGCCGCCTGAGCCGCGGAGGCTCCATCACCTCCTGAAATAAAGTGAAAAGGCACAGATGCGGGAGTAATCTGAGGATATCCAATTACTTCCTTTATTAGGTCCTTGACTAGATAAAACCGACAGCCGCTTATCTCTTAATTCCCTTCTAGACGGTATTTCATGGAGTCGTATCTTTTCTGGCTGCGAACAACCTTGCCGAGATTGGCAAAATGGTACACAACAGTTGAATATTTCGGGGAAAGAATCTGAAGTTTTAGTTCTACGAAAAATATACCTTGCACGAACGCAAAGAAACAAGTACCAACACCTTAAAATCACTTTTGAAATATCTATAAGCATAACATGATTAATTCATTTCACAGTTCTATACAAAATATCTATTGTACGAACGGAAGTGACCTGACACGTTTACTCAGGTTTTCACACACTTCCATGCACCAATAACACAGTGCTACACCCACACTGACAGCGAAGATTGTGCGTCTACTGCTGCACTCTTACGGCGACTTGGAGAAATATTGGTAGTCGCGCCTTCCTGTGTTAAACTAGTGGCATAGAGCAGGCAGTATAAGAGGATCAAGACGGCGGTGGTTGTTGTTTACATAGCAAATTATGGAATTCATGCTAGGATCACGTTTCGCATCGGGAAATGTTATATAGTATTATATATTGTGTGTGTGACACAGTTGTTGGCGTAAGATAATAAAGGTTTAGAAAATTCATATCGATCGATCATATTATCGATTCAATTCAGATTTCATTTTCATTCAGTTGGCAGTACTACCGGAACCGGCTGTGGTCCCTTCTTATTCCTCAACCGAGTACAAAAATCTACCGCTAAAAAGTGCGCGTACTATAGTTTGACTCTATGAAATAAACAAGTTCCCTACCACCATTTGACTCAACACTAGTCTTAATTTCCTTTCTTCTTCGGTCAGTGGCAAGCCACTGTAACACTGTCCCTCATTTGCATCAAATATTCTCATCTATCCGCATCAAGATGACAAATTCTGGGTGCAAAATGGCAAGTGGATACAACGTTTCACGAGAGAATACCTCAAAATGAGGCGTGAACTACACTAGAATGGCGCTGAATGTGTTCTAGAGAGTGGTCAGGTCAAGCCATGATGCACATCTGTGGTTTAATGCATTGCGCGCACGTCGAGTACTGTATTAAACTAGCATTTCATGTCAGTGCATTCCATTATTTATGATAGTATTCCTGTAACTATTACGACTATTCAACATCTACATGAAGAACGACGTGGCTTTTAAACAGTGGTAATGCAAAATGCCAGCAGGAAGATTGATTCACGTGATACGTAAATACTAACAGCTTTTCATGGCGAATACAAATACTTGTATTCTTATCAACCGTGGAAGGTGAACAATTTAACTTTCTTTTTTGATACCTTGAAGTTAATAATAATGTTACTGTTTTTACGTCCCCTAACTAATTTTTGACGGTTTTCGGAGATGCTACGATGCCGGAATTATGCCCCGCGGAGTTCTTTTACATGCCAGTAAATCTCCTGACGTATTTGGACTAAGCCAGGATCGAACCTCCACGGTGGAATCAGAAAGCTGGCACTTCAACCATCTGAGCCACTCAGCCCGGTGGCTTGAAGTTATTTAAAACTACAGCTTTGTCCTAAACTTTAGGGATACACTGTGATTTAAACATAGGGGAACCAGTCACTATATTATTCGTTTAAATAACAATATTATAACTGTTAAATAACAATGGGAAGCGAGTATTTCTTTGGCCCGAACTAGGCGTTCCTACGATAATGGTGAATCCTCGAAAACTTTATAGGTCTTAAGCAAAAGAAAATTTTAGACCTTTTTTGACAATAAAATGGAAAATTACTTAATAAGTAACTGTGATTCAATTTTGATTTATTACCGGATTGTTTCTAATATATTACATTTTAAATTAGCAAGGATGAAATATGCCTTGAAAAATTATTTCGCAAACGGCCAGGCATTATCTCAGTCTTCTTTTTTCTTGACAAGGGTGGGGGAAATCATGGTATGAGTTGTTTGATATAACTTTAACGGAAGCACCTAGCACACCGCGCTTTGCACTGCAGTGTTCCTTGGGATCCGCTCTGCAGGCGAGACATGTTCTGCGTGCGCTAGGTGCTTCCATTCTATGTTTTATCAAAGAACTTATACCATGAGTTTCCCCACTCTTGTCTAGAAAAACCATGACTCAGGAATTGCTTGGCAGTTTGCGAAATAATTTCTTAGGCACATTTCGCCTTTGTTTACTTAAAGTATAAAAGATTAGCAATACGTCAAAATTACATTACGGTTATTTATTGTTATCTTGAAGTTTGCTGTCCAAAAAGTCAACAAGTTTCCTTCACTTAAAAATCTATAAAAAATTATAGATTTGTTTAATTTTGCTGTACGTCTCACCGACAGAGATAGATCTTATGGCGGCGATGGGATAGGAAGGAGTAGTAGTGGGAAGGATGCGACCGTCGCCTTAATTAAGGTACAGCCCCAGCATTTACCTGGTGTGAAAATGGGAAACCATGTTCAGGGCTGAGGACAGTGGAGTTTGAATCCACTATCTCCCGAACGCAAGCCCACAGCTGCGCGCCCTTAACCGCACGGCCAACTCGCTCGGTCTAGAAATAACCACAGTCGTAGAACCGCCTAGTATGGGCTAAACAAATACTCTCGTCCCATTGGTAATTAGCGGTGGAAAAGATAGTTTTTTAATCTAATAATACAGTAACAGCGTCGCCTGTGTTCAAATTATAGCGTGTCTCTAAGCATTCTGGCAAAATTGTAACTTTTAACCGCGGTCTCACCACTATCGTCATGGTTTTCGATATTTAAAAAATTTCAAGCATAAAAAATAAAATTCAAAACATGCTGCATAGGATATCAATGTATGAAGCAAAACGTGTGGATAATTCGCAGATAGATTTCTTGCGGACGACGCCAGAACTACTTTAAATAGAATGATAATATTGTGGTCATTAAACGTGGGTACGGGGATGAAAACCGCTTATAGAAGGCTTTGAATTGTATGAGAACAACGGAGTAACCTAATGAAATGCTATAATGACAATGTGTGTCAATCGAAATACCCACAACGTTGGTATGCCTGGCTGAGGCGGTAGAGGAGTACTCGGTCCACCCGAGAGGACGTGGTTTCAAACCACCTTCAGAAAATCGAAACATTTCAGAAACGAAATTTCCAGTTCCTGAAGTGCACATGGCCCTGAGGTTCACTCAGCCTACACCAAAACTGAGTACCAGGTTAATTCTTGGGGGCAAAGGTGGCCGGACATAAAGCAAACCAGTCTACCCCATCAAGTGCCGAGGTTACGTATAGTGGAAATATTTACTTTCCGCTTCTCCAAGGGCATTCATGGTCTGGACGGAGATGACTTTGAGTTGCTTTTGTTCGAACTTCGAACAAAACCGTACTGATGTCACTGAGGGGCGAGCATTCAAATTTTGTATTTTCCCCTTTTCAATCAATGGGCAACCTATGCTTACTGCCGTTTCTATTATTATTATTTTTTTAGTATTTTTGCATTAAACGCTAAATCCCAATTATCCGAAGAATAATAGAGTCATTGTGAATTAGGACATTTAAATCATAAATCACAAAGAAGAATCTGTATGAACGATGTGAACAGAAATGTAAAATAATAATCAGGCAATGCTAGAGGTCGAATTGTGAATTACACCAACAATGACGTATTATTCCACAAATATATTCTTTCATACACCCCAATGTTTTTTATTCTCTACAGACACCATTTCCAGCTTCTAATGATTACTGTTGTATAAATCTTTCTAAATTTTTGAATTATCTTGCAAATATTTCGGATATATTAGTAAATGAGGGAACTGTTCATACCCAGAATTACTTGTCGTATTTTAAGCTATATCGAAATATTTAACTCTAAGAGATATTTAACAGCAAGGAAATGGATATTTTTCTGTAAAATCAGTTATTCTAAATTTGAACTTGAAAGAACGATAGTTGCCTCACTAATATATGTTAGAATCATAACACACGGTATGGTAAGGGTGTATTCTGCCCGAAGGCAGGTCCGAACCGCCTCAGAGGTGTACCTGAGGCTCAGTTTACGTACGGTAGGGTAGCCAGTTCCTTTCCGCTCCTCCATTCCCTTACCCCCCCCCCCCCCACCAACAGCGCGTGGCAACCCATCCACTTCTTGACCACGCCCAATGTTGCTTAACTTCTGAGATCAGTACGGGATCCGGTGTTTCAACACGGCTACGGCCGTTCATAACACAAAGGGGTAGCATATTGTTTCAATGTTGTATAAAATTAAAATCGATAACATTGGTGGCATTGTGACGGACAACATTGTTAGATTTGACATGGAATGACCTGGTACTGGCAGACATGTTTCTATCCTAGAACAATGGTTACAGGTAAATTGTCTACCATATATAAATTCACTGCTTTTTCCGCAGTAGTAACGTGTCCGTTCATCTGCGGATTATGATCATGATGACGATGATTATTATGATTATTATTATTATTGTTATTATAACTGAAATCAGGATTGAAAACATTCGCCCGTACCGTTAAGACACTCATCATACCATTACTAGACTGAATGTTACATTTTTAGCTCACATTTCGGTTTACTGACGACATTGGTGTCGCTATTAATCACATAAGTGTTGCCAAGCGGAGAAGCCTTCGTCTGCTAGTGTCACGCCACTTCAAGGAAGCTTAAATAATAAACATCAACTCACCATTGCTTTTCTTATGAAGGCTTACAAAAGTACAAAGTCATAGGACTGCTTATCGGAGCAAGAGGCACAATACACGACGAATTTGTCAATTTCTACAAGTTCTTTCACTTTCTTACAGCGCTGATAAACGAGGTAGCACTAATTGAGCTGAAAATTTCAATCTTGTATTTTAACGTTGAAAACATTCCTTAGCAGACAAAGTAGGCCCCCCTTACTAGGTAAAACGCAAGATTAAGCATTTCCTCAATTGTGCCGAAAGTTGAAGGGCTAAAGATCCCAGAAAGGCTTCAATTGTGAGTCCTGGATAGCTCCATCAAACTAAAAAAAAAAAATCGAAAATCACTTTCGGCCTAAATGCAGTTCCGGAAAGCCAGCCTAAAATAGCTTGTTGCTTATAGTTTTATTTTTTATTCAAATCCTTTCCAAATTAACTTATTTACACAATTATTTCTGTATTGTGTTCCTTGGTTCAATACTCTCAAGCATTTTTTTTTTTATTTTCAGAAAATGTCCCCACCAAATGTAGTTATAAGAGCTTAAGTGAAACAGTGCATTGACTCACACTAGCGCTCGCAGTAGTAGAAAAAGGCAAAATGCTAATCTAATCACGGCCGACTGGAGCTAGAGCAACGCATCAAATCGGCCGTGATCTAATCGTCTGGATGACGATGCTTAAGAAAATGATTGTAGGAATGAATAAAGAATATATTCTCATATTTTATTACATTTTATTTACCGTACCTAAAATTCGTAGCTCATATCCCTAGGATATTTTCAACATTGAGTTGCTTGTCTGAACGGCTAGACTGTGCATTTTAAACCCCCTCGTTGGAGAATTATGAGAAGAAAAGTACGCCTATTTCTTGTTTATGCCCTGACACATAGGGATTTTTGCATTACCGGTACCTAAGGTTTCAAGAAAGTTAATACTGTACATTTTCTCTAAGGGCAGCCCCAAATTTAGGGAAATATCACTAAATTCATTTAGTAAAGTAGAATAAAAACAATTTAAAACATGTGATGTGTAGGTCTTCGCTTACCAAGACAAATGCTACACGGCGAGATGGGCAAGAGATACTGGGATGTGACGTGGTCAGCGTATCGCTTGTCTTCTGAGACCGGGTACGCTGCCTCTCGTATCACACACCTTTTTAGTTGGTCTCACAAGGCTGAATGAGATGCTTTCCAGCCCTAAATTCAAAATAATAATAATAATAATAATAATAATAATAATAATAATAATAATAATAATAATAATAATACTTTATTTTTGGTAGTAGTTTAATGTCTCGATAACATATCAAAAGTAGCAACAATTTGTTTTACGTCACACCGACACAAATAGGTCTCATGGCGAGATGGGAGAGGAAAAACCTAGGAGTGTAAGGGAAGCGGCCGCGACCTTAATTAAGGTACAGACCCAGCATTTGCCTGCTGTGAAAATGGGCAACCACGGAAAACCATCTTCATGGCTGCCGACAGTGGGGCTCGAACCCACTGCCTATCACATCCAAGATCACAACTACGTGACTCAAACAGCACGGCAACTCAATAATAATAATAATAATAATAATAATAATAATAATAATAATAATAATAATAATAATAATAATAATAATAATAATAATAATAATAATAATATAAAGAAGGTTTCGCGTCCTAGATTAATAAAATGGAAATGGCTTACCAAATGACCAACGCCGTTTACAACAAATAGTCCATATCCTTGAGCGCAAAACTCAGACATTATTACACTGTCATAACACCAGAGAATTTGTATGCAGCGGAATACCGTGATACGAACTAGAAAGGCCTGACAGAAAAATTGGTAATTAAAGAAGAAAGATTGATTTTAAGGAAAAATCTTGGCGCAATTAAAGAGAAAGGTGAATATAGATGTCGGCATAACCATGAACTGTATACTCTTGTCCAGATGATCTCTGATGTCATTCAGAAGAGAATTGCATTTTATAGCCAGCCACTTGTTAAGAATGAAACCCGCACGATTATCGAACAGAATTTTCACATATTTTGAAGATAAGAAGACCCAATGAACTTGGTTCTAGGAGGTGAACAGGGTCCTCCGGGAGATGGTGATCACTTATAAAGATATGCAAGAACGCAACCCACTCAGGAAGAAACTAGAAGACCACCAGTGTTTACAATCAATGAATCAATCAATGAATCAATCAATACTGATCTGCATTTAGGGCAGTCACCCAGGTAGCAGATTCCATATCTGTTGTTTTCCTTGCCTATTCTTGAATGATTTCAAAGAATTTGGAAATTTACTCAACATCTCCCTTAGTAAGTTATTCCAATCCCTAACTCCCCTTCCTATAAACGAATATTTGCCCCAATTTGTCCTCTTGAAATCCAACTTCATATTGTGATCTTTCCTACTTTTAAAGACGCCACTCAAACTTATTCGTCTACTGATGTCATTCCACGCCATCTCTCCGCTGATAGCTCGGAACATACCACTTAGTCAAGCAGGTCGTCTCCTTTCTCCCAAGTCTTCCCAACCCAAACTTTGCAACATTTTTGTAACGCTACTCTTTTGTCGGAAATCACCCTGAACAAGTCGAGCTGCTTTTTTGGGGGGATTTTTTTCCAGTTCTTGAATGAAGTAAACTTGGTGAGGGTCCCATACACTGGAACCATACTCTAAGAAAGGCTAGAATTGAAGGCGGGAAAGACTTGGAAGGAGGAAAGTAAAGAAGAACACTGGCAACAAATGGAAGAGCACTGGGCAAAGATCAAATAGGCCGATCCCAACAAATACAATAAGAAGAAGAAGAAGAAGAAGAAGAAGAATAAAAATAAGAATAAGCAATAGAATAAGAATAATCAAGCTGCTGACTTGGAATTCCGAATGAATTTAAGCTATGTGAAGGTGAGCATGACTACTATTATGCCAAGCAGATGCTTTTACTTTTCTTTTTCTGCAGGCTGTGTCATATAATAGCATATCTACTTGCTGTAACCCAAGCTTAATAAAATAAAATAAAAACCGAACGAACTTGGCACGGGGTCATGAAATAAAAATGACAGACGGAGGAGCAGAATGACGACACACACGGGTCTTAGAATAGCTACGCACGCGACTTCACCACGTGTATTCATACACTCACGCGCACTCATGAGGATAAAAATATTACACCCATCTGCTTGCTCTTTTCAGATAACTTGGCCAGACTGACGATGAATGATATGACGTAACAGCCGGCTCGTATGGCAGTTATGCAGAGAGTGAGATTAACACGAAGTATATTGTTGTATTTCAGTTTGCTGTGATAATGGTAACGTTGAACAAACTTTTTTTTTTTTTTTTTTTGCTAGGGGCTTTACGTCGCACCGACACAGACAGGTCTTATGGCGACGATGGGATAGGAAAGGCCTAGGAGTTGGAAGGAAGCGGCCGTGGCCTTAATTAAGGTACAGCCCCAGCATTTGCCTGGTGTGAAAATGGGAAACCACGGAAAACCATCTTCAGGGCTGCCGATAGTGGGATTCGAACCTACTATCTCCCGGATGCAAGCTCACAGCCGCGCGCCTCTACGCGCACGGCCAACTCGCCCGGTATTTGAACAAACTGGTACATTCTTAAGTCATATTCCTAGTTCGACCAATCACGATCTCTAATCTACCAGAAGAATAATTCCAGCAGTTATTTAAGAGTCTGTTCTTATTCAATTCCCAATCGTTATTCTGTTGCTTTGAGAACGATGGTTCTCGAACAAAGGAAAATCAAATTAGACAAGGCCTACCATGCCTGCAGAAAACTGTACGCCTCAAAACATTTATCAAAGAATGTAAAACTGAGACACTATAACGCAGTAGTCAGACCTCTACGCAGCAGAATGCCTCTCCCTAACTAAAAAGACCCCACTGAGAGCCCTGGAAGTGCAAGAACGGAAATTCCTGAGAAACCCTGTTCTACTCTTCCCATAAACCCCTAGTCTATTAAGTGACTAATCTAATCTGCTTCTGGATGAATATACTCTGAAAATGAAGTTTGGTCGATGTCTATCCAGATGATTCCCCGTGATGGTGGAACAGACGGACAAACATACGGACAGACACGAAAGCTAAAACCACTGATACAGACTTGAGTTGACCTAAAACTGACAACTTCTAAAAAATTGGCAAAATAAACGAAATAACAGACAGCGAACCCCCTTCAACTTATATTCATTATAATAAACTAAGAACACGAAACGAATTACTGTAACATTCACATTCAGTGTTCTGGTGTTTATTATTGATATCATCAATAATCACTGTTGTTATCAATGTATAAATATCGAGAATCAGTATCACTAATAAAATGTAATTTTATTACTGTTAGTGTTGTGATTTGTGATAATGCTGTTAACATATTGCTGTCTCTCGCCGCCTTCTGATCGATCACAATGTCAATATGAAAATAAAGCGCCACATGGTTTATCATTTAAACATTACAATTCATTTAAATGTGTGGTAGCAACAAACAGGAACTTATATTTGCTCTACAGTTTATGTTTAAATTAGAAGTCAAGTGACCGCACGAAATGGCCGTGCGGTAAGGGTTGCGCAGTTGTGAGCTTGCACTGGGGAGTCCCACCGTCGGCAGCACTGAAGATGGTTTTCCATGGTTTCCAATTTTCACACCAGGGGCTTAACTTCTTTTAAGTTGCTTTACGTCCCACCGAGACTGACAGGTCTTATGGCGACGGTGGGACACGAAGGGTGAGGGAAGGAAGTGGCCGTGGCCGTAATTAAGGTACAGCCCCAGCATTTGCCTGGTGTGAAACTGAGAAACCACCGAAAGCTGTCTTCAGGGCTGCCGGCAGTGGGGTTTGAACCCACTATCTCCAGAATACGGGATACTGGCAGCACTTAAGCGACTGCAGCTATCGAGCTCTGCCCAGGGGCTTTATTATTATTATTATTATTATTATTATTATTATTATTATTATTATTATTATTATTATTATAAGAAGTGGCGTCACTCAGTCCTGCACCAACTGACGTACGAGTTGTAAGAATGGTGTGATTTAATTCTTTAGTTTCGTGGAACTGTTTTGTAGAAAATATATCTTCGAAAAGTACGTATAAAACTCTTTCATTGCAGGAGAAAACGAAAGTGATAGAGGAACACGAAAAAGAAAAACCCGCAATAAGAAGGAACACTATCAGTACGGAAGTTTTTTTATGTTCTGACATAGACAGTTTATACTCTACTACAAGAAAAGTGATTGGAAATTTCCAAATGAGCATGTTTATGAATAAAAATTACACTGTGCCGGCAGTACATGATGTTAATTTTGCCACAAGATCCAAAATAACAAAGTAACCTTGCAGAATGAGAGATATTTTATTGAGAAAAAAACAAGCATACGGAATTTCGCCTTGCCTGAATAATATTCCTGCTGTGAAAGTATCTGTAACGATACATACACGATGAAGATTTCTTAGATAGTATTCCAGAAATAACCGAGCGAGCTGGCCGTGTGGATAGGGTCGCGCAGCTCTGAGATGTTATTCGGGAGATAGTGGGTTCGAAACTCACTGTCGGCAACCCTGAAGACGGTTTTCGTGGTTTCCCATTTTCAAGCCACACAAAAATTGTTCAGATTACTTCAATTGTTTGCCCTTCAAGCAAGTAGCGATGCCGCGCCCCCTTCTTTAAATTTAATAGGTGAGATTGGCCTATTTAATACATTAGTCGCTTAACAAAACCAAGTCGATTATAACGTGTATTATCGATTACAGGACGGATTCCTCTGAAAAGACTAAAACACCGCCAAATTCTTTAAGTTTCAAGAACATAACTGTACCTTAATTAAGGCCACGACCAATTCATCCCCAATACTAGCCCTTTCATATCCCATCGTCGCCATAAGAGCCGTGACGTAAAAGATATTGCAAAACACTTCCCGAAACACACCGACAAGTGTTCTTTCCTGTAATTGTAGATAGAGGTAAAGTTTTGTCGTTGGATAAACCAACAATGGTAAAGATGGCTCACTCCTCTTCACTTTTCACTAAATAGTTTAAATATGATGGTCATCTTTGCATTTATCTATAACCTATATCTGGTGTCAATTTCAGGCTCTAAGCGTTCTCGTTTCTCAGTATCGCTGTGGGCGGCGATAAAACTTAATATGGACGTCGTTCGAACACATTACGATATATGGAACTGTGTGCGTCAACATGGCGAAGATGATAGGAACACTTCACTTGAAGAAACTCATTTTCCTAGAAAAGTTACCGAAAAGTAGATGTAAGAGGTTCGTTGTATTTTTTTTTTTTTTTTTTTTTTTTTTTTTTTTTTTTTTCCACAGGCGAAGTAATAACCTATATCTAGTATAATTTCAGCTGTTGAAAGGTTTTCGTTTTCTTAATATCGCTATGAAAAGCAGTTGGATATAAGAATTTTAGAACTATATTATCATGCACAAGGTAACCAGGTAGAAAACATTCTGTACAATACAATCGCTACAGAAAACGTAATTCTACTCAATGTTCAGATTAGAATATTCATACCAGTTTTTGTACGATTATATGTTGATTAAATCATTACAAATATCGAACATAAATTGGGCTCAAAATGATCATGATTTTCATAACGTTGAGAACACATGAAAACTTATATGAAAAGCGATGCGTATAAGAAATAATGGCATGATAAAATGAGCATAAAAGTTATAAAAACTCCGCCTCACAGAAGTAATATGAATCCATAAAATGGTATAAGCCATAAATTATTTTATTATTTACCCAAACTTAATTAATATTTCCACACCTTGTTTCCAATCACTCGACAGGGTCAGGAATGAATGTAGCCCTATCTAGCGGCGAGGATACGAATTATGGCGGCTGCCGAAGCTTGACGCACTCCCCTGGGGCAATGAATAATGACCGGAGAGTGTTGCTGGAATTAAAGGTGACAGAGAAAACCGGAGTACCCGACTCCGCTTTGACCAACACAAATCAATCAATCAATCAATCAATCAATCAAAAAATCAATCAATCAATCAATACTGATCTGCATTTAGGGCAGTCGCCCAGGTGGCAGATTCCCTACTTGTAGTTTTCCTAGCCTTTTCTTCAAAGATTGCAAAGAAACTGGAAATTTATTGAACATCTCCCTTGGTAAGTTATTCCAAACCCTAACTCCCCTTCCTATAAACGAATATTTGCCCAAATTTGTCCTCTTGAATTCTAACTTTATCTTCATATTGTCATCTTTCCTACTTCTAAAGTCACTACTCAAACTTATTCGTCTACTAAGGTCATTCCACGCCATCCCTCCACTGACAGCTCGGAACATACTACTTAGTCGAGCAGCTCGTTTCCTTTCTTCCAAGTCTTCCCAGCCCAAATTTTGCAAAATTTTTGCAACGCTACTCTTTTGACGGAAATCACCCAGAACAAATCGACCTGCTTTTCTTTTAATCTTTTCCAGTTCTTGAATCAAGGTTTTTTTTTTTTTTTTGCTTAACATCGCACAGACACAGATATGTCTTATGGCGACGATGAGACAGGAAAGGGCTAGGACTGGGAAGGAAGCGGCCGTGGCCTTAATTAAGGTACAGCCCCAGCATTTGCCTGGTGTGAAAATGGGAAACCACGGATAACCATCTTCAGGGCTGCCGACAGTGGGGTTCAAACCCACTATCTCCCGGATACTGGATACTGGCCGCACTTAGGCGACTGCAGCTATCGAGCTCGGTCTTGAATCAAGTAATCCTGGTGAGGGTCCCATACACTGGAACCATACTCCATTTCATTTCACATGGAATGACCGGGATGTGAAAGCGGTAAAAGGACGGCGCGCTGCCGCCTGAGGCACTGACGCAGAGTTAATATTTTTGGAACATAATATCAATTATAAATTTCTTAACATTAACAAATTGTAAACTACATGTTATTTTTAAAAATATAAAATGGTCGATTTTCTTTACGTAACGACATACACGAAAGTCGTCCAACTCCTTGGCTGAATTGTCAGCGGAGCGTTAAGGCTTTCGGTTCAGTTAAATAAACGGCCCGAACACAACCTGAATGGAGGCGAACACTGGACTCCCGATAATGAAATATAAAATCTTACAGGGCTCTTGGCCGATGAAACAGGGGCTATTCCCAAACTACTGAGGTGGCTCGAATGGAAATAACTTTAATACATTACAGAAACGAAAGGTTGCGAAAACGTAGCCAGCTCAAATAAAGACGAAGGGGAGCTCGAGTGGGTAACCCACTCTCTATCCCCGATTTACAATTAAAGATTTTATGAATTGTTTTACATTAGCCGAAAGAAAAGTTACATTTTAGAAAGGCATTGTTACATAATTAAAGATTCGGACCTTCCCCTTGGATTAATTAGCGGATACAGCAAGAAAGATATAATTGATGTGGCCATTACCTTGTAGATGTTTTGCTGGCCGAAGAACGAGACGCCCCGCCTCCTGCCTTAACACACACTTATAAAGACGGCGATCAACTGACAAGGTACCTAGAAAAGCCGCAGTTTATATACATTCAGGGAAGGTTCGAGAGAATTCAGGACTGATCAGGGACACACCCTGTTAATTTTTATTGGCAAATTCAAAGTGAACAAGAAATGCGTGATTGGTTGAAATTAATTACATAAATTCGTGATTGGCTAGATTCAAAACTGGCTGAAAGAGAAAGAAGTGTTGCCAACCCAAAAATAAATGTACATAGATTCAGTTATGGAAAACCTAGGAATACGAAACTTCTTTAAGTTATCAGTCCTTCCACCTTGCACCAGAGTGCATGATGAGAGATTTTTGGCAGTGACATCTGAGGAAAAATGTCCAAACGATGTATAGCAAAACAAATCAAGGAGAAATTCAATCAGTTTAGAAAACTTCAAAATAACACAATTCCTCATTATTTTAGTAGCGACATCTTCTGATTAAAGTTCCAACTTCATGTGGTATCAGTTTCACCTTTTAACCAATAGAGGAGTTTATTAAGGCGCTTATTTTGGATGTGCGGCGTTGAGGTGTACCTTCCGGTACAATAATAATAATAATAATAATAATAATAATAATAATAATAATAATAATAATATACTATCTGCGTATGGTAATGATCACATCTCTCCTATCAACGAGGACTCACAATCAGTGTAATGAAATTGAAAAAGCTCCAGCTTACTAAGAGGATTTGAACCTACACCAGCTCCCATTTGCTAGTGTCAGCTCCATCCAATGCCTCTACCTGCACAGCTCACAGGCGGCTCCCTGACTCGCTTCGTTTCTTTCTGACGAATTCCAATTTGTTTTTATGTTTAGAAACTGAACTTCAGTCTCAGGGAACATGTTTACTTCCTTTCTTGATTATTTCTCGGGTCTAGAGCCTAAACCAAAAGGGAATGAATGGAGTTATCTCCTAACGTACAACGTATGTATAATACTAATAATCTCTGATACTGCTGTAGAAATTCCAGTGCAAACGCGCTGTCAGGACTTAAAACAAATAATAATAATCATAATAATATCTTTACAGAAAAAAAAATCAATATCCAGGAACGCACAATTAATACATTACAACTCACTTATTAAACCTGAAGCACCATACGCCTCGGAAACCTTGATCACTGGAGGCAGATCACTCATTACAGAAATAGAGAAACAGGGCTCGAACCCACTATCTCCCGCATGCAAGCTCACAGCTGCACGCCCTTAATCGCACCGCCAACTCGCCCGGTACAGCAGGGATGGACAAACAATATAAGCATGCAAATGCTAAGAACTAATTCCATTAACGAGGTGTATTTCAACTAGTGTAGGCCTATATATGTGTGTTTGAGATATTTGAGTCTACATGCGAATAATTTATTTAAGTTTTCTAGTTCTTTATATTTTTATAGTTAAATTATCAACAAATGCTACGAAAAAATTAGGAGGGCGGGAAGCAGCATACGGTCCAAACGAAGGGCGAGTAGCACATTATCCTGGATTTCAAGCGTGCTCTATGAACATTTGATTAAGCACATGTCATTACCCTGCAGCCCATGTGCACTATCTGTCGCAACACATGGCCGTCATGCTCCAGAGCATTCACTTCACGGTCCAAGTCTCATAAACACGGACTAAGCTCTTCAGGGATTTTCTCCTCACGGGTCACGTCATTAACACGCAAATGACTATACTCATTTTTCTTTGTCTTCCTTTCATATAACAACCATTAAATATGTCAGTCAAGTCTTCCACACAGAGGCTGGCTGAATCCTGAAAATGGCATTCGTAGGAAAACCGTAGCAACGGATGGGGGCGCCATAATGAGATATACAAGGCAAAACAAGGATGAGGTAGGTCACCAATGCTTTTCTCATTGAGCCAGGAACTGCTATTGCAGCATGACCAGCCCTATCAAAAGAACCTTTCATTACAGCAAGATGCACTCACTATAACTTAGTCGTAATATTGATAGATGCGTCCTGACAATGCTTGATTATGTGAAGGTTTTCCGTGATGCAAGGAAGGGAAAGGGCTAAGATTGGGAAGGACGCAGCCGTGGCCTAAATTAAGGCACAGCCTCAACATTTGCCAGGTGTGGAAATGAGAAATCACGAAATACCACCTTAAAAACTACCGACGGTGGGGTACGAACCCACCATCTCCCGAATGCAAACTCACACCTACGTGACTCGAACCGCGTCACCAAATTGCTCGGTAAGATTTAATATTACAGCTAACTTGGGAACATTAATGCTGCATATTGTCCCCGTACTAGATCTGCCAGTGAACAAGAGACACCCCAGGGGTGCTCAGTTCACAGGACCGCTGACTTAGTACGGGGACATATTAATGGCGCCCAACGTGGGGCACCCCTGGGGTGTCTCTTGTTGGCCGGCAAACCTAGTACGGGGACAATATACAGAGACTGTTCATAAGTTTCGTAGGCTTCAAGGTGTCATTGGCTAAAATATCCAAGCACCGTGGTCGTTCTTGGCAGAGCTGGGAATTATTTCAGAAAGATTAATCGAATTACTTGAAACGAATAAATTTTTACTTGCAATCATTACTTTTTACAAAATGTAATTTTTACTTGTAATTCATTTCTTAAAATAAAATTGTAATCATTATATTTCAGTAAGTGAGGTACATCGCACGGAAGTAGAAACAAGAAAACTTAATTATGATGAAGATAACCTTCAGTTCTACTACAACAGAACCAGCAGCATATATCTTAAACCTTCTTTTCTTGACTTCTAATAGTTCTTCATCCTTTCACTTTGCTGGTTCCTCCTCTCTTGTGTCCAGATGTTAATATCACCTTTCCTCTTCTTTTCCTGGAAACCCTTGAAGTTTCGTATCAATCTTCTGAAAGTTGTTCTGCCTTGTATTACATCGCCTGTTATTCCAATCTCTGTCATATGTTTTTTTACTCCTGGGATCCACTGGTTGCCATTCTTGCTCTCATCTTGTCAATCTACTGGTGTCCATCCTTATTATGTGACCAAAAAATGTAATTCTCCCCTTTCTGATCGTGTCTAACAGCCTTTCATTTCCTTCATCCTTGTATAGATCTTTATTCATCCTATGTCTAAACTCTCCTTCCATCGTTTTCGATGGTCTGAAAAGTTTCCTCAATATGTTCCTTCCTTTCTTCTCTACCCCTTCTATTTCATCAGTTTTGCTATTTGCTTTACGTCGCACCGACACAGATATGTCTTATGGCGACGATGGGGTAGGGAAGGCCTACGAATTGGAAGGAAGTGGCCGTGTCCTTAATTAAGGTACAACCCCAGCATTTGCCTGGTGTGAAAATGGGAAACCACGGAAAACCATCTTCTGGGCTGCCGACAGTGGGGCTCGAACCCACTATCTCCCGATTACTGGATACTGGCCGCACTTAAGCGACTGCAGCTATCGAGTTCGGTCACCAGTTTTCATAGAGAACATGGATACTGTGGCATACAAACTCTATGCTTTGATTACTGTGTTGTGGTGTTTGATTTTAGTTTTCCTTGAGAGATTCTTTTTATTGTAGGTATCTTTAATGAGTTGGTTTGCTAGTTCCAGTTTTCTTGCCCTTGATCAGTTTGCTTCCTTATCGAGTCCATTAACCTGAATTATTTCAACTAGGTATTTAAAGTTATTAACCTTGCTGATTTTCCCGTACTCTGTTCCTAGCGCTGTGGGTGAATCCCCAATATTTGACATGAATTTAGCCTTCTCAAGAGATATCTGAAGTCCAACTATTACTTGTATATTATTAAACAGAAATAATTAAAAACGCTAAAATTTATTAACTAAAACAAAAATGACCGGAAAAGATCATTCCGAAAATTCCTACGTTATCATGTTTAGTCTCACCTACTGGTGACATCCACTTAATGCCTCTATGCTAAAAGAAATGAAGTAATATATTCCTTTTCCTTGCGAACTTTTGTATTATTCCAGCCCCAAACCAAACCAAACCCCATGGCACTACAGCCCTTGAAAGGCCTTGGCCTACCAAGCGACCGCTGCTCAGCCCGAAGACCTGCAGATTATGAGGTGTCGTGTGGTCAGTACGACGAATCCTTTCGGCCGTTATTCTTGGCTTTCTACACCGGGGCCGCTATCTCACCGTCAGATAGCTCCTCAATTCTAATCAAGTAGGCTGAGTGGACCTCGAACTAACCCTCAGGTCCAGGTAGAAATCCCTGACCTCGCCGGGAATCGAATCCGGGGCCTCCGGCTAAGAGGCAGGCACGCTACCCCTACACCACGGGGCCGGCATTATTCCAGCCCCAAGCGGGAAAAATATAAGTGATTTCCTTAAGTATTTGCAATTGTAATTTTAGTGATTACTTTAAAAAGTAATTAATCAAAATATTTATCTAGTAACTATCGAGCAGAGTTACATTCTTTTCCTTGTACTCTTTCCATCACTGGTTTCAGGTTATTCACAAGAATGTTGGTAAAACCTAGCCTTGATGTTTACTCGCTTTGATTTACGCTTTACACTTAACATTCCTGGCGAGATGTAGAAGCTGAACGTACTAAGACTACATTCCCATCTTGTTCTTTATTTATTAGGCATTTTTCAGGTAGGCACTTATCGAACCACTTTCACGGGATTGGTGTTTTACCTCTGTGAATCAAGCACTAACTCATAATTATGACGATACCTTTATAACTCAGTATTCACAATGTTCTGTTCACTGTCTCTGGACTGACTGAAAGAGAACTTCCTGCCTAGGTTCACTGTGCTAAGAAGAGCAATAACTCTTCACAAAAGAGATTAAATTTGTACCAATTAATCAACTCTCGATCATAGGGCCCTCTTTGCAACTCTCTGCGCCCTCACTGCCTTAGATAATACATCGTTACTTTTGTTTTTCAGAACTGGCTTTTTGTCCCACCCACACGGACAGGTGTTATGGCGACGATGGGATAGGAAAGAGCGAGGAGTGGCCAGGAATCGACCTCGGCCTTAATTAAAGTGTGAAAATGGGAAATCACAGAAAAAATCTTCAGGCCTGCCGACAGTGGGGTTCGAACCCACTATCTCCCGAATGCAAGCTGATAGCTACGTGACTCAAACCACGCAGCTACTTGCTCGGTATCAGATACTGACATTCACTTGACAAAACCTTGACGGAACCTAACATTATACGTAGCGGAGGCAACATCACCATTGGAGGATCAACACATGATTCTCATTTAACACGTAATGTTCTCTAGAACTAACTGAAGCACAGGAAGACCAATTTATTTCTACCTAATGCGTTTCCTTCGCCCTACAGTGCTACATTGTGTAAAATCCTTATACAATTTTTTATTTTTTGATTTTCTCTAAATTGGAGCACGAACCAAAATTACACTTTTGAAGAATAATTTCAGGAATATCCATTATTTTTAGAACGGTAAAACCGTGTAACACAGTGTATGCTAATTCCTCCTCATACTTGAAAACCCACAGCCTGTTTCCAGTCAATGACCGGGTCAGAAATGGAACGAATGAAGCCCCATCTAGCGGCGATGGTAGGAATTGTGCCGGCTGCCGAAGCCTGTCGCACTCCTCTGGGGCAATGATTAATGAATGACAGAAGAAATGACATGATATTGGAGAGTGTCGCTGGAATGAATGATGACAGGGAAAACCGCAGTACCCGGAGAAAAACCTGTCCCGCCTCCGCTTTGTCCAGCACAAATCTCACAAGGAGCGACTGGGATTTGAACTACGGAACCCAGCGGTGAGAGGCCGCCTGAGCCACGGCGTCTCCTCCTCATATTTATAGACACCTAATTAAGTTCGAATGTAAACACCATATGGTCTATGAGCCGCTAATGCAATATGAGATCATCCATTGGCTTGTGTCCAGTAAGTAGGACTCTTCACATAACGTAGCCCTGTTCTTGGGGCTACTTCATGGGACCTAACAGACACCGGTGAACAAACAAGACCACGTCGTGTGTTTCCTCCGGATGCTGCTATTATATGGTTATCATGGCAATACGTACATCCGGGTATACTGACATTAAATGAATCTCATACTAAACCTGTGTCCACCAACGTAGTTTAGTGAGCCGTAAGCGTCAAATAATGCTCTCTCTCCGTTAAATGAGGCATTTCAAACTTTGCAGTTTTACCGTCAGTCAGAATCGTATCACTTTAAGAAATCCCTCTTATCAATTCAAAAATTCACGTCAAAAATAGTGTCTTATATGGTTGTAGTGGAACCGAGCAAGTTGGCTGTGAGATTGGGCCACGTAGCTGTGAGCTTACATTCAGGAGATAGAGGTTCGAATGCCACCGTCGGCAGCGCAAAAAGTGGATTTCACCGAGCTCGATAGATGAAATCGCTTAAGTGCGGCCAGTATCCAGTATTCGGGAGATAGCGAGTTCGAACCCCACCGTCGGCAGCCCTGAAGATGGTTTTCCGTGGTTTCCAATTTTCACAACCAGGCAAATGCTGGGGATGTTCCTTAATTGAGGCCACGGCCGATTCCTTCCAACTCCTAGGCCTTTCCTATCCCATCGTCGCCATAAGACCTATCTGTGACGGTGCGACGTAAAGCCACTAGAAAAGATTTCGGAAAACCCAATTGAGGGGAGTGAAAGAATAAAAAATGAATTGAATTATTTGTATGAGGATATATCTTATGATACAGGCGCGAAAATTGGTATTTGGAATCTCCAATAAAAATAAAGAAATCCGCCTTCTTTTGTTTTCGGAAATCCACTTAAGGGGTGAAAAAATCGTTGAATTTATTTACTTGTATCTCTAAAAGATAAATATGTTACAGACGTGAAAAATGGTATTTGGGATCTCCTTTAAAAATAAAGAAACACGTATTTTTTGTTTTCGAAAAAGGCACTTAACGGGAGGGGGGGAAAAAAAAGAATTGAAAAAGAAGTTGAATAATTTCATATGCAGATACTTATATTTCAAAAACTGAAGATGTTACAAAGGCGAAAATAGATATTTGGAACCTCCTTTACTTTTTTCGATTTGAGATAAGACTGTTTCTCACATTTACAGACCTATGTCGCATCGTCATCTTCGCCCCAAAAGGCAAAAACACAAACGTGGTTTACACATCGTTTCTGGGATAAATGAAACTAAATTTGTCGGTGAGGGATTTTGGGATTTTGAGATAATGTTTTAGACCGAGGAACGATTATTTATAACATTTTACGAAATCCACGCGAGCGAAACCGTGAGTAACTTCTACTATATCGGTATTCCGAAAAGTTTTGCGATCAGTGTCATAGGAAGTAATATAAGACCACGATATGTAATTTTGTAAAAAGCACGTATTTCAATTAACACACGTAAAATATATCATGGTGCCGAAACCCGAGAATACAGGAGAAGAAAACATACACAAATTATTAATCTTGTATAATTTGTAATATGAAAGGTATTGGTTGAAAAACTTGTGAAACTGAACAAAATACATTAATGCACCAATACCGGACAGCTCTATCTCAACAGCATTGAGCGAAGTGCGAACAGCGATGGTGGTGACATCTAGCGTGTACGTGTGACAAGCCCACGAATGTATAATATTCTCTGTGCTACAGTTCAGAGAGTTGCATCTCCATTCATTGGAAATATTTGTTAAAATCATTGAACAATCTTAATAATTACGAATGAAATTTTAATATATGGAAAACCTTCTTCGTAAACCTCCAAACGAGCATTATACTAGGCGTGCCTTTAGCTAGGTCTTAAAAATTAAAAGCCGATTGTTTTCAGGATCCACCCAGCCTCTTTTCCCAGCTAGTTGGGACCAGCACTTTGAATAAGATTAGCCTAGTTTTACGGCCGGATGCCTTTCACAGCCCCCGAGCTACATGGATTTAGAAACGCGATTAAAATCCTCGTTCAGCTGGCCCTCTGAAATAGATACAGGTACTACTACTACTACTACTACTACTACTACTACTACTACTACTGCTGCTGCTACTACCACTACTACTACTACTACTTACAATTTTAGAATTTGCTTTGTCGCACCGACACGGATAGGTCTTATGGCGACGATGGGATATGAAAGGCCTAGGGATGGGAAGGAAACGGCCGTGGCCTTAATTACGGTACATCCCCAGCATTTTCCTTGTGTGAAAATGGGAAACCGCGGAAAACCGTGTTCAAGACTGCTGACAATGGGGTTCGAAACCCCTATCTCCCGGCTGTAAGCTCACAGATGCGTGCTCCTAACCGCACAGTCAACTGGCCCGGTACTATGACTACTACTAATAATAATATATAATTTCGTGTGCCTATTTCTAACCGCGTACAGCCCTTGTAAGACAGACCCTCCGATGAGGGTGGGCGGCATCTTCCATATGTAGGGAACTGCGTGTTAATGTGGTGGAGGATAGTGTTATGTGTGGTGTGTGAGTTGCAGGGATGTTCGGGACAACACAAACACTCAGTCCCCGGGCCTTCGGTATTAACCAATGAAGGTTAAAATCCCCGACCCGGCCGGGAATCGAACCTGGGACCCTCTGAACCGAAAGCCAGTACGCTGACCATTCAGCCAACGAGTCGGGCACTACTAATGATAATCATAACTGTTTTACGCCCCTCCCCCTGAAACGAGGGTGAGTACGCTGACCATTCAGCCAAAGCACCGGATGGGGAAGAAATGAGAAGCTGTAATTAATAGGAGTGATAAAAGCCAAACCAACGCAAGAATTTATAAGAACCATACGTTTAAACAACTTGTGACCATTAATGTTATACCTATATTGTGTTTTATATATCTTATATATATAAAGCCGCAAGGCTCACTCACTGACATAAATGTTTACCCACTTCGACATGAGCTAGAAACTTGAAATTTGGCAAGGTGATAGCTATTAGCGTGTAACCTACGGAAAAATTCCAAAAAATTTAAATTTTAAATTTTTGCCCCCCTCCCCCCAAACAAAATGGCGGATACCGTGATGCAGTGCCCTAGAAAATTAATATTTGGCAAAGTTGTAGCTCCTAGCCTGTAACCGACGTAGAAATTGCAAAAAGTTAAAATATTTAATATTTCATCCACTAAAAAATTCGAAATTATAAGCCAAATTAAATGACGGTGCAGGCTTTCGTTTCGAGCTCTCTTGTGGCTAAACGGTAATTGTTATCAATAAGCGGACTACACCTTCGTCCCCTAAAATGAACAGATCTACAACTTTGGTCCTATGACTTTTTGTCGTATCTCGACTCCTTCTACTTTAGATTGAGCTTCATTTTCCCGGTTTTGGTCATTTTTGTTAAATTTCCAAAAATGATTTTACTGATTCACACATTCATAAGATGGATAGATGAACGAAATTCAGGACGCTCCTTGGCAACATCATTGGCCATATGTAGACCGACTTTCGTTATTCTAGCTGCCTTGCAAGTATGGGAAAACGGAGGGTACATGTGGAAACACTATTGAAATTTCGGCCTAATTTATGATTCTTAAGCAATTTATGGCGAAACCCGTTGAGATACGGCAAAACCTCAAATAACCAAACTTATAGGTCGTTTCATCGTCAACCTGCCTGCAAAGTTTCAAGACTGTAGCTGTCTGCCAAGTTGGCAAAATTATTTTTCAATTTGTGAAAAGTGGGCGAAATTTGACATGGATCGAAACGTTCACCTCTTTCTATGGCATAAATATGCGGGATAGGAGAAAGCGCCTAAGACAGTAATGTAGACCACTAAAAGGGTCGTCTAACGCCGCAATCCGTACCTCGATACGACGCACCGTTCGCTCGCAATAAATTTCCAAACGAAAGCCTGCACTATTTAGCGTGCACATTGCCTGGCTCTATCTTATCTTCTTATCTTATATATATAAAGCCGCAAGGCTCACTCACTGACATAAATGTTTACCCACTTCGACATGAGCTAGAAACTTGAAATTTGGCAAGGTGATAGCTATTAGCGTGTAACCTACGGCAAAATTCCAAAAAATTTAAATTTTAAATTTTTGCCCCCCTCCCCCCAAACAAAATGGCGGATACCGTGATGCAGTGCCCTAGAAAATTAATATTTGGCAAAGTTGTAGCTCCTAGCCTGTAACCGACGTAGAAATTGCAAAAAGTTAAAATATTTAATATTTCATCCACTAAAAAATTCGAAATTATAAGCCAAATTAAATGACGGTGCAGGCTTTCGTTTCGAGCTCTCTTGTGGCTAAACGGTAATTGTTATCAATAAGCGGACTACACTTTCGTTCCCTAAAATGAACAGATCTACAACTTTGGTCCTATGACTTTTTGTCGTATCTCGACTCCTTCTACCTTAGATTGAGCTTCATTTTCCCGGTTTTGGTCATTTTTGTTAAATTTCCAAAAATGATTTTACTGATTCACACACTCATAAGATGGATAGATGAACGAAATTCAGGACGCTCCTTGGCAACATCATTGGCCATATGTAGACCGACTTTCGTTATTCTAGCTGCCTTGCAAGTATGGGAAAACGGAGGGTACATGTGGAAACACTATTGAAATTTCGGCCTAATTTATGATTCTTAAGCAATTTATGGCGAAACCCGTTGAGATACGGCAAAACCTCAAATAACCAAACTTATAGGTCGTTTCATCGTCAACCTGCCTGCAAAGTTTCAAGACTGTAGCTGTCTGCCAAGTTGGCAAAATTATTTTTCAATTTGTGAAAAGTGGGCGAAATTTGACATGGATCGAAACGTTCACCTCTTTCTATGGCATAAATATGCGGGATAGGAGAAAGCGCCTAAGACAGTAATGTAGACCACTAAAAGGGTCGTCTAACGCCGCAATCCGTACCTCGATACGACGCACCGTTCGCTCGCAATAAATTTCCAAACGAAAGCCTGCACTATTTAGCGTGCACATTGCCTGGCTCTATCTTATCTTCTTATCTTATATATATAAAGCCGCAAGGCTCACTCACTGACATAAATGTTTACCCACTTCGACATGAGCTAGAAACTTGAAATTTGGCAAGGTGATAGCTATTAGCGTGTAACCTACGGCAAAATTCCAAAAAATTTAAATTTTAAATTTTTGCCCCCCTCCCCCCAAACAAAATGGCGGATACCGTGATGCAGTGCCCTAGAAAATTAATATTTGGCAAAGTTGTAGCTCCTAGCCTGTAACCGACGTAGAAATTGCAAAAAGTTAAAATATTTAATATTTCATCCACTAAAAAATTCGAAATTATAAGCCAAATTAAATGACGGTGCAGGCTTTCGTTTCGAGCTCTCTTGTGGCTAAACGGTAATTGTTATCAATAAGCGGACTACACTTTCGTCCCCTAAAATGAACAGATCTACAACTTTGGTCCTATGACTTTTTGTCGTATCTCGACTCCTTCTACCTTAGATTGAGCTTCATTTTCCCGGTTTTGGTCATTTTTGTTAAATTTCCAAAAATGATTTTACTGATTCACACACTCATAAGATGGATAGATGAACGAAATTCAGGACGCTCCTTGGCAACATCATTGGCCATATGTAGACCGACTTTCGTTATTCTAGCTGCCTTGCAAGTATGGGAAAACGGAGGGTACATGTGGAAACACTATTGAAATTTCGGCCTAATTTATGATTCTTAAGCAATTTATGGCGAAACCCGTTGAGATACGGCAAAACCTCAAATAACCAAACTTATAGGTCGTTTCATCGTCAACCTGCCTGCAAAGTTTCAAGACTGTAGCTGTCTGCCAAGTTGGCAAAATTATTTTTCAATTTGTGAAAAGTGGGCGAAATTTGACATGGATCGAAACGTTCACCTCTTTCTATGGCATAAATATGCGGGATAGGAGAAAGCGCCTAAGACAGTAATGTAGACCACTAAAAGGGTCGTCTAACGCCGCAATCCGTACCTCGATACGACGCACCGTTCGCTCGCAATAAATTTCCAAACGAAAGCCTGCACTATTTAGCGTGCACATTGCCTGGCTCTATCTTATCTTCTTATCTTATCTTATATATATAAAGCCGCAAGGCTCACTCACTGACATAAATGTTTACCCACTTCGACATGAGCTAGAAACTTGAAATTTGGCAAGGTGATAGCTATTAGCGTGTAACCTACGGAAAAATTCCAAAAAATTTAAATTTTAAATTTTTGCCCCCCTCCCCCCAAACAAAATGGCGGATACCGTGATGCAGTGCCCTAGAAAATTAATATTTGGCAAAGTTGTAGCTCCTAGCCTGTAACCGACGTAGAAATTGCAAAAAGTTAAAATATTTAATATTTCATCCACTAAAAAATTCGAAATTATAAGCCAAATTAAATGACGGTGCAGGCTTTCGTTTCGAGCTCTCTTGTGGCTAAACGGTAATTGTTATCAATAAGCGGACTACACTTTCGTCCCCTAAAATGAACAGATCTACAACTTTGGTCCTATGACTTTTTGTCGTATCTCGACTCCTTCTACCTTAGATTGAGCTTCATTTTCCCGGTTTTGGTCATTTTTGTTAAATTTCCAAAAATGATTTTACTGATTCACACACTCATAAGATGGATAGATGAACGAAATTCAGGACGCTCCTTGGCAACATCATTGGCCATATGTAGACCGACTTTCGTTATTCTAGCTGCCTTGCAAGTATGGGAAAACGGAGGGTACATGTGGAAACACTATTGAAATTTCGGCCTAATTTATGATTCTTAAGCAATTTATGGCGAAACCCGTTGAGATACGGCAAAACCTCAAATAACCAAACTTATAGGTCGTTTCATCGTCAACCTGCCTGCAAAGTTTCAAGACTGTAGCTGTCTGCCAAGTTGGCAAAATTATTTTTCAATTTGTGAAAAGTGGGCGAAATTTGACATGGATCGAAACGTTCACCTCCTTCTATGGCATAAATATGCGGGATAGGAGAAAGCGCCTAAGACAGTAATGTAGACCACTAAAAGGGTCGTCTAACGCCGCAATCCGTACCTCGATACGACGCACCGTTCGCTCGCAATAAATTTCCAAACGAAAGCCTGCACTATTTAGCGTGCACATTGCCTGGCTCTATCTTATCTTCTTATCTTATCCTATATATATAAAGCCACAAGGCTAACTGACTCACTCACTCACTCACTCACTGACTGACATTAATGTTTGCCCACTTCCAAGTGAGCTAGGAACTTGAAATTCGGCAGTCTGACAGCTTTTAGGCTGCAACCCAAGGAAAAATTGCAAAAACGTTGAAGTTTTTCATATTTAGCCCCCCTTCCGCCCCATCAAAATATCAGACTAAAATTTCGTGTTAGACCCTTCCAGATGAGCTAGGAACTTGAAATACGGAAATATGATAGCTATTAGGCTGTAACCCAAGGCAAAATTCCAAAAAGTTATAATTTTTCGTATTTAGCCCCCCTTCGAATCAAAATGTCGGACTCAAATTTCGGGTTAGACCCTTCCATTCCAGATAAGGTGGAAATCTGGAATTCGGCAGTCTGATAGCTATTAGGCTGCAACCCAAGGAAAAATTCAAAAACGTTGAAAATTTTCATATTTAGCCCCCCTTCCGCCCCATCAAAATATCGGACTAAAATTTCGTGTTAGACCCTTCCAGATGAGCTAGGAACTTGAAATTCGGAAATCTGATAGCTATTAGGCTGTAAACCAAGGCAAAATTCCAAAATGTACAAATTTTACGTATTTAGCCCCCATCGAATCAAAATATCGGACGCAAATTTCGGGTTAGACCCTTCCGTTCCAGATGACCTGGAAACTTGGAATTCGGCAGTCTGATAGCTATTAGGCTACAACCCAAGGAAAAATTCAAAAACGTTGACAATTTTCATATTTAGCCCCCCTTCCGCCCCATCAAAATGTCGGACTAAAATTGCGTGTTAGACCCTTCCAGATGAGCTAGGAACTTGAAATTCGGAAATCTGATAGCTATTAGGCTGCAACCCAAGGCGAAATTCCAAAACGTTCAGATGTTCCGTATTTAGCCCCCCATCGAATCAAAATATCGGACTCAAATTTCGGGTTAGACCCTTCCGTTCCAGGTGAGCTGGAGAATTGGAATTCGGCAGTCTGATAGCTATTAGGCTGCAACGTAAGGAAAAATTCAGAAACGTTGAAATTTTTCGTATTTAGCCCTCCTTCCTCCCCATCGAAATATCGGACTAAAATTTCCTGTTAGAGCCTTCCAAATGAGCTAGGAACTTGAAATTCGGAAATCTGATAGCTATTAGGCTGCATCCCAAGCAAGATTCCAAAATGTTCAAATTTTCGTATTTAGCCTCCCGTCGAATCAAAATGTCGGACTCAAATTTCGGGTTAGACCCTTCCGTTCCAGATGAACTTGAAGCTTGGAATTCGGCAGTCTGATAGATGTTATTCTATAACCCGTGGAAATATTTCTAAATGTTCAAATTTATCACATTTAGCCCCCCACACCGGATTAAAATACCGGACTTCTTATATATATAAAGCCGCAAGGCTCACTGACTGACATAAATGTTTACCCACTTCGACATGAGCTAGAAAGTTGAAATTTGGCAAGGTGATAGCTATTAGCGTGTAACCTACGGAAAAATTCCAAAAATTTTAAATTTTAAATTTTTGCCCCCCTCCCCCCAAACAAAATAGCGGATACCGTGATGCAGTGCCCTAGAAAATTCATATTTGGCAAAGTTCTAGCTCCTAGCCTGTAACCGACGTAGAAATTGCAAAAAGTTAAAATATTTAATATTTCATCCACTAAAGAATTCGAAATATTAAGCCAAATTACATGACGGTGCAGGCTTTCGTTTCGAGCTCTCTTGTGGCTAAACGGTAATTGTTATCAATAAACGGACTGCACTTTCGGCCGCTAAAATGAAGAGATCTACAACTTTGGTCCTATGACTTTTTGTCGTATCTCGACTCCTTCTACCTTAGATTGAGCTTCATTTTCCCGGTATCGGTCATTTTTGTTAAATTTCCATAAATGATTTTACTGATTCACACACTCATAAGATGGATAGATGAACTAAATTCAGGACGCTCCTTGGTAACGTCATTGGCCATATGTAGACCGACTTTCGTTATTCTAGCTGCCTTGCAAGTATGGGAAAACGGAGGGTACATGTGGAAACACTATTGAAATTTCGGCCTAATTTATGATTCTTAAGCAATTTATGGCGAAACCCGTTGAGATACGGCAAAACCTTAAATAATCAAAATTATAGGTCGTTTCATCATCAACCTGCCTGCAAAGTTTCAAGACTGTAGCTGTCTGCTATGTTGGCAAAATTATTTTTCAACTGTTGCTAAGCGGACGAAATTTGATATGGATCGAAACGTTCACCCCTTTATATGGTATAAATAGGCGAGATACGAGAGAATGCCCCACACAGTACTGTAGGCGACTAAATGGGACGTCCGATGGTGAAATCCTTACCTCGATACGACTTACCGTTTGGACGCAATGAATTTCCAAGTGGAAGTCTGCACTATTTAGCGTGCACATTGCCCGGCTCTATCTTATCCTATATATATAAAGCCACAAGGCTAACTGACTCACTCACTCACTCACTCACTGACTGACATTAATGTTTGCCCACTTCCAAGTGAGCTAGGAACTTGAAATTCGGCAGTCTGACAGCTTTTAGGCTGCAACCCAAGGAAAAATTGCAAAAACGTTGAAGTTTTTCATATTTAGCCCCCCTTCCGCCCCATCAAAATATCAGACTAAAATTTCGTGTTAGACCCTTCCAGATGAGCTAGGAACTTGAAATACGGAAATATGATAGCTATTAGGCTGTAACCCAAGGCAAAATTCCAAAAAGTTATAATTTTTCGTATTTAGCCCCCCTTCGAATCAAAATGTCGGACTCAAATTTCGGGTTAGACCCTTCCATTCCAGATAAGGTGGAAATCTGGAATTCGGCAGTCTGATAGCTATTAGGCTGCAACCCAAGGAAAAATTCAAAAACGTTGAAAATTTTCATATTTAGCCCCCCTTCCGCCCCATCAAAATATCGGACTAAAATTTCGTGTTAGACCCTTCCAGATGAGCTAGGAACTTGAAATTCGGAAATCTGATAGCTATTAGGCTGTAAACCAAGGCAAAATTCCAAAATGTACAAATTTTACGTATTTAGCCCCCATCGAATCAAAATATCGGACGCAAATTTCGGGTTAGACCCTTCCGTTCAGATGACCTGGAAACTTGGAATTCGGCAGTCTGATAGCTATTAGGCTACAACCCAAGGAAAAATTCAAAAACGTTGACAATTTTCATATTTAGCCCCCCTTCCGCCCCATCAAAATGTCGGACTAAAATTGCGTGTTAGACCCTTCCAGATGAGCTAGGAACTTGAAATTCGGAAATCTGATAGCTATTAGGCTGCAACCCAAGGCGAAATTCCAAAACGTTCAGATGTTCCGTATTTAGCCCCCCATCGAATCAAAATATCGGACTCAAATTTCGGGTTAGACCCTTCCGTTCCAGGTGAGCTGGAGAATTGGAATTCGGCAGTCTGATAGCTATTAGGCTGCAACGTAAGGAAAAATTCAGAAACGTTGAAATTTTTCGTATTTAGCCCTCCTTCCTCCCCATCGAAATATCGGACTAAAATTTCCTGTTAGAGCCTTCCAAATGAGCTAGGAACTTGAAATTCGGAAATCTGATAGCTATTAGGCTGCATCCCAGGCAAGATTCCAAAATGTTCAAATTTTCGTATTTAGCCTCCCGTCGAATGAAAATGTCGGACTCAAATTTCGGGTTAGACCCTTCCGTTCCAGATGAACTTGAAGCTTGGAATTCGGCAGTCTGATAGATGTTATTCTATAACCCGTGGAAATATTTCTAAATGTTCAAATTTATCACATTTAGCCCCCCACACCGGATTAAAATACCGGACTTCTTATATATATAAAGCCGCAAGGCTCACTGACTGACATAAATGTTTACCCACTTCGACATGAGCTAGAAAGTTGAAATTTGGCAAGGTGATAGCTATTAGCGTGTAACCTACGGAAAAATTCCAAAAATTTTAAATTTTAAATTTTTGCCCCCCTCCCCCCAAACAAAATAGCGGATACCGTGATGCAGTGCCCTAGAAAATTCATATTTGGCAAAGTTCTAGCTCCTAGCCTGTAACCGACGTAGAAATTGCAAAAAGTTAAAATATTTAATATTTCATCCACTAAAGAATTCGAAATATTAAGCCAAATTACATGACGGTGCAGGCTTTCGTTTCGAGCTCTCTTGTGGCTAAACGGTAATTGTTATCAATAAACGGACTGCACTTTCGGCCGCTAAAATGAAGAGATCTACAACTTTGGTCCTATGACTTTTTGTCGTATCTCGACTCCTTCTACCTTAGATTGAGCTTCATTTTCCCGGTATCGGTCATTTTTGTTAAATTTCCATAAATGATTTTACTGATTCACACACTCATAAGATGGATAGATGAACTAAATTCAGGACGCTCCTTGGTAACGTCATTGGCCATATGTAGACCGACTTTCGTTATTCTAGCTGCCTTGCAAGTATGGGAAAACGGAGGGTACATGTGGAAACACTATTGAAATTTCGGCCTAATTTATGATTCTTAAGCAATTTATGGCGAAACCCGTTGAGATACGGCAAAACCTTAAATAATCAAAATTATAGGTCGTTTCATCATCAACCTGCCTGCAAAGTTTCAAGACTGTAGCTGTCTGCTATGTTGGCAAAATTATTTTTCAACTGTTGCTAAGCGGACGAAATTTGATATGGATCGAAACGTTCACCCCTTTATATGGTATAAATAGGCGAGATACGAGAGAATGCCCCACACAGTACTGTAGGCGACTAAATGGGACGTCCGATGGTGAAATCCTTACCTCGATACGACTTACCGTTTGGACGCAATGAATTTCCAAGTGGAAGTCTGCACTATTTAGCGTGCACATTGCCCGGCTCTATCTTATCCTATATATATAAAGCCACAAGGCTAACTGACTCACTCACTCACTCACTCACTGACTGACATTAATGTTTGCCCACTTCCAAGTGAGCTAGGAACTTGAAATTCGGCAGTCTGACAGCTTTTAGGCTGCAACCCAAGGAAAAATTGCAAAAACGTTGAAGTTTTTCATATTTAGCCCCCCTTCCGCCCCATCAAAATATCAGACTAAAATTTCGTGTTAGACCCTTCCAGATGAGCTAGGAACTTGAAATACGGAAATATGATAGCTATTAGGCTGTAACCCAAGGCAAAATTCCAAAAAGTTATAATTTTTCGTATTTAGCCCCCCTTCGAATCAAAATGTCGGACTCAAATTTCGGGTTAGACCCTTCCATTCCAGATAAGGTGGAAATCTGGAATTCGGCAGTCTGATAGCTATTAGGCTGCAACCCAAGGAAAAATTCAAAAACGTTGAAAATTTTCATATTTAGCCCCCCTTCCGCCCCATCAAAATATCGGACTAAAATTTCGTGTTAGACCCTTCCAGATGAGCTAGGAACTTGAAATTCGGAAATCTGATAGCTATTAGGCTGTAAACCAAGGCAAAATTCCAAAATGTACAAATTTTACGTATTTAGCCCCCATCGAATCAAAATATCGGACGCAAATTTCGGGTTAGACCCTTCCGTTCCAGATGACCTGGAAACTTGGAATTCGGCAGTCTGATAGCTATTAGGCTACAACCCAAGGAAAAATTCAAAAACGTTGACAATTTTCATATTTAGCCCCCCTTCCGCCCCATCAAAATGTCGGACTAAAATTGCGTGTTAGACCCTTCCAGATGAGCTAGGAACTTGAAATTCGGAAATCTGATAGCTATTAGGCTGCAACCCAAGGCGAAATTCCAAAACGTTCAGATGTTCCGTATTTAGCCCCCCATCGAATCAAAATATCGGACTCAAATTTCGGGTTAGACCCTTCCGTTCCAGGTGAGCTGGAGAATTGGAATTCGGCAGTCTGATAGCTATTAGGCTGCAACGTAAGGAAAAATTCAGAAACGTTGAAATTTTTCGTATTTAGCCCTCCTTCCTCCCCATCGAAATATCGGACTAAAATTTCCTGTTAGAGCCTTCCAAATGAGCTAGGAACTTGAAATTCGGAAATCTGATAGCTATTAGGCTGCATCCCAAGCAAGATTCCAAAATGTTCAAATTTTCGTATTTAGCCTCCCGTCGAATCAAAATGTCGGACTCAAATTTCGGGTTAGACCCTTCCGTTCCAGATGAACTTGAAGCTTGGAATTCGGCAGTCTGATAGATGTTATTCTATAACCCGTGGAAATATTTCTAAATGTTCAAATTTATCACATTTAGCCCCCCACACCGGATTAAAATACCGGACTTCTTATATATATAAAGCCGCAAGGCTCACTGACTGACATAAATGTTTACCCACTTCGACATGAGCTAGAAAGTTGAAATTTGGCAAGGTGATAGCTATTAGCGTGTAACCTACGGAAAAATTCCAAAAATTTTAAATTTTAAATTTTTGCCCCCCTCCCCCCAAACAAAATAGCGGATACCGTGATGCAGTGCCCTAGAAAATTCATATTTGGCAAAGTTCTAGCTCCTAGCCTGTAACCGACGTAGAAATTGCAAAAAGTTAAAATATTTAATATTTCATCCACTAAAGAATTCGAAATATTAAGCCAAATTACATGACGGTGCAGGCTTTCGTTTCGAGCTCTCTTGTGGCTAAACGGTAATTGTTATCAATAAACGGACTGCACTTTCGGCCGCTAAAATGAAGAGATCTACAACTTTGGTCCTATGACTTTTTGTCGTATCTCGACTCCTTCTACCTTAGATTGAGCTTCATTTTCCCGGTATCGGTCATTTTTGTTAAATTTCCATAAATGATTTTACTGATTCACACACTCATAAGATGGATAGATGAACTAAATTCAGGACGCTCCTTGGTAACGTCATTGGCCATATGTAGACCGACTTTCGTTATTCTAGCTGCCTTGCAAGTATGGGAAAACGGAGGGTACATGTGGAAACACTATTGAAATTTCGGCCTAATTTATGATTCTTAAGCAATTTATGGCGAAACCCGTTGAGATACGGCAAAACCTTAAATAACCAAAATTATAGGTCGTTTCATCATCAACCTGCCTGCAAAGTTTCAAGACTGTAGCTGTCTGCTATGTTGGCAAAATTATTTTTCTACTGTTGCTAAGCGGACGAAATTTGATATGGATCGAAACGTTCACCCCTTTATATGGTATAAATAGGCGAGATACGAGAGAATGCCCCACACAGTACTGTAGGCGACTAAATGGGACGTCCGATGGTGAAATCCTTACCTCGATACGACTTACCGTTTGGACGCAATGAATTTCCAAGTGGAAGTCTGCACTATTTAGCGTGCACATTGCCCGGCTCTATCTTATCCTATATATATAAAGCCACAAGGCTAACTGATTCACTCACTCACTCACTCACTCACTGACTGACATTAATGTTTGCCCACTTCCAAGTGAGCTAGGAACTTGAAATTCGGCAGTCTGATAGCTTTTAGGCTGCGACCGAAGGAAAAATTCAAAAAAGTTGAAATTTTTCATATTTAGCCCCCCTTCCGCCCAATCAAATTATCGGACTAAAATTTAGTGTTAAACCCTTCCAGATGAGCTAGCAACTTGAAATTCGGCAGTCGGATAGCTATTAGGCTGCAACCCAAGGCAAAATTCCAAAGAGTTCAAATTCCTTATATTTAGCCCCCCACCAAATCAAAATTTCGGACTCAAATTTCGGGTTAGACCCTTCCGTTCCAGATGAGCTAGAAACTTGGAATTCAGTAATCAAATAGCTATTCGGCTGCAACCCAAGGAAAAATTCCAAAAAATTGAAATTTTTCAAAATTAGCCCCCCTTCCGCCCCATCAATATATCGGATTAAAATTTCGTGTTAGACCCTTCCAGATGAGCTAAGAAATTGAAATTCGGAAATCTGATAGCTATTAGGATGTAACACAAGGCAAAATTCTAAAAAGTTCTATTTTCCGTATTTAGCCCCCCGTCGAATCAAGATGTCGGACTCAAATTTCGGGTTAGACTCTTCCGTTCCAGATGAGCTGGAAACTTGGAATTCGGCAGTCTCATAGCTATTAGGCTGTAACCCAAGGAAAAATTAAAAAACGTTGACATTTTTCATATTTAGCCCCCCTTCCGCCCCATCAAAATATCGGACTGAAATTTCGTGTTAGACCCTTTCAGATATGGTAGGAACTTAAAATGCGGAAATCTGATAACTGCTATTCCATAACCCAAGGAAATATTTCAAAAAGTTCAAATTTTTCATATTTAGCCCCCCACACCGGATTAAAATACCGGACTCAAATTCCGTGCTACACCCTTCCGCCCAATCAAATTATCGGACTCAAATTTCGTACACCCTTTCTGATAGCTATTAGGCTGTAAACCAAGGACAAATTCCAGAAGTTCAATTTTTTCGTATTTAGCCCCCGTCGAATCAAATCGTCGGACTCAATTTTCGGGTTAGACCCTTCCGTTCCAGATGAGCTAGAAACTTGGAATTTTTCAACATGATAGCTATTAGCGTGTAACCAACGGAAAAATTCCAAAAGTTTACATTTTTAATTTTTGCCCCCCTCCCCCCAAACAAAATGTCGGACCCCGTGATCAAGTGCCCTACAAAATTAATATTTGGCAAAGTTCTAGCTCCTAGCCTGTAACCGACGTAGAAATTGCAAAAAGTTAAAATATTTAATATTTCATCCGCTAAAAAATTCGAAATTATAAGCCAAATTAAATGACGGTGCAGGCTTTCGTTTCGAGCTCTCTTGTGGCTAAACGCTAATTGTTATCAATAAACGGACTGCACTTTCGGCCCCTAAAATGAAGAGATCTACAACTTTGATCCTATGACTTTTTATCGTATCTCGACTCCTTCTACCTTAGATTGAGCTTCGTTTTCCCGGTTTTGGTCATTTTTGTTAAATTTCCATAAATGATTTTACTGATTCACACACTCATAAGATGGATAGATGAACGAAATTCAGGACGCTCCTTGGCAACATCATTGGCCATATGTAGACCGACTTTCGTTATTCTAGCTGCCTTGCAAGTATGGGAAAACGGAGGGTACATGTGGAAACACTATTGAAATTTCGGCCTAATTTATGATTCTTAAGCAATTTATGGCGAAACCCGTTGAGATACGGCAAAACCTCAAATAACCAAACTTATAGGTCGTTTCATCGTCAACCTGCCTGCAAAGTTTCAAGACTGTAGCTGTCTGCCAAGTTGGCAAAATTATTTTTCAATTTGTGAAAAGTGGGCGAAATTTGACATGGATCGAAACGTTCACCTCTTTCTATGGCATAAATATGCGGGATAGGAGAAAGCGCCTAAGACAGTAATGTAGACCACTAAAAGGGTCGTCTAACGCCGCAATCCGTACCTCGATACGACGCACCGTTCGCTCGCAATAAATTTCCAAACGAAAGCCTGCACTATTTAGCGTGCACATTGCCGGGCTCTATCTTATCTTATATATCTTATCTTATATATATAAAGCCACATGGCTAACTGACTCACTCACTCACTCACTCACTCACTCACTCACTCACTCACTGACATTAATGTTTGCCCACTTCCAAGTGAGCTAGGAACTTGAAATTCGGCAGTCTGATAGCTTTTAGGCTGCAACCCAAGGAAAAATTCCAAAAAGTTCAAAATTTTCATATTTAGCGCCCCCCAACCATTTTCTCAAATTGTGGGTTAGACCTTTCCAGATGAGCTAGGAACTTGAAATTCTGCAATCCGATAGCTATTAAGCTGTAACCCAAGGCAAAATTCCAAAAAAGTTCAAATTTTTGATAATAGCCCCCCCACCGAATTAAAATATCGGACTCAAATTTCGTGTTACCCCTTTCTGCCCAATCAAATTATCGCACTCAAATTTCGTGTTAGACCATTTCTATTAGGCTGTAACCCAAGGAATAATTCCAAAAGGTCAATTTTTTCATATTTAGCTCCCCCCCACCGAATCAAAATATCGGACTCAAATTTCGGGTTAGCCCCTTCCAGATGAGGTAGGAACTTGAAATTCAGCAATCTGATGGCTATTAGGCTGTAGCCCAAGAAAAGTTCCAAATATTTCATATTTAGCCCCCCACCGAATCAACATATCTGACTCAATTTTCTGTTAGACCCGTTACAGTGAAATTTTCACTCAGTGGTACAATGTGTAATACTTCACAGAATTTTACCTACGATATGAAAAGACCCTTCCAGATAAGCCTGCTGACAGTGGGATTTTATTTCATGGTGGCTTTACGTCACTGATAGGCGACGATGGGATAGGTAAGGCCTAGGAGTTGAAAGGAAGCGTCCATGGCCTCTTGCAAAATTACATTTTCAAGATAATGCTTACTGCAAAAGTAGTAGTCTGGCCTAGAGAAGACAACTTTAAAACGATCCTCTAATGTTGCTGTATGAACATAGTTGTCCACAAATATTATATAAAAGTGATCATGAATATCAAGGAGAAAAACTTTGAGTTCTTCGCTGGCATACTGCAAGTTACTTGGTGATTTAAATAAAAGGCTTTTAATCAAGTTAGGTGAATACAAATTTCCTTTGAACATTTCATACCCTTTATTATCACATGAAACTTTAAAAATATATCATGATACATATGTCTCTGCTTGATTACCTTCCAACAGTTCAAGTGGGATCCAATGGTCTGACTTACACATTAATTTATGTCTTCAGAATAAACAGAGCAAGTTCCACTTACTCCTCGATTGTCATAATCAGCACTCTCCAAGTGCTGGCATAAATTGCTAAGGGGAAAGCAATCATCACTCTCACAGTTTAACTTACTCATTCTCTTGAAGGGCAAATTCATATATTTAGAATGCAGGTTTTTTAGAGCTGCTACAAACTGAAAATATGTAGGATTTGTGTTTGAAATGCCATGCTGTCATATACAACACAATGCATTCTGTAAGGGGTACTGATTGAGACCTTTCAAATTAAGATACTTGAATCCTACTGTCTTCACCCTGTTCCACAAAAATATATCAGATGTTATAGTAATCTGCCGCCCATCAGTAACACTGAACATCGGCCTACATATCTTATTTCTACCAGGTTTGAAGTCTACTATTTTATACTTCCCTATCTCTTTCAGAATGTCAGAATGTTGTTCCAAAATGGAATGTGTGCAGAATTTCTGCCGCCCATCAGTAACACTGAACATCGGCCTACATAATTATCTTATTTCTACCAGGTTTGAGGTCTACTATTTTATACTTCCCTATCTCTTTCAGAATGTCAGAATGTTGTTCCAAAATGGAATGTGTGCAGAATTTCCTGAAAGGGGTTATTGACACATCCTAATTTCCTGTGTGTTCCTGTTACAACTGTCAATGAATCCAGAAGGCTGTCCTTTTTTTCAAGTTACAAATTCTGCTGTTTATATACCTTCTGAGGACAACACTTGAGTAGCTTCATATGTTTCAAATACAGCAGCCACAGTATGGCTTAACTATGCAGCACTTTCAGTTTTACACACCGGTAAGGTAGAAGTAACTATAGTGGGCCATGCACTAGCAGTGAGCCACCAATTTTGAAAAACTGAAAAAAAGGTTCAGGGTCAAGATTGTACAACAGTGAGCAATACAGTGTGAGCTGGGACCCTTCTCTACTACCTGACATAGAGCAGGCATCAGTTAACTGCTTAACTGTTTGAGCTGTAAGGGTGTTTGTCTTAAGTCGTGTTATTTTAGCATCTTCTTCACTGGTTCTTGCAGAATTCTTAAGAGGTAAGCATTCATTTGACTTTTCTTTTCTCCAAACATACATTTGATTACATACTGAAATGCTGTATTCCTATTTATTATGCATTTAATATTCCCTACATTACGAAGAAAAAACATAAAGTAAGCAGAATATAAATTTTGTGGGGTGGTCCACTTTAGGGTCATCATTTTTTCAATCGTTCCAGTACTGGGCCTAGGTGGCCCACTATTAGAACACAAGTTGTTCTAAGATAGAACGTTTAGTTTTTAGCTTAAGCTCTGACAATACTTTCTGTATAACTCATTATGCAGTATTATGATCAGAACCAGTAGTGGGCCACCGTGGCTCACTATTGGGGCATTAGTGGCCCAGTATTAGGCAACATAGATTAGTTTCTTAACATGCTCATTTAATTCAATTTTATGACAATGGAGGAAAGAAAAGAGCAAAGCTACACCGAAGATCAAAACAAAAAAGCAATAGCTGATGTTGAGAAAGGAACGACTGTTTGCACAGTTGCCAAAATGCATTGCATTCTGGGAGCAACTTTTCAAAGGAAAATGAAAGAACGGGCCAAATTGGCAAATTGGTATTCTCAAAAGATCAAGAAACTGATATTATTTTGTGGATCCAAAGGACCAAAGTCTCTGAGAGAGCCAGCCATGTCATCACGGAATAGAGAAATGCCTTCCTTCTTCAAAATTTTGGAAGAAAAAATTGGAGAAGAGAAGTTAAAGAAATTCCAGGAGAATGAAGGTGAATGAAAAGGTCCTGTGGAACAAATAGATCTTTACTATTTATCGCTGAGGACTAAGGATACACAGAATCCAGAATCAGTTTTCCAGGTAAATTAAATATATTTCAAGCTAAAATAACATAAATTTGTTAATTTTATATTTTATTTTATTTGACATACACTTAATTTATTACAGGTTGTCTCAAACAGTCCCGTTGAAGTAATTATGCAAGGACTATGATCCACTTTTCAGATAGCAAGATTGTGTTATATAGGGTCTATTATTTTTTAATAATATTTTCTATACATTTTTATTGATGGTACCCTACTTTTGTAAGGCCCACTATAGGTACGTATAAAAGTTTGGGTGCCCAGTAATGGTACATGGTTCGGGTTCAAGTTTTAAATTTTTTAAACTAGTTTTAGTATGCTATTTTGCAAAAAAGGTTTGATCATTAGAATAAATATATCTTTAATTAACGGAGAAACAAAATGCCTTCTTTGAATTCACCTAAGTTTTAGAGATAACTCGTTGAATGTCCTTAAGTGGCTCACTACTGGTACTTTTACCTTAGCTGTTCTGGAACTTGAAATGTTGTTTTCTCAGTTTGGGCAAAGCTTAAAATAATTTTTTCCTCATCTATATTGACTATCATGCCTACGGTTTCAAATGGGGAGCTTAGGGTATTCTGTGGGAGAAATACAAACATAACCTTATCAACCTTCAATCTTCTAGCGCACATGGCAGTTTGTATCAGTCATTTTGTTTCAGGTGGAGGGGGTTAAAATGTACATTTTTGACATTTTTTCTTAGGTTACACGCTAATTGCTATCACTACTAAATATCAACTTTCTCACTCATCTGGAAGTGGTATGCCAGTGAGTGAGTGAGTGTGTCAGTTTAGTTCTACACCTCTTCCCTTTAACTTGCTGAAAACTCAGCCTACCAATCATTGTCTTGGTTTCACTCTAATTCTCTAACCCTACACGACACAGTCTATCATTTTCCAAGGAAAAATTAATCTTACATGACCTCATAACCGAAGCCAGGTCACACACAGACATCATTCATATCTTTGTCTTTATTTCCTTGTTCTGAATGCCCTCCAGCCATTGAACACATCAGTTATTACATATAGTTATTACATACAGTTCCAAGACATTCCCTTGCTGTTTCTACGATTGCATAGAATAGCCTACCTGTATGCTACCCATCCTCCTTTCATACCCTCAACTTGCTGCTGTCTAATTGCAGGAAATTTTCACTGATCTTATTTACATGCTCCTGTCTAATTTCGTCATTCTGGACATTTTCCATCCTTATCTGCCTGCAGATGGACTTCACTTTTCTTATCCTAGGTAAAATTCTGTGAAGTATTACACATTGTCCCAGTGAGTGAAAATGCTTCCCTGTAACAAGCTATGGGACCAACGGTGAATTGTATTGTCCCAGCGACCTGAGCACAATGAGGACATGACTGCATACAACTAACTTAATAATAAATTCTATCAAAAAGGAGTGGTTGAAAAACACAATTAAATTTATTTTACCTTTCTGTCATGTACAATTCCCTATCTCTTTCAGAATGTCAGAATGTTGTTCCAAAACAGAATGTGTGCAGAATTTACTGAAAGGGGTTATTGACACAACTTACTTTCCTGCGCATTCCTGTTACAACTGGTTCAATGAATACAGAAGGTTGCCTATTTTTTTTAACAAATTCTGTTGTTTATGTATATACAGTAGCTTCTGAGGACAACACTTGAGCAGCTTCATATGTTTCAAATACAGCAGCCACAGTACGGCTTAACTGCACAGCACTTTCATTTTTACACACCGGTACCTGTTCTGGAAGTTGAAATGTTGTTTTCTCAGTTTGGGCAAAGCTTAAAATCGTTCTTTCCTGATCTACATTGACTACATACCATGTCAGTGTATTCCAATTTTACCTCCACATGATGAAGCAGAATCTTATTTTCATTTAAAGCATTTCTGACAGCAGTTGGCTCACTACCATATAGCCTACAAGAAAATGGAATGCACTGGGTCTAACTAAACTAGCTTGACAAAGAATTCTCAATGCTTTCTGATTTGTCAAGCCTTGGTCACTAACTTTGCAAACAACTTTCAACCCCAAAATGTTGTAATTTAGTTAAAATACACACAATCAGGTCTTTTAACGCTACACTACTTACCGTAATGAATTTGTGATAAAATAATAAGCTGTTGTTTGTTTACAAGTTCTGTGAATACGTCTTATCATGAAAAGGAATGCGTGATTTGCTGCAGCATGTGACCTCACACCGACATACAGTATACATTGTTTATTAGCCTCTTAATATAACGCCTTTGGGTAGTGACATTTCATTCAAATAGGAGGGCACAGATTTTTTCTCAGACATTTTAGAAACCCCTACTTTAATTAGGTAGGTACTTCAAGTATGGATGGATTAAGACCAGAGTCAAAAGGTACGGCCTACCGGTATTCAAGATAGCAAGGGCTTGAGAAAACTGACAAAGGGAAGATAAGTGAGTACCCAGATAATGATATAAACATGGATGACGTTTATAAATGTAAAGTGCCATAATGTTGTCCTCAACGTTCCACTGCATAGCAGAGGGAGCTTTGTAAGCATTGCTGAGCACTGTTAAATGCTTTACTGATGTCAAAAATTGATACAAACCTTCATCCATAGAAGACTGGGTGCTTTCTTTAACTTCAATCTCTTCAACATCACTTATTACTGAGAGATATGGATTACGAAATACAAATCCTGTTTGTAAAGTTCTTGAAATTTAATTTAGACTTATTTTCTTTGAAATTTTATTACTTGACACAGGTATCACTAAATTACAGGGATCATAGCGGAAAAGATCCAAATGTTGGGGAACAACATCATAAATCAATCGGTGTCTAGTGTGGTTAATGTACATTTTTGACATTTTTTCTTAGGTTACACGCTAATTGCTATCACTACTAAATATCAACTTTCTCACTCATCTGGAAGTGGTATGCCAGTGAGTGAGTGAGTGTGTCAGTTTAGTTCTACACCTCTTCCCTTTAACTTGCTGAAAACTCAGCCTACCAATCATTGTCTTGGTTTCACTCTAATTCTCTAACCCTACACGACACAGTCTATCATTTTCGAAGGAAAAATTAATCTTACATGACCTCATAACCGAAGCCAGGTCACACACAGACATCATTCATATCTTAGTCTTTATTTCCTTGTTCTGAATGCCCTCCAGCCATTGAACACATCAGTTATTACATATAGTTATTACATACAGTTCCAAGACATTCCCTTGCTGTTTCTACGATTGCATAGAATAGCCTACCTGTATGCTACCCATCCTCCTTTCATACCCTCAACTTGCTGCTGTCTAATTGCAGGAAATTTTCACTGATCTTATTTACATGCTCCTGTCTAATTTCGTCATTCTGGACATTTTCCATCCTTATCTGCCTGCAGATGGACTTCACTTTTCTTATCCTAGGTAAAATTCTGTGAAGTATTACACATTGTCCCAGTGAGTGAAAATGCTTCCCTGTAACAAGCTATGGGACCAACGGTGAATTGTATTGTCCCAGCGACCTGAGCACAATGAGGACATGACTGCATACAACTAACTTAATAATAAATTCTATCAAAAAGGAGTGGTTGAAAAACACAATTAAATTTATTTTACCTTTCTGTCATGTACAATTCCCTATCTCTTTCAGAATGTCAGAATGTTGTTCCAAAACAGAATGTGTGCAGAATTTACTGAAAGGGGTTATTGACACAACTTACTTTCCTGCAAAATTTTTCATATTTAGCCCCCCTTCCGCCCAATCAAATTATCGGACTAAAATTTAGTGTTAAACCCTTCCAGATGAGCTAGCAACTTGAAATTCGGCAGTCGGATAGCTATTAGGCTGCAACCCAAGGCAAAATTCCAAAGAGTTCAAATTCCTTATATTTAGCCCCCCACCGAATCAAAATTTCGGACTCAAATTTCGGGTTAGACCCTTCCGTTCCAGATGAGCTAGAAACTTGGAATTCAGTAATCAAATAGCTATTCGGCTGCAACCCAAGGAAAAATTCCAAAAAATTGAAATTTTTCAAAATTAGCCCCCCTTCCGCCCCATCAATATATCGGATTAAAATTTCGTGTTAGACCCTTCCAGATGAGCTAAGAAATTGAAATTCGGAAATCTGATAGCTATTAGGATGTAACACAAGGCAAAATTCTAAAAAGTTCTATTTTCCGTATTTAGCCCCCCGTCGAATCAAGATGTCGGACTCAAATTTCGGGTTAGACTCTTCCGTTCCAGATGAGCTGGAAACTTGGAATTCGGCAGTCTCATAGCTATTAGGCTGTAACCCAAGGAAAAATTAAAAAACGTTGACATTTTTCATATTTAGCCCCCCTTCCGCCCCATCAAAATATCGGACTGAAATTTCGTGTTAGACCCTTTCAGATATGGTAGGAACTTAAAATGCGGAAATCTGATAACTGCTATTCCATAACCCAAGGAAATATTTCAAAAAGTTCAAATTTTTCATATTTAGCCCCCCACACCGGATTAAAATACCGGACTCAAATTCCGTGCTACACCCTTCCGCCCAATCAAATTATCGGACTCAAATTTCGTACACCCTTTCTGATAGCTATTAGGCTGTAAACCAAGGACAAATTCCAGAAGTTCAATTTTTTCGTATTTAGCCCCCGTCGAATCAAATCGTCGGACTCAATTTTCGGGTTAGACCCTTCCGTTCCAGATGAGCTAGAAACTTGGAATTTTTCAACATGATAGCTATTAGCGTGTAACCAACGGAAAAATTCCAAAAGTTTACATTTTTAATTTTTGCCCCCCTCCCCCCAAACAAAATGTCGGACCCCGTGATCAAGTGCCCTACAAAATTAATATTTGGCAAAGTTCTAGCTCCTAGCCTGTAACCGACGTAGAAATTGCAAAAAGTTAAAATATTTAATATTTCATCCGCTAAAAAATTCGAAATTATAAGCCAAATTAAATGACGGTGCAGGCTTTCGTTTCGAGCTCTCTTGTGGCTAAACGCTAATTGTTATCAATAAACGGACTGCACTTTCGGCCCCTAAAATGAAGAGATCTACAACTTTGATCCTATGACTTTTTATCGTATCTCGACTCCTTCTACCTTAGATTGAGCTTCGTTTTCCCGGTTTTGGTCATTTTTGTTAAATTTCCATAAATGATTTTACTGATTCACACACTCATAAGATGGATAGATGAACGAAATTCAGGACGCTCCTTGGCAACATCATTGGCCATATGTAGACCGACTTTCGTTATTCTAGCTGCCTTGCAAGTATGGGAAAACGGAGGGTACATGTGGAAACACTATTGAAATTTCGGCCTAATTTATGATTCTTAAGCAATTTATGGCGAAACCCGTTGAGATACGGCAAAACCTCAAATAACCAAACTTATAGGTCGTTTCATCGTCAACCTGCCTGCAAAGTTTCAAGACTGTAGCTGTCTGCCAAGTTGGCAAAATTATTTTTCAATTTGTGAAAAGTGGGCGAAATTTGACATGGATCGAAACGTTCACCTCTTTCTATGGCATAAATATGCGGGATAGGAGAAAGCGCCTAAGACAGTAATGTAGACCACTAAAAGGGTCGTCTAACGCCGCAATCCGTACCTCGATACGACGCACCGTTCGCTCGCAATAAATTTCCAAACGAAAGCCTGCACTATTTAGCGTGCACATTGCCGGGCTCTATCTTATCTTATATATCTTATCTTATATATATAAAGCCACATGGCTAACTGACTCACTCACTCACTCACTCACTCACTCACTCACTCACTCACTGACATTAATGTTTGCCCACTTCCAAGTGAGCTAGGAACTTGAAATTCGGCAGTCTGATAGCTTTTAGGCTGCAACCCAAGGAAAAATTCCAAAAAGTTCAAAATTTTCATATTTAGCGCCCCCCAACCATTTTCTCAAATTGTGGGTTAGACCTTTCCAGATGAGCTAGGAACTTGAAATTCTGCAATCCGATAGCTATTAAGCTGTAACCCAAGGCAAAATTCCAAAAAAGTTCAAATTTTTGATAATAGCCCCCCCACCGAATTAAAATATCGGACTCAAATTTCGTGTTACCCCTTTCTGCCCAATCAAATTATCGCACTCAAATTTCGTGTTAGACCATTTCTATTAGGCTGTAACCCAAGGAATAATTCCAAAAGGTCAATTTTTTCATATTTAGCTCCCCCCCACCGAATCAAAATATCGGACTCAAATTTCGGGTTAGCCCCTTCCAGATGAGGTAGGAACTTGAAATTCAGCAATCTGATGGCTATTAGGCTGTAGCCCAAGAAAAGTTCCAAATATTTCATATTTAGCCCCCCACCGAATCAACATATCTGACTCAATTTTCTGTTAGACCCGTTACAGTGAAATTTTCACTCAGTGGTACAATGTGTAATACTTCACAGAATTTTACCTACGATATGAAAAGACCCTTCCAGATAAGCCTGCTGACAGTGGGATTTTATTTCATGGTGGCTTTACGTCACTGATAGGCGACGATGGGATAGGTAAGGCCTAGGAGTTGAAAGGAAGCGTCCATGGCCTCTTGCAAAATTACATTTTCAAGATAATGCTTACTGCAAAAGTAGTAGTCTGGCCTAGAGAAGACAACTTTAAAACGATCCTCTAATGTTGCTGTATGAACATAGTTGTCCACAAATATTATATAAAAGTGATCATGAATATCAAGGAGAAAAACTTTGAGTTCTTCGCTGGCATACTGCAAGTTACTTGGTGATTTAAATAAAAGGCTTTTAATCAAGTTAGGTGAATACAAATTTCCTTTGAACATTTCATACCCTTTATTATCACATGAAACTTTAAAAATATATCATGATACATATGTCTCTGCTTGATTACCTTCCAACAGTTCAAGTGGGATCCAATGGTCTGACTTACACATTAATTTATGTCTTCAGAATAAACAGAGCAAGTTCCACTTACTCCTCGATTGTCATAATCAGCACTCTCCAAGTGCTGGCATAAATTGCTAAGGGGAAAGCAATCATCACTCTCACAGTTTAACTTACTCATTCTCTTGAAGGGCAAATTCATATATTTAGAATGCAGGTTTTTTAGAGCTGCTACAAACTGAAAATATGTAGGATTTGTGTTTGAAATGCCATGCTGTCATATACAACACAATGCATTCTGTAAGGGGTACTGATTGAGACCTTTCAAATTAAGATACTTGAATCCTACTGTCTTCACCCTGTTCCACAAAAATATATCAGATGTTATAGTAATCTGCCGCCCATCAGTAACACTGAACATCGGCCTACATATCTTATTTCTACCAGGTTTGAAGTCTACTATTTTATACTTCCCTATCTCTTTCAGAATGTCAGAATGTTGTTCCAAAATGGAATGTGTGCAGAATTTCTGCCGCCCATCAGTAACACTGAACATCGGCCTACATAATTATCTTATTTCTACCAGGTTTGAGGTCTACTATTTTATACTTCCCTATCTCTTTCAGAATGTCAGAATGTTGTTCCAAAATGGAATGTGTGCAGAATTTCCTGAAAGGGGTTATTGACACATCCTAATTTCCTGTGTGTTCCTGTTACAACTGTCAATGAATCCAGAAGGCTGTCCTTTTTTTCAAGTTACAAATTCTGCTGTTTATATACCTTCTGAGGACAACACTTGAGTAGCTTCATATGTTTCAAATACAGCAGCCACAGTATGGCTTAACTATGCAGCACTTTCAGTTTTACACACCGGTAAGGTAGAAGTAACTATAGTGGGCCATGCACTAGCAGTGAGCCACCAATTTTGAAAAACTGAAAAAAAGGTTCAGGGTCAAGATTGTACAACAGTGAGCAATACAGTGTGAGCTGGGACCCTTCTCTACTACCTGACATAGAGCAGGCATCAGTTAACTGCTTAACTGTTTGAGCTGTAAGGGTGTTTGTCTTAAGTCGTGTTATTTTAGCATCTTCTTCACTGGTTCTTGCAGAATTCTTAAGAGGTAAGCATTCATTTGACTTTTCTTTTCTCCAAACATACATTTGATTACATACTGAAATGCTGTATTCCTATTTATTATGCATTTAATATTCCCTACATTACGAAGAAAAAACATAAAGTAAGCAGAATATAAATTTTGTGGGGTGGTCCACTTTAGGGTCATCATTTTTTCAATCGTTCCAGTACTGGGCCTAGGTGGCCCACTATTAGAACACAAGTTGTTCTAAGATAGAACGTTTAGTTTTTAGCTTAAGCTCTGACAATACTTTCTGTATAACTCATTATGCAGTATTATGATCAGAACCAGTAGTGGGCCACCGTGGCTCACTATTGGGGCATTAGTGGCCCAGTATTAGGCAACATAGATTAGTTTCTTAACATGCTCATTTAATTCAATTTTATGACAATGGAGGAAAGAAAAGAGCAAAGCTACACCGAAGATCAAAACAAAAAAGCAATAGCTGATGTTGAGAAAGGAACGACTGTTTGCACAGTTGCCAAAATGCATTGCATTCTGGGAGCAACTTTTCAAAGGAAAATGAAAGAACGGGCCAAATTGGCAAATTGGTATTCTCAAAAGATCAAGAAACTGATATTATTTTGTGGATCCAAAGGACCAAAGTCTCTGAGAGAGCCAGCCATGTCATCACGGAATAGAGAAATGCCTTCCTTCTTCAAAATTTTGGAAGAAAAAATTGGAGAAGAGAAGTTAAAGAAATTCCAGGAGAATGAAGGTGAATGAAAAGGTCCTGTGGAACAAATAGATCTTTACTATTTATCGCTGAGGACTAAGGATACACAGAATCCAGAATCAGTTTTCCAGGTAAATTAAATATATTTCAAGCTAAAATAACATAAATTTGTTAATTTTATATTTTATTTTATTTGACATACACTTAATTTATTACAGGTTGTCTCAAACAGTCCCGTTGAAGTAATTATGCAAGGACTATGATCCACTTTTCAGATAGCAAGATTGTGTTATATAGGGTCTATTATTTTTTAATAATATTTTCTATACATTTTTATTGATGGTACCCTACTTTTGTAAGGCCCACTATAGGTACGTATAAAAGTTTGGGTGCCCAGTAATGGTACATGGTTCGGGTTCAAGTTTTAAATTTTTTAAACTAGTTTTAGTATGCTATTTTGCAAAAAAGGTTTGATCATTAGAATAAATATATCTTTAATTAACGGAGAAACAAAATGCCTTCTTTGAATTCACCTAAGTTTTAGAGATAACTCGTTGAATGTCCTTAAGTGGCTCACTACTGGTACTTTTACCTTAGCTGTTCTGGAACTTGAAATGTTGTTTTCTCAGTTTGGGCAAAGCTTAAAATAATTTTTTCCTCATCTATATTGACTATCATGCCTACGGTTTCAAATGGGGAGCTTAGGGTATTCTGTGGGAGAAATACAAACATAACCTTATCAACCTTCAATCTTCTAGCGCACATGGCAGTTTGTATCAGTCATTTTGTTTCAGGTGGAGGGGGTTAAAATGTACATTTTTGACATTTTTTCTTAGGTTACACGCTAATTGCTATCACTACTAAATATCAACTTTCTCACTCATCTGGAAGTGGTATGCCAGTGAGTGAGTGAGTGTGTCAGTTTAGTTCTACACCTCTTCCCTTTAACTTGCTGAAAACTCAGCCTACCAATCATTGTCTTGGTTTCACTCTAATTCTCTAACCCTACACGACACAGTCTATCATTTTCCAAGGAAAAATTAATCTTACATGACCTCATAACCGAAGCCAGGTCACACACAGACATCATTCATATCTTTGTCTTTATTTCCTTGTTCTGAATGCCCTCCAGCCATTGAACACATCAGTTATTACATATAGTTATTACATACAGTTCCAAGACATTCCCTTGCTGTTTCTACGATTGCATAGAATAGCCTACCTGTATGCTACCCATCCTCCTTTCATACCCTCAACTTGCTGCTGTCTAATTGCAGGAAATTTTCACTGATCTTATTTACATGCTCCTGTCTAATTTCGTCATTCTGGACATTTTCCATCCTTATCTGCCTGCAGATGGACTTCACTTTTCTTATCCTAGGTAAAATTCTGTGAAGTATTACACATTGTCCCAGTGAGTGAAAATGCTTCCCTGTAACAAGCTATGGGACCAACGGTGAATTGTATTGTCCCAGCGACCTGAGCACAATGAGGACATGACTGCATACAACTAACTTAATAATAAATTCTATCAAAAAGGAGTGGTTGAAAAACACAATTAAATTTATTTTACCTTTCTGTCATGTACAATTCCCTATCTCTTTCAGAATGTCAGAATGTTGTTCCAAAACAGAATGTGTGCAGAATTTACTGAAAGGGGTTATTGACACAACTTACTTTCCTGCGCATTCCTGTTACAACTGGTTCAATGAATACAGAAGGTTGCCTATTTTTTTTAACAAATTCTGTTGTTTATGTATATACAGTAGCTTCTGAGGACAACACTTGAGCAGCTTCATATGTTTCAAATACAGCAGCCACAGTACGGCTTAACTGCACAGCACTTTCATTTTTACACACCGGTACCTGTTCTGGAAGTTGAAATGTTGTTTTCTCAGTTTGGGCAAAGCTTAAAATCGTTCTTTCCTGATCTACATTGACTACATACCATGTCAGTGTATTCCAATTTTACCTCCACATGATGAAGCAGAATCTTATTTTCATTTAAAGCATTTCTGACAGCAGTTGGCTCACTACCATATAGCCTACAAGAAAATGGAATGCACTGGGTCTAACTAAACTAGCTTGACAAAGAATTCTCAATGCTTTCTGATTTGTCAAGCCTTGGTCACTAACTTTGCAAACAACTTTCAACCCCAAAATGTTGTAATTTAGTTAAAATACACACAATCAGGTCTTTTAACGCTACACTACTTACCGTAATGAATTTGTGATAAAATAATAAGCTGTTGTTTGTTTACAAGTTCTGTGAATACGTCTTATCATGAAAAGGAATGCGTGATTTGCTGCAGCATGTGACCTCACACCGACATACAGTATACATTGTTTATTAGCCTCTTAATATAACGCCTTTGGGTAGTGACATTTCATTCAAATAGGAGGGCACAGATTTTTTCTCAGACATTTTAGAAACCCCTACTTTAATTAGGTAGGTACTTCAAGTATGGATGGATTAAGACCAGAGTCAAAAGGTACGGCCTACCGGTATTCAAGATAGCAAGGGCTTGAGAAAACTGACAAAGGGAAGATAAGTGAGTACCCAGATAATGATATAAACATGGATGACGTTTATAAATGTAAAGTGCCATAATGTTGTCCTCAACGTTCCACTGCATAGCAGAGGGAGCTTTGTAAGCATTGCTGAGCACTGTTAAATGCTTTACTGATGTCAAAAATTGATACAAACCTTCATCCATAGAAGACTGGGTGCTTTCTTTAACTTCAATCTCTTCAACATCACTTATTACTGAGAGATATGGATTACGAAATACAAATCCTGTTTGTAAAGTTCTTGAAATTTAATTTAGACTTATTTTCTTTGAAATTTTATTACTTGACACAGGTATCACTAAATTACAGGGATCATAGCGGAAAAGATCCAAATGTTGGGGAACAACATCATAAATCAATCGGTGTCTAGTGTGGTTAATGTACATTTTTGACATTTTTTCTTAGGTTACACGCTAATTGCTATCACTACTAAATATCAACTTTCTCACTCATCTGGAAGTGGTATGCCAGTGAGTGAGTGAGTGTGTCAGTTTAGTTCTACACCTCTTCCCTTTAACTTGCTGAAAACTCAGCCTACCAATCATTGTCTTGGTTTCACTCTAATTCTCTAACCCTACACGACACAGTCTATCATTTTCGAAGGAAAAATTAATCTTACATGACCTCATAACCGAAGCCAGGTCACACACAGACATCATTCATATCTTAGTCTTTATTTCCTTGTTCTGAATGCCCTCCAGCCATTGAACACATCAGTTATTACATATAGTTATTACATACAGTTCCAAGACATTCCCTTGCTGTTTCTACGATTGCATAGAATAGCCTACCTGTATGCTACCCATCCTCCTTTCATACCCTCAACTTGCTGCTGTCTAATTGCAGGAAATTTTCACTGATCTTATTTACATGCTCCTGTCTAATTTCGTCATTCTGGACATTTTCCATCCTTATCTGCCTGCAGATGGACTTCACTTTTCTTATCCTAGGTAAAATTCTGTGAAGTATTACACATTGTCCCAGTGAGTGAAAATGCTTCCCTGTAACAAGCTATGGGACCAACGGTGAATTGTATTGTCCCAGCGACCTGAGCACAATGAGGACATGACTGCATACAACTAACTTAATAATAAATTCTATCAAAAAGGAGTGGTTGAAAAACACAATTAAATTTATTTTACCTTTCTGTCATGTACAATTCCCTATCTCTTTCAGAATGTCAGAATGTTGTTCCAAAACAGAATGTGTGCAGAATTTACTGAAAGGGGTTATTGACACAACTTACTTTCCTGCAAAATTTTTCATATTTAGCCCCCCTTCCGCCCAATCAAATTATCGGACTAAAATTTAGTGTTAAACCCTTCCAGATGAGCTAGCAACTTGAAATTCGGCAGTCGGATAGCTATTAGGCTGCAACCCAAGGCAAAATTCCAAAGAGTTCAAATTCCTTATATTTAGCCCCCCACCGAATCAAAATTTCGGACTCAAATTTCGGGTTAGACCCTTCCGTTCCAGATGAGCTAGAAACTTGGAATTCAGTAATCAAATAGCTATTCGGCTGCAACCCAAGGAAAAATTCCAAAAAATTGAAATTTTTCAAAATTAGCCCCCCTTCCGCCCCATCAATATATCGGATTAAAATTTCGTGTTAGACCCTTCCAGATGAGCTAAGAAATTGAAATTCGGAAATCTGATAGCTATTAGGATGTAACACAAGGCAAAATTCTAAAAAGTTCTATTTTCCGTATTTAGCCCCCCGTCGAATCAAGATGTCGGACTCAAATTTCGGGTTAGACTCTTCCGTTCCAGATGAGCTGGAAACTTGGAATTCGGCAGTCTCATAGCTATTAGGCTGTAACCCAAGGAAAAATTAAAAAACGTTGACATTTTTCATATTTAGCCCCCCTTCCGCCCCATCAAAATATCGGACTGAAATTTCGTGTTAGACCCTTTCAGATATGGTAGGAACTTAAAATGCGGAAATCTGATAACTGCTATTCCATAACCCAAGGAAATATTTCAAAAAGTTCAAATTTTTCATATTTAGCCCCCCACACCGGATTAAAATACCGGACTCAAATTCCGTGCTACACCCTTCCGCCCAATCAAATTATCGGACTCAAATTTCGTACACCCTTTCTGATAGCTATTAGGCTGTAAACCAAGGACAAATTCCAGAAGTTCAATTTTTTCGTATTTAGCCCCCGTCGAATCAAATCGTCGGACTCAATTTTCGGGTTAGACCCTTCCGTTCCAGATGAGCTAGAAACTTGGAATTTTTCAACATGATAGCTATTAGCGTGTAACCAACGGAAAAATTCCAAAAGTTTACATTTTTAATTTTTGCCCCCCTCCCCCCAAACAAAATGTCGGACCCCGTGATCAAGTGCCCTACAAAATTAATATTTGGCAAAGTTCTAGCTCCTAGCCTGTAACCGACGTAGAAATTGCAAAAAGTTAAAATATTTAATATTTCATCCGCTAAAAAATTCGAAATTATAAGCCAAATTAAATGACGGTGCAGGCTTTCGTTTCGAGCTCTCTTGTGGCTAAACGCTAATTGTTATCAATAAACGGACTGCACTTTCGGCCCCTAAAATGAAGAGATCTACAACTTTGATCCTATGACTTTTTATCGTATCTCGACTCCTTCTACCTTAGATTGAGCTTCGTTTTCCCGGTTTTGGTCATTTTTGTTAAATTTCCATAAATGATTTTACTGATTCACACACTCATAAGATGGATAGATGAACGAAATTCAGGACGCTCCTTGGCAACATCATTGGCCATATGTAGACCGACTTTCGTTATTCTAGCTGCCTTGCAAGTATGGGAAAACGGAGGGTACATGTGGAAACACTATTGAAATTTCGGCCTAATTTATGATTCTTAAGCAATTTATGGCGAAACCCGTTGAGATACGGCAAAACCTCAAATAACCAAACTTATAGGTCGTTTCATCGTCAACCTGCCTGCAAAGTTTCAAGACTGTAGCTGTCTGCCAAGTTGGCAAAATTATTTTTCAATTTGTGAAAAGTGGGCGAAATTTGACATGGATCGAAACGTTCACCTCTTTCTATGGCATAAATATGCGGGATAGGAGAAAGCGCCTAAGACAGTAATGTAGACCACTAAAAGGGTCGTCTAACGCCGCAATCCGTACCTCGATACGACGCACCGTTCGCTCGCAATAAATTTCCAAACGAAAGCCTGCACTATTTAGCGTGCACATTGCCGGGCTCTATCTTATCTTATATATCTTATCTTATATATATAAAGCCACATGGCTAACTGACTCACTCACTCACTCACTCACTCACTCACTCACTCACTCACTGACATTAATGTTTGCCCACTTCCAAGTGAGCTAGGAACTTGAAATTCGGCAGTCTGATAGCTTTTAGGCTGCAACCCAAGGAAAAATTCCAAAAAGTTCAAAATTTTCATATTTAGCGCCCCCCAACCATTTTCTCAAATTGTGGGTTAGACCTTTCCAGATGAGCTAGGAACTTGAAATTCTGCAATCCGATAGCTATTAAGCTGTAACCCAAGGCAAAATTCCAAAAAAGTTCAAATTTTTGATAATAGCCCCCCCACCGAATTAAAATATCGGACTCAAATTTCGTGTTACCCCTTTCTGCCCAATCAAATTATCGCACTCAAATTTCGTGTTAGACCATTTCTATTAGGCTGTAACCCAAGGAATAATTCCAAAAGGTCAATTTTTTCATATTTAGCTCCCCCCCACCGAATCAAAATATCGGACTCAAATTTCGGGTTAGCCCCTTCCAGATGAGGTAGGAACTTGAAATTCAGCAATCTGATGGCTATTAGGCTGTAGCCCAAGAAAAGTTCCAAATATTTCATATTTAGCCCCCCACCGAATCAACATATCTGACTCAATTTTCTGTTAGACCCGTTACAGTGAAATTTTCACTCAGTGGTACAATGTGTAATACTTCACAGAATTTTACCTACGATATGAAAAGACCCTTCCAGATAAGCCTGCTGACAGTGGGATTTTATTTCATGGTGGCTTTACGTCACTGATAGGCGACGATGGGATAGGTAAGGCCTAGGAGTTGAAAGGAAGCGTCCATGGCCTCTTGCAAAATTACATTTTCAAGATAATGCTTACTGCAAAAGTAGTAGTCTGGCCTAGAGAAGACAACTTTAAAACGATCCTCTAATGTTGCTGTATGAACATAGTTGTCCACAAATATTATATAAAAGTGATCATGAATATCAAGGAGAAAAACTTTGAGTTCTTCGCTGGCATACTGCAAGTTACTTGGTGATTTAAATAAAAGGCTTTTAATCAAGTTAGGTGAATACAAATTTCCTTTGAACATTTCATACCCTTTATTATCACATGAAACTTTAAAAATATATCATGATACATATGTCTCTGCTTGATTACCTTCCAACAGTTCAAGTGGGATCCAATGGTCTGACTTACACATTAATTTATGTCTTCAGAATAAACAGAGCAAGTTCCACTTACTCCTCGATTGTCATAATCAGCACTCTCCAAGTGCTGGCATAAATTGCTAAGGGGAAAGCAATCATCACTCTCACAGTTTAACTTACTCATTCTCTTGAAGGGCAAATTCATATATTTAGAATGCAGGTTTTTTAGAGCTGCTACAAACTGAAAATATGTAGGATTTGTGTTTGAAATGCCATGCTGTCATATACAACACAATGCATTCTGTAAGGGGTACTGATTGAGACCTTTCAAATTAAGATACTTGAATCCTACTGTCTTCACCCTGTTCCACAAAAATATATCAGATGTTATAGTAATCTGCCGCCCATCAGTAACACTGAACATCGGCCTACATATCTTATTTCTACCAGGTTTGAAGTCTACTATTTTATACTTCCCTATCTCTTTCAGAATGTCAGAATGTTGTTCCAAAATGGAATGTGTGCAGAATTTCTGCCGCCCATCAGTAACACTGAACATCGGCCTACATAATTATCTTATTTCTACCAGGTTTGAGGTCTACTATTTTATACTTCCCTATCTCTTTCAGAATGTCAGAATGTTGTTCCAAAATGGAATGTGTGCAGAATTTCCTGAAAGGGGTTATTGACACATCCTAATTTCCTGTGTGTTCCTGTTACAACTGTCAATGAATCCAGAAGGCTGTCCTTTTTTTCAAGTTACAAATTCTGCTGTTTATATACCTTCTGAGGACAACACTTGAGTAGCTTCATATGTTTCAAATACAGCAGCCACAGTATGGCTTAACTATGCAGCACTTTCAGTTTTACACACCGGTAAGGTAGAAGTAACTATAGTGGGCCATGCACTAGCAGTGAGCCACCAATTTTGAAAAACTGAAAAAAAGGTTCAGGGTCAAGATTGTACAACAGTGAGCAATACAGTGTGAGCTGGGACCCTTCTCTACTACCTGACATAGAGCAGGCATCAGTTAACTGCTTAACTGTTTGAGCTGTAAGGGTGTTTGTCTTAAGTCGTGTTATTTTAGCATCTTCTTCACTGGTTCTTGCAGAATTCTTAAGAGGTAAGCATTCATTTGACTTTTCTTTTCTCCAAACATACATTTGATTACATACTGAAATGCTGTATTCCTATTTATTATGCATTTAATATTCCCTACATTACGAAGAAAAAACATAAAGTAAGCAGAATATAAATTTTGTGGGGTGGTCCACTTTAGGGTCATCATTTTTTCAATCGTTCCAGTACTGGGCCTAGGTGGCCCACTATTAGAACACAAGTTGTTCTAAGATAGAACGTTTAGTTTTTAGCTTAAGCTCTGACAATACTTTCTGTATAACTCATTATGCAGTATTATGATCAGAACCAGTAGTGGGCCACCGTGGCTCACTATTGGGGCATTAGTGGCCCAGTATTAGGCAACATAGATTAGTTTCTTAACATGCTCATTTAATTCAATTTTATGACAATGGAGGAAAGAAAAGAGCAAAGCTACACCGAAGATCAAAACAAAAAAGCAATAGCTGATGTTGAGAAAGGAACGACTGTTTGCACAGTTGCCAAAATGCATTGCATTCTGGGAGCAACTTTTCAAAGGAAAATGAAAGAACGGGCCAAATTGGCAAATTGGTATTCTCAAAAGATCAAGAAACTGATATTATTTTGTGGATCCAAAGGACCAAAGTCTCTGAGAGAGCCAGCCATGTCATCACGGAATAGAGAAATGCCTTCCTTCTTCAAAATTTTGGAAGAAAAAATTGGAGAAGAGAAGTTAAAGAAATTCCAGGAGAATGAAGGTGAATGAAAAGGTCCTGTGGAACAAATAGATCTTTACTATTTATCGCTGAGGACTAAGGATACACAGAATCCAGAATCAGTTTTCCAGGTAAATTAAATATATTTCAAGCTAAAATAACATAAATTTGTTAATTTTATATTTTATTTTATTTGACATACACTTAATTTATTACAGGTTGTCTCAAACAGTCCCGTTGAAGTAATTATGCAAGGACTATGATCCACTTTTCAGATAGCAAGATTGTGTTATATAGGGTCTATTATTTTTTAATAATATTTTCTATACATTTTTATTGATGGTACCCTACTTTTGTAAGGCCCACTATAGGTACGTATAAAAGTTTGGGTGCCCAGTAATGGTACATGGTTCGGGTTCAAGTTTTAAATTTTTTAAACTAGTTTTAGTATGCTATTTTGCAAAAAAGGTTTGATCATTAGAATAAATATATCTTTAATTAACGGAGAAACAAAATGCCTTCTTTGAATTCACCTAAGTTTTAGAGATAACTCGTTGAATGTCCTTAAGTGGCTCACTACTGGTACTTTTACCTTAGCTGTTCTGGAACTTGAAATGTTGTTTTCTCAGTTTGGGCAAAGCTTAAAATAATTTTTTCCTCATCTATATTGACTATCATGCCTACGGTTTCAAATGGGGAGCTTAGGGTATTCTGTGGGAGAAATACAAACATAACCTTATCAACCTTCAATCTTCTAGCGCACATGGCAGTTTGTATCAGTCATTTTGTTTCAGGTGGAGGGGGTTAAAATGTACATTTTTGACATTTTTTCTTAGGTTACACGCTAATTGCTATCACTACTAAATATCAACTTTCTCACTCATCTGGAAGTGGTATGCCAGTGAGTGAGTGAGTGTGTCAGTTTAGTTCTACACCTCTTCCCTTTAACTTGCTGAAAACTCAGCCTACCAATCATTGTCTTGGTTTCACTCTAATTCTCTAACCCTACACGACACAGTCTATCATTTTCCAAGGAAAAATTAATCTTACATGACCTCATAACCGAAGCCAGGTCACACACAGACATCATTCATATCTTTGTCTTTATTTCCTTGTTCTGAATGCCCTCCAGCCATTGAACACATCAGTTATTACATATAGTTATTACATACAGTTCCAAGACATTCCCTTGCTGTTTCTACGATTGCATAGAATAGCCTACCTGTATGCTACCCATCCTCCTTTCATACCCTCAACTTGCTGCTGTCTAATTGCAGGAAATTTTCACTGATCTTATTTACATGCTCCTGTCTAATTTCGTCATTCTGGACATTTTCCATCCTTATCTGCCTGCAGATGGACTTCACTTTTCTTATCCTAGGTAAAATTCTGTGAAGTATTACACATTGTCCCAGTGAGTGAAAATGCTTCCCTGTAACAAGCTATGGGACCAACGGTGAATTGTATTGTCCCAGCGACCTGAGCACAATGAGGACATGACTGCATACAACTAACTTAATAATAAATTCTATCAAAAAGGAGTGGTTGAAAAACACAATTAAATTTATTTTACCTTTCTGTCATGTACAATTCCCTATCTCTTTCAGAATGTCAGAATGTTGTTCCAAAACAGAATGTGTGCAGAATTTACTGAAAGGGGTTATTGACACAACTTACTTTCCTGCGCATTCCTGTTACAACTGGTTCAATGAATACAGAAGGTTGCCTATTTTTTTTAACAAATTCTGTTGTTTATGTATATACAGTAGCTTCTGAGGACAACACTTGAGCAGCTTCATATGTTTCAAATACAGCAGCCACAGTACGGCTTAACTGCACAGCACTTTCATTTTTACACACCGGTACCTGTTCTGGAAGTTGAAATGTTGTTTTCTCAGTTTGGGCAAAGCTTAAAATCGTTCTTTCCTGATCTACATTGACTACATACCATGTCAGTGTATTCCAATTTTACCTCCACATGATGAAGCAGAATCTTATTTTCATTTAAAGCATTTCTGACAGCAGTTGGCTCACTACCATATAGCCTACAAGAAAATGGAATGCACTGGGTCTAACTAAACTAGCTTGACAAAGAATTCTCAATGCTTTCTGATTTGTCAAGCCTTGGTCACTAACTTTGCAAACAACTTTCAACCCCAAAATGTTGTAATTTAGTTAAAATACACACAATCAGGTCTTTTAACGCTACACTACTTACCGTAATGAATTTGTGATAAAATAATAAGCTGTTGTTTGTTTACAAGTTCTGTGAATACGTCTTATCATGAAAAGGAATGCGTGATTTGCTGCAGCATGTGACCTCACACCGACATACAGTATACATTGTTTATTAGCCTCTTAATATAACGCCTTTGGGTAGTGACATTTCATTCAAATAGGAGGGCACAGATTTTTTCTCAGACATTTTAGAAACCCCTACTTTAATTAGGTAGGTACTTCAAGTATGGATGGATTAAGACCAGAGTCAAAAGGTACGGCCTACCGGTATTCAAGATAGCAAGGGCTTGAGAAAACTGACAAAGGGAAGATAAGTGAGTACCCAGATAATGATATAAACATGGATGACGTTTATAAATGTAAAGTGCCATAATGTTGTCCTCAACGTTCCACTGCATAGCAGAGGGAGCTTTGTAAGCATTGCTGAGCACTGTTAAATGCTTTACTGATGTCAAAAATTGATACAAACCTTCATCCATAGAAGACTGGGTGCTTTCTTTAACTTCAATCTCTTCAACATCACTTATTACTGAGAGATATGGATTACGAAATACAAATCCTGTTTGTAAAGTTCTTGAAATTTAATTTAGACTTATTTTCTTTGAAATTTTATTACTTGACACAGGTATCACTAAATTACAGGGATCATAGCGGAAAAGATCCAAATGTTGGGGAACAACATCATAAATCAATCGGTGTCTAGTGTGGTTAATGTACATTTTTGACATTTTTTCTTAGGTTACACGCTAATTGCTATCACTACTAAATATCAACTTTCTCACTCATCTGGAAGTGGTATGCCAGTGAGTGAGTGAGTGTGTCAGTTTAGTTCTACACCTCTTCCCTTTAACTTGCTGAAAACTCAGCCTACCAATCATTGTCTTGGTTTCACTCTAATTCTCTAACCCTACACGACACAGTCTATCATTTTCGAAGGAAAAATTAATCTTACATGACCTCATAACCGAAGCCAGGTCACACGCAGACATCATTCATATCTTAGTCTTTATTTCCTTGTTCTGAATGCCCTCCAGCCATTGAACACATCAGTTATTACATATAGTTATTACATACAGTTCCAAGACATTCCCTTGCTGTTTCTACGATTGCATAGAATAGCCTACCTGTATGCTACCCATCCTCCTTTCATACCCTCAACTTGCTGCTGTCTAATTGCAGGAAATTTTCACTGATCTTATTTACATGCTCCTGTCTAATTTCGTCATTCTGGACATTTTCCATCCTTATCTGCCTGCAGATGGACTTCACTTTTCTTATCCTAGGTAAAATTCTGTGAAGTATTACACATTGTCCCAGTGAGTGAAAATGCTTCCCTGTAACAAGCTATGGGACCAACGGTGAATTGTATTGTCCCAGCGACCTGAGCACAATGAGGACATGACTGCATACAACTAACTTAATAATAAATTCTATCAAAAAGGAGTGGTTGAAAAACACAATTAAATTTATTTTACCTTTCTGTCATGTACAATTCCCTATCTCTTTCAGAATGTCAGAATGTTGTTCCAAAACAGAATGTGTGCAGAATTTACTGAAAGGGGTTATTGACACAACTTACTTTCCTGCGCATTCCTGATACAACTGGTTCAATGAATACAGAAGGTTGCCTATTTTTTTTAACAAATTCTGCTGTTTATGTATATACAGTAGCTTCTGAGGACAACACTTGAGCAGCTTCATATGTTTCAAATACAGCAGCCACAGTACGGCTTAACTGCACAGCACTTTCATTTTTACACACCGGTACCTGTTCTGGAAGTTGAAATGTTGTTTTCTCAGTTTGGGCAAAGCTTAAAATCGTTCTTTCCTGATCTACATTGACTACATACCATGTCAGTGTATTCCAATTTTACCTCCACATGATGAAGCAGAATCTTATTTTCATTTAAAGCATTTCTGACAGCAGTTGGCTCACTACCATATAGCCTACAAGAAAATGGAATGCACTGGGTCTAACTAAACTAGCTTGACAAAGAATTCTCAATGCTTTCTGATTTGTCAAGCCTTGGTCACTAACTTTGCAAACAACTTTCAACCCCAAAATGTTGTAATTTAGTTAAAATACACACAATCAGGTCTTTTAACGCTACACTACTTACCGTAATGAATTTGTGATAAAATAATAAGCTGTTGTTTGTTTACAAGTTCTGTGAATACGTCTTATCATGAAAAGGAATGCGTGATTTGCTGCAGCATGTGACCTCACACCGACATACAGTATACATTGTTTATTAGCCTCTTAATATAACGCCTTTGGGTAGTGACATTTCATTCAAATAGGAGGGCACAGATTTTTTCTCAGACATTTTAGAAACCCCTACTTTAATTAGGTAGGTACTTCAAGTATGGATGGATTAAGACCAGAGTCAAAAGGTACGGCCTACCGGTATTCAAGATAGCAAGGGCTTGAGAAAACTGACAAAGGGAAGATAAGTGAGTACCCAGATAATGATATAAACATGGATGACGTTTATAAATGTAAAGTGCCATAATGTTGTCCTCAACATTCCACTGCATAGCAGAGGGAGCTTTGTTAGCATTGCTGAGCACTGTTAAATGCTTTACTGATGTAAAAAATTGATACAAACCTTCATCCATAGAAGACTGGGTGCTTTCTTTAACTTCAATCTCTTCAACATCACTTATTACTGAGAGATATGGATTACGAAATACAAATCCTGTTTGTAAAGTTCTTGAAATTTAATTTAGACTTATTTTCTTTGAAATTTTATTACTTGACACAGGTATCACTAAATTACAGGGATCATAGCGGAAAAGATCCAAATGTTGGGGAACAACATCATAAATCAATCGGTGTCTAGTGTGGTTAATGAAGAACTTCTCGAGGAAACGATTTTCCCAAACATAACAGCTGGTACGGTACAGTTTACATCATAGCTCACACGACACACTCACTTCCACTGCTTCGGAGTATCCTTCCTGGTTTCGTGAGGACATTTTTAAAGAAAATGCTTATTCTTGATGTTGAGGTTGCCAGTCATATAGACATAATAGCCACTTGTACATGCTAGGAAGTTGCAGGAGCATTTTAACCTCTCTGAAATAAAGAACATAACATTTGAAAACAACGTTTCACAACTGAAAACAAATGAAATGGAAGGAATGAAAAAATATAAATTAATGCACTATATACAAGTATTTTTTCCAAAACTTACCTTCGCTGTGCTCAGCATTTTTGGCAGAAAATAACATCTCACAATGTTTATGTTCTGACTACACGCAGCCGTAGCTGACTAACAGAACTCAAAACATATACCGGTAACAAAACTTTGACATTAAGCGTGTCCATAACTTTAACAGGTCCTTTCTTCCTCGCAACTTCTTCTCATAATTATTATTTAATGTAGTATAAAGCGTATACAACTCGTTCACTATTTAACATTTGATTACTGTGATTATGAGCATACGCCATGATACCAAGTCAGCCAATCAAGAAGCTACTCTCTCCCTTGCAGCGCATCCAAGAGGCATGGGACTGAAGTACAGCCTGTTGTTGTTTAGTCGTATCTCGGTGTGCGTTGTTACTTGCTTTATTCTCCCGGTAATTTAATTGAAATTTCAATTATTTACTAATATTACAAGCTATTTCTCAACTATGGCTGAGTGGTTTTCATACACTGAAGCTACACGTTTACTTCTGCGACAGACTCTGCTTGATATTCGTCCTGGAGTACAACTGACTGCAGACAGTATCAACTTCTTCAATGATGTATTGGCTGCTAACTCTGAATTCCGTCCCCTTAGCCTATTTACTCTAGGTGCAATTGATTCTTTGTCACCTCTTCCTCTTGACCGGAGACATATCCAAATAATCCCTGCCGACATCTCTAGCGATATTCCTGACATTGTTTCACACTACATTTGTGCTTACTATGATGGCAATATCATTCACATCTACGACAGTCTGAATACGCGCACTCTATCTCCGATGCAGGCTCAGTATTTAAGAAAGCTTTTCCCGAGCATAGAAGTTGTATTTGAAGATGTACAACAACAGTTTAATAATACTGATTGTGGTTTCTTTGCAATCGCTTTTGCTGTATCACTTGCTCACGAAAGGAATCCATGTGATGAGCGCTACAATTGTTTAAATTTCCCGGAGCATCTGCTGCACATATTGAACACTCGACAAATATCCCCGTTTCCTGTTCTTTCAAATGATGAATATTCAACTAACGTGATCCTTACATCCGACAACGATGACAACCAAGTGCCTAACAAAAAGCTCTGCGGCCGCAAAAAATCCAGAAAAAGGGGTCGACCAAAGAAATTACTCTCTACTTCTCGAGAGCAACATCGAGAAGCCGTTAGGCGTTATAGTCAGAAAAAACCTGAAGTCCATAGGGAGGCGGTCCAGCGATATTCCCAAGTACATGCTGAAGTCAATAGGGAGGCGGTCCAGCGATATTCCCAAGTACATCCTGAAGTCAATAGGGAGGCGGTCCGGCGATATTCCCAAGTACATCCTGAAGTCAATAGGGAGGCGGTCCGGCGATATACTCAAGTACATCCTGAAGTCAATAGGGAGGCGGTCCGGCGATATACTCAAGTACATCCTGAAGTCAATAGGGAGGCGGTCCGGCGATATACTCAAGTACATCCTGAAGTCCATAGGGAGGCGGTCCAGCGATATTCCCAAGTACATCCTGAAGTCAATAGAGATTCCGTCCGGCGTTTCGAACAGTGTCATCGTGATAGCAAGCGTTCCCGTCACCTTTCTGCTAATTTAAGAAAACACGGTTTGATCGCCGTCTACAGTGGAGAACAGTTAAATTCAATTTCACCTTACCGTCTGAAAACAAATTCACTTTTACGGCCTGATTGTTTCAAATGCTCAACTTGCCGGGCTCCACTCTTTGAAGAAGAGAGAGGCAGGAAGAAGTGGTGTTGTGGACAGGGTGCGTATAATATTTTAGACCTCCCTCCTATTGATCTCGAAATATATCAACACCCCGACTTCAGATCTCGGCCCCGTATTTACAACGAAACATTTGCCTTCAGTGCCCTCGTTATTCCAGGTGGATGGCAACACCCTAGAAATGGAATAAGCTTCGTCAAAATATTAGGTAAGCTGTATCATTGTGTGTACGATCTTTCATATAGAGGACCCTACAATAATCCATCCTCCTTTTACATTGACGACGGAGAAGCTAGAAATAAGTGGGCTGAACAACAAAACCTTAACGCTACAGTTGTCAAGACATTCTCAGATTTCTTGCTCGCCAACAATCCTTACATAAATCTCTTCAAACAGCTGTACAACGAGCCATCGGAAGATGCCCATTTAGTATTTGAAAATACTACAAGGCGCACTCATGGACCAAATCTCGGAGATCGTCCATTGGGATATGAGGTTGCTGCTCTTCTGAGTACTGACAAGGAGACCTACTACCCCAGAAAAATCGCTATTTGGAAGATCGGTGAAGGAAAGCCTCACACAGTAGACATTTTCCATCCACTGTACGAGACTTTCCAATATCCCCTGCTCTATCCACATGGTACGCCCGGCTGGCACATTGGACGCCTTGACAACAACAGTAAAAAAATTTCCCAGTTGAATTACGTAAGATGTTTACTGTTGTCTGATTCACGGTTTCGTCAATTCGACAGACTTTCCGAAACGTGGTTAATTGACATGTATGCACGCATTGAAGAAGAACGATTGCGTTATGTACATTTATCACAACGTAAGGGTAATAGCAGCTCCTTAAGAATAGCTCCCTTTGAGGAAGTACAGTCTGTTGTTTCCGATGCCAGGTATGTCAAGAAAACTAACCATACAGAGCGTGTTCAAGCTGAACGAGCAGTCCCTAGCCATGAGCAACGCCAGGTCACCAATGATATTCACAATGATGAGACTGTTCAAGGCGAGGGCGGCGTTGTTCCTGGAAGGATTTATTTGCCAAGCACCTTCACTGGCGGAGAAAGGTACATGAAAGTTAAGTACCTCAACGCAATCGCCTTGGTAAACCGGTTGGGTAGCCCCACTTACTTTTTAACCATTACGACCAATGCACGATGGACTGAAATAAGAATGTCCAAGACACCTGGATCCAAAAATCAACCTGATGTATGTGCTAGGGTGTTTCATTGTAAACTACTGGAACTTCTTCGTGACCTTCGTTCAGGGGCTTTCTTCGGTGAACCGGCATATATAATTTATGTAATTGAATTTCAAAAGCGAGGTTTGCCACACGCGCACGTTTGTTTTCGAATAGAGAAACAAGAACTCATTCCTGTACAAGCTGCTGACATCGACAAGTTCATCAGAGCAGATATCCCAGATATAGAGGAAGCTGGAGGTAAACTACGTGAACTCGTCATCGCTAACATGATCCACGGACCATGTGGACCCCATCATCGCACTAATCTTCCCTGTTGGGACGAAACACTTCATAAGTGTACAAAGTTCTTCCCCAAACCTTCCTCAGAGACGACGTACGTTGATAGCAATGGATTTGTTAACTACAAACGAAATGCTAACAACAAGGCACATATTGCATATCGTGGCAGACCTGTTGAAATTGACGATACTTGGGTAGTCCCTTATAACGCAGCATTGTTGCTCAAATACGAGTGCCATATTAATTTGGAGCTTGCTTCACAAAGAGCGGTGGTAAAATACCTTTTTAAGTACATCACCAAGGGTAGTCCTTTAGCCAATGTGGCCATTGTCAGTGATTCAGATTTGGTTAATGAAGTGGAAGAGTACGTAACCAAACGGTATATTGGTTCAAGCGATGCTGTATGGCGTATTCTTGAGTTTAATCTCACGGAGAGCGAACCCTCGGTTACATCTCTTCCTGTACACCTAGAGGGAAAGCACTCTGTTTACTTTCGACCTGGTGAAGAAGAGCATGCAATACATCGCAGTTCATCTCTTTTGATTGTTTACTTTTCCAGACCTCAGATTCAAGAACTTGAAAATTTGACATACATACAATTTTACGAAAATTATATTCTCCACGCAACTCGCCCCAAATCATTAAAAGTTCCTGTCATTGAACATCCTGATGGCCGACATTTCATTACAAAGCGCCAGAGAGGTAAATCCGTAGCTCGAATGTTTTGGGTGGCTCCTCAGCGAGGGGAGCAATTTTACCTTAGAATGCTCTTGAATGCTTTCCCCTGTCGTGGCTATCAAGATTTGATTTCACGGGGTGGTGTTCACTGCACTTCTCTTCAGCAAGCAGCTCGTAACCTCGGCCTTGTCAACGATGAGCAGGAGTACATACTTACGCTTGCAGAGGCATCCCAGTTCATGCTAGGTAGATCTCTACGATCATTTTTTGTCCTTCTGTGTAATATTGGGGCACCGGCAGTCTTGTTGTGGGAAGACTTTAAGAAAAAGCTGGCAGAAGATTTCCTTCATGTTACATCTGACGATCCAGAGAAGGCTTTCAAATTGGCACTTCTTGAAATCGATCGTTTACTTCGACGCCACGGCTCAAATCTTTATGAACAAGGACTGCCAGTTGTAGAAGACACAACTACTGAGCTTGGCAGGGAAAGGTTCCAATACAATGCAGGCTCTCTCAAATGCTTTTTAGAAGAATGGCTGCCAAAGCTTTCAGAGGAACAAACACACTTTCTTGGCTATATCGAAACACTTTCAACATCCGCCAATTTGACTGGCTCAAAAATGCTGTATCTCGATGGCCCTGGTGGTTATGGGAAAACATTGATTTTGAAAGTAGTGATAGCTCTTTTCCGCTCACAGGGCAAAGTCGTCTTATGTGTAGCAAGTTCTGGAATTGCTGCCCTCAACTTTGACGGAGGAACTACTGCACACAGCATGTTTCGTCTCCCCCTTGATGTGGGTGATGGTTCTGGATATTGGTCTCTCACTAATGGATCACAAAGAGCTGACCTTATTCGAGAGGCAGCCTTAATCATTTTTGACGAAGTGTCCATGGCAAATAGGTTCCTTCTTGAAATACTCGACAGATCTCTGAGAGACCTAATGAGGAACGACAGTGCTTTTGGTGGTAAGGTCATAATTTTTTCTGGAGATTTTCGACAATGTGCTCCTGTTGTATCAGACGCGAAATCACCTTCTGATATAACAAACGTCTCGCTCAAATCTTCAAGACTCTGGGGAGAAATGAAAAAATTCCAACTAACGATACCTCAAAGAATTAAAGGGGAAGAACGTTACTCAAAATTCCTTCTTACAGTTGGCAACAACGAAGTAGACCATGTCATCATTGGTAAGGGGAGAGAACAACAAACATTAATACCTTTACATGGAGTTCCGTTCACAGATTCTTTGAAAGAACTGTTAGAGGAAGTATACCCACATGATATACTTTCCAACCCAGACAATGCTTCCAAACGTGCCGTTCTATGCACAATCAACGCCAATGTACATGAAATAAACTATGCCATTCTCCAATCTTTGGAAGGCGACCTTTTTCATTTGTACAGCTCTGATTGGGTAGAAGATCAAGTTAAGGATTGTGCACATAACCTTGTGGATCAAGATGTGCTTCATCAAGCTCAGTGCAAGGGAGTCCCTAATCACGATTTGGCTCTAAAAGTCGGAGCACTTTGTATTATAACTAGGAATTTAAATTTTTCTGATCACCTTGTGAATGGTACAAAAGTTATTATTTTATCAATCTCGCCAAGACTTATATTGGTTCGTAGGCCAGGAATAGATGAACGTCTGGGTATACCAAGAATAATATTCAAGTTCTCCTTACATCGCACCATCCGTATGTGCAGAAGACAATTTCCCCTTCAAGTCTGTTATGCCATGTCTATCCATAAAAGCCAGGGACAAACTATTGAGTTTGTTGGAGTCGACCTCCGCACTGATGTCTTTAGTCATGGCCAACTGTATGTGGCTCTGAGCCGGGTTCGATCTCCGTCCCACATCAGAGTACTTGTTCCTTCTGATCGTGTTTTGGATGGCGTGGCTTTTGTCAAGAACGTGGTTTACGAACATTTACTTTAGTATGCATAACCAAAGCTTTAATATTACTGTCTTAGGGTAAAATCTCGCCAGCCTTCACCCAAAATAACTAATTAAACGTTGACTATCTCAGAAAGAAAGTCCCATGGGCTCTGAAAAAAGGAGCGTGGGCTTGAGAATACGGGACCCTTAGCTGAGTCCTGGCTTTGTTTCCAGTTACTTGCACTAGAGTTCTCACGTTCACCTATCCTATTCGACCTCCCTTGCTCATCCCCCTGTGGCTGGGGGCGGTAGAATAACACCCACGGTATCCCCTGCCTGTCATAAAAGGCGACTAAAAGGGGCCTCAGAGGCTCTGAACTTTGTAGCGTGGGTTGGCGACCACGGAGCCCTCAGCTGAGTCCTGGCATTGCTTCCACTTACTTGTGACGGGCTCCTCACTTTCATCTATCCTATCCGACCTCTCTTGGTCAACTCTTGTTCTTTTCCGACTCCGACGTTATTAGGTTTGTGAGGACTAGGGAGTCTTTCATTTTCACGGCCTTCGTGGCCCTTGTCTTACTTTGGCCGATATCTTCATTTTTCGAAGTGTCGCATCCTTTCCATTTTCCCCTCTGATTAGTGTTATATAGAGGATGGTTGCCCAGTTGTACTAACTCTTAAAACAATAATCACCACCACCACCACCTCCCTTGCTCAGGTCTTGTTTTTTTTTCGATCCCGACGGTATTAGAGCACTAGAGGAGTAGAGTCTTTCATTATCACGCCCTTCGTGGCTCTTGTTTCTTTGCCCGATACCTTCATTTTTCGAAGTGTCGGATTCCTACCATTTTCTGTCTGTTCAGTGTTTTTGGAAAATAGTTGCTCAACTCTACTTCCTCCTAGAACAATAATCATAACCACCACTCTCATCCCCCTGTGGTGGGGGCGGTAGAATAACACCCACAGTATCCCCTGTCTGTCGTAAGAGGCGACTAAAAGGGGCCCCAGGGGCTCTGAACTTTGGAGCGTGGGTTGGCGACCACGGAGCCCTCAGCTGAATCCTGGCATTGCTTCCACTTACTTGTGCCAGGCTCCTCACTTTCATCTATCCTATCCCACCTCCGTTGGTCAACTCTTGTTCTTTTCAGACCCCGACGGTATTACGTATGGACGCCTAGGGAGTTTTTCATTTTCATGCCCTTCGTGGCCCTTGTCTTCCTTTGGCCGATATCTTCATTTCTCGAAGTGTCGGACCCCTTCCATTTTTTCTCTCTGATTAGTGTTATATAGAGGATGGTTGCCCAGTTGTACTTCCTCTTAAAACAATAATCACCACCACCACCACCACTCTCAGGAATAAAAATGGCACTACGCAGACAGTTCTACAAAAAAAAAAAAAAAATCCAATCAAGAGAAGCTGCAAGTAGCAAACGAGACGCATGCATTTGTCATTGATACAAAACAAGACTAGGATATCACATCAAGAAATAACGACATCGCCATTGATAAAACAGTATGCTAGAATTTCTGCTAACATAACTTCCACGACGCCATTCATACAGCACTAGCCCAATGCGTCTGCTCAAGGAAAACGCATGGTCATTGATACAGCAGTAGGCCAGGGGATCTGCTACAGAAAACTCCACGTTCTGACTTATAGTGGCCCCAGGGGCTCTGAACTTTGGAGCGTGGGATGGCGACCACGGGCCCCTTAACTGATTCCTGGCATTGCTTCCACTTACTTGTGCCAGGCTCCTCATTTTCATCTATCCTATCTGACCTCTTTTGGTCAACTCTTGTTCTTTTCCGAACCCGACGCTATTAGGTTTGCGAGGGCTAGGGAGTCCTTCATTTTCACGCCCTTTCGTTTCCCTTGTCTTCCTTTGGCCGATATCTTCATTTTTCGAAGTGTCGTGTCCCTTCCATTTTTCTCTCTGATTAGCGTTATATAGAGAATGGTTGCCCAGTTGTACTTCCTTTTAAAACAATAATCACCACCACCATCCTTAAGTTACGAGCGTGCGTTGCCCAGTTGTACTTCCTCTTTAAGCAATAATTATCACCACCACAACACTTACTAATTTCACGCCAGTCACTTTCATCCATCCTATCCGACGTTCGTTGGTCAACTCTTGTTCTTTCGAGCCCGACGGTACTAGAGCACTTGAGGGCTACGGATGCTTTCATTTCCACGCTCCTCGTGGCCCCTTGCCGTTCTTTAAACGATACCCTAATTTTCGAAGCGTCGGGTCCTTTCCAATTTTTGTCTCTCATCAGTTTTACATACGGGATGGTTGCCTATTTGTACTTCCTCTTAAACAATAATCACCACCACACCAAAACAAAACTACTCGTCGTCAATGGTAGCGCACTAGGCAAGGGCATCTGCACAGCAAAACTCCCCGTCGTGATTGATATACAACTAAGCTAAGGGATCTCCTGACCTAGACTGCCCGTCGTGATCGAAACACCAGTAAGCTAGAGCATCAGCTCAACAGAACCCATCGTTGTGATTGATGCAGCAGTAGGGTAGGGGATCTGCTCAACTCAAATCCCCGTCGTGATTGATAAAGCAGTAAGCCAGAGAATCAGCCAAAAACTAAAATCTCAAAGCTTTCGTTATGCATACTAAAACAAATGTTGCCCCAGGGGCTCTGAACTTTGGAGCGTGGGTTGGCGACCACGGGGCCCTCAGCTGAGTCCTGGCATTGGTTCCACTTGTGCCAGGCTCCTCACTTTCATCTATCCTATCCGACCTCTCTTGGTCAACTCTTGTTCTTTTCAGACCCCGACGGTATTACGTATGGAGGCCTAGGGAGTCTTTCATTTTCATGCCCTTCGTGGCCCTTGTATTCCTTTGGCCGATACCTTCATTTTTCGAAGTGTCGGATCCCTTCCTGTTTTCTCTCTGATCAGTCATATAAAGAGGATGGTTGCCCAGTTATACTTCCTCTTAAAACAATAATCACCACGACCACCAATAAAACAAATGTTTGCAGACCACGTTCTTCACGTGGCCAACATCATCCAAAACACATTCAGAAGGAACAAGAACTCTCATGCGAGCCACAGATCGAACCCCGATCAAAACCACATACACTTGGCCATCGCTAAAGACATCAATGCTTAGATCCACTCCAACAAACTCAATAATTTGCCCCTGGCTTTTATGGATAGACATGGAATAAGAGACTTGAAGGGGAAATTGTCTCCTGCACGTATGAATGGTGCGATGTAAGGAGAACTTGATAACATGCTTCGTATACCAAGACGTTTATCTAACCCTCGTCTACGAACCACTGTGAGTCTCGGTGGGATTGATAAAACAATACCTTTTATACCATTCACAAGGAGATCGGAAAAAATTAAATTCCTTTCTATAGGCCTTATACAAACTACACCTACTTCTAGAGCCAAATCGTGATGACGTACTTCTTGCACTGAGATGTATCGAGCACATCTTGATCTACATGGTTATATGCACAATCTGTAACTTGATCTTCTACCCAATCGATGCTGTACAAATGGAAAAATCACCTTCCAAAGATTGAAGAAGGGAAGAGTTTTTTTCATATACTTTGGCATTGATTGTACATAGAACGGCACGTTTTGAAACATTGTCTGGATTGGAAAAGATGCCTTGTGTGTATATTTTGTCTAACAGTTCTTTCAAATAATTAGTGAACGGAACTCCATGTAAAGGTATTAACGTTTGTTGTTGTCTTCCCTTACTAAAGGTGACATGCACTACTTCGTTGTTCCCAACTGTAAGAATCAATTATGAGTAACATTCTTCCCCTTGAATTCTTTGATTAGTTACTTGGATTTTTTTCATTTCTCCACAGAGTCTAGAGGATTTGGGTGAGCCGTTTGCTACACCAGGATATGATTTCGCTTCTGTTAAAACAGGAACACACTGTCGAAAATCTATACAAAATATTATGACCTTTTACTAAAAAGCACTGTCGTCTCCCATTAGGTCTCTGAGAGATCTGTCCAGTATTCCAAGACGAATCCTTTTGAAAACACACTTCGTGAAAAATGATTAAACCTGCCTATCGAATAAGGTCAGCACTTTGGGATCCATTAGTGACATACCAATATCCGGAACCATCACCCACATCAAGGGAGAAACGAAACATGCTATGTGCAGTAGTTCCACCGTCAAAATTGACGGCAGCTATTACAGAACTTGCTACATAGAAAACGGTTTCGCTTGCGAACGGAAAAGTGCTATGGCTACTTTCCAAATCAATGTTTTCCCGTAACCACCAGGACCATCGGGACACAGCAATTTTGAGCCAGTAAAATTGGTAGATATTGAAAGGTTTTCGATATAACCACGAAGGTATCATTCTTTATCTGAAAGCGTTCGTAGCCATTCGTCCAAAATCCGTTGGAATAAGCCTGCACTGTATTGAAACCTTTCCCTGCCAAGCTCAGTAGTTCTGTCTTCAACAACTGTCAGTCCTTGTTCCTAGAGATTTGAACCGTGACGTCGAAGGAAACGATCGATTTCAAGGAGTGTTAATCTGAAAGCCTTCTCTGGGTCACCAGGTGTAACATGACGGAAGTCTTCTGCGAGCTTATTCTTAAAGTCTTCCCACAACAAGACTGCCGGTGCCCCAATATTACATAGAACAAAAAATGATCGTAGAGCTTTACCAAGCATGAATTGCGATGCCTCTTCAAGCGTAAGTCTGTACTCCTGTTCATCGTTGACAAGGCCGAGGTTACGAGCAGCTTGCTGAAGCGAAGTGCAGTGATTACCACCCCGTGATATCAAATCTTGATAGCCACGACAGGGGAAATCATTCAAGAGCTTTCGAAGGTAAAATTGATCTCCTCGCTGAGGAGCCACCCAGAACATTCGAGCTACACATTTACCTCTCTGCCGCTTTGTAATGAAATGTCGGCCATCAGGATGTTCAAGTACAGGAACGTTCAATCAGGTGGGGCGTCATGAGTAAAGAATATAAATTTCATAGAATTGGGTGTATGTCAGCATTTCAAGTTCGGAAAGCTGAGGTCTGGTAAAGTAAATAATCAAAGAGATGAGCTGTTACGTAATGCTTGCTCTTCTTCCCAAGGTCGGAAGCAAACTGAGTGTTTTCCCTCTAAGTGTACAGGAAGACATGTAACTGAAGGTTCACTCTCCGTGAGATTAAACTCAAGAATACGCCATACTGTATCGCTGAAACCAATGTACCGTTTGGTTACGTACTCTTCCACTTCATTAACGGAATCTGAATCACTGACAACGGCGACATTACCTAAAGGACTACCATTGGTGATATATTAAAAAAGGTATTTTACTACTCTTGTTTGAGAAGCCAGCTCCAAATTAATGCGTCATTCGTATTTCAGCAATAATGCTGCGTTATAAGGGACAACCAAGGTATCGTCAATGTCAACAAGACTTCCGCGATATGTAATTTGTGCCTTATTGCCAGCATTGCGTTTGTAGTTAACAAATCCATTGCTGTCAATGTATGTGGTCTCTGATGAAGGTTTGGGGAAGAACTTTGTGCACTTATGAAGAGTTCCGTCCCAACAGGGAAGATTAGTACGATGATGGGGGCCACATGGGCCGTGGATTATGTTAACGATGACCAGTTCCCGAAGTTTACCTTCAGCTTTCTCTGTATCTGGAATATCTGCTCTAATGAACTTGTCGATGTCAGCAGCTTGAACTGGCATGATTTTTTGTTCTTCCATACGAAAACAAATGAGTGCATGACACAGACCTCGCTTTTGAAATTCAATGGTATAAATTATGTATACCGGTTCACCAAACAAACACCTGAACGAAGATCACGAAGAAGTTCCAATAGTTTACAATGGAACACCCTAGCGCACACATCAGGTTGATTTTTGGATCCAGCTCTCTTGGACAACGATATTTCAGTCCAATGTGCGTTGTTTGTTATGGTTAAAAAATAATTCGGAACGCCCAGTCGGTTCACCAAGGCCATTGCGTTGAGGTATTTAACTTTCATGTACCTTTCTCCTCCAGTGAAGGTACTTGGCAAATATACCCTTCCAGGAACAACGCCTTCCTCGCCTTGAACAGTCTCATCATTGCGGATATCGTTGGTGACCTGGCGTTGCTCATGAGTAGGGACTGATCGTTCAGTCTGAGCACGCTCCGTATGGGTAGCTGTGTTAATACCCCTAACATCAGAAACAACGGACTGCACTTCGTCAAAGAGACCTGTTCTTAAGGAGTTGTTACTACCTTTAATTTGTGAAAAATTTAAGTAACGCAATCGTTCCTCTTCAATGCGTGCATACATATCAGTTAACCACGTCTCGGAAAGTCTGTCAAATTGACGAAACCGTGATTCAGATAAAAGTAAACATCTTACGTAATTCAGTTGGGAAAGTTTTTTGCCCTTATTGTCAAGCCGTCCAATGTGCCAGCCGGGCGTACCATGTGGATAGAGCAGCGGATATAGAAAAGGCTCGTACAGAGGATGGAAAATATCTACTGTGTGAGGCTTTCCGTCACCGACCTTCCAAATAGCAATTTTCCTAGGGTAATAGCTCTCCTTGTCAGTGCTTAGAACAGCGGCAACCTCATATCCCAATGGACAATCTCCAAGATTTGGTCCGTGGATGCACCTTGTAGTATTTTCAAATACTAAATGAGCGTTTTCGGATGGTTCGTCATGGAGCTGTTTGAAGAGACGAATGTAAGGATTGTTCGTGCGCAAGAAATCTAAGAATATGTTCACTACTACAGGGTTAAGGTTTTGTTGTTCAGCCCAGTTATTTCTAGCTTCTCCGTCGTCAATGTAAAAGCAGGACGGATTATTGTAAGGGTCACTATATGAAAGGTCGTACACACAATTGTATAGCTTGCCTAATATTTTTATAAAACTTATTCCATGTTAAGGGTGTTGACATCCACCTGGAATAACGAGAGCACTGAAGGCAAATGCTCCGTTATACATACATGGTCGAGGTCTGAAATCCTGGTGTTAGTATATTTCGAGATCGATAGGAGGAATGTCTAAAATATTACAGGCACCTTGTCCACAACACCACTTCTTCCTGCCTCTCTCTTCTTCAAAGAGTGGAGCCTGGCAACTTGAGCATTTGAAACAATCAGGCCGAAAATTGAACTTGTTTTCAGACGGTAAGGTGAAATTGAATTTAACTGTTCACCACTGTAGACGGCGATCAAACCATGTTTTCTTAAATTAGCAGGAAGATGACGGGAATGCTTCTGCTCAGGATGACTTTGTTCAAAACGTCTGTCTGCATCTCTATGGAGTTCAGGATGCGCTTGGGAATATAGGCGGACAGCCTCCCTATGAACTTCAGGGTTTCTCCGACTATAACGCCTGACGGCTTCTCCATGCTCTTCTTGAGAAGTTGAGAGTAACACCTTTGGTCGACCTCTTTTTCTGGATTTTGGGCAGCTACACTGCTTTTTTATACACATGGTTCTCATCGTTATTGGTTGTATGGATCGCCTTCTTTAAGCATTGACGGGCAGGAGCAACATTCTCTGAAAGCACAGGGAAGCGGGATTTGTTTTGAGTGTTCAATATGTGCCCGAGATCGTCAGCGAACTTTAAACAATTGTATCGTTCATCACACGGATTCCTGTCATGAGCAAGTGATACAGCGAAAGCTATTGCAAAGAATCCACAATCGGTATTATTGTGCTGTTGCTGTACATCTTCAAATACAACTTCTATACTCGCGAAAACGTATCTTATGTACTCTGCTTGTACTGGAGATGAAGTCCCTGTATTCACAATGTGGTAGAAGCGCATGATATCACGGCAGTACTACACACAAATGCAGTGTGAAACAATGTCAGGAATATCGCTAGAAATAGCGGCACCGTTTATTTGAATATGTTACAGCTCAAGAGGAAGACGTGACGAAACGACAATAGCATCTAAATAAAATAAGATATGGGGACGGAATTCAGAGTAGCAGCCAATGGACCATTGAAAATTTTGATAGTGTATGCAGTCAGTTGTACTCCTGGCCACATATCAACCATAGTCTGTCGCAAAAGTAAATGTTTAGCGTCCGTGTAAGCAAACATCACACACATTATTGAGAAATCACTTCAATTTCAGTATCCGCTAAACAATACGTTCTGGCCTGATTGATACAGCAGCAGGCTAGAGAATACGCTCAACTAAATTCCCCATCGTATTTGATACAGCGGCAGGCCAAGGGATATCCTGGACAAACCTCCCCGTAGTGACTCATACAGCAGTAGGCCAGGGGCTCTGCTAAACAAAACTCCCCGTTGTCACTCATAGAGCAGTAGGCCAGGGGATCTGCTAAACAAAACTCCCCATTGTGACTCATAGAGCAGTAGGCCAGGGGATCTGCTAAACAAAACTCCCCGTTGTGACTCATAGAGCAGTAGGCCAGGGGATCTGCTAAACAAAACTCCCCGTTGTGACTCATACAGCAGTAGGCCAGGGGATCTGCTAAACAAAACTCCCCGTTGTGACTCATACAGCAGTAGGCCAGGGGATCTGCAAAACAAAACTCCCCGTTGTGACGCATAGAGCAGTAGGCCAGGGGATCTGCTAAACAAAACTCCCCGTTGTGACTCATAGAGCAGTAGACCAGGGGATCTGCTAAACAAAACTCCCCGTTGTGACTCATAGAGCAGTAGGCCAGGGGATCTGCTAAACAAAACTCCCCGTTGTGACTCATAGAGCAGTAGGCCAGGGGATCTGCTAAACAAAACTCCCCGTTGTGACTCATAGAGCAGTAGGCCAGGGGATCTGCTAAACAAAACTCCCCGTTGTGACTCATACAGCAGTAGGCCAGGGGATCTGCAAAACAAAACTCCCCGTTGTGACTCATACAGCAGTAGGCCAGGGGATCTGCTAAACAAAACTCCCCGTTGTGACTCAGAGCAGTAGGCCAGGGGATCTGCTAAACAAAACTCCCCGTTGTGACTCATAGAGCAGTAGGCCAGGGGATCTGCTAAACAAAACTCCCCGTTGTGACTCATAGAGCAGTAGGCCAGGGGATCTGCTAAACAAAACTCCCCGTTGCGTCTCATACAGCAGTAGGCTAGGGGATCTGATAAACAAAACTCCCCGTGGTGATTCAAATAGCAGTAGGCAAGGGGATCTGATAAACAAAACTCCCCGTGGTGATTCAAATAGCAGTAGGCAAGGGGATCTGCTAAACAAAACTCCCCGTTGTGACTCAGAGCAGTAGGCCAGGGGATCTGCTAAACAAAACTCCCTGTTGTGACTCATAGAGCAGTAGACCAGGGGATCTGCTAAACAAAACTCCCCGTTGTGACTCATAGAGCAGTAGGCCAGGGGATCTGCTAAACAAAACTCCCCGTTGTGACTCATAGAGCAGTAGGCCAGGGGATCTGCTAAACAAAACTCCCCGTTGTGACTCATAGAGCAGTAGGCCAGGGGATCTGCTAAACAAAACTCCCCGTTGTGACTCATACAGCAGTAGGCCAGCGGATCTGCAAAACAAAACTCCCCGTTGTGACTCATAGAGCAGTAGGCCAGGGGATCTGCTAAACAAAACTCCCCGTTGTGACTCAGAGCAGTAGGCCAGGGGATCTGCTAAACAAAACTCCCCGTTGTGACTCATAGAGCAGTAGGCCAGGGGATCTGCTAAACAAAACTCCCCGTTGTGACTCATAGAGCAGTAGGCCAGGGGATCTGCTAAACAAAACTCCCCGTTGTGACTCATAGAGCAGTAGGCCAGGGGATCTGCTAAACAAAACTCCCCGTTGCGTCTCATACAGCAGTAGGCTAGGGGATCTGATAAACAAAACTCCCCGTGGTGATTCAAATAGCAGTAGGCAAGGGGATCTGCTCAACAAAACTCCCCGTGGTGACTCAAATAGCAGTAGGCAAGGGGATCTGCTCAACAAAACTCCCCGTTGTGACTCATAGAGCAGTAGGCCAGGGTATCTGCTAAACAGATCTACCCGTAGTTATTCACACAGCAGTAGGCCAAGAGATCTGCTGAACAAAAGTCCCCGTTGTGACTCATACAGCAGTAGGCCAGGGGATCTGCTCACCAAAACTCCCCGTTATGACTCATACAACAGTAGGCCAGGGGATCTGCTCAACCAAACTCGCCGTTGTAACTCATACAGCAGCAGGCCAGGGGATCTGCTAAACAAAACTCCCCGTTGTGACTCATACAACAGTAGGCCAGGGGATCTGCAAAACAAAACTCCCCGTTGTGACTCATACAGCACTAGGCCAGGGGATCTGCTAAACAAAACTCCCCGTAGTTATTCACACAACAGTAGGCCACGAGATCTGCTGAACAAAAGTCCCCGTTGCGTCTCATACAGCAGTAGGCTAGGGGATCTGCTAAACAAAACTCCCCGTGGTGATCCACATAGCAGTAGGCAAGGGGATCTGCTCAACAAAACTCCCCGTTGTGACTCATACAGCACTAGGCCAGGGTATCTGCTAAACTAAACTCCCCGTAGGTATTCACACAGCAGTGGGCCAGGAGATCTGCTGAACAAAAGTCCCCGTTGTGACTCATACAGCAGTAGGCTAGGGGATCTGCTAAACAAAACTCCCCGTGATGATTCACACAGCAGTAGGCAAAGGGATCTGCTCAACAAAACTCCCCGTTGTGACTCATACAGCACTAGGCCAGGGTATCTGCTAAACTAAACTCCGGTAGTTATTCACACAGCAGTAGGCCAGGAGATCTGCTGAACAAAAGTCCCCGTTGTCGCTCATACAGCAGTAGGCCATGAGATCTGCTGAACAAAATCCCCCTGTGGGTGGGGGCGGTAGAATAACACTCGCGGTATCCCCTGCCTGTCGTAAGAGGCGACTAAAAGGGGCGCTAGGGCTCTGAAGTATGGAGCGTGGGTTGGCGACCACGGGGCCCTCAGCTGAGTCCTGGCATTGCTTCCACTTACTTGTGCCAGGCTCCTCACTTTCATCTATCCTATCCGACCTCTCTTGGTCAACTCTTGTTCTTTTCCGACCTCGACGCTATTAGATTTGCGAGGTCTAGGGAGTCTTTCATTTTCACGCCCTTCGTGGCCCTTGTCTTTCTTTGGCCGATATCTTCATTTTTCGAAGTGTCGGATCCCTTCCATATTTCCTTCTGATTAGTGTTATGTAGAGGATGGTTGCCTCGTTGTACTTCCTCTTAAAACAATAATCACCACCACCATCTGCTGAACAAAAGTCCCCGTTGTGACTCATACAGCAGTAGGCCAGGGGATCTGCTCACCAAAACTTCCCGTTGTGACTCATACAACAGTAGCCCAGGGGTTCTATCAACAACACTCCCCGTTGTGACTCATACTGCAGAAGGCCAGGGGATCTGCTAAACAAAACTCGCTGTGGTGATTCACACAGCAGAAGGCCAGGGAATCTGCTAAACAAACTCCCCGTGGTGATTCACAGAGCAATAGGCCAGGGGTTCTTCTCAACAAAACTCCACGTCGTGTCTCATACAGCAGTACGCGACGGGATCTCCTGAGTAAAACTCCCCACAGTGAATCATATAGCAGTAGGCCAGGGGTTCTGCTCAAAAAAACTCTCACTTGTGACTCATACAGCCGTAGCTGCGGGGATCTGCTCAACAAAACTTCCCGTGGTGATTCACACAGCAGTAGGCCAGGGTATCTGCTCAACAAAACTCCCCGTCGGGTCTCATACAGCAGCAAATTTTCACCTCTTCTTATCGTATAAATAACCGATATACGACAACAATTATAAGACAATAATGTAGGTAACTAAAAGGGTCCTCTGATGCCGCAATCCGTTACTAGATACGACGTACCGTTTGGCAGCAATACATTTCCAAATACAAGTCTGCACTCGTTAGCGTGCACATTCCTTGGCCCTATCCCTATTCCATAAAGCCAGAAGGCTCTCAGACTGGCTGAGTTGCTGACTTTAATGTTTAGGCTACCCACTTCCAGATCAGCTAGAAACTTGAAATCCAGTAATCTGATAGACTATCTATTAGGCTGTGACCCATGGAAATCTCCAATAAGCTTGATTTTCTTAATATTTACCCTCCCCGCCAAACAAAATGGCGGTCGCAACTATTGGGTGCACCAAAAAAGTGAAATATTGCGAAATTATAGTTGTTACCCTGTAACTTTTAACCTTTTACTACCGAAAATCATCGAAATATTCAGGCAAATTTCATACAACTGCAGACTTTCCTTTCGAAGTACTTTATGCCTAAACGGTAATTCCAATCAAAACTGGATAGCACTTCCTGTTTCTGGAATAAAGAGCTATAGATTTGTTCCTACCAAAGTTTCAAAACTGTAGCTGACTATTAAGCCATTAAAATAATTTTTGAACTTGTGAAATTTGCCTCACATCGGAACGTTTACTCCTATTCATACAACAAATTGCCAATATAGTAGAAAATATATTAGCACCAAACATTTAGCCCAGTAAATGGACCGTCCAGTGGCACAGTCCACTCGTCGATGCGATATATCGTTAGACCACAGTCTACTTCGAAATGTCTGTTTGTAATGCAGAGTACACGGGGGTTTGGGGGCGGAGCCCCCAACGAGCGGAAGCGAGTCTTATATATATAAAGCCGCAAGGCTCACTCACTGACATAAATGTTTACCCACTTCGACATGAGCTAGAAACTTGAAATTTGGCAAGGTGATAGCTATTAGCGTGTAACCTACGGAAAAATTCCAAAAAATTTAAATTTTAAATTTTTGCCCCCCTCCCCCCAAACAAAATGGCGGATACCGTGATGCAGTGCCCTAGAAAATTAATATTTGGCAAAGTTGTAGCTCCTAGCCTGTAACCGACGTAGAAATTGCAAAAAGTTAAAATATTTAATATTTCATCCACTAAAAAATTCGAAATTATAAGCCAAATTAAATGACGGTGCAGGCTTTCGTTTCGAGCTCTCTTGTGGCTAAACGGTAATTGTTATCAATAAGCGGACTACACTTTCGTCCCCTAAAATGAACAGATCTACAACTTTGGTCCTATGACTTTTTGTCGTATCTCGACTCCTTCTACCTTAGATTGAGCTTCATTTTCCCGGTTTTGGTCATTTTTGTTAAATTTCCAAAAATGATTTTACTGATTCACACACTCATAAGATGGATAGATGAACGAAATTCAGGACGCTCCTTGGCAACATCATTGGCCATATGTAGACCGACTTTCGTTATTCTAGCTGCCTTGCAAGTATGGGAAAACGGAGGGTACATGTGGAAACACTATTGAAATTTCGGCCTAATTTATGATTCTTAAGCAATTTATGGCGAAACCCGTTGAGATACGGCAAAACCTCAAATAACCAAACTTATAGGTCGTTTCATCGTCAACCTGCCTGCAAAGTTTCAAGACTGTAGCTGTCTGCCAAGTTGGCAAAATTATTTTTCAATTTGTGAAAAGTGGGCGAAATTTGACATGGATCGAAACGTTCACCTCTTTCTATGGCATAAATATGCGGGATAGGGGAAAGCGCCTAAGACAGTAATGTAGACCACTAAAAGGGTCGTCTAACGCCGCAATCCGTACCTCGATACGACGCACCGTTCGCTCGCAATAAATTTCCAAACGAAAGCCTGCACTATTTAGCGTGCACATTGCCTGGCTCTATCTTATCTTCTTATCTTATCTTATATATATAAAGCCGCAAGGCTCACTCACTGACATAAATGTTGACCCACTTCGACATGAGCTAGAAACTTGAAATTTGGCAAGGTGATAGCTATTAGCGTGTAACCTACGGAAAAATTCCAAAAAATTTAAATTTTAAATTTTTGCCCCCCTCCCCCCAAACAAAATGGCGGATACCGTGATGCAGTGCCCTAGAAAATTAATATTTGGCAAAGTTGTAGCTCCTAGCCTGTAACCGACGTAGAAATTGCAAAAAGTTAAAATATTTAATATTTCATCCACTAAAAAATTCGAAATTATAAGCCAAATTAAATGACGGTGCAGGCTTTCGTTTCGAGCTCTCTTGTGGCTAAACGGTAATTGTTATCAATAAGCGGACTACACCTTCGTCCCCTAAAATGAACAGATCTACAACTTTGGTCCTATGACTTTTTGTCGTATCTCGACTCCTTCTACTTTAGATTGAGCTTCATTTTCCCGGTTTTGGTCATTTTTGTTAAATTTCCAAAAATGATTTTACTGATTCACACATTCATAAGATGGATAGATGAACGAAATTCAGGACGCTCCTTGGCAACATCATTGGCCATATGTAGACCGACTTTCGTTATTCTAGCTGCCTTGCAAGTATGGGAAAACGGAGGGTACATGTGGAAACACTATTGAAATTTCGGCCTAATTTATGATTCTTAAGCAATTTATGGCGAAACCCGTTGAGATACGGCAAAACCTCAAATAACCAAACTTATAGGTCGTTTCATCGTCAACCTGCCTGCAAAGTTTCAAGACTGTAGCTGTCTGCCAAGTTGGCAAAATTATTTTTCAATTTGTGAAAAGTGGGCGAAATTTGACATGGATCGAAACGTTCACCTCTTTCTATGGCATAAATATGCGGGATAGGAGAAAGCGCCTAAGACAGTAATGTAGACCACTAAAAGGGTCGTCTAACGCCGCAATCCGTACCTCGATACGACGCACCGTTCGCTCGCAATAAATTTCCAAACGAAAGCCTGCACTATTTAGCGTGCACATTGCCTGGCTCTATCTTATCTTCTTATCTTATATATATAAAGCCGCAAGGCTCACTCACTGACATAAATGTTTACCCACTTCGACATGAGCTAGAAACTTGAAATTTGGCAAGGTGATAGCTATTAGCGTGTAACCTACGGAAAAATTCCAAAAAATTTAAATTTTAAATTTTTGCCCCCCTCCCCCCAAACAAAATGGCGGATACCGTGATGCAGTGCCCTAGAAAATTAATATTTGGCAAAGTTGTAGCTCCTAGCCTGTAACCGACGTAGAAATTGCAAAAAGTTAAAATATTTAATATTTCATCCACTAAAAAATTCGAAATTATAAGCCAAATTAAATGACGGTGCAGGCTTTCGTTTCGAGCTCTCTTGTGGCTAAACGGTAATTGTTATCAATAAGCGGACTACACTTTCGTCCCCTAAAATGAACAGATCTACAACTTTGGTCCTATGACTTTTTGTCGTATCTCGACTCCTTCTACCTTAGATTGAGCTTCATTTTCCCGGTTTTGGTCATTTTTGTTAAATTTCCAAAAATGATTTTACTGATTCACACACTCATAAGATGGATAGATGAACGAAATTCAGGACGCTCCTTGGCAACATCATTGGCCATATGTAGACCGACTTTCGTTATTCTAGCTGCCTTGCAAGTATGGGAAAACGGAGGGTACATGTGGAAACACTATTGAAATTTCGGCCTAATTTATGATTCTTAAGCAATTTATGGCGAAACCCGTTGAGATACGGCAAAACCTCAAATAACCAAACTTATAGGTCGTTTCATCGTCAACCTGCCTGCAAAGTTTCAAGACTGTAGCTGTCTGCCAAGTTGGCAAAATTATTTTTCAATTTGTGAAAAGTGGGCGAAATTTGACATGGATCGAAACGTTCACCTCTTTCTATGGCATAAATATGCGGGATAGGAGAAAGCGCCTAAGACAGTAATGTAGACCACTAAAAGGGTCGTCTAACGCCGCAATCCGTACCTCGATACGACGCACCGTTCGCTCGCAATAAATTTCCAAACGAAAGCCTGCACTATTTAGCGTGCACATTGCCTGGCTCTATCTTATCTTCTTATCTTATATATATAAAGCCGCAAGGCTCACTCACTGACATAAATGTTTACCCACTTCGACATGAGCTAGAAACTTGAAATTTGGCAAGGTGATAGCTATTAGCGTGTAACCTACGGAAAAATTCCAAAAAATTTAAATTTTAAATTTTTGCCCCCCTCCCCCCAAACAAAATGGCGGATACCGTGATGCAGTGCCCTAGAAAATTAATATTTGGCAAAGTTGTAGCTCCTAGCCTGTAACCGACGTAGAAATTGCAAAAAGTTAAAATATTAAATATTTCATCCACTAAAAAATTCGAAATTATAAGCCAAATTAAATGACGGTGCAGGCTTTCGTTTCGAGCTCTCTTGTGGCTAAACGGTAATTGTTATCAATAAGCGGACTACACCTTCGTCCCCTAAAATGAACAGATCTACAACTTTGGTCCTATGACTTTTTGTCGTATCTCGACTCCTTCTACTTTAGATTGAGCTTCATTTTCCCGGTTTTGGTCATTTTTGTTAAATTTCCAAAAATGATTTTACTGATTCACACATTCATAAGATGGATAGATGAACGAAATTCAGGACGCTCCTTGGCAACATCATTGGCCATATGTAGACCGACTTTCGTTATTCTAGCTGCCTTGCAAGTATGGGAAAACGGAGGGTACATGTGGAAACACTATTGAAATTTCGGCCTAATTTATGATTCTTAAGCAATTTATGGCGAAACCCGTTGAGATACGGCAAAACCTCAAATAACCAAACTTATAGGTCGTTTCATCGTCAACCTGCCTGCAAAGTTTCAAGACTGTAGCTGTCTGCCAAGTTGGCAAAATTATTTTTCAATTTGTGAAAAGTGGGCGAAATTTGACATGGATCGAAACGTTCACCTCTTTCTATGGCATAAATATGCGGGATAGGAGAAAGCGCCTAAGACAGTAATGTAGACCACTAAAAGGGTCGTCTAACGCCGCAATCCGTACCTCGATACGACGCACCGTTCGCTCGCAATAAATTTCCAAACGAAAGCCTGCACTATTTAGCGTGCACATTGCCTGGCTCTATCTTATCTTCTTATCTTATCTTATATATATAAAGCCGCAAGGCTCACTCACTGACATAAATGTTTACCCACTTCGACATGAGCTAGAAACTTGAAATTTGGCAAGGTGATAGCTATTAGCGTGTAACCTACGGCAAAATTCCAAAAAATTTAAATTTTAAATTTTTGCCCCCCTCCCCCCAAACAAAATGGCGGATACCGTGATGCAGTGCCCTAGAAAATTAATATTTGGCAAAGTTGTAGCTCCTAGCCTGTAACCGACGTAGAAATTGCAAAAAGTTAAAATATTTAATATTTCATCCACTAAAAAATTCGAAATTATAAGCCAAATTAAATGACGGTGCAGGCTTTCGTTTCGAGCTCTCTTGTGGCTAAACGGTAATTGTTATCAATAAGCGGACTACACTTTCGTCCCCTAAAATGAACAGATCTACAACTTTGGTCCTATGACTTTTTGTCGTATCTCGACTCCTTCTACCTTAGATTGAGCTTCATTTTCCCGGTTTTGGTCATTTTTGTTAAATTTCCAAAAATGATTTTACTGATTCACACACTCATAAGATGGATAGATGAACGAAATTCAGGACGCTCCTTGGCAACATCATTGGCCATATGTAGACCGACTTTCGTTATTCTAGCTGCCTTGCAAGTATGGGAAAACGGAGGGTACATGTGGAAACACTATTGAAATTTCGGCCTAATTTATGATTCTTAAGCAATTTATGGCGAAACCCGTTGAGATACGGCAAAACCTCAAATAACCAAACTTACAGGTCGTTTCATCGTCAACCTGCCTGCAAAGTTTCAAGACTGTAGCTGTCTGCCAAGTTGGCAAAATTATTTTTCAATTTGTGAAAAGTGGGCGAAATTTGACATGGATCGAAACGTTCACCTCTTTCTATGGCATAAATATGCGGGATAGGAGAAAGCGCCTAAGACAGTAATGTAGACCACTAAAAGGGTCGTCTAACGCCGCAATCCGTACCTCGATACGACGCACCGTTCGCTCGCAATAAATTTCCAAACGAAAGCCTGCACTATTTAGCGTGCACATTGCCTGGCTCTATCTTATCTTCTTATCTTATCTTATATCTTATATATATAAAGCCGCAAGGCTCACTCACTGACATAAATGTTTACCCACTTCGACATGAGCTAGAAACTTGAAATTTGGCAAGGTGATAGCTATTAGCGTGTAACCTACGGAAAAATTCCAAAAAATTTAAATTTTAAATTTTTGCCCCCCTCCCCCCAAACAAAATGGCGGATACCGTGATGCAGTGCCCTAGAAAATTAATATTTGGCAAAGTTGTAGCTCCTAGCCTGTAACCGACGTAGAAATTGCAAAAAGTTAAAATATTTAATAGTTCATCCACTAAAAAATTCGAAATTATAAGCCAAATTAAATGACGGTGCAGGCTTTCGTTTCGAGCTCTCTTGTGGCTAAACGGTAATTGTTATCAATAAGCGGACTACACTTTCGTGCCCTAAAATGAACAGATCTACAACTTTGGTCCTATGACTTTTTGTCGTATCTCGACTCCTTCTACCTTAGATTGAGCTTCATTTTCCCAGTTTTGGTCATTTTTGTTAAATTTCCAAAAATGATTTTACTGATTCACACACTCATAAGATGGATAGATGAACGAAATTCAGGACGCTCCTTGGCAACATCATTGGCCATATGTAGACCGACTTTCGTTATTCTAGCTGCCTTGCAAGTATGGGAAAACGGAGGGTACATGTGGAAACACTATTGAAATTTCGGCCTAATTTATGATTCTTAAGCAATTTATGGCGAAACCCGTTGAGATACGGCAAAACCTCAAATAACCAAACTTATAGGTCGTTTCATCGTCAACCTGGCTGCAAAGTTTCAAGACTGTAGCTGTCTGCCAAGTTGGCAAAATTATTTTTCAATTTGTGAAAAGTGGGCGAAATTTGACATGGATCGAAACGTTCACCTCTTTCTATGGCATAAATATGCGGGATAGGAGAAAGCGCCTAAGACAGTAATGTAGACCACTAAAAGGGTCGTCTAACGCCGCAATCCGTACCTCGATACGACGCACCGTTCGCTCGCAATAAATTTCCAAACGAAAGCCTGCACTATTTAGCGTGCACATTGCCTGGCTCTATCTTATCTTCTTATCTTATCTTATATATATAAAGCCACAAGGCTAACTGACTCACTGACTGACTGACTGACATTAATGTTTGCCCACTTCCAAGTGAGCTAGGAACTTGAAATTCGGCAGTCTGCCAGCTTTTAGGCTGCAACCCATGGAAAAATTGCAAAAAGTACAATTTTTTTATATTTAGCCCCCCTTCCGCCCAATCAAAGAAATTTCGTGTTAGACCCTTCCAGATGAGCTAGGAACTTGAAATTCGGCAACCTGATAGATACTAGGCTGTAACCCAAGGACAAATTCCAAAAAGTTCAAATTTTTGTGTACGTAGCCCCCCACGGAATAAAAAAATTTCGGGTTAGATCCTTCAGTTCCAGATGCGCTAGAAACTTGAAATTTGGCAAGGTGATTGCTATTAGCGTGTAACCTACGGAAAAATTCCAAAAATTTTAAATTTTAAATTTTTGCCCCCCTCCCCCCAAACAAAATGGCGGATACCGTGATGCAGTGCCCTACAAAATTAATATTTGGCACAGTTCTAGCTCCTAGCCTGTAACCGACGTAGAAATTGCAAAAAGTTAAAATATTTAATATTTCATCCACTAAAAAATTCGAAATATTAAGCCAAATTTAATGACGGTGCAGGCTTTCGTTTCGAGCTCTCTTGTGGCTAAACGGTAATTGTTATCAATAAACGGACTGCACTTTCGGCCGCTAAAATGAAGAGATCTACAACTTTGGTCCTATGACTTTTTGTCGTATCTCGACTCCTTCTACCTTAGATTGAGCTTCATTTTCCCGGTATCGGTCATTTTTGTTAAATTTCCATAAATGATTTTACTGATTCACACACTCATAAGATGGATAGATGAACGAAATTCAGGACGCTCCTTGGCAACGTCATTGGCCATATGTAGACCGACTTTCGTTATTCTAGCTGCCTTGCAAGTATGGGAAAACGGAGGGTACATGTGGAAACACTATTGAAATTTCCGCCTAATTTATGATTCTTAAGCAATTTATGGCGAAACCCGTTGAGATACGGCAAAACCTCAAATAAGCAAAATTATAGGTCGTTTCATCGCCAACCTGCCTGCAAAGTTTCAAGACTGTAGCTGTCTGCCAAGTTGGCAAAATTATTTTTCAATTTGTGAAAAGTGGGCGAAATTTGACATGGATCGAAACGTTCACCTCTTTCTATGGCATAAATATGCAGGATAGGAGAAAGCGCCTAAGGCACTAATGTAGACCACTAAACGGGCCATCTAACGCCGCAATCCGTACCTCGATACGACGCACCGCTTGCTCACAATAAATTTCCAAACGAAAGCCTGCACTATTTAGCGCGCACATTGCCTGGCTCTATCTTATCTTATCTTATATATATAAAGCCACAAGGCTAACTGACTCACTGACTGACTGACTGACATTAATGTTTGCCCACTTCCAAGTGAGCTAGGAACTTGAAATTCGGCAGTCTGCCAGCTTTTAGGCTGCAACCCATGGAAAAATTGCAAAAAGTACAATTTTTTTATATTTAGCCCCCCTTCCGCCCAATCAAAGAAATTTCGTGTTAGACCCTTCCAGATGAGCTAGGAACTTGAAATTCGGCAACCTGATAGATACTAGGCTGTAACCCAAGGACAAATTCCAAAAAGTTCAAATTTTTGTGTACGTAGCCCCCCACGGAATAAAAAAATTTCGGGTTAGATCCTTCAGTTCCAGATGCGCTAGAAACTTGAAATTTGGCAAGGTGATTGCTATTAGCGTGTAACCTACGGAAAAATTCCAAAAATTTTAAATTTTAAATTTTTGCCCCCCTCCCCCCAAACAAAATGGCGGATACCGTGATGCAGTGCCCTACAAAATTAATATTTGGCACAGTTCTAGCTCCTAGCCTGTAACCGACGTAGAAATTGCAAAAAGTTAAAATATTTAATATTTCATCCACTAAAAAATTCGAAATATTAAGCCAAATTTAATGACGGTGCAGGCTTTCGTTTCGAGCTCTCTTGTGGCTAAACGGTAATTGTTATCAATAAACGGACTGCACTTTCGGCCGCTAAAATGAAGAGATCTACAACTTTGGTCCTATGACTTTTTGTCGTATCTCGACTCCTTCTACCTTAGATTGAGCTTCATTTTCCCGGTATCGGTCATTTTTGTTAAATTTCCATAAATGATTTTACTGATTCACACACTCATAAGATGGATAGATGAACGAAATTCAGGACGCTCCTTGGCAACGTCATTGGCCATATGTAGACCGACTTTCGTTATTCTAGCTGCCTTGCAAGTATGGGAAAACGGAGGGTACATGTGGAAACACTATTGAAATTTCCGCCTAATTTATGATTCTTAAGCAATTTATGGCGAAACCCGTTGAGATACGGCAAAACCTCAAATAAGCAAAATTATAGGTCGTTTCATCGCCAACCTGCCTGCAAAGTTTCAAGACTGTAGCTGTCTGCCAAGTTGGCAAAATTATTTTTCAATTTGTGAAAAGTGGGCGAAATTTGACATGGATCGAAACGTTCACCTCTTTCTATGGCATAAATATGCAGGATAGGAGAAAGCGCCTAAGGCACTAATGTAGACCACTAAACGGGCCATCTAACGCCGCAATCCGTACCTCGATACGACGCACCGCTTGCTCACAATAAATTTCCAAACGAAAGCCTGCACTATTTAGCGCGCACATTGCCTGGCTCTATCTTATCTTATCTTATATATATAAAGCCACAAGGCTAACTGACTCACTGACTGACTGACTGACATTAATGTTTGCCCACTTCCAAGTGAGCTAGGAACTTGAAATTCGGCAGTCTGCCAGCTTTTAGGCTGCAACCCATGGAAAAATTGCAAAAAGTACAATTTTTTTATATTTAGCCCCCCTTCCGCCCAATCAAAGAAATTTCGTGTTAGACCCTTCCAGATGAGCTAGGAACTTGAAATTCGGCAACCTGATAGATACTAGGCTGTAACCCAAGGACAAATTCCAAAAAGTTCAAATTTTTGTGTACGTAGCCCCCCACGGAATAAAAAAATTTCGGGTTAGATCCTTCAGTTCCAGATGCGCTAGAAACTTGAAATTTGGCAAGGTGATTGCTATTAGCGTGTAACCTACGGAAAAATTCCAAAAATTTTAAATTTTAAATTTTTGCCCCCCTCCCCCCAAACAAAATGGCGGATACCGTGATGCAGTGCCCTACAAAATTAATATTTGGCACAGTTCTAGCTCCTAGCCTGTAACCGACGTAGAAATTGCAAAAAGTTAAAATATTTAATATTTCATCCACTAAAAAATTCGAAATATTAAGCCAAATTTAATGACGGTGCAGGCTTTCGTTTCGAGCTCTCTTGTGGCTAAACGGTAATTGTTATCAATAAACGGACTGCACTTTCGGCCGCTAAAATGAAGAGATCTACAACTTTGGTCCTATGACTTTTTGTCGTATCTCGACTCCTTCTACCTTAGATTGAGCTTCATTTTCCCGGTATCGGTCATTTTTGTTAAATTTCCATAAATGATTTTACTGATTCACACACTCATAAGATGGATAGATGAACGAAATTCAGGACGCTCCTTGGCAACGTCATTGGCCATATGTAGACCGACTTTCGTTATTCTAGCTGCCTTGCAAGTATGGGAAAACGGAGGGTACATGTGGAAACACTATTGAAATTTCGGCCTAATTTATGATTCTTAAGCAATTTATGGCGAAACCCGTTGAGATACGGTAAAACCCCAAATAAGCAAAATTATAGGTCTTTTCATCGCCAACCTGCCTGCTAAGTTTCAAGACTGTAGCTGTCTGCCAAGTTGGCAAAATTATTTTTCAATTTGTGAAAATTGGGCGAAATTTGACATGGATCGAAACGTTCACCTCTTTCTATGGCATAAATATGCGGGATAGGAGAAAGCGCCTAAGGCAGTAATGTAGACCACTAAACGGGTCGTCTAACGCCGCAATCCGTACCTCGATACGACGCACCGTTTGCTCACAATAAATTTCCAAACGAAAGCCTGCACTATTTAGCGTGCACATTGCCTGGCTCTATCTTATCTTATATATATAAAGCCACAAGGCTAACTGACTCACTGACTGACTGACTGACATTAATGTTTGCCCACTTCCAAGTGAGCTAGGAACTTGAAATTCGGCAGTCTGCCAGCTTTTAGGCTGCAACCCATGGAAAAATTGCAAAAAGTACAATTTTTTTATATTTAGCCCCCCTTCCGCCCAATCAAAGAAATTTCGTGTTAGACCCTTCCAGATGAGCTAGGAACTTGAAATTCGGCAACCTGATAGATACTAGGCTGTAACCCAAGGACAAATTCCAAAAAGTTCAAATTTTTGTGTACGTAGTCCCCCACGGAATAAAAAAAATTCGGGTTAGATCCTTCAGTTCCAGATGCGCTAGAAACTTGAAATTTGGCAAGGTGATAGCTATTAGCGTGTAACCCACGGAAAAATTCCAAAAATTTTAAATTTTAAATTTTGGCCCCCCTCCCCCCAAACAAAATGGCGGATACCGTGATGCAGTGCCCTACAAAATTAATATATGGCAAAGTTCTAGCTCCTAGCCTGTAACCGACGTGGAAATTGCAAAAAGTTCAAATTTTGAATAATTAACCCACTGAAAAATCGAAATATGAAGCCAAATTTTATGACGATGCAGACTTTCGTTTAGAGCTATTTTGTGGCCGAACGGTAATTGCTATCAATGAACGGATTGCACTTTCGGCTCCTAAAATTAAGAGATCTACAACTTTGGTCTTATGACTTTTTGTCGTATCTCGACCCCTTCTACCTTAGATTGAGCTTCATTTTCCCGGTTTCGCAAAATTTTGTTAAATTTCCATAAATTATTTTCTGATTCACACACTCGTATGATAGATAGATGAACGAAATTCAGCACGCTCCTTGGCAACGGCATTGGCCATATGTAGACCGACTTTCGTTATTCTAGCTGCCTTGCAAGTATGGGAAAACGGAGGGTACATGTGGAAACACTACTGAAATTTCGGCCTATTTGATGATTCTTAAGCAATTTATGGCGAACCCCGTTGAGATACGGTAAAACCTCAAATAACCGAAATTATAGGCCGTTTCATCGTCAACTTGCCTGCAAAGTTTCAACACTGTAGCTGTCTGCCAAGTTGGAAAAATTATTTTTCAATTTGTGAAAAGTGGGCGAAATTTGACATGGATCGAAACGTTCACCTCCTCTATGGCATAAATATGCGGGGTAGGAGAAAGCGCCAAAGACAGTAATATAGACCACTAAAAGGGTCGCCTAACGCCGCAAACCGTACCGCGATACGATGCACCGTTTGCTCGCAATAAATTTCCAAACGAAAGCCTGCACTATTCAGCGTGCACATTGCTTGACTATCTTATCCTATATATATAAAGCCACAAGGCTAACTGACTCACTCACTCACTCACTGACTGACTGACATTAATGTTTGCCCACTTCCAAGTGAGGTAGGAACTTGAAATTCGGCAGTCTGATAGTTATTAGGCTGCAACCAAAGGAAAAATTCCAAACAGTTGAATTTTTTAATATTTAGCCCCCCTTCCGCCCAATCAAAGAAATTTCGTGTTAGACCCTTCCAGATGAGCTAGGAACTTGAAATTCGGCAACCTGATGTATATGAGGCTGTAAACCAAGGAAAAATTCCAAACAGTTAAATTTTTTTGTATTTAGCCCCCCCACGGAATCAAAATATCGGACTCAAATTTCGGGTCAGACCCTTCAGTTCCAGACGAGCTAGGAACTTGAAATTCGGTAATCTGATAGCTATTCGGCTGTAACACCAGGAAAAAATGCAAAAAGCTGAATCTTTTCCTATTTAGCCCAACTCCACCCAATCAAAGTATCGGACTAAAATTTCGGGGTATATCCTTCCAGATGAGCTAGGAACTTGAAATTCAGCAATCTGATAGTTATTAGGCTCTAACCCCTGGAAAAAATCCGAAAAGCTAAAATTTTTAACAATTAACCCCCTCCCACCGAATCAATATATAGGACGGTGCAGGCTTTCGTTTCGAGCTCTCTTGTGGCCGAACGGTAATTGCTATCAATGAACGGATTGCACTTTCGACTCCTAAAATTAAGCGATCTACAACTTTGGTCTTATGACTTTTTGTCGTATCTCGACCCCTTCTACCTTAGATTGAGCTTCATTTTCCCGGTTTCGCAAAATTTTGTTAAATTTCCATAAATTATTTTCTGATTCACACACTCATATGATAGATAGATGAACGAAATTCAGCACGCTCCTTGGCAACGGCATTGGCCATATGTAGACCGACTTTCGTTATTCTAGCTGCCTTGCAAGTATGGGAAAACGGAGGGTACATGTGGAAACACTACTGAAATTTCGGCCTAATTGATGATTCTTAAGCAATTTATGGCGAAACCCGTTGAGATACGGTAAAACCTCAAATAACCGAAATTATAGGCCGTTTCATCGTCAACGTGCCTGCAAAGTTTCAAGACTGTAGCTGTCTGCCAAGTTGGAAAAATTATTTTTCAATTTGTGAAAAGTGGGCGAAATTTGACATGGATCGAAACGTTCACCTCCTGCATGGCATAAATATGCGGGGTAGGAGAAAGCGCCAAAGACAGTAATGTAGACCACTAAAAGGGTCGCCTAACGCCGCAAACCGTACCGCGATACGATGCACCGTTTGCTCGCAATAAATTTCCAAACGAAAGCCTGCACTATTCAGCGTGCACATTGCTTGACTATCTTATCCTATATATATAAAGCCACAAGGCTAACTGACTCACTCACTCACTCACTGACTGACTGACATTAATGTTTGCCCACTTCCAAGTGAGGTAGGAACTTGAAATTCGGCAGTCTGATAGTTATTAGGCTGCAACCAAAGGAAAAATTCCAAACAGTTGAATTTTTTAATATTTAGCCCCCCTTCCGCCCAATCAAAGAAATTTCGTGTTAGACCCTTCCAGATGAGCTAGGAACTTGAAATTCGGCAACCTGATGTATATGAGGCTGTAAACCAAGGAAAAATTCCAAACAGTTAAATTTTTTTGTATTTAGCCCCCCCACGGAATCAAAATATCGGACTCAAATTTCGGGTCAGACCCTTCAGTTCCAGACGAGCTAGGAACTTGAAATTCGGTAATCTGATAGCTATTCGGCTGTAACACCAGGAAAAAATGCAAAAAGCTGAATCTTTTCCTATTTAGCCCAACTCCACCCAATCAAAGTATCGGACTAAAATTTCGGGGTATATCCTTCCAGATGAGCTAGGAACTTGAAATTCAGCAATCTGATAGTTATTAGGCTCTAACCCCTGGAAAAAATCCGAAAAGCTAAAATTTTTAACAATTAACCCCCTCCCACCGAATCAATATATAGGACGGTGCAGGCTTTCGTTTCGAGCTCTCTTGTGGCCGAACGGTAATTGCTATCAATGAACGGATTGCACTTTCGACTCCTAAAATTAAGCGATCTACAACTTTGGTCTTATGACTTTTTGTCGTATCTCGACCCCTTCTACCTTAGATTGAGCTTCATTTTCCCGGTTTCGCAAAATTTTGTTAAATTTCCATAAATTATTTTCTGATTCACACACTCATATGATAGATAGATGAACGAAATTCAGCACGCTCCTTGGCAACGGCATTGGCCATATGTAGACCGACTTTCGTTATTCTAGCTGCCTTGCAAGTATGGGAAAACGGAGGGTACATGTGGAAACACTACTGAAATTTCGGCCTAATTGATGATTCTTAAGCAATTTATGGCGAAACCCGTTGAGATACGGTAAAACCTCAAATAACCGAAATTATAGGCCGTTTCATCGTCAACGTGCCTGCAAAGTTTCAAGACTGTAGCTGTCTGCCAAGTTGGAAAAATTATTTTTCAATTTGTGAAAAGTGGGCGAAATTTGACATGGATCGAAACGTTCACCTCCTGCATGGCATAAATATGCGGGGTAGGAGAAAGCGCCAAAGACAGTAATGTAGACCACTAAAAGGGTCGCCTAACGCCGCAAACCGTACCGCGATACGATGCACCGTTTGCTCGCAATAAATTTCCAAACGAAAGCCTGCACTATTCAGCGTGCACATTGCTTGACTATCTTATCCTATATATATAAAGCCACAAGGCTAACTGACTCACTCACTCACTCACTGACTGACTGACATTAATGTTTGCCCACTTCCAAGTGAGGTAGGAACTTGAAATTCGGCAGTCTGATAGTTATTAGGCTGCAACCAAAGGAAAAATTCCAAACAGTTGAATTTTTTAATATTTAGCCCCCCTTCCGCCCAATCAAAGAAATTTCGTGTTAGACCCTTCCAGATGAGCTAGGAACTTGAAATTCGGCAACCTGATGTATATGAGGCTGTAAACCAAGGAAAAATTCCAAACAGTTAAATTTTTTTGTATTTAGCCCCCCCACGGAATCAAAATATCGGACTCAAATTTCGGGTCAGACCCTTCAGTTCCAGACGAGCTAGGAACTTGAAATTCGGTAATCTGATAGCTATTCGGCTGTAACACCAGGAAAAAATGCAAAAAGCTGAATCTTTTCCTATTTAGCCCAACTCCACCCAATCAAAGTATCGGACTAAAATTTCGGGGTATATCCTTCCAGATGAGCTAGGAACTTGAAATTCAGCAATCTGATAGTTATTAGGCTCTAACCCCTGGAAAAAATCCGAAAAGCTAAAATTTTTAACAATTAACCCCCTCCCACCGAATCAATATATAGGACGGTGCAGGCTTTCGTTTCGAGCTCTCTTGTGGCCGAACGGTAATTGCTATCAATGAACGGATTGCACTTTCGACTCCTAAAATTAAGCGATCTACAACTTTGGTCTTATGACTTTTTGTCGTATCTCGACCCCTTCTACCTTAGATTGAGCTTCATTTTCCCGGTTTCGCAAAATTTTGTTAAATTTCCATAAATTATTTTCTGATTCACACACTCATATGATAGATAGATGAACGAAATTCAGCACGCTCCTTGGCAACGGCATTGGCCATATGTAGACCGACTTTCGTTATTCTAGCTGCCTTGCAAGTATGGGAAAACGGAGGGTACATGTGGAAACACTACTGAAATTTCGGCCTAATTGATGATTCTTAAGCAATTTATGGCGAAACCCGTTGAGATACGGTAAAACCTCAAATAACCGAAATTATAGGCCGTTTCATCGTCAACGTGCCTGCAAAGTTTCAAGACTGTAGCTGTCTGCCAAGTTGGAAAAATTATTTTTCAATTTGTGAAAAGTGGGCGAAATTTGACATGGATCGAAACGTTCACCTCCTGCATGGCATAAATATGCGGGGTAGGAGAAAGCGCCAAAGACAGTAATGTAGACCACTAAAAGGGTCGCCTAACGCCGCAAACCGTACCGCGATACGATGCACCGTTTGCTCGCAATAAATTTCCAAACGAAAGCCTGCACTATTCAGCGTGCACATTGCTTGACTATCTTATCTTATTTATATAAAGCCGCACGGCTAACTGACTGACTGACTGACTGACTGACTCACTGACATTAATGTTTGCCCACTTCCAGGTGAGCTAGGAACTTGAAATTAGGCAGTCTGATAGCTTTTAGGCTGCAACCCAAGGAAAAATTCCAAAAAGTTGAAATTTTTCATATTTAGCCCCCCTTCCGCCCAATCAAAGAAATTTCGTGTTAGACCCTTCCAGATGAGCTAGGAACTTGAAATTCGGCAACCTGATATATATGAGGCTGTAACCCAAGCAAAAATTCCAAAAAGTTAAATTTTTTTGTATTTAGCCCCCCACGGAAGCAAAATATCGGACTCAAATTTCGGGTCAGACCCTTCAGTTCCAGATGAGCTAGGAACTTGAAATTCGGTAATCTGATACCTATTCGGCTGTAACACCAGGAAAAAAATGCAAAAAGCTGAATCTTTTCCTATTTAGCCCCCCTCCACCCAATCAAGGTATCGGATTAAAATTTCGGGATAGATCCTTCCAGATGAGCTAGGAACTTGAAATTCGGCAATCAAATAGCTCTTGGGCTGCAACCCAAGGAAAAATTCCAAAAAGTTGAAATTTTTCATATTTAGCCCCCCTTCCGCCCAATCAAAATATCGGAGTGAAATTTCGTGTTAGGCCCTTCCAGATGAACTAGGAACGTGAAATGTGGCAATCTGATAGCTATTAGGGTGTGTCCCAAGGAGAAATTCCAAAAAGTTCAATTTTTTGTATTTAGCCCCCCCTTCGCCGAATCACTCAAATTTCGGTGTTACACCCTTGCAGATTAGCTAGGAACTTGAAATTCGGCAATCAAATAGCTACTAGGCTGCAACCCAAGGAAAAATTCCGAAAAGTTGAAAATTTTTCATATTTAGCCCCCCTTCCGCCCAATCATAATATCGGAGTGAAATTTCGTGTTAGGCCCTTCCAGATGAGCTAGGAACTTGAAATTTGGCAACCTGATAGATATTAGGCTGTAACCCAAGGAAAAATTCCAAAAAGTTCAAATTTTTGTGTACGTAGCCCCCCACGGAATAAAAAAAAATTCGGGTTAGGTCCTTCAGTTCCAGATGCGCTAGAAACTTGAAATTTGGCAAGGTGATAGCTATTAGCGTGTAACCCACGGAAAAATTCCAAAAATTTTAAATTTTAAATTTTTGCCCCCCTCCCCCCAAACAAAATGGCGGATACCGTGATGCAGTGCCCTAGAAAATTAATATTTGGCAAAGTTCTAGCTCCTAGCCTGTAACCGACGTACAAATTGCAAAAAGTTAAAATATTTAATATTTCATCCACTAAAAAATTCTAAATGATAAGCCAAATTAAATGACGGTGCAGGCATTCGTTTCGAGCTCTCTTGTGGCTAAACGGTAATTGTTATCAATAAACGGACTGCACTTTCGGTCCCTAAAATGACGAGATCTACAACTTTGGTCCTATGACTTTTTATCGTATCTCGACCACTTCTACCTTAGATTGAGCTTCGTTTTCCCGGTTTCGGTAATTTTTGTTAAATTTCCATAAAGGATTTTACTGATTCACACACTCATAAGATGGATAGATGAACGAAATTCAGGACGCTTCTTGGCAACGTCATTGGCCATATGTAGACCGACTTTCGTTATTCTAGCTGCCTTGCAAGTATGGGAAAACGGAGCGTACATGTGGAAACAATATTGAAATTTCGGCCTAATTTATGATTCTTAAGCAATTTATGGCGAAACCCGTTGAGATACGGCAAAACCTTAAATAACCAAAATTATAGGTCGTTTCATCGCCAATCTGCCTGCAAAGTTTCAAGACTGTAGCTGTCTGCCAAGTTGGCAAAATTATTTTTCAACTTGTGAAAAGTGGGCGAAATTTGACATGGATCGAAACGTTCACCTCGTTCTATGGCATAAATATGCGGGATAGGAGAAAGCGCCTAAGCCAGTAATGCAGACCACTAAAAGGGTCGTCTAACGCCGCAATCCGTACCTCGATACGACGCACCGTTTGTTCGCAATCAATTTCCAAACGAAAGCCTGCACTATTTAGCGTGCACATTGCCTGGCTCTATCTTATCTTATCTTATATTATATAAAGCCACAAGGCTGACTGACTCACTGACTGACTGACTGACTGACTGACATTAATGTTTGCCCACTTCGAAGTGAGCTAGGAACTTGAAATTCTACAGTCTGATAGCTATTGGGGTGCAACCGAAGGAAAAATTCAAAAAACTTGAAATTTTTCATATTTAGCCCCCCTTCCGTCCCATCAAGTAATCGGACTAAAATTTCGTGTTAGACCCTTCCAGATGAGCTAGGAACTTGAAATTCGGCAATCAGATAGCTATTAGGCTGCAACCGAAGGAGAATTTCCAAAAAGGTTACGTTTTTCATATTTAGGCCCCCCCCCGTCCCAATCAATATATCGGGCTCAAATTTTATGTTAGAACCTTCCAGGTGATCTGGGAACTTGAGATTCGGCAATGTGATAGCTATTAGGCTGCAACCCAAGGAAAAATTCCAAAAAGTTCAAATTTTTCATATTTAGTCCCCCCCCCAACGGATCACTAAAATTTCAGGTTAGACTCTTCCAGATGAGCTAGGAACTTGAAATTCGGCAATTGGATAGCTATTAGGCTGCAACCCAAGGAATCTTATCTTATATTATATAAAGCCACAAGGCTGACTGACTCACTGACTGACTGACTGACTGACTGACATTAATGTTTGCCCACTTCGAAGTGAGCTAGGAACTTGAAATTCTACAGTCTGATAGCTATTGGGGTGCAACCGCAGGAAAAATTCAAAAAACTTGAAATTTTTCTTATTTAGCCCCCCTTCCGTCCCATCAAGTAATCGGACTAAAATTTCGTGTTAGACCCTTCCAGATGAGCTAGGAACTTGAAATTCGGCAATCAGATAGCTATTTGGCTGTAACCTAAGGAACAATTCCGAAAAGTTCAAATTTTTTATATTAACCCCCCCCCCCAACGAATCACTCAAATTTCAGGTTAGACCCTTCCAGATGAGCTACGAACTTGAGATTCGGCAATCGGACAGCTATTAGGCTGCAACCAAGGAAAAATTCCAAAAAGTTCAAATTTTTTATATTTCCCCCCCCCCCCCAACGAATCACTCAAATTTCAGATTTGACCCTTCCAGATGAGCTAGGAACTTGAATTTCGGCAATCGGATAGCCATTACTCTGCAACCCAAGGAGAAATTCCAAAATGTTCAAATTTTTCATATTTAGCCCCCCCCCGCCCAATCAGTATATCGGGCTCAAATTTCGTGTTAGAACCTTCCAGATGATATACGAACTTGAAATTCGGCAATCTGATACCTATTACGCTGGAACCCAAAGAGAAATTCCAAAAAGTTCAAATTTTTTACATTCCCCCCCCCCCCACGGAACACTTATATTTACTTTTAGAGCCTTCCAGATGATCTAGGAACTTGAGATTCGGCAATGTGATAGCTATTAGGCTGCAACCCGAGGAAAATTCCGAAAAGTTCAAATTTTTCATATTTAGCCCCCCCCCCCAGCGAATCACTCAAATTTCAGGTTTGACCCATCCAGATGAGCTAGGAACTTGAAATTCGGCAACCGGATATGTATTAGGCTGCAACCCAAGGAAAAATTCAAAAAGTTCAAATTTTTGACATTTGCCCCCCCCCCACGAAACACTTAAATTTCGTCTTAGACCCTTCCAAATGATCTAGGAACTTGAGATTCGGCAATGTGATAGCTATTTGGCTGTAACCTAAGGAACAATTCCGAAAAGTTCAATTTTTTTATATTTACCCCCCCCCCAACGAATCACTCAAATTTCAGGTTAGACCCTTCCAGATGAGCTACGAACTTGAGATTCGGCAATCGGACAGCTATTAGGCTGCAACCAAGGAAAAATTCCAAAAAGTTCAAATTTTTTATATTTCCCCCCCCCCCCAACGAATCACTCAAATTTCAGATTTGACCCTTCCAGATGAGCTAGGAACTTGAAATTCGGCAACCGGATAGGTATTAGGCTGCAACCCAAGGAAAAATTCCAAAAAGTTCAAATTTTTTATATTAACCCCCCCCCAACGAATCACTCAAATTTCGGGTTAGACCCTTCCAGATGCGCTAGAATATTGGAATTCGGCAATCTGATAGCTATTAGGCTGAAACCCAAGGAAAATGCCAAAATTTAAAACTTTTCATATTTAATCCCCCCACCCAATCAATATATCGGGCTCAAATTTCGTGTTAGAGCCTTCCAGATGATCTACGATCTTGAGATTCGGCGATGTGATGGCTATTAGGTTGCAACCCAAGGAAAAATTCAAATTTAGTTCAAATTTTTCGTAATTAGCCCCTTCCCCGCCCAATCAAATTATCAGAATCAAATTTCGTGTCAGGCCCATCCAGATGATCCAGGAATTGAAATTAATCAATATGATAGAAATTGGGCTGTAAACCAAGAAAAAATTCCAGAACATTACATTTTCTCATATTTACCCCTCCACCACCCAATCAAAATCCTCGGCACCCCTCCCCAAAACAAAATGGCGGACGCCATGATGCAGTGCCCTACAAAATTAATATTTGGAATGCTCTAGATCCAAGCCTGTAACCGACGAAGAAATCGCAACAAGTTCAAATTTTGAATAATTAACCCACTGAAAAATCAAAATATGAGGCCAAATTTAATGACGATGCAGACTTTCGTTTAGAGCTATTTTGTGGCTGAACGGTAATTGCTATCAATGAACTGATTGCACTTCCGCGTCCTACCTTAGACTGACCTTCATTTCCCCGGTTTTTATCAATTTTGTTAAATTTCCATACATTTTTTACTGATTAACACACTCATAAGACAGATAGACACTAAATTCAGCACGCTCCCTGACACGACCATTGGCCATATGTAGACCGACTTTGATTATTCTACTGCTATGAATGTATGGGAAACTGAAGGAATAACTTACCTAGAAACGCTACCTTAATTTCAGCATAATGTATGTACCGTAATCAATTTATGGTGTAGACCATGGAGATACGGCAAAACCTCAAACAACCAAAATTGTAGGTCGTTATATTGTCGTCCAGCGTGCCAAGTTTCAAGAGTGTAGGTGTCTGCTAAGTTGGCAAAATCTCTTTTCAACTTGTTTAAAGCGGTCGAAATTTGACATGGATCGATATGTTCACCTCCTTCCTTGGTATAAATACGCAAGATACTAGAAAAGGCCTAAGACAGTAATGTAGAAGACTAAAGGGGTCGTCTGATGGCGCAATCCATACTTTGATACGACGTACCGTTTTTCCGCAATAAATTTCCTAACCAAAGTCTCCACTATTTAGCGTGCACATTGCCTGGCTCTATATTATATATATAAAACTGTTTGGCTCACTGGCTGGCATAAATGTTTACCCACTTCGGCATGAGCTAGAAACTTAAAATTTAACAATATGATAGCAAATAGGCTGTATTGTGGAAAAGTTCCATATGTTGATTTTGTGTTATTTTTACTTCCCTTGCCTTAAACTAAATTTTGGACGATATGTTGCAGTGCGCCAAAGAATTAAAATTTGTCGCAGTTACATCTTTGGCCTGTAACCGACGGAGAAATTCTAAGGAGTTGAATTGTTTAACGTTTTCATCTCCAGAAGTTATCGAAATCTGGAAGCTATTTTCATTATGGTGCTAAGTAACGTTTCGATAATTTTGGTGGCTAAACTGTAAGTCGTACCGCCAAATGGACAAGACGTTCGGATCCCATCATGAAGGGTTCTACAACTTCGGTCCCGGGAATTTTAGTCGTATCATGATCCCTTATGCCTTGGATAGAACTGCATTTTTCAGATTAACGTCAATTTTTTACAGTTTTCGTAATTAATTTACTGTTTTACACACTTATAAGACCGATAGAATCATGAAATTTGGCAGGCTCATTGGAACGTTTGTGGGCCACAAGTGACCAAATGCATGATTCTAGCACCCTGTAAACATGGAAAAACGAAAGTAATACGTAAACCCTGTCCTCCTAATCCAAGGTTCTAAACCAATCTACGGTCAACTCGAACAGATACGACAAAACATCAAATAACGGAAATATAGAGCGTTTCAACCACAATAAACCTTCCAAGTTTCAAGATTATAGCTCCCCGTTACGTTAGGAAAATAATTTCTTATCTTGTGAGAATCGTACGTAATTTTCACCACGTCGGAACGTTTAACGCTACCTCGTCTAAAAATCGTGAATATACGGTACGAGAAAATATTACAGGACCAAATATGTACGCGAATATATGCGCCGTCTGGTGGCGAATTCGTTCTTCGTAACGAAGTACCTTTTCGTCACAGTAGTTTTCCATGTGAGCACTTGAAATATAGAGGAATTGGGGGTTTGGGGGCGCAGCCCCCAACGAGCGAAAGCGAGTCTTATATATATAAAGCCACAAGGCTAATTGACTGACTCACTGACTGACTCACTGACTGACATTAATGTTTGCCCACTACCAAGTGAGGTAGGAACTTGAAATTCGGCAATCTGATAGCTATTTGGCTGCAACCCAAGGAAAAATTCAAAAAAGTTGACATTTTTCATATTTAGCCCCCCTTACGGCCCATCAAAATGTCGTAGTAAATATTCGTGTTAGACCCTTCCAGATGAGGTAGGAACTTGAAATTCGGCAGTCTGACAGCTTTTAGGCTGCAACCCAAGGAAAAATTGCAAAAAGTACAATTTTTTTATATTTAGCCCCCCTTCCGCCCAATCAAAGAAATTTCGTGTTAGACCCTTCCAGATGAGCTAGGAACTTGAAATTCGGCAACCTGATAGTTATTAGGCTGTAACCCCTGGAAAAAATCCGAAAAGCTAAAATTTTTAATAATTAACCCCCTCCCACCGAATCAATATATAGGACGGTGCAGGCTTTCGTTTCGAGCTCTCTTGTGGCCGAACGGTAATTGCTATCAATGAACGGATTGCACTTTCGACTCCTAAAATTAAGAGATCTACAACTTTGGTCTTATGACTTTTTGTCGTATCTCGACCCCTTCTACCTTAGATTGAGCTTCATTTTCCCGGTTTCGCAAAATTTTGTTAAATTTCCATAAATTATTTTCTGATTCACACACTCGTATGATAGATAGATGAACGAAATTCAGCACGCTCCTTGGCAACGGCATTGGCCATATGTAGACCGACTTTCGTTATTCTAGCTGCTTTGCAAGTATGGGAAAACGGAGGGTACATGTGGAAACTCTACTGAAATTTCGGCCTAATTGATGATTCTTAAGCAATTTATGGCGAACCCCGTTGAGATACGGTAAAACCTCAAATAACCGAAATTATAGGCCGTTTCATCGTCAACTTGCCTGCAAAGTTTCAACACTGTAGCTGTCTGCCAAGTTGGCAAAATTATTTTTCAATTTGTGAAAAGTGGGCGAAATTTGACATGGATCGAAACGTTCACCTCGTCTATGGCATAAATATGCGGGGTAGGAGAAAGCGCCAAAGACAGTAATATAGACCACTAAAAGGGTCGCCTAACGCCGCAAACCGTACCGCGATACGATGCACCGTTTGCTCGCAATAAATTTCCAAACGAAAGCCTGCACTATTCAGCGTGCACATTGCCCGACTCTATCTTATCTTATCTTATATATATAAAGCCACAAGGCTAACTGACTCACTGACTGACTGACTGACATTAATGTTTGCCCACTTCCAAGTGAGCTAGGAACTTGAAATTCGGCAGTCTGCCAGCTTTTAGGCTGCAACCCATGGAAAAATTGCAAAAAGTACAATTTTTTTATATTTAGCCCCCCTTCCGCCCAATCAAAGAAATTTCGTGTTAGACCCTTCCAGATGAGCTAGGAACTTGAAATTCGGCAACCTGATAGATATTAGGCTGTAACCCAAGGAAAAATTCCAAAAAGTTCAAATTTTTGTGTACGTAGCCCCCCACGGAATAAAAAATTTCGGGTTAGATCCTTCAGTTCCAGATGCGCTAGAAACTTGAAATTTGGCAAGGTGATTGCTATTAGCGTGTAACCTACGGAAAAATTCCAAAAATTTTAAATTTTAAATTTTTGCCCCCCTCCCCCCAAACAAAATGGCGGATACCGTGATGCAGTGCCCTACAAAATTAATATTTGGCACAGTTCTAGCTCCTAGCCTGTAACCGACGTAGAAATTGCAAAAAGTTAAAATATTTAATATTTCATCCACTAAAAAATTCGAAATATTAAGCCAAATTTAATGACGGTGCAGGCTTTCGCTTCGAGCTCTCTTGTGGCTAAACGGTAATTGTTATCAATAAACGGACTGCACTTTCGGCCGCTAAAATGAAGAGATCTACAACTTTGGTCCTATGACTTTTTGTCGTATCTCGACTCCTTCTACCTTAGATTGAGCTTCATTTTCCCGGTATCGGTCATTTTTGTTAAATTTCCATAAATGATTTTACTGATTCACACACTCATAAGATGGATAGATGAACGAAATTCAGGACGCTCCTTGGCAACGTCATTGGCCATATGTAGACCGACTTTCGTTATTCTAGCTGCCTTGCAAGTATGGGAAAACGGAGGGTACATGTGGAAACACTATTGAAATTTCGGCCTAATTTATGATTCTTAAGCAATTTATGGCGAAACCCGTTGAGATACGGCAAAACCCCAAATAAGCAAAATTATAGGTAGTTTCATCGCCAACCTGCCTGCAAAGTTTCAAGACTGTAGCTGTCTGCCAAGTTGGCAAAATTATTTTTCAATTTGTGAAAATTGGGCGAAATTTGACATGGATCGAAACGTTCACCTCTTTCTATGGCATAAATATGCGGGATAGGAGAAAGCGCCTAAGGCAGTAATGTAGACCACTAAACGGGTCGTCTAACGCCGCAATCCGTACCTCGATACGACGCACCGTTTGCTCACAATAAATTTCCAAACGAAAGCCTGCACTATTTAGCGTGCACATTGCCTGGCTCTATCTTATCTTATATATATAAAGCCGCAAGGCTAATTGACTGACTCACTGACTGACTCACTGACATTAATGTTTGCCCACTTCCAAGTGAGCTAGGAACTTGAAATTCGGCAGTCTGACAGCTTTTAGGCTGCAACCCAAGGAAAAATTGCAAAAAGTACAATTTTTTTATATTTAGCCCCCCTTCCGCCCAATCAAAGAAATTTCGTGTTAGACCCTTCCAGATGAGCTAGGAACTTGAAATTCGGCAACCTGATAGATATTACGCTGTAACCCAAGGAAAAATTCCCAAAAGTTCAAATTTTTGTGTACGTAGCCCCCCACGGAATAAAAAATATTCGGGTTAGATCCTTCAGTTCCAGATGCGCTAGAAACTTGAAATTTGGCAAGGTGATAGCTATTAGCGTGTAACCCACGGAAAAATTCCAAAAATTTTAAATTTTAAATTTTTGCCCCCCTCCCCCCAAACAAAATGGCGGATACCGTGATGCAGTGCCCTACAAAATTAATATATGGCAAAGTTCTAGCTCCTAGCCTGTAACCGACGTAGAAATTGCAAAAAGTTCAAATTTTGAATAATTAACCCACTGAAAAATCGAAATATGAAGCCAAATTTTATGACGATGCAGACTTTCGTTTAGAGCTATTTTGTGGCCGAACGGTAATTGCTATCAATGAACGGATTGCACTTTCGACTCCTAAAATTAAGAGATCTACAACTTTGGTCTTATGACTTTTTGTCGTATCTCGACCCCTTCTACCTTAGATTGAGCTTCATTTTCCCGGTTTCGCAAAATTTTGTTAAATTTCCATAAATTATTTTCTGATTCACACACTCGTATGATAGATAGATGAACGAAATTCAGCACGCTCCTTGGCAACGGCATTGGCCATATGTAGACCGACTTTCGTTATTCTAGCTGCCTTGCAAGTATGGGAAAACGGAGGGTACATGTGGAAACACTACTGAAATTTCGGCCTAATTGATGATTCTTAAGCAATTTATGGCGAAACCCGTTGAGATACGGTAAAACCTCAAATAACCGAAATTATAGGCCGTTTCATCGTCAACGTGTCTGCAAAGTTTCAAGACTGTATCTGTCTGCCAAGTTGGAAAAATTATTTTTCAATTTGTGAAAAGTGGGCGAAATTTGACATGGATCGAAACGTTCACCTCCTCTATGGCATAAATATGCGGGGTAGGAGAAAGCGCCAAAGACAGTAATGTAGACCACTAAAAGGGTCGCCTAACGCCGCAAACCGTACCGCGATACGATGCACCGTTTGCTCGCAATCAATTTCCAAACGAAAGCCTGCACTATTCAGCGTGCACATTGCTTGACTATCTTATCTTATTTATATAAAGCCGCACGGCTAACTGACTGACTGACTGACTGACTGACTCACTGACATTAATGTTTGCCCACTTCCAGGTGAGCTAGGAACTTGAAATTAGGCAGTCTGATAGCTTTTAGGCTGCAACCCAAGGAAAAATTCCAAAAAGTTGAAATTTTTCATATTTAGCCCCCCTTCCGCCCAATCAAATAAATTTCGTGTTAGACCCTTCCAGATGAGCTAGGAACTTGAAATTCGGCAACCTGATATATATGAGGCTGTAACCCAAGGAAAAATTCCAAAAAGTTAAATTTTTTTGTATTTAGCCCCCCACGGAAGCAAAATATCGGACTCAAATTTCGGGTCAGACCCTTCAGTTCCAGATGAGCTAGGAACTTGAAATTCGGTAATCTGATACCTATTCGGCTGTAACACCAGGAAAAAAATGCAAAAAGCTGAATCTTTTCCTATTTAGCCCCCCTCCACCCAATCAAGGTATCGGATTAAAATTTCGGGATAGATCCTTCCAGATGAGCTAGGAACTTGAAATTCGGCAATCAAATAGCTCTTGGGCTGCAACCCAAGGAAAAATTCCAAAAAGTTGAAATTTTTCATATTTAGCCCCCCTTCCGCCCAATCAAAATATCGGAGTGAAATTTCGTGTTAGGCCCTTCCAGATGAACTAGGAACGTGAAATGTGGCAATCTGATAGCTATTAGGGTGTGTCCCAAGGAGAAATTCCAAAAAGTTCAATTTTTTGTATTTAGCCCCCCCTTCGCCGAATCACTCAAATTTCGGTGTTACACCCTTGCAGATTAGCTAGGAACTTGAAATTCGGCAATCAAATAGCTACTAGGCTGCAACCCAAGGAAAAATTCCGAAAAGTTGAAAATTTTTCATATTTAGCCCCCCTTCCGCCCAATCATAATATCGGAGTGAAATTTCGTGTTAGGCCCTTCCAGATGAGCTAGGAACTTGAAATTTGGCAATCTGATAGCTATTAGGGTGTGTCCCAAGCGAGAATTCCAAAAGGTTCAAATTTTTTGTATTTAGCCCCCCTTCGCCGTATCACTCAAATTTCGGTGTTACACCCTTGCAGATTAGCTAGGAACTTGAAATTCGGCAATCAAATAGCTATTACGGTGCAACCCAAGGAAAAATTCCGAAAAGTTGAAGTTTTTCATATTTAGCCCCCCTTCCGCCTAATCAAAATATCGGAGTGAAATTTCGTGTTAGGCCCTTCCAAATGCGCTAGGAACTTGAAATGTGGCAATCTGATAGCTATTAGGGTGTGTCCCAAGGGGAAATACCAAAAAGTTCAATTTTTTGGTATTTAGCCCCCCTTCGCCGAATCACTCAAATTTCGGTGTTACACCCTTGCAGATTAGGTAGGAACTTGAAATTAGGCAATCAAATAGCTATTAGTCTGCAACCCAAGGAAAAATTCCGAAAAGTTGAAAATTTTTCATATTTAGCCCCCCTTCCGCCCAATCAATATATCGGAGTGAAATTTCATGTTAGGCCCTTCCAGATGAGCTAGGAACTTGAAATGTGGCAATCTGATAGCTATTAGGGTGTGTCCCAAGGGGAAATTCCAAAAAGTTCAATTTTTTGGTATTTAGCCCCCCTTCGCCGAATCACTCAAATTTCGGTGTTACACCCTTGCAGATTAGCTAGGAACTTGAAATTAGGCAATCAAATAGCTATTAGGCTGCAACCCAAGGAAAATATCCGAAAAGTTGAAAATTTTTCATATTTAGCCCCCCTTCCGCCCAATCAAAATATCGGAGTGAAATTTCATGTTAGGCCCTTCCAGATGAGCTAGGAACTTGAAATGTGGCAGTCTGATAGCTATTAGGGTGTGTCCCAAGGCAAAATTCCAAAAAGTTTAAATTTTTTGTATTTAGCCCCCCTTCGCCGAATCACTCAAATTTCGGTGTTACACCCTTGCAGATTAGCTAGGAACTTGAAATTCGGTAATCAAATAGCTATTAGGCTGCAAACCAAGGAAAAATTCCGAAAAGTTGAAATTTTTCATATTTAGCCCCCTTCCGCCCAATCAAATTATCGGACTGAAATTTCGTTTTAGACCCTTCCAGTTAAGCTGGGAACTTGAAATTCGGCAATCTGATAGCCGCACGGCTAACTGACTGACTGACTGACTGACTGACTCACTGACATTAATGTTTGCCCACTTCCAGGTGAGCTAGGAACTTGAAATTAGGCAGTCTGATAGCTTTTAGGCTGCAACCCAAGGAAAAATTCCAAAAAGTTGAAATTTTTCATATTTAGCCCCCCTTCCGCCCAATCAAATAAATTTCGTGTTAGACCCTTCCAGATGAGCTAGGAACTTGAAATTCGGCAACCTGATATATATGAGGCTGTAACCCAAGGAAAAATTCCAAAAAGTTAAATTTTTTTGTATTTAGCCCCCCACGGAAGCAAAATATCGGACTCAAATTTCGGGTCAGACCCTTCAGTTCCAGATGAGCTAGGAACTTGAAATTCGGTAATCTGATACCTATTCGGCTGTAACACCAGGAAAAAAATGCAAAAAGCTGAATCTTTTCCTATTTAGCCCCCCTCCACCCAATCAAGGTATCGGATTAAAATTTCGGGATAGATCCTTCCAGATGAGCTAGGAACTTGAAATTCGGCAATCAAATAGCTCTTGGGCTGCAACCCAAGGAAAAATTCCAAAAAGTTGAAATTTTTCATATTTAGCCCCCCTTCCGCCCAATCAAAATATCGGAGTGAAATTTCGTGTTAGGCCCTTCCAGATGAACTAGGAACGTGAAATGTGGCAATCTGATAGCTATTAGGGTGTGTCCCAAGGAGAAATTCCAAAAAGTTCAATTTTTTGTATTTAGCCCCCCCTTCGCCGAATCACTCAAATTTCGGAGTTACACCCTTGCAGATTAGCTAGGAACTTGAAATTCGGCAATCAAATAGCTACTAGGCTGCAACCCAAGGAAAAATTCCGAAAAGTTGAAAATTTTTCATATTTAGCCCCCCTTCCGCCCAATCATAATATCGGAGTGAAATTTCGTGTTAGGCCCTTCCAGATGAGCTAGGAACTTGAAATTTGGCAATCTGATAGCTATTAGGGTGTGTCCCAAGCGAGAATTCCAAAAGGTTCAAATTTTTTGTATTTAGCCCCCCTTCGCCGTATCACTCAAATTTCGGTGTTACACCCTTGCAGATTAGCTAGGAACTTGAAATTCGGCAATCAAATAGCTATTACGGTGCAACCCAAGGAAAAATTCCGAAAAGTTGAAGTTTTTCATATTTAGCCCCCCTTCCGCCTAATCAAAATATCGGAGTGAAATTTCGTGTTAGGCCCTTCCAAATGCGCTAGGAACTTGAAATGTGGCAATCTGATAGCTATTAGGGTGTGTCCCAAGGGGAAATACCAAAAAGTTCAATTTTTTGGTATTTAGCCCCCCTTCGCCGAATCACTCAAATTTCGGTGTTACACCCTTGCAGATTAGGTAGGAACTTGAAATTAGGCAATCAAATAGCTATTAGTCTGCAACCCAAGGAAAAATTCCGAAAAGTTGAAAATTTTTCATATTTAGCCCCCCTTCCGCCCAATCAATATATCGGAGTGAAATTTCATGTTAGGCCCTTCCAGATGAGCTAGGAACTTGAAATGTGGCAATCTGATAGCTATTAGGGTGTGTCCCAAGGGGAAATTCCAAAAAGTTCAATTTTTTGGTATTTAGCCCCCCTTCGCCGAATCACTCAAATTTCGGTGTTACACCCTTGCAGATTAGCTAGGAACTTGAAATTAGGCAATCAAATAGCTATTAGGCTGCAACCCAAGGAAAATATCCGAAAAGTTGAAAATTTTTCATATTTAGCCCCCCTTCCGCCCAATCAAAATATCGGAGTGAAATTTCATGTTAGGCCCTTCCAGATGAGCTAGGAACTTGAAATGTGGCAGTCTGATAGCTATTAGGGTGTGTCCCAAGGCAAAATTCCAAAAAGTTTAAATTTTTTGTATTTAGCCCCCCTTCGCCGAATCACTCAAATTTCGGTGTTACACCCTTGCAGATTAGCTAGGAACTTGAAATTCGGTAATCAAATAGCTATTAGGCTGCAAACCAAGGAAAAATTCCGAAAAGTTGAAATTTTTCATATTTAGCCCCCTTCCGCCCAATCAAATTATCGGACTGAAATTTCGTTTTAGACCCTTCCAGTTAAGCTGGGAACTTGAAATTCGGCAATCTGATAGCTATTAGGGTGTGTCCCATGGGGAAATTCCAAAAAGTTCAAATGTTTTGTAATTAGCCCCCCCCCCCCTTCGCCGAAACACTGAAATTTTGTGTCACACCCTTGCAGATGAGCTAGGAACTTGAAATTCGGCATTCAAATAGCTGTTGGGCTGCAACCCAAGGAAAAATTCCAAAAAGTTGAAATATTTTCATATTTAGCCCCCTTCTGCCCAATCAAAATATCGGAGTGAAATTTCGTGTTAGGCCCTTCCAGACGAGCTAGGAACTTGAAATGTGGCAATCTGATAGCTATTAGGGTGTGTCCAAAGGGGAAAATCCAAAAAGTTCAATTTTTGGGTATTTAGCCCCCCCCCTTCGCCGAAACACTGAAATTTTGTGTTACACCCTTGCAGATGAGCTAGGAACTTGAAATTCGGCAATCAAATAGCTATTAGGCTGCAACCCAAGGAAAAATTCCGAAAAGTTGAAAATTTTTTATATTTAGCCCCCCTTCCGCCCAATCAAAATATCGGAGTGAAATTTCATGTTAGGCCCTTCCAGATGAGCTAGGAACTTGAAATTCGGCAGACTGATAGCTTTTAGGCTGCAACCCAAGGAAAAATTCCAAAAAGTTTAAATTTTTCATACTTACCCCCCCTTCCGCCCAATCAAATTATCGGACTGAAATTTCGTTTTAGACCTTTCCAGTTAAGGTGGGAACTTGAAATTCGACAGTCTGATAGCTATTAGGGTGTGTCCCATGGGGAAATTCCAAGAAGTTCATATTTTTTGTATTTAGCACCCCCTTCGCCGAAACACTGAAATTTCGTGTTACACCCTTGCAGATGAGCAAGGAACTTGAAATTCGGCAATCAAATAGCTATTAGGCTGCAACCCAAGGAAAAATTCTAAAAAGTTGAAATTTTTCATATTTAGCCCCCCTTCCGCCCAATCAAATAATCGGACTGAAATTTCATGTTAGACCCTGCCAGATGAGCTAGGAACTTGAAATGTGGCAATCTGATAGCTATTAGGGTGTGTCCCAAGGGGAAATTCCAAAAAGTTCTATTTTTCTGTTATTTAGCTCCCCCTTCGCCGAATCACTCAAATTTTGGTGTTACACCCTTGCAGATTAGCTAGGAACTTGAAATTCGGCAATCAAATAGCTATTAGGCTGCAACCCAAGGAAAAATTCCGAAAAGTTGAAAATTTTTCGTATTTAGCCCCCCTTCCGCCCAATCAAAATATCGGAGTGAAATTTCATGTTAGGCCCTTCGAGATGAGCTAGGAACTTGAAATGTGGCAATCTGATAGCTATTAGGGTGTGTCCCAAGGAAAAATTCCAAAAAGTTCAAATTTTTTGTATTTAGCCCCCCCCTTCGCCGAATCACTCAAATTTCGGTGTTACACCCTTGCAGATTAGCTAGGAACTTGAAATTCGGCAATCAAATAGCTATTAGGCTGCAACCCAAGGAAAAATTCCGAAAAGTTGAATTTTTTTCGTATTTAGCCCCCCTTCCGCCCAATCAAAATATCGGAGTGAAATTTCGTGTAGGCCCTTCCAGATGAGCTAGGAACTTGAAATGTGGCAATCTGATGGCTATTAGCGTGTGTCCCAAGGGATAATTATGAAAAGTTCAAATTTTTTGTATTTAGCCCCCCCACCGAATCACTCAAATTTCGGTGTTACACCCTTGCAGATTAGCTAGGAACTTGAAATTCGGCAGTCTGACAGTTATTAGGCTGCAACCCAAGGAAAAATTCCGAAAAGTTGAAATTTTTCATATTTAGCCCCCTTCCGCCCAATCAAAATATCGGACTGAAATTTCGTGTTAGACCCTTCCATATGAGCTAGGAACTTGAAATTCGGCTGCCTGATAGCTATTTGGCTGTAACCCAATTATGAATTCCAAAAAGTTCAAAATTTTCATATTTAGCCTCCACCGAATCGAAATATCGGACTCAAATTTCGGGTATGACCCTTCAGTTCCGGATGAGCTAGAAGCTTGGAATTCGTTAATCTGATAGCTATTAAGCTGCAACCTTGGGAAAAATTCTAAAAAGTTGAAATGTTTCATATTTAGCCGCTTTTCCGTCCAATCAAATTATCGGACTGAAATTTCGCGTTAGACCCTTCCAGATGAGCTACGAACTTGAAATTTGGCAATCTGATATAAATTAGGCTGCAACCCAAGGGAAAATTCCAAAAAGTTCAAATTTTTCATATTTATCCCCCCACCGAATCAAAATATGGGACTCAAATTTCGGTTTAGAACCTTCCGTTCCAGATGCGCTAGAATATTGGAATTCGGCAATCTGATAGCTATTAGGCTGAAACCCAAGGAAAATGCCAAAAAGTAAAAATTTTCATATTTAATCCCCCCCGCCCAATCAATATATCGAGCTCAAATTTTTTGTTAGAGACTTCCAGATGATCTACGATCTTGAGATTCGGCGATGTGATGGCTATTAGGTTGCAACCCAAGGAAAAATTCAAATTTAGTTCAAATTTTTCATATTTAGCCCTCTCCCCGCCCAATGAAATTATCAGACTTAAATTTCGTGTTAGGCCCATCCAGATGATCCAGGAATTGAAATTAATCAATATGATAGAAATTGGGCTGTAAGCCAAGAAAAAATTCCAAAACATTCCATTTTCTCATATCTTCCCCTCCACCACCCAATCAAAATCCTCTGCACACCTCCCCCCAAACAAAATGGCGGACGCCATGATGCAGTGCCCTACAAAATTAATATTTGGCAATGCTCTAGATCCAAGCCTGTAACCGACGAAGAAATCGCAACAACCTCGAATTTTGAATAATTAACCCACTGAAAAATCAAAATATGAAGCCAAATTTAATGACGATGCAGACTTTCGTTTAAAGCTATTTTGTGGCTGAACGGTAATTGCTATCAATGAACTGATTGCACTTTCGCTTCCTAAAATTAAGATGTCTACAATTTTGGTCGTATGACTTTTTGTCGTATCTCGACCCCTTCTACCTTAGACTGACCATCATTTCCCCGGTTTTTATCAATTTTGTTAAATTTCCATACATTTTTACTGATTAACACACTCATAAGACAGATAGACACTAAATTCAGCACGCTCCCTGACACGACCATTGGCCATATGTAGACCGACTTTGATTATTCTACTGCTATGAATGTATGGGAAACTGAAGGAATAACTTACCTAGAAACACTACCTTAATTTCAGCATAATGTATGTACCGTAATCAATTTATGGTGAAGACCATGGAGATACGGCAAAACTTCAAACAACCAAAATTGTAGGTCGTTATATTGTCGTCCAGCGTGCCAAGTTTCAAGAGTGTAGGTGTCTGCTAAGTTGGCAAAATCTTTTTTCAACTTGTTTAAAGCGGTCGAAATTTGACATGGATCGATATGTTCACCTCCTTCCTTGGTATAAATACGCAAGATACTAGAAAAGGCCTAAGACAGTAATGTAGAAGACTAAAGGGGTCGTCTGATGGCGCAATCCATACTTTGATACAACGTACCGTTTTTCCGCAATAAATTTCCTAACCAAAGTCTCCACTATTTAGCGTGCACATTGCCTGGCTCTATATTATATATATAAAACTGTTTGGCTCACTGGCTGGCATAAATGTTTACCCACTTCGGCATGAGCTAGAAACTTAAAATTTAACAATATGATAGCAAATAGGCTGTATTGTGGAAAAGTTCCATATGTTGATTTTGTGTTATTTTTACTTCCCTTGCCTTAAACTAAATTTTGGACGATATGTTGCAGTGCGCCAAAGAATTAAAATTTGCCGCAGTTACATCTTTGGCCTGCAACCGACGGAGAAATTCTAAGGAGTTGAATTGTTTAACGTTTTCATCTCCAGAAGTTATCAAAATCTGGAAGCAAATTTCAGTATGGTGCTAAGTAACGTTTCGATAATTTTGGTGGCTAAACTGTAAGTCGTACCGCCAAATGGACAAGACGTTCTGATCCCATCATCAAGGGTTCTACAACTTCGGTCCCGGGAATTTTAGTCGTATCATGATCCCTTATTCCTTGGATAGAACTCCATTTTTCAGATTTCACGTCAATTTTTTACAGTTTCCGTAATTAATTTACTGTTTTACACACTTATAAGACCGATAGAATCATGAAATTTGGCAGGCTCATTGGAACGTCTGTGGGCCACAAGTGACCAAATGCATGATTCTAGCATCCTGTAAACATGGAAAAACGAAAGTAATACGTAAACCCTGTCCTCCTAATCCAAGGTTTTAAACCAATCTACGGTCAACTCGAACAGATACGACAAAACATCAAATAACGGAAATATAGAGCGTTTCAACCACAATAAACCTGCCAAGTTTCAAGATTATAGCACTCCGTTACGTTAGGAAAATAATTTCTTATCTTGTGAGAATCGTACGTAATTTTCACCACGTCGGAACGTTTAAGGCTACCTCGTCTATAAATCGTGAATATACGGTACGAGAAAATATTACAGGACCAAATATGTACGCGAATATATGCGCCGTCTGGTGGCGAATCTGTTCTTCCTAACGAAGTACCTTTTCGTCACGGTAGTTTTCCATGTGAGCACTTGAAATATAGAGGAATTGGGGGTTTGGGGGCGCAGCCCCCAACGAGCGAAAGCGAGTATTTATTATATAGGCGTACAACCCCCTGCGGCTGGAAGCGATATAATGCATCCGTGGTAGGGGGTGTTGGTCCTGATTACTCTTTCTAAGAGGAAGTATAACTGGGCAATCATCTTCTGTTACCTCTGATGAGAGTTGACCAAGGAGGGTCGGATAGTAAAGGTGAAGCAATGTCAGACTCAGCAAAGGAAACCGTGGTCGCCAACCCACGCTCCCAATTTGAGAGTCCCTGTTCCCCTTTTTCACTCGCCTTTTACGACATGCTCGGATACGATGTGGGTGGGGGTGGTAGAATAACATCCATGGCATCTCCTGCCTGTCCTAAAAGGCGACTAAAACGGGGATCAGGGAATCTCAAGTTGGGAGCGTGGGTAGTGACCACGGTTCACTAAGCTGAGTCTGACGTTGTTTCTACTTAATAGTGTCAGGCTCTTCATTTTCATGTTTCTCTTACAATCTTGTTAAGTCAATTTTTTGTTATCTTCCTACCCCGACGGTGTTAGGATTGCGAGGCGTAGGGAGTATTTCATGTTCACGCCCTTCGTGGCCCTTCGCTCCCTTCCGCCGATACCTTCATTCTCCGCTGCGTTGGACCTCTTCCATTTTCTTTCTGATTAATGTTAACAGAGGATGGTTGTCCAGTTGTACTTCTTTTAACAATACAATCAACATGTATTTTGTACAAACAAAGTCACTTAGTGCATGTTACAAGTACATTACGTTCTTTGCCTTTATCACTCGTATTTTTTCCCCTTCTGTCTTCCACATACGTCATTCTTTTCTTTAAACAATCATTATATAGAAATAGTAACAAAAGTATTAAAACAATCCTGACATACGTAAAGCTCGCTTGGCTTGTCCACCATACCACTTCGAACAGTTTGCAATGTCATAATTGCAAAATAAAGTTATAAAACCTTCAGCCATTTATTTTATAACCGAGTTGAAACCGGAAAGAGATGGCTTCAGATATCACAAACTATTTATTTTTTCAAACTCTGAATACAACAGTGTTTTATGGTAACTATGAGCACGGCACAGTACTCGCATGCTCTACATAGCTGTGATATCGCTGGGGTCACTTTCGACCACATAGGTCCCTCAAAGTAACATATTCAACGTTTGAAAAAATCCGTCGTGGATAGTAATGAATGGCGTTGATAAGCATGAGTTGTGGAGTGCAGAACTGAAAACAAATTCGCACAATGAAAGGAAGTTCGGAACATTAAAGTGTAGACCTTATGGTTCATGGTCTATTATCTCTCAGAATGTCTCTATTACCGGCATTCTGCCAACAGGTCAAGCAAGGGTGTGAGAGCCCTGGGGCCCTTATCCCTGTGGGATCAGTGGCAAGGGAGCAGGTTTGTTAGGATACTTTCCGTAGCAGACCACACAGAAAGCCATAATCCAATAACTAGTCACAGCTAAGCCCCAAATGCTCGTTAATTTGCATACATTACATAATTCCAACCCGGCTGCCCCCCCCCCCACTTCCACGTATTGACGAGCTATGTACGCTATCGCTGGCCATTGCCTTTGTTAATTACTGCAGTAATATACTCCTACGTGAATACAACTACCAGTGAAAGTATAATAATAATAATAATAATAATAATAATAATAATAATAATTGCCTTAAATTCACCCATACCAAAACCGGCTTCATTTCTAACACCTTAAATGCTCCACCACATCTTCTGACTGCCCATGATAGATCTTGAAAGTGGAAATGTTTTTATTTAATTGACTTTTGTTGTAATAACATTTGGTCATCCTCCACCTGCAATGAACACTCAAAAGCACATACACAAATTTGAATTGTCAGCGGAATGTACTTATAAGAACTTTTTCTTTTTGCTAGTGGCTTTATGTCGCATCGACACAGGCAGGTCTCATGGCGACGATGGGATAGGAGAGGCCTACGAGTTGGAAGGAAGCGGCCGTGGCCTTAATTAAGGTACAGCCCCAGCATTTTCCTGGTGTGAAAATAGGAAACCATGGAAAACCATCTTCAGGGCTGCCGACCATTCGATTCGAGCCCACTATCTGCCAGATGCAAGCTCACGGCCGCGCGCCCCTAACCGCACGGCCAACTTGCCCGGTCTTATAAGAAATAAAAACCAAATCGTCCACATCCATCAAGTAATAAAAACCACACTGAATCCCTTTCCCGGGTGGAGAGGGGGAGAACAAACAACACACCGGCAACAATGCGATGAGCAAAAAGTCAAATTCTTTTATCCGCGGTTCCCAAAAAGTCCATCACAGCATTGCGAACTGAATTGTTTTCACCTTGTCGAGAACGGCTCTTGTAGACGACATAGTTCAGATAGAAAGCGGCTTCGAGAAGCTTCATAAAGGCCACAGTTAAAGAAAGTGTGGCTAAGGTCGCCATCCTCCGCATACTGTCATCGACAGCGTGGTGAATGCGAAACTCCTATGCGATGTAGATGTGAAGGGAATGATCCATGATTTAGCGTCCTTCGTATTACTGAAACCGATAGACCCCGTGACCGGTGAATCTTAAAATGCCATGGCTTAGCAAAATAGAAAGGTTGAAATACCTTGGTGAATGGGTTGAATCCAACAATTCTGAGAAGTTCGCCGTCTGCACACGTGTCAAAAACTTTGAAACAGCTTTCCGATTCACTCAAAACATATATAACAAAATGTCTATCGCCAGAAATGCAAAAATTACACATTATAAAACTGTAATTTTAGACATGGATGGAAGAAGGGCTTAAGTCAAGTTGTGGCGTTATTCGGTAAATTGCATGTAGGCGTATACGTTCCTTGGAGGCTGTTCTAGATTCTACCTAAATGGCTTCTCGGTAGTGTCAATAGATGGCGTGTGATGTGCTATATTGAGTTGCGCCCTTCTTCCAAATATTGCTCGTGCCCGACTTAAAATACACTCCAATGCTGACTTACGGCGAGCCAGCAATCATAACTCATGAGAAGCGAAACGGCTGACGCAGGAGTAATGTCAGGAGGAGAAACATCTGATATTTCAGCAGATGACAGTGAATATACACCAAGTGAAACCTCAGATGATTCGGATATTAAATCCTTACTATCCGAATGTTCTGCCGTTCTCAGCTCAGTGGCATTTGCAACACCACAAACAAAAGGACTTAAGTTTTCTATTCCAAAGTATGTCATATTATATCACTCTCCTAAAGGAACTGTATGAGGAAGCCAGACTTATAATATTACGTTTCATGACGAGTTTCAGTTATTGAAGGATATACGGTCTGTAGATACTTTGGTTAGCTTCACAGTCCCTCATGTAGGCATTGAACCCGGGAAATTAAAAGATGTTAAGGATTTAATAAGCTTTCTATGCGCAGGTGCACGTGCATGGTTTGAAAATATTTTCCGAGGAGCTGAATCTGTGGGAGTAGGAAATTCTCGATATAGTGACTCCCCTAATAATATGTTGTGACCTGTCAAATGTTCTAATCTGCAAAACTTGTCTACATGCTTCCAACAATGTAAATAACATTAATTTTCAATGAAAATTTCTAGAAAATGGAATAAGAACGTAACTCCAAAATACAAAATTGACAACAAACCACAAAATTTATAAGTATTTTTGATGTACATATTATGAAATAATCAAGAATGTAATTAAGTATAATATTCCAAAATTCTGTATTTCTGAGAAAAGTGTTTGATGTTGTAATTCTTTAAACTCATTTATCTCAAAAGAGTGTTTTTTAAGTTATGCCCTTCTTCCATCCATGTCTTCAATTAGACCTGAACCATTATATGCAGCAGAATGTTTAACACCTCAAACACATCGCCTTCTTGGAAAACTGCCAATTAAGGAAAGGAGAATTATCCGAAAAATTATTGGTTCCAACCTCAAAGATAATGTTTACAGACTTCGGAGCAACTTAGTAATATACACCCACACCGGAAAGATATCAAGGGTAATGCGGAAAAGAAGAATGACTATAAGTTCACCTTGCCAGGTGAAAGAATCTGTAAACGCTTGTTATTCTACTTCAGAAGTCTGAAAACGATTCCTCCCTGGTTGGTGGAGATAGACAAGGATCTTTTAAGGTAAGGAATCACAGAAACAGACAATCAAATCCTAGCACCACTCAAACACGAACTTCGACAGGTTCATCAAGAAGAAGTCCCAACTCGACTGAAGCATGTCCATTCTGATGTATGGAAGAAAACACACTCTGAACAGATGAAAACCTGGTGGGCCCGCAAGAGGACAAACAGTTGAGATCTCGCAGTCCTTAATGCCCTAACGATGAAGAAGTAATAATAATGGACAATTGTAACTCAATTGGAGGACATCTAACTCCCATTGGAAATGAAAAGGAGGTGGAGGATGTAGATGGCCTTCAGACTACGCCAGGACACCTACAAGTCCAAGTCCATCTCCATTCAAGCTAAATATTAAAACACAACAGCACAGTGGTCAGAATTCGGTGTCTTATGAAGCGGAAACACTGACAACCGTGGCAGAATCAGACCTTAAAAACAGAGAAATAAGAATCCTTCGAGATATCTCGAGTCAAAATAGTCGCAAAGTAACTAATATATTTTCCGGTTGAAGTCGAACCAGGAAACCTAAAAAGTATTGTAACGCTGAGGATAATGAGAATGTATTTTATGGAATACTACTTCTGCACGAAAACTACACAACCTGAGTGGCTTACACAAGTGCACAGAAGTGGGTGTCATAAAGGAAGTGATTCGCGGCATAACAACATTTAGGAATGAGGATGCGGGAGTGAGGGATGCACCCGAAAATCCTTGGAACGTCTTGTCGGAAGAGCAAGAAAGGAGAATTTAAAGACTTCATTATCTTCGGAGAGAGTGCAAAGACAAGGGCAATAGTCTGCCTGACAGAAGGGCAGGCATAATGTGTAAACGTGGCTCACAGATGGTCGTATGGATGATGATGATGATGATGATGATAATAATAATAATAATAATAATAATAATAATAATAAGGCGTGATCAAAAAGTTTCCGTTCAGGGGCGTTGCTGCAGCGGACATGCAACGTAGCACGACTCCGATGCGGGTGTACACTAAGCACGAGCATGTAGGCAAATGGATAAGTGTGGCAGTCCTGCCGTGCCTAGTTGCGTGCGTCAAATGCGGCCACGTGATCTATGACGACGTTGTTACCAAATGCGTCCAAACAGGACCAACGTGCTGTTATTCCGTTCTTGCCTGGCGAAGGGCAAACATCGGTGGACATCCATCGGAGACTGATGACTGTATGGGACAACATGTCTGTCGAAAATCACCGCTGTGGAACGGTGCACAAAGTTCCGTGCGGGTCGCGTTTCCACACAAGACGCCGATCGATCGTGGAGGCCAGTCTCATACATTACGGACAACAAGCGGGCGAGCATCCGCCCTACAGTCCTGATCTCTCCCCATGTGATTATCACGCCTTCGGTCCCCTCGAAAACGCGTTGAAGTATGACGCTTACTGTCCGACGAGGATGTGCAGCAGGCGGTTACGGACTTCTTCACACAGCAGCACACGATGTTTTGCTACACGGAGATCTTCAACGTGGTGCATCGGTAGGATGAGCTCCTCAATGTTCACGGCGATTTTGCCTCATCCCAATTCAAGACTGTAGGGCCGCCGAACGGGAAATTTTTGATCTCCGCTTTAACAGTAATAACTAGCTGTTACCCACAGCTTCGCTCACGAGAATTTCGTAAGTTGATAAAAATGAATTGTTCCTCGGTACTGCACGTGATCTATGACGACGTTGTTACCAAATGCGTCCAAACAGGACCAACGTGCTGTTATTCCGTTCTTGCCTGGCGAAGGGCAAACATCGGTGGACATCCATCGGAGACTGATGACTGTATGGGACAACATGTCTGTCGAAAATCACCGCTGTGGAATAGTGCACAAAGTTCCGTTACATTATGTAAAAATCCCTAATGTGTAAAATGTCGCCAAAAATTGCATTTCATTTATCCCAGAGCCTCTTTGTAAACCACGTTTGTGGCATTGCCTTTTGGGGCTAAGATAACCAGGTTACTGGCAGAGTTAAATCTGGAACATGCGACATAGTACTCTACATGTGAGAAACAGTCCTCTTTTAAGTCGAAATAAAATAAAGGGTTTCTTTATTCCTAAAGGAGATTTCAAATACCAATTTTCACGTCTGTAACATCTTAGTTTTTGAGATATAAGTATCCTCATAAACAGAATTCAACCCCTTCTTCACTTATTTTCGATCTCCACCTTAAGTTGATTTTCTGAAAACAAAGAGTACGCGTTTCTTTATTTTTAGAGGAAATTACATAGACAAATTTTCACGTCTGTAAAATGTTACGTTTATGAGATATACTGTAGATATATTCATTTTAAAAACCGCCCCCACTCCTTGGCTAAGTGGTCAGCGTTCAAGCTTTCGGTTCACAGAGTTCCAGGTTCGATTCCAGGCTGAGTCGGGGAATTAAATCGCGTGTGATTAATTCTTCTGGTTCGGGGACAGGTTGTGTTCGTGTTTGTCCCAAGTCTCTCCTCTTCATATCACTAAACACACCACTTCACCAACCACACCCGGAACACGCAATAGTAATTACATCCCTACACATCGGGTCGGCGTCAGGAAGGGCATCCAGCCGTAAAACAGGGCCAAATCCACATATGTTTTTGACACATTTCACACCCGCGACCCCACATGTATGGTAAAAGCAGTAGAAGAAGAAGATACTCGTTTTAAAAATGTATGCGCTTTTTTATTATTTCAACCCCTTTAGTGGATTTTCAAAAAATATGTGTTCATCTATTTCTAAACGAGATTCGAAGTACCAATTTTAACGTCTGTAACATGTTAGGTTTTTGTGATATATTGCAGATAATCTCGCTACTGTAGAATCCTGCAACTGACGTTGCCATGGTTACGGCAGTTCATTTTCTTATCTGATTTCTGGAGCAAGGGTATTGTGGTGCCAATATCTCCATAACGGTTGGTTTTAGGGCCTTAAAACACGGTTTTCGGACCCGTAGGGCTTATCGAGTTTTATTTTTTGCGCCAAGGGGCTTAAAATAAGCTTTGTCTCGTCCTTGAACGACAAATTCGATTTCACCTATATTAGCCTATTATTTTTATATCTACCCCGTCGTCCCCACTCGAATTGTTTGGAAAATAAAATACAGCCCATGTTACACTCTGGCAATGTAGCTTTCTATAGGCGAAGTAATTTTTAAAATCGGTTCGGTAATTTTAGAGTCTATCCGTTACAAACATACAAATGTTTCCTCTGTATAATATTAGTATAGATAAGAAAAAGAAGAAGCTGTGCTTTATTTTTTCATATTCTATGCTTTTATACAAATAATCCGGGCCGACACAGTATGTGGATTAAGTCCCGTTTTAAAGGTCATTCCTAACGCCAACCTTCTGCGAAGAGATGTATTTACCATTGTGTGTTTCGCTCGTGCTTTGAAGTATGATGGGTTGCATGTGAAAGAAGATGTGTGTAAGAAGAATACTCAACCTCCGAATTTGATGAATTAACAAGACGTGATAAAAATCCCCGATCCGCCAACAATCGAACCCAGAGCCCTCTAGAGCGAAGGCCACTGCGCTGGCCAATCAATTAAGGTGACGGACAAGCAGGAGCGTCCCAAATCACATAGAACGAGGTTCTTTAAAAAGATACAAGTTAAATCTTTAAAAGCGAATTTAAACATAGACCAGATGTGTCGGGATACAAATCCGCAACGGGAGTACGGAACTACAGGAGGAATAAACTAGCGCAGGGCAGAGTACCAAAACAAGTCATTCCTAGAAATAACAGCGTCATTAATGCAGATAAATGAAATACTGCGCTTTAACCATGCGTATTTTAATATTTCATTACACTGAAAGCTCTTGATTCCAGCCCGAGGATTTTACTTTACTGCCATATATGTTACTCTGGAGCAAGTAAATTATTATGTATGGCTTTTACGGTGTATTTTATTAAATAAGGTAAAGCATAAATACTGAATACCTCTGTTTCATTCCCATTTTCCTATCAAAATAAAGGAACTACATGGCTGCTTCTCCTCATGGATATTATACTGAATGTCACATTAGTAATGTTGTTTCAACATCAGTTTTCCACTAGAAGAATACCGAGAGGTGACAGGTGCGTGACTAAGAGTTCCTATCTGCTGAGCTAGACGTTTTGATATTACTTAAAAAGTTAAAACAAATATTTAAACTTGTATAGGACTTATGCAGATAGTCCACATTTATGTATAATCCGTGTATGTGGGAGTTGCGTAAACTTACACCATGAGAGGCCCATTGGAGTTATACAGGTTGGTCGGAAACAACGTAACCCGAGTATATAAGCGCCACAGCGTTGGTCATACTGATGAGTAATTTGTCATTTTACCACCAGCTGAAGTTATCCAATCAGATCGCTTCGCGGGCGAATTCAAAAGGACTTTACGCAGCACTGCTGTTAAATCGGGACGTGACTTAAGAACGGCTTGAAAGTCATGCAGAGAAATCAGCATCAAAGACAAACACACCGTAGGTTACAGCCAGTGTCACTGTAAGGAGAAGGAGAAATTGAAGCAACTTACAAAGAAACTGAATCTAGCAAAGATGGCAACTAAGGATAACATGATGGCAAGCATAAGTGGCAGTCATACAAATTCTAGTGAAAAATGGAAGGGTATGTTGTGGCTACTCCGACCACTACTCTTATACCTTCATATCTTCCACACAATATAAATAACATTTGTTTGAGCGCCAGTTGCTTTTTTAAGAAAAACAACAAAATTCGGTAGAGCATACCTCTTATATCAATTATCTCAAGGCGTGAGGTGATAAACTCACATATCTGGCAATATACAGGGATATGGATCAGGACATTATTAAATTACTGTTGCATTTCCACAATTGAGGATTGCATATGGAACTGGAATCACTTATTATAATTAAAAATAAAACTGAGTTTATGACTAAATTTACGTCACAATGAACAATCATTTACGTCTTTTAATTTAACAAAAGAAATATATCGTGAGATTTGCGGTACAAAGAAAAGGAAAATTTAATCTAAACAAAAAAAGCTATTGGCATGAACTTGAAGTGAGATGTGATATCGCCGCTGATTACACTCTTCTTCATGTTATGAATGCATAACATGTCTAATGCTTTAATTACCTGTTGTCTGCATACACCGCTGTTGAACTTGAAAATTCTTGGGAAAACCTGGGAGCTGAAGTCGGGAGCCGTCTGTTGTTATCTTCTTATATAACAAGGAGTTGGCCTACATACCATGTACGCGTGTAGGGAGCTCCAATGTAATTACGTCCACTCAATATATTTTAAATAATTGGAAAATATTATTGAAACATCTTGTGAAGTCCATCCTCACAAGAAGATGATGTTTCTTTATCAGCATAGTACCCGTCTCTGCTCGGATACAAGCACCACTTGTAGACTTCCTCGATGATTACCTCTTCAAACACAACTCTTAGCTCTGACCATCACACTAAGACCACTTCTTCCATTTGATACATCTGACTGTTACATATGATCTGCACGATATGAACTGCTTATGAACTGAGTACGAATAGAATACCTCTCCCCACCGTCGCCTTGACTTTATATAACCTATGAGCTGACGACTCATCTCCCCACTCACAGTTCATCCCTTCCACATACAGTAGCTGGCGAATACTGACACTTGGTCGCAATCACGTGTCCACGCACTGATGTCATCAGTCATGTGTCGTCTAAGCGTACCCAAGCGGTCCAAGAATGACTATGCCGAATGCGTCACCGGGAAAACTCCTTGCACAGCTAAACATAGCCTCGATTGCAAAATACTATGCCAGCTCATCTAGCCAAAGTTACAAGCCACAGCATGACAATATGAAACCAACAAATCTCACTTACTACAATACAGAATAATTACAAACATATTCACTTAACCTATGATGAAATACAATAATATACGTGATACCTAATTATTACAGTCTAAATGATGAGAAACAGAATATATAAAATCTAATGAATCGGGTTAATAATAATAATAATAATAATAATAATAATAATAATAATAATAAATACAGAATGGAGTCTGTAACCCTGTTGTACGGTTACAGAACGCCTCCCTCATGAAATAATCGATTAAATGAATCGATTGATTCATGAAATATATACATAATCACCTGAAATCGAGTACACCATAGATACATGTATAAAAATGCCCTTTACAAATTTGGTACATAGTATCATCCATCTGGATGTTCGTTGTTACACATATAAAACCTTTATCAATTATCATTTTCACTTTGATTATACAGTATTATTTACATACAGATTACATTTCTTTCTCACTTCTGTCGTTTCAAACGTTCATTGAGTGTTCAAAAGTAATTCTCGAAGACATTTCATTATATACACTGTCTCCAAGCACTGGAGTTTATTGCACTGCCGTGCTCACTTAATATCACAACACACGCTAATTTCACTGAAGTCCTGTTCGCAATGCCAGCTTCATAAAACATGGTGAATTAACATAATAATGAAAATTAATCAACAAACTCACATGATATATTTCTTAAGATTTCTTATATTGTATGTGCCTACGATATTTCCTTCCTTGTCTTCTAATGAATAAGCACATTTCCCAATCCGTTTCACTACGGTGAAGTATCCCTGATATAACAAGAAAAACTTAGAAAATTGACCAGCTTCTGCTGATGACGGAAGTGGCACTCTGAGTAAAACCTTGTCACCAAGCTCAAATTCATCCAATATAGTCCTACAAGGGTTATCATGCACAATCTTACCGTGTTATCCTTCTTAGGTATAATAACAAGTGGATTTAAATTAGGACTACATGATGGTTCAATTATATTATAATCTAGCATAATGTCAATCTGCTCTTCAACAGCGCTAGCGTATTTTAACGGAATGGGATATTTCGGTCCTACAAAAGTTGAGTTATCAATAACATTAAATTTGTGTTCGTAAAGATGTGTTCTACCAGGCCGATCGCTAAAAACATCACTATGTGATATCAATAATTCACACAATTCGTCCTTCTGACTTTCCGCTAAATTACATTTCTCCACTGTCTCATACAATTCATCTCTAGAATCTCTCTGTATCGACACATGGCAGACATCAATATTTTTCCTCATATTAGGAATTTCACAAGATCCTTCCGTACTAGAACACACTTTATTCGCACTAATTTCTGACAAAACATCATATGGTAAACTGACTTCCCTGCTACTCTTTCCCCAAATAAGATTGACATTACACAGATCAAAATTTAATTTAGCCTTGTGACTCGTTAACCAGTCGGTACCTAAAATAACGGCATAAACTAAATTAGGCACAACTAAGCATGGTTGGAAAATACATTCTCCACTTATGCTAATGGGGACAGCTATTTGTTTATTCACTCTTTGAGACTTGTTTCCAACAGCTGTTACGATGAACGTATTCCTCACTGGAATTTCCGCTACCTCATACTTCTCTCTTAAAACTTCCTCATACAGCTTGGAATTTACACATGACTTCTCACTACCAGAGTCCAACAAAATCTTAACTTTTCTGCCCCATATCAGCAGTTCAATCGTCGGTGTAACAGTGACACTACTTAAATTATCCTCATTACATAATATAAGATCACTTAACAAATCTTGCCTTATATCTAAATTTAAATTACACTTATAAAATTTATTGTCTACGATTAAGTCGTCACTTAAAATATTTGAATTATTGCTACTTAGGTCACAATCATGTTCACTTACAACTATAGGCTGGTCGACATTGTCATACTTATCTACCTTATACGTGAACTCACCATTTACGGACTGTCTCAGTGACCTGTTTATACAGTCCGTTGCGCGTTTAAAGTACTTGGTTCGGTTACGACTTGTTGGTTACACACCTCAGTCGGCCTCCCCTGTTGCCTATTTCCTCTAGCGTCATTATTATTATTATTATGGCCTGTATTCTCTCGCCTCCCAGCTTCTGGTTGATTACCATAATCACGCCTCCCAGTCCTGAAATTTTCCGAACTATTCTGATAATTTCTCTCCCTGTGGAAATTATTATTAGGTCTCTCCTGATATTCTCTTCTGTAGTTACGATTATTCATAGTCCTGTCCTGATTATTATATTGGTTACCCCTTCCTTCTACATTCCTATTAGGTGTCCTACTATTATTCAAGCTACTACCTAAAGCATCAAAACTTTCCAACAAAATCTCCATTTCCTTAATAGTCTCCACTCTTTGCATACAAACAGCTTCTCTTATTCTATCGGGATAGTGCTTAGCCATAAGTCTAACTATATCAGCCTCAGGTCCAATACATTCTAAATTTCTCCACACCAACACATGAGCCAAAAAGTATTCAGTCATTCTAACACCCTCGTTAGAATTATACCTGCCAAACATTACTCTCTCTCTCTCTCTACTCTGAACACCTTCACTCCAAAATTTAGCCATGAATTTCTCCTTAAATTCAGTTAGACTAGACATCGAGCTTTTATATACTTGAAACCAAGACTTAGTCTCTCCTACGAAAGCATTAGATAAGATCTCCAATACAGTTTCCCAGCTAATAATTTTGTCTCTTAATTGAACAGCAAATTTCTTCTCTACTACTCTCATAAATTCCATCGGGTTAAATTATTTCCCAGAAAACTTAGGTAAGTCATGATCTCTAGTGATTAAACCATTATTTACAATTATTTCGCGTACATTTCTACTATCACGCACTTCTTTCTGGAGTACTCTCTGGCAACTCAGAAATTTTTCTTCCAATGTTTCCTCAGCCTTTTCTTCAATTTTTCTTAACTTCTCCTGTAATTTTTCTTCCGATTCTCTCACCTTCTGTGATAATGATTTTTGTTCACTCTCTAGATCACCTACTTCTCCAAGTTTTCTTTCCACCTGTTCTACCCTACTAATACATTTCCTAGTTTCTTGCCCCACTGTATTGGTTATCTTTTCAAACCTTTCTTCTACTAACTCATTGATTTCTCCTTTATTAGACTCGATCTTGGCACCTAATTCATCAATCTTATGCCCTTGTTTGATGCATGTCTCACTAACTTGGTCTATTTCCGTATAGAGATTGCTCCGACCCAATTCCATCTCAGCTCTGATGTCACTACACTCCCTATTTACCTTACTTTCTAAATTATTAATTTGCTTACTTATTTCTAACACCTTATGATCTATCTTATTACTAACATCATCGATCTTCTTATTAATACTAATACCCTGAGCTTCAATTTTCTCACTAATGACCGCTTCAATTTTCTCACTCATAATATTATTCTGAGATTCAATTTTCTCACTAATAACCGTTTCAATTTTCTCACTCATAATATTATTCTGAGATTCAATTTTCTCACTAATAATATTATTCTGAGATTCAATTTTCTCACTAATGATATTATTCTGCTCAGCCATTTTGGACATCAGCAAATTAAATAAACCCAGGTCAATCACCCCTTTACTTTGATCTTGCGTGACAGCGTTTTCCTCAGTTTCTACTATTTTCTGACTTTCAGTAGGTCCCACCTTAGTCACCAACTTCCTATTTATGTTACCACCTTGGATTTCCTTGGACACAATAACCTCAGCCTCATCACCTGACTGCATATTGCTATCCTTGTCCATCTTCGGTTTCCTACTAATTTTTCGCGATCTCAAAGCTATTTCCCCTTGCACTTCCTCTGACATTACCCCTTAAATACAAACTTCAACAAAATGACCTTCCTAACATTACTCGGTGAATTTAACATGTGCGTACTCATTAAAAGAACTGATCCATGTATATTGCCATTCAGAAACACTTTTTCTGAACCTTTCGAGTCCCACGTTGCTGGCGACACGTTGTGTCTACTCCGACCACTACTCTTATACCTTCATATCTTCCACACAATATAAATAACATTTGTTTGAGCGCCAGTTGCTTTTTTAAGAAAAACAACAAAATTCGGTAGAGCATACCTCTTATATCAATTATCTCAAGGCGTGAGGTGATATACTCACATATCTGGCAATATACAGGGATATGGATCAGGACATTATTAAATTACTGTTGCATTTCCACAATTGAGGATTGCATATGGAACTGGAATCACTTATTATAATTAAAAATAAAACTGAGTTTATGACTAAATTTACGTCACAATGAACAATCATTTACGTCTTTTAATTTAACAAAAGAAATATATCGTGAGATTTGCGGTACAAAGAAAAGGAAAATTTAATCTAAACAAAAAAAGCTATTGGCATGAACTTGAAGTGAGATGTGATATCGCCGCTGATTACACTCTTCTTCATGTTATGAATGCATAACATGTCTAATGCTTTAATTACCTGTTGTCTGCATACACCGCTGTTGAACTTGAAAATTCTTGGGAAAACCTGGGAGCTGAAGTCGGGAGCCGTCTGTTGTTATCTTCTTATATAACAAGGAGTTGGCCTACATACCATGTACGCGTGTAGGGAGCTCCAATGTAATTACGTCCACTCAATATATTTTAAATAATTGGAAAATATTATTGAAACATCTTGTGAAGTCCATCCTCACAAGAAGATGATGTTTCTTTATCAGCATAGTACCCGTCTCTGCTCGGATACAAGCACCACTTGTAGACTTCCTCGATGATTACCTCTTCAAACACAACTCTTAGCTCTGACCATCACACTAAGACCACTTCTTCCATTTGATACATCTGACTGTTACATATGATCTGCACGATATGAACTGCTTATGAACTGAGTACGAATAGAATACCTCTCCCCACCGTCGCCTTGACTTTATATAACCTATGAGCTGACGACTCATCTCCCCACTCACAGTTCATCCCTTCCACATACAGTAGCTGGCGAATACTGACACTTGGTCGCAATCACGTGTCCACGCACTGATGTCATCAGTCATGTGTCGTCTAAGCGTACCCAAGCGGTCCAAGAATGACTATGCCGAATGCGTCACCGGGAAAACTCCTTGCACAGCTAAACATAGCCTCGATTGCAAAATACTATGCCAGCTCATCTAGCCAAAGTTACAAGCCACAGCATGACAATATGAAACCAACAAATCTCACTTACTACAATACAGAATAATTACAAACATATTCACTTAACCTATGATGAAATACAATAATATACGTGATACCTAATTATTACAGTCTAAATGATGAGAAACAGAATATATAAAATCTAATGAATCGGGTTAATAATAATAATAATAATAATAATAATAATAATAATAAATACAGAATGGAGTCTGTAACCCTGTTGTACGGTTACAATGTATAGGTATTTTAAGGGAGAAACAGGTTCCAAGAAGGACATTGCAGGAATAATTAATGAACAAGGGGAGTGTGTATGTGAGGATCTTCAAAAGGCAGAAGTATTCAGTCAGCATTATGTAAAGATTGTTGGTTACAAGGATAATGTCCAGAGAAAGGAGGAGATGAATGCTAAAGAAGTATTAAAATTTATCTATGACAACAATGACATTTACAATAGGATACAAAAGGTGAAATCTAGAAAAGCGGCTGGAATTGATAAGATTTCTGGGAATATGCTAAAGACAGTGGGTTGGGGTATAGTACATATATATTCTACAGCATTAGAGCCTCCGTGGCTCAGACGGCAGCGCGTCGGCTTCTCACCACTGGATTCCGTGGTTCAAATCCCGGTCACTCCATGTAAGATTGTGCCGGACAAAGCGCAGGCGGGACAGGATTTTCTCCGGCTATTCCGGTTTCCCCTGTCACCTTTCATTCCAGAAAAACTCTCCACTATCACTTCATTTCATCTGTCAGTCATTAATCATTGCCCCGCAGGAGTGCGACAAACTTCGGCAGCCGGCACAATTTCTATCCTCGCCGCTTGATGGGGACTTTATTCATTCCATCCCTGACCCGGTCACTGACTGGAAAACAGGTTGTAGGTTTTTCATATTCTAGAGCATTAAACATTTAGAAATACAAAAAATCTCATTAAAGAACAATACATTCGTTATTAGGATGTTAACGGGAATACAAAGGGAACTACTCCGAATACAGATGTGATTTTAAAATAGACAACCATCCTCGTAAAGTGTCAATTATCAAAAAATTGATTCTGGACTATTGTAAGCCGAATCTGTTCCAGAATTTTTTTTAAACCTACTTGTAGTGCCACGTGCCTCTACCATGACACCCCTCGAATTTATTTTTTCTCAGTATTCGTTTCTGATTATTGCATATCAATTTTGTAGTACGATATTGCCTATGAGCTCTGATCTGGTGGTGGTGGTAGTGGTGGTGGTGATTTTTGTTTTAAATGGAAGTACAACTAGATAATCATCCTCTCTGAACAAATTAAATGAAGACAAAAATTAAAATGACATATCATTATTTAACAAATCAAAAATAATTTTATTAAATCGGAAAGGACACAAACACATCAAAAGGCTACTTGAGTTCCATGAGGAATAGAACACTTGATTAATCCAATGACAGTTTCACCTGGCGAAGTGAACGTGTGGTTTGAGCCGCGCAGCTGTGAGCCTGCATCCGGGAGATGGTGGGTTCGAACCCAACTGTCAGCAGACTTGAAGATGGTCTTTCGTGGTTTCCCATTCTCACCCCAGGAAAATGCTGGGGGCTGTACCTTAACTAAATTCACTGCCGCTTCCTTCTTACTCCTAGGCCTTTCCTATCCTACCGACACCATAAAAATGTCTGTGTCTGCGACGTAAAGCAAAATGTAAGAAAAAAATCCAATGACGTGATCAGCAGTATCATCATCATCGTCTAGTATGAGTTCGAGTGTCTCCTGCAGTCCGAAATTCCGTCTCAAGCGAGAGAGATCCGCGTACTCTGTGACAATATGGGTCACGGTGAATGCAGCACCACCACAACAACAACAACAACTGGTTTCCCCACCTGTCTTCCCTCTTTAGGAGTTACGCGAGCGTAGACTTCGACTTCCTAACCTCAGCTTATAAAAATTTACGGCGTCTTTCCGTGAAGGCAGGAATGAGGACCGCCACACTGTGGTTGCCTTCTTAATTGCTTTCAGCTTGTTGGGAGACCGCTTAATTAGCCACTCCGATTCCCAGGACTTCAAGATGATTCGACGTGGTCGAGAACAAATATCTCTAACAGGTATAATCACAGGTCTGAGTAGTAAAAGTTCCGTTTATTTTACAGCTTGATCAACAATTTATATCCTGTAATCCCAGCGTGGCTTTCAAGCCACGTGAAAGTTTATTTTGCTATTTGCTTTACGTCGCACCGACACAGATATGTCTTACGGCGACGATGGGATAGGAAAGGCTTAGGAATTGGAAGGAAGCGGCCGTGGCCTTAATTAAGGTACAGCCCCGGCATTAGCCTGGCGTGAAATGGGAAACCACGGAAAACCATCTTCAGGGCTGCCGACAGTGGGGCTCGAACCCACTATCTCCCGATTACTGGATACTAGCCGCACTTAAGCGACTGCAGCTATCGAGTTCGGTCCACGCTAAAAGTGATACTATGCCAGTGTCGCACAACCGGGCTAGGTCATACATCTGCTGCACCAGTAGCTGTTGCGGGGAACAGGTATCAAGAAACAGCAGAGAACTTAACGAATCGCACACACGAGAAAGTGGCTTCTTTCTTCACTCAGCGCAAACTGAGAGCTCCTAAAATGGCGAACAGCTCCGCAGTATACACGCTATAGACTCTAGGAAGAGAGATATTCATGTTAATTTTATCAGAGACGAAAGAGCATCCAACATTTTCTCCTATCTTAGAACTATCCGTGAAGATACGTCGCGCTTCTAGATACTGGTGAACGAAGTCCTGAAATATCTCCGATGAACAGAGGCATCCTCATTCACCTTGGATCCACGGAGTAGATCTAGACGTACATCCGGCCGCGGAACTAACCAGGGGGTACCTCCCCAGATGTCCGCTCAAGACAACCACCGATAGCCACACCCAACTCATGATACAAGGTATCAATCCGAATCCCAACTGGTCTCATGGCATTCGGCACTGGATATAAAAGAGGCGTTGATAGCTTGAATGCTGCGGCATTTCACGAATTCTTACAGCGAACGTGAGAAGTATTAGCTGCCGTTTTCTTCGTACAGGTGGAACTCACGGCTCAGCGTGTAGGCTGGAAATGGGGTTAGAATATTTTTCGAGTAATCTGCCTCTTGTATTTTCAGGATTTCAGTATTTTTCATTCGTTCACCAGCATTGGGCAAAGCAAACATGTCCTCAGTGATGTCTCAAATAACTGCATTATTTGAAGCTGCTCAAGCATGCTGTGAAGAATGCTACCCTCGGAGCAAGTGTCCTCTGTTGTATTTTATAAAATGATCCTTTAACGAGTCAGACGTCAAGGTCATCGGCACCACTTTCCTTTTTTTTCTCGATGAGGAATGAAATTATAAATTCCTGAAGTCCTCGTCTTGCCAAGTACGCCTCTTTACCATGGATTTTTGGGTTTACCTTTCACCCGCAGAAAGTAGCCATTCACAGGTCATGTTGCGCCATGGCTACCAGATATTGGAGTGTCGTGTGTTCAGCTAGTCAACATCTCTTCGGCAATATGTTTGCCCTTCGTGACCAGGTCTCCTGCAACTCACGCCAAAAAGGTCTTCAATGATCTCACGGGGCTGAGTGGACCTAAAACACTTGGATTGGCCAGGAATTGAACCCAGGGCCACCAGTCGAGAGGCAGGCATGCTACCCCTTCAGCACACAGCTGCCTTACCTTCCACCATATTACAGCTTTATGCAAATACAATGAAAGTGATTCGAAATACATCGACATGTGAGAGGCCAGTGACGAAGTCGCTCAGCTCTAAGCTCAATAAAGTGATTTTGAACAACATGGATACACTGCAGGAGACAATCCCTGTGAGGATAGGAAACACAAAAGGTCTAATGGACATACATCTGGAAGTGCTTGGGTTTGAGGGCAACGCGCTCGCTTATCAGTAACGTTAGGCGTCAGCTTCACTGCTGTTGCCAACTCAAACAGTGGACATGTTTAGTGTAGTGCAGCACTGTGGGATGATTGCCCGATATTGCGATCGGGAACAGGCTAAAATGGTCTCTTTACATACGGACAGGCAAATGGCAACGAGCTGCGGCTATGCGAGGCGTAGTATCCCCGTTGACAGCAACCGCGGCATTAAATGTTTGCAACTGTGTTTAGCAGTTTGTGTGAGACAGGTTCGTTTACGGCAAAGGGTAAGAATAAAGAGACGGGGGTAGGGGCGCCAAGTACACACACCGGCCTTGGAGGAATCTGTGATCAACACTGTGGAAGATGATCCCCATATTACCAACAAGGGACCGTGTGAAGCTGCTATTACGTGTATAACTTACAACGTGTGCAGGGCTTATTACCAATGGACATTCCTCCACGGGAACAGACCTTTCGCTGGTTTGTTGAACAGGACACCATTATTCTGGTATTTCTATCATCCATCCTTTTCACCGATGAGGACGGTACAATGAACCTCCACAATACTCACCTGTGGGGTACGCAGAAGCCTCGTGATATGGCGGCAGCGGAGTATCAGTACCGGTTCAGCCTCAACGTACAGGCCAGAATTATCGGCGAGCTCCTTGTGGAACTACTCATTCTTCCACAACGCCTTACAGACAAGGCATATCTGCACTTCCTGCGGGTGACCCTTCCTCCCCTGCTGAATGAGGTGCCTTTGGCGGTATGAAGGGTTATGTGGTTGCTACATGATGGTGCTGCTGCCAAATTCTGCATTACTATGCGAAGGGATCACCGCAACAACGGCTTTCCTGGGCGGTGGAGGTTCAGTTGCATAGCCCTCATGGTCGCCGGACCACGATCCTCATGATTTCTACCTGTGGGGGCATCTAAAATGTGCTGTGTGCGCTCAGCCAATCGCAGTTGTGCGGACATGGAACAGCGCATCCATGTTGCCTGTGACGCCATTCGGATGCAAGCTGGGATGCTTGAACGTGTGAGAGTGTCTCTGCTACGGCGCGTAAGCGCGTGGATTGAGGCCCTTGGGGGTCACATCGAACACCTAATCTAACGGTGGCCTCATGACAACATGTCGTAGACCATTGTACTGTACAGGAATGATGATTGAATACAGTACATTGACCCTAGTATAGAACTAACGCCCTTCCTCTTATATGTCAGCATGAGTGTTTTTGTCCCTTATCCTCTCAGGTATCGTCTCCTGTAATTTGTCTCATTGCTTAAAATCATCCCGTGCATAGACCTGTATGCAGTTTAATTTACGTCGCAACGACACGAACAATTCTACTGGTGACAAGCTAGAACTGGGAAGTGAACGACCGTGACCTTAACTGAGGTTCAGCACCCAGCATTTTCCTGGAGTGAAAATGAGAATCCACGGAAAACCATCTTCCAAGACTGCCGACAGTGGAGATCGAACCAACTATCTCCCGAAAGCAAGCTCACAGCTACGTGTCCGAAACCTCGTTACCAACTCGCTCGGTAATAATAATAATAATAATAATAATAATAATAATAATAATAATAATAATAATAATAATAAATTATATTATTATTCTAATTGTGGTGTTACAGAAGAATGCTGAAGGTGAGATGGATAGATCGAATCACGAATATAGAGATGCGAAATCAAATTGGAGAGAGATCGATTTGGCTAAATTTAATAATAATAATAATAATGTTATTTGCTTTACGTCCCACTAACTACTTTTACGGTCTTCAGAGACGCCGAGGTGCCGGAATTTAGACCCGCAGGAGTTCTTTTACGTGCCAGTAAATCTACTGACACGAGGCTGTCGTATTTGAGCACCTTCAAATACCACCGGACTGAGCCAGGATCGAACCTGGCAAGTTGGGGTTAGAAGGCCAGCGCCTTAACCATCTAAGCCACTCAGCCCGGCTGGCTAAATTTGATGAGAAGAAGAGATAGTCTGATAGGACACATCTTAAGACACCCAGGACTCGTTCATTTTCTTTTTATGGAAGTGTAGGCCGCAAGAACGGTAGTGATGGACCAAGGTACGAATATGACAAAAAGATTAGGCAAGCAGATGTAGGATGCAGTAACTACGTAGAAATCAAAAGAATAGCCCCACGATAGGATAGCATGGAGGGCTGCATCAAACCAGTCTACGGTCTAATGACTCAAAACAACAACATATCCTCTGTCTGTCCATAGTCTAATCTAGTCTAGTCTCCTCTCTTCCGCCGCTGTGCAGTTTACTTCTCTTGAACTTTCTGTTGTGATTTGCATTAACTCCCCCTTCACCGATTCCATTTAGATTCTAATCTAAATTTATTACTCCAATCACGCATCATGGAAGAAATAGATTCGTCACTCCTGTATCAAGGTGACAAAACTACTGCTTGAGGCTATTACCGGCAATGATGTATAGCCAACATAAGGAAATCGCGAGAAATTGAGATTTAGTATTTCTTTCTCTTCATTTTGTTGACACTTCCTCAGTTTTAGAAGCAGTTAACTTTACAACCATTACTGTTAATATACGAGTCCCAAGTATCTCTCGACCAAGCCCCTTTATTTGTTTCAGCAGTAGCTATTTACTTATTTTTCTTTCTTTCTGTCTTCTTTTTTTTTTTTTTTTTTTTTTTTTTTACAATTTGCTTTACGTTGCATCGACAAAGATAGGTCTTACGGCGATGATGGAATAGGAAAGTGCTAGGAGTGCGAAGGAAGCGGCCGTGGTCTTAATTAAGGTACAACCTAAGCATTTGCTTGGTGTAAAAATGGGAAACCATGGAAAACCATCTGCAGGGCTGCTGATAGTGGGGATCAAACCCACTATCTGCCGAATGTAAGCTGACAGGTATGTTACACAAACCACACAACCACCTGCTCTGTGCAATAGCTATTACGGTTCTAGTTAACTTGAACACTCGTGAATACATAATGATGACAGCAAAAGGGACGACAGACGTGCCATTTATTGTAGAGAAAAATTATATATGAATGTATGTGTTAGTAATATATATATATTACGAGATATCTTCTCATAGTCCAGTGATCGCATTTTACTCCACTTATCATTTTATGGTTTAAGTAATGCATCCTTGAACACTGAAAATGAAATACAACCTTTATATAAAAGCAGAAGTTGCTCATACTTACCAAGAATTCCACCCTTACATAATATCTCATTCTTTTATGTAACTCTCCCAATGACGAGCTCACAAATTAAATGGGAACGGAACAGGATCAAAGAAAAGTGAACACCAAATACATGTCTTTAGATTTGTATACACGCTTATTTATTCAATAGATAAGGAATAGAGACAAGCACATTCCCACTGTACTGGATACTGGCGACCACTTCTTTTAATCGCAAGACGAGTTCATTAATCATACTATTTATTCACACCAAGGATATATATATCACGGAAAACCATGATGCTTCTGCACAACACCTAAATATCTTGGGGAAATTCGATCCGACTTTCAACCTATTAGGTCGTGTTACGTACATTTCGTACGTGTTGAAGAAATGTTAAGTACAGAATAAAAATTGCCAACCGGACACCAGTAGGACCCGAACCCACAATCCCCCGATTTCACGTCGCTTGCTCTACCAATTGAGCTATGGTGACCTAGGCCATCTTTCTTCCATTGGAAATGATCTAACCTAAAGATCTGGCAGTATTGCAATCACACTGTAGAGTGCGTTTATGTCGCCCGTTGAGGGCCAAGTCAATGAATATTGAATATGCGGTCGTGAAAATTCAATATTCATCTTGGGGTAACTCTGCATCGTGCACTCACGTATGAACACCATTGTGTTAGCACGAAACACAAAGTATCCGTTCTTCAGAAGTTACGCGGTACCAACTGGGGAATGCAAGCTCACTTAATGAGAATTACTGCTTTAGCACTGAGCTACTCTGCATCAGAATATGCATGCCCTGTTTGGCATAGATCATGACATGTCAAACAGGTAGATATTGCTTTAAATGAAACTTGCCGGCTTATAACTAATTGCCTAAGATCTACACCTTGTGATAAGGTATATTGATCGGCTGGCATTGCTCCCCCAGATATCAGACGTGACGTAGCTTCCAAACATGAATAATCTAAAGTAGACGTTTCCCGAACACATCCAATACATGATTATCAACCTGATCAACGACGATTGAAATCCAGAAGAGGTTTTTTACATTCCACTGAGTGCCTTTCGAGGTCACCTCAGTCATCAAGACTAACTTGCAGGAGATCCAGAAACCTTTATCTCAATGGATGGATGGATCCATCCCAAACTTTTCCAGCCGGTTATGAAGAGTCGTGGTCTACATGGAAGAGTCTGAACAGGCTGCAGTCTCGGGTCGGTGGTTCAATATGAAAAAGTGGGGTCTATCTGTGCCTGCGGAGAAGAACAAACCATCGTGTACCTCCTTCATTGCAACTCCTGCCCTCTCGTTTGCACCATGCAAGATTTAGCGAAGGCCACACCAAATGGTCGAGATCTCGCCAAATTCTGGCCCGATATGATATGATATAACTGTTACTTTGAATGTACCTCTGATGTGGTTTTACCAGTTATGTAATTATTGTTTCTCATTCATAACTAATAATTTATATGATGTATTGCTTCTGATACGAATAAATAAACGGAAAACCAATTTTAGGGCTGCCGACAGTAGGGTTCGAACCCCAGTATCTCCCGAATGCAAAGATGATAGCTACATGACCCAAACAACGCGGCCACTTGATCGGTGAAAATAATCTTCAGGGCTGCCAACAACGGGATTTTAAAAACGGGTCGCAAGGATCAAGAAGCCGAATACTCTTTTCAAATACCGCGGTCCTTGGCTAAATTACGAACTGTTTTAACGGGTGTCTGCCCAGTCTTTCGAAAGATTCCAAATTTAAAACATACTTTTCATTAATTACATCAACAATAAATCCCCGGAGAAGGCCCTTTTCTTACGAAGGCGAGCCCGTCCCCCTCACCCCCTTCCAACATTTTAGTCGAAAAATTAATTAAAATTATCTCAATTGCAAAATTTTTAGCGATGAAGGAGATTTTCTCTGACACGATGGTAAACACCGCCTCCATGACAGATTGCTTTCTCCCACGCCAGTGTCGTACAGTGGAAATTTACTGACTCTTAGAGTATTTCTTGGACACAGAATAGTAAAAGGGCATAATTTTTGCTCTGAGATTCTCATTTATCCGCTCTCAACAACAACAATAACAAGTCTCCAGAATACAAGCTTACAGCTACGCAATTTAATTGTTAACCATGGTTTAGTGGGATACAAGAAATCATAGTCAAGCGAACCTTGATTTCTTTCATGTGCATTTATGTTGTGATTTTAATCTTATTTATGTGTTTGTAGGGGCTGCCTGGCCGAGGCGGTAAAGGCGTGCTCGGTTCGCCCGGAAGGACGTGGGTTTGAATCCCCGTCAGGAAGTCGTACAATTTAAGAAACGAGATTTCCACTTCCGGAGGTGCATATGACCCTAAGGTTCACTCAGCCTACACCAAAAATGAGTACCAGGTTAATTCCTGGGGGCAAAGGCGGCCGGGCGTAGAGCTAACCACTCTACCACATCACGTGCCGAGGTTAACAATGGTGGAAGCCTTTACCTTCCACTCCTCCAAGGGCATTCCTGGCCTGTACGGAGGTGACTTTGCTTTGCTTTTATGTGTTTGTCCTGATGATGGCTCCGGAACGTTCACATTTTTAGATTGTAATACGTATATTGATTTGGTGGTTTAACAGTATGTACACTGAGTGGTCAAAAGTCACGGGAAGGGGCGTCCCATTAGAAACTGTGCAGTGTATGGCGCCTGCGGCGTAGCTGAGCAGCCTGCCATAGACACCAGTGTCGTGCAGATGATAACGCGTTGCAAATTACCCAACTTTGAACGCGGGATGATCATTGATGCACGGTTTCCGGTTTCCCAGGTCAACAGTGTCGAGAGTGCATCTTCAATATCGCAGAGAGAATATTACCACCCGCGTAAACCGCCGCACGGGAAGACCACATATGTTTAACGAACGGACATCATGTCGCCTGTGCAGAACCATACTGGGTGTTCGACGGGCTACTGTGAGTCAGATCACCGCCCATTTGAGTGTCGGGAGTCAGGAACCCATTTCTACCAGGACGGTATGGAGGCAACTGCACCGCATAGGCTTCACCAGCCGACGACCAACTCGTGCCCGTTTGCTGACACCTCGACACATAGCTCAACGACGTGCATTGGCCTGCGAACATCAGCAATGCACCCTGGAACAGTGACGGCATGTGGTATGGTCTAGTGAATTACGGTTCCAGTTGTATCGAGCTGATGGGCGCGTGAGAGTGTGGCGTATTCCCCATGAAACAATGGATCCCGCGTGTCAACAAGGTTGTGTCCAGGCGGGATGTGGCTCAGTTCTGGTCTGGACGGCGTTCTCATGGTCGCAATTAGGCCCCATTGTCCAGCTGCAGGGATCGGTGACAGGTGCACGTTATATGGACACTCTTTCAGACCATCTGCATCCCATTCTGGCCCTAGAGTACCATGATGGAGATACCACGTTTCAACAGGACAATGTGCTGTCAGTGCTCTGTGGTGGCACGCAGGTGGTTAGGTGGAGCACTGCAGTGAAGTTACGACCGCGGATTGGCCCTCAAGATTCCCCGATCTTAATCCAGTTGAGCATTTTTGGGACGCTGTCGATGCTGGTATACGCTCCATGGACCCCGCACACCAACTACACAAGACCAAGTGTGGGTAGCAGTGCAAGATGCGTGGGTCCAGGTCCCTCCAGAACGATTCCAAGGCAAAATTATAAGTAATAAAACGTATCTTTCCAATCTGTTCTCCTCTACCTTATCTCTCCTGTCAGTGAAGGAATAGCTGCTATTAATAGTAAAACAATAAATTCAATCAATATTCGGAGCGGCAGACGGAAATTTGTTTATTACGATCTGAAGCAAGTGCAGTACTTCCAGTGCCTTCCCGAGTTCCGTCTCGTGCAAAAACACTTGCAATTCAGTTACTCGCATAAACTGACAACTCTCAATTCTAATTCGTTACGTATCATATTACCTCGAATTAATGAATTCCCTAGCTGTTTTCTAACCCTATTGCAGTCAAGACCGCAGACAATTGGTCACGCAGAATGCAAGTTCGCATTAAAGTAAATTGAATTGTTCGTTAATTGTGATCTCCAACTCTGTGCCAGGTTAGGTTCGCCCTTATTTTACCCCTCACTGCATCACGTTTGTGCCGGAAATCAGTTAATTGAGTAGTAATTAGTTCGGGAATGTAATATCGTTCCTATCAATTAGATAGTCCAACAAAGTTCAATGTTTAACTAGCGTGTTTCGAACACGTGCAAGCGAAACGTGATTTCTTCAGCGGAGCGAGTGTGTTAAAAACAACTAGCTCGCCTGGAATGAAGTTTATATACAGATCATTCATAGTTTTGCCACTATCCCATACAGATGAATATTTTTATATCTGACGTAAATATTACCGTAAACTGTTCGGCCCCGCGGTGTAGAGGGCAACGCGTCCGCCTGTCACCCGGCGGCCCCGGGTTCGATTCCCGGCCGGGTCAGGGGTTATAATTGTAATGATTAATATCCCTGGCCTGGGGACTGGGTGTTTGTGACGTCATTAATCTCCCTTTCCTCACACTCAACATTCCACACTACCACCATTCCAATTACACGCAGGTTCATACAATATGTTGCCAGTAGGGGCAAAAGATCCACATGGATCGACACCCCGAACAAATGGCATATAAAATATATCATCGCTGCCGGGACAAACCCTCCTATGTGAAATATTTTAGCTTAGAACTTTGGCCGGTAAGGTTCTGTCATCTAAAGGCGGGTACTCACGCAACGGTTGCTGCAACCTTGTATAATATGTACGTTCGTCAAACCTCAATGCGAACACCAGTAGTTCCGCAGCGCTCGTTTTGACACATGCAACAATGTCGTCCATTATACACGTCATAAGTGCTGTGTATATTCTGCTGCATTACCTAATCGAGGACTATGAACATCCCCGTCGTTGGTGGCAAGGTGACTTTTACAAAGGTAAAGCTAATTCCAATTTGCTTCTGGAATTGAAATCGCAAGAAATAAGTGGATATTTTAAGAATTTCACTCGTATATCACCGACCGATTTCGAGTGTTTATTAAATTTGGTTGAACCGAAAATAAAAACAAGGGACATGAAATTTAGAAAAGCTATATCTGTTCAAGATAAATTGGCACTTACTTCGAGTTTTTTAGCCACCGGTGACAGCTTCACCAGCTTGCAGTATCTCTTCAGAATACCCAAGCAAGTCATAAGTAATTTTTTATTTGTTTAGGTCGCACCGACACAGATAGATCTTACAGCGACGATGGGATAGAAAAGGGCTAGGACCGGGAAGGAAGCTACTTTGCTAGTGGCTTACGTCGCATCGACACAGATAGGTCTTTTTTTTTTTGGTAGGGGCTTTACGTCGCACCGACACAGATAGGTCTTATGGCGACGATGGGATAGGAAAGGCCTAGGAGTTGGAAGGAAGCGGCCGTGGCCTTAATTAAGGTACAGCCCCAGCATTTGCCTGGTGTGGAAATGGGAAACCACGGAAAACCATCTTCAGGGCTGCCGATAGTGGGATTCGAACCTACTATCTCCCGGATGCAAGCTCCCAGCCGCGCGCCTCTACGCGCACGGCCAACTCGCCCGGTAACAGATAGGTCTTATGGCGACGATAGGATGGGAAAGGCCTAGGAGTTGGAAGGAAGGGGCCGTGGCTTTAATTAAGGTACAGCCGCAGCATTTGCCTGGTGTGAAGATGGGAAACCGCGGAAAACCATCTTCAGGGATGCCGACAGTGGGATTCGAACCTACTATCTCCCGGATGCAAGCTCCCAGCCGCGCGCCTCTACGCGCACGGCCAACTCGCCCGGTAGTCATAAGTAAATTTGTACCACAAGCGTGTCAAGCAATCATCAGCGAATTAAAAGATCACATGAAGGTAAGGTTCATTTAATTTTATTTCATTTTATTAAACTTTTTTTTTTGTATGAGACGTCATTGAAATCATTTGGCACTTCAGTGAAGGATCCCATAATAATGTAGAATTGCGATATGCTTCTTTACTCTCCTCCTACTTAGTCGGTTATCCGGCCCTGTGGTGTAGCGGTAGCGTGCCTGCCTCTCACCCGGAGGATCCAACCCGCGCAACAGCTCGCTGAACGAGAAAGGAGTGAGTTTAAGTCCAATCAGCCTACGTGATTGCAACTGAGGAGCTATCTGACGGTGAGATGGCGGCCCCGGTCTAGAAAACCAAGAATAACGCCCGAGAGGATTCGGCGTGCTGACCACACGACTCCTGGTAATCTGCAGGCCTCCGGGCTGAGCAGCGGTCGCTTGGTAGGCCTTGGCTTTTCGGGGCTGTTGCGCCATGGCGTTTGGTTTGGTTTTTTCCTGGTTAGTCGTCCAGGGCGTGGCTCTAGATCAGTAAGTGATGAAGCTGGTGAAAGAGTATTAAATCTTACAGTATGAGCCATGGCACCAGATGACCGTCATGTTCCTAACACAATGGAGCCATTATCTAGTAATCCTACATCCAAGCGTCTTAAAGTCATTGTTTTACGGATATCATTCGCACGTGTCTACATCATCTCCATTGTTTAGTATGAAGTGCGGGTAACGGGAGCCGACTGAATTAATGCCTTTATTCTTGCTGGCATTTTACAAGGAGAACAACAATGCCAAGTTTAAATCCTAACAATGGCTTGACAAATTCTCTTCCGCGCCCGTTTCTACTTGTTCCTTCACAATGGAACTCGGAAATTCTAAGAGAAGAGGGTTATTGCGCACAATTTATTGTCTGCAAGTTGAAATAGATGTAGGCCACGTCAGTTAGAAGAAAACTTAAACTCACTCCTTTCTCGTTCAGCGAGGTCTTTATAATAATAGCTTGTAATTAAAATTGTACAATTCAGTGTACCCGAGTTCTTCAGTGCTTACAATCGGCTTGAAAATAATAACCTTTCATGATACACAGATGTCATGGACTTCTTGTTAATGAAACACGTCCAGGTTTTTTTGTTTTTTCTTTTTTTTTTGTTCTGGACGTAATCAAAATACGGGCAAGAGAACTGAACTGTTTTCATAATCAAGAAGGTGTGTTAATTTACTCTTGTAGAACTATGTAGAACATTCAAAGAGAGTATTTATTGTACTGAATTTACTTTAATCGTGGGAAAAAATACAGGGTCGAAGAGGTGTCGGGAGGACAAAAACATCATGGCTTAGACACGTCAAACAATGGACTGCAATTCACAGTGTTGAAAGACTTCCATCTAACAAGAGATTGCCAACATTCACCAAAGTGATCGCCAAAGTCAGCGGTACCTGATACGGTATTTTGAAGAAAGAATGGCCGTTCAACTAAAGTTGTTCTATCCACTGAAGTAAGGACGTTATAGTCATCAGAAAGTTATGCATGAGGTGGTGGTAGTAATTTTTGTTTTAAGAGTAAGTACTACTAGGTAACGATCCTCCCTGAACAAAATTAAGTGGATATAAAAAAGAAAACAAAACAATTTATTCAACTGAGGACTAAATTAAAAATAAAACAAAAAGTACTGTATTAAGTTGAAATGGACGCAAATAGTGACAGAACACCTGAAATTTAAATGTGCTTAATTATCTACGTCCACGCATAAAAGCGATGGCAGTTAAGCGGTATTGTCGTCATCGGCTAATATTTCTGCAGGCCAATATTCCATCTTAGGCCAGAGAGATCAAAGCACTCTCTCAGGATGTGCGCCACGGTGAACTCGGCATCACAAAAACACACTGAGGGGCCTTCACGCTTTATCAGACAAAAGTAATAGAGTAAGGAGGTTTCAGAGCCATATTTCACGTTCGCCACTGCCGGTTTGCTGAGTCAGTATTTTTGACTGGTGTAGATGTCACCAGAGTCAATGATCTCTGACGTCATAACCTAACCTCACAGACTCCATGGCGGAGAAGTCCATCGATCAGTGACCTGTTTTATACTGAACAGAGGGGCTAACCTCCCTCCGCCTGGAACAGTGTGCTCCACCAAAAAATTGTCAACCGCCGGCCCAGTGAACATTCACCGGTTTTCTCCCCAGCAGTCCACTAGTTCCCCCGTGGCTTGATGTACAAGAACGGTGAACCGCTGGTGAGACCAGCAGCAGGACAGCTGTCCACCTGGCTGTTCAAAGACAGGCTAGCATTATTGTTCTTTGTTTTTCACATAAATATGTCTTACGGCTAGGGTCATCCGAAAATTTGTGTAATGTAACGCGACAAAATGTGTGACGGGAAGTACAGCCATAGCAACCGTGCAGGCAGTGATGTAAGGTATGGACGGATGGGCAGACAATGTTACCTAGCAACCATGCAGCCAGTAATGTAAGGTATGGACGGATGGGCAGACAATGTTACCTAGCAACATGCAAGCTGTGATGTAAGATATAGACGGATGGGCAGACAATGTTACCTAGCAACCATGCAGGCAGTGATGTAAGATATAGACGGATGGGCAGACAATGTTACCTAGCAACCGTGCAGGCAGTGATGTAAGGTATAGACGGGTGGGGCAGACAATGTTACCTAGCAACCATGCAGGCAGTGATGTAAGGTATAGACGGGTGGGGCAGACAATGTTACCTAGCAACCATGCAGGCAGTGATGTAAGGTATAGACGGATGGGCAGACAATGTTACCTAGCAACCGTGCAGGCAGTGATGTAAGGTATGCACGGATGGGCAGACAATGTTACCTAGCAACCGTGCAGGCAGTGATGTAAGGTATAGACGGATGGGCAGACAATGTTACCTAGCAAGCATGCAGGCAGTGATGTAAGGTATAGACGGGTGGGGCAGGCAATGTTACCTAGCAACCATGCAGGCTGTGATGTAAGGTATAGACGGATGGGCAGACAATGTTACCTAGCAACCATGCAGGCTGTGATGTAAGGTATAGACGGATGGGGCAGGCAATGTTACCTAGCAACCATGCAGGCTGTGATGTAAGGTATAGACGGATGGGCAGACAATGTTACCTAGCAACCATGCAGGCAGTGATGTAAGGTATAGACGGATGGGGCAGACAATGTTACCTAGCAACCATGCAGGCTGTGATGTAAGGTATAGACGGATGGGCAGACAATGTTACCTAGCAACCGTGCAGGCAGTGATGTAAGGTATAGACGGATGGGCAGACAATGTTACCTAGCAACCGTGCAGGCAGTGATGTAAGGTATAGACGGATGGGCAGACAATGTTACCTAGCAACCGTGCAGGCTGTGATGTAAGGTATAGACGGATGGGCAGACAATGTTACCTAGCAACCGTGCAGGCAGTGATGTAAGGTATGGATGGATGGGCAGACAATGTTACCTAGCAACCGTGCAGGCAGTGATGTAAGGTATGGATGGATGGGCAGACAATGTTACCTAGCAACCATGCAGGCTGTGATGTAAGGTATAGACGGATGGGCAGACAATGTTACCTAGCAACCGTGCAGGCAGTGATGTAAGGTATAGACGGATGGGCAGACAATATTACCTAGCAACCGTGCAGGCAGTGATGTAAGGTATAGACGGGTGGGCAGGCAATGTTACGTAGCAACCGTGAGACTATGTCTTTAACCAATTTGGCTGGGTCTTCTTAACTTTAAAATAGATGAAGATTTTGTTCGATAATCGTGTGGGTTTCATTCTCGTAAGTGGTCATAAAATGCAATTCTCCTTCTACACACGACATCAGAGATCTTCTGGACATGAGTATACAGCTAATGGTTATGCTGACGTTAACTGGGCCAAGCATTTTACTTTAAGATTTTTCTTCCTTTCTTTCTTTTTTTCTTTCTTTTTTTCTTTCTTTCTTTCTTTAATTTCTAATTTTTTTTATCAGACCATTCTTGTTCATAGCAAGGCATTCCGCTGCATACAAAGTCTCTTGTCTAATGCCAGTGTAATGTTTTCTGAGTTTTGTATTCAAGGATATGGACTTGGTCAGTTGATAAACCATTTCCATTTTATTCATGCGCGACGCGAAAGCTTCTTTTTCAGAGACGTTTGGTTCTATCGATTCGGTTTACTTTTAGCTCTCTTGGTGTTGGCTTGATGTTAGTTTTGAATTGTGTTTTCTCCAAAGAGATCTGAAGGCCTGCTTTTTCTCCATCTGTGTATTTTATTATTATTATTATTATTATTATTATTATTATTATTATTATTATTATTATTATTATTATGTCCGACTCGTTGGCTGACCGGTCAGCGTACTGGCCTTCAATTCATAGGGTCCCGGGTTCGATTCCAGGCCGGGTCGGAGATTTTAACCTTAATTGGTTAATTGCAATGGCACGGGGGCTGGGTGTATGTGTCATCTTCATCATCATTTCATCCTCATCACGACGCGCAGGTCGACTACGAGCGTCAAATAGAAAGCCCTGCACCCGTTGATCCGGACCCGTTCTGGGATATCCCGGCACCAAAAGCCATATGACATTTCATTTCATTATTATTATTATCAATACTTAATAATTTCCAGTAACACCTAATCTCCATTTTAATACTGAAAAATGAGTGTATATTCAGACAGAAGACCACTGGCTTCAAGTACAGGGAATATTAAATATCCAGAAACTGCCCTACTCGTTGCGAATTGGAAGTGGAGATTCACGTAAAATATAGACTTCATAATATAAAATAAAAATATAATATATCCCTTTATTTACAGTCACGAACCAGCGACCCAGAACACTATGACCGCAGGCATCAAGATAATCGGTAAGAATAACTTTCCACTTTCTTTCATTCCATGTCAGGAATTACCCTGGCAACAAACGTTGCCCAGTGACCGTTAACTTCCAAGTTGTCGCCTACAAACCCTCCATTATATCTGTCTCCAGAGCGAGCACGCCGTGACGGCCACGCTTGTTGTTATCATGATTATTACAGTTCACAGTACAAGAGGACGTTGTACCTGGCGACAAGAAAGGTTCTCCTTCCACATGCCGTCCTTCCGATATGCTAAACAAACGAAATACTATAAAAATTTATAAACCTTTCCATAAAGGTCGAACTCATTTTACAAAATTAAGTTTTATCAGGGCTGAATGGCTCATATAATAGAAGCACTAACATGTTCTTGGGTTCGAACCTGCTCAGTCCGGTGGTAATTAAAGGTGTCTCGTGTCTGAAGAATTTACCAGCAGATTTAGGTAAAAGAAATGGGGTACAAACTTCTGGCACTTCGCGGTCTCCGAAAAACGTAAAACTAGTTAGTGTGACGTAAAATCCGTATTATTATTATTATTATTATTATTATTATTATTATTATTATTATTAACAACGTTTGGTGCAAAGTAGGGGCAAAATATCTTCTTAGATCGACGCCCCGAACATATAGCATTAAAACAATACTTCGTCCGACTGCACTCCGTTACTTTTGTTTTGGGCTTATTTACTTTCATCAATCCGAAATTCACTCGCAAACCACTTCTAAGGTATAGGAATTCAGCTGGCGATTAGTCAAATCTTACTTAGCTACTATCAACGAATACACGTGTCCGACTCGTTGGCTGAATGGTCAGCGTACTGGCCTTCGGTTCAGAGGGTCCCGGGTTCGATTCCCGGCCGGGTCGGGGATTTTGACCTTCAATGGTTAATTCCAATGGCCCGGGGCTAGGTGGGTGTTCGTGCTGTCCCCAACATCCCTGCAACTCACACACCACACATAACACTATCCTCCACCACAATAACACGCAGTGTCCTACAAATGGCAGATGCCGCCCACCCTCATCGGAGGGTCTGCCTTACAAGGGCTGCACCAGGCTTGACGTCACTGATAAAATTATAAAACCCTAATAATAATGTTATTGCTTTTACGACCCACTAACTACTAACTACGTTTTGACGATTTACAGAGAGGCCGAAGTGACGAAATTTTTTCTCGCATGAGTTCTTTTACTTGCCAGTAAATCTACCGACACGAGGCTGGCGAATTTGAGCACCATAAATTTCAATCACTACTGATCTGCATTTAGGGCAGTCGTCCAGGTGGCGACTTAGCCTTTTCTTAAATGATTGCAAAGAAATTGTTAATTTATTGAAAATCTCCCTTGGTAAGTTATTCCAATTCCTAACTCCCCTTCCTATTAACGAATATTTGTCCCAGTTTTCCCTCTTGAATTCCAACTTCATTTTCATATTGTGATCTTTCCTACTTTTAAAGACGCCACTCAAACTTATTCATCTACTGATGTCATTCCACGCCATCTCTCCACTGACAGCTCGGAACATACCACTTAGCCGAGCAGCTCGTCTCCTTTCTCCTAAGTTTTCCCAGCCCAAATTTGCAACATTTTTGTAACGCAACAATTTTGTCGGAAATCACCCAGAACAAATCTAGCTGCTTTTCTTTGGATTTTTTCCAGTTCTTGAATCAGGTAATCCTCGTGAGGGTCCCATACACTGGAACCATACTCTAGTTGGGGTCTTTTCAGAGACTTATATGCCCTCTCCTTTATATCCTTACTACAACCCCTAAATACCCTCATAACCATTTGCAGAGATCTATACCCTTTATTTACCATCATATTTATGTGATTACCCCAATGAAGGTCTTTCCTTATATTAACACGTAGATACTTACAATGATCCCCAAAGGGAATTTTCACCCCATTAACGCAGTAACTAAAAGTGGGAGGATTTTTCCTATTTGTGAAACTCACAACCTGATTTTTAACCCCGTTTACCATCATACCATTGCCTACTGTCCATCTCACAACATTATCGAGGTCATTTTGAAGTTGCTCATAACCTTGTAATTTATTTATTACTCTGTACAGAATAACATCATCTGCAAAAAGCCTTACCTCTGGTTCCACTTCTTTACACATATCATTGATATATATATATCAACATAAAGGTCCAATAATATTGCCTTGAGGAATTCCCCTATGAATCATTACAAGGACAGATAAAGCTTCGCCTACTCTAATTCTCTGAATTCTATTTTCTAGAAACTTAGCCACCCATTCAGTCACTCTTTTGTCAAGTCCAATTGCGTTCATTTTTGCCAGTAGTCTCCCATGATCTCCCCCATCAAATGCCTTATATAGGTCAATCGCGATATAATCCATTTGACCTCCTGAGTCCAGGATATCCACTATATCTTGCTAGAATCATAACAGTTTGAGCTTCAGTGGAATAACCTTTCCTAAACCCAAACTGCCTTCAAATACCACCGATTGAGGCAGGATCATACCTGCCATGTTGGGTTCAGAAGGCTAGTGCCTCAACTCTCTGAGCCACTCATCCCGGCGATATAAAATATTTTCAGCGACTGTTTATATAGGGAAAATGCATACCTTTCATCCGAATTCCGTGGGGTGGAAAAAACAAGTAGCCGCACACAGACTTCGTGAACTCTGTTGCCGAAGGCATGGCTCGTGCCATAGTTTTGTATACAACTCTCTTCTCCGCCAAGGATATAAGGTTTAACATATAAGAAGTGTGTGTATATGAATTACATACAGCAAAAACTTTAACGGAGTACGTATCCTCAAGCTATGAAAGTGAGCACGCAATCACTTGTATAACTCTGATTTCGTAACAACTTCGTTGCAAGCTATTCTCGAAAGAATGTCTCTCCCTCTAACGTTCAGTCTCAGGCCCCTAATTAACATTCGTTCCAAGTGGACTTAATGAGATACGTGAGAGCAATTGCAAAGTTTCCTTCAAGGGAACAGCAGCAAGCGAGGGTTACAAAAGTTACGAAGACAGAATGTCAACATAAATTTAAAAACAGAAATACAGTAGGTCAGAAAATGTCTCAGCTGGTACCGAATTTATGAATAGATCCATATCAAGCGAGTTTTCTTCGCGGTACTGGTGATGTAGCTATAAGTTTAGCATTCAGGAGTTGGTGGGTTCGCACTAGAGCTCTGCAAGACAGAGTAAGAAGACTATTAGTTAAATGTCATAGTTCAACGCCTGGCTGCATAGGCAAGCCACCGTGAAGCAGTATTGTATAATACAACCGAGTTTTAAAGATATGTCCCGAGTTTGTTTATGTATTATACCTTCTGTCTGTGTCAAATCTTTACTTTCAGATAATTCTTTTGTTTGCCGTAAAAGCCTACCACTACAATAAAGTCAAGTGGTATATTACTTTTACTTTGTTTTCCGGAGGTGGAATCATAAGTCATGGCAATTATTTTAGATTTCCGTGTTGTCTCCTGTTCGCGAGTAAAAAAATAGTTGCTATGACTTATCACTCGACCCTCGTAATTAATATTGTAAGTGAAAAAAGTTTCGATTATTATACAGTACATAGTAAAATTTGCTCAAAGCGGAATATCAAGGGATCCTTTCTTTTCGAATTAGACAAGTTTCCGCAATACACGAAACATTGTTTTTGTTGCCTTAAACACGAATCACGACCACCATTACATCAAACATGATACAGTATACAGTAATGTTAAATATTATTTATACTTAACCTGTATCTGCCTACGCATGAACCGAGCTCGATAGCTGCAGTCGCTTAAGTGCGGCCAGTATCCAGCAATCGGGAGATAGTGGGTTCGAGCCCCACTGTCGGCAGCCCTGAAGATGGTTTTCCGTGGTTTTCCATTTTCACACCAGGCAAATGCCGGGGCTGTACCTTAATTAACGCCACGGCCGCTTCCTTCCAATTCCTAGGCCTTTCCTATCCCATCGTCACCATAAAAGATATCTGTGTCGGTGCGACGTAAACCAAAATAGCAAAAAAAAAAAAAAAATAGCCTACGCATGACGCTCGACTATCTAGATTGCTGTAGTTCGTACTGTAGGACACTGATCTGATAATTGATATTCCTGCGATTAGTCATTATTTGCGGTATGACACACAACATATCATTTTGGCGTTATTTCACAACACTTTCCTTAGACTTATTTCCATAAAAACACACTACAGGTAGTTCACAACACAGATCAAACAAATACACTTGTTTCCTCTCCTTTCTATCATTTCTTTCTGAATGACGTGCTGAGCTGACCACATTAGTTCAAGGAGCGTGAAAGAGTTAGATCGCTTTATGCGACAACTGGACTGTAGGGCCTGTTCGTGGGTTCGAAACTTCCTTTGATCTTCGTCTTATTTCTTGTCTCCTTGTTCTTCAATCTCCTCTTCTTTGTCGGTTTTTCTCATTCCTAGAAGGGCCGTAACTGATTCGAAATTGCCGTGTGTCCTAAGTTCTTCATCGTTTCTTGCTTGGCACAAATTGGATATTTCCGTTGTGTTTTTAAGCACTTCATTCTTTTCACCTTCCTAAACACGTGGGCCAGTTTGTCCAAACATTGACATCGGTTATACCAGCATCAGAAATGCACAAGTATTGTACGTAGGACTACATAAGTTTCTAATACGTGTTTTCTACATCGTACAAGTAGATTTTGCCGAGAGGATTCGTCGTGCTGACCACGCGACACCTCGAGATCTGCAGGCCTTCGGGCTGAGCAGCCGTCGCGTGGTAGGCCAAGGCCCTTCAAGGGATGTAGTGCCATGGGGTTTGGTTTTTTACAAGTAGATTTTAAAGAATTCTTTCATTTTTCTTTTCCGTTTCCGCGTTGAGTATAATTCACATTTTACAAAAGTAAGAACATTATAAAGTGTCCGACTCGTTGGCTGAACGGTCAATGTACTGGCCTTCGGTTCAGAAGGTCCCGGGTTGGATTCCCGGCCGGGTCGGGGATTTTAACCTTAATTGGTTAATTCCAATGACACGGGGGCTGGGTGTATGTGCTGTCTTCATCCTCATTTCATCCTCATCACGACGCGCAGCTCACCTACGGGAGTCAAATAGAAAGACCTGCACCTGGCGAGCCGAACCCGTCCTGGGATATTTCGGCACTAAAAGCCATACGACATTTCATTTCATTTCATTTCATTATAAAGCCGTAAGCTTCGCCGGGACCAAGAAAAAAAATCCGTACTGGACAAATTTCCGCTTTATTCAACTTCTGTTTTGAGCACGTTTGACTTTACTAGTTATTCTTCTTCTTCAACCCTTTTCCCACATCCATATAGGGTCGCGGGTGTGAACTATGTCGCCTTCTTTTACAGCCGGATACCATTTCTACCGCCAACCCTTTGTGGAGGGATGTATTCATTGCTGTATGATCTTTGTAAACCCTGGACTACCACAGTATTTTGATATTCGCGACCTCAGAATCAACAGACTTCGTTCAAGACATCCCCCTCTCACACTTGGAAATAATCTCACTAGATTTAACATCATTGATTCCTAGGGAAGATAATGGCTTCAGAATGCACCAGAAACATGTCAGCTATTAACTTGCATCTCTGAGACGGTCCCTGGATTTGATCTACCTCGCAAGGTATGGACACCACTCAATCGGTTAAGAACAAGGCACATGGAAGATGTCGAGACTCACTCTTCAAGAGGGGAGTGCAATCCTCACCCTCATGTGACTGCGGTGCACCACGGCACACCATTCAACATATTAGGGAAGACTGCAGAAATGGAGCTTACGTAGGAGAGTATGAAGAATTCCTAACGGCAACCCCGAAGTCCATCGGATACATCTAAAAACTAGATGTGTGTTTGTAGTCATGAATGTAATTATGTTTCTCAGAATGTATCCATAAAGCCATACGCTAAATAAATAAATGCATATGCCTGCATTGCGGTACTAGAAATGACTGGATGGGCTGAGAAGCCCAAACGATACAGCGCTAGTCTTCCAAGTTCAAGTTGATGGGTTCGATCACGGCAGACTTCTGGTGGTTTTGGAAGGTGCTGAAATAAATTAGCCTCCTGTTGATAGATCTTCTTCTTTTTCTTATTCTTCTTATTCTTGGCGTTGTTCCTCTAGTGCAGGGCCCGCTTTTTGGATCTTTTCACACGATTTCACACGCTCCTGAGCGTCATTTGGTCTCAAGCTGGAGGTCTCAATGTCCGCATTTATTGTGTGTTATCGAGTAAGCGACTGTGTCAGGATTTAGCTTTACTCAATGTATAGCTATGCCATGGAAAGCACTTCTCACGCATTTTCTCCGCAACTGGCGCGATGCCTATTTGTTACCGAATCGAACTGTAGGTGACGCGGTCAATCATCCACCGAAGTATTAACATTTATGTCGGTAGATTTACCAGCCTGTACAAAAGCTCCATGGAACGAAATTCTGATATCTTGGCGTGTCCCATATCTATACAAGTGGGAGGTTAGAGCTACAACAAGACTATTTTGTTAACAAGAATAGTTCTCTTTAGCCAGGCAAGAAGCCATAATTAATAGCACTGATGCATTACAAGAACAACCGACATGCATCGCTGCGAATGAAGGCTGATGATGACGCTGATTTTTGCCACTCCGAGCACCCGCGCGTATCTACAACAACTCTGGTGTGTTCTCTGTAAACTTCATTCGAAACCTCCGTGCTACTGAAATATGAATGCAAGCCGATTACCAAGACGTGCAAGAACAAAACACAGTCGGTAACTTTAATGCGTTGTTTTCCCTTCACAAGAAATTATATTAAGAAAATTAAAGACATGATACCATTAATTAAATTAAAAAAATACTCCCTTAAAAAAGTGACGGTATATTACGGTATACCAATATTCAAGTCCACTGATCATAACTTATGTTTCTGTTGCCTGTTATTAGACTGACTGCATGGCATCAATGTGTAGGACTAACTGCCATAAAAATGTACAAAGGGAAAGTTACCAAGTGGCACTGATGACTTCGAAAATCCTTTTCATAATTTACTCCAGCATTAGATTCAAAATGTAAACATTGTACATCAAGTTCGCATTATTCAATATTTACACACAGTTAAACAATCGAAATCCAATTGATCAACAGCCCCGAAGGACCTTGGCCTACCAAGCGACCGCTGCTGAGCCCGAAAGCCTGCAGATTACGAGGTGTCGTGTGATCAGCACGACGAATCCTCTCGGCTGTTATTCTTGGCTCTCTAGCCGGGGCCGCTACCTCACCCTATGGTAGCTCCTCAGATGTAATCACGTTGGCTGAGCCCTTATATCCAGGTAAAAATCCCTACCCCGGCCGGTATTATAACCCCGAGTCTCTGAGTAAGAGGCAGACACGCTATCCCTACACGGCTTACCGAAAGTTACGATAATTAATTATTATAATACTAGCTGTTTTTAGTATTTGTATAATTGCTGAAAATGCATTGTATCTTCACAACACTGCTGCGTGATCGAGGGGTTAAGACTTGCTGGGTTCACCTAGAAGAATATTGGGCCGGTTTCCTGTCCAGAAACGAGATTTCTAGTTGTGGAGAGGCATATGACTCCGCGGGTCACTCAGCTTTCACGGTCTCACACTATCACACTAGATTAACCACCTTTCAAAATACATGGTGGTATTTTCACACAGTCGTTGAATAAATTAGTTTTCCTGTGATGGTGAAACAAACCAACAGGCGTTAGCTTTGCTACACCTTGATTCTACTTCACTTAATCCTAGGAGTGTAAGTCGGTGATAAGTAGACCTGAGATTTTAGGCTCTGATTGTCAGTAATGTCGTTTTATGCACCTAAAATATTCTTTTAAAGAACTTTTTTTGCTATTTGCTTTACGTCGCACCGACACAGATAGGTCTTTTGGCGACGATGGGACAGGAAAGGCCTAGGAATGGGTAGGAAGCGCCCGTGGCCTTTATTATGGTACAGCCGCAGCATTTTCTTCAGGGCTGCCTATAGTGGGGTTCGAACCCACTATCTCACGGATGCGAGCTCACAGCTGCGCGCTCCATACCACATGTCCAACTTGCCCGGTGACAGATCACCTATTGGCTAAGAAAATTTACCTTTGAGAAGATGCATTTTAAAAGGTTATATAAGTGACAGGGTACTACTGGTAATTACTATAATTGAAGAACTGGTTCAGGTTTGATAACATTTGACAGAGGTCCAGTTTGATATATGAATTTCTTTTATCACATAACCGGTTGTTTGGCTCATAACCTGTTTAATATTTTCGGCATATAGAGGTCAAAATAAAATTAAACCGGATTATTTACATCATGTTTTAATGTTTAAAACATTTCTTATAAGACAAAGTAGGGGTCACCATACCACAAAAAAACGTAAAATTAAGAAATTTCCTCAACTGTGCCTAAAGTTGAAGGGTTAAAAGGTCCGCAAAATATTTCAAATTTTGAGTCTTGGATAGTTCTATTAAACTACAACAAAAAAATTTTGAAAATCACTTCCTGCCTAAATGCAGATCCGGAAAAAATAGTCTAAAACCGTTAGTTTCTTTACCAGTTTTCTTTTTATTCAAATCCTAGTCAAATTAACTCATTAACACAATAATTCTTTCTGCGATGTGTCTCTTGCTTCAATACCCTCAGGAGTTTTCGATTTTTGAAAAATGTCCACACCAGATGTAGTTATAAGGGCTTCAGTGAAACTCTGCACTGATTCATATTAGCATTCGTAGTGGTGCTTAAGTGAAACAATGCATTGACTCTCATTAGCGCTCGTAGTGGTGCTTAAGTGAAACAATGCATTGTCTCACATTAGCGCTCGTAGTGGTACTTAAGTGAAACAATGCATTGACTCACATTAGCCACGGCCGACTTGATGCGTCGCTCTAGCTAGCTCGTTACCGGCCTTGACAATCGGGTCCACGCACTGTAATCGGAGTAGTTACACAGCTCGACACGTGGCGCTGGCGGCCGACCTATTTGTGGTAGAAATGCATACCACTTTATGGAAAATATATTGACTTTGGTTGCCGATTTATCGTAATTTAGAGCTATGGAGAATGTTACATGGGTTAATACTGTTAAAATGATTAATCTTAAAGGTTACTTTTGTTGATATTTGCCAAAATGATGTCGTGAAATGAAACTGCGGGGAGATGACTTAGTCCAGCTGACGTTCTGATACTGACTCTGATTACCGATGTATCTTAATTTAGGGAATAAAATAGTATGTTACATTGACTAATATTGTTAAAATGATTAATCCTAAATGCTACTTTCATTGTTTTGTGCCAAAACAACGACGTGAAATGAAACTGCAGAGGATGGAGTAGTCCAACTGACGTTCCTTAATTGTGAGGAATAATAGCAAGCGTTTTTATTATCATGGCATTTAGATACATAGCAGAACTTACCACAATGCTTTTGTCTTCTGATGTTAATATTGAGATTAAGAGTCATTGTTCAATTAGAGGTTTAGAATTCTTCAAGCGCTGCTCTCAGGGAGGGGCTGGACAAAACATAAGAGTCTTACTTTTTCCATATTCGTGGTATGCAGAACACAAATATTTTGACTCAAGCATGTTTACATGTTAATTTCAATATATATATATAGTTTCAGATTACATTTCAATCATACCTTTCACTAGAATATTAAATACCGGGCAAGCTGGCCATGCTAAATTCAGACAATAAATTTTACTTGAAATGCAGTAGGGTGGAACAAATTGGCCGCGCGGCGTGCCGCTGTGAGCTGTGAGCTTGCATCCGTGAGATAGTGGGTTCGAACCCCACTGTCGGCAGCCCTGAAGATGGTTTTCCATTTTCACACCAGGCAAATGCTGGGGCTGTACCTTAATTAAGGCCACGGCCGCTTCCTTCCCACTCCTATACCTTCCCTATCCCATTCGTCGTCATAAGACCTATATGTGTCGGTGCGACGTAAAACAAATAGCGAAAGAAGAAGAAGAATTTTGAATAAAAATTCAGTGAGAGAAAAGTATTTTGAATAAATAAATTGTAAACTGTTTTCTGCTCGATGATGATGATGCTTGTTGTCTAAAGGGGCCTAACTTCTAGGTCATCGGCCCCATTGCTCAGGTAACAACACTTCATACGTTGGCCTTACCGTCATAGCAGTAGTGATTCAAACTTGTCAATGTTTAAATGTTAAAGTTCAGATTATCTTGAACAAAAACGTGTTGTGTTGCTGTCATATGGCAAATACGACACCGCCTAAAGGATTATTCTATGAAAGAAAATTCATGGGTAAAAATACCTGATAAGCGTAATTAGTGGCCACTCCCCGAGGCCCGGGTTCGAGTCCTGGCCCTGCCACGAAATTTCAAAAGTGGTACGAAGGCTGGAACGGGGTCCACTCAGCCTTGGGAGGTCAACTGTGTAGAGGGTGGTATCGATTCCGACCTCAGACATCCTCGAAGTGGTTTTCCATAGTTTCCTACTTCTCCTCCAAGCAAATGCCGGGATGGTAACTAACTTAAGGCCATGGCTGCTTCCTTCCCTATTCCTTGGCTATGCCTTCCAATCTTCCCATCCCCAACACATGGCCCCTGTTCAGCATAGAAGTTGCGGCCACCTGGACGAAGTACTGGTCATCCTTCCCAGTTGTATCCCCGACCCACAGTCTCACGCTCCAGGATACTACCCTTGAGGTGGTAGAGGTGAGATCCCTCACTGAGTCCGAGAGAAAAGTCAACGCTGGAGGGGTAAACAGAGTACGAAAAAAGAAAGAAAGAACGAAGATAAATACCCGACCTAGAAACGGAAAACTAAGACGAGAGTGTTACCTGCTTTTAGCCACTCCGTAGTTTTGTCCTGGTCTACAGAGAATTCGGAATACAAAAAAGGCACACTACGAAGTGGCTAAACGCAGGTAACACTCTCGTCTCGTCTTAGTTTTCGAATATTTCCTAACACAGTTAAAGAAAAGCAAATCAACACACCATTAAAAAACGAATTAGCACATAAATTAAAATCCTTGTTCAGGACGAAGTTACAGCGAGACATCACTTTGTTCTTGTTTCCATAGAATTTCTGCTCGAAGTAAGAAAAGGTGCACAAGAATGTCTCAAATTCCAAGATTTGTAAACACAATTTAAAAAAATATAATCACCACACTACACAATAAAAAATAAACTCACTAGCGCATATCTATCAGATCTCATTATCAAGCCAACAAGCACCTCATTGCGAACACATTGCCAACATTTAGGACAGCAAAACCACCAAATAAAACTGGAAATGCGGCAATTTGCGGTATACAGCTTCCTGTCAGTGGGTAGTAGGCCAGCGCTCCAACGGCATTATGGTGAAACTTTCCAATTACAGCTTTATGCTGGGCTTCACGAGCGATTGTCAAGGCCGGTATAAGGAGCGCAGCGAGGTATCCAGTCGGCCGTGCATTAGCGGTCGTAGTTGTGCTTAAGTGAAACAATGCATTGACTCTCATTAGCGCTCGTAGTGGTGCTTAAGTGAAACAATGCATTGACTCACATTAGCGCTCGTAGTGATGCTTAAGTGAAACAATGCATTGACTCGCATTAGCACTCGTAGTGGTGCTTCAGTGAAACAATGCATTGACTCACATTAGCACTCGTAGTGGTGCTTAAGTGAAACAATGCATTGACTCGCATTAGCACTCGTAGTGGTGCTTAAGTGAAACTCTGCAGTGATTCATATTAGCGCTCGTAGTGGTGCTTAAGTGAAACAATGCTTTGACTCTCATTAGCGCTCATAGTGGTAGAAAAAGGCAAACTGCTAATCTAATCACGGCCGTCTGGATCCCTCGCTGTGCTCCTTATACCGGCCTTAACAATTGCTTGTACCAGCCTTGACAATCGCTTGTGAAGCCCAGCATAAAGCTGTAATTGGAAAGTTTCACCATGATGCCAAAGTTTCACCATGATGCCACTGGTGCGCTGGCCTCCTAGTCACTGATAGGAAGTTGTATACCGCAAACTGTCGCATCTCCAGTTTTATTTATATTGTTTTGCTGTCGTAAATGTTGCCAATGTGTTCGCAATGAGGTGCTTGTTGGCTTGATATTGCGAGCTCAAAGTTATGCGCTAGTGCGTTTAATTTTGTATTGTGTAGTGTGGTGATTATATCGTTTTAATTGTGTTTACAAATCTTGGAATTTGTGACATTATTGTGCGCCTTTTTGTACTTCGAACAGATCTAATCGACCGGATGACGATGATTAAGAAAGAATTATACAGTATATTGTTCATATATTGTCATAGTTAATTATCTTTTTATCACCTACAATTGGTAGCTGATATCCCTAGGGTGTTTTCAACATTGAGATGCTTTCCTGAATGGCTAGAACTGTGGATCTTTATGCAGATAGTAGAAATCATGCTCTAGGTATGGGAAGAGTATTCACAAGATTCAGCCTACATTTCCGGTTTCCGTTTCTCTCACTTTAGGAGCACGGTCAAAAATATCACAGAGATCACTCCAGGTGTAGCAGTTCTTGTTTTGCTGAAACAAAGACACATCTCGTGTAAGAAACCAATGTGAGCCCACTGCATCCAGTACACCTGCGTCGGTTTTGTTTGGTATTCCACTTGGGTCAGTGATAGTTGAATCGTGGGTCTTCAAATTTTACCCTGAGTGAGGCGAAATAAAGCCCAACTTCAACACAATGCAGCATAATGTAAACCATTTCCTGTACATCTGTACATAAATTCACAGTGCCGCTAATCACTGAGTAATGTCAAAACTATTCTATCAACACCATGGAGCATTCGGAATGACCACATTAGTTCACTAAATTCCCCCTGCAGTTGTTCACATCACTTTTTAGAACCGTGCTACCGAGCGAGTTGGCAGTGCGGTGAGGGGTGCGCAGCTATCAGCTTGCATTCGGGAGAAAGTGGGTTCGAACCCCACTGTGGGCAATCCTGAATATGGTTTCCCGTGGTTTCTCATTTTTACACCAGGCAAATGCTGGGGTTCTACCTTAATTAAGGCCATAGCAGCTTCCTTCCAATTCCTAGCCCTTTCCTATCCTAAAACATCGCCGCCCTAAGACATGAAGCCAATTGTAAGCAGAAAAAAACCTTGCTGAAGATATGCTACAACATTCATTTAAGTGGAGGTTGTAAGCCATTTAACCACGTTAAGATTTTTAATGATTTTGTTAGCTGCAAGCCCATTTTATAATTTTCATACGGTTTTTGCTGATATAGAACCCCGAAAGTCATTTAACGGACTTTTAAATGCCACGTGACATGTAGAAGAGCCATGCCTTCTTTCTGGATCAGTTCCTCCTGTCCCGAGAACTGGAATATTTTCAGTTATCTGGGCTAGTTCTAAAGGTTTCTGGATTTCGGGAGGGTTTTGTGTGCTGGCCAGCCTGATAGGCACTGTGCGCCATCAATTTGTTTTCTTTCCCGTCACACGATCTTCTTCGAAAGTGCTTGCATGGAAGGACTCAAAATCAAAACGAGTTATTCTATAATGTTTTTGAGACCAGGGGGGCCAAAAGCAGTGTTTGTTGGAAGAATGACTTTTTAATAGGTGTATATGATGCTGCACTGGCATTCAATGAGGGGGGAAATGGTAGGATTAAGGTGTTTAGAAAACTGGGTATAGATCCACATATGAACATCATTGGTGCGAGCTGTGAAATGGACTAAATTGGACAACTTGTTTATAAGAAAGTCATATATAAAATTTGAAGCCAGTTCAGAGTAAGCTAGAAAGTTAAAAAGAAACCAGAAGAGGTACAGAGAAGATGAAGACAACCTAGATGATCCAGAGTATGGGCCTGATGCACATTAATGTAACATTCTCCAGGAGCATTTTCCTCCATTTTGATTTTACCAAGAAAATAGTCCTTGTTTCTCAGGAAGTATTAATAGTGGATTTTGTTCAGCAATTCAAGTATTAGGAGTAAAGAATCTGAGGTTTTCTTGTGAATTTACAATAAATAATAAAATGAATATTTTATGTTGTCAAATGCAAAATATTAAAATATAACTTTAGGAAAACAAAATATTATTTACAATCATACAGTTTCCTAAAAAATACGAGTAAACGAGGAAATACATATCTAAAATCCTGCAAAATTTTGTTTCAATAGGTCAAATACTTACTGAGAAAAAGGAACATGAACATCACAAATTTAACATTGCGGAGATACAACTACCTTCCAAGCTCCTCTTAAAGATTTGTGAGACTGAAATCTGGTTTTAACACACCATCGTATGGACTTTTCTACGATATTCGTATAAATATATTTAACCATAAAACCGGATAAAATTAGGAAATAGATTTCTAGAAATTCATGACTCAATTGCAGAGCTTGTTAGGGGAAAAAACATGCCCACACTGACCTGGAACGAATTGGCACGAGGAGAGGTGGGCGTGTAAATGGTCGAACTGTCGCATCTGTTGGAGTTCCGGGTGAACTGCTACGATTCGCTAATGTGATGCTTAAATTTGCCATGACATTACGGCTGATTTTAAACTTTGGAGAGGGAAATACAACAGTCTGAGGGAAGTATTGAACTATTATGCACCATTACCATACATTCATCTAAAATTATATATGTTCAAATGATTCACAAAGCATGTACACCAAATCTCTTTTGTAAACCAATTTGGCTAGTAGATAGTGTCCCACTCTTCTGCAAAGTAGCAAGATAACGTAACGTCTCGGGATTCTTAATAAGCTGGGCCACTAATACTTATGCATACTTGTTATTCCCTACAGTTTATATTCTAACCAACAAATATCTAAATATCCGGTATCTAATGATTAACAATACCCTTGTATTTCGTCTTTAAAAAGTAAAACACTAACCATATTGCATATCTCCCATCCGCAAGACGAGGCACTTAACAAAGTGAATAATACTATAGCAGAATGGCTAGGTTAATAATAATAATAATAATAATAATAATAATAATAATAATAATAATAATAATAATAATAATAATAATAATAATAATTGTACCCGGAGGTACACCTCTACGCCGCACATTTAAATCTTGCGCCAACAGAACACCTCTACAGGAGAAACACTGAACTTGGAACTAGATCTACTCAAACTTTTCCTCAGAAGATGTCACTACCGTAATTTTGGTATTGTGAAATTTCCAGTATTGTGTGAATTTCAACTTGTTTTGCTTTCCGTTCATCAAGAAGTATGGACATTCTCTCATAGACTAACAAACTTTGATCATGCACCCTGGTGCAAAGTGAAGGAACCTTTTTGAAGAAAATTTGTATTCATAAGTTTTTACTAAATTTTGTTCATTCATTTTTGGGTTGGCACTATTTATCTTTTTTTTTAATTTAGCCCATGAAGAATTTCTGTAATTAATTTTCAACCAATCCCGTGTTTCTTCTTCGATTTTGAGTGTAACTTTTTCATTCACCAATAAAATTCTATGGGTGTGTCTTGATTATTCACGAAAGGTCTCGAACCTTCCCCGAGGGTTTATAAACTGCGGGTTTTTACCACTCTTGGCCATTTGATCAAAATTTAACTTAGTGTGTGTGTGTGTCAAGCAGGAGCCGGGGGTTGCCTCTTTCTTCAAGCAGCAGGTCTTCAGCAAAGGCAATGGCCAGTTAACATCTTATTTCTTGCTAGCTCCGCAGTCTAACCTGAGGGAAAGTTCCGAAACCTTAAATATGTAACCTACTTCTCTACAAATGTAATTCTCTGTCGGCTTATGTAAAAAGTTCATAAAATCTTTAACTGTAAATCGGAGATAGAGAGTGATGCACCCTCTCGAGCGCCCCTTCATTTTGGGTTTGAGGTGACTACGTTTTGTAACTGATTTCCTTCCTTTCCGTAATGTGTTAAATTTCTTTATTATACGAGTCACCTCCATAGTTTGGAAATAGGCCCTGTTTCATTGGCCTAGTGCCCTTAAGTTTTAAAATTCGCATCTAGGAGTGCAAGTATTCGACTCCTTTCATTTTGTGTTCGGGCCATTTATTTAACTGTTATTTCTTGTACACGAAGGCCCTATAGGTTGGGTACAAAATACCCCTGTTTCAATTTTGTAAGCTGGGCCATGGAAGGCCAAAAGATGTAAGATATTTTGGGTGTTGCCTTGAATAGGCTGGAAAACTGAGAGCCTGTTAGATCTTTTTCAAAGTAAGATTACTGAATGCCTTTTGAAGGCTTAATAATTTAATTTGGGAGCCAGTGCTCCAGGTATTAGGGAATTTCTGCCCTTAAGTAAGGTTTTGATCTTTGTCAAGTTAAGGGTGTAGCTCAGGAAGTGTAAAGTGAGGGCGTGAAGCCCTAGTTCTGTTTATACCACCAATATTGTCTTTCCTAGACTTGTTTATTGCTACTGGTACCTGTTACATTGTTACTTGTTTTTTTTAAGAGAAAAAATATACCTTTGTTACCGTTTTAAATTAACTTTGATTTTGTAGTTAGACCCATTCACCCCGGCACCGTCTTTCACCTCTGCTGGTCCACAGATATCCCCGTAACAATAATAATAATAGTAATAATAATAATAATAATAATAATAATAATAATAATAATTTTACCAGGGGTACAACTTCCCCGGTTATTCAAACTGAACGCCTTGTCTATAGCCATCTATGTTAGAGGACACGAACGTTCAAAAACTTACTTCTCCGATGGTTAGGTGGCTCTTCCATCTATTTTTTAGCGACATTTAGTGAACTAAATACAAATTAATTGCCGAAAACATTTTTTAAGTTGGTAAACCTTTTTTCATTATGATTTTTTATGTCCTGAAGTTGTCAACACATCGCCTGGTTCCTCTCCTAACGTAATCTTCCGATCACACGCCTGTAACTAAGTTCGCTAGCCAATCAAATACTAGGGTGTGTATGGAGATTTGCCTTATCAGTGCTCAAGATTTTAATTTAATCTGGAAGTTTCTCCCTACGGAGCTATTTAAGGAGAGCATTTTGGCCCGTCTTGTCTGATCTGCTCCGGTTACTGAGAGTGCGACTTGACGAATGAAGAAGATCCTGCGCTATAAGGTAATGGCAGAAATTACCTAAACACGTGATTCTGCCTGCATGTATTTCGGAGGGGAATATTTCAACAGTTTTCTTAATATCTATTACGTAATATTTTCTTTTCTTTCTTGGGATGAAATGTAGGACCCTTCTGCGCAGTCTTCGAACTCTATTTATATTCCCCACTGGTAAAAAATTTACTGTAAGGGAGCACGAGTGGTGACCCTCGGATCTTTCTCTTCTACTTTAGAGCTAAGTGACTAAAGTTTTCATCCTCTAAATTTTGAAATCTTGTCTCGGCTTTTAAATTCCCCCCTCCCTCCAGACTTTGGTCACCCTTCTTAGTATGGGATTAGCCTCCGCATCATGGGGCCTTAAGCCCACTTAGGTTGTCGTCTCTTCCCGAATGTTCGTTAAGGAGTGCTGGTGTCTCGCCTCCTTGACTTTTGTCAATGGCCTGTTTTGTGTAACCTTTTCCTTGTCACCGGGCGAGTTTGGCGTGCGATTAAGGGCGCGTAGCTAGGAGCTCGCATTCGGGATATAGTGGGTTCGAATCCCACTGTCGGCAACCCTGAAGATGGTTTTCCGTGGTTTCCCATTTTCACACCAAGCAAATGCTGGGGCTGTACCTTAATTAAGGCCACGGCCGTTTCCTTCCCACTCCTAGGCCTTTCCTGTCCCATCGTCGCCATAAGACTATCTGTGTCGGTGCGATATAAAGCAAATAGCTTTTCCTTGTATTCTTTAGGCCTCTGTATGTTCTTTATCGTTTTTCGGGTAACCGTGTCTACGTTTGGTGTCCCTTTAGGAACAGTACTTAAACTGATTGTGGAACTTTGTAATGGACAGCCCACCATGGGGCAACCGGTGTATGAACACTAAGAAGTGGGGTCACCCTAAGGGTTACCGAGTGTAATTTAGGTTGTAAATAGCAACTGATTGCTTGATTGAGGCTAGCCTCTTCTGTATGTTGGAGCTGAGACTCCTACAATATTGTACTTGTTCGGAGCAACTATGCTCTTAACGACTGGGAGTTTCTCCCATTTAATCTTGTACCTGATTAAAGACTTCTAAGTCCCATGATTTCTTGGAGCTGGCGAGCTCTTTGTTCATGAAAATATCCCCAAGTTATATACCAAATGTTTCTTGTTATACCGTTAACTTACTCTATCCGAATTAAAGAAAGGAAAGAAATAAAATCTCCACTTTCTGTTAAAGTAAATGTTGCTTTAAGTGATCCCCTGTCCAGCCATTTTACCCAGGCGCTACCTATTCCTCTGTGAGCCATGGAACCACGGTAATAAATAATAATAATAATAATAATAATAATAATAATAATAATAATAATAATAATAATAATAATAATAATAATAATTTTAACTCAGCTGCCATTCAATGGCATTTTAATTAGATGCAGACTGTCTGTCAATTTTGACACTCTGTTCTACAGCACTAGAAGGCAGAGGAACCGGAACTATTTAAGGCAACAAATTGATTTAATTTTGTTGGATATCTACACACCGAGGGGCAACACGCTCACTTTCACCCGTACGACTCTTCCTCACCAGTTGTAATCGAGTTTAAGGACATAATACTTGTTTATCAATCAAGTGGATCAGCTATGGTATTAAGAAGTATAGTAAAGTGTAAGAGTAGCAGAGTAGCGCAGTGGAAGCGTGCGGGGCCTATAACCCAGAGGTCCGTGGATCGAAACCACCCTCTGCTAGACATCTTTGACAAGAAACAGGGTTCTATTCCCGGCTCTGCCACGAAATTTGAAGAGTGGTAATAGGGCTGGAAGAGGGTCTAGCCAGCCTCGAGAGGTCAACTGAGTAGAGGGGGTTTCGATTCCCTCCGCAGCAATCCTAGAAGTGGTTTTCCGTGGTTTCCCACTTCTCCTCCATGCAAATGCCGGGATTGTAACTAATTTAAGGACATCACTTAGTCTATCCCTACCAATCTTCCCATCCACCCACAAGGTTCCTGTTCAGCATAACAGGCAGCATAACAGGTGAGGCTGTATAGGCGAGGTACTCACCCTCCTCCCCAGCTGTAATACACGGATCCAAAGTCTCACGTTCCAGGACACTGCCCCTGAGGCGGTAGAGGTCTGATCCCTCGCTGTGTCCGAGTAAAAACCAACCCTGGACGATAAACAGATTAAGGAAGAAAGGAGAAAACAAAGAAAAAAGTAAGAAAGAGAAATATCCTTTAAGAACACAGAATATGTAACGAAGAACATTCACATGCCACCTTCACACGAAATGAAATCTAATTGCCATTGTGGGATACCACCCGCGATCCTGGGATTCAGAGGATGACACTATACCACAGATTGACAGAAGGTGTGGTTATCAGAGTGAAAGTATGTAATGGTGAAATGATAATTAGTTTTGATCAACGATTATCGAAAACCGAAACTTAAAAGCAAGCATGATTTTCATAGAGCAAGTAATTGGACTGCAAAGTACATACAAATGAGAGGTATATACGGTTTTGTGTGCATTTCTAACTTCACCAGCATTGTAGACGGTAAATTATACAGAAATTTCTCTGTTCCTGCACTCTAGTGATGGGACATTCGATTCATTTTACTGAATCGATTCATTTGATTCCGTTCACGTTACTGAATCGATACAGTGATCCGATTCACGGCTCATTGGTCACCGCTCCTACTGCATCAGTGTAGTATGTGCTGGTAAGACAGCAGCAACAGCATTCAGTGCTCGCAGCTGCCATCTGGTCTTCATACTATGAACTCCTTTCTTAGAAAAAATGCTAGTTACTCTAATACATCGAAGGTTTCCGGCAACGCAGGGTGGGAAAGGTTAGGATTATGAAGGTAGCAGCCATGGCCTGAATTAAGGTACAGAGCCAGCATTTCCTGGTGTGAAAATGGGGAAACTACGGAAAAACCATCTTAACGGCTGCCGACGGTGGGATTCGAACCCACCACCCCCCGAATGCAAACGCATAGCCACGCGATATTAACCGCACGACAACTCGCTCAGTCTTTTTTTAAAAGTATTTTTCTATCAGCTGAAGATTTTTTTAAATCGTCATATTTTGTATAGGCTACTCGAGATGTACAGTAGCCCGCTGGTTTTCTGATTCAACATACTGTTATTGCGTCTGTCCACATATGATTGAAGTCTTGTGCAACGATGTGACATATGAACTGAGAAAATACTGAGCCGTTCTTCCCAATATAAAACAGGTACTTTTGAGTGGTCATGACTCATGAGCATGACTCATAGTCATAGGGCAGGCTAGAGTCGAGTTTAATTGTCAAAAGTCAATTAAGTTATAATACTAAGATTCATTAAACTAATAAATAGTATAACCTAATAGCCTACCTACTTACTAGCTACTTCAGAATTATGTTATGACTACCTTTTTAACACTGCAAATAAATCCATCTATTATTTAAACCTCCCTGTAAGAAGAGGACAGTGAATGCAAATGGGTATTATTTTCAAATGAGCTGAGCTCGAGAGTCCATTATAGCATACGATTCTTTCAGTCTAGCATGGCTCACTGTATGTCTCGCTGCAGCGGAAGCTCGGCTCTCCGCGTGTCCAGTGAGCCGAAGGAGCCGTGTGTATCATGCGTCTCACTGAGCCGCGCTCGTTCACGATTCTTTCGATGTGCCATGATTCACTGTATGCCTCGCTGCAGCGGAAGCTCGGCTCTCCGCGTGTCCAGTGAGCCGAAGGAGCCGTGTGTATCTTGTGTCTCACTGAGCCGGCTCGTTCACGATTCTTTCGATGTGCCATGATACACTGTCTCGCTGCAGCGGAAGCTCGGCTCCCCGTCAACATCCAGTGAGTGCGCCACTCAGCACTGTCCGCTGGGAGTAAGCTGAATCGTGAGCCGTGAGCTCGCCTTTCCTGTGAATCGATTCACTCGGACACTTGAATGAATCGATACACTGCTTCGAATCATGCATTCAGTAGCCAACACTACTGCACTCTCACTAAATGATACCAACAGTACGCCATATGCACACTGCAGGAAAAAAGTAAAATACCACATGATATTACATCTTCCTCGACAGCAGATGTAGCTAAATATGCTGGAAGTTGGAAAGTCGTGTCTCTCAGATAGTAAGCTAAGTTATTCACATCTGAGAACTACCACCCCCTGGCGCAACACTACATTACACTGCGCAAAGCCCTTCCATAGTTTACGTCACCATTCTCTTACCTATATTCGTATTGGAAACAGCAAACTTCAGAAAATACTCTTTCACAAGAGGCGCTCGTATGCAACAGAGATAAGACACACGAAGGGGAAGTCTTATGGGAGCATAGTGCGAGAGTTCCTCTGAAGATGCAGCTCTGGACCAATCAATACCTTAGCACTTTAAAACAGACAGTGTGCAATTATTTCATGCCACGAGTATCATTTACATTAAGTATAATTTAACAGTTTAAGTACTATCTGAGCATTACCAAATTACTGATTTACTTTCAATAAGAACACTTCCCGTTGCTTATAAAATCGTTTGAGATTGCCCGATTACTTCTGTACATATGCATGTATATATCTATGTTATCACGCAAAACGAAGAGGAGTCCGCCTCTGTGGTGTAGTGGTTTGTGTGAATAGGTGCCACCCCCGAAGGGCCGGGTTCGATTCCCGGCTCTGCCACGAAATTTTAAAAGTGGTACGAGGGCTGGAACGGGGTCCACTCAGCCTCGGGAGGTCAACTGAGTAGAGATGGGTTCGATTCCCACCTCAGCCATCCTTGAAGTGGTTTTCCGTGGTTTCTCACTTCTCCTCCAGGCAAATGCCGGGATGGTACCTAACTTAAGGCCACGGCCGCTTCCTTCCCACTTCATTGTCAACCCTTCCAACCTACCCATCCCCACCAAGGCCTCTGTTCAGCATAGCAGGTGAGGCCGCCTGGGCGAGGTTCTGGTCATACCCCCAATTGTATTCCCCGACCCAATGCCTCACGCTCCAGGACACTGCCCTTGAGGCTGAGTCCGAGGGAGAAACCAACACTGGAGGGTAACCATATTAAGAAAGAAAGAAAACGGAGCGGATATGTTTTTACGAAGCTCGGAATATATTTAATTTCATACTATGACGTAATTGCCTTCTTCCCGTATTCAAAAGAGTACGAAAAATGATACTTTACCGTATTGCAATTGCTTCCGCACTTCTTTTTTAAAAAATTGTCTCTGATTGGTTGAACTCCGCTTCAGAGTAATGTAAACACAGTTTGAGAAATCTTGTCCAAAACGTCTTCCGGCCTTTTCCAAATGTAAACCAAACTTTCACTAATGAAAAATCCACATCCTGTTTCCAGTCATTCAAACGGGTCAGGAATGGAATGAATGAAGCCCCCATCTAGCGGCGAGGATAGGAATTGTACCGGCTGCCGAAGCCTGTCGCACTCCTCCGGGGCAATGATTAATGAATTACATATGAAATGAAATGATATTGGAGAGTGTTTCTGGAATGACAGGGAAAACCGGAGTATCCGGAGAAAAACCTGGCTTGCCTCTACTTTGTCCAGCACAAAACTCACATGGGGTGCCCAGGATTTGAACCACGGAACCCAGTGGTGAAAGGCCGGCGCGCTGCTGCCTGAGCCACGGAGGCTCCAATCTTTCACTAATGAAACTCAAAATTAAACCCCCTGAAAGGGGCCGTTTGTTAAGAAGGGAGGTTTCCCCCTCTACAACCTGCCACTAAAACTCTCCAATTAAAAAGAACTTAATACCATTGCCCATTCTCCCGCCCGTATAAATGGATGATTTTTCCCACTCATCGGTTCTTCTCGGAAACATATGAGTGTGATGTTTGGGACATCACTGCAGGTTTTCAATTATTGAACTACATAACTAATTGATAAGATGTATATATTTAATCCCTGATAGGTCATTTTTAAATTAATATGTGAATATATATATATGGGGTTTTTATCATCCATTTCAATCATTTCATTTCTTTGTATCGCGGCTATAACGTATTCTGAACGAACAAATTATTGGGTAAAGTATTTCAACATCATTCGTATTTATAACTTGCAGTAAATTTTCCAAAAGCCGTTGTGAGGTGACCAGAGTCAGCAGGCTAATTTTAGCCCATTTCCAGGAAAAGTACGTCATCTAGATTACGAGAGACCTCACCCTCTCTACCTCATGAAGAGACAGTTGATACATTATAAACGACTACTTTTTGTAGTCTGCTACCTGACGCTTTATTACAGCGGGAAAGTTCAGCCTATGTGAATGAACGTAATGAAGAAACGTGATGGATTCACAGCAATACATAGGAGAAAGGATGAGACCTCGAATCTTACTGGACCATGTGATATGGCTGATGGAAGGAGACTTTTGAACCTATATACGTCGGAGACAAGAGCTGGAGAGGACATTCTGATTTTGATTCTCACTCTTGGAAGACACTCTTACTACAATTCTACGTCTGCACATCGGAGAAGATTTTAACTTAGTTCACTTCGCATCTGAGTAGTACCGTAGGATACTACTCAAAATTGGGACTTGTTATCTCAATGACGAGAGGTAGTCAACGGGAGACCGGTTTTGATTAGTATACGGGAGGAGAGCTTTTATTATGAGTTTAGCAACGCTACTGTTCCGTAATACGGAAGAATACCAGTGTATTCTCTCCATGAACATAACCCATGGTGGTTTTGCACTTAAAATTAGGACACATTACGTCTTTATGTAAGGAGTAAAGTAGGAAGTGTTAAAGACAGGAAATGTAGAAGCAGGACTGGAATCCAACAACAGATGAGGCAGCCGGTACGAGATATCCACCCATCATCAGCTTCAAGATAACAGAGTCTACATATGGTGAGCTTATGGCATAAGTTACTGCAAGTCTTCGCGCAACAGTTCATTTTCTTAGAGATAATTTCATTCAATTTTTCAGATTTCGTTAATACGCCATAACGTCACGGTTTTTCATCCTAATAAATAGCTGTTTTAATTTGTATGTTCTGAAATTATTCTTAATGATCCTTAAATTCCAAGTTAGTGTACTTAATGATCTGTGTTCCGTTCACCACATCCCTGGGAGTTTTTGAGTCTCATTACGTATTATTATTATTATTATTATTATTATTATTATTATTATTATTATTATTATTATTATTATTATTATTATTATTATTTACAACTTTCGTTTTCAAGCCATAAGCTTGAAGACTGGCGCCCATGGGATATTGTTTATGGAGAAACAATGAGATATCATTTACTTATTTTAATATTAAAGTGACCCGCCACGTTATAATTTTGTCAAACATCTGTGGGCCAAGTGGGTACGTCACATGAGTAAAATTGCATTTTTTCTCCCTGGGACTCTCATTTATTCGCCCTCAACATAAAAAATCAAAACAAAAAAAGGAACACGAAACTTAACCTTGTTTAATTGTTCTCCGCCTGATTGTAGCACCTCGGCCGACTTGATGCGTCGCTCTAGCTAGCTCTGGTAGCACCTTAGTCCCTTGTCCATCTTCACGAAAGATGGCTTCTTTGCATTCTAAGCTCAAATAATCTGCCGCCATCACACTACTAACTAATGTATAGGTTAATCCGTTTTAAACCGGGCGAGTTGGCCGTGCGCGTAGAGGCGCGCGGCTATGAACTTGCATCCAGGAGATAGTAGGTTCGAATCCCACTATCGGCAGCCCTAAAAATGGTTTTCCGTGGTTTCCCATTTTCACACCTACAAATGCTGGGGCTGTACCTTAATTAAGACCACGGCCGCTTCCTTCCAACTCTTAGGCCCATCCTATCCCATCGTCGCCATAAGACCTATCTGTGTCGGTGAGACTTAAAGCCCCTAGCAAAAAAACTATCCGTTTCCTGTAGATAAATACCGCATACATCTCCGTATGTCATAGATAGAATCCGTATTACGTACATTAATCTAGACCAGAGGACCAATCAATCAATACTGATCTGCATTTAGGGCAGTCGCCCAGGTGGCAGAGTCCCTATCTGTTGCTTTCCTAGCCTTTTCCGAAATGATTTCAAAGAAATTGGAAATTTATTGAACATCTCCCTTGGTAAGTTATTCCAATCCCTAACTCCCCTTCCTATAAATGAATATTTGCCCCAGTTTGTCCTCTTGAATTCCAACTTTATCTTCATATTGTGATCTTTCCTACTTTTATAGACGCCATTCAAACCTATTCGTCTACTAATGTCATTCCACGCCATCTCTCCGCTGACAGCTCGGAACATACCACTTAGTCGATCAGCTCTTTTTCTTTCTCTCAATTCTTCCCAACCCAAACATTGCAACATTTTTGTAACGCTACGCTTTTGTCGGAAATCACCCAGAACAAATCGAGCTGCTTTTCTTTGGATTTTTTCCAGTTCTTGAATCAGGTAATCCTCGTGAGGGTCCCATACACTGGAACCATACTCTAGTTGGGGTCTTACCAGAGACTTATATGCACTCTCCTTTACATCCTTACTACAACCCCTAAACACCCTCATAACCATATGCAGAGATCGGTACCCTTTATTTACAATCCCATTTATGTGATTACCCCAGTGAAGATCTTTCCTTATATTAACACCTAGATACTTACAATGATCCCCGAAAGGAACTTTCACCCCATCAACGCAGTAATTAAAACTGAGAGCACTTTTCCTATTTGTGAAACTCACAGCCTGACTTTTAGCCCCGTTTATCAACATACCATTGTCTGCTGTCCATCTCACAATATTTTCGAGGTCACGTTGCAGTTGCTCACAATCTTGTAACTTATTTATCACTCTATAGAGAATAACATCATCCGCAAAAAGCCTTACATCCGATTCCACTCCTTTACTCATATCATTTATATATATAAGAAAACATAAAGGTCCGATAACACTGCCCTGAGGAACTCCCCTCTCAACTATTACAGGGTCAGACAAAGCTTCACCTACTCTAACTCTCTGAGATCTATTTTCTAGAAATATAGCAACCCATTCAGTCACTCTTTTGTCTAGTCCAATTGCACTCATTTTTGCCAGTAGTCTCGCATGATCCACCCTATCAAATGCTTTAGACATGTCAATCGCGATACAGTCCATTTGACCTCCAGAATCCAAGATATCTGCTATATCTTGCTGGAATCCTACAAGTTGAGCTTCAGTGGAATAACCTTTTCTAAAACCGAATTGCCTTCTATCGAACCAGTTATTAATTTCACAAACATGTCTAATATAATCAGAAAGAATGCCTTCCCAAAGCTTACATACAATGCATGTCAAACTTACTGGCCTGTAATTTTCAGCTTTATGTCTATCACCCTTTCCTTTATACACAGGGGCTACTATAGCAACTCTCCATTCATCTGGTATAGCTCCTTCGGCCAAACAATAATCAAATAAGTACTTCAGATATGGTACTATATCCCAACCCATTGTCTTTAGTATATCCCCAGAAATCTGATCAATTCCAGCCGCTTTTCTAGTTTTCAACTTTTGTATCTTATTGTAAATGTCATTGTTATCATATGTAAATTTTATTACTTCTTTGGCCTTAGTCTCTTCCTCTATCTCAACATTATCCTTGTAACCAACAATCTTTACATACTGCTGACTGAATACTTCTGCCTTTTGAAGATCCTGACATACACACACCCCTTGTTCATTAATTATTCCTGGAATGTCCTTCTTGGAACCTGTTTCTGCCTTAAAATACCTATACATACCCTTCCATTTTTCACTAAAATTTGTATGACTGCCAATTATGCTTGCCATCATGTTATCCTTAGCTGCCTTCTTTGCTAGATTCAATTTTCTAGTAAGTTCCTTCAATTTCTCCTTACTTCCACAGCCATTTCTAACTCTATTTCTTTCCAGTCTGCACCTCCTTCTTAGTCTCTTTATTTCTCTATTGTAATAAGGTGGGTCTTTACCATTCCTTACCACCCTTAAAGGTACAAACCTGTTTTCGCATTCCTCAACAATTTCTTTAAAACCATCCCAGAGTCTGTTTACATTTTTATTTACCGTTTTCCACCGATCATAGTTACTTTTTAGAAACTGCCTCACACCTGCTTTATCAGCCATATGGTACTGCCTAACAGTCCTACTTTTAAGACCTTCCTTTCTATCACATTTATTTTTAACTACCACAAAAACAGCTTCATGATCACTAATACCATCTATTACTTTAGTTTCCCTATAGAGCTCATCTGGTTTTATCAGCACCACATCCAAAATATTTTTCCCTCTGGTTGGTTCCATCACTTTCTGAATAATAATAATAATAATAATTTCATAATAATAATAATAATAATAATAATAATAATAATAATAATAATAATAATAATAATAATAATAATAATGTGATTTGTTTTACGTCCCACTAACTACTTTTACGGTCTTCGGAGACGCCGAGGTGCCGGAATTTAGTCCCGCAGGAGTTCTTTTTACGTGCCAGTAAATCTACCGACACGAGGCTGACGTATTTGAGCACCTTCAAATACCACCGGACTGAGCCAGGATCGAACCTGCCAAGTTGGGGGGGGGGGTCGGAAGGCCAGCGCCTCAACCGTCCGAGCCACTCAGCCCGGCCGAGGACCATGTTAACGACTCTCGTAGCTTAGTGGACTGCTCGATCATACAAATAACATTATTTGGTATGTGTTATTACAACATAACGCCATATATAACATCATACCAGGTGTATGCATACGTCTTTTCCGGTTTCACTAAGAGATGGCGCCAGTGAACAGTGCGCTGCGTATGAATTTCACACACGTGTCAGTTTGTTCGTCTGACATTCACCTACCAGTACATACAAGTTGAGTCCGCCAAACACTAGCGCCTGTGTTGTATCGTTCAGCGATCATGTCGACGTTTGTGCCTGAAAAGAACACTTGTGGCACGCATTGCTTTTCTTATTTAATCGAAATAAAAAGGCTGCGAACCGTCATCGTTCGCTGGTAGAAACATATAGTGAACACGCTCCATAGATTAGAACATGTGGGCCATGATTTCGACAATTGAAAAAAAAAAAAGATGAAATGGCGTATGGCTTTTAGTGCCGGGAGTGTCCGAAGAAAAGTTCGACTCGCCAGATGCAGCTCTTTTGATTTGACTCCCGTTGGCGACCTGCGCGTCGTGATGAAGATGAAATTATGATGAAGATGACACACATACCCAGCCCCCGTGCGAGCGAAATTAACCAATTTTGGTTAAAATTGCCGACCCTGCCGGGAATCGAACCCGGGACCCCTGTGGCCAAAGGGCAGCACGCTAACCATGTAGTCATGGAGCCGGACATTTCGACAATTTAAACCTCATGAAAGACAATGGGCGCTCTGGAAGACCACAAATGTGCGAAGCACCGGTGCGAAGACTCTTGAAGCCCGGCGAAACCGTTAATGCGCAACGCTGTCGCCAACAAATGATTAATTTAAATCAGGCATTGATCGAAAGACAACCGGAATGGGCCAGAAGACATGGCAAAGTGATTTTGTTACACTACAATGCACCGTCTCACAATGCAAAACCAGTGGAAGACAGCTTGAAATCGCTTAGAGGGGACATCCTTCCGCACCCGCCGTAAGGTCCCAACCTGGCGCCATTTGACTATCACTTCTTCGCATCAGCCAACGGCCGTAGCCGTGTTGAAACACTGGAACCTGTGAGATCTCCAACGTTAAGCAACATTGGGCGTGGTCAAGATTTGTATGGGTTACCACGCGCTGTTGGTGGGGGGTAAGGAAATGGAGGAGCGGAAAGGAACTGGCGACTCTACCGTACGTGTACTCCGGCTCAGGCACACCTCTGCGGAGGTTCGGACCTGCCTTCGGGCAGAATACACCCTTACCTTACCTTACATTGTAGCAATGAAGTAGGACAGTCACAAAGTGAAGTAGGAATGTTCTGCATAAAATAGGATGTTTGGTCACACTTCTCTCCCTTCATCATGACCCGTCAACAACGGGTGCGCCAGTTACTCAATGCCATGCTCTTTTCTTTCTTTAGTAAAAAATATATCTAACAAAAGAGTTATTATCGTGGGATTAGGAAGTTTTGTACCAATACATCGCAAACAATGGTATATCTTCAGGGAATTTCTGCTATTACAAGTCCATTTATCCGGTCTACTCTTTGGTCAATAAATGCTCACATGTGGAGCTGTTCCCAGCCTGCGTTCCCTGATGCTCAGCCATGACTCGACGATTTATTATTCAGCACTGCGGCTATTAATATCTCGAGCAAAGGAGCATTTTGGTGGGAAAGTTCAAAGCACATACCCTGTACAGACAGGTCGTATTCCAGGAGTTCACAGAAGACTTCCAGTAGGGAATTTCAGCACGTCTACTTAATCCTGTTTTATTCCAAACAGTATCTTTTGCCATTAATTTGAAGTGCTAGATTAATATCTACGAAGGTCCACAGAATAAAGTTACAATATGAAAGGTTTATTGAGTCCAGAACAACCCGCTGCCGTTTTCTAGACTGAAGTGAGACTGAAATTCTTGGATACGAACTAGGCTCATGCCCCACAGGTGAACTACTGGTAAACGAAAGAAATCATGAAGCGAGAACGGTTTTCAGCTCATCCTTGAGATCGGTGGGATGGGAAACCCATAAAGAAATACATTGTGAATCCTCTACAGGATCTTTCAGGCGAGCTGATATTGTCGCAATAAACCGGCGCACCGGAAAAGCTGCTCTATAAAATACAACAATTCGCTTTGAAGGCATCTGAAGTCAACCAGTACAAGAGGCCCATCTAAAACCGTGTCTCCGTTCCCCTTTGATCGCTACCATGTTGCATTGAAAAACTGATGTTATAGGACTACTGCTTGGCATTTGAAGTGCTGTGCCGCTGTTGACTTGGAAACATTGAAGAGTCTCGGATTGTCCTTAACTTGTCTAAGAGACATTGCCTGAAACTATTAAGGACCCGCTTGACATTCTCCATCACCATTTGTACTTAACGTGACAGGGAATCAATCCTTTTAATAAACTATGCATAGCAATACTCAACAATGCAAATAATTGTGTTCTTGCTCACTGCTGCGTGCTCCTAACCACTCGGCCAACTCATCCGGTTTTACCAATTTTTTTGCTAGCTGCTTTACTTCGCACCGACACAGTTAGGTCTTATGGCAACGATAGGACAGGAAAGGTCTAGACGTGGGAAGGAAGCGGCCGTGGCCGCAAGTTAGATACCATCCCGGCACGGCCCCACTGATTTGAATATTTGCTTTTTTATTTTTTTTATTTTCTTTACGTCGCACCGACACAGTTAGGTCTTATGGCGACGATAGGACAGGAAAGGTCTAGGAGTGGGAAGGAAGCGGCCGTGGCCTTAATTAAAGTACAGCCCCAGCATTTGCCTGGTGTGAAAATGGGTAACCACGGAAAACCATTTTCAGGGCTGCCGACAGTGGGGTTCGAACCTACTATCTCCCGAATACTGGATACTGGCCGCACTTAACGACTGCAGCTATCGAGCTCGCTGGTTTTACCATTTGCAGTCGATGAAATTAAATTATGGTTTCCTTCTAGGAACATGATTTTTTTTAATATAAAGGTCATAGGCAGGCATTTATACAAGTGAAGGCACCTGCTTCCCCTAGTGCAACGTCACTGCATTGTGTGTGTCTCGTCGGTCGGTGCAAGCCCAACAGCTCTCTACTCTGACCGGCCAACCGAGCCTCTACATTCGGGAGACGGGCCTGGGGCACAGTGCCGGACTTCACGCCTGGCCTCACCCGTCGGCTGTCCTGAGAATGGTTTTCCATTCTCCTGCACTAAGGCGAATGCCGAGACAGTTCGTAGTATAGGCCATGGCCTCCCACCCCTTCACATTCTGCGCACATCTCCTTCACCATAACAAATCTCCCGGCCTGAGAGACTTCGTCACCATCTAAGAGGCCCGCCTCCCCCTTCAGGGGAGGAATGAAAACGTTTAGTAGTAGTAGTAGTAGTAGTAGTAGTAGTAGTAGTATCTCGTCTCGGATAGGTGTAGCAATCCAACTAAAGAGACCACTGCTACACTGGGGCGAAACACTGGTAATTTCACGACTGAAAAAGCCTAAAGAGATTAAATGTTTTAAAGACTCTCTTTGTTCATTAGTTTTGTTTAATATTTCGGTGCTACGTCTCCGATCGGCCATCGAAAGCTTAAGGGGGGAGACTCGGCTTAACGAAGGAAAAAAAAATGGTTAATATTCATTCGATTGTTAAAAATGCTACAATTGTTCTTGAAAATGTTTGCACATATCCCAGTATTGGCATGCTTCCTGGCAACTAGGAGCAACTTGAATAATATCAAAATTTTAATAATTTTAATATTTTAAAATAAAATGTTCAAAATTTCCCGCCTTTTTAACAATATATCACTGTTTCCCTTATAAATTGCAAGTTTATAAGAATTTTCGTACTTTTCCTTTTTAAAGTGTGTATCAAAACTCCAGCTACAAAATGAACCTCAATCATTAACATAGACTGTGATTTGGATTTTTTGTTGGGTTTTTATTCCGAGCACCAGAAAATATTAATATTTTTGTAAATAAATATGTTATATAAAATCTAATTTAAATCCCATCGATCTGAATGCGGTACAGCTTGTAGTACAACACTATGGGAGGAAACTCTGAAAAAAATCATAATTATCCGTGAAACAGTAAGAGAGTTATGAAGGAAACCGTTAAGAAGGCGGGAAATTTTGAACATTTTATTTTAAAATGTCATAATTAGAATTTTGAAAGTTGCTTCTGATTGCTCTGAAGCATGCCAATACTGGGATATGTGCAGCATTTGTGAACAACAATTGTAGCATATATAACAATCGAATGAATATTGGCCTATTTTCCCCGTGTTGAGCTAGGTCTCCCCCCTTAAGAATCTTTTCCACAAAACGTAAGATGATTTGAGAATAGACCCCATCATTCTGTAAATTGGGTGTAAATTTCCATGTGACAACGTCATACTTCAATGGACTGTAAATTGTAGTATTAAGGCAATTTAATTATTTGAAGTATGTGTGAATTTGCATATGATGATGCTGGATTTAGAATTTCTTGTAATATTTTCTTTCCATGGAATTGCTTGTTGTACTCTTGTTGTAGTAGTTGTTGTTGGTGTTGTTGTTGTTGTTGTGTGGTTATGTTCTAACTTTATTATCACACTACTGAGAGCGATCATCTCACAATTGCGATGTATCTGTTAATAATAAATTAAATATTTCATTTAATGTATAGTCCTGACGCTCAAAGCATACCCACGCGGTATCCTCTGATCTCAAAACTTGGCCCACCCTGGTAATAATGAGGGTTGTCATTCTGCCCGCCCTAGTGATAATGAGGGTTGTCGGTCGGTTTCTTTCCTCTGGACACAAGAGGCGCGTGTCATTGGAAAGGCAAGTGAGCTCAGTCAAAAGCAAGGTTGTCATATTTTGCGTCGCTTATTTAAACATGTTAACATTTAATTTATTCTGAAGTCAAAATATAAATATAAAAACTTGATCATGAACCAAAGCACACACCGATATCGCAGAATAATTTGTTTCGTGGTTAACACGTGCGGTGGTCGCATATGTTGAAAGAAAGAAAGAAAGAAAGAAAGAAAGAAAGAAAGAAAGAAAGAAAGAAAAACAGGAAGAAGGAATTGGCAAATAAACTCGACAAAGACTAAACTTAGATTGATACCAAAGTAGGCCTATTAAAATATTATACGTAATTTCATGCTGCTAATATCAGTGTCTCGCTTTCAGTAAAGAAAGGAAAAGTACAACAATTATTTACAATTTGTTTTATGTCGCACCATCAGAGATAGGTGTTATGGCGACGATGGGCTAGGAAAGGCCTAGGAGTGGGAAGGAAGTGCCCGTAGCCTTAATTAAGGTACTTCCCCAGCATTTTCCTGGTGTGAAAATGGGAAACCACGGAGAACCATCTTCAGAGCTGCCGACAGTGGGGCTTGAACCCATTATCTCCCCGATGCAAGCTCACAGCGGCGCGCCCCTAACCACACGGCCAACTCGCCCAGCGAAGGAAAAGTAAAATCACGAACTAGGGACTGGGATAATAATAATAATAATAATAATAATAATAATAATAATAAATGATAATAATGATAATAATAATAATAATAATAATAATAATAATAATAATAATAAATGATAATAATGATAATAATAATAATAATAATAATAATAATAATAATAATAATAATAATAATAATAATAATAATAATAATAATAATTGTCCGCCTCTGTAGTGTAGTGGTTAGTGTGATTAGCTGCCACCCCCGGAGGCCCGCATTCGATTCCCAGCTCTGCCACGAAATTTGAAAAGTGGTACGAGGGCTGGAACGGGGTCCACTCAACCTCGGGAGGTCAACTGAGTAGAGGTGGGTTCGATTCCCACCTCAGCCATCCTGGAAGTGGTTTTCAGTGTTTCCCCCTTCTCCTCCAGGCGAATGCCGGGATGGTACCTAACTTAGGGCCACGGCCGCTTCCTTCCCTCTTCCTTGTCTATCCCTTCCAATCTTCCAATCCCCCGCCAAGGCCGTTGTTCAGCATAGCAGGTGAGGCCGCCTGGGCGAGGTATTGGTCATTCTCCCCGGTTGTATAATTTTCAGGTGTGATTCCCATGGTCTCCACATCACTGGATGAAGTGAAATGAAAAGCAACACACTTCACAAATATTAATTAACGAAGCAAAGAAATAATCCAAAACTTTCAAACAGCGAACAAAGCAAGTGTGAATTGTCTGAGCTGAAAAAAGAGACTGACGTCTATTTAATAAGAGGTGCATTGGCAACAGTGCTGTGAGGATTTCTGAAGGGGAATGCGAACTTCCGTTTTAAAGCCCACTGCCGTCATAAATCACCCCCTGCTAGACAAGTGAGTGGCCAGGGAGATCAAACGTTTGCCGAACTCTTTGAATGCCGCTGGGTACGCTTTGCCCGTCTCAGCTATACGTCAGTAAGTCCTAGAAAGAGCGCATTGATTCGGTGGTTCGAGGTGAACACAATGTCGTTTCTCCATTTTGCAGACTCAAAGAACAGAATATCGACGATGATCACCAAACTTCGATAGAAGGTGGCACGGCAGGAAGAAGAAGAAGGTCTGACCCTACGATCTCATCTGAACTGCCCATCTCCACTATTCGTTTCAAAACAGTTTCAGACTTGTCGCGGTCAAGGGGCTGCCTGGCCAAGGCGGTAAATGCGTGTTCGGCTCACAAAGAAGGACGTGGGTTCGATTCCCCGTCAAGAAGTCGACAAATTTAAGAAACAAGATTTCCATTTCCGGAGGTGCACATGGCTCTGAGGTTCACTCAGCCTGCACCAAAAATGAGTACCAGGTTAATAACTGGGGAACAAAGGCAGCCGGGCGTAGAACTAACCACTCTACCCCACAAAGTGCCGAGGTTACGGATAGTGGAATCCTTTGCCTTCCACCCCTCCAAGGGCCTTCATGGCCTGTACGGAGATGACTGCTTTGCATTGCTTTGCTTTGGTTTATTTGTCGCGTTCCAAGGACAACCCTTCTGATGTAATAAAAACCAGTTTGTTTAGTCTGTCTTTGATAGGCTTTGCAGTGTCCGAACACAACAAGAAATATGCCTTAACTTCAAAAAAAAGTGCCTCCATGAATTTTTCAGTCACTGTTAACTTCTAATTCGTAATTTTGTGTACATTGGTTAAGCGTTTTCGAAGCTTACATATCCGGCTTTGAATTTTGCAAACCATCTTTTTTTTACAATGTTTTATGTCGCACAGGCACAGTTAGGTCTTATGGCAACGATGGGATAGGAAAGGCCTAGGAGTGGGAAGGAAGCGGTCGTTGCCATAATTATGGTGTGAAAATGGGTACCAACGGAAAACCTATTTCACGGCTGCCGACAGTGGGGTTCGAACACACCATCTCCCGAATGCAAGCTCACAGCTGTGCGATCCAACCCGCATGGCTAACTTTCTCGGAGGAAACCAACATTTCACCCGTTGATACACAGAAACAGTATTCTCCCCACACAACTACCGACTGTTCGGAGTTCGCAGGCTGCAACTTATAAAACTTACTAATTACATCAACTTCCGCGCAATGTGAATGGCAAACGTAGAGGTAAATTTGAACGTAAAGTTTGCGATACGTTTGTAATGTAAATATGGCTCGGTGAAAATATTTCAGGTGATCGCACTGAAACTCCTACATAATCGCAGTGCAGACCATTACTGGCCCGTAATATTATTACTTACAGGATATAGGTTACCCCACAGATTAGCTCGTGAACCATGCTGAGCACAAAGCTACATGTTAGAACCCCACTAACCTCCCTCCTCTCGGCCAGGTGCAGACTACAGTGTGTTCCGTACAGCACAACCCTAGCCAAGGGAGATCGTATCAAACAGAACTAGAGTTTGTGCAGCATTCTGAAATCCAAAGATTAGTACTTTGAATTTTAAGGGAAGCACTTTTTTCTTGCGTTTAGATGTTACGGATTACGTATTTTGCATCCCATTTCTCCAAAGTTAAAATAAAATATGTAATGATGATAATTGTAACCTATGAATCTGGATTATACTCTATAGCCTAATCACACATTTCGAAGTATTGTAAACAAGGTGTACCCGTATTACTAAACCTAAGGTCCTTGAATGAAAATAGTCACTGTAACACAGATATCAACAGAGAAAAGAGTGAAAAAAGGAAAATGTATAAGAATCTCAATGCATTCAAAGCGTTGTCGAATGCATATGTGTTCCTCTACGTGATCTCAATCAACCTCGGTACGATTTTATAAGCTGCAATTTGACTGTATAGTCCGGGGCATTTCGAACTCAGGCCCCCTCAGTTTTCAAACGCAGCGAACTTAACGAGAAGTGCATTATTTTAACTGAATATGTAGTATGATACTAATATGTATCCTTAAGATGGAATACAGTACCTAATAGCGTGTGGGGCCTCCTCTGGTCGTACGAACTGCAGTGAGATGCCGTGGAAGTGAGTCGACAAGTCCCTGGTAGTCCTCTGGACGTAGCTGACACCAAATCGTTTGCAGAGCGGCCGCCAATGCTGGTCTGTTCGTGGGTGCAGGATCCATGGCACGGAGCCTGCGTTCCAAGACATCCCAGATATGCTCGATAGGGTTCATATCGGGGCTCCTGGGTGGCCATGGCAGTCGTTAAACCTCCGCTGCATGTTCCTGGAACCATTCCCGGGCAACGTGGGAGCGATGTGGCGGCGCGTTATCATCTTGAAACACGGCATAACTGTCTGGGCGCTGGAAGGCCAAAAATGGATGGAGATGGTCTCCGAGCAGCTCAACATAGCGCGTACCATTCCATGTCTCTTCCAGAACAACTAGAAGGCCCATTCCATACCAGGAAAATGCACCCCATACCATAACAGAGACACCAACGCCAAGGACCACACCTTCGAGGCAGGCGGGATCCATCGCTTCATGTGGTCTGCGCCATACACGGTGCCTCCCATCGGTATGGTGCAGTTGAAATCGTGATTCGTCCGACCATATTACGTTACGCCATTGTTCCAGTGTCCATCCCTGGTGTCTGGCGACAAATGCGCGTCGTTGTGGCCGATGACGTTGGGTTAACAGTGGCACCCGTATGCGGCGCCGGCTCCCATACCCCATAGAACCCATGTTCTTACGGATTGTTCACTGGGAGACGTGCCTAGCATGGCCTGTGTTGAATTCAGCCGTGATTTGTTGCACGGTTGCCCGTGTGACACTATTGACAATCCGTCTCAGATATCGCCGGTCACGGTCATCAAGGGTGGCTGAACGGCCTGTCATTCGTCTGTTGTGGACGGTGACACCCGTATTCAACCATTCCCGATACACCCTGGACACGGTTGATCGTGTGAAGCGGAATACCCGCACCACTTCCGAAATCGCACTTCTCATCCATCGGGCACCGACCACCATACCCCGTTTAAACGGCGTCAGCTCACGACGACGTTCCATGTTACACCTGTCACATGCACAGCCACTACTCACAAGGTCTCCTATACAACTGCCGCTGGCAAAGGGGGCGTGTGGTGCGCAGACAACACACCTGCGCATCAGTGCTCCGCTATCCCATGACATTTGCTCAGTCAGTGTATACAGGGTGAAGCGAAATTCGCGCACTCGGGCGTCGCAGCGCGACTCCTCACATGCCAGCAATAAAAATATGCCTCTCATAAAAGCTCGTCCTGCGAGTATATGCGGGAGAAAAAGGACGTTGAAGAGTGGCAATCTGGCAACACTGTAACCACATGCAGGGTAACTACCTCTGTCAGCATACATTAGTCGTGCTGTACAGTTGGTGCAGTGGATAGAGATTTGGGTTCATGCAGGAGGTCGAGGGCTCGATCCTGGGTTGAGGCGCACTTTTTATTTGCTAATTCCCATCGGACATTACATACTGTAATACAGTAAGACACCGTTTTTTAGGTCACATGTTTCCTACATTTACAAAATTTAGTAACGCTGAACACGTTATAATGCATCTAGTAGATGAAGTGGTGCGAATAAATTCACGCCCACGACGTGGAAAGGGCGTCTTTCAAAGCTGACCAATGAAAACGAATGTCGTAGTATGTAAGTGCAAATGGTTTCTAGAGGACGCGCTGCATCGCTGTTTACGATTAAGATGCCAAATACCATACCACCTGGACTAAATTTACGAAATAAAAAACATACGCCTCAAACCAGGATCGACCCCCTCGACCTCCTGCATGCTAAACCAAAACCCTATCCACTGCACCAACTGTACAGCACGACTAATGTATGCTGACAGAGGTAGTTACCCTACATGTGGTTACAGTGTTGCCAAATTGCCACTCTTCAACGTCCTTTTTCTCCCGGATATACTCGCAGGACGAGGTTTCATGAGAGACGTTTTTTTATTGCTAGCATGTGAGGAGTCGCGCTGCGATGCCCGAGTGCGCGAATTTCGCTTCATCCTGTATATCAGGAGTATTCTGTCTCAAGGCAGGGCCAACCCTCCACAGCTTCACCATTGGCTGTCACAGATGACCTAAGGATCTTTGAAGTGGCATATTAGAGAAATTAGTTTCTCGTTGGCTTCCTCACCAAGTCAGAAATTGATGTTACATATCACGTACGAAAGGGATTTTTAGGCATGAATATGTTAGAACAGGTGCTCAGACTGGACGTATGCTACTTGTGGTTACATCACAAGCTGTGAAGGATGGGCAAAATTCTCCCAGTCACTCTCGATCACTGTGGCGATACCCACGTTTGAAATTGAGACAGAAAATAATGAAAGGAAGAGGTAATAATAATGTTATTTGCTTTACGTCCCACTAACTACTTTTTAAGGTCTTCGTAGACGCCGAGGTGCCGGAATTTAGTCCCGCAGGAGTTCTTTTACGTGCCAGTAAATCTACCGACACGGGGCTGTCGTATTTGAGCACCTTCAAATACCACCGGACTGAGCCAGGATCGAACCTGCCAAGTTGGGAAAGGGAGAGGTGAGAAATCCACGTCCTTTTCAATTTACCTCATAAGAAATAAGTTACTTACATTCATTGCAATTTTACAGTAAGTATTTTGACCAGTTATAATAAAGAGAAAGGGGCTGCCTGGCCGAGGCGGTATACGCGTGCTCAGTTCGCCCGGAAGGACGTGGGTTCGAATCCCCGTCAGGAAGTCGTAAAATTTCAGAAATGAGATTTCCACTTCCGGAGGTGCACATGGCCCTGAGGTTCACTCAGCCTACACCAAAAATGAGTACCCTACCAAGTTAATTCCTGGGGGCAAAGGCGGCCGGGCGTTGAGCTAACCGCGCTTCCCCAACTAGTGCCGAGGTTACGGATAGTGGAAGCCTTAACCTTCCACCCCTCCAAGGGCCTTCATGGCCTGTACGGAGATGACTTTGCTTTGCTTACAATAAAGAGATCCCTCAAATATTTTTGTGATATACGTACTGAATTACAATTTCCACTATTACATTTTAGAAGGTACTTTAGAATCATTTCTGATATAATACAGACGTGGATAAGCTGTGGCTTGTGGATGCTTGGGTTTAAATTATCTAATAAACTCACCAACAATCCAGTCATGCTTACCGGGAATAACATCAGTTAGGTTATTTATTTGAAATAACATTTACATTATTGTCGTACTTTAATCTTGGATAGTAAATATCTATGTCTCCACTCGTGGTGAAACTCCCTCGTCATTTGGAGGCTAGCTATTGTCATCGGACACCTGATAAGATTTAAATACTATTTTCAAATTCAGTGAACAGGGAAATTCAAACAACACTACAACACTGTGCAAAATCAAGCAGTGAACTTGTTGAATTATGTAAATATATTACTTTTTGCTGTATGAATAACAGGAATGTTACCTTTGAAGAAAGGGAAATTCCGTCATTCCCATCCATGGAATCGTAAATCGTAGCTTGTACACTTAAACCCTACACTTAGTAAATCGTAAGACAAAAATAATAACGTGTGAGCTTTCTTTGAATGCATAAATACAACAAATTAAAACTGACTGTTTATATCGAGCGCAGTATAAATCAAACAGGAATATCTTGAAAAGTTCGGTTTCCTTGCGACTATAGCGGTTTAACAAAATACTGTACCCCAGTTCACCATTTCGCTGAGTACTGGAGAAGAGCTTCGTAATGACAATCGAATGTCTCTGTTCCCTTCCCTGCAAAGTGCGTTGGCTTTCTCGCTTCACTGTGACGTATGCTTGTTACGTAAGCTGTCCGCATTTACGTCAGACCAGCCCGGTCACACTGGGCTAGCCTCGACGAGCGCCCAGCTAATCACCTCTGGCTTAGAATGCAAGTTTATTTGAACAAGGCGCAAGTGTAGCCGCTCTACAATTATGCCGGCGAGTTGCATAACTTTTAAGGGTTCTGATAGTTCAGATCGCTAATATTTATGCAAATCTCAATGCAGAATCGCTGTGCGGGTAGAAAACACTTTAGGGGTTCCCATAGTTCAGATCGTTAATATTTATGCAAATCTCAATGCAGAATCGTTGTGTGGGTAGGACACTCCTGCGCCGTGGTCATACACGTTTCCATTCTAACTTCTCACGATCTGGAGCACTACTTGGAGCAAATATGGACAGATATGCAGCAGGATACCATGCGAAACCTGTATTCCTCCTAGCCTGCTCGTATCACAACTTGTATCCTAGGCAGAGGCACGTCAACAGTGTACTAGCCTCCGCAAGAAATTATCAGTTCACTCTGATATTCTTACCACCGGGCGAGTTGGCCGTGCGCGTAGAGGCGCGCGGCTGTGAGCTTGCATCCGGGAGATAGTAGGTTCGAATCCCACTATCGGCAGCCCTGAAGATGGTTTTCCGTGGTTTCCCCTTTTCACACCAGGCAAATGCTGGGGCTGTACCTTAATTAAGGCCACGGCCGCTTCCTTCCAACTCCTAGGCCTTTCCCGTCCCATCGTCGCCATAAGACCTATCTGTGTCGGTGCGACGTAAAGCCCCTAGCAAAAAAAAAAAAAAAAATTCTTATCACAAACTTACATCAACGTTACAACAATCGACATCAAGTTTTATGTGATTCCGACCACAGATTGTTGGTGCAAATATTTTCTATTCTGCAAAAGATTGTACGAGTGTGTTTGGGTCATCAGTCCATAGAATGGTGTGATGCAGCACTCCATGCCAACCTATCATATGCTAATCTTTTCATTTCAACGTAACTTGGGCTCAAAAAGCCTCTATTCTACTCCCTAACTCACTCAGTCCAGCTTTCCATATTTATACTATATCGATTCCCATTAGATTACTATCTGAAATAATTAGCCTGGTTAATCTGGAAATAACTGTGTGAGTTGCGCTTAAAAATTCTCTATCAATTTCATTTCAGTTTCGAATGAAGAGTTTACTGTGAAACAAAGAATAACATTTTCTATTTAGTAATTACATGTACAATTTTTTACATTTCGAAACATATTCCTCCTCTGATGGTTACAGTTACCTGTTCACTCTTGCAATATTCCACCATAAACAAAATTGCTTTTGTGTTTTGGCTCCATGCAATATATTTTAATTAACTTCAATCGCTGCCTTTGCTGTTTCCTCGTTCCCTTGGAGGGTTCCGACCTTACTGTGTTTGATTAAGTCAAACAGCTCGCAGTTGCCAGAATTTATATTTTCCATAATTCTTAATTACAAACTTTACTTCCTAGCGGTCGTACAGAGGCCAAAGGAGTTCGTTTGTCGCCTCTGAGAATGTACACCACTCTCTCCCTCAACTTTTTACCTTACAGGAATTCTTCAAATTTTCATTGAAAAACAAATCATGCCTAAACAAAACATAAATGCTTTTTAGGAAATAACGTATTCACTATATGTTGAGTGACAATACGGGAGACTACATTCCTTGAAAATATAACTCAGATAATTAGAGTACATGAAGTGTTATCTGATCCTGTATTCGTTAAGAGGAGAATTCCCCAATGCAGTATAATTTGACATTTATGTTTCCTTGACTTATATATACAATATAATTAAAGAACTGGGATCAGAGATAAGGCTTTTTCCGGACGATGTTATAATGTATAAATTAATAAATAGGTTACACGATTGCGAGTAACTGCAAAAAGACGTCGACAATGTTGTGAGATGGACAGCAGGCAACGGTATTATGATAACCGGGGTGAAAAGTCAGGTTGTGAGTTGCACAAATACCAAAAGTCCTCTTTTATTTACTGTGTTGATGGGTTGAAAGTTCCTTGTGGGGATCACTGTAATTACCTAGGTGTTAATATAAGGAAATATATTCATCGGGGTAATCACATAAACAGGATTGTAAGTAAACAGTACAGATCTCTGCACATAGTTATCAGGGTGCTTAGGGGTTGTAGTAAGGATGTAAAGGAGAGGGCAGATAAGTCTCTGGTAAGACCCCAAATAGAGTATGGTTCCAGTGTATGGGACCATCAACAGGATTACCTGATTCAAGAACTGGTAAAAATCCAAAGGAAATTTTCGACAAAAGAGTAGCGTTACGAACATGTTGCAAAGTTTGGGCTGGGAAGAAGTGGGAAAACTGGGACGACGAGCTGCTCAACTAAGTGGTATGTTCCGAGCTGTTAGTGGAGAGATGGCGTGGAATGACATTAGTAGGCGAATAAGTTTGAGTGGTGTTTTTTTATATCGAGTTCGATAGTTGCAGATGCTTAAGAGCGGCCAGTATCCAGTATTCGGGAGATAGTGGGTTCGAATCTCACATTCGGCAGCTCTGAAGATGGTTTTCCGTGGTTTACCATTTTCATACCAGGAAAATGCTGGGGCTGTACCTTAATTAAGGCCACGGCCGCTTCCTTCCCACTCCCAGATCTTTCCTGTCCCATCGTCGCCATTAGACCTATCTGTGTCGGTGCGACGTACGTCAACTTGTAAAAAAATGTGTTTTAATGGCTTTCAGTGCCGGAGTGTCCGAGGGCAGGTTCGGCTCACCAGATGCAGGTCTTTTGATTTGACTCCCGTAGGCGACCTGCGCGTCGTGATGAGAATGAAATGATGATTAAGACGACACAGATACCCAGCCCCAGTGCCAGCGAAATTAATCAATAATGGTTAAAATTCCCGACCGTGTCGAGAATCGAACCCAGGACCCCTGTCACCAAAGGCCAGCATGCTAACCATTTGGCCATGGTGCCGGACGTTTAAAATAAGCGAAGGACATACTATGATGTTAAAGTTGAAATTCGAGAGAACAAATTGGGCCAAATATCATTTATAGGAAGAGTGTTTCAAATAAATGTTCAAATTCCTTGGAATGATTTAAGAAAATACTGTAAACAACTGATAGGGAATCTGCCACCTGGGCAACTGCCCTAAATGCATATCAGTGGTGACTGAATTGAATTGATTGATTGATTGATTGATTGGTTGATTGATTGATTGATTGATTGATTGATTGATTGATTGATTGATTGATTGATTGATTGATTGATTGGTTGATTGATTGATTGGCCAATGACGCTTTCTATAGTTTTTTGTATCATTCATGTTACCCTATCTTTCCATAAACTGTAAATTATATATGTAATTGCCTTGATTTGCCTGGTTCCCGGCTTACCTCTCCTCAAAAGCTCTATACTTACATTTGTTGATATGATCTACGGACTATATCTATTCATGAACGACAGATACGATAGCTAGTTAGAAATAATAAGGACTGATACTTATTAACGTAACAGCACACGAAGTTGAATAGTCAATGTGGACTCGTTACATTGCCAGTAAGCCGAAAGTGTTAGTAATCAAGTGAATGAAAACCACACGAACAAGTACCAATTACCGACGCCCATTATATAACATGATGGGTTAATAGCGGTCTATAATGAGCGCACTGTCATTTAACGGCACCATTTAATCCAAGTACCTGGTTCGATTCCACAGTGAATTAAAGGCTATATATTTGTGTCTGCTGGCAAGCCATAAGGACCGCTCGTAGTACTGAAGAGAAAAGCATCGGCTCCAGCTATGTCGGGAGAATATCATCACATGTCCACATGAGCTCAGTGAGGTGCAGCCGAATATGGGATGCCAAGCAATACGGTTTAGCACATTAAAATGCCGAGCACTTCAATATGTACAGGTCATCTGAAAGGGCAGCAGTCGCCCTGGCAAGGAAAGGTTCTTGACTGACTATAAGTCCGACGGGTTGTTTTGACATTAGATGGAGAGAATTTGAAATATGGTATTGTCATATGTATTTAGAGTAAGTAGAAAAAAGTCTATGCTGGGCACAGGGTGCCGATGCTCATTTATCTCGAATTGCAGAAAATTAAGTTCCCTCTCAAAATTGTATTTATTTCCTTATTTTGCTTGACGTAGTTATGGCTAAGAAGCATGTTCTCACACCAAACCAAGTTTAACAATTACAAAAAATCTAGTACAACCTACAGTTACTAGAAAATAATATTTTAAAAAGAACCTATAAGATAACAATATTAAGAATTAGGATATTATTATTATTATTATTATTATTATTATTATTATTATTATTATTATTATTATTATTATTATTATGCCTTCGCTGGCGAGATGTAGTGTTTACAGTGCACTATGTCTTCTGGTATGGGCTATATCAAATTTGTTACTTTCATTGACCTGTCTCAGTCTCATCCTTGGCTTCGACAATATGAAAGTGACTGAGGTATGAGTGATGCTAGTAATACCATTCCTTATGCAGCCAGTCCCTGTTATGAATGGTGTGAAACTATCGCTCATAGGGTCGGTTGGTGCATGTATTTCAGTGGGCTTGGCAGACTGATATGTAATAGCAACGGCTGGCTCGGTGAGGAAAGCAACGGGAAACTACCTCACTCCTCATTTCCCTAGTATGCCTCTTCAGTGACGCCTAGGCTATTTATGACAGCTGTTGGCGGAGTTGCAGAGGATCAAACCAGCCTTCGGGCTGAATACCCAACATACATTTTTATTATTATTATTATTATTATTATTATTATTATTATTATTATTATTATTATTATTATTATTATTATTATTATTATTACAGCGCGAGACTGAGCAGAAGCTCAGACGCTAGAGCGCTAGCCTTCTGAGTCCAACTTGACAAGTTCAATCCTGGCTCTATTCGGTGACATTTAAAGTTGCTAAAATACGTCATCCTCGTGTCGGTAGATTTATTGGCTCGTAAAACCACTCCTGCGTGACAAAATTCCGCCACCTTGGTGTCACCGAAAACCATTCAAATTTAATTAGTTGGACGTGAAACCAATAACCTTATCATTAATTTTAACAATAATAAGTCAGACTTCCTCCGTGGCTCAGGCGGCAGTGCACCGACCTCTCACCGCCGGGTTACATGGTTCAAATCCCGGACACTGCATGTGAGATTTGAGCTGGACAAAGCGGAGGTGGAATAGGTTTCTCCAGGTACTCCGGCTTTCGCTGTCATCTTTCATTCCAACAGCATTCTCTAATATAATTCCATCTGTCAGTCATTGATCATTGCCCGAGAGGAGTGCGACAGGCTTCGGCAGCCGGCACAATTCATATCCTCGCCACTAGATGGGGTCTTCATTCATTCCATTCCTGGCCCGGTCGGATGACTGGAAACGGATTGTGGACTTTTAAGTCACGAGTAAATAGAAAATACATTTCTGGTATGAAGTTCCAGACCCAGACTGCACTTACCGTCAAGAAGTGCGAAGATGGTCAAGGAGTTCCTCTTTGTGAGAACAGCTATTTAGTTTATGAACCTCGGAGAGCTCGGTAAACCCGATTGTTAGGCACTAAGGAGTAGACGCACTTACAGCGTTGTAGAGCAAACACCGGGCATGAATTTGCCGTTTCCTTTGCAGGTTTAGTAATTTTGTAACATCCTTCCCACAAAACTCCGAGGTAAGACTTCTAGATGGATTTACCTCACACTGTTGGTTTTGAAATTAATTCTGTGTACAAGAGGAAGAACTTTTAGAAACACCACAGCGCCACAGAGCCCGTCACAATTTGTCGCTCCGATTGCAAGGACTTAAGTTCTTCACGCACTCGCATTAATTTCACAGGCTGGGTACTTAAAACGTAATTTTAGCAAGTGAAGTCGAGTCCCTTGCCTCGGTTTTGGTTGGCTAACGTCGTTCACCCTATGCCGCCAAGCATGAAAAGGTCGCACACGCTATGCTACATAAAAAAGAAAAGGAAGAATACAGAATGCCTCAGAAATCTTGACATAACCTTATTCTTACCAGGCGTCAATACCGAGCGTGTCAACTGACGTACCAACGTCAAGTAATTCAGCTATTGAACACCTCTACGCAGAAATACTATGAACTAGTTTGAGAATAAATCATCTACATCTTAAAACTCCTCTTCCTCATTCAAAGTCAATATTTCTTCTATCACTTATGGATCGTTTTCTTAATTTTCTTCCTCGTCACCGCTATAGTGAAAGCAATATTTTTGAACGTTGAAAACATTTCTGTCCGTCTCTGTGGTGTAGTGGTTAGTGTGATTAGCTGCCACCCCCGGAGGCCCGGGTTCGATTCCCGGCTCTGCAACGATATTTGAAAAGTTGTACGAGGGATGGAACGGGGTCCACTCAGCCTCAGGAGGGTTCGATTTCCACCTCAGCCATCCTGGAAGTGGTTTTCCGCGGTTTCCTACTTCTCCTCCAGGCAAATGCCGGGATGGTACCTAACTTAAGGCCACGGCCGCTTCCTTCCCCCTTCCTTGTCTATCCCTTCCAAACTTCCCCCCCCCCCAAAGGCCCCTGTTCAGCATAGCAGGTGAGGCCACCTGGGCGATGTACTGGTCATCCTCCCCAGTTGTATCCCCCGACGCAGAGTCTGAAGCTCTAGGACACTGCCCTTGAGGCGGTAGAGGTGGCATCCCTCGCTGAGTCCGAGGGAAAAACCGACCCTGGAGGATAAACAGATAAAGAAGTAGAAGAAGAAGAAGAAGAAGAAGAAGAAGAAGAAGGAAACATTCCTTAGCAGACAAAGTAAGGGTCCCCATACTAAGGAAAAAGTAAAATTAAGCAATTTTCTCGATTATGGCGAAAGTTGAAGGGCTCGGAATGGTTTCAAATTGTGAGTCTTGACCAGATTGAATCATAATAAATAAACAAATTCTGAAAATCACTTCCGCCCTAAATACAGTTCCGGAGAAACAGCCTAAAATCGCTTGTTTCTTTACCCGTTTTTTATTCAAATCCTAGCCAAATTAATACATTTACATAACTATTTCCCTATGTGTTCCTTGGTTCGATACCCTCAGGTTTTTTCGATTTCTTGAAAAAATGTCCACACCAAATGTAGTTATAAGGGCTTAAGTGAAATACTTAGCGTTTGTAGTGGTGCTTAAGTGAAACAGGTATTAATGGCAATTAATGTCACCGCTGCACATCAGGCGACAGGTAGCTGACCTAAGTCTCCTCCACGGGATCTTAAATGGGCATTACTGCTCGGAACATCTTGTCTCACTCTTCTCTCTCAGTGTTCCTTCCCGCTCCACCAGAAGCAAAGACCTTCTCCACATTCCCGACACTCAGCACTCAATACTTCAATGACCTTTCCTAATCCGCCTCCCAACACTCTTTAACAATATTAATAGGATACAAGAGCTTGATATAGCATCAAATTAAAGCATATTCGAGAGGGGTGTAAATAGTATCTTAAAGATAAGTTGATGTGAAGGGATTATACCGTCATCTTGACCCACGACGACTTGGCTATGAACATGGACATTCTCGTTGTTTTCGATTTGGACAGTTGTTATTAGTAGGCTGTGTACCTGATCTTGTTATATTTTGTTATGTTTGTTATATTGTACTATGAAAGTTTACGTTTGTTAAATAGTCTGTTGACAGTGCAAATGAAATTTGCTCAGTGTAGCTGTATCTTGTGCTTCGTGAATAAATAAATAAATAAATAAATAACAATGCATTGACTCACATTAGTACTCGTAGTGGTAGAAAAAGACAAACTGCTAATCTGATCGACCGGATAACGATGATTAAGTAAAGAACAATAATGTTTAGGAATAAATAAAGAATATATTCTCATACTTTATTACGCGTATATTTTATTTATCTAAAATGTGCATCTCATATCACTAGGATGTTTCCAACATTGAGTTGTTTGCCTGCTTTTTTATTTTTGACTTTGACAGTGGCGAAGTTTGGGCTCGTAGCCATCTCTTACACTTAACCACGTACAATCGCGAAACAGGTAACGTTTGGGCGATGATTTCGGCCAACCCTGAGGATGAAGGAGAAGTAACCAAGGCTATGTTACATGTGTTCGTCTTCCAGGAGGTTTGGCTTGCCACGTTGCGCACTCAGAGGCCACTCCCAACCCGATTTTTTTCGGGAACTGATTAAGATGTTTCTATGGTTAAACATCCTAGCTGTACTAGTTTTTCCTAATCAAGACATACAATTAATTAACTGTAATTTAATTGCGATGAAGTGTGCACGACGTAATCCTACCCCAATATATGGCATTTAATTGTCTGATCAGCGCTGACAATAACTTCATAGGAACGGTTTTCCAAACGCCCTTTCGTCTCTGATAATCATAATTAATTAAAGCTAGGTTATTTTACTTCGGTTTTCGAAGATAACATCTATTCATGGAACCGGAAACATTCTTATAGAAAACTTAAAGGGATATAAGGAAAGATGCGCAGTAAAATTGATTGTGCATTAAACGAGAACATCTAAAAGAAGTTACACTTTATTAGAAATGTTCCAGTCTAAAAAATGTATTTATTTGAGAAGAGAAGCCTACCGATATAACTCCACGGTTGTTAAAACAAAAACTCACTTCCAGAAGACAGGAATGCTGAAGAATGTACAACATCCAATTCGGCATACTATCGTTTTACAGTCAAATATTGCATAGTTTCTGTATAGTTTGCAGAATTCCGGAAAAATACATTTTTTAAAAAGACGGTCGTACGAAAGAGAAAAGAGGAGGAAAGAGAATAGGTCTGGCGTGCGGCCCAATAACAGCAAGCGGGAGCACCATAGCGGCTCCAAAGTTCAAGCATGCGGGCCAAGCTGACTTAAAAAATCTCCACACATAAAGGAAAGGTCGAAGTTAAAATGAGTACAGATCCCTTTCATTAAGAAAAAGTTCGAGCTATTGTGGCGTTCCTATTATTGCGAGCAAGACTTTTACAAAATGGTTTTAAAACTTACCCGTAATCGAAGCTGAAGTTGCGAAACAAGTTTGGGATCAAATACAATGCACGTATGGTCTTTATATTGAAAGAGTATCGTCGCCATCTATCTGTGTGGATGCGACATAAAGCCACTAGCAAAAAAAAAAATATATATATATACAGTACCTTCTGACAGTTCTTAGAGGGAGGTACGTTTACTGCCTAGCTGGGTGGGGAGAAGGGAGATGGGGATATGGTTACCATGGAAACGAGGGCATGTCCACTGCGGTTGCCATGGAGATAAGCCTGCTGGCCGAGTCGAGTTGCTTGGAGTTGCCAAACCACACCCACTTCTGAGCGGTCTGAACGAACAAGTGATCAGGAAACGAGGGGAAGAAGAACGGAATGCAGGAATCTGGCAACATCGTGCAATGCCCCCCCCCCTCCAGCCCTATCTGTCAGAATGCTTCTTTAAATATTACGGGTATAAAACAAAGTCATATTACCAGGAAGAATTTGTTAGAGATAAAATATACACTGTACTCCATATTTATACAGTTCTCTGAGTAAACTCTAGGCCCGTGTCTTCGGGGATTCGCCTTATACATCTGATCCAGCGTGGTGGTTTCAACAAATCTGGTCGAGAAAAGTTAACAAAAATTCAAAATTCGGTTGTTCTCTTCTTTGAACACAGTCTAAATCAATATATGTATGCAGGATGGTCGGAAATGACGTAAACTGAGTATATGAGCGTTAGAGATTTGGCCATACTGATAAGTAATTTGACAAAATTACGTCGATATCACGTGCCGTTGTCGTTTTACCAGCTGCTGAAGTTAGCCAAGGCGGAGTTGCTAAATCCGCACGTGCCTTGCACGGGCTTGAGAGCCGTGTCGAGAAATGAGCATCAAACACTAACACACCGTGAGTTTCAGCCAATGCCACTGTAGAGTGCTTGTTGTGGGCCAAGCCTATCAGCAGGGAGGTCTTTGTTTAAGTCCCTCCCCTGGAGAAGTTTATTTCTTTTATTGCCTCTTGCAAGCCGGTCATAAGCCACGTACAGAAATTATCCTACGGACGAATCACCACCGTCACTAACGTAACATGCCCTCACCTCATTTGATCACTGCAGAGGAAGTTTGGAATTTAATCTAGAGATTAGAAATTGTATACAACCACCTCCCTTACCCTACCAGCCAACATTCTGACGGTGAAAATGTTTCGCACCGGCTAATTACTTGACGTCTCAACGGTCATGGCCATCAAGCGATTGATTGATTGATTGATTGATTGATTGATTGATTGATTGATTGATTGATTGATTGATTGATTGGATTGATTGATTGATTACTATTGAGAAACCGTTTTCATTTCACCCAAATAAATTCCTAAACTTATTTCACTCAGTTGTAACGTGAGTACAGCTCAATTATTCGGAACCTTAGTACAACAAAGAACATTACTCTTATCGAGAGGGTTCAAAATATGTTTCTAAAATCTATCACTTATAAAATCACAAATCTATAATAACATACTGGCTGTGATGAATATCATCAAACACAATTTAGTCCACAGAACTCGAATTAGTTTGTCTCGTTACACAAGTCTGCTCGTATTTATTTTTCTGGAAATGTATGGGTGTGGGTCAGCCACTTTGGTGTAGTGGTTAATGTGATTACCTGCCACCCCCGGAGGCCCGGGTTCTATTCTCGGGTCTTCCACGAAATTTGAAAAGTGGTATGAGGGCTGGAACGGGGTCCACTCAGCCTCGGGAGGTCAACTGAGTAGAGGTGAGTTCCATTCCCACCTCAGTCATCCTGGAAGTGGTTTTCCGTGGTTTCCCAATTCTCTTCCAGACAAATTCCGGGATGGTACCTAACTTAAGGCCACGGCCGTTTCTTTCCCTCTTCCTGTCTATCCCTTCCAATCTTCCCATTCCCCCGCAAAGCCCCTGTTCAGCATAGCAGGTGAGGCCGCCTAGGCGAGGTACTGGTCATCCTCCTCAGTTGTTCCCCCGACCCAGAGGCCTTGAGGCGGGAGAGGTGGGATGCCTCGCTGAGTCTGAGGGACAAACCGACCCTGGAGGATAAACAGATAAAGAAGAAGAAGTTGTATGGGTGTAGTGCTGTCTGTTCTTACGGCTAAACTAACCGTAAAGTGAAATGAAGTTCCTTACAGGATTCCTAAAAATCTGTAAATGAAGAATATGTTTTGATTTTTACCTTCTATATAGCACGTCTCGAAGCAAACATCTCGAAATACGCCTAGTTCATTTGCAGAGATTTTAAAGAAGTGGTTTTCTCTTCGCCTGTATTTGCTCCGTCTAATACTGCAACTTAGCACAGTCCCTTGCAACATTCCTAGTGTGTACTCTTAAAAGAAGTGTGTTTCTCCGGTCAGTCACCCCTCGCCTTGACTGAACAAATACCTTCATAAGGCCGTAAACTGGTACTTTACAGACGTGATACTCTCCGAGAGTAGCTGAAAGCTTAAAAGATGCCGTTAACGCGCGCTGTTCTTGAAATAAACCATTTTTTTAGTGTAACATCCAAACGAATACCGCACGAATGTATGCATCGTTTATGTTTCTACAGATAAGAACAAGAGGTCTTTGAGCCACACTGTACCTGATATTTTCATTTTGTCTTACACGTGTACTGGAAGCCAGAGAAACAACAGATAACTTTCTTGTTCGAGACAAGATAATGTCTTGAAAGTTAGATTTTCCTTGTTTGTGGATAGTTTTCAACTTACTATACATTCATCCTTCCACTTGTATTAGCCTTATACATGAACTGCAGTCTCTCTGGGGCTTGCTAGGAAACCCTCTGAAGAGTCGTCAGACACAGGTACAAGACATACGAGTAATTAACGTTGCGAAGGGAATAAGACGCTTGATGTTGCAGGTGTGCTTGAGAAGTGTTCTATCAGAGAAAAGATAACACAACCTTCAAACTTCCCCCAAGTACACCAACTATAGTTAGTTACACGAGAATATTAACCAGCTCCTTTTCCTCTGTCCTTGTCCGGCGCTGTTATGTATTTCATTGTTTGCTCGTTAAAAACAAAATGCGCAAATACTTGATACTTAGTGATTTCGTTAAAGAAAATATTAGTTATTAAAATGTCACTAGAAACTTATTTTTAAAAACTGGCGACTGAATCCTCACCCTACCAAAACCGAGGTGTTTTGCTTCCATCTGAAAAACCATCAAGCCTACGCTAAACATGACATTAAGTTTTGCCATCGAGATCTGCGACATAACTCGTATCCAAAATATTTAGGCATTAGTCTGGATCACACACTTTCTTTTAGGCATCATTTTCTGAACCTGTCAAAAAAGCTTAAGACATGTAACAGGCAGAGCAAGTTTCAGAATTTTTTTGGTCTGAGCTTTTCTCTGAATGTAGGTATAAGTCAAGGGATTTCCTTATCATCTAGATTTCCCCTTTACAGACTGCTCCAAACATTTTCTAAGATTTTTCTTTCTGGCTTTACTACGTCTTTAATGAATCATTTGTCCCCAATGATCAGTGTCTCAGATGCTTCAGGCTTGATTACAGTGCTATAATGTCTTAATATTGCATTTCGGTGTATATAATTTTAATGATATTTGTTCGAAGTGAGTCTATACACTTTTTGTAGTTTAGAGATCCTTTCTTTGTTTGCCTCAAGATTCAGTCCAGAAGGTTGGATGACTTATCCAAGGTATTCGAATTTAGATACAGGATATCTTGGCAAACTGGGGTTTCATTTGCTGTCCAACTTCGTGCCGAAGTTTCTGTTATCATAAAGAAAGAGAAAATTGTTCATGTGTTCGGAATTAGACAAGCACGCTTTTCGTTTGAAATGAACCCACCACTGCTGAATGCTCTTTCAATAGAAGCACTTTCGGTCGGTAAAATTAATAGTTTGAATGCAAATTTGGCCAGCTTGAGGCAGTTAAGTTTATGACGTTTCTTCTTTCTTTTCTTATGGTGCATAAGGCAAGAGTGAAGACACACTATCTGGTGTTATTGGAAGCCAGCCGTTTTACTTCAACCCAGCTTTCCCCAGCTTCCATGGCTTCTTCTTCTTCAACACTTCTGCCCAACGTTTTCCTCAGGCGATCACGTCTCCGTGCACCTTGTGGATTCCAATGCAGCATAAAACTCTTTACAACTCTATGCGGCTTCCTTATTGTGTGGTCGAACTCCCACCAATTTATTTACTTAATCTGGGCACTCATTGGTTGTTGGTTTGTTGCCTTCCGCAGGCTCTCATTTCATATCACATCCAGCCATCTCAAATGTATAATTTGACGTGGACACCAGTTAATAAAGGCGTGTAATTGCCTTTCTATCTGCTTTGTGGCTTTCCAAGTTTCGCAGCCATACAAAAGAACTGCCTTCATGTTTGTGCTGAACAGTGGAAGTTTTGTTCTTCCTGCGATGTTCTTTTTTTTTTTTGCAATTGGCTTTACGTCGCACCGACACACATAGGTCAGTAGTATAATGGGAGAGTTCTGGCGCCTCCTCCACCGCACGCCTCCGCCCGCCTCCTCCTCCGCCGCCGCCGCCGCCCGCAGGAAATTTGAATTTTGGCGGGAAATTTGAATTTTGGCGCGAGATTTGAATTTGTAAACAAAGCCACGTGCTTTTTGACAGCTGTCATCGACAACAACGCAACGCTAACCTCACTGCTGCCATCTTGACGGACCTAAACCTCACTAGTACCAACCTAACCTAACTAGCGTGAGGTAAACAAACCCACGTGTTTTTTGACAGCCACGTGCTTTTTGACAGACAACAACGCATCGCTAACCTCAGTACTGCCATCTTGACGGGCCTAAACCTTAGTGGTACCAACTTAACCTAACTAGCGCGAGGTAAACAAAGCCACGTGTTTTTTGACAGCCACGTGCTTTTTGACAGATTTGTAAACAAAGCCACGTGCTTTTTGACAGAGAACAACGCATCGCTAACCTCAGTACTGCCATCTTGACGGGCCTAAACCTTAGTGGTACCAACTTAACCTAACTAGCGCGAGGTAAACAAAGCCACGTGCTTTTTGACAGCCACGTGCTTTTTGACAGATTTGTAAACAAAGCCACGTGCTTTTTGACAGCTGTCATCGACAACAACGCATCGCAAACCTCAGTACTACCATCTTGACGGGCCTAAACCTCAGTAGTGCCAACTTAACCTAACTAGCATGAGGTAAACAAAGCCACGTGTTTTTTGACAGCCACGTGCTTTTTGACAGCCTTGTAAACAAAGCCACGTGCTTTTTGACAGCTGTCATCGACAACAACGCATCGCTAACCTCAGTACTGCCATCTTGACGGACCTAAACCTTAGTGGTACCAACTTAACCTAACTAGCATGAGGTAAACAAAGCCACGTGCTTTTTTGACAGCTGTCATCCACCATCTTTAAACCACAGAGCACTGTGCTGCCCTCTTGCGTCACCTGTCATCGGCAGTGCTGCCATCTTGACGGGCCTAAACCTTAGTGCTACCAACTTAACCTAACTAGCGTGAGATAAACAAATCCACGTGCTTTTTTGACAGCTGTCATCCGCCATCTTTAATCTATAGAGCTCAGTGCTGCCCTCTTTAGCTACTTACCTTTGAAATGTGGTGGCGGATAATTTGAGAAATGCTTTTTGACAGCAGCCATCTTTGTGCACCGTGCTGCCCTCTTTAGCTAGATACCTGTGGTGGTGGGCAATTCCACATGACAACAGCCATCTTTAATCAAGAGAGCACCGTGCTGCCCTCTATATGGTGGCGGCAAATTCTACATGCTCTTGTTTGGAAACAAACTCACGCGCTTTTTTGACAGCTGTCATCCGCCATCTTTAATCAACAGAGCACCGTGCTGCCCACTTTAGCTACTTACCTTTGAAATGTGGTGGCGGATAATTCCACGTGCTCTTGTTTGGAAACAAAGCCATGTGCTTTCTTGACAGCTGACATCCGCCATCTTTAATCTATAGAGCACAGTGCTGCCCTCTTTATCGTAGTAGATGTAAATTCGTCACAGCTGTCATCCGCAGTGCTGCCATCTTAACGGGCCTAAACCTTAGTGCTACCAACTTAACCTCACTAGCGTGAGATAAACAAATCCACGTGCTTTTTTGACAGCTGTCATCCACCATCTTTAATCCATAGAGCACAGTGGTGCCCTCTTTAGCTACTTACCTTTGAAATGTGGTGGCGGATAATTTGAGAAATGATTTTTGATAGCAGCCATCTTTGAGCACCGTGCTGCCCTCTTTAGCTAGATACCTGTGGTGGCAGGCAATTCCACGTGACAGCAGCCATCTTTAATCATGCGAGCACCGTGCTGCCCTCTATGTGGTGGCGGCAATTTGAAAAATTCTACATGCTCTTGTTTGGAAACAAACTCACGTGCTTTTTTCTGACTGCTGTCATCCGCCATCTTGCATCACAAACCTCAGTGCTGCGCTCTTTAACTAGATACCTTTGAAATGTGGTGGCGGCAAATTCCACGTGCTCTTGTTTAGTAAACAAAGCCACGTGCTTCTTATGACAGCTGTCATCCACCATCTTTAATCAATAGAGCACTGTGCTGCTATCATGCGGGCAATTTCATCACCTGTCATCCGCCATCTTTAATCTACAGAGCACCGTGCTGCTCTCTGTAGTAGCGGGCAATTTGAAAAGTTCTGTTAGCTGTCATCCGCCATCTTTAATCAAGAGAGCACCGTGCTGCCATCTATGTGGTGGCGGCAAATTCCACGTGCTTTACAAAGCCATGTGCTTTTTTGTCAGCTGTCATCCGCCATCTTACATCGCAAACCTCAGTGCTACACTCTTTAGTTGAAATATGGTGGCGGATAATTTAAAAAGAAAAATTCTACAGCAGCCATCTCTCGGCGCTAATTGCACAAGATGGTGGCTATACATGACTCCTTAAAGGTGCTTATGCAAGATGGCCGCTATACATAGACACCCTCGGGATGCTTGCGCAAGATGGCGGTTATACATAGCTCCTTATGAGGGATGCTTGTGCAAGATGGCGGTTGCTCTTATGAGGCGGCTTAAGGATCCTTGGCTAGAGACTCCCTAAGGATGCTTGCGCAAGATGGCGGATGCAAGATGGCGGCTATACATAGCTCCTTATGAGACAGCCAGTACTCGATACAACATGTGATCAGAACATTGATTGATGTGTTCAGAACACAAAATAAGTAGAATCGAACACTGTACTCGATGTCGTTAACTTCAACATGTGATTAAAACATTGTCTGGTGTGTTCAGAACACTACATAAGTAGAATCGAACGCTGTACAACATGTTAGGGGATACCTTTGTTTAGATTGAAACATAACAAGACTAGAATTGAACACTGCACTCGATGTCGTTACATGTGATCAGAACAATGATTGATGCGTTTCCTCCTCCTCCTCCTCCTCCTCCTCCCCCTCCTCCTCCTTCTCTACCTCCTCCTCCGCCTCTTATGTCAAGGCATAGCTTTATACCGAACAAGTTTAAACCTGCATCGCGAAGGCAAGCGTGTGCAGCGATAACATTATTGTGCATGTTTAGACTTTCGAAACATAAGAAGAGTAGAATCAAACGCTGTACTCGATACGACATGTGATCAGAACATTGATTGGTGCGTTCAGAAAACAAAATAAGTGATCAAGACTAGAATCGAACAATGTACTCAATACATCATGTGTTTAGAATATGTCAGGGGATACGCTTGTTCTAAGAAGATCAGATTGAAACATAACAAGACTAGAATAGAACACTGTAATCGATGTTGTTAACTTCAACATGTGATCAGAACATTGATTGATGTGTTCAGAACACAAAATAAGTGATCATGACTAGAATCGAACACTGTACTCGATACAACATGTGATCAGAACATTGATCGATGTGTTCAGAACAAGAAATAAGTGATCAAGACTAGAATCGAACACTGTACTCAATACAACATGTGTTTAGAACATGTTAGGGGGTACCCTTGTTCTAAGAAGATCAGAATGAAACATAACAAGACTAGAATCGAACACTGTAATCGATGTTGTTAACCTCAACATATGATCAGAACATTGTTTGATGTGTTCAGAGCAAAAGTACAATTTTGATGATTTGCGCAGCTAACTCGCTCGGTAAACGATATAGCCAAAGTATAACTTCAAATTATTTACCTTCCATCATTCGTCTTGTGTGTAAAAATCAGTCGAACAAGTTATCGCATAAACATGGCTGAAAAAAAATCGTGATAGGGTATGGAACCCAGGGGTTACATCTTATCAGAAGGGCAAAAAGGATGAAAGGACTCTTCCTCCTCCTTACCGCACATTCCTTGGCTGAAGGGCTAATGGGCAAAAGGGCAAAAGGGCTAAAGGGCTAATGGGCTAAAGGGCTAATGGGCTAAAGGGCTAAAGGAGCAACAACCTCGTCGATCGCTATCAGCAAGAACGCTTGTACTTTGTAGAAAATTAATCTTTATTGGTAAATGGTTTCATGTTCAGAACAAGGAATGGAACCTAGGGGTTACGTCTTACCTAATAAAATCCCCGAGGTGCTATGAGTTACGTTTTTCGAACTAGTGTTTGGAACACTGAACTTTTCAAGATGATAGCAGAGAGTTTAGCAATGTTCTGTTGTTGGATTTTAAATTCCGCGCTACAACATGTATAAGGTGGTAGCCTTGAGGTTTACCGCCGTAAAGATGGCAAGAGTGAGGTTAACAATGTTCTGTTGTTGGATTTTAAATTCCGCGCTATAACATGCATAAGGTGGCAGCCTTGAGGTTTACCGCCGTAAAGATGGCAGCAGTGAGGTTAGCGACGCTCTATTGTCCTTCAAAGTGAGGTTAGGGTTCGTCAAGAAGACAGCTGTCAAAAGAGCACGTGGCTATGTTTACCAAACAAGAGCACGTGGCCGTGACGTCACGGTCACGTAATCAGTCCTTAGCTCGACGTCGTTAAGAGCAGTATTAGGATGAGCTATGCTTAAAAGTCTTGGGAACAGAGTAGCCGTATGAATTGCTATGTTTCAAAGCGTGTACACATGACCTATCGATTTTACATGCATCGACCATCGAACTAAACTTCATCCGCTAGATCGTGTTGCTATCTTAGCATAACCTAAAAGTACAATGAATAGCCATGTTTCAAAGCGTGTACACATCACCTATCGAATTTGCATGCATCGACTCTCGTACTAAACTTCTTCCGCTAGATTGTGCTGCTATCTTAGCATAACCTATACGCGTGACCTTAAGGTACAAAGAATAGCCATGTTTCAAAGCGTGTACACATTACCTATCGACTTTGCATGCAACAAATATCGTACTAAACTTCTTCCGCTAGGTTGTGCTGCTATCTTAGCTTAACTTATACACATGAACTTAAAGTACAAAGAATAGCCATGTTTCAAAGCGGGTACACATTACTTATTGATTTTGCATGCATCAAATATCGTACTAAATTTCTTCCGCTAGATTGTGCTGCTATCTTAGCATAACCTATACCCATGAACTTAAAGTACAATGAATAGTCATGTTTCAAAGCGTGTACACATCAACTATCGAATTTACATGTATCGACTCTCGTACTAAACTTCTGCAGGTAGATTGTGCTGCTACCTCAGCATAACTAAGACGCATGAAATTAAAGAACAAAGAATAGCTATGTCTCAAAACGTGTGCACATTACCTATCGATTTTGCAAGCATCGACTCTCATACTAAACTTCTTCCGCTAGATTGTGCTGCTATCTTAGCGTAACCTATACGCATGACCTTAAGGTACAAAGAATAGCCATGTTTCAAAGCGTGTACACATTACCTATCGACTTTGCATGCAACAAATATCGTACTAAACTTCTTCCGCTAGGTTGTGCTGCTATCTTAGCATAACTTATACACATGAACTTAAAGTATGAAGAATAGCCATGTTTCAAAGCGTGTGCACATTACTTATTGATTTTGCATTCATCGAATCTCGTACTAAACTTCTTCCGCTAGATTGTGCTGGTATCTTAGCATAACTTATACCCATAATCTTAAAGTACAATGAATAGTCATGTTTCAAAGCGTGTACGCATCAACTATCGATTTTGCATGTATCGACTCTCGTGCAAAACTTCTTCAGGTAGATTGTGCTGCTATCTTAGCATAACTAAGACGCATGAACTTAAAGTACAAAGAATAGCCTTGTTTCAAAGCGTGTACACATTACCTATCGATTTTGCATGCAACAAATATCGTACTAAACTTCTTCCGCTAGGTTGTGCTGCTATCTTAGCATAACCTATCGATTTTACATGCATCGACTATCGCAAGCATAACTAAGACGCATGAACTTAAAGTACAAAGAATAGCCTTGTTTCAAAGCGTGTACACATTACCTATCGATAATGTATGTATCGAATATCGTACTAAACTTCTTCCGCTAGATTATGCTGCTATCTTAGCATAACCTATACGCATGACTTTAAGGTACAAAGAATAGCCATGTTTCAAAGCGTGTACACATTACCTATCTACTTTGCATGTATCGACTCTCGTACAAAACTTCTTCCGCTAGGTTGTGCTGCTATCTTAGCATAACTCATACACATGAACTTAAAGTACAATGAATAGCTATGTTTCAAAGTGTGTACACATCACCTATCGATTTTGCATGCATCGAATCTCGTACTAAACTTCTTCCGCTAGATTGTGTTAGTATCTTAGCATAACCTATACCCATGAACTTAAAGTACAAAGAATAGCCATGCTTCAAAGCGTGTACACGTCACCTATCGATTTTGCATGTCTCGTACTAAACTTCTTGCGCTAGATTGTGCTGCTATCTTAGCATAACCTGTACGCATGAACTTAAAGTACAAAGAATAGCCTTGTTTCAAAGCGTTTACACATTACCTAATGATTTTGCACGAAACGACTATCATGCTAAACTTTTTCCACTAGATTGTGCTAAAATCATGTAAGTGTGCTGCTATCTTAGCATAACCTATCGATTTTACATGCATCGACTATCGTACTAGACTTCTTCCGCTAGAGCATGTAGCAATCGCTTTTGTGTATCCCTAACCCATGTGAACGAACTTAAAGCATAAAGATGAGCTATGTTCTAAAGCGTGTACACATCACCTATCGATAATGTATGTATCGAATATCGTACTAAACTTCTCCTGCTAGAGCTTACGAGTATCGCTTGTGCGTGCACGAACTTAAAGCATAAAGAATAGCAATGTATAAAAATCTTGTAAACAAAGCAGCAGCATTACGTATAGTCAAGATTAAATGCGTGCACACATCATGTATCCATGATGCACACAGTACTAAACTTATTCCATTAGAATGTACAAAGTTCGCATGTGTTTGTACTGCTATCTTAGCATAGCCTATGTGCATGAACTTAAAGCATAAAGAATAGTTATGTGTAAAAAATCTTGTGAACATAGCAGAGTGTTAACTACGTAGGTGTAGACATTGAACTTTACATGCTGAGGCAACATACTACGTGACCGTGACGTCACGACCACGTGCTCTTGTTTGGTAAACATAGCCACGTGCTCTTTTGACAGCTGTCTTCTTGACGAACCCTAACCTCACTTTGAAGGACAATAGAGCGTCGCTAACCTCACTGCTGCCATCTTTACGGCGGTAAACCTCAAGGCTGCCACCTTATGCATGTTATAGCGCGGAATTTAAAATCCAACAACAGAACATTGTTAACCTCACTCTTGCCATCTTTACGGCGGTAAACCTCAAGGCTACCACCTTATACATGTTGTAGCGCGGAATTTAAAATCCAACAACAGAACATTGCTAAACTCTCTGCTATCATCTTGAAAAGTTCAGTGTTCCAAACACTAGTTCGAAAAACGTAACTCATCGCACCTCGGGGATTTTATTAGGTAAGGCGTAACCCCTAGGTTCCATTCCTTGTTCTGAACATGAAACCATTTACCAATAAAGATTAATTTTCTACAAAGTACAAGCGTTCTTGCTGATAGCGATCGACGAGGTTGTTGCTCCTTTAGCCCTTTAGCCCATTAGCCCTTTAGCCCTTTTGCCCTTTTGCCCATTAGCCCTGCAGCCAAGGAATGTGCGGTAAGGAGGAGGAAGAGTCCTTTCATCCTTTTTGCCCTTCTGATAAGATGTAACCCCTGGGTTCCATACCCTATCACGATTTTTTTCAGCCATGTTTATGCGATAACTTGTTCGACTGATTTTTACACACAAGACGAATGATGGAAGGTAAATAATTTGAAGTTATACTTTGGCTATATCGTTTACCGAGCGAGTTAGCTGCGCAAATCATCAAAATTGTACTTTTGCTCTGAACACATCAAACAATGTTCTGATCATATGTTGAGGTTAACAACATCGATTACAGTGTTCGATTCTAGTCTTGTTATGTTTCATTCTGATCTTCTTAGAACAAGGGTACCCCCTAACATGTTCTAAACACATGTTGTATTGAGTACAGTGTTCGATTCTAGTCTTGATCACTTATTTCTTGTTCTGAACACATCGATCAATGTTCTGATCACATGTTGTATCGAGTACAGTGTTCGATTCTAGTCATGATCACTTATTTTGTGTTCTGAACACATCAATCAATGTTCTGATCACATGTTGAAGTTAACAACATCGATTACAGTGTTCTATTCTAGTCTTGTTATGTTTCAATCTGATCTTCTTAGAACAAGCGTATCCCCTGACATATTCTAAACACATGATGTATTGAGTACATTGTTCGATTCTAGTCTTGATCACTTATTTTGTTTTCTGAACGCACCAATCAATGTTCTGATCACATGTCGTATCGAGTACAGCGTTTGATTCTACTCTTCTTATGTTTCGAAAGTCTAAACATGCACAATAATGTTATCGCTGCACACGCTTGCCTTCGCGATGCAGGTTTAAACTTGTTCGGAATAAAGCTATGCCTTGACATAAGAGGCGGAGGAGGAGGTAGAGAAGGAGGAGGAGGAGGGGGAGGAGGAGGAGGAGGAGGAGGAGGAAACGCATCAGTCATTGTTCTGATCACATGTAACGACATCGAGTGCAGTGTTCAATTCTAGTCTTGTTATGTTTCAATCTAAACAAAGGTATCCCCTAACATGTTGTACAGCGTTCGATTCTACTTATGTAGTGTTCTGAACACACCAGACAATGTTTTAATCACATGTTGAAGTTAACGACATCGAGTACAGTGTTCGATTCTACTTATTTTGTGTTCTGAACACATCAATCAATGTTCTGATCACATGTTGTATCGAGTACTGGCTGTCTCATAAGGAGCTATGTATAGCCGCCATCTTGCATCCGCCATCTTGCGCAAGCATCCTTAGGGAGTCTCTAGCCAAGGATCCTTAAGCCGCCTCATAAGAGCAACCGCCATCTTGCACAAGCATCCCTCATAAGGAGCTATGTATAACCGCCATCTTGCGCAAGCATCCCGAGGGTGTCTATGTATAGCGGCCATCTTGCATAAGCACCTTTAAGGAGTCATGTATAGCCACCATCTTGTGCAATTAGCGCCGAGAGATGGCTGCTGTAGAATTTTTCTTTTTAAATTATCCGCCACCATATTTCAACTAAAGAGTGTAGCACTGAGGTTTGCGATGTAAGATGGCGGATGACAGCTGACAAAAAAGCACATGGCTTTGTAAAGCACGTGGAATTTGCCGCCACCACATAGATGGCAGCACGGTGCTCTCTTGATTAAAGATGGCGGATGACAGCTAACAGAACTTTTCAAATTGCCCGCTACTACAGAGAGCAGCACGGTGCTCTGTAGATTAAAGATGGCGGATGACAGGTGATGAAATTGCCCGCACGATAGCAGCACAGTGCTCTATTGATTAAAGATGGTGGATGACAGCTGTCATAAGAAGCACGTGGCTTTGTTTACTAAACAAGAGCACGTGGAATTTGCCGCCACCACATTTCAAAGGTATCTAGTTAAAGAGCGCAGCACTGAGGTTTGTGATGCAAGATGGCGGATGACAGCTGTCAGAAAAAAGCACGTGAGTTTGTTTCCAAACAAGAGCATGTAGAATTTTTCAAATTGCCGCCACCACATAGAGGGCAGCACGGTGCTCGCATGATTAAAGATGGCTGCTGTCACGTGGAATTGCCTGCCACCACAGGTATCTAGCTAAAGAGGGCAGCACGGTGCTCAAAGATGGCTGCTATCAAAAATCATTTCTCAAATTATCCGCCACCACATTTCAAAGGTAAGTAGCTAAAGAGGGCACCACTGTGCTCTATGGATTAAAGATGGTGGATGACAGCTGTCAAAAAAGCACGTGGATTTGTTTATCTCACGCTAGTGAGGTTAAGTTGGTAGCACTAAGGTTTAGGCCCGTTAAGATGGCAGCACTGCGGATGACAGCTGTGACGAATTTACATCTACTACGATAAAGAGGGCAGCACTGTGCTCTATAGATTAAAGATGGCGGATGTCAGCTGTCAAGAAAGCACATGGCTTTGTTTCCAAACAAGAGCACGTGGAATTTGCCGCCACCACATTTCAAAGGTAAGTAGCTAAAGTGGGCAGCACGGTGCTCTGTTGATTAAAGATGGCGGATGACAGCTGTCAAAAAAGCGCGTGAGTTTGTTTCCAAACAAGAGCATGTAGAATTTGCCGCCACCATATAGAGGGCAGCACGGTGCTCTCTTGATTAAAGATGGCTGCTGTCATGTGGAATTGCCCACCACCACAGGTATCTAGCTAAAGAGGGCAGCACGGTGCACAAAGATGGCTGCTGTCAAAAAGCATTTCTCAAATTATCCGCCACCACATTTCAAAGGTAAGTAGCTAAAGAGGGCAGCACTGAGCTCTATAGATTAGAGATGGCGGATGACAGCTGTCAAAAAAGCACGTGGATTTGTTTATCTCACGCTAGTTAGGTTAAGTTGGTAGCACTAAGGTTTAGGCCCGTCAAGATGGCAGCACTGCCGATGACAGGTGACGCAAGAGGGCAGCACAGTGCTCTGTGGTTTAAAGATGGTGGATGACAGCTGTCAAAAAAAGCACGTGGCTTTGTTTACCTCATGCTAGTTAGGTTAAGTTGGTACCACTAAGGTTTAGGTCCGTCAAGATGGCAGTACTGAGGTTAGCGATGCGTTGTTGTCGATGACAGCTGTCAAAAAGCACGTGGCTTTGTTTACAAGGCTGTCAAAAAGCACGTGGCTGTCAAAAAACACGTGGCTTTGTTTACCTCATGCTAGTTAGGTTAAGTTGGCACTACTGAGGTTTAGGCCCGTCAAGATGGTAGTACTGAGGTTTGCGATGCGTTGTTGTCGATGACAGCTGTCAAAAAGCACGTGGCTTTGTTTACAAATCTGTCAAAAAGCACGTGGCTGTCAAAAAGCACGTGGCTTTGTTTACCTCGCGCTAGTTAGGTTAAGTTGGTACCACTAAGGTTTAGGCCCGTCAAGATGGCAGTACTGAGGTTAGCGATGCGTTGTTCTCTGTCAAAAAGCACGTGGCTTTGTTTACAAATCTGTCAAAAAGCACGTGGCTGTCAAAAAACACGTGGCATTGTTTACCTCATGCTAGTGAGGTTAAGTTGGCACTACTGAGGTTTAGGCCCGTCAAGATGGCAGTACTGAGGTTAGCGATGCGTTGTTGTCTGTCAAAAAGCACGTGGCTGTCAAAAAACACGTGGGTTTGTTTACCTCACGCTAGTTAGGTTAGGTTGGTACTAGTGAGGTTTAGGTCCGTCAAGATGGCAGCAGTGAGGTTAGCGTTGCGTTGTTGTCGATGACAGCTGTCAAAAAGCACGTGGCTTTGTTTACAAATTCAAATCTCGCGCCAAAATTCAAATTTCCCGCCAAAATTCAAATTTCCCGCGGGCGGCGGCGGCGGCGGCGGCGGCGGAGGAGGCGGGCGGAGGCGTGCGGCGAAGGAGGCGCCAGAACTCTCCCATTATACTACTTAGGTCTTACGGCGACGATGGGACAGGAAAGGGCTAGGACTGGGAAGGAAGCGACCGTGGCCTTAATTAAGGTACAGCCCCAGCATTTGCCTCGTGTGGAAATGGGAAACCACGGAAAACCATCTTCAGGGCTGCCGACAGTGGGGTTCGAACCCACTATCTCCCGAATACTGGATGCTGGCCGCATTTAAGCGAGTTCAGCTATCGAGTTCGGTGTGTTCCTGTTTTACCAAACAGGATACAGTTACATAAAGGCACCATTTGTCTTACGGATTCTTCTCTTGACATCATCATCATCACATCATCATCATCATCATCCACCTTTCCGAAAAATGCTACCTAGGTACACGAAAGAATTGGTTTGTACCAATGTTATAAATCGAGTCATATATTAATATTTCTTTCTTTCTTTCTTTCATAATCCCTTTACCCTCCAAGGTTGGTTATTCCCTCGAACTCAGCGAGGGATCCCACCTCTACCGCCTCAATGGCACTGTCCTGGAGCGTGAGACTTTGGATCGGGGGATACAACTTGGGAGGAGGACAAGTACCGGAAGTATGCTGAACAGGGGCCTTGCGCAGACACGGGAAGATTGGAACGGATAGGAAGAGGGAAGGAATGGCCTTAAGTTAGGTACCATCCCGGCATTTGCCTGGAGGAGAAGAGGGAAATCACGAAAAACCACTTCGAGGATGGCTGAGGAAGGAATCGAATGGCCCTCTACTCAGTTGACCTCCGAGACTGAGTGGACCCCGTTCTAGCCCCCGTACCACTTTTCATATTTCATGGCAGAGCCGGGAATCGAACCCAGGCGGCTATCACATTAACCACTATACAACAGAGGCGGGTCATATATTAGTATAAATTGTGAACTAGGTCCACTGCATTTTTAAAAAATTAAAAGACCACATACTACCTTCAACAGGACATGAACTTATATACAGTACACCTTTTCTTTTCAGGAGAATTCTATATTTGTAATACACATATTTCGTTCCATTGCACGTGACTTCAATGTACTTCACGCTTTCTGGGTGAAAAGAAGTTTACCTTTACGGACTTATGCTCTTCTGTTTCTGAGCTTCAATTCGGTCTTCTCCGGGAGTTTTGCTAGTTTTCGGATTTTCCATGGATCTTTGGGTAATCAGGTTATCTGGTAGGAGTTTTAAGTTTCTAGGATTTCTCAAAATACCTCCTTACTAAATTCGAAAATATTTTCACCCATTTTCAATAATATACTTCAGATTTATATAGGTTCTTCTAAATGCACTCTGTGAATTTTAAATTCTTTCAGCTGGTGTAATATAAATGCATATTTATTATACATATTATTTTTATATGTGAGGTGTCGTTAACCTTGGTTTAAAATGTAAGAAGGAGATTCACGGCTTCAACTGTATCTAGGAAATCGGGCAAGGCAAATAAAAATAAAATCTACAAGCATGAAATAAATCACATTATTATTATTACTACTATTATTATTATTATTATTATTATTATTATTATTATTATTATTATTATTATTATTATTATTATTATTACCGGGCGAGTTGGCCGTTCAGTTAGGGGCGCGCAGCTGTGAGTTTGCAACTGGGGGATAGTTGGTTCGAACCCCTCTGTCGGCAGCCCTAAAGATAGCTTTCCCATTTTCACACCAGGCAAATGCTGTATGGGTCTGTACCTTAATTAAGGCCACAGTCTCTTCCTTCCCACTCCTAGCCCTTTCCTTTCCCATCGTCCCCATGAGACCTGTCTGTGTCGGTGTGACTTAAAGCAAATTGTGTATATATATAACTAACTTAACCCAACGGCACTACAGCCGTGAGGGGCCTTGGCCTACCTAGCGACCGCTGCTCAGCCCGAAGGCCTCCAGATTACGAGGTGTCGTGTCGTCAGGACGACGAATCCTCTCGGCCGTTATTCTTGGCTTTCTAGACTGGTACCGCTATCTCACCGTCAGATAGCTCCTCAATTGTAACAACGTAGGCTGAGTGGACCTCGAACCAGAGCTCGGATCCAGGTGAAAATGCCTGGCCTGGCCGGCAATCGAACCCGGGGCCTCCGGGTAAAAGGCAGGCATATATATTGTTATTTCAGTTTACTCTGTTATTCTGAAAGGTAAAACTGGCGGTGGCAGGGAATAGGTAGAAGGCAAATATCGTGGTTTACGAACTTCAAAGACTGGCCTGACTCAAAGAACATGGAATGACTCGACCGTGTATCTGGAGATGGAGTAGCAATAACCGTTGTGATTTCTAGAGTTTACATGAATGGGCAAGGCAAAAGAAGAAGAAGAATAAAAATAAAATAATTATGATGATAGTATTCATTGTATCATTTTCACCTTTGCTGTAGAAAGTGAAGTTTACGACTGACTGAAAGGATTGTTGTTCAGTTTTACTTCCCTTTAAAACAATAATCACACCATTTCTATAAGCCCTTGCGTGCTCCTATTTCTTGATGGGTGCAGTATTTTCGCATTTGTCTCTCGGCATAGGCCAGAGCGAAATGTAGCTTCCACGGAAGTCTCAGTCATTTATGGTTGAGAATTTATATGGAAGATGCTGAGGTGTGGGTGGTGTTGAGTAAATGCATTCGGAGTACAACTAGCGTGTCTGAATCTTAGCGAAGCTGCAAAGATTAGGACGACGCGTGCTGCAATAGCCTACATGCTTTGTAATTGCCTGTCGTTTACGTTCAAATACTCGACAGGGATGTGCTGTAGGAAATACGCAGCTATAAGTACCCGAGTGACGAATTCTTTCTCCGATTCAATTGGAATCACATACACCACATTCCTCAAGTGGCTCACAAAAAATTACGTGGAGTGAGGTTGGGAGAACGAAGAGGCCATGCACCGACGGGCCGCACTTTTGAACGTAAATAATTACAATGAAATTGAAATGTAATCTTTTATTCACAATCACACCAAAAAGTGTCTTGATTATCAATTACTGACCTATGGTCATTTTAAAAAAATTTTTTAAGTCTGTTCCATCATCTCTACAAGTTTGAGCATTGATTTTTCTTTTACACCCGGTAGCTATACTTGGCCATCTACTAGTTAGGTATAATAAATTATGCAGTTTATTACACAGTGGGTGGGAAAATAATTAGCCCTCGTTGGGGTTTCTCGTTTATAACTAGAGAGTGGTGGGGTGGTTCGAGACGGAGGGGAATCTCCTATTCCACCACCCCCCTCGAAACGCACACAACATTTATTATTTCTAGCAATGTGCTTAGTTCATCAGCCAGGGTTATAGTGAACTTTTATTTACCTGTCACTTCATTATTTGCTCCGTCAAAACCTTTCTGAAGCAGAAGGTTAGCAAATAGTTTACCATATTGCTTTTAACAAAATTAATTGATTTCAGAAATTATCCTTTTCGTTTCTGCAACAGAAGATTAAAAGAGAGTTCCTAAGTTGCTTATAGCAAGATGCTTTGATTTCAGGAATGATGATTTCAAGTCGCAGGTTGCATGTTTCATGCGGGATGAATCTGAAGTGTTCTCAAAAACGAAGTTTTCAATGTTTTTTAAATGCAAATTGAGAGAGATACAAACGGCTTCTATTCAAAGAGCGTGTATTGCTTTGAAGACATTTACATATGTAAAGAGTTTTGTGCGCTTCTGATCTGGGAGCTTGTACATCGATCCCAGGGGTGTAGTGCAAGGTAACTATCCCGAAACTCTTTGAAATAAGTTTCTTAGCGTCCGCTGGGAGTTGGTCCAGTGACAGCAACTTTCTTTAATGGAAAAGGTGGCTGTGGAGCGAGTGGATGTGAAGTTAAATGCTTGTTATTCCGCACTGGAACAAAAAATAATAGGCGTGTATTTTGTGAAACAGGACTGACCTCCAAGATCCGGCTCCTTCCATCAATGGTCAGTAACGCGGCCTTAGGTTCACAGTTCCAGGTTCGATTCGGCCTACGTTCACTTACGCGCCTTTCTTCAGCGCAGACACCTAGGCGCAATTGCACTGTCCTTTGTTTCTTTCTCGCGGACTTCTCACGGTCGACGTTATCGTGCGGAGCACAAGGCTGCCAACTTTTGAACTGTTACGCCTCTAGCATTCCTTAGGACGATATCAGCGCATTCTATGATGGATAGTGGTGAAAAGTCAAATTAATTTATCATGCCGGCTAATGACAAAGCCATGGGTCGGGATTGGTTAGGTCCAATTAGTGGACTGTGATCAAGCAAAGGGAGTCTGAGGGCGTAAGCCCACAGCTTTATGGCCGCGAAGCGGTTGCTGGGCTTCAATCATTCCGTAGGGCGATAACAGCGCATTCTTTATTGGATAGGTTCGAAAAGATGACAATGACATTTGAAAGCACGCCACGTACTCCATTCTGGCAGGAAAAAAGCACACTTCGACGGTACTTGGCGGAATTCCTCTTCAAGACAACTTTCCCCGCTGACACGAGGGTGCATGAATTTTTCAAGGCTGCGAGTGTGCTATACCCTCAGCTACGTTAAGGTAAGTTCAATAGAAAATAATTGTTGTTCTTTATTGAAAATAGTTTCGTTACAGATTGCATTTAGTTGTGTTGTTATGGCTCGCGGGTTAGCAATGGAATGCATCTGACTTGATTGGTGGGAATGACGTCATATTCGATTGTATTTCAACCAATGGAAATGCTACTGAGTGGCTGAGCAATGGAAAATAACGCGTGCTAAATTACATTAGATTATAAAAGTAAATGTACTCCTGGGGGTTGGCGGGTGGGTCGCTGGCCATCGCAGTGAACACATCTATCCTCTACAAGGTATTCCATATAAGATTTCTACTATTTCAAATTCATTCACTTGTACCGCAGTTACTGATTTTCTACGTTCGATTCACAGTTTAGGTTGGGATTTTAATCATGTTTGCTTAATTCCTCCGTCTCACGAGCTGGGTGTCTGCTTTTTGCCTTAATACACTACCCACACTCTCAATCAACACAAAAACTCGCAATAGTAGCATATAAGGTTGACGTCAGGAAGGGTATCTTGCCGTAAAATAGGGCTGAAACCACCAGGGTGCGGGAAAGTGACAGAGAAAACAGTACTGACGTGCAAGCTCTCTCCCCAATATTTCACTAGCCTATTTGTGAGCAGTGGATGTCGACCAAGGAAGGGCAAAATTGTCGAGCGACACAGTTCACACCCGCGACCCCAAAGGTGTGGGAAAAGCGGTAGAAAAAGAAAGAAGAATATTTCGTTTACTGGGTAGATAATCGAACCATTACAAAATAATCCATAATTTCAGAATACTTGAAATGATTAATCAATGGAAGAAGAATAAAAAGAGTGTTAATGTCATTGAGTTTTACGTTCCGCGTATTAATTTTACGGGAAAATCGACCCACAGGAGTTTATTTACGTGGCAGCAAATCTACCAAAACGAGGCTAGCGTATTCGAGGACCTTCAAACACCACCGGACTGAGCCATTCTGGGCTCAGAAAGCTAGCGCTCTACCATCTGAGCCACTCAGCCGGGAAAGAAGAAGAATCTAGGTGTTTTTAACATTGTTGTTGTTTGCGTCATCCGTCCATAGACTGGTTCGATGTAGCTCTCCAAGCCACCCTATCCTGTGCTCACCTTTTCATTTCTACGTAAGTACGACATCCGACATCTACTCTAATCTATTTGTCCTATTCATACGTGGTCTCCCCCTGCCGTTCTTACAGCCTTTACTTCCTTCAAGAACTAACTGAACAAGTTCTGGATGTCTAAAGATGTGTCCTATCATTCTATCTCTTCTTCTGGTCAAATTCCGACAAAAGAGTAGCGTTACAAAAATGTTGCAAAGTTTGGTCTGGGAAGACTTGAGAGAGAGAGGAGACGAGCTGCTCGACTAAGTGGTATGTTCCGAGCTGTCAGTGGAGAGATGGCGTGGAACGACATTAGTAGACAAATAAATTTGAGAGGTTTCTTTAAAAGTAGGAAAGATCGCAATATAAAGATAAAGTTGGAATTCAAGAGGAAAAATTGGAGCAAATATTCCTTTATAAGAAGGGGACTTAGGGATTGGAATAAATTACCAAAGGTACTTCCTTCAAGAACTAACTGAACAAGTTCTGGATGTCTAAAGATGTGTCCTATCATTCTATCTCTTCTTCTGGTCAAATTCCGACAAAAGAGTAGCGGTACAAAAATGTTGCAAAGTTTGGTCTGGGAAGACTTGAGAGAGAGAGGAGACGAGCTGCTCGACTAAGTGGTATGTTCCGAGCTGTCAGTGGAGAGATGGCGTGGAACGACATTAGTAGACAAATAAGTTTGAGAGGTTTATTTAAAAGTAGGAAAGATCGCAATATAAAGATAAAGTTGGAATTCAAGAGGAAAAATTGGAGCAAATATTCCTTTATAAGAAGGGGACTTAGGGATTGGAATAAATTACCAAAGGAGGTGTTCAAGAAATTTCCACTTTCTTTGCAATCATTTTAGAAAAGCCTAGGAAAACAACAGATGTGGAACCTGCCACCTGGGCGACTGCCTTAAATGCAGATCAGTAGTGATTGATTGATTGATGGATTGATTGATTGATTGATTGATTGACTGATTGATTGATTGATTGATTGATTGATTGATTGATTGATTGATTGATTGATTGATTGATTGATTGATTGATTGATTGATTGATTGATTGATTGATTGATTGATTGATTGATTGATTGATTGATTGATTGATTGATGTTCTCCTCTCACCAATTGGATTCGGTACCTCTTCATTCGTGATTCCATCTAGTTATCTCACCTTCGGTAGGGCTAATTATTGCGTAACACCACATTTCAAGAGCTTATTCTCTTTATTTCTGAGCTTTTATCGTCTATGTTTCACTTCCATACAATGCCACGCTCCAGACGAATGTATTTAAAAAGATTTTTCTAATTCCTATATGACTGTTCGAAGTGAGCAAAGTTCTTTCTTAATGAAGGGCTTCCTCGTTCATGCTAGTCTGCATTTTATGTCCTCATTACTTCTCCCTTCGTTAGTTCTTCTACTACCGAAGTAATAATAGTCATCTGCTTCCTTTTAAGACTTCATTTCTTAATCTAATATTACCTGTCTTCGTTCGACTGCACCCAATTACTTTCGTTTTGGATATGACCAAATATTCTTCCGTGGGAATGAGGACATGTTCGTAGACATTTCTTGTCTAGTCAATACACTTCACCAAGAAAAGGGTGAACTTTAACGCTGTCAGAACGAGATTCAACGATAATATGTACTTCAAATTGCACTGAATATTGCTTGTGACATTGGTAACAGAATAGAACTACGCAAGTTCATTCATAAAGTATGAATTGGGCACCTGTATGTTGAAGAATCAATAAGCGTGTTAGATTTGGTTTGGTGGGAAATTGAATGGTATACGGAACAACACACATCTGACAAATACAGCTGGACTACCAACATAAAGCAAACCAAGCCTAATTTTCTCGATAAGCTGACAGTTATGACTTCTTAACTAACATGGCGAATAAAAACTCACACTTAGATATGAAAGAAAATAACTATTATTTATGGCGTGTGGTCCCCGGGGAGCCCTGGTGCAGGTCTTTCGAGTTGACGCCATATGGGGCGCGTCTGTGAAGATGAAATCTAATGCAATCTAATGCTGAAGACATCACAAACACCCAGCCCCCGAGCCATAGTAATTAACTAATGTAAGTTGAAATCACGGGAAACTACCTCACTCCTCATTTCCCTAGCATGCCTTTTCAGTGACACCTAGGCTACCTATGACAGCTATTGGTGGAGCTGTAGAGGATCAAACCTGCCTTCGGGCTGAATACCCAACATACATATACGTTGAAATCACTGACCCTACAGGTAATCGAATCCGGGGCCCCTTATACCAAAGGCCAGCATGCCAACCATTTAGCCATGGAGACGGAGAAAAAAAAAAAAAAGAAACTGATACACAAGGAGGGGATGGAGAAGGGCATTAGCCAGCCATTAGCTAAGCATGAGCATGTCATGAAACAAGGAAACAAAGCAGAGGTAGAGAGGAGGATTTTGATCGCGAAATCCTACCGGGAAAAACCACTAACCCTCATCACCCATTCTGTTTGAGTAATACATGATCGAATTTATCAATGGTACTCACTCTCTTATTAAGATCCTCTGAGCCATTTCATCAACTACAACGAATTCTTGTAGCAACATTAAAAAAATGTATGCCTTAATTTTCAGAAAAGAAGCACGGAATAACAATCTAGGAAGAGCAAAGCGGCAAATGAGATTCTCTATGATCACAATGAGAGAGATCAGGTGATGTCAGAAGCTGGCTCAGATATCAGAGTGGCTGACGTAAAATCGATAGTCACCTTTCTAGGACTCTTCATCATTTTCTGATAATGCATCGCGGGGAACGGGATGTGAAGTCCCTACGGGAATATTGCAGACTATCTCACTGCAGTCCCACTAACGCACCTTCTTGTATAATGCATTTCAACCATGATATCTCTCGATTGATCGAATGGAGCGCAAATCATAATCTCCAATTAAATGTGGCTAAGACCCAGCTTATTTGCATAGGTTACTCAAAACTCCTGAAAACTGTTGACCTCAAATCCCTCCCACCAATAAAAATTCTAGATTCAGATATCCATTATAGTGACACCGTTAACAGTCTAGGACTCATTTTCGACAGAACCCTATCCTGGTCTGATCATACGTCAAATGTGATCAGAAAAGTTGTGTCATCCATGCATATTTTGAAACGTAACGTGTCATGTACACCACCTTTTATGCGGAAACTACTTGTTCAAAGTCTTATATTCCCCATAATTGACTATGGATCAGTCGTATACAACGACTTATCCGAAACTTTGAACATACAACTACAGAGGGTGCAAAACGCATGTGTTCGTTACGTGACAAATGCCAGGCGTGATGAACACATAACACCCTATTACATTCAGCTGCAATGGTTGAAACTCCATGAACGACGGGAAATCTCAGTAGCCGTTGCTACGCACAAAATTCTCAAACTGAAGACCCCACCCTACCTATATAATGCATTTAAATCTATGGAGTCAGTACATAACAGAGATAATAGGTTTACAAAAACTACCCTTCAAATTTCCCTTCATCGTACCACTAAATTTAACAAATCTTTTGTTTGCACTGCATCCCGTATCTTCAATGTCTTTAACCTTCACCGTTTCGCAAATGACAGGAACTGCACCCAACTAAAGCAGTCCTTAACATCTATCTTCCTGGAGCAAGGGGCTGAGATCAGGTATTCTTGTGTCCAATAATAAGAAATATGTATATTTCTAAGAAAATTGTTTCTGTTTTTTATATTCCTGAGATTCTTGTAGCCTAAAATATTAAAAAATCGAATGATATGCTTTTCTACTTCTTATATGATTTATGTTTTAACTTTATTGGAATTGGTATCTGTATTTTAATTTTAAGTTTAATTTTAAGTTTAATGTTTAATTTGATATTTTAATATTCTAAAATGTAGTTAGTATATTCATAAACTTGTATTGTGTTATAAGTAGACGCTACATAAAGGGGCTTTTCAGCCTCAGTGGCATGTATATCATCATTATCAATAAATTCAATTCAATTCAATTCAATGCACTGCACTAGGAAGGTAGACTACAGTAGAATTTCATTCTCGTTTATTAACATCTGCTCGTTCTACAATAAATATATCTATACTCAGGGTTTTTTTTATTTGTGGCGGTACAGAATGGTACACACAGTACCGGCACATTTTTCTCGAAAGAAGCAGAAAATGAATTGGTTATTATTCAGGACATTCGTATCACATTTCCTATGAAGTGCTGGCTTATCGCGTTAAAGAGAAGCTTGTTTGTCCGCTTTTGTTATATTTATATACATGTAATGTGTAAAAGCACATGATTGAAGTAACTGCAAACTGCCGTTCTAAAATTATCTTTCTTGTCGGCAGTTGGGAGTTAAATAAAAAGAAAGAGATAAACTTCATATTGCTCTTTCTTGTCTTTGACATTTTTGACTACTAGAATACAATAGAGTAGGAGGCAGATTTTCTCACCCTTCAGTAAACGGACTCTTCTAATCAAGAACAATCTAACGGTATCCATATTGCAAATAGTGCCGTTAATACCAATGTACAGGGTTTAGATTTAACTGCTTTCGTTGCTTTTAAATAATTTGAAAAGCATACAGCACTTGTTTTGTGCTGCCGAAGCAAGCGAGTTCATAGTTATTTAGTAGTAGAGAGAGGCGCACGTGGTTCCCAAGTTAGAGAAGAGAAATGAATAAAATAACTAATTATTTTTTTACCGATGCGCAATGAAAGAATGTACGAAGATTATTTTGAAGTATCTCATGAACCTGCGAACATCGTAAGTACCGACAGTCGAAAATAGAAACAAGTTTGACCATGACAAGCCCGAATGTTGAACATTAACTCAGAAAAGTGAGTTCTTCCAGAGAAACTAATGGCTTTATGCGAAAAAGTAAATGCTAGATTGTAAGATGTGCCAAGATTTTATAAGTCTGAAAACAGATGGAAGTGAAAATTTCTCCAGAGTGGGCCAGGAGTAAAATCAGTACCTTGGGAAGAGAAGAAGACGGTATATCTGGAGATATGGGCGAAGTGTGAGATTCAGTTTATGAAGAAGTTCGGGTGATTACCACTACATGTTTTCTTACAAAAAAACGCACTGAATAATATTACTAAAAATGAGATGTGTCTTTTTGTTTGTTTGTGCCGAAAGCCTGCAGTCTAATATCTAGGAAGTTGAAAATAGGTGCAATCAGTATGATATGAATATTAGCTCTTCGAAGACTAAACTGATGTCAGTAGGTAAGAAATTCAACAGAACTGAATGTGAGATTGGTGATACAAAGCTAGAATAGGTAGATAATTTTAAGTATTTAGGTTGTGTGTTGTTTTCTCCCAGGATGGTAATATAGTAAGTGAAATCAAGGTGTAGTAAAGCTAATGCAGTGAGCTCGCAGTTGCGATCGACAGTATTTTGTAAGAAGGAAGTCAGCTCCCGGACGAAACTCTCTATACTTAGGTCTGTTTTCAGACCAAATTTATTTTACGGGAGCGAGAGCTGGGTGGACTCAGGACATCTTATTCATAAGTTAGAAGTGACAAACATGAAAGTAGCGACAACGGTTGCTGGTACAAACCGGTGGGAACAATGACAGGAGGGTACTCGGTACGAGCAGATAAAGGCTAAGTTAGGAATGAACTCGATGGATGAAGCAGTACGCATAAACCGGCTTCGGTGGTGGGGTAAAAATGAAATAGCGTATGACTTTTAGTGACGGGAGTGTCTTAGGACAAGTTCGGCTTCTCGGGTGCAGGTCTTTTGAATTGATTCCCGTAGGCGACCTGCGCTTCGTGTTAAGAATGAAATAATGAAGAAGACTCCACATACACTCTGCCCTCGCTTCAGCGGAATTAACCAATTGTGGTCAAAATTCCCGAGCCTGGAAGAAGTATTTCGAAGGGAGACTAAATGAGGAGTTTCCAAGGGTCAGAGCAGCTTCGCAGTGCCCGGCTGAGTGGCCTGAGCCTGAAGTCACCCCTTCTAATATTGCAGTAGCTGTGTCAAAGCGTATGGCCCTGTTGATATTCCACCTGAACTATGGAAAGTCCTGCTGACGAAGGAAATGAGTGGTTGAAGAAACTGTTCAACAAAATCCTCGCTGGATTTCCAATGCCAGAAAAGTTCCGTCAAAGCTTCCTCGTGGTCATCTACAAGCAAAAGGACAATGTCGGAGAATGTGAGAATTACTGAGGCATCAAACTCACTTCACACACACTCAAAATCTCGGATCCCGTCATAGGAGACTGCATTAAGGAATTGATTAACATCCACCGGAAGCAGTGTGGTTTCACATCAGATATGTCAACAAGTGACGCAATTCGGACTCTGCGGATCTTGATTGAGAAACACCGTAAGCTGCGCAAAGACCTCGATACGGTATTCGTCGATCAAGAGAAAGCCTTCGACCACGTTCCTAGATATATTGTCTGGGCTGCACTACATCAAAATATTATTGAAGTGTACGTGAAGATGATCCAAAATATGTATCTACGTCCATTTACTCCAGTGAAAACCACTGCAGGTGTTTCAAGTAGTTTCTGTGTTGATGTCGGTATACATCAGGGGTCGTCCCTCAGCCCGGCACTGTTCAATACTGTCACAAACTACCTGTCGGAGCAGATGATGACAGACCTCCCGTGGACCATACTTTATGCAGGCGATATTGTTTGGTTGGTGAATGATGTCACGAGATTGAGCTAGTCTTGGAACGAAAAAGAGTAATACAAGAGGCAAATGGATTACGAATAAGTCGCAAGAAGACAGAGTATATGTTTTTCAACTTTGCGCAGCCAGGGCCACACAACACTGTCTTCCTTGTTGGAAAACCATTAATGATACCGAAACATTCAAATATCTTGGATCAGTCATTATAACTGATGGTAATATCGATGCACCGCATCAGTATTGGTTGCAGGAAATGGCTGTCTCTTACTGGTGTTCTGTATAATAAGCGGATGCCAGTCAATTTAAAGTGCAAAGTATACAAAACCACTGTCCGGGCCTGACCTCATGTACGTCTCCGATTTTTGGGCAAGGCAGAAAAGGCATCACCAGCGAATGCATGTCACAGAGATGCGGATGTTGCGATGGTCGGCGTGAGTCACTCTGCGTTACGAAGTGCGCAATGAGCATGTGCGATGATCCTTTAATTTTGTGTCCATCAGCGACAAGATGAAGAAAAAATATCTCCGCTGGTGTGGTCACGTCAGAGGAAGAAATGAACACCATTTAGTACAGAAAGCTCCTGGCATCGAAGAGCCCAAGAGATTAATAGGGTGTCCTAAGGCAATATGGAAACGAACTGTTGAGGCTGGTTTAAGGAAAAGTGAAGTGCCATTAGATCTGATACAAGAACGTCGGACATACTCCCTTGAGTCAGACTTGCCGACGCTGAGTCAGCTCGGAGAGCCCGTTTTATGGGTACATACACGGTCAGGAAAGAAGAAGAAGTTTATTTTTGAATTCTTCCCAATTTATGTGTAACTACAGGACAAAGTACACCACAAAAAGTGTCTTACTACACTATAAAAATCTGTAAGCATATTACATTATAAATTTTGAAAGATGATGACATTATGAATAAGTAGCAGTGGAGTAGTACTCAGCTCTGGTTTCCAATTTAAGTAATCCATATTCCAAACATTATTTTAGTAGTATTTTACTCCCACAGTTGGAACACGACAATTAAAATATTTCTTAATGTGAGAATTCCTAGTACTCATCATTAAATTGTAAACCATAGTGCGGTTACCTAGGTTGTTATTATAATAATAATAATTTAAATGAATTTCTTCATAGGTATTATTCTATTTAGCAAGCAAAACGTCCGTTTGTTTATTATACTGTGTCGTATATTAGACAGCACGTGTACAGCGAGATAGCACAATAGTATAAAGGGGCAGTCAAATGAAAACGGAACAGTGGCTTCATGTCCATGGAATGGTTTTATGCAAAAGTAATTGCCAAAGGCGTTAATACAGTTATCCTACTGGGAGACGAGACGAACGACTCCAGTTTTGTAGAAAGAGGCAGGTCGCTGACTGATTCACAACCGCACCCACTCTTGCACTTTCTCGTCCGAATGAAACCGACGTCCACGAATGTCTGTTTTCAGGTCGCCAAAAATGTGAAAATCACAAGGTGAAAGATCCGGGCTGTACGGAGGATGCTGAAATGTTTCCCAACCAAATCGCTTAAGCGTAGCCATCACCAAATTGGAAGTATGGGGGCAATGATTGATGTGCACACTTCTCGGGATCTGCTACGCCTCTCATGCACGCTCATCATGGACAAGCAGTATTCGCCATACACAGCAGACCTGCGACGATGAGTTTAGCGTACTCCAGCACACTCAGTCACCAGAAAATGAACCACACTTCTCTGCTGTCTCCATTTCTACAGCTGGACGGGCACGCGAGAGCAGTCCACGCACAAAGACAAAACCCAACAACTGCGTGCACCTGTGAGTCGTCTCCCTATGCAGTTCTCCTAGCACAGCAACGGCAGTATCGATACGTAACAACAGTGTTGTCACCTTTAGAATAGAACTGCGTTATGGTGTGTGTTCGGTTCTCATTTAAATGCCCCTTATAGTTTGTTTCATCTTTTCACGTTACTTATAATAGGGCCTATATTCACTGGTTAAATGTAGGACAGGGGTAAATATCCCTAAATTAGCCAGTTGAAATGAATAATCTATCTATAGTCCAAATGCGTAGTAAACGTCCTTCTGAGTTACCAGCGAGGCGTGGCCATCTAGGTAGTGGGGAGGTCCTCTTAGCGCAATCTCTCCCTTTCCTGGTTCGCTATCTCTTCATTTACTTGTTGGCACTGCACACTGTGCTTAACACGATGTGTAGAAGAGTGGGTGATGAGGCAGCCCTCTGCCCTCCCACATGCCCGGCGCCCGCGCAGGACGTTTACTAAATATTTGGACTATATAAATCGGGAATCAAACAACCCGAATGTGTATTCGAACGTGTTTCTTTCCGAATCCGTGAAATGTCCCTTAATATCAAATAATCCGATAGCAGTAGATATTTTAAACAATGAAGCAATCGTTGCTTCGAAACAAAACATAGGTAAGTTTGAGAAGTATAGGTGATCAATCTAAAACTGTAACTTATGGTTGGGGAGTTGAACTATTCATTACGGTTGCATTATGTTAAAAAGGGGGGGGGGGGTCCGGAAGGTAATATCTGTTGAGACTGTCAGCATGTTCATCATAAAGAGTGCCGTACATGAGCTCTTGCCCACATTACACGGTGAAAATGTTAGTTTTGAGAGGTGATGCTATGTTGCCACATTTACATGCCCCAAGAAGAAAAGTTGCTTGAACCGAAATTAGAAAATCCAATCTAAAGCTATTAGGGAACATCCAAAACTTAATCCAGGACAAGTTTCCACCTGGAGTCTCCACTGTAGCTAATTACAACACTTTTTACGTTGTTTGCGTTTTTTGTTTCTTTTCTTATTGTTGTCGGGACACAATACTGAGAGGTTATTACAAAATCAGTATTAGGATTAACGAAGCCTCCGTGGCTTAGGCAGCAGCGCGCCTACCTCTCACCGCTGGGTTCCGTACTTCAAATCCCGATCACTCCATGTGAGATTTGTGCTAGACAAAGTGGAGGTAGGACAGGTTTTTCTCCGGGTACTCTGGTTTTCTCTGTCATCTTTCATTCCAGCAACACTCCCCAATAACATTTCATCTGTCAGTCATTAATCATTTCCCCAGAGGAGTACTACAGGCTGCGGCAGCCGGCGCTGTACCCCTGATCACCGGCAGATGGGGGCTTCATTCATTCCATTCCATTCCATTCCATTCCCGACCCCGTTGAACCTGGAAACAGGCCGTGGATTTTCATTACGATTAACACTTCATTTCGGTATTCGGTGCTAATAATATTCAAGTAAGTGTCTTTGGAAGAAACTGATTCGGACTTACCGATTCGGGAAAGTGGCAATTTCGGGTTTTTATTCGGGATTGAGTATGGATGTCTACTGAACCTTGTCTAGGATGGCGCATATACAATTCTCCGGAAAGATGTAACTAATTAGGTATTGAATAATATATGTGCAGAAATTACAACCTGTTGTCAGTATTTTCCACCGAGGGAATTGCATGAACTGAGAAAGTTTCCTAATGAAACTTTTACAGTTATAGCTCCGAAAAAGAGAGAGAGAACACTGAACTTAGAAATCTATGTTCTGTAAATTCAGTTTTCAGAGTCAGGCACTGGAGACGACGACCTTGCATGAGACTCAAACAGTACCACCCACCCCCTCAAGCCACATTCGCTCCAAGTTAATTCTGGGATTAGGCACTTTAAATAAAATCGCATGGACCACTTTACTGATCGTAGTCCCAATGAGACAATACTAGCACAAAAGTTCACGAGGCCACATTAAAACAATAACAACCTAAAAACTGTTAGGACTTACCATTCTAGAACTATCGTCATAAAATTTGGAGGAACTTCCAAAGGAAGGCGGTGCTTCAAATCTCCATCCTTCCTCTTCATCATCGATAATCGTATGTGTCGACATCTCACCCTCGACTTACCTGTAAAGAGAAACAATTATGAGTACAAAAATTACTATTTTCACTCAAGTTTCAGGGGTGATAAAAATTACAAGAAAAAGCAATGCATTGCAAAATTATGCGGAAGTGGTCTGAAATTAAAGAAGAGGCACAAGAAAAACCTTTAGTTGGCAATAAAGAGTGAACAAGAGCCAGAGATCAGAGTTGGCTAATTTACTGGCAAGTCAGGCATCTCTTTAATGTGATATTATTTAAAAGGGCGTTATAAACTTATCATCATATTCATCATCGTATCGAACAATTTTGTCGACGACGTCGCATTGCTGGCGGAGACCAGTACCTCTCTGCAAGACATGACTATCAGGCTAGGCATCGAGGCAGGGAATGTTGGACTTCGCATTAGTGTTGGTAAACAAATTTCATGTTGACTGGTAGTCATACGACTGTCACCCCGATCACCTTTGCACAGCAGCCAATCCAACAACTGAAGCACTTCACTTACTCGTATCGTTGTATCGCAAGACGGCAGTGTAGAAGTAGATGTCAGCTACAGACTTGACAAAGCATGAGCAGTCTTTCAACGTTTAGGACCCTCCTGGTTCACTTCAACCGTCAATAAGCAGACGAAACTTTTAAAACACTCCTCACACCAGCAGCGATATACGCTAGTGAAACGGCACTCACAGAACGTCGTCTTCCACCTAAATTTTTATACAAAATTCTGGGTGTCACTTGGCGATGCCGAGTCAACAATCAGTACATTTTGAGACACAGTGGCTCAAACATATTACAAGATATTGTGGTGGAACACCGAATGCGTCCAGCAGGCCATATTATTCTCTTACCAAACAGCCGATAATCTATGCTAAGGCCCACGAGAGTTGGAGACTGACATTTAACGCCGAGGGCGAGAAAAAGTTGACTAACGCTGCTCGAAAATGGTCTGTTGCTATGGCAACGATAACAGCGATGCCACGTTTAAGGAAACTATCACCACGTGGGTTGCCTGGCTTGCTCTCAGTCGCTTTTGTGATATTATTCGGAGTGGTACTGTGGTAGTTGTTGCTGCTTTACGTTTTTACGTGTTTGTTTTCTGAATTCTTTTTAGTAAATCAATGACCAGTTGTACAGTTCTATTCTGTATTTAACACGTGCAATTGTTAAGGTTATTACCAGAAACTAATGACTTTGTTCGTGATTATGAAATCTCATGTTTATCGGCAATGACGTTTTCCATCTTAAACGCTGGAATTATTAGCACGAGCTTAGCAGCGGGCCAAAGTTTATTGAATGTTTTATTAAACACTTTAGCCCGTACGAAAGGGTGATATGCCACAGATGGAGGTAACTATGATAACGCAGCCGTATGTCGTAGTTATTGCTTTCACCCCTCAGATGTCAGACTCCAACTTTCGTGGGCCCAACTATAAGGACGCTACGTGATGGGAGCCGCCAGGAGGCAAGCAGGACACGCAAAACATGGCGCCAAACGCAGAGGAGACCTACGACCAGTTAACATCAAGTGGGACGACATACAGAACGCTGCGCCGCATCAGGCGGAAGCTTGTTGCTCTATGCGCAATGATGATGAATTTCAGAAAACAATCATTTGCAGGAATATTCTTAAAATTCATTGTTCTGGACTGTACCTACAAAGCACGAGTCATCGATTTGCAAAATTCGTTGAGCGCACTTTATTTTTTCCCGAAGCCAGTTAAGACCACCATTTTAATAACAAATTTGCATTTTATGTCCCACTAGCTATGTTTACGGTTTTCGTAGACGCCGAGGTGCCGGAATTTTATCTAGCTGGAGTTCTTTTACGTGCCACTAAGTCGATCGACACGACATTGACGTATTAGAGCACATTCAAATACCATTGGTCTGAACCAGGATCGAACCTCCGAAGTTGGACTCAGAAAGTCAGCACTCACTCTACACATTCATCATCCACGACTAATAATAATAATAATTTCGTGTCGCTATTTCTAGCCGAGTGCAGCCCTTGTGAGGCAAACCCTCCGATAAGGGTGGGCGGCATCTGCTATGTGTAGGTAACTGCGTGTTATTGTAGGGGAGGATCGTGTTATGTGTGGTGTGTGAGTTGCAGGGATGTTGGGGACAGCACAAACACCCAGTCCCGGAGCCAAGGGAATTAACCCGTCCAGGAATCAAACCCGGGACCCTCTAAACCGAAGGCCAGTACGCTGACCATTTAGCCAACGAGTCGGACACCAACCACGACTGAAAGACACATATAGCAAAGAAACAATATTATTGCTTCTAAACATGCAATGGTTCTTTGTTTGATAACGAAACTTGGCTGGAAGAATTGGTAGTAAATTCGCAATATATATACCAGAACGCTCGGAAGGGTCTGTTCGATACTAAAAATAATCAGCAAGAATTAAGAGATCGTGAATTCTCCTGTTGGTGTTCACTAACTCAAAGAGGGCTTGACTAGAACTATACAAAGAGTATACACCAGCAAATTATAGGGTCAGAAATCACATTGGCCTGTCTAATAACGAGTGGCGATAAAAATGACGACAAACTGCGCTCTGTGCCCGACAAATCCCTGGTCAACACTTTCTGTCGGTGCTGCAATGGAGAGAGAAACTCTTGCTCATGTCCTATAATCCTGCAAACATGGAGAGCTTCTGCGAAACACTCCACACCATCAAATTAGATCCTTCACCGCCAAAGAACTGAGGAATAAGGCCTTTAATATCAACGAAAAAATTCACGGATTGGCCATCAACGGCAGTTCTCGGCGCCTCGACATGATCGCCTTCAGAGAACACAGCGCAAAAGGCTTCAACGTAGACCCAACTGTACGGTTCAAACACCACAGAGGCCAACCCGAAGAGGCAAACCTAGAGAAACAAGAGATCTACGAACCCACAATCCCTTATTATAAGTCAAAATATAATCTTCGAGAGATTGATGTAACAGGACTATTGGTCGCAGTACGGGGCCTCATAACTCGTCACTTCGCTGACACATGGAAGCTACTCGTGGAGGGTATTCACGAACTAGTTAAGACAGCGCTCCGAGGTTCCATTAGCCTAACTTTTAAACGTACGTAATTTCTATATTTATTCCTTTAATAAGTCTCCATCACATGTGATCCGTATTACCTTGTAATTCATGGTAGCCTATTAATACAGGTGGCTGGTTTTTGTGTTTTAATAATATGCCTAAACCTGTCCATAATATCATAAAACATTTTATTAGTTTGCAAGAACTTTTTCAGAAATATTTTCCAGCTTTCGCTAAACAAGATAATTGGCTAAGAACCCCTTTCATCATTTTAGAAAGACCTGATTACATTAGCGAAAAAATATTTGAGGCTTCGCTACATCTGGCATTACATACTGCTTTAAAACTGATTTACTGGGATTCCTCCCACTGAATTCCGGTGAAGCCTCCTGCAGGAATATTCATACGTCTATAAACGTGCTGTGGTGAAAGTCTTCCCATTTCCATACATATCAATGTGAAGTACGATTTTAACGACATGCAGCAAGGAAATCAAATATCCGTCATCGCGTGTATGCCACACCAGACATTAGACTTCAACTTCCTTCGATTTCCTTCGACTTCAAATATATTTTCGAGACGAAGATGTAACATCATTCTTCATATTAGGGATATGAATAAGACTTTTATAACAATTAGCCACTTAATTACTCGGAAAATACAGGAAGCTCATAAATACAACTACGAGGACAAGTCAATAAGTATCTGCAATCAATTTTATAATTTATTACAAAAAAAGTACAGACGTTTTATTGATCATTCTTCAACGCAGTAACCCTGCCTTTCAATGCATATGGTCCACCGTTTCACAAGCTTTCTGCAAAAAAGGTTTCTGGTTGCGCATGCACGTCTTCCTTCACCTGTTGATCGGAGCTGAATCGACGGCCTCTTAGAGCATTTTTAAGTGGATCAAACAGATGGTAATCCGACGGGGAAAGATCGGGACTGTAGGCAGGATGCTCCAACATCTCGAAACAAGACATCTGAGGATTTTAAGCAGTGCGGATGGCGGTATGTGTACGCGCACTCTCATGCAACAAACGAAATCCTTCCGACAATCGACCTCTGCGTTTGTTGCCAATTGCAAGTTTCAGTTTGTTTGCTAGCGTATCACTGTAACGTTCACTGTTTACTGCTTCTAGGTTAGGCTCTTGAAAGTCCCAAAACACTGTGAGCATCACTTTTCCTGGAGAAGGTTTACTCTTGAATTGTTTTTGACTGGGGATCCGGAATGCTTCCATTCCATGCTCTGACATTTGCTCTCTGGTTCGAATTAGTGAACCCATGTTTCATCTCCAGTGACGATCCGTTTCAGAAACGTTTCATCTTCATTAGCATGGCGGTCCAGTAGGTGTTGCCTGATTCTCATACGATTGCGCTTCTGCACTTCACAGAGTTGTTTTGGAACCCATCTGGAACAGACTTTGTTAACCTTTTGCACTCCTATGTCGAGTGCGGTTCGACATTAAAATATTAGACTTGTGCTCCGATGTCGAGCTCCACTCGACATGACAATATCTCGTACTTTCAGCGCTCGTATGACGACTGTGCCGTGTTCTGGTATTTTAGAACTATCTAACGGTCTCTGAGAATACACGTTTTCCTATTTACAATAGTTCGCGGGAATTGTGGTAACTTTTATAAGCTCTGTTATTCTCGAATATTTATGTAAGTTCACAGGTGTTGTTGTTTGAATGTAAACATGGATTCTGCTTCCCGGTCACCACCGAGAAAACTGTTTTGAAAAGTAACACACAGTGAAAACCGTGTGCCTAATTGTAAATATATTCATGAAACATACTTATATTTTGTGTTAGATTCTTTTGGATTGTTCACGTCCTACAGCTGTTCATAGTGCAGAAATTAAGAGTGAAGCAGGAAACGTACGCTAAGGATAACGGAGTTCAAAAGGTTAAAGTTAAGCCTGATATGCCTAATGTGCATATGGTTTGCCACGTCATCAACAGTCACTCGTCTATTATTCAGGATCATGTCATGCACTTGGTCAATACTGGCATCAGTTACGGCTACAGATGGACGGACGGATCTTTCATCATCCTTCATTATCGTGCGAACTCTTTTGCACTGTTCAATCCACTGGCAAACACTACACTGTGACAACATATTGTCCCCGTATTGTGCTGAAAGTCCTCTATGAATTTCCGCTCTTGGTACGTACGCTTTTCTTCCTTGGTGCAAACAGACAGTGGCACGGCCATCTTTACGTCGCAACAGCGCAAGCTGTACTGATCTGATAATGCTGGAACCTACTACAGACCTAGACAACGGTTCCAACTAGCGGCTGGTGAGCATATAACAACATGGAGCAAAACTAAAGACAATTAGAGCAAAATTTCCAGATACGTATTTAATTGTCTACGTATAACTTTATAAACTCATGGCTGTACATGGTAATTAATATAGTCCTACTGACGATTATAATTACGCACCGGATATATGAAGGGCTTTTTCAAGGTGCAGTCGGTCGCAAAATTAAAACCACAGAGAAAATCAAAAATGTTTTATTTGCAACATTTAGCTACACCATCCAGCTACTTCTCTACATAGTCCACGCTCCGACATAGACATTTGTTGTAGCGTGGTACCAACTTCTAAATATCCTCGTCATAGAAGCCAGTCGCCTGTGCTTTCAACCTCTTCTCTACGCTGTAAACTGCGCTTCGCTACGGAATTGTACGTTGTATACAGAATTCTAGGTGAAGTAGTGTCCACATTGAGAGCAAAATTTCATTCAACTGCACAACTCTTAGCATTAGCCCAGGAACACGACGTAGAGGTCGCCATATGTTGTTTTCCATGAGAATACCGGGTTAGGGAGTTTTCATTGTAATGGCAGGTGCCCTTGATTACTGCCAGTCAGTCTCGAAATGGAGAGTTTTCATTATGTCGGCAGGCACTCGCTTTCCACCTGCCTCTTTTATATCCTCAGAGATACTGTATCTGTGGTTTTCCGAAGGTTTTAAAGGATCTGCCAATGGAGAAAAAACCAACATGACAGCAATATTAATGCAAAGTGGTTTTATTACGTATCTGCGTAAGCAGAAATTCAAAGACAAATTCTTGATGATTAATTTTGTTTTATTATTGCAATATACAGGATGGTCGGATACAGTGTGAATCGGATATATGAACGTTAGAGGGTTGGTCATACTAATAAATATCGGAAAAAATAATTAGATACCTTGCTCAGTTGTCAATTTCCCAGCTGCTGAATTTAGCCAATCAGATCGCTTCGCGGGCGACTTCGGATGGTTTTTGCGAAGAGGTGTTGCTAAATGTGCACGTGGCTTGTGACCGGCTTGAAAGCGCCAAGAGAAGAAATAAACTTCTCCAGGGGCGGGACTTGAACAAGTGCCTCCCTGCTGATAGGCTCGCACCATAGCAAGCACTCTACAGTGGTACTGGCTGACACCCACGTTGTGTTAGTGTCCCCAAGCCCGAACAATCTCGTTTGAATTCGCCCCCGAATCGATCTGACCGGCTAAATTCAGCAGCTAATAAAATGACAATGGTGCGAGATATCGACGTATTTTTTTTAAAAAAATTACTTATCAATGTAGAGTCCGGATTATTAGGTAGTGATAGGTTAGAATGCAAACTTACTTAAGCCAGTAACAAGTATACCCTACACGGTACAACGGTTATGCTACGAGATTTGCATAGATATTAGGGGTACATCCTGTAGAACTCCTCGAATTTATGCTACTCTTCCTACACTATGGTACAACGGGTTGCTTGACACTACCTACAAACCAAATTACTTTTCATTCTAACCTATTACCACCTACAAATCCGACGTATACTTATCAATACGACCAACGCTCTAACGCTCATATACTTGGTTCGCATTTTCTGACCACCCTGTATATGGGATAATACTTCTGCACAGGCCTACAGATATGCAAAACGGTTCCCTAAAAAAACAGTATGTTTCCCATACTTATCGCTAAAATTTGCCACAACAACCTGGAAAATATTAAGAATCAGAAACGCTGTGACTGAGTAAGGGGTAAAAAGATCTGTGCCATATTAGTACAGTATCTTGGAGTGAATCTCGCAGCCGTGATAACTGACCGAGTGTGTCCCTGTTCCGACATTTGTTTAATCAATTCATGTTCCTTGCCAGCCAAAGGCATTTAAAAGACTCACAGTGTACGGTCCTCGGATAGAAAAAACTTGTACTTTGTTACTGCGAAAAGTAAAGAAAGGGTGAGAGCGTGAGTGGGCGCCATGAATCACACACGAATGTGTGTAACTGTCCTCGAATTAAATGGTGCAGCCTAAGCCATTTTGTGGCTTATTTCATTCGTTCAAAGTAAGAACATCTCACTCCAACCGTATACACGCCGAATCACAGAAAAACCTTATTTTCTCGGAAATCATTAGTTACGAAGATAATTCATATCAAACAATTTCTGACAAAAAGAATTTTAAATACAGCTCTTCTCTAACAACGTTTAACAAGATTTAACAGAACTAATCATTCAGGCAGCTTATTCACTTTTAATTGTCCCCAACGCGTACGTTTTTCTCTGATATGGTTCGCATTTTCTTTCGATACATGGCCCGTATAAGAAAGATTGTGATAGAAGAACACAGCAAAGCATTTTTTTTTCTGATATACTCTTAGAATTACGAAGTAATTGAATACAATCATTTTTTTTAGGAAATCGAATTTTAAGTTTCTTTAAACACCATGGCGCAACAGTCCCGAAGAGCTTTGGCCTACCAAGCCCAAAGACCTGCAGATTACGAAGTGTCATGTGGTGAGCACGGCGAATCCTCACGGCCATTATTCTTATCTCTCTAGACCGTGATCGCCATCTCACCGTCAGATATATTTTCAATTGTAATCACATAGGCTGAGTGGACCTCGAAACAGCCTTTAGATCCAGGTAAAGATCCCTGACCTGGCCGGGAATCGAACCCGAGCCCTCCAGGTAAGAGGCAGGCACGCTACCCCTACACCGCGGGGCCGGCTTTAAGTATACTTGCTGACTCAATTATTTAATAGGACCTACCGTTTAGGCCCGGTATTCACGTTTAATAGTCCCAAGCGTACATTTGCTTCACATTTTATTCCCTGCCACACCCCCTTTAACACAAACCTAAGGTTCCAAATCTATGCATATACGTATGTATGTATTTCAGCACGGTACATCAAGTACACTTTACGTGAAAGAAACCAAGGCAAAGAGACCAAGAACAAAGCATGCGTTAAAACATAGCAAACCGAGCTCGATATCTGCAGTCGCTTAAGTGCGTCCAGTATCCAGTAATCCGGAGATAGTGGGTTCGAATCCCACAGTCGGCAGCCCTGAAGATGGTTTTCCGTGGTTTCCCATTTTCCCACCAGGCAAATGCTATACCTTAATCAAGGCCACGGCCGCTTCGTTTCCTATTCCTAGGCCTTTCCTATCTCATCGTCGCCATAAGACCTATCTGTGTCGGTGCGACGTAAAGCAAATAGCAAAATATTTTTCGCAAAAACTATTAGACATATGAAGAAAATTCATATAAACATTTTTTATGGGAAGTAATAATTTCAAGTAGGCTACCCTTGGTCCAATCCGTTGTTCAATAGAACACACCGTTTAGGCAGCGTATTTAATTTTAAGGGTCCCAGGCGTACATTTTTCTCTGACTTGCTTCACATTTTCTTTCGCTACATAGTCCACTTAAAAGATAGCGTGGTAGTAAGCAGCCTATGCCTTAAGAGAATGTATCAGCTAAAAGACTGCCAAATTTAAGCTCCATCAGTCAAGTACGATAGCTTCTACATGAAAGAACACAAGACAGACAAACATACAGACTTACAGATTTTTTCTTCAATGATGGTTATCTTGAGTACCATTTGATATTCCGGCATAATACACAGTCCATGTTACCCGGAATGATATAATCTTTCGAAGGGTGAAAGAAATGTCATAATCGGTCCAGTACATTCTGAGATTATCCTTTACATATTACCAGAGATTTTAGCTATGAACAAAAACATATCACTACAGGTGTTGGCGCGAAACATCGTTATCGCCATAAAAGGAAGGCTGCAGAACTCATTAGGTCCAAACAATTTTTCATAAAAACTTCGTGTGAAATGATAAAAGATAATATTTTACCACATCCTTCTCAAAAAATGAACTGTCTGCCGTTAATAATTATCAAGTGTCAGTTCTTTGGGATTTTTGAAAAGTTACGACGAGCTTTGCAACAGTTCTCTTTTTTTTTTCAAGTGTTTTTTAAAAGGAGATACATTCATGTTCCAGATCCTACATTTTTCAGAGTTATCTCCTGCGAGTGAAGGCCTTTTTCTGTCAGTAATCCAGCTTATGATATTCCTCCACTTGTAGTTTCTCATTATTCACTGATATTCTTTGTCTTGCGAGTTTTTTATGGCTGGTATTCAAGTACAGATATCTTTTGTTTCCGTCTCTAAATGCGTATATTATATTTCTATTCTTTTTCTGCCTTTTACTTTGCAGACGAGGTCAACTTCCTCTTTTGTCACTCCTTTGTCGTCGTAATAAAGAACTCCTTATGCTCATTTAATATCTATCAACTTATCTCTCAGTCGAGCAACCGTTGGCTATTCTTCAGCATGTCTGCACCATTGACCCCAGCGCTTAGTGTATCAAAGCAGCGTGCGAAAAGCAGGACTATTTCAGATATTATTGTAATTTACAAACATACATAGTGACTTCCTCAGCTGTATTACTTGGCTTTCGAGGCCAGGTTTGTTGTATCCCATATATAGAGCCGGGATGTTTACGCATTAGCAGGTTTTTAAAAATGCTATTTGTTCGGGGCGTCGGCCTATAGAGATCTCTAGCCCCTACTTGCACAATGTGATATGAACTGCGTGTAATTGGAATAGAGGAAGTGTAGAGTGTTGAATGTGAGGAAAGGAACGTTAAGGACGACACAAACACCCAGTCCCCAGGCCAGGGATATTAATCATTTATAATTAAGAAACCCCTGACCCAGTCGGGAATCGAACCCGGGGCCGCCGGGTGACAGGCAGCCCTGACGATGGTTTTCCGTGGTTTCCCATTTTATACCAAGCAAATTCTGGGGCTTAATTAAGGCCACGGACGTTTCCCTCCCACTCCTAGCTCATCCCTGTTCTATCGTCGCCATAAGACCTAGCCTATCTGTTCGGTGCGACGTAAAGCAACTTGCATTAATAGGTTAGGCTGTAAACTTATTGCACCGAGTAACAAGTACTGTATAGTCTATCCTGTACAACGGTTATGCTATGAGGTTTGTATAAGCATTAGGGGCACGGCCTATCAGAATCCCAAGAATTTATGTTACTCTCACTACATTACGGAAGAGTGAACTAGTCGACACTGCCTAATAACTAAATTAGTTTGCATTCCAACCTATCACTGCATAAAAAATCCCGGCTTAACCCATATCACTCAGCGATTCAGCTCAGCTCGGTTCACGAGGCCTCAATTCAGGATTATAATGAATTCTTGAGAATGCAGTGCCTCCGTATATGAGGTACGCGCATTATCTTGTCGTACAACCTCAGTTACCCGTTATCGTGTTCGTGTTTTTTTTTTTTTTTTGATATGACACAACTGAGGTTGCCTGCATTTGAATTTCAATTTCTTAAGCAGACAACAAAGAAATCAAAACTCTATTGGGCGATCTATCGATGACAAGGGTCACGACTTTCATGCCGAAACCTTCCTTGAAATTCCAGTGGCATGCGCGATGTACCTTAAGGTACACGTTTAGAGTACGTACTGTAGGCCATTGTCTCAGACACAATACTGACGTAAAACTCAGATCAGATTCGACATTTTTCCGATGGGAGTTACATGTCATGTGGGTTAGTTTAACAACATCACTTATAAGGTCGGTGCTGGATAGATATAAACGTGTAGGCCTCATATAAACGTGTTTCTTCAAGTGGTTATGGGGGTATTTAGAGTTTATCGTAAGGATGTAAAGGAGGGGGGGGGGCGTATAATTCTCCGGTAAGACCCATTTTAGAGTATTGTTCCAGCGTATGGGACCCTGATTCGACAACTGGAAAAATTCCATAGACAAGCAGCTCGATTTGTTCTGATGATTTCCGACAAAGGAGCAATCTTACGAAAATGTTGCAAATTTTGAGCTGCGAAGACTTGCGAGTAAGGAGACGAGAAGCTCGACTATGTTATGTCTCGATCTGTCGGTGCATAGGTATGGCATGAAATGAGATTAGTAGACGAATATGTTCGAGTCGTGTTTTTAAAAGTAGAAAAGTCTAAAATATGAAGACAAATTTGGAACTGAAGAGGATTGGGGAAAATTAGGACTGGAATAAATTATAAAGGGAAACGTTCGATTACTTTCCAAGTTCTTTCAAAACGTTTGAGAAAAAGCTAGGTAAACAATTGATTGGGAATATGCCACCTGTGCGATTGCTCTAAATGCATTATTGATGACTGATAGCCGAATATACGCTATTTTTCTTTGAACAAACACTTCGGCATGTATCATATATGTACATACGCGTAATGAAAAAATAATTACTAAACCATAACATGCAATATATTTTTGAACACTATAACTGCCAGTTTAAACTTCAAAGCCCCGATATCGGGCACCAAACCGCTCATTTAAACTACAGGCAAATAGCCCTTCAAATGTCTGGCTAGAGTGTTGACGGGGTGCTCCTGACTGCTTACCTGAAGGTCGTGCGGGAGAGAGTAGGGACAGATCATGCTGCGAGAAAAGAAGTGAGCCAGCTTTGTGGACATAAAGATCACTCGTTTCTTGATAGCCTATTCGATTTACCATGATCGCTATAATATTAGTTGTGAGGGTGGTTTAGAAATAGAACAGTTGCAATGTGTTTCACTGATTGTGAGTGAGAGTTTCCAAATCCCGTTAATATCGTCGACTTCGTGTTGGGTAATTTTCGCGGAAAAAAGGGTTTTCTTCTCGTCGCGGATGCAGAGTGGGTCTCGGCATACAACTGGCCACGGCTGATCCGACAGCTCTGCACTCCGACAGACCAACCGAGTAGAGGACGGGTGACCACGATTCCACCAAGGCTCTACACTTCTGCATTCGGAACACGGAACGGAGCTGGTCTCCACCGTCGGCTGTCCCGAGAATAGCTTTCCGTGGTTTGTCCTTCTCCTGCACTAAGGCGTACGCCGGGACAGCTCCTGATACAGGCAACCTTCACTACACTTTAGTAGCAGGTAATATTGTTTTTCTTCCAACACGAAAAAGAAAGAAATGGGCTAATATGTATGCCAAATAATAATAATAATAATAATAATAATAATAATAATAATAATAATAATAATAATAATAATAATAATAATAATAATTCAGTCATGTCATATCGGCCAACTTCGGACCACGCCATTTCAGCTGGCTACTTCTGGCTTTGATGTCTGTCCAGTACTTCAGCATGCCTTCTCGGTGTCGTTCTTTCCTCTCGTGCGTCCATGCCTTTCTGTTTATAATTTTGGCTTGTCTCGTAAACCCTGGAACGCTTTAAGATTCTTCTTAAGTGGGACACGCTCCTGGATGTCATTATGGATGATTGCCACTCATTCAAGGTCTCTATCCACCTCACTGAACCAAGCCCCTTTGGTTTTATTCTGCTGAAGGAAGGTAATGATGCGGTTGGGCAGGCTTGTTTGGTGCATTCGTTTCAGATGCCCATAAGAGGTAATTCTCCTTTTCCGGATGGTATCGGTATGTTTCTACGAGGGTTTATAGTTCGTGGTTATGCCGTCTTCTGCACTCCCCATTGTCTTTGACGGGATATAAGATCTTTCTCAAAACATGTTATTTTGCCACTAGAAAAAATAATAATTTCTGTAGAAAAAACAAAATTTTTGACAAATATAAAAAATGCTCCAGAATTTCTAGAAACAAGAAACTGGTCCAATAAAGATGGTAACTAAATTCAAATATTTGGGAGAAACAATTTAATAAAATGGTTTAGAAAAATCCGCTGTAGAAGAAATGATACACAAGATGGGAAGTGCATGCGGTATAACTAGGAATATCTACAACAACAAATCTTTATCTATAAAGCTCAAAATACAACACTACAACACAGTAGTCAAACCGAAATGTCTATACCGGAGTCAATGCATTGCAAGTGGCCATAGCCCTTAGGTGATGTACAAGGCTATTTATTTATTTATTTATTTATTTATTTATTTATTTATTTATTTATTTATTTATTTATTTATTTATTTATTTATTTATTTATTTATTTATTTATTTTAGTAATCCATAATAAAGTTGTACCTTTCATAATGAGCTATTTAACCTCTCTCTGAATAAATTAGAAGTACTGGAAAGAAAAATTATACGGAAAATAATCGCCCGTTAAGAACTACAGAATTCTGGAAATCAAGAAGTAATGATGATATATACCGGAACATACAAAATATAACAGATACAATGCAGAAGAGGCGATTGTTATTTTTTGGACATTTATACAGAATGGATGACAACAGGTTAACCAAACAGATCTTCAAATGTCTTTGGAACAAGAAGTCAACAACAACCTGGATTCATGAAGTCGAGAAAGATTTGGAAAGAAACAACATAAAGGAAGAAGAAGCAACAGGCAGAGAGAATTTAGAAAGAAAGTATTAAGAATGGAAGGATTCCAAGGTCGCGAGGGAAAGAAAACAGGCTCGAAATGGTCCTAGGAGAGAAAAAGGAGGCATACAGAGCAGATAAATGAGTATTGGAGGAGGAGGAAGGAACAAAGAAGGCTGAAGGATTGAAATTATCTTGTGTTCACTAGAAGACCCTTACGGAGAAAGAAGGAATAATAATAATAATAATAATAATAATAATAATAATAATAATAATAATAATAATTGTTACGGGGATACCCGTGGAATGCAGAGGTGAAAGAAGGTGCGGGCTGGAATGGGTCTAACTACAAGGCCGAGATACGAATTAAAATTGCATTGAAGGTTATATTTTTCACATAAAATTTCAAACTTTAACGAATAACAAGAAGTCAAATCAGGTACAAGAACAGGAAAGGCAAGATTTAGGGACAATTAAACAATCTGGGCCTCAAGCCCTAATTTTTACAATTTCTGAGCTCTCAGCTCAACTTTACCAAGGTACATCTTTGTCCAAAGGGCAGAAATCCCCTTCATTCAAGGAGCCTTTGCTCCAAAAACCATATTAGGCCTCCTAGAGGAACTTTTGCCACATATAAAAGAGCTGACCCGCTCTCGATTTTCTGAGTCTATCAAAGGCCACAACAAACTTTACCATTAACTGCCCTCAAGGCACACTTACAAAGAAATAGGGGTATCTTGTACCCAACCTACTGGCCTTAGTAGAAAAATAACAGGTTAAGTTAATGGCCCAAAATGAAAAATGAATGGAGGCGTGAACTTGCCCTAAACACACATTTTAAAACCTAAAAGGCACTAGGCCGATGAAACAGGGGCTATTCCCAAGCTATGGAGGTGACTCGTATACAGAATAAATTTAACACATTAAGGAAGAGTAGAAAAACGGTTACGAAAACGTAGTCACCTCAAATCCAAAATGAAGGGGAGCTCGAGAGAATAAATCACTCTCTATCCCCGATTTACAGTTATAGATATATGAAGTTTTTACAGAATTCTACATGTTTAAGAGATAGGTTACATGGTAAAGGTTTCGGACCTTCCCCGCGGGTTAAACTGCTGAGCTAGCAAGAAATAAAGATGTTAAGCGGCCATTACCTTACTGAAGATCTGCTGCCTGAAGAAAGAGGCGCTTCCCGCCTCCCGATATACGTCCATACACTAAGTTAGATGTTGATGATGTGGGCGAGAGACAAGAAAATCAGCAGTTTTTATACCCTCGAGGAAAATTCGAGACCTTTCATGAATAAAACAGGCTTTTATTGGTTACAGCATACAGTTACACACAAAATCGAAGAAGAAAGACACGATTGGTCAAAAATTAATTACAGAAATAATTGATTGGCTAACTTCAAAACTGGCGGAAAGAAACAATTAATATTGTCAACCCACAAATGAGAGAACGAAATTTAGTAATAAGAAAACTTATGAATACAAAATTTCTTCAAATAAGTTCCTTCACTTCGCACCAGGGTGCATAATCATAGTTTTTTGTAGACACATCTATAAGAGAATGTCCACACTTCTTGATCAATGGAAAACAAAACAAGTTGAAATCCACACAAAATGTACGGCAGTGACATCTTCTGAGAAACTTATGAGTTGATCCAGTTTTTAAAGTTCAGAGATTCTCGTGTAGAGGAGTACTTTAAGGCGGAAAATTCAAATTTGCGGCGTAAAGGTGTACCAGCCGATATAATAATAATAATAATAATAATAATAATAATAATAATAATAATAATAATAATAATAATAATAATAATAATGTTTTTTTGAAACAGATGGGGCTTTTCTCGAAAACTACTCATATTTCGTAGACATTTCGTAAGAAATGAATATTGCTTAAAGATCAGGAGCTATTTGAGTTGATCGATAAAAACAATTTAGGCTATGCTAGATAATAGTGTCCAACACTAAAACTCATACTTGGTTATTTAACCTCTCTCGAAGGGTATTTTGGAGCTTACAGGCAATACTGTATGTGTAAACATACAACTTACGCGCTGCGATAATGCAGGCACTCGCAATTAACTATCATTCCCAACTACAGCAGACCGTAACGACAAGTTTGCAGGGCATAGCAATTTTTGAGCCGTAATCACAGGGCTTTGATTCAATCACTGCAATTACAAACGATCCATATTAATAAAAGTGTTTAGATTGGTAATATCAAGTGAGTGAGTGACAGGGATGGATCATAATTACGTGCGCTAGTCGGTGAACGGAGATCAATTCTAATTAAATTGCATCCCACTCGTTAATTAAAGGAAGACCCTCTGGTTAAAAACCGGGACTTAGAAAGGGCAGGAAATACTGCAGGCTGGGTTAAATACTAGAAGTAACTCGGCACTAAACGTAAATGACCAACAGTTTGTACTCCAAGAGTACCGGATTATATATCGGAATTAAGTATTTGTCTCATTGAGAGGCAGAATACGCTACGAAGACATGGGAAGAAGAACCGGATTGAAAGACGCTGAGACGACAGCCGATCAGCTGAAATGGAAACGAGGAGGACACGTAGCGAGAGTGGACCAAAATCTATGGACTCACAAAATGACAATGTGGGATCCCAGAGAAGGAAGACGGAACATGGGAAGGCAAAGTACTAGATGGGAAGACTGGTTTGCGAGATGGGGAGGAAAACAATGGACAAAAACAGCAAAGATAAGGCAAGAGTGGAAGGACCCAGGAAAAATAGCGTGCAGTGATCACTAACCTTATACGAGTTATCCCCAGGCAGGATACACATTGGGTTCAAGCCCTGTAATACACTAGGTCGTTTAAAATACAGATTATAGGAATTGTGCAAGGGTGAATTATACAACAGTACGCTTCCACAAAGAGGGAAAACTGAAAGTCACTTTACTGATTACTCCGGGATAAAACAGCAAATGTGTCAAGAATACAACAAGAGGTTTTTATTAAGTGGTGAACATAAAGATCATCATCGTGCACACTGCGGAAAGGGGTGAAATATACACCATACAATAGTACGCCTCCATGAAGAAGGAGTCACGATGGTCATCTTCTGATCACTCAGGGAAGCAGTAAGACTGGTGCCAAATAGACATCAAGACGTTCGCATGAAGTGGTGATCTTAGAAGTCATGACGGATTGCATGGTGTAAAGTATGTAACAGAAAATTTCCACGCAGAATGAAGCTCAAGAACTTCACAAACATTCTTAGGAGAAGCTATTCAAGAACGAATTGTGCAGGGATACGCTTTCACAAAGGAGGAATCTCAACCCTCACTGAGGAAAAACTTTACAAGTGTCAAAAATTCAAGAGTACATTTTCGCGAATTGTTGATCTCGAAAGACACAATTGCAACTACTCGGAGGTGAACTACACAAGTGTAATACGTTCTCACGAAACAAACTAGGAAATAATCAGTATAATAATCTTATTCAGGACATGCTCACCTGATGAGTTTAACTGAGCATTGTCCCTGCATTGCAAGTGGCCATATCCCTTAGGGGATTTACAAGGCTATTTAATTAATTAATTAATACATTTAAATATTTATATTTCGTAATTTTTTATTTTTATTATTTATTTATTTTAGAAATTCATAGCAAACTTGTACCTTTCATAATAAGCTTACTACTTATTTGTCCTGCAGATTTCGCTACCTTAGCTCCCTGCGCCTGTTCAATACCCGTTCAGACCGTACACTAGAATTCCCTCACCATGGAACCACAGCATACAATTGATTGTTCACGGTCAATGCCACGAGCTGGTGGAGTGAACTCCCCAATGGCATCAGAGACGCTACATCCAAAGCTACATTCAAAGCTTTCTGCCAACGTCACTTTAAAACACTTTTCAGTCTAACGTGAGTGTGAATGAGAGAGAAAATAGTTGTTTATTGTCGTAAGTTACAGAACGTAGTCACAGTAGTTTGTACAGGGTGACCCAAAGGTCCGTTAACATTTGCTAAGGCAATACTTCACGGAATAATGGAGCTACAGAGGTAAAAAGTGGCATACATGATTGGCATGACATGGGTTTTATTGGCGCCAAAAAAGAGTGCACGAACAGGCCAACAGATGGCGCTGGACAACAACACACCAGTGATGCCGTATGAGACACGTGTATGATATAAATGGAGCTGTCGTGAGAGAGGGCATCAGATGCGCCTGCAATCGTGGCATGTCATGTTTGGCCTCCCCGATCCCCTGACCTCAATCCGTGTGATTATTGGCTGTAGGGTTAACAGAAGTCGCAAGTCTACCGCGATCGCCCGAGCTCGTTAGAGATGCTAAACGACAACACCCGGTAGTACATAAAATGACCAACAGATGGCGCTTCATACTATACACAAGCAAGAATTAGTATGACAATCTAGGTTTAGCAATGCTATGATCTTTATAGCACATGCTCAAAATGTCTGCAGTCATTCATCAGCAATACCTGTAGTCGAGGGACAATATTTTGAACAGCACGGTACAGCATATCCGTGGGTATGATGAGAAATTGCCATCAGATGTAATATTTTTGCATCCCTAAAGAAGTCGGACGATCACGATGGACATGCGACTTCTTGTGTACTTTCTTTGTGTCAATAAATCCCCAAGTCAAACCAATTAGTTGTGTCAATTATTACCTCTCTACCTCCAATATTCCGTGAAATACTGCCTCGTCAAACGTTAGCAGACATTTAGGTCACTCTGTATATACAGTAGATTGAAAGGATTACCTACTTCCCGGAGAATCTTGGCTACCATAAGGACAAAGCCTTAACTCGTAATAAAATAATCTAAAACTTAAAATTAATCACATAACAATAATACTACTGAATAGTTCATAAAATATATCAATCAATGTCACAATAAAGAAATGTACAAACATCCACTTCACACATAATGAAAACAGACAATACAAATCCTATACGTCAACACTCAAGAGGTACCGGGCAGCGCCGGGTACTACACCTAGTATCATATAATTAGACTTTGTATTTTTAGGCAGTAATAGGGAAGAACGTCCGCCTCTGTGGTGTAGTGGTTAGCGTGATTAGCTGCCACCTACGGAGGTCCGGGTTCGATTCCCGGCTCTGCCACGAAATTTGAAAAGTGGTACGAGGGCTGGAACGGGGTCCACTCAGCCTCGGGAGGTCAACTGAGTAGAGGTGGGTTCGATTCCCACCTCAGCCATCCTGGAAGTGGTTTTCCGTGGTTTCCCACTTCTCCTCCAGGCAAATGCCGGGATGGTACCTAACTTAAGGCCACGGCCGCTTCCTTCCCCCTTCCTTGCCTGTCCCATCCAATCTTCCCATCCCCCCACAAGGCCCCTGTTCAGCATAGCAGGTGAGGCCGCCTGGGCGAGGTACTGGTCATTATCCCCAGTTGTATCCCCGACCCAAAGTCTGAAGCTCCAGGACACTGCCCTTGCGGCGGTAGAGGTGGGATCCCTCGCTGAGTCCGAGGGAAAAACCGAACCTGGAGGGTAACCAGATTAAGAAGAAGAAGAATAGGGAAGAACGCAAACCTGCTGATGCGAGTAGCAAGTATACACAACTGCCTGCACAACGGTTATACTACGAGAATTGCATAAACATTAGGGGCACTGCCTATTAGAACCCCTTGAATTTATGTTATTTTCGCAACATCGAGGATGAACGGGCTAGACCAGTAATTCTCAAAGTGTGTTACGCGTACCGCTCTCTCAATGAAATCTTGTTTTAACCATAGGTGGACCCAGCTTTTTTCTTGTAACACGCTGGACGAAGAGAGGGCTAAATAATGTCCACCATTATATTTTACCTATATGGTTGTACGTACAATTTTTGATATTTCACTGGCCATTGTTCACCACCCAGTTTTGGGCTTCTTCTATAAACTTTACTCCGAAGGAGTTACGAGGTTTCCTTTGACAAGCGACGGAACATATACATTATATACATTACTGTCGATATTAGCGAACATGGTGGTGTAGCGGCTTAACTGCTTGCCTGTCATTCCGGCGGCCGTGGTTTGATTCCTGGTGTTGCTGCGATGGGATTTTCATCCCGTGGTGCCAGGAAGGGCCTGCGACGTTAAATCCTCAGCCACAACTCTCTCATGTCTCAGCGCGAGAGCGAGATAAGCTGAGGAAGATTATTATTATTTTTATTCTGCTCGAATATGTCACTTAGGACCACGTGGAATCAACATTTGTTGAGCTTTCCTCCTTGACCAATAATTCTTCATTTTCATCGATTGTTGTGATTACTGTTCCGCCGACCAAGTACGTCGTGTTGGTTTTCTTCACATCTTCCACAAATTCCCTTCTGTGAACAATTATATATTCCAATCCTGCAGATTCGGTGATCCTAATTCCTTGCTTATACCATTTTGATCGCGTATGTTCGATTTGCAAAAATGTATGCATTCGATAAGTAAGAGTGTTTTATTCATACTTCATAAATTGCTTATAAATTCAATTCGTCGCAGCCCCATTGCATCAATAAGTTTGGATATTTCTAAATATTTTTCCGAGTTAGGTTTGGGGTAATGTATTCCATTCTTAATTCTTGGTCCTAAGATCTTTCTCGTGCTTTTTTTTCATTTAATCTCTAATTGTTCCCTTAAATCTTTATAACCGGGCGAGTTGGCCGTGCGGTTAGGAGCGCGCAGCTGTGAGCTTGCATCCGGGAGATAAAAGGTTCGAACCCCACTGTCGGCAGCTCTGAAGATGGTTTTCTGTGGTTTCCCATTTTCACACCAGGCTGGGGCTGTACCTTAATTAAGACCACGGCCGCTTCCTAGCCCTTTACATCGCCGCCATAAGACCTATGTGTGTCGGTGCGACGTAAAGTAACTAGCTTAAATATTTATGGTGTAAATTGAGCGTTCCTGAGGCACAAAACATCTTCGTGTTTGATCACTGTTAAGTAATGACGTATTTTACTGTTCCAGGACAAGCATTTGTTTTTGTTCTAAACATTCTTTGTGTGTTTAAAAACAATTTCCAATTACTGAATTCCTGAAGCTACTGATTTATTTCCATTGCCTCCTAAGGAGCACGTAGAATCATTATTTAGCACTGGACTTCTTGTTCTTCTTTATCTTCCCAAAACTTCCTTATCCTTTCACTGTGGGCTTATCTTCTCCCTTGTGTCCAAACATTTTTGAGTTTCAAGTTCCAGGCTGTTGGGTTCATGGATGTGAACAAACTTTCTGTCTGAATGTGGTCCGTATAGTTGCCAGAGTGTCAATATTAATTTCTGAAAGGTCGTTTTGAGGTTCTACAAACCAGCATAATTTGCTTTGTCGGCTTACGTTAATGATGAAACAGATTTTTTTGATCTGCCGAGAGTCGTCCATTCTATTTGTCCGTAAAATTTCATGCGCAACTTACGTGCATGTGAGGAGAATCGCTCGGTCATAGAATACAGTTCTTCTGAGCTTTTTCGAATCTAGATACCGTCTTGAATCTTGGGTCCAAATATCTTCCTGAGTATCTGTCGTTCTATTTTCCGTATGCCCTTGATGTTGATGGTTAAGGATGACGTCTCAATTATGTAGAGTGCGTCTGGGAGAACAACTGTGTGGTAGTGGCGGAGTTTGGCTTCGGTGGAAAGCGATTTCTTATTGTACATACGTAATTTTTCTACACGTTTAGAATTAGCTATTTTCTCTCTTCCAGTTTTCCCGATAATTTCCCGTAACTACTTGAAGTGTTTAACTTGTGTGATGTCATATTTCGTTGCAGATGATGTCAGGCTTTGGTTCTATTATTATTATTATTATTATTATTATTATTATGTCCGGCTCCATGGCTAAATGGTTAGCGTGCTGGCCTTTGGTCACAGGGGTCCAGGGTTGTATTCCCGGTAGGGTCGGGAATTTGAACCACAATTGGTTAATTTCGCATGCACGGGGGCCGGTTGTGTGTGACGTCTTCAACATTATTTCATCCTCATCATACGGCGCAGGTTTTCTATGGGCGTCAAACCAAAAGACCTGCATCTGGCGTGCCGAACTTGTCCTCGGACACTCCCTGCACTAAAAGCCATAAGCCATTTCATATTTCTCATCGTTTGTTATTTCTGGTATAATCGCAAGATACGCGTATTGGATTTTCGGGGTACGCCAACCAAAAACTTTGAATACCACTGGGCTAGACGACACTTGCTGGTAAACAGTTTAGTGTTCATTCTAACCTATTAATATTTTTAACAAATGTTATTTGCTTTACGTTACACTAATTACTGTTACGGTTTTCGGAAACGCAGGAGATCTTTTACGTGCCAGTAAATCTACCAACACGAGGATGATGTATTTGAGCTTCTAACCTATTACAACCTAACAATCGGGCGTCTACATATAAAACATCTAGAATCACCACTCGCTGCAAATATGGAATGTCGGTCTATGCTATGGAGAGCAACATCGTGGAGCGAGGTCGTAAGACTGCGTTGCCGAGAGACTTCAGATGCTCACCACATTAAACATAGAGAGTGAAGGGGAGTGAAGAGCATTGCTGCTTTGGCTTCTCATAATGAAAGCCGGCAGGAGGATTAGGTAACAGCCTGGAGATCTTCAAGGAGGGCAGCAGACCGGAACTAGAAAGGGGGAAAAAGAAATACGGAAACTCATTTCTCAAAATAAATGACCACCATACCACACCCTCTTCCCTCCCCGTCTCCTCATCTTGCTTTGAGTTTTACTTCCGAAGTTATGAAGAGATACGGAAGGACAGGGAAAGCCTTTTCAGCTTGAGAATCATGAATCAGAATAAAAGCTGCAGGCCTGCATGGTGTACAGATATCACAATATTGAGCAACTGAGCGTAGAAAACGTGGATGTACCACGTGGAGGACTGACCATGGCTCGTAATCACAGGTTTGATCACTAGAGATCAGAAGTAAGACGTCAGAATGCAGCTTCTATGGGGGCTGGCAGATAGTTCTAGATCAAATGATTTAAATTGTTTTATTACTTGAATCGACTGTAAGAAGGGTGAATTTTATTGGAGAATAATCTTTATAATAATAATAATAATAATAATAATAATAATAATAATAATAATAATAATAATATAGTAATTTAGGGATATCTCGACACGCTAAGCAAAAACCTGTAATTTTGATAATGCTTTATTTGCAAAGTAGTTCAATTTTTACCTGGTGAATTTGTAGACATTTAGTGTATGTTTTCTATTATTTATGGCCAAAAATAAAACGTCATATCATTGTAAATTAGAAAATAAATAAACGATGCAAAAATGTCCACTTCTCCCGCACTTAGGGAGAACCTGACACTAGGTAGGACTTCGGAAGAGTTACACAGCTATTGTACACAGTGGGCACATATAAACTGTTCGTCGTTTCCATTTTCTGCACACATCTCGTGGAACCATTTCCTGCATTCCCCACTACACTGGACCCATGCCTCATTTCGGTTGTCGTCATAGAAATACTGCGCAGTAATTCTCAGAGCAATTAAGACTGCTTGAGGAACTAGCTTCCCCACTACCAACACGCCGAGTTCTCGTTGTTTTGTTTAGATTTGAGGGATTCTGTTCATTTCTGCGTTTCCTCTTCCTTAACTTTTGTCGGTAATCCTGAGAAGTCACCATGGCGGATTCTTGCACTCTTCTTCCTCTTCCTTTTCCATATAGGAGTCTTAATATCGAAACAGGAGATAACTCCTGGACTGAGCACCTCGGAGGTGTAAATGCAGGTGAGGCTTCATGATCCTGTGATAATGTAGGACTACTGGCCTTAGTTTCGACAGCAATATCTTCTCCAACATGTACGTGATTTGAACCATTTTCGTCTTGCACAAGGTCGTATTCAAAAATGTCTTCTTGGAGGATATCGGGATTGTACGGATAAATGACAGTGTCGAGATCTCCCACGCTTGTCATGTCGACATCTCCCCGAGTTACATTGGCAGGCAAGAGGTGGCAGCACTTACCACGCTGAATGATTGGCGATTTGGAAATGACATAGCCGCTTCTCCAAAACGTGCTTTGTGCGCCTAACCTCAAACATTGCCTTAAAAATATCGCATATCTACGTATTTCGTTCTAAAACCTACTCATTATCTTATAGTACGTTACTTTTACATCATATATCACTTACATACTCACCTTCAACTATTCAGATTTCTTGTATTTATAGTGATAATCGTCTGCTTGACACCTGGACTAAAGAAGACCACGAGCTGGTCACCCAAATTGTTAACGCTCGCACATGGCAATATCACTCCAGGCCACTACTAGATAAGCGGTACCGTAAAGCGGTAATCAGAGGGCTCCACTCCACGCAAGATATGAATGAGGTACGAGAAGAACTCGTTGCCCACGGATACGACATAGCATCCATTAAACAACTGACCTCCCAGAGGACTCGTCAGAAAATCCCACTTTATCTTGTGACTTATAACGGCATCAATGCCCATGAAAGCTCCATTTTTGAAATCAAGAACCTTGCAGCCACCATAGTAAAAATTGAGAGATACCGCGGCACCCAAGGCCCGGTTCAATGTTACAGATGTCAAGCCTACGGCCACGGCTCCTCGGGTTGCCACTGCAACCAGAAATGCGTTATTTGTGGACAACCTCACTATGCTTCGGATTGCCCCAGGCGTGGGCAACAGGAATTCAACCCCACCTGTGCCAACTGCGGCGAAAAGCACACCGCTAATTACAGAAAATGCAGCCTCTACCAAAAGATAATCAACGGAAACAACAACAGGCTTCCCTCTGCTAAAAATGGACCTCCAGCGCCCACAGCTAACCGTACCCACAAATCAGCACTCACGAGATTTGGAATCTCATTTGCAGAATCAATGAACCCTAACTCGCACCCAACTCAACCATCCTCCACCCCCCCTCCACACTTCAATACCGAAGACTTCCCCTCACTCCCCCAAACCAATGCTACTCTCCCGCACTTCGCCCCCTCTGAGAACACAAGCAACCAAGCCTCTGACATAATGGAACTCATCAAGCTGCTGAAAGACCCATCCATCAAAGGTACCATCTCTCTCATAATCAGCACACTTAAACGCCTTCGCACTGCAACTACTACAGATGAAAAACTTGAAATAATATTAGAGGCAGCCCTCGCATGGTTCAGTGATGGGAACTAGGCCCTATACACGACCGCAACAGTTGAGGATCCTCTACTGGAACGCCGATTCACTGTTACACAAAACCGAGGAACTCGCTCTCAGAGCTCAGGAGCTACACACAGACATCATCTTGGTAGGGGAAACCCACCTTAAACCTCCCAACAAAATACACCTACAAAACCACCTTCTGTACCGGAACGACCGCCCCGGCACCAAGGACGGTGGCGGCACGTGCATTTTCATTAGAAGAACACTTCGCCACACACGTATACCAACACCTACTGACCTCACAACTCTTGAAGCCACAATAGTAGAAGTCGAAACCAGTAGAGGACCCTTAACGATTGCTTCGTGTTACCTGTCGCCTAAAGTAGCGCTTAACACCGACGACTTCAACAAAATACTAAGAATAAACCCAAGAGTAATCCTCGCGGGAGACCTAAACTGCAAGCATACCAGATGGAACAGTCGCATGACCACACCTAGAGGCGAAACCCTGGCCAGATTCTGCGACAGAAACAACGTCCTAATCCACTCCACTGACAAACCCACATACTTCTCTTACCGTTCAAACGTCCTTCCTGAATACCTTGACATAGCCCTATCCAGAAACTTAAACCTATACCCTAGCCTACTCACACAAGACTTTCTAGACTCCGATCACAAACCAGTACTCCTCACATTACATGCTGCTCCTACCTACGAACCCGAAACCATCCCCCTACATCTCCGAGCTATAGACTGGCAATTATTAAGCAATAACTTAAATGACTCCGTTAATGGCAATCCCAGCATCCGCTCTAAAGAAGACATCGACGTGCTTGCTATCGACTTCACAAATCTATTACGGAACGCAGCTAACTCTTCCACCGTGGGACCGACTACTTATAAACCAAAGACCAAGACTCTCCCACTACACATCCTCCAACAAATAAAAATTAAAAACAGGACTCGTCGCCTATGGAATCTAACCAGAGATTTGCGTCTGAAATACCTGTGGCATCGTCAACGACGCAATCTTCGAATTCTACTGGCACATCATCGTAGAGCTGCATTCCAGTCCAAACTATCTGAATTAAGCGCTACTGACGGCTCTGTCTATCGCATGGCTCGTAGGTTTACAGGTGCTAGGACAGGCATACCCACACTCCACGGACAACAGGGACTAGCTTACTCAGACAAGGAGAAGGCTGAGGCGTTGGCAGACACGTTGGAAGCAACGTGCGTTCCCAACACCGAACCTTCCAACGACGACTTCATTGACGAGGTGGAGGAAAATCTGCTTGTAACAGACGACCACCACCTGCCTCCAGACTTCAAATTTGTTACACCGTCTGAGGTCTTGTCCTACATCAAACGGCTGAAAAACAGGAAAACCCCAGGCCTGGACGAAATCTCAGCGGTATTCCTAAAGAACCTTCCTAAGAAGGCTATTACTTTCTTGACCAAGTTATTCAACGCCATTTTTCGCTTCGCACATTTTCCGGGTAGCTGGAAAACTGCGAAAGTGATAATGATACCCAAACCTCAAACTGACCCGACGTTCCCACAGAACTACAGGCCCATCTCACTCCTCTCTATCATTTCAAAACTTTTTGAAATGATTCTCCTATCCCGTCTCCAGGTGATTATTAACGAGCTCAACCTCGAACCGGACGAACAATTCGGCTTCAGGAAAAGGCACGCCACTACTCACCAACTCCTCAGACTAGTGGAAGACATCACTAAAAACTACAATGACAATAGGTACACCGGAGTCTGTTTCCTGGACGTCTCCCGAGCCTTCGACAAGGTCTGGCATGACGGTCTTATCTATAAAATGAGAGAATTCGGCTTCCCGTCCTATCTTACTACTTTAATCCAGAGTTACCTCCTTCAGAGAAAATTTCAAATATCAGTAAGAAAGGCGCTCTCCACTGCCAAGGAAATCACAGCTGGAGTACCCCAGGGCAGTGTGATAGCTCCTATCCTATTCAAAATTTACATTTCCGACATGCCTAAACCTCCGAAGGCCAAATTATACATATATGCTGACGACACGGCTCTGTCCTCGGTCTCATGGCAAGCACCCAGAGTAGAGCAATATCTCCAGGAAAGTCTCTCCATTCTCGAGCCCTGGCTAGAGAAATGGAGAATCAAAATTAATGTAAACAAGTGCCATGCCACACTATTCACTAAACGCATGGGCCGGCTCGAGGGCGGTCTGCGCTTCTTCGGAGAAGTTATCAGATGGTCCTCGAGTACGAAATATCTGGGCGTCACCCTGGACCGAGGACTGACCTTTCGGCAGCATATATCACAAATCTCGGCCATGGCCCATAGCAGGGTCTCTAAATTATTCCCACTACTGAAAGCTGAAAACAGCCTATCCTCAGGAAACAAACTCCTACTGTACACAACACTTGTACGACCGTTACTGGAATATGCCTGTCCTATATGGGGCTATGCCGCCAATTGGCACTTGGATAGGGTGCAGGCGGTCCAAAACCGGGCACTTCGCCTTATCACGGGTGCTGATTGGTATGTGCGCAATGATGACATTCACGAGGAATGCCACATTACAACCCTCAGGGATAGAAGGCGGAGCATGGCTGTAAAATTCTACAAGAAGATACCCCATGCGGGTAATCCCCTCATTACATCACTCGGCAATTATCAAACCGAGGGCCTAAAGCACAAAAGACCTAAGGTGATCTTGAATTAGACAGCGCATTGCGCTAGGCCACACACTGGTCAGCCATGATACCACCAACTCCGTCTCTAACCCGAAACCCCACAACCATTCAGTCAGGGAATAACTTCAAGATAGGGCATTCAAGACCGGTACCGGTCGACAAGCCATAAACTTCTCGGCCCTGAGGCTCCGCCTCAGTGCCGATGAAAGATCGGGTTCGTCGTCGTCGTCGTCGTACCAGGATCACCATGAGCACAACACCCTACGGTTCCAATACATGTAGTTACTAGTTCGAAATGTAGAGTACTGTGGTTACCAGGGGCGCTAAACTTAAAAGTGTCGAGTTCTCCCTCATGTCGGGATCTCCATAAGTTACCTTAATAATAATAATAAGGATAACTTCAGAATAAACAATAAACAGCTGAAAGGTCATTAGGTCACCAAACCTTGTAACACAAACATTCCCGATAATTAGTTTCAATACCCAACACAAGGTAGCCCTAGAATATTGCTGCCAGGGATATCTGGTCCCAGTATGTAGAACTCCTAGGATTATCAAGCCACGTGGAATAGCGGGGATCAGCTTACGTCACAATTACTATCAGTGCCCTTAACTGAACCTGACATCTCGATGGCCTAGAATGAATACCTCGTATCTCCCAAAGTTCTTGCTATCCAGTATTTCCCTTATGACTGGTTACGCCGCCCAGCCACATATGGACATGCAGTCCATCAGAACAATGTTCGTTGTGTTCTTTTCCTATGCCGATGTTTGAAGGAAAATAATCTATAGGAAAGTGTGTTTGCATGACGCATTTACTAACTCCTAGAGTATAACTTTTATAAGGTTCATTTTCCTTTACTAGGAAGCATAGGAAAATCTACCAAACGAACATTGTTCTGATGGACTGCATATCCAAATGTGGCTGAAAGGCGTGACCAGTCTTAAGGGAAATAATGGATAGGAAGAACTTTGTGAGATACGAGGTATTCATCGATCTGTGGATTAACGAAAAATATAATAAGATAATGTTCATGAATTTCAGGGAAGTAGAAAATTAGTAACAGTCTTCTAGCAAGTAGTCCTAATGTCCATGACAACGGGAATGAGCTGTGTTATATAAGTTACGGTACCTCGAAACTGGAAAGAAATCTTATTGGTGCTATAACCAGTTTAACGTAATCGATAGCAGAGCGGCCCACAAGAATGCGTTCAGCAGCGGAACTAGAAATTAATTAGCCTCCCTAGTATGTCACGTTATTAAATTACGGCTACCTATAACAAGATCATCGTCCAAGGAAGCTTCCGCGCTTACAGTCGTTCACAATAGACCAGGCCCGCAGAAGGGTGAAGGAGGAACTCTTTCAAGATAGCCGATACAATTAAAGTATGTAAAAGCACTCACAGGATAGATTCTCATGGCAGTACAAAGGTGTTAGACTTGTAGATACGTTAACAAAATATGCCAGGTTGGTCCATACACGAAAAAGTGGCCACATTTATTCTTACTACCAAAGAGACGTTCCCAACGTGTCCCCACCGATTCGATCCATTTTCAATATTTGCCTACGTGCACGCCACAGCAGCAAATTTTACCGGGTTAAATTCCAAGGTGAAACTCCCATCTAATTCTAAGAAACTAGAATCTGAATATTTCGAGAGATCTTCTCAGCATCAGCATATGACACATTCCCACAACGAATGCGCGGTGCAACGAGAAAGCTCTCTTCTTCACAAGCTCCTAACAGAGATGGGCACTATCGACTGATAAATATCGAACTAGTCGATAGTTTAAACTATCGTAACAGTCGACTACTTTAAAAAAAACAAGTCGACTGAATTCAGTCGCATTCGCGTCACGCATCTCTCCACGTTTCACTGCCCAGTGGGCACAAAACAAGTCGACTGAATTCAGTCGCACTCAAGTCACAGCGATATGGAAGCGAATGAAACTATCGGTTTATGGTCACTTCGGATATGTACTATATAATTATTAAAAAAAGTAAACTCGTGTCCTCATCCTGATGTGGTGCAGCTCTTTGCAGGCACACCCCCATTGGAGGTGAGCTGCATGTACCATTTCAACCACATACCAGCCCTCCTGCCAGTTTTTTAAATTCCTGGCAGTACCGGGAATCGAACCCGGGCCCCCGAGGACGGCAGCTAATAACACTAACCGTTACGCTACGGAGGCGGACTATATAATTATGTTAACTTCATATGTACCTACGATATATGGCGATTTTCTCTTGTCGTTTATATGCTCTTTATTTCGTTGCATATTTCTTTATGTTAATTACGTTAAGCCCTATTCATACATAAGGCATAACTATAATAATAATAATAATAATAATAATAATAATAATAATAATAAATAATAATCTGAATAACTATAAAAATAATCTAGAAAATACGGTAGTATTGTGTTTGGCTGTTCTCATATAAAGTATATCTTGATTGTGTACTACAGCAAAGCGTTTTACATATTATTATTGTTAGCATTGTTCGGGAATAGAGCCTCATTGTCGTCTTTCTAAGGTTCACTGTCCATTTAGCACCAAGAAAGGCCATTCGTATGATGTTGGTTCATATTAAGGGCATCTCTCTATCTGTTAGCCCCGTGTACGAACGAGTGCATAAATCGGACTTTAATGGGTGTTTATACAAGTGATTTCTAATTATTGGTAAATTGCGTTTAAATGAGTCGAATTCGTAAAAGTACGACTCTCCACTTTTGATACGGGGAGTTTCGACTGGAAACATTCGAATGTTTTTCATGGACTGACTACTTGCGTTATATGAATACTTTAATTCGACTGCTCAGTCTTCTCGACAGGAAGTAATGAATACTTTTGTTCGACTGAAAACACTCGACTATTTAGTCGATAGTTCGAAGGGACTATCGCCCGACTAGTCGATAGCGGTTTTCAGTCGATAGTGCCCATCTCTAGCTCCTAGTCCACAGATCGAATCTTGCCCCCCCCCCCAGTGCTTTTGCTTGTTGATGTACTATGAATGACAGACAAAAAAAATATATATCGATGAAGACGTGTGAAAATGATTTTGTGAATGCTTCGGTCACAAATCATCATACGACCAGGAACAAAACGAGCTCCAATTTCATCAAACTCGTAATCATCTACAGCAAATATAAAATCTCGATCCGTCTTTCAGAGCGATACTGAAAACACGAGAGCGTTTCAACAGCTCAAAATGGCACCCCTTTACAACAAAATACAATGAACTACCCAGATCCACGAATGGTGTCATATTTAAAGAAAACTACGCTTCTTTGAGTGAAATGGTTTTACCATATTCGACACTTGATGCTCACGTCATCTATTGGCATGATGTCGAACTATGTCGATGCTTAGTTCAGTCGCCGTCCACAGCGGTGCTGGAAGAGCGACATTTAAGGTTGAAATTGGCTCACGATATATGTGACAGAAACAATGCACTGATGACCATCACAGAATTGTTAAGTGAAAAATACCTTCCTCCAGTGAAGTGGATGAATCATCTCTACCATTCTGGCGCGTACAATGATAGGTCTACTACCTCTGTCTATAAGCACGAGATACAACGCGTACCGGTAAAACTGGGGAAATGTATCTAACCAGATTTTGATTATGGATGCTTCATCTAGGTCAGGGTCAGCCAACTGGCTGGCGTGTGGTGTAAGAGGAGCGCAGAAGGTGGGGAGACGCTGTCGTAGAGTGATACGAAGAGACAGCCTCGCTTTGTAGTAAACACGTGCAGTGCCATACGTAGTGGTGGTGGTAGTGGTACAGTACGTATGGATGAACCGGGCACATCAAGGTGCGACAAGCTATCTACCCCTCCGATCTTTTTGTCTTTATGGGAAGACCTATATTTTGTTGTAAATGATAGGAATGCTACAGCTAAATGTTTAGTTTGTATATGTAGAAATAAAGTTGCTTTATAACTCTTATGCTACTCCTTAACAAAGTTACGTTACAATAAAATATGTAGAGAGAAATATGTACTACACATACCGCACTGTACCTGCAGCCCTTGGGCCTTCCCCTACGAATGACGTTGTGTTTCTCCTCGCCCCGCTAGCCCTCACTTCTCAGTTACAGTACTAAGTACTTCGTTTCGCTACCTGAGCCGAGTGTGTGACGTGTTACCTGACATCACACGTACACGCAGGTGGCTGACCCTGATCTAGGTATTTCGGTGGTAGAGTTGTGATATGAGCATTATTCTTATGCTTCATGTTTTATCGATGGAATGCTTCTTATTCAGCGAGATGAATTCGTCATTGTGTTACAAACAGCGTAAATGGCATAATCTACTTACGTAAGACCGAACTACTGTAAGTTCTACCTGCTAATTTGAAGTTGTCGCTTAGTCCGATATCTAAGAAGTGACGGCTGAAGCTTCCGTCTAAGTGGTTGTCAATGAACACAGAATAACATACAGATGGCGACACATACTGCAATGCATTTGCTCGCTCAAGCCGAGATTTCTCAGCGTTGTCATATTAGCAGAACCATGAGTACCAGTCAACTAGCACAGGATGAGGCGGAATACATCACTAATGTGCTGGCACCGTTGGCTTCAAGTTGGCTTGCACACTTGAAGCCAACGGACCGGCGTGGCCGCCATATCGCCCGGGCCAAAATATTAAAGAACGGATGCTATCTATTATTGTTCAGGGTACGACGTTTAATGTGATTACAAAAATTCCCTGTTATGGTTTGAGTTCATTGAGAAGTTGAAAGGATTTGGAACAAAAAAGAAAGTATGGACTTAGGAAAGAAAATTGGAAATTTATACGTACCGTATATAAATTACAAAAATTGAAAATTACAGTGAAATTAGCAGCAGAAGTTTTGAGACAATTCAAACGACTCCAAATGCTAATTTTGGAACGTGGCATAATGATGTTCATTACCACTAACTCAGTAGAATGCAATGTTCTTAATGAAGTAGTACCGGTATATTATAGGAGCTGTCTGGTCCAGGCGATAAAGGCGTGCTGAATGGTCAGCGTTGAGGCCTTCGGTTCAGGGGATCTCAGGTTCTATTCACTGTCGGGTTGCGGATTTTCATTGCGTCTGATTCGTTCTTCTGGCTCGGGGACTAGGTTTTTTTTATTTCTCCCAACACACTCCTCATTATATTCACACAACACAACACACCACACTACCAACCACCACAGAAACACACAATAGTGATTACATCCCTCTACATAGGGTTGGCGTCAGGAAGGACTCCGTCCGTAAATCAGGGCCAAACCCACATGTGTGACACAGTTCGCACCCGTGATCCTACAGGTGTGGGAAAAGCGGTGGGAGAGGAAAGCGAGGAAGAAGTACTTTATTATTAAGATTATTATTATTATCATTATTATTACATAATTCTCATCAATTTTTCAGTATTATCAAATGCTTTCTCTCCTGAGAGTTTTTGTTAATCACTAAATAGCTATTATTTCCACAAGTTTTATCCTAGATTTTAGCGATTTAGCTTCCTTCGTGAAATTGCTGAAAGCTAGCAGTGATGTGCTGGTCACTCACCCGGTGCGCTTTCTCTCCGAGACAAGGTCGGCGGATCGATTGCCGATTCTGCCCTGAAGGACATCCCATTAAGCTGACCAGACCAGTCGTAAACCGACAATGGAAAGAGGAAATTAAGGTAATCGAGAACACGGCTGTGCTGTGGGCCGAATAAACATCCTCCGTAGCTCCGGTCAATACCTGCACCAGTTGTTAACTAACCCAGATAAGATGGAAAAACTGGCCAAACTCTCTTGAGATATTCTAGTAGGAACAACTATGATCGGGAAAATCAGAAAATGCCAGTAAAAAAGGTTCAGATGTTTAATAAACCCAGGGAACAATCAGGCAAAAAATATGACGCAAGGAAATGTTCATGACATCGAGAACCCAACTACAGATAATCTTCGGTGTAATAATATCCATAATATCCAAATCCTTGAATGCAAATGTCAAACATCATTACAGTGTCATAGGACCAGAGGCTTTGTATGCAGCGAAATGCCCTGCTATGAACAACAAAGGCCTGATAGAAACATTCGTAATTAAAGAAAGAAAGAAAGAAAGAAAGAAAGAAAGAAAGATCTAAGGGAAATTCATGGCCCAGTTAAAGGCAAAGATGAATATAGACGTCGGCATAACCATGAACCGTAAATTCATGTCCGGAAGATCTCTGATGCCATGCAGAGGAGGAGAATTGCATTTTATGGCCACTTGCTAAGAATGAAACCCACACGATTATCGAACCAGATCTTTACCTATTTTAAAGGTAAGAAGACCCAGCCAACTTGGTTCAAGGAGGCGAACAAGGATCTTTTTTTTTTTTGCTAGGGGCTTTACGTCGCTCCGACACAGATAGGTCTTATGGCGACGATGGGATGGGAAAGGCCTAGGAGTTGGAAGGAAGCGGCCGTGGCCTTAATTAAGGTACAGCCCCAGCATTTGCCTGGTGTGAAAATGGGAAACCACGGAAAACCATCTTCAGGGCTGCCGATAGTGGGATTCGAACCTACTATCTCCCGGATGCAAGCTCACAGCCGCGCGCCTCAACGCGCACGGCCAACTCGCCCGGTGAACAAGGATCTAGGGGAGATGGGGATTACTTATGAAGATATACAAGAATGCAACCCACTTAGGAGTAAACTATGAGACCACCTGAGTTTTCAAGAAAGGCCAAAGTTGAAGACCGGAACGATGTGGAGGGAGGAAAGAAAATAGCAACACCGGCAATTATGGAATGAGAGGGATAGAAGGATAGAAGCCCAGAAAAGACAGCTGAAATAACGTGGTCCTTAGTAGGCCGATTCGAACAAAGAATAATAATAATTATAATGTGTCTGTTCGGTCATGAGCCCAGAGGCTTGTTGCATCCTCAAATAGAACCATCAAAGTTTGTGCGGTTAGAGGGAAACCGCAAAACCCGATGGCGGCCCCAAACGAGGCGTACTAGGCATGATGAGGAGTGAGGTAGTATGACACTGCATTGCTCACTGAGCTAGACAGTGCTATTGAGCCACGACTGACCCTATGAGCAGCACCTTTCATATCAATCAGACGCACTGGTTGTGCTTCGAATGTCATTACTCAGCACCACCCATATCCCAGTAGCTTCCATATTGTCACAGCCGTGCGTGAGAATGAGACTTCGGTGGAAGCTACATTTTGATCTGGCAGCATTAAGGAAAATAAAATAAATAAATAAATAAATAAATAAATAAATAAATAAATAAATAAATAAATAAATAATTATTATTATTAGCGCCCAGTATTTTTCTTTGCATTTTGCTTTCTGTTATTATTAACATAATAATTATTAATATTAGGAAGGGATAGGATTGGGAAGGAAGGGCCGTCACCTTAATTAACTACAGCCCTAATATTTGGTTGGTGTGAAAATGGGAAACCACGGACCTTAACGATCATAGCCATCAGGCGGGCTACTAACAATACACAGATCTCGGGTCACGGATGTTTTTGATCGACGTCAAGAATAGAAAAAGTTTTAGAATGTTGCCCCGCAATCGGCAGCCTTGTATATGAATTTTCGTGAATTCAAGTGTTACAGTAAGTGCACCTTGATCTCGAACGAAAGTCGGGAACACTGTACACCAGACCAGCAGTCTACAGATACTCGTACGCGAACTGCCAGTAGGTATAAGGGTCTAAATTTAAGGACCATTTCTTATTAAATAAGGGGCAACATTCTCAAACCTGGTTATTCTTAACGTCGATCAACAACATACGTGACTCGACATCTGTGCTTTGTTAGTAGTAAACCTGATGACTATGATCGTTAAGGTCCGTGGTTTCGCATTTTCACACGAGGCAAATGCTGGGGCTGTACCTTAATTAAGGCCACGGCTGCTTCCTTCCACTTTCTAGGCCTTTCCTATCCCATCGTCGCCATAAGAACTATCTGTGTCGGTGCGACGTAAAGCAAATAGCAAAAAAAAAAAAAAATCATAAAAATTTTGCAGCAAGTGTATTGCTGAGAGGCAATGGCATAAAATGCTAAAATATTTAAACTCTTATGAAAAATAAGGCTTTTGAATTGTAACCCTTTCGTTCTCGGCCATCAAAATATTCCTTGGTAGTAATTCAATTCATGGTCCCACTCCTTGGCTGAATGGCCGGCGTTGAGGCCTTCGGTTCAAAGGGTCTCGGGTCCGATTTCCGGCCGGGTCGGGGATTTTAAACGCGTCTGATTAATTCTTCTGGCTCTGGGACTGGATGTATATATTTTTCGTAACACTTTCCTCTTCAAATTCAGACAACACAGCACACTACCAACCAGCACAGAAACACGCAATAGTGATTACATCCCTCCACATACCGTTCGAGTAAAGAAGGGCATCTAGCCGTAAAATAGGGTCAAATTCACATGTACGACAGAGTCTGTACCTGCCACTCGACAGTCATGGGAAAAGCGGTGGAAGAAGAAGAAGTCATTCAAATACTGCAGATATATAATGCTTTATTGATGTTTGAATGATGATGATCATGATCATGCTATATGTTAAAAGCAAAGCAAAGCAAAGCAAAGTCACCTCCGTACAGGCCATGAAGGCCCTTGGAGGAGTGGAAGGTAAAGGCGTCCACCATTGTTAACCTCGGCACGTGATGGGGTAGAGTGGTTAGCTCTACGCCCGGCCGCCTGTGCCCCCAGGAATTAACCTGGTACTCATTTTTGGTGTAGGCTGAGTGAACCTCCGGGCTATGTGCACCTCCGGAAGTGGAAATCTCGTTTCTTAAATTTTACGACTTCCTGACGGGGATTCGAACCCACGTACTTACGGGCGAACCGAGCACACTTTTACCGCCTCGGCCAGGTAGCCCCTCATGCTATATGTTAACAAGTGAAAAATGAAAACCCAGAGCTTGTATCCATCCATTCCACCGCGTCAGGAATGGAATGAATGAAGCCCCATCTAGCGGCGAGGAGAGGAACTGTGGCGGCTGCCGAAGCCTATCGTACTACTCTGGGGTAATGATTAATGACTGACAGATGAAATGAAATTATATTGGAGAGTGTTGCTGGAATAAAAGGTGACAGGGAAAACCAGAGTACCTGGAGAAAAACATGTCACCGTTCGAGTTGGCCGTGCGATTAGGGGCGCGCAGCTGTTTGCTTGCATCCGGGAGATAATGGGTTCGAACCGCACTGTCGGCAGCCCTGAAGATGGTTTTCCGTGGTTTCCCATTTTCACCTGGCAAGTGCCGGGGATGTACCTTAGGTAAGACCACGGCATCTTTCTTCCCACTCCTAGGGCTTTCCTATCCCATTGTCGCTGTGTCGGTGCGGCGTAAAATAAATTGTTAAAAAAATCTCTCCGGACTCTGCTTTGTCCAACATACATCTCATATGGACTGATCGGGATATGAACCACGGAACTCAGCGGTGAGAGGATGTTAAGAAGTAAAGTAAAATAATTATTGAATTATTCGACGGTCTTGAGTATAAAGAGGTTAATGACCAGACGTTACGCCACTCTTAAATGAACTGATGATGTCCCCTTGCTGCCAGGCTGTAGTTATTGTGTCAATGTTGTGTCTAGTAATTGGTCTCTGCAGAACACTCGTATTGCGTCGACCGATCTTAGCTAGCCTTTATTTGCAGTATGCTGCTGTAAGTGAGCTGTACTTATTTATATGCGTTCATGAACTTGGCGTCGAGAGACTTCACTGCAGCTGACGTGAGAACTTCCTTATAGCGACCCGACTTAGCGGCAGGATCAATGTTGCCAACAGGCGGAGGAAGCAGAACAACAAGCCTTCTACCGCACAGTAGACGGTAGTTCAAAAATTGATTAGGACAGGTAGACTAATATTTTCACCTGTCTGTTTACATGGGGATGTGAAGACAAACACAGTTTGTCAGAAAATGAGTAATGTCGTTTAAACAAGCTCTGAGGTCAGACTTTATCTTTGAGAGCATTATTTTAATTTTTTATTTGCGAATTGACTATTGAGGATCACACTACAATTTCATTTTTTTGCCTGTCTGAAGTTTCCTCCTCCTCCCTCATATGGGCGCTATGCTGTTTCTTCTGTTCATCCGTCCAGACTCTTCCCGTCTTTTCAGTTCTTTCGACTTGAAACCCTTCCAAATTTTGAATCATGGTCCGAAATGTTTTCCTGTCTAACATCTGTACTTCATTAGATATTTACGCACTTCCTTAATCCAGACCGTCGTTATCTTCTTGTTCCACAGGCAGTCGAATAACGTTTTGTTTAGTCTAATTTTGTCCATTCTGTACAAAAATGTCCGAGAAATAAAAACCTTCCCTTTTTCATGGTCTCTGAAATTTTCTCCACATATTTGTAGACTTCATTGTTATTCCGAAATTTCCTGCCGGTTTCAGTCTGGAAGTGTCGGGTAGGATGCTCTTCTGTACTGTAGTGCAAGTAACAAAAATTCTAGGGGTTCTGATGGGCCGAACCCCTGATGTTTATGCACAACTCATAGCATAACCGGTGTGCAGTAGTGTATACTTGTTACTCGCTTCAGTAAGTTGCATTGTAACCCGTTACTACCTACAAATGCGAACACTAGTAGTTTCAGTACAGTAAAGTGTCATTTTCCGTACTCTTCCGAAGACGGGAAGAAGGCAACTACATCATACAATGAATAAATGTAATTTAAGATATTTTGTATGTTTTCAGCGTGCGACGAATTACAACAGCGATATTCGAGATCTTTTTCTTTTGCTAGTGGCTTTACGTCGCACCGACAGAGATGGGTCTTATGGCGACGATGGGATAAGAAAGGCCTAGGAGTTGGAAGGAAGCGACCGTGGCCTTAATTAAGGTACAGCCCCAGCCTCTGCCTGGTGTGAAAATGGGAAACCACGGAAAACCATTTTGAGGGCTGTCAACAGTGGGATTCGAACCCACTATCTCCCGGATGCAAGCTCACAGCCACCCCTAAACGCAAGGCCAACTCGCCCGGTTTAATTATTTATTTTACAAGCCTCCAAATGTCTCCGCATTTAAATTACATTTTAAAATTGAACGCAACAAAGTTTGCACAAATCCAGCCTAAATTTCGGTCTTTCATATACGAGCCAAGATAACGGAGATACTTCATTATACGGGATTCTCACCAGGGTAACTTGATTTGAGAACCGGAAAAGTTCCTAAGGAAAGCAGCACGATTTGTTTGCCACGATTTGCAGCAAAAGACTAGTGTTACGAAAATAATACAATCTTTGGGCTGGGAAGAGTAAGGAGACGAGTTCCTCGACTAAGAGGTATGCTCCGAGTTATCACTGGAGAAATGGCGCGAAATAAAACTAATAAACAAATGGAGTTTCTAAAAGTAGGGATATACATTTGCAATTCAACATGAAAAAGTGGGACAAATATTCGTTTATAGGAGGAGGAATTTGGGATTCGAATAACATACCACGGGAGATGTTCAACACATTTCCACCTTCTTTGAGGTAAATAATTCATAGGGAGTCTCCCGCCTGGGCGACTGCTCTAAATGCAGATCAGTGGTGACAGTTTCGTAACTTTCATTTTCCCGCCTTCCATAGCCATTCAGATGTATTTAGCAGTTCGATGACAATCATAGAGACCGACAGACTATGAAAGGTTTCACGTAACCCCGTGAGTAGTATAGCAACTCTCCATTCATTTGGTCTAGGCCGGGCTGGCCTTCTGACTCCAACTTGGCAGGTTCGATCCTGGCTCAGGCCGGTAGTATTTTAAAGTCTCCGACAACCGTCAAACGTAGTTAGCGGAACGTAAAAAACGATAGCGTAACTATTATTATTATTATTTTGGTATAACTCCTTCACGCAAATAGTAACCAAATAATATATTTCAGATACAGTATTATATCCTAGTATGCCGGCCCCGTGGTGTAGGGGTAGCGTGCCTGCCTCTTACCCGGTGGCCCCGGGTTCGATTCCCGGCCAGGTCAGGGATTTTATACCTGGACCTGAGGGCTGGTTCGAGGTCCACTCAGCCTACGTGATTAGAATTGAGGAGCTGTCTGACGGTGAGATAGCGGCCCCGGTCTAGAAAGCCAAGAATAACGGCCGAGAGGATTCTTCGTGCTGACCACATGACACCTCGCAATCTGCAGGCCTTCGGGCTGAGCAGCGGTCGCTTGGCAGGCCAAGGCCCTTCAAGGGCTATAGTGCCATGGGGTTTTGGAATTATATCCTAGTAATAATTTTCCTCAAAGTTTTATTACAAATCGTCTCCGATTCGTTCAACTCCGCCTCAGAGTAACTTAAACACGGATAGTCAGAGACATCATGAATCAAGGAACACTAAACTTAACCTTGGTAAATTGTTTCTCCCCCTCATTGCAGCACTGCGGTTTCGTACTCATCTCCACAATAAATGGCGTCTCTGCATTCCCAGCTCAAGTAATCTGCCGCCATCAACATACTGACTAATGTGTAGGTTGATCGATTTCCAACAGATAAATATCGCATCTGTCACAGAATGTCATAAAGTTCGTATTACCTTCATTAATCCACGACCAGAGGACAAGTGAATTATATTGTTTCAAAATATGGAAACTATTTGACTCTATCACCCATGAGTAACGGTGAGTGTTATTAGCTGCCGTCCTCGGAGACCAGGGTTCGATTCCCGGTATTGCAAGAAATTTAAGAATGGCAGAGGGCTGGTATGTGGTTGAAACGGTACATGCAGCTCACCTCCATCGTAAAGTGTTCGGCAAAATGTGTGCATAATAAGATCTCAGGTACACTACTCAACAACACCCACCGTTCTTGAGATATACGACATCAACAATTTACATATGTTTAACTTTGTTGTTGTGGAACACTGTGCTCTGTGTTGTGAGCTGTTGGTTTACGCGCCTTTCAGCGAGTTCCTTGTAATTAACAGTTTTGTAACAAGAATCTAATTCATTGTTATATGTGTTTCTGCGCCGAGTAAGCCATCTGATTGGCACTGTAGTAAAAATATAATGTCTGTATGCCAGGGAATGCCTCTCGATGAATTACAAATTAGAGAAGCTGAAGATCCTAGAAAGAAGAATACAGTGCTGTAATGCCTTATTTTGGCTAACTTAAGCAGATAATAAAGAGACAACGGCGCGATATACAGGCGTTATTTTTTCAAATTACCTATCAGTATGACCAACGCTCTAACGCTCAATATACTCGGTTTACGTTGTAACGTTAAAGTTCTTTATGTGAGTTATTCAAAATTAAAGAATTGTACTTCTGTACCGGTTGTGTCCACTGTAACAAGGAAATGCACTTTTTAATTTTCCGTCATCTCTGCCTGTCTATCTGTATTGCACCCATCGAATCCAGTAAGGGTGCAGTATGTATGTATGTATGTATGTATGTATGTATGTATGTATGTATGTATGTATGTATGTATGTATGTACGCGCATCCCGAGAAAATGGATGAAGAGATTTCAATGAAAATCGGTATGTAAAGTCGGAAAATAAGGCAGTATAATCTAGGCTATAAGTAATTTTGTTCACGCTGAGTGAAATGATATTTTAGGGGAAGGCGCCTAAAATTTAATTTCTAAATACCTATGCCATTGGTCCTATCGAAAAGTTCTACATAACAAAATGTAGAGAATGCAATTTCCGATCATTTATGTCTTATACAGTTTTAATATCGAAAGCTCATAAAACTGATCAACAGTAGCATTTTATTGACCATTACTGTGATGTGAGTTGTCTCTTCTGTTGCCACTCATCTCCGATAGATGGAGTTACTGCTGGCGTCCCACGTAAAACAGCATGCCTGAATATTGGCGGAAAGTATCTGAGGTGTAAGATAACTCTGCACATGCTATAGTATATGATTGACCCATCAACGACAGGTACTTCAGCTAGTAATATAACATATTATATAATACTTATCTTCACTTAGAACAGCCAACGGCCGTAGCCATGTTGACACACCGGATCCCGTGAGATCTCCAAAGTTAAGCAACATTGGGCGTGGTCAAGAAGCGGATGGGTTGCCATGCGCTGTTGGGAGGGGGGGGGGGGGTAAGGGAATGGAGGAGCGGAAAGGAACTGGCCATCGCACCGTACATAAACTCCGGCTCAGGCACACCTCTGCGGAGGTTCGGACTTGCCTCCGGGCAGAACTGAATTGACCGTAAGCCCTCCTAATCGTGGAGAATCTTAGTCCTACAGTAGAATTATTGAACCTTGGCTTCCTAATGGTGCTAAATCGTAATGCAATAATGGAATTGAATCTCTCGTTCCTAAAGGTGCAGGATCTTAGTCCTATTACGGAGTGAAGGTTGTTGAACTCACTTACGGAGGTGTGCAGTGGGTGTACGAACTCGCCACAAGGTAGTTCTTGTTAGAGAGTGTTCCATTTCCTAATAACGGACCTCAGATAACAATTATCTCTAACCTTTGAACATAACAATAGAGTTATGACAGAGACTTATCGAGCTAGCTTATCGCTGTTAGGAGGATATTTAAGCTCCCTTATTGTCAAGGCATTGACAAGATGAAAGGAACTTCGTTCGATTCACGTCGAGACTCGTTAGAAGAGTTTCCATTCACATGTTCATAAAGCAAACCCTTTCAAGAATATTGATCAATGAATCAATTGGTTTCTCCGTGAAACTGCCAATTATTTCGCACTTTCAGCAGTGGCACGAGGCAAAGTGCAAACACGATCGTTGGTAAGGGATAGTAAAATTCTGCTTTAATCTTGACTGCTCACACAAGGGTAATATATTCCTAAACCTTAAATTTCAGAGAGGGTTGTAATGAAATTACAATTAAAATTGTAAATATTTAGAATTATCGGCACCCATGCACTTCGTTTCACGTAAACAAAGTTCAGTCATAAATGCGTACTATCAATCGTGGTAAATTTTTCGCAACAGTGGTATTACGCGAAATGCTTATAAAGGCTTGTTGTGCCTCCATTTTCGTTTTTCACGAACTTTAAACCACTTTTCTGTGACCCCTAAGGTTGTGGGAGGTAGAATGACATCCACGCTATCCCCTGCCTGGTGTAGGAAGCGACTCATTAGTCTTAACTTGGGAACGTGGGTTGGCGACCGCGGGGTCCTTAGTTAAGTCCTGGCATTGCTTCCACTTACATGTACTAGACACCTCACTTCATCTATCATATCCGACCTACGTTGGTCAACTCTTGTTGATTTCCGAACCCGAGGGTAGGCCTATCAGGTGTCCAGTTCTAGGTGTGTTCTGAAAACGCGAAAAGAAAAATCTAAATTTAGTAAAAATGCGAGATGCGATATCAATCCGAAACCGTCCAATTTTCAAATAGAACATCATTTATGTGTCTACGTCTTATTATTATTATTATGATTCTTTCTACAAGTGGTTTTATGTCGCACCGACACAGATAGGCCTAGGTCTTATGACGACGATGGGATAGGAAATGGTTAGGAGTGAGAAGGAAGCAGCTGTGGCTTTAATTAAAGTACAGCCCCAGCATTTGCCTGGTGTTAAAATGGGAAACACCGAGCTCGATGGCTGCAGTCGCTTAAATGCGGCCAGTATCCAGTAATCGGGAGATAGTGGGTTCGAACCCCGCTGTCGGCAGCCCTGAAGATCGTTTTCCGTGGTTTCCCATTTTCACACCAGGCAAATGTGTTGGTGTGACGTAAAGCAACTTATATAAAATGGGAAACGATGGAAAACCACCTCATAATAATTATATTATTATTATTATTATTATTATTATTATTATTATTATTATTATTATTATTATTACCTAGAAAGTGGTTGTGCAGTCTGAGTTACATAGCTATCAGCTTGCATTCGGGAGATAGTGGGTTCGAACCCCAATGTCGGCAGCCCTGAAGATGGCTTTCGTTTCCCTTTTTCACCGTTCTTTTTCTAAGTGTCTCTAAATTTAAATGTTTTTCTTGCTTTTCGATCTATTTCCTTCCGCTTTTTAGTTACCAAACTGAATGGCTTATCCAATGTGTCACGGGCCTTCTGCCCCATTAGGTTTTTTTGTGATCATGTCATGGGATTGCTTAAGTGAGTTCAGAGTCCCCTTCTGTTTGTTATTGACCTATTTTATACTGAACAGAGTATTTAATTTTCTCTAGATCTAGTAGTATGAGCTTATGCTCCTGTTTTTTGTGGATCCAAGAATTGGTGTTATTGCTTCCCTGTGGGACAATGGCAGCGTGCGTGAAGTGTATAAAATCCTGTATACTTTGTAGGTTTATTTTCCCCTTTGGCAACAAAATGTGTACGTGACGTAAATTTATGTCACATTCCTAAGATCTGGAAAGTTGAGAGTTCATTCTCCCAGGCATAGGATAAATTGAACAGTGTATCAAACTGGGAGCTCATTCTCCGTGGATATACAAAAGAGAGTGTCTTCACATAAATAAAGGCTTGTAGGCCTAGTGAAATTCGGAGCTCATTCGCCTTAACGATAAAGCTCTGGGAGATATTTGTGTTGCTAAAACCTTTTCAAATTATAATTTTATGTGAGGTGGTGGTGATTATTGTTTTGAGGGGAAGTAGAAGTATGCAACCATCCTCTATATAATACTAATCATAGAGAAAAAAAATGCAAGGAATCCGACACTTCGAAAAATGAAGGTATCGGCCAAAGACAGACAAGGGCCACAAGGGACATGAAAACGAAAGACTCCCTAGCCTTCGTAACCTAATAGCTTCGAGGTCGGAAAAGAACAAGAGTTGACCACGGGAGTTCGGATACGATAGATGAAAGTGAGGAGCCTGGCACAAGTAAGCGGAAACAATGCCAGAAATCCGTTAAGGGCCCCGTGGTCACCAACCTACGCTCCCAAGTTAAGAGTCCCTGCGGGGCCTTTTACTCGCTTCTTACGATAGGCAAGGAATATCCGTGGGTGTTATTCTACCGCCCCCATCCACAGGGGGATAGTAAATGTGTTCGATCACGCCTGTTATTGTTCCTAAATTGTTGGTTCCCTACGAAAGAGAAGCAAAGGGAAGGTCAGAAAATGCACTTTCAATTTAATTACACTCCCTCACCCTCGATTAACCACCTTAATAATAATAGTAATAATAATAATAATTGTATATAATACTGACTACTTCTACGGTTTTCAGAGAAGCCAAGGTGCCGAAATTTTTTCACGGTGTTTTTCTTTATGTGCCGGTAAATCTACCGACCCAAGGCTGGCGTTTGTTATTACCTTCAAATACCACCGGACTGAGCTGGAATCGAAACCCCCAACTTTGGCTCAGAAGGCCAGCACGTACCATTGAATCATTCAACCCGACTAAATAAATATTCGTGTCGGTATTCTAATGCCCTGGCACATGGATACGAGCATATCCTCGTAGATCATACAATAGGCTATTATAAGAGTCCATTCGCCATGCTGATTGCCAGTTTGCGATCTTCATTTAGTCGTAAACACCATCTTTGGTCAAGGAATTTAGTCACCCCTTGCTCCATGGTCGCCAACCTACGATATGTTCTTCTGTGCAATGCGATTACTGAGTGTTATGTGTTCTCCAACGTGATTGTAATAATAATAATAATAATAATAATAATAATAATAATAATAATAATAATAATAATAATAATAAGGTATCAAGAAGGTAAAACCCGGTGTCGGCTCATAGCCTACTTCTGTCGAGTAACACCACGGTGTCTGCCCAAGGCTTTAACGTCCCATGCGCCGGACGAATGGCTATAAACAGAGTCCTATTACGTTTTATTCCGCCAACGAGGCTCGAACCGGCTAACCATCGTAAAATGCCATAATGACTTAGTACCGTAAAGTGATGGCCACGAGGCGGGCCCTCTTAATGTACTTTCATCACCCTCCTGTCCAAATCCATGATAAATATTTAGCGTTCTAGCCTGTAGTCGAGGGGATCCCGGGTTCAATTCTTGGCCGGGTCAGAAAATTTAACCTTAATTGGTTAATTCATCTGGCTCGGAGGTTGGGTATGTGTGCAGTTTTCATCATTAGTAATCATCTTAAGTAGGATAACATTCTCAAAGTCATGCAGGTCGCCTATACGCCGCTACTAGGAAAAATCTTGCACCAAGCTACTCCGAAGATCATACGCCATTATTATTATTATTATTATTATTATTATTATTATTATTATTATTATTATTATTATTACAGCGTTATGCCCATCTGTGAAGCTCGACATAATTTACAGTATTCAACTGATGTTGATTTTCTTCTTCTCCCAAAATCTCTTCATCTGGGCACGGAAAATTTTTCTCCATTCTTCAGTCCATGATTCATTGGTCGTGGTATTCATTTTACCAGCAAAATGTTTCTTGTTGACTGCTTTTTTGATTTGGAGTCGATCTTGGATAATTTCCTGTGGGATGCCAATTTCGTGAAGGTCTTTCTGTACTTCGCTAGGCCAGTTGTTCTTGACTTTCATTGGGAGAGCAAGGTTGAGAATCCTTTCGGTGAGTCTGTCATTGTTCATTCTGAGAATATGGCCATAGAACTTAAATCGCCTTTCCCACTTGGTGTCGGTGATCCCATTAGGACGCTGATAAATCTCCCGAGACTTCCGTTTCATCCAGATTCATCCAGAAAGAAGAAGAGCTGCTCGACTAAGTGGTATGTTCCGGGCTGTCGGCGGAGAGATGGCGTGGAATGACATTAGTAGACGAATAAGTTTGAATGGCGTTTATAAAAGTAGGAAAGATCACAATATGAAGATAAAGTTGGAATTCAAGAGGACAAACTGGGGCAAATATTCATTTATAGGAAGGGGAGTTAGGGATTGGAATAACTTACCTGAGAGATGTTCAATAAATTTCCAATTTCTTTGAAATCATTTAGGAAAAGGCTAGGAAAACAACAAATAAGGAATCTGCCACCTGGGCGACTGCCCTAAATGCAGATCAGTATTGATTGATTGATTGATTGATTGATTGATTGAGATTCCTTCTGAGTAGACTGGATCAAAGATTTTCCTCAATATTTTCCTCTCTTGTTTCTGTATGTCTTTAATAAGTGATCTACCTCCAATGATCAAGGTTTCCGAGACGTATAGTACTTCAGGTTTGATAATTGAGTTATAATGTTTTAATTTTGCGTTCCTTGATATTGATTTCTGTTATATCTGTTCCATGTGAGTCTATAGCCCTCCTGCAATTTTGAGATCCTCTCCTTATTGGCTTCACGATTCAACCCTGATTTATGAATCACTTCTGCTAAGTACCTGAACTTATTAACTTGTTTAATATTCCCAATATTATTATTATTATTATTATTATTATTATTATTATTATTATTATTATTATTATTATTATTATTATTATTATTACCCTCTTCTAGATTCACAGTTGTCATGCGTCACACTGCATACAGCTGTCTTTGGTTATTCCACTTTCTCGCCGGCTGAAAGGTAATATCGTTGTACTACCCCCAGTGCGCTGGTATACTTCTATTTCTGTATATTAGCTAGCAGCTTTCCTAGGTTTCTCTAGAAATTGGCAGGAATATTTATCGAGTAATAAACAGCTTTTCAAAGATGTGATTAATGTCTACTTTCATCATGCAGGAGTTAATAGGTAAAGTTTATAAAGTAGTCTAGCGTGCAACTAACAGCAGTTCCAAACAGCAACAATTACTTACGAGAAAGCGAACACTTCACTAGTTATTAATCAACGTGCACACTTCTTGATAAACAGCAAAACTTGCATAAGAAGCTCGAGCTTCATGAAATATTAGTGATACACTCCTTCGATCTCATGAAATCATCAATTAAAAACCTGTGCAAACATACATGCTGAGTTCTAATCTCTTAAAAAGCAAGTTGATTACTGTTTATTACTGGTAAGACTTGGGAGAAAGGAGACGAGCTGTTCGACCAAGTGGTATGTTCCGAGCTGTCAGTGGAGAGATGGCGTGGAATGACGTAGACGAATAAGTTTGAGTGGTGTCTTTAAAAGTAGGAAAGATCAAAATATGAAGACAAAGTTGGAATTCAAGAGGACAAATTGGGGCAAATATTCGTTTATAGGAAGGGGAGTTAATGATTGGAATAACTTACCAAGGGAGATGTTCAATAAATTTCCAGTTTCTTTGCAATCATTTAAGAAAAAGCTAGGAAAACAACAGATAGGGAATCTGTCACCTGGGCGACTGCCTAAATGCAAATCAGTAGTGATTGATAGCGTAAGGTAAATAACCATTATTTCATATGTACCGGAGGTATACTTGCTCCGTACATGTAAAAACTGAGCGCCTTTTAGAAGGTCATCTGTAATGTGAACATTGAACTGTACCGTATATTGGAAGAAGCTTGTACTTCAATCTTCAGATGTCTCTACTATCGACTTATCTGCCCCTTCTGGTAGGTGGATGGACAAGTAATTTTCAAAGGAATTTTGGTATTTCGAGGTTTCCTAAACTGAAGTGTTTGTAGATTGTTTTGTGTTCTAAGGTTACTAGCACGTCTATCTTTTCCTTCTTCATGATATTATTAGCCAATCAGAAATTTATGATATTTATTCAATTAGCCAATTATAATTGAGGGTGTGTACAGGCCATCGGCCTAGAGAGTTCTGGAACCTTGCCCTCCGCTATAATAGCTGGGAGCTTTTGAACCATGCTGTCTTATTCATCGCTCTAGTCTAGAGGTTTAGAGTGCATATGTAGTGGAGGCAGTGGTAACCCTTGCCCGCCGTTAGATGGCCCACCAGCTCAAGGTAATGGCAGACCTCCTTTAACTATGTGATAGTTTCAGATTTATTTATTTATTTATTTATTTATTTATTTATTTATTTATTTATTTATTTATTTATTTATTTATTTATTTATTTATTTATTTATTTATTTATTTATTTATTTATTTATTTATCGTATGGCATATACATGAACAGTGGAGTGGAGTGGCTCACGTCTGTAGGTTTTACCCTAAAATTACCCTACACGTGCTCCCTGGGTGGCGCTAAGCGAGCAACAGCGATCAGGCTGCCAGACTATCCTAGAGATCTCCTGGCTATTTTACATGAAAATGATAGTTTTTAAAATTCGTTCTTAATGTAAATATCTAAGGTTTAATATTATCTTCTAAATGTAAATTTTCAAGCAAGTCTAAGAATTTTATTCGAATCCCTGCGGGGAAAGATAAAAATTATGGAATAAAGAGTGTTCACCCTCTTTTACCCTAGTGCCCAAAAGTTAAGCATAATCACTAAACGAGGCCAAACCGCCTGATAGGAATGCCAGACGGATTGCTGAACCAACGGAATCTGACTCACACACCATGTCACACAACTTGTCCACACAAAAAAAAAGTGTCAGAAAGGTTCTGATAACTAAGGTATACCTTTGACAACAACTAACAAAACTTGGCAATGTCTTCCAAAGCAAAATTTGCTGTTAATAGGGTGGCATGCTCTCTACCAGATGGTCCAAGAGCTCTTGTGGCAGTCGATCCCATTCCTCCGAAAGGGCAATGCGAAGGTCTTGGAGGGTCCTTGGTGGAGGGTGACGGGATGCAATTCGCCTCCTCAATGCATCCCAGGCATGTTCTATAAGATTCAGGTCCGCAGACCTCGCTGGCCTGTCCATGCGATGAATGTCTTCCCCAGCCAGAAATTCATCCACCAGAGCAGCACGGTGCGGTCGGGCATTAAGAGGAAGTTTGGATTAGCCACACTTCTGAAGAGTCGAACATGTGTTCTCAGTACCTCATCCCTGTATCTCCGAGCGTTAACAGTGTTCCTCGGACCAGCCATGAAGATGTGCAGGTCCGTACGGCCATTCAACATGATGCCGTCCCACACCATGACGCCACCGCCACCATACTGGTCCCGTTCCACGATGTTCCTGTGGTTGTATCGGCTACCCGGTACTCTCCAGATTAATGTGCGACGGGAATCGTACTGCAAACTGAAGCGGGATTCATCCGTGAAGAGCACATGCCTCCATTCATTCATGGTCCAGTGTCGATGTTGACGGCTCCACAGTAAACGATCCCGTCTCTGTGCTGGAGTGAGCGGGACGCACACCGCTGGACGTCGGGCAAACAGCCCTGCTGTTCTGAGCCTCCGGTACACAGTTTGCCAGGAAACGGCAACCTCTGAGACAGCTGCAAGCTCCGCCGGCAATTGTTATATCGACTGTTATTGGTTTATCAAGTTTAAAGTCAGGAAAGAAAGGAAAGAAAATGTTAAATGTTAGTGTTTTAAATTATGCTTCGACCTTTTCTCTGTCCACCCATTCACCCCGGCACCTTCTTAGACCTCTGCGTTCCACAGAATTTCCGGAACATCGTCCGGCTCTATGGCTAAATGGTTAGCGTGCAGGACTTTGTTACAGGGGTCCCGGGTTCGATTCCCGACAGGGTCAGGAATTTAAAAATAATTTGTTAATTTCTCTGGCACGGGAGCTAGGTGTATGAGTCGTCTTCATCATCATTTCATCCTCATCATGACGCGCAGGTCGCCTAAGGGAGTCAAATCAAAAGACCTGCACCTGGCGAGCCGAACATTTCCTCGGACAATCCGGGCACTAAAAGCCATACGCCACTTCATTCCGGAACATCATACAGTGAAGCAATTGCCTTCTTTCCGAACTCAAGGCAGTACGGAAAATTACACTCTACCGTTCTGTAATTACTTTCCGCACTCAAGGCAGTACGGAAAATTACACTCTACCGTTCTGTAATTACTTTCCGTACTCAAGGCAGAACGGAAAATTACACTCTACCGTTCTGTAATTACTTTCCGCACTCAAGGCAGTACGGAAAATTACACTCTACCGTTCTGTAATTACTTTCCGCACTCAAGGCAGTACGGAAAATTACACTCTACCGTTCTGTAATTACTTTCCGTACTCAAGGCAGTACGGAAAATTACACTCTACCGTTCTGTAACTACTTTCCGTACTCAAGGCAGTACGGAAAATTACACTCTACCGTTCTGTAATTACTTTCTACACTGTCTTATTCAAATTTCACTCCACAACAATGAGGGGAGATTATAAATCAGAGAACACCTAACTTTAACGATATTACAATTTTTGTCCACCTCATTGCAGCACCTTGGTTCAATACCCATCTATAACAAAACTGGCGTCTCTGCAATCCCAGCTCAAGTAATCAGCTGCCATCACCATGTTAACTAGTATATGGGTTAATCCATTTCTGACAGATAACTATCGCATACATTACAGTATATCATAAATTCTGCATTACCTTCAGCAATCAATGATCGGATGGCCAACTTTACGACTCTGCTAGATTAGTGAACTCTTCACTGTTTCAAATAACATTAATTTGGATATTTTATTACCACATAACTGGATGTACTCACCTCTTGCACCTTTCTTAGCAATATACAACAAAATAAAATAAAAACGTCACAGCATGAGTCAAGCATGGATGATTTGTGCGGCGCCGTGTCAATATTATTTATTACTAGCATTTTTACCCGTTTTTCATACGGGAATTTTTAATGGTATGCGTGTTTCCTTTATCAATTTATGCAAATTTACATGCCTGTATTCAAAAGTTTTACACGGCATGTTAAACTGATATTTTCCTACGAAAGCACGTGGCAGTAAAGCGAAATACGATAAAGTTGAACAAAGACGATACAGACTGAGGACGATTACAGAGTTTATCGTACAGTTCCTGGTCCGAGGTTGTGCGAAAGTCTCGCTGTTTCTCCGTTACATATTGTTGCTTACTTGACCACTAGTAGTAGTAGCCCAATACAGTGTTCATATCAATAATAGCCTAAGCAAATACAGAATGTATAAACTCCCCCGCTTAATAACAATTCGATTAAATAAAACAATATATTATTTGGAAACAAATGGCCCACGGTCAACTCTCTTCTGGAGAGCCGTTAGCCCTGGGAATAAATCTAATCTACAGTTATAAATAATGAAGAAGCTATTATATGTACACTGGGCCCTCCATGTAGGGATCACTGCCCGCTGGAGCCTGTTGTATTCGGCGGTTGCCATAGAATCGCTAGGCTACTCACGATAACACCACAGTGGCGCTGTGAAAGCCATCGTTGATGATAACCTCCCTTATTATCTGTTCTATCGTTATACGAATTCAGACAAACAGACAAACCGATAGACAGAGACATCAAAGCAAACTATTCAGATGGTCATTATTACACCTGAAACGGATAACTGTACGAATATTTCGATTGTATTTATATAGAAGGTAAGAAATTTGTTCCACGTGCAACACCTCTTATGCTATGTTCGCTGTAACTTAGCCTGTAAAACCCTCCGTTAATGATATCTCCCTTATTAATCCTCCTATCGAAACGGTGCACTTGAGACAAAGTTTTAGAAAAAATATATCCATTAAGGCTGGTAGATTTCCATTCATGTTGGCCTTGTATATTTTGTGGGAGTATAAAATCACTGTTTTGATCTTCCCATACATGCTCAGTCCATTCAGATATTTAGAAATAAATCTGGGCCTAAAACCTGCCCAATGATAGGAGGTTTCTAAATATGAATTTTGGTATAAATATATTCAGTAGTTGTTCAGTTATAACAACTCGGACAGACAAAGAGACTCCAAAGCTAAAAAAAAAAAAAAATGCAGATGATCATTATTACACCTAAAACGGATAACTGTTCGAAAATGTCACCAAAACACTCAATCTTTAAGATTTCATTTGTATAGATTAAATATTTGATTTAAAATACTTTAAATCACCACGTGCATAAATTCAGTTCTCATAAAATCATTTTATTCATGCCATACTCGTCTTGTTGATAATAGTAAAAAATTCTTTAAAACATCAGTAAGTGTTTCATCATAGTGTAGGTAAGGTATAGTGTGAAATTAAAAAAAACACTCTTGCCTTTGGGAAAATCATATTATCATAAATATGTCTCCCGGCCATGGCCACCCATCAACGGCTGCTAATTTCAGATGGCAACCAGCCACAAGACATAGCCTGCATGGTTGCTAGGTAACACTGTCTGACCATCCATCCATACCTTACATCACTATCTGCACGGTTGCTAGGTAACATTGTCTGACGATCCATCCATACCTTACATCACTGCCTGCACGGTTGCTAGGTAACACTGTCTGACCATCCATCCATACCTTACATCACTATCTGTATGGTTACTATGGTTACACTTCCATCACACGTTTTGTTTCGTCATGTTGCACAAATTTCCGGATGACCTCCAGCTGTAAGACATATTTATGTCAATATTGTACACAAGAGTTACTAGTGTGATAAGTTTACCTCACTCGCTTCGAAATTCCGTCCTCGCCAGCGGCTCGGAAGTGAACATCACGCACGTAACATAAAAGATCTCTTTCCGTGGCCGATGCGTACGTAATTATTATGCTTTATTGTAGTGCCTGTAGTTTTGAGAATCAGCTCGAGTTATAGCCTGTGCTGTCCTGTAAGCCAACTCGTATTGTTATGGCTATTCAAATTTTGGCCAATGCTCATGGGATTTGAAAATGATAAGGTACTCCCCTGTGGTTATTATTCCACGTGGAATTGGAGCTATACACATAAAATGCAGTCACGTAAAACAACAAGCTTGCTTACTGCGCTATCGTGCACCGAAGTCCTTGCTAGTTGCTTTACGTCGCACCGACGCAGATAGGTCTTATGGCGACGATGGGACAGGGAAGGGCTAGGAGTGGGAAGGAAGCGGCCGTGGCCTTAATTAAGGCACAGCCCCAGCATTTGCCTGGTGTGAAAATGGGTAACCACGGAAAACCATTTTCAGGGCTGCCGACAGTGGGGTTCGAACTTACTATCTCCCGAATACTGGATACTGGCCGCACTTAAACGACTGCAGCTATCGAGCTCGGTCCGAAGTCCTTGAAGTAAAGCTGAATAGGCATATTCATATCAGAGTGAACAGAACACGGTGAAAGATATTGTTACGTGCCAGCCCTGTGGTAGCCCATTCGGTACTTCCTGGAATGAGCTAGTGAGTCAGAAGTCCGCGGTGACCTGGAGGGCGGAGCAGACTTTTCCGTGTATTGTTCTCGTCGGCTGTTTTACCTGTGAGATTCTGGGAGATGCAACGAGAACATTCCGTCTCTGGTCATATAGCGAACATTCTGGTGCACATCGCCCGAGCTATAAAAAGGAAAGCTAGCCGCGGATAGTCAGTCAGAGTTAGGCTCCGTGGTGGAGTCAGTTTTAGAGCCACGGTGGGACTCAGTGTTGGAGTCAGTGTGAGACTCAGTGTGTTGGGGGGTTCGGTGGCTGGGCTGAAGACGACAGAGTTGTTGACCGTCGCTAGTGTTCCACCGAGGACTGAACTAGGTGTTGTGGTTGTTACATCGGAGAGACGAGTAAGTGGCTAGACTGAAGACGGAGTACGGCATAGAAGACGCGCGCGCGCGCGTGTGTGTGTGTGTGTGTACTTCAGCGGACTGTGGATCGCCGTGAGTCAGGGAGGGAAGCAGGTATCGTGGGCGTAGTTGGATATGCGTTAATAATCGTTCTGTGAGTACTTTTCTGGTGTTTAGCACTGTTGAACTGTTGCTGTTTAGTGTACACTGTATGTGACAGTGTAATTTGCTACAGTCGAGCCAACGAGCAGTCATCGTGTGCTGTGTGGCCAGTAGCCTGTGTTCAAACCTGTCCGTACGCACCTGCGGTGTGGGGTGACTAAACCTGGAGAAGTGAAAATAGGCGAGCCAGGATTAAGTAATTCTAAAGACCGGGCGAGTTGGCCATGCAGTTAGGAGCGCGCAGCTGTGAGCTTGCATCCGTGAGATAGTGGGTTCGAATCCCACAGTCGGCAGCCTTGAAGATGGTTTTACGTGGTTTCCCATTCTCACACCAGGCAAATGTTTCTTATTCTTATTCTTCTCCTCTTCGTTTTTCCATAATAAGTTAATAATCACGTGTCCTCGTCCCGAGTTGGTGCAGCTCTGTTCAGGCACACGCCAGATGGAGGTGAGCTGCATGTACCATCTTGACCACATACCAGCCCTCCTGCCATTCCTAAATTTCTTATAGAACAATGAATCGAACCCGGGTCTGGGAGGACGGTAGCAAATAGTTCTAACCCTTACGCTATGGAGGTAGACGTACTCCCATAATGAAAACTATCGAATCACAGGTGGTGACCTTGCTGTTACTTCGCAATGCAGATCCGAAGTAACAATAAGAATCTCAATTGGAGCTTACGAGGTGAGGCTATGGCGCGTGGGTGACCGATTCGATCCATCTTTGGTACACATAACCAGGAGTATAAAAGGTGCAAGTAGTAAGGCGCAATTCTCAGCCGTTTTCGAGAAATGAATTAATGAAAAATTCCAGTGCGCTTATGTGCAAGCTATGTTTGCGAAGAAGACTACGAACTTGAGGCGCAGCAGCATGTACTCAGCTTCGTAATTGGGTGGTCGCTGGATCGAATCCCGGCGATGGACGATTATTTCTAATATTTCACATCCCTCACAACTTAAAGTGTCTTCAGTAACTTCCACAACCATAGAAGGTTACATAAAAATTCAATCTCTGGTACACCATCAGTTGTCGGCGCCAATTTTCTGCAGCATGTTAAACTACGCGTGATTTGTGGCCAAACTGTGCGATGACAGGACATCGTTCATGAACGTCAACGAAGATTGTTTGCGATATATGTATTTAAAAACCTTGCAAATGCAAAAATACAGCATTTTATCACTTGCGCAAGATGCCGCAATATTTATTGTTCCCCTACTTCTATGACCAATAGAAAATCGTCGCAAACAGCACGATAGTGAACAAACAAATAGGGTAGAATACGTCGTGCAGAATATTGGGAATATATTAATTTTTCAAACAGTTCCTTTATGATTTCTTCAGAACACTTTTCCCGCTAAGAAATTAATTTATTGGAACTGATTCTAAAATGAACATTACTGAAGACATCTTAATTTGTGAGAGATGTGAAATATTTGAAAAAATATCAAAAGGATTCGATCCATCGATCCCGCGCTTAAGAAGCGTAGCTCTTGCTGCTGAGAAGGTTTTCATTTCCCACCGCAGGGTGGGGCGGGCCACCCAGAAGGTTACGCCTTCTCTCTGGCCGGGCGAAGTGACAGAAGCAGGAGATTTGTAGGATGAAGAAGAGGGGAAAGACGAAGTGAAGAGTAAGTAAGATGTTATCTTGGGGCGTCTTGGTTGGGGGAGATGGCTACAGATGGAGCTTATACAGGCGTGTCGAGAAGGAAGGTTCGTGGAAGTGTAAGGTGGTGAAGTGTTGAAGTGTTGAAGCGATGCGATAGAGGACGGTTATGAGGTGTCGGAGATGTTCAAGGGTCGGTGGTGGTGGGATGGAGATATTAGCAGAAGAAGGAGTTGGTCGGACATATTTAGAGCGCTGGAAGGGAGGATGATCAGGACGGGAATGGCGACGAGATGTGGAGTGGTGATATCTAGGGCGGGGAGGTGAGCGAGAGGGTTCGACGGGATGACGACAGCCGTAGAGAAGTGCTCCGCTGGAGATTAGGTCGGCGACGGCTGCTGCGCTGTGAAGCTGAAGTCTGATTAAATACGTCGGACCGGTGGAGTTGTAGATACGGAACGCCCTCTTGACGGGTATGGCTTGAAGGCGATGTCGGTTGCCGGGATGAGTGGGTTTACGCCGCGGACGACGCAACTGAAGACTTCGTTTGTGGCTGATGTATCTGACGGTGATGGAAGTTGATGAGCGGCTGCTGCTGTTACGACGGAGAGTGGTGGTGGTGGTGATGTTGTGGTCGGCAAGGCAGATGTAGACAGCGTAGAAGGGCGGGTGAAGTAGCGGGGAGGAATACGTAATAGTCGAGATGGATCAACAGGAAGTAGCGCGGGGAGAGAGGTGGATAGAAGCGGCGATGAATGGGACGACGTAACAGTTGTGATGGAAAGCGAGGAGAAGGTGTGAGCAGGGGTCGCAAAGGTAGTGGTGATGGTGGTGGTGGTGGTGGTAGTCATGGTGGTTGGTGGTAGGGAGGCTGACATCCAACGAGGAGTCGGCCTGTATGCTTTGTTGGCTCGGCGCGAGCGGAAAGTAAAGATGTGTAGCCACCCGGCCGATCAAAAATAGCAGGAGTGTCTTCTGCGACGAGTTGTGTAGTCCACTTCAGAGACGTCGATGAAAGACGTCTTGCTGCTGCGCCATGAGACCGTTGTCTTTTTCGCAACCATAACTCGCACATGAGCGCACTCCAAGTTTTCATTAATTAATTTCTCAAAAACGGCTGAGAATTGCGCCTTACTACTTGCACCTGCTTTACTCCCGGTCATGCCCTATACGTGTACCAGAGATGGATCGAATCGGTCACACGTGCGCCATGACCTCCCATTTTAGATGATGTCGTCAGCTCCCACTCGGAAGGCTAATGCACAGTGAGTCATCTAGCGACGAGCGACAGTACCACTTGCTACAGAACAAATGTAAAGCATTCATAAATTCAAACCTTCATCATTGGAGAAATCTTGCACGTGAACACTCAAGATATTCTTCCGAAACCCGGAGCAAAATTCTCTGCGAAACGTAAAGAATTTCACATTGTTTTCTTTACATGGCAAATGCCCAAAAGCCTATTATCACGTCTACAGTAACTGTTATAAGTCCTGAATGCGTCAATCTAAATGTTGTACATATTTGATCAAACTGGTGTTTCGTATTAGGGGCTGCCTGGCCGAGGCGGTAAAGGCGTGCTCGGTTCGCCCGGAAGGACGTGGGTTCGAATCCCCCTCAGGAAGTCGTAAAATTTAAGAAACGAGATTTCCACTTCCGGAGGTGCCTGTGGCCCTGAGGTTTACTCAGCCTACACCAAAAATGAGTACCAGGTTAATTCCTGGGGACAAAGGCGGCCGGGCGTAGAGCTAACCACTCTACCCCATCACGCGCCGAGGTTAACAATGGTTAACATTCCACTTCTCCAAGGGCCTTCATGGCCTGTACGGAGGTGACTTTGCTTTGGTTTTTCGTATTAGCAAAGAACTACAATATTCCTCAATACTACTGTTTGAAATGACAGTGTATTTCATACTCTTTACAGACAAGGAAACATTCAAATATCGATCACAACATGAAAATATTTACAGACAAGGAAACATTCAAATATCGATCACAACATGAAAATAAAGTTACAATTCAAGAGGACAAATTGGGACAAATATTCGTTTATAGGAAGAGGAGATAGGGATTGGAATGATTTACCAAGGGAGTTGTTCAAAATATTTCCAAATTCTTTGCGATTTAAGAAAAGATTACATAAACAACAGGTAGGGAAACTGCCATCTGAGCGACTACCATAAATGCACATCAGCGTTGATTGATTGATTGATTGATTGATTGATTGATTGATTGATTGATTGATTGATTGATTGATTGATTGATTGATTGAATCATCCAACGATTCTCCGGAACACAACCAAAACTCCTAAGAAAATCAGTGAGTGCTTTACAAGACACAATTACCCCTGCAGGAAATAACGATGATTCATTCCGATTTCTGTTCCTCAAATAACGGCGGCATGTTTCCCTGACTCTTTCACGATTCGTATTATCGTAGTACAGGGAGGAAATCACGTCAGTGGGGTCCGAAAAAGCAATCGTAATAGAGAGATTCATCGTTATTAAGATTATCGTTAAATTGAGATGAACCTATATATTGAATTAATGGAATAAATACCGGAACCAGAATACCTTGTCGTTATAGAAATGATTATTGATAACCGTTGTACGGAGATTTCACTGAATTATTTTTATTATTATTATTATTATTATTATTATTATTATTATTATTATTATTATTATTATTATTGTTGTTGTTGTTGTTGTCCGACTCCCTTCAGAGGGTCGCAAATTCAATTCGATCTCCGGCCGGGTCGGGAATTTTAATCGCGTGTGACTAATTCTTCTGGCTCGGGGACTGTTTGTGTGTCCCAACACTCCTCATTCTATTCAGAAAAATCATCACACTACCAAGCACGACACAAACACGCAGTAGTGATTACATCCCTCCATATACGGCTGACGTCAGGAAGGACATCCAGCCGTAAAACAGGGGCAAATCACACATGTTCGACACAGTTCGCACCCGCGACCCCACAATATGTGGGATTAAAAATCAAAACTGGATATTCAGTGCGGTAATTTTGTTTTTATATCGCCAAATTCAAAAGTCGACTCAAGAGTAATATAAATGATGACGTGAAATGCTGACTTTATCTGTTAAAATGCCAAGTACTGATTACCGACAGCTGTACTGCGTTGGGTTCTCCGACATTCTAGGAGTTCCCATATGTATCTTGTTACACTCCCTTAGCCACCGAAGCGTAAGCCCATGACAGGCCATCTTCCAGCAGGAATGTTACAGCACTCACTCAGATACAGGATACACGGCTGGTGTACTCCGCTCGGGTCTGTATTCACTTGGTTGGTTTGGGAAATGTTTCTTTCGGAGTGTTTAGTTAGCAGATGCACCATCACAAATTTACAGACAATACTAATGGCATGGAATTAATAGATTCGACCAAAAAGGAAAAAATTCTTGAAAATTTTAGAAAGTTTAGAAATGTATCTTGCAAAATAAATCACTTTGAATCAAGGTTAAACTAAAAGTACAGACGAGAACCCGTTGTTTAATCATTTAAGGAAAAAAGAAAAAGAAAAATATAAAACTTGAAGATAAATTTATTTAGGTATTCTCATTTAACATCATCAAAATATTAAAATGTATGTAATGGTAATTTTCATAATATTTCACTGATGTTTGTTTATTCATTGATATAGTGAATTATGATATAATACTTCTTTAAACTTCCGGCTAAATAAAATATAATGTTATGTTGTTTTTTATTCTTTGATTGGACTTCACTGATGAAGAGAATGAACCATGTATGAATAAATAATTTTGAATTACAAAAGTGTATTGACAAGGTGGACCAGACACATACTATTTTAAATAGCTTTCTGGATAATACTGTTACGAATAAATCAGTTTGTTTTATCACTCTATTTGATTTCAGTGATGGCCTAATAAGTACGCACATATTTACACACACAATTCTATTCAACAATGAATGACCACACTTCTCTAATTGCTGTCTATTTACAAACTCTGTCCTCCTGACACTAGGCGGTCCGATTCGCTGGTATTACCTGAGAGACGATAATCCTGATTGATACGCCTTTCACTTTCACTCCTGCAAGGTCAGTCCCTTCACACACAACAGCTATGTCTGAACACAGAGCTACTGGCCACACACGGCGACTGTTCCTTGGTTCGACTGTAGGGAAAGCCCACTTCTCTCGCGTCCAAGCACAGTGAACTACTCAACACCGGCAACCAACAGCGGTTACACAACAGCAACAACCGAACAGTGCTGGCCAACACGACAATATTCCTAAAAATAACCGACAATTAACACGCTCTGATTCTACTCACACCAGCTGTTACACACACAGAATCCACGACGGTCTACTGCCCTTGGTAGTACACATATTGTAGTCCGTACTCCAGCACTACTCTTCTCCCAGTCCAACTACTCGCTCGACACTCCGACACAACCGCCTCGTTTTTGTTTTTTTTTTTCTTTCGTGGAGGTCGCCTCGTTCGCGACAGCCTTATATTTATACTTCGGATGGTGAAATGCTGGAAGGTTTGTGGTGTGGCTAGAGAGGGAAGTTTCTAGAAGGTGCACGGGGAATCCAGATGAAGAGACCGGCCATGCCCTCCAGGCCGGCTGGGAGGTCCCCGGTCTGACTCACTAATCCCTTTTAGGAAATACCGAACGGGACTACTACAAGGGTTAACGTTCGTTTGAGCACGCAACTATAACATCATGCGGCTACTGAAGCCGGATGCATCCAGTACGTATGACATTCCTTACTCAAAATCATTGTTGCCACCAGTCACGATTTTCACGAGATTTTCCCGAATCTTGCAAAATTTCCCACGTCCCGCGTCAACGTCTTTCAGGACGCGGAATGTCCGAATTCGATTCGTAGTCCATGAATTCATTTTAATGTTATAGGCCAACCACTTAATGGATTTTACTTATAAAATAAATGAGCTTTGTCAACAGAAAAGTGATCGTATCGGCATAATTGCCCACCTTCTCCAATAATTATTATTAATTTAGCGGTTAGTACGAGTGTTACGTTAACAGCCCGCTGGTGTTTTTTGTTCACTCTTGAATATTAAATGAGTTACTTAGCGAATGTGCACGCTACTGTATAGTATTCGTAATGAAAGCAGGGTGTATATACTACTACTACTACTACTACTACTACTAATAATAATAATAATAATAATAATAATAATAATAATAATAATAATAATAGTTTCAAGTTCCACTAAATACTTTTACGGTTCCTGGAGACGCCAAGGTGCCGGGAATATTTCCCGCATGAGTTCTTTTACGTGCCAGTAAATCTATCGACTCGGGGCTGGCGTATCTGAGCACCTTCAAATACCACCGGACTGAGCCACGATCGAAGTTGCCAACTTGTGCTCAGACAGCCAGCGCCTTAATCGTCTGAGTCACTCAGTCGCGCAATGCAAAGTCTATTGGGAAGATTTATTTTTAAATAGTTTTCAAAACAAGGAGGAACTGCTGATAGACAGGGTGATCAAGACTGCAAAGTGATGTGTATGAATATTCCGAAGAAAAAGATTAAACCACTCTAAGTTTCGTAATGTTTGGGTAAGTGACTTCAAAGGCAAATACAACACAGTTAAGAAAATAAGATATTTCATTTATGCGACTACATATCCTTTCTCAGTTGTAACAGTACATAGATACAAATATAGGCCTACATTTTCATCATAGGCTGTTGTGCCTTTTAGCATTATGTCCGTAAGCCATTGTTATATTATTTTAATATTGTAATATTATTTTGGTCATATGAATGTATTCATAATAAATATTATGCTATTAATATATTGTTACTTTGTTTGAACATAAATATAAACAACCTTACGGAAGGTAGGGATTAATGCCCGCAGTTTTTAAAGCATTATTATTTAATTTAGCGAATGGTTTGTCTGACGGAGTAGTTTGAAAAATAGAGTACGATGTTTGTGAGGTAGGTAGTAGCTTCGTTTGCACTCCACTTGTACTACCCGCAGTACCATACTTCAGGCATTACACACATCACTGCATTGCAGCTTCAGGTAGTATGCATGAGTAAGTTGTATGGAAACGTTCTACGTTCAAGAAGCGAACGTTTTCACACTGGAAAATATTGTAATGTATGTCAGCAATGACGTAAGTTGTTTTTAATTAAATACTACCTGAGTTACAAACATAAAATATTCAACTTTATTATTTTTTTATTTCTGAAATAGGACAATTTTTGACGTCTTATGTCTTCAGAGCCCTGCCAATAATCAGCAGAAAATATATTTGTACTTATCTCTCAAACACTCTGTATATAATACCCGGCTCCATGGCTACATGGTTAGCGTGCTGGCCTTTGGTCACACGGGTACAGGGTTCGATTCCCGGCAGAGTCGAGAATTTTAACCTTAATTGGTTAATTTCGCTGGCACGGCGGCTGGGTGTATGTGTCGCCTTCATCATCATTTCATCCTCATCACGATGCGCAGGTCACCTGCGAGAGTCAAATCAAAAACCTGCATCTGGCGAGCCATTTCATTTCTGGGGTGAAAGTTCCTTTTGGGGATCATTGTAAGTATCTAGGTGTTAATATAAAGAAAGAACTTCATTGGGGTAATCACATAAATGGGAATGTAAATAAAGGGTAAAGATCTCTGCACATGGTTATGAGGGTGTTTAGGGGTTGTAGTAAGGATGTAAAGGAGAGGGCATATAAGCATCTGGTAAGACCCCAACTAGAGTATGGTTCCAATGTATGGGACCCTCACCAGGATTACCTGATTCAAGAACTGGAAAAAATCCAAAGAAAAGGAGCTCGAATTGTTCTGGGTGATTTCCGACAAAAGAGTAGCGTTACAAGAATGTTGCAAAGTTTGGGTTGGGAAGAATTGAGAGAAAGAAGAAGAGCTGCTCGACTAAGTGGTATGTTCCGAGCTGTCAGCGGAGAAATGGCGTGGAATGACATTAGTAGACGAATAAGTTTGAATGGCGTTTATAAAAGTAGGAAAGATCACAATATGAAGATAAAGTTGGAATTCAAGAGGACAAATTGGGACAAATATTCATTTATAGGAAGGGGAGTTAGGGAATGGAATAACTTAACAAGGGAGACGTTCAATAAATTTCCAATTTCTTTGAAATCATTTAGGAAAAGGCTAGGAAAACAACAGATAGGGAATCTGCCACCTGGAGACTGCCCTAAATGCAGAACAGGATTGATTGATTGATTGATTGATTGATTGATTGATTGATTGATTGATTGATTGATTGATTGATTGATTGATTGATTGATTGATTGTCACCCTGTATAAACTATAGATCTGTCAGTTTAGAGTTGGTAATCGTGCAAATCATCAGGCATGGACAGAGGGTAGTAACGAACGTAACACTTCCTTGGGACAGCATTGTGTGTCTGCATGTTCTATTTCCGTCTGTAAATATTGGAGTGTAGGAGGGAGTGCCGTGCGACCGCCGCAGACCAAGTTCCTCTCCTTGAGTTTCACCTTGCTGTGTGACGTAACTCTGTTCTTGAGATCTGCTTTACCTTGATAGACCGCTGTTGTCTTATTCACGTGTTTCCTCACGGATATGGTTATCTGTGAATCAGTGCTCCAGTGTCTGACTCCAAACACCATGGCCGCGGGTTCAAACGCGGTGGAAGTGACACAATGTCATGCGATATCGATATGCAAAAAGAACTCCGGCACCACATTTGATTTTCAAGCGACAAAATTAATCAAAACTCAGCCAAAGATCACTTAACAGATTTCCAGTGTCTCTTCCATCAGGTAGATTAAAACGGAACGTCGAAATTGATACGCAGGTAACCTCAATGGCACCAAATCAAAATGTCTGCAATGGCAGCTGAGGCCATAACATATGTTTAGGTTTTTATTTATTTATTTATTTATTTATTTATTTATTTATTTATTTATTTATTTATTTATTTATTTATTTATTTATTTATTTATTTATTTATTTATTGTGAGATAAATGATAATTTAGGAATGAACACGATGAATGAAGCTGCACGGGTAAATCAGCTTTGGCGGTGGAGTCATGTGAAGCGAACGGAGGAGGATAGGTTACCTTGGATAATAATGGACTCTGTTATGGGGAGTAAGAGAAGTAGAGTCCGCCTCTGTGGTGTAGTGGTTAGTGTGAATAGCTCCCACACCCGGAGGCGCGGGTTCGATTCCCGGCTCTGCCACAAAATTTGAAAAGTAGTACGAGAGCTGGAACGGGGTCCACTCAGCCTCCAGAGGTCAACTGAGCAGAGGTGGGTTCGATTCCCTCCACGGCCATCCTGGAAGTGGTTTTCCGTGGTTTCCCACTTCTCCTCCAGGCAAATGCCGGGATGGTACCTAACTTAAGGACACGGCCGCTTCCTTGTCTATCCCTTCCAATCTTCCCATCCCCCGCAAGGCACTGTTCAGCATAGCAGGTGAGGCCACCTGCGCGAGGTACTGGCCATCCTCTCCAGTTGTATCCCCGACCCAATGCCTCACGCTCCAGGACACAGCCCTTGAGGCGGTGGAGGTGAGATCCCTCGCTGAGTCCGAGGGAAAAACCAACCCTGGAGGGTAAACAGATTAAGAGGAAGAAGGAGAGTAGTAGGAAGAGACCAAGACGACGATGGTTACACTCAGTTTCTAATGATTAAAAATAAGAGTTATATAACTAAACGAGGCCACACAACGAGTTATAAAAGGAGGATTGTGGATGCGTTTAGTAAATTCAAAGGCTTGCAGAATGAATGCTGAAGTGCAGACCGGTCTATAATGAAGATTTATTTATTTATTTAGTGACGGAGTTTCGACCTCCAGTTTCCAATATCGTCGGTGCAAATCTAGCAGAGATAGTCGGATCTCTGAAGTACAGAAGAATATTCATTGGCCTCTCTACATCGTGCAAAAAAAAAAAAAACAACAACAACACAGAATTCACCCAGCAAATGAATCAAAACTCAATAATAGGTCGCTCAACAGGTTTCTTTTTCATCGCACCGACACAGATAGGTCTTACGGCGAAGAGACAGGAGAGTGCTAGGAGATGGAAAGAAGTGGCCGTGGCCTTAATTAAGGTTCATCCCCAGCATTTGCCTGGTGATAAAATGGGAAACTACGGAAAACGATCTTCAGGGTTGCCGACAGTGGGGTTCGAACCCACTATCTAACGAATGCAAGCTAACAGCTGTGCTACCCTAACCGCACGACCAACTCGTTCGGTTTTCTGGTTTCTCCTCCGTCTGGCAGAGTAAAATGAGCTGTCGAAATGACAAGCAGACAACCCAATTCGCGTGAAATAAAAATGTCTGTTACATAGTAGCTGAGGTCTGGCTCTTGCATGAACAGTCTGCGTACTGGCCTGCAGTTCAGAAGACTCCGGGTTCAATTACCGGCCGGGTTGAGGAATGTAACTCCTCTGGCACGAGAACTGGGTGTTTGTGGTCGCCGGAGTACTCATCCTCATCTCCACACAACATCTACACTGCCGACCATCACAGAAGCAAGCAATAGCGAATACATCCACGTGGGGTTGGCGTCAGGAAGGGCATGGGGCCGTAAAAATGGGCTTCATACCCGTTAGTGCCAATCTCAGATTAGTGAGTAAAGTCCAGGAATGAAGGAAAGAAATTAGAGCTGAAGCCATGGACGTACTTATTTATTTATTTATTTATTTATTTATTTATTTATTTATTTATTTATTTATTTATTTATTTATTTATTTATTTACTGCCAACGGCCATAGCCTTGTTGAAACACCGGGTCCTGTGAGATCTCCGAAGTTAAGCAACTTTGGGCATGGTCAAGATTTGGATGGGATGCCACGCTCTCTTGGTGGAGGGTAAGGGAATTGAGGAGCGGGAAGGAACTGGCCACTCAACCGTACATAAACTCCGGCTCAGGCACACCTCCGCGAAGGTTCGGACCTGCCGTCGGGCAGAATACACCCTCACCTTACAGTAGAGGTAGTTGAATATTTGAACGACAGAAAAATGTACGGGGCCGATGACCTTCGATGCTATGCCCCTTAAAACAACAAGCATCATTATCACCATCAGAAAAATGTACATTCGATACTCCATTTCATATGATATCGGCAACAAAAAAGATTTCTGGCAACACATTCAGTATATATCCAACAAAAAATAAATGTAAATAACATGTTGTTTGGGTCATCAGTCTATACAGTGGTTTGATGCAGCTCTCCATGTTACCCTATCCTGTGCTAACCTTTTCATTTTTACATCACTACTACATCCTATATCTACTCTGATCTGTTATATTCAACCTTCACCTAACCCTCCCGTCCTTACCAGCTACACTTCCGTCAAAAACCAACTGAAGATGTCATGGGTGTTTTAAGATGTATCCTATCAATCTATCTCCACTTCTGTCCGGCCCCATGGCTAAATGGTTAACGTGCTGGCCTTTGGTATACAGGGTCCCGTCTTCGATTCCCGGTCGGTTCGGGGATTTTAGCCTTCATTGCTGAGTTCCGATGGCTCGATGGCCGGTTGTGTGTGCCGTTTTCATCATTATTAGAATTTATCCTAGATAAGACGCCATCCTCACAGACGCGTAGGTCGCCAGGCCTCTCCATAGGCCACACAACATTAACTAATCTCATCTTCTAGTCAAATCTCGCCAAATAGTTGTCCTCTCACCAGTTCGGCTCAGCGTATCTTCATTCGTGATCCGATCTACCCATCTCACCATGAGAATTCTGTATATTGTAACACCACATTTCAAAAGCTTCTATACCGGGCGATTTAGCCGTGCGGAGATGTGAGTTTTCACCCGGGAGACAGTGGGTTCGAATCCCACTGTCGGCAGCCCTGAATAAGGTTTTCCGTGGTTTCCAATTTTCACACCAGGCAAATGCTGGGGTTGTACCTGAATTAAGGCCACGGTCGCTTCCTTCCAACTCCTAGGCCTTTCCTATCCGATCGTTGTCATAAGAGCCATCTGACCAGGCGAGTTGGCCGTGCGGTTAGGGGCGCGCGGCTATGAGCTTGCATCCGGGAGATAGTGGGTTCGAATCCCACTGTCGTCAGCCCTGAAGATGGTTTTCCGTGGTTTCCATTTTCACACCAGGCAAATGCTGGGGCTGTATCTTAATTAAGGCCACAGCTACCCAACGAAACAACCTCCTTTTGCACCCTCATTAAGGCTGGAAGGGAACTGCAGGTGTGGCTTTTGGAGACAAATGACTTCTTGTACATTTGAGAGTAATTAATGAAATCAGCAGTGCATTTATTTTTCGTCACAAACGAAGCACTGGTGATATTGTAAAGAGTTGTTAAACAAGTATTCCAATGCCTAACTTCTACGCAATCAAGACCGCGAAGGGAAGTCACACTGTGAAGATTTGTGTAGTGAAAGACATGTCAGATACTACAAAATTATAATATGGGTTATTAAATGTATTGTAAAGTGTATTCATACACGCCTGTAGTATCATATTCAACTATGACTTGTCTTATAATCTCTATAAAGTTTAGAGTTAAATTTAGTTGAAAACCTTTCCTCGCGTTATTCCATGCGACTTAGCGAAGCACAATCCACTTGTTGCGGTGAGCTTGCTTGCGAATGGATTCCGATAACAAGTTCGTTCTCTTCCCGTAAAAGTAGCAGGTCGCGTGTTGCTATCAAACTTAGGCAATAAGTACTTTCAAACTTGGGAGTGGGGTATTACTGTTCAAGTCATCTCGCAACTTTCACGACCTCGCCCGTTATTAATGTGTTCTCAATTATCTGCAACTTATTCCCTTCGTCCCCTGGGATCGACTCAATAGCGAACCGATCACAAAATTAAGATAGCTAATACAAAGCTCATTCAAACATGATGTAACTGGTATACGTGTATTCTTGTGAATATTGATCACGTAGGGCGCGGATGTTCATACAGTAATCGGTTAGAATGCAAACTTTCTGAAGCGAGTAACAAGTAGAGTCCACCTGCACGACGGCAATGCTATAAGGTTTGCATAAACATTAGGGGTTTGCAGGCATTTTGGAAAAGAGGGTGCTATAAACGAGAGAGAGTAAGTTGGATGAAGGTCAGGTGTGGTTTCAGATCACAGAGGAGCTGTCAGGATCAGATTTTCAGTATGCGTCAATTGAAAAATGTTCCAATAATAATAATATTATTATTATTATCATAATTAATAATAATAATCCTACTGGTTTTACGAGCAAGTGGCTGCGCAGTTTGCGTCACGAAGCTATCAGCTTGCATGCGGGATATAGTGGATTCGAACCCCACTATCGGCAGCCCTGAAAAAGTTTTTTCGTGGTTTCCCATTTTCACACCAGACTGCAGTTTAATTAAGGCCACGGTTGCTTCCTTCCTACTCCTAACTCTTTCCCATTCCATCGTCGTCGTAAGACCTATCTGTGTCAGCGCGACATAATACAAACTGCAAATACATATACTGTATATTCGTATAATGGTTGTACGTAACATTAAATATATTTTAATTGTTTTTATAGACGCCGAGGTGCCGGAATCTTTTCCCGCAGAAGTAAATTTACCAACTCCAGGCTGACGTATTTGAACACGTTCCAGCGAACTGAGTCAGGACCAAACCTGCCAAATTGGCTCAGACGCCCGGCGCTGTACTGCCTACTCAGCCCATGAGGAGTAATAATAATAATAATAATAATAATAATAATAATAATAATAATAATAATAATAATAATAATAATAATAATAATAATTGTACCGGGGTATTTTGTGGAACGTGTGATAGTACATATATCACACCCCCGAATTATATGTAGAAGTTAGAGATATTATTGTCAGTATTCGATTTTTATTATTATTATTATTTCATTTGTATATTTTGCCATTTATATTGGTAAGCTGGAAGATATCCACATATGTAGGTATGAGTAATTTGTTTTGCACGAGTGGGAAAAGATTGCTTTAATAACTCTGGTAATTTGAATGAGTAATATGGCTACCCCAGTGTTTGTTGTGATGTACTTGTGTCGGGAAATTCATGAGTCATGTATATATCCCAGCCTGATGAGATGAGCTTGTTGTTGTATTAGGAAAATTTGGTGACTCATGGAATATACCCCCGAGTTTGTTATTGTCTTGGGAGGAAGAAGTAGTTCAGGGCTTGGGCTTGAGAAGAGGATCACTCATGATTGGCTGGCAAGCACCAATCCAGACGTATCATCTGAGAGGAGGGGGATGTTTATGTCTATAAAGGTTGATCATACGGCGGCAACCAGGAACATTGTAAAGGGACATTGTAAGGGTGATTGTAGAGGTGATTGTAAAGGAACGAGAAGGAAGACAACTACAACTACAACTAACGCACTGTACGGGAAGGAAGTGGTGCTGATACACGGTACTGGAGTGACACGGCTGCAATGGACTGGACTTCAAACGTTCGTGGAGCGTAGTCTTGTTATGTTCGTGGAAAGTGGATGATTGTGGAGAGTGCTTGCGCATTAAGTATGGTAGCACTTGTGGTGGCCTAACATGATATGTTGGTGAAAGCTATCTCAGACTTTCCATAACTTATGTTGAGGATCGACAGACATGTGTATATATCTTTACAACAAGTGTTAAAATATGTGAACACAGTAGTACAAGGTACAGTATCTGTGTGATGTGATAACTGCCGATTATGAAAATCGGTAAGTCGAATTGATATAGAGACAGTGAAGGGTATTTATCTCCATACATGTACATTGTTCATCGGACTATCTACAAATGGTAGCTTAGTTCTCGCTTTCGTTTTCCCACGATTTTCATTATTGTTGTTGTTGTAAATATGGAGTCTTCCAGCAATATTTTATGTGTGTATTATATGTATAATGCTGTATGTTGATGAGGTGCTCATGCACGGAATTTGTTCAGAATATAGTTAGCTATTTTAGAATCAGTGTTATTGATGAACCTAGGTGCAGTTCCTACCTAATTAGTCGTTTTCAGGAGGTTAGGTAAGGCCTGCAGCAGATGTACCAGTACGCAGCATTATGTACACGCCCTGGGATATAAAGTTTATCATGCTCTTATCTAAATTCAAGGGATCCATTCTGGTGAACTCTGGCGCCCATACTACGGACATTTCGGTTAATTATTAGGGCCCGGATACGTATGCACTAAAAACTCCGAAAATATGCATGCTCATATGCACTAAAAATGTTTTAAATATGCACGAAAATATGCACTAAAAATAAAATACAATTACCAGACGCATTATTTAATTTTAACTCTGTGTTAAATTGATAAACATGTTTAATTCCTTGGAAAATGATGCATGTCAGTAAGTTCCAACAGTTTTTCAATGTTTTCAGGAGTCAATAACTTTCTGTTGTCGGCCAGAATTAATTTACGCTGAAAATTATCGATCTACGTCGACGGACGTAAATGGGTAATACTTGAATATTGACACTGACTGCTCAGAACATTCTTCTGGTAAAAATTTAGGCATTTTTACAGTTTGATCAGGTGAAATACTGCAGCAGACGAAGAGCAAGTTAACAGATGAACGCACTTGTTTAAGCAAATCTCGGGAGGCTACTGTAAGGAGGAGGAAAGAGTAATGTCAGAAAGAAGGAAATAGCTATTGTGAAAAGCGTCATTATCCGTCTACCAGCTTGTATTGCGACACTGAAAGCGTTTTCCTTGATCAGGGAAGGCTTCTCATGTTGTCAAAGGATGTACAACATACAGAGGTTATTCAATTTTTCATTTCGTTCAGAAATCTTAGGTAATCGAGCACACATAAGAGAAAAATATGTCCGTATATGCACTAACGCTCAAAATATGCAGTAACGTTCGAAATATGCATTTGCATATGCGCATATGCATTTTAAAAAAATCCGGGCCCTATAATTATGCTTATTAATTTTATTAAGTTTTTGAGTAATTTTATTTATATATTTTTATTTATTTATTTATTATTATTATTATTATTATTATCATCAAAAAAGTTACAAACGTTCAGGTGAAAGAAGGTGCGGGTTGGAATGGGTCTATCTACGAAAGTCAAAGATTAATTTTACACTTTAAAATAAAGGTTATATTTCTTTTCAGATCATAAATTTTAACAAAACTCTTCACTTGGAGAAAGAACCAGACTTCGGGTACAGAACAAGTTTGGTACAAAATCGACAAACAGAAAGACCAAGAATTTGTAAGTTACAATTTTGAGCTTCAAGCTCCTAATTTACAAGGTTCCAATATCGCTAATGTTGCGTTTAGTAGATAGGCAAAGAGACGAATCTCCCAATTTGTTTCACAGGATATTCTAAATCACAATTTAGAAGAGCACTTTGCTCCAACGGTTACAAGTTACGGCCTTCCAAAGGCACCACTGAATATTACACCAATATATATTACATTACAAGATAAAAGCTTACATGCTCTACAAATTCTACCATGAGACTGCGGCCCCAAACTCTTACGGCCTACTCAAGGCAACTTTTAACTTTCACATTAGAGATTAGAGCGTATTTTCTCAATAAAATTACACTTTCAGGCCTATCTAGGCACAACCTACAATTTACAAAACCATGTTGGTAGTCTTTTAAGTTTATATGAAAGAAATATTACAGGGGTGTTGAGTGCCCATTCTACCGGGCCTTTGTGGAAAGGTACAGGTTAAAGTTACTGGCCCAAAAATCAAAATATATGGAGGCTGACACTTGTGCTCCTTGAAATCAGATATTAAAACCCTACTTGGACTAGTGGCCCGACGATGCAGAGGCTAATCCCACAATACTGAGGTGCCATGGACAAGGTAAGTTGCAATATACAAGCGAAACGGTTACAAAATCAAAGTCACCTCAAGATTAATTGAAGGGGGAACTCGAGAGGATAACGCACTCTCTATCTCCGGTTTTCATTTTAAGTATTTTTTACTTACTTGAACTTTTACTTGAGAAGAAAGAAATTTTACATTTTAGAAAATAGACGGTTACATAGTTAAGATTGGAACATTCCCCTCGAGTCAGATTGCAGAGATAACTACAGAGTTAGAAAATGGTCGCCATTATCTTAGCTGATGTTCTGCCTGCCGATGGTTGAGGCCCCCGCCACCCCTCTTAAAACACACACTCAATAATACGACCATCATTATGGCAAGTTAGCTCGAAAAGCCGACAACTTTTATACCCGAGAGGAAGGTTCGAGAAGGCTCTGGACTAAATTCGGACACACCCCTCTCATTTTTACTGGACAATCAAAAGTTACAATAAGCCTATGATTGGCTGAAAATTAAATACACAAAAATCATGATTGGCCAGACTCCCAAACCTGGCGGGATGGGTAAGAAGTGTTGCAAACCTTGAAGTATCAAAAATAAGGAAAGTCAATTCAGTTCAGAAAACCTATAACCACAACATTTCTTTAACTTTCTAGTTTTTCCACTTTGCACCCGAGTACCTGACATCAGTTCTTAAATAGAGACATCTATGGAGGGGGGTCCAAATTTCTTGAAATAATTGTTGTAAACTGTGATACACACAGAAAAAGAAAAAAAGATATCCAGTAAGTTTAGGAAACCTTAAAATAACACGTTACTCTTTCACTTTAGTAGTGACATTTGTTGATCAACGTCCCAACTGCTTGCATTAGGTGTTTCAAGTGTTGTATGTTAGATAGCGTTCTTCAAGGCGCTTCCTTTAAATTCACGGGGATGAAGTGTACCTCCCGGTACAATATTATTATTATTATTATTATTATTATTATTATTATTATTATTATTATTATTATTATTATTATTATTATTATTATTATTATTATTATTATTTGATTAATTCAATGCATTTTAATAAAAACTATGCAATTTGTGCAATCTACTAGTTATACATAGCTTAATTGCACAAATGTCATTTACCGACATTATCATCCTGTTGTACGTGCAAACACATAATATATCAGAAACATAATCGTCAATCCTACAAGTTCACAATATATCACAGTTAATTACATTAATTCCACAAAGTCCGCGCGGCAGGCGTCACGACAATTACACATATTACTGTTGTACATATTTGTTAATACTCATGAAGCTAATAAATTGTACTTTACGATAAAACTCACAGGGCGAGATGGCCATGAGCTGTGAGCTCGCATCCGGAAGATAGTGGGTTTGAACCCCAATGTCGGCAGCCCCGAAGAGGGATTTCCGTGGTTTCCCATTTTCACACCAGGAAAATGCTGGGGCTGTTCCTTAATTAAGGCCACGGCCGCTTCCTTCCCATTCCTAGGCCTTTCCTGTCCCAGCGTCGCCAGAAGAGTTATCTGTGTCGGTGCGACGTAAGGCAAATACCAACATCAACGATGAAACTCACTGAAGCTAAGTCGACAGTAAAAACATGTGCCATTCTGGAGCGTTATATAAATAACAATCCACAGAAAACCATATTAAAATTAGATCTAATGGCAAGGTCACCACTGATTGGATTTTGGCAGACTGTTTTTAGTTTTCATTTGTATTTTATTTTATTTTTCGCCGTCTTTTGGGTGATGTGGGCTCTCTCCATCCTACACGAAATTCCAGTCCGTGGTTCAACGGTTAGCGTGCTGGCCTTTTGTCACAGGGGCCCCGGGTTCAATTCCCGGCAGGGTCGGGAATTTTAGGCCTAACCATCATTGGATAATTTCGCTAGCACAGGGGCTGGACGTATGTGTCGACTTCACCATCATTTCATCCTCATCACGACGCGCAGGTCGCCTACGGGAGTTAAATCAAAAGACCTGCACTTGGCGAGCCGAACTTGTCCTCGGATACGCCCGGCACTAAAAGCCATACACCATTTAAATTTTTTCAACGAAATTCCTTAGAAAACCACATTAAAATTAGATTTAATATCAAGGCCTCCACTGATTAGGTTTTGGCAGACTATTTTTAGTTTCCTTTTTTTATTTGCTTTTATTTTCGCCGTCTTTTGGGTAACCAGAACTCTCTCCGTCTTACGTCCAGCGATTGGTATCGCAAGGCTGGTAAGATTCTATTCTACATTTCGTCGTTGGGCCTAGAAAACCGTTATGTGATAATATTTCAGCTTATAACTGTGACTATAAAGGTTCTGTCAACTAAGGTTCAGTATTGCTTGTCTACAGTATTTCAACGAATGATCCTCCTTAAGTGGTACATGTGCTGCGGGTCAGTATTTCTCCCCTCAACAACGATATCACAGAGCGATATTTTTAGGCGAAACGACGACTTGCTTACCACGTTTAAATAGTGATAGAACCGAGAACAGAACCAGGGTCACACGGTATGACCACAGCACCAAAGTCGACAGAGCTTGCGACAGTTAAACAATGTTTTAATACATGCTATCTAAAATAGTTTATGTTTTTCGGCCGTAACATGTGTAAGCATTCATGACCTAAAACTGTATTAAAGTATGGCAATTAACATGACTTCAAAATTTTTTGGTAACACTTTGGTAACACTTTTGAAATCTTCAAAATCTTCCGCTGTTTAAATTAATATTATATTGAAAATATACTTTTAACATCTAGCACATTCAAAAGTACATAGGCCTAAGTAGTAATATTTATTATAATGCGGTATTTTGAACTTATTTAATTACTCAATCCAGAGGTAACTCTCGAGTCTGCACAGAATGAAATAAAGGTCACATTTTGATGGGCGATCGGAAATAATTGCAATAACAAATTACATACATTTTAAAGCTTTCAAACAGGAACGATCTTCTGTTTCCACTCAACATTGACTTATAACGAGGAAAAGACCGTTCAACATCGCAGGATGTTATTGGGACATACTTGAAATACGTCAAATCATTAGAGTTCAATTGAGGCTCATCTTTCTGTCGCCTTCTACGCATCTGTCTCTTTCTATACAGCTTAACCTCCTAATTTATATACACATATTTTTCTAAGAAAGTCAATTTTAAGAAATTACAGACAACAGGTAAGAGATGTGAAAAATCCTGCTTTGAGACGAGTGCAAGCAGGTATGCGAAAATGGAATAAAGAAGATAAAAATACTACAAAAATACAATAATTCACGGGCTTCCTGGCCGAGACGGTAAAGACAGGCTCGGTTCGCCCGGAAGGACGTGGGTTCGAATCCCCGTCAAGAAGTCGTAAAATTTAAGAAACGATATTTCTACTTCCGGAGGTGCACATGGTCCTCAGGTTCATTCAGCCTACACCAAAAATGAGTACTAGGTTAATTCCTGGGGGCAAAGGCGGCCGGGCGTAGAGCTAACCAAGTGCCGAGTTTACGGATAGTGGAAGCCTTTACCTTCCACCCCTCCAAGGGCCTTCATGGACTGTACGGAGATGACTTTACTTTTGCATTATCGTTGAAATATACTTTTTTTTTGTAACATTGCGAAAGTGCACGGGTATCGCTAGTTCTTTACAGGAACAACTGAACTTTGAATTGTATTCCTAAGAAGTTTGCGGTTTGCACTTTTTTACTCCGAGTGCTTCAATTAGCAAGGGCTGTCCTTTCCTCCCTCTTGTGATGTAATCCCAGGGAACCTTTTCGTTCAGTCGGCTGGTCACCCAGTCATTCGTGAGGCTTAAGTCTTCCCTACCTGTCCAATTGCTTCTCGGCTTACGTCCTGCGGTTGGTCTGGCCTCTGTACCTGGCAGCGCAAGAATATTGGAGAATTCCTTCTCCAACAAATTTCCTCTCACTCTCTTCTTGACGGTGTATAAAAGCACATCAATATGTTTCCCGATACAAACTTCCACGCTCTGCCTGTTCTACTTCAGCTGTTTTATTCTCAGATACACTGTAGAAGTGTAGTTAGATTTTGTTTTGGGGAAAACTTCAGAATTTCAGAACAGGAGAGTATGACGTGTACAGTCAAACCCAACTCCCGTGATGAAGAAGTACGACGAGAATAGTAAGAGGAGGAGAAGGTAAAATAAAAAATGAGAAATGGTCAAGAAGACGAAAAATTTTTGCTATTGGCTTTACGTCGCACCGACACAGATAGGTCTTATGGCGAAGATGGGACAGGAAAGGGCTAGAACTGGGAAGGAAGCGGCCGTGGCCTTAATTAAAGTACAGCCCCAGCATTTGCCTGGTGTGAAAATGGGAAACGACGGAAAACCCATCTTCAGGGCTGCCGACAGTGGGGTTCGAACCCACTATCTCCCGAATACTGGATACTGGCCGCATTTAAGCGACTGCAGCTATCGAGCTCGGTAGAAGATGAAAAAGAAGGCAGATGAGGAAAATGAGAATAATAATAATGAGTCCGCCTCTGTGGTGTAGTGGTTAGTGTGATTAGCTGCCACATCCGGAAGCTCGGGTTCGATTCCCGGCTCTGTCACGAAATTTGAAAAGTGGCACGAGGGCTGAAACGGGGTCCACTCAGCCTCGGGAGGTCAACTGAGTAGAGGTGGGTTCGATTCCCACCTCAGCCATCGTGGAAGTGGTTTTCCGTCGTTTCCCACTTCTCCTCCAGGCAAATGCCGGGATGGTACCTAACTTAAGGCCACGGCCACTTCTTTCCTTCTTCCTTGTCTATCCTTTCCAATCTTCCAATCCCCCCCCCCCCACAAGGGCCCTGTTCAGCATAACTGGTGAGGCCGCCTGGGCGAGGTACTGGTCATCTCCCCAGTTGTATCCCCTGACCCAGAGTCTGAAGCTCCAGGACACTGTCCTTGAGGCGGTAGACGTGGGTTCCCTCGCTGAGTCCGAGGGAAAAACCGACCCTGCAGGATAAACAGATAAACTCTTCTTCGGAGTTCGGAAGTATTAAGAGCTTGGTCAGTACACTGGCTTAAACAATGTAGGGTGTTGCATGACTAATGTTTTCCTTTTTTTTCTAATTGTTTAACGTCGCACAAACACATCGAAGGTTTTCGGCGACGGAAGGATGAGAAAGGGATTAATTAAGGTACAGCCCCAGCATTTGCTTGGTGTGAAAACGGGATTCGATTCCCTGCCGGGTCGGAGATTTTAATCGTGTCTGATTAATTATTCTGGATCGGAGACTGGTTGTTTGCGTTTGTTCCAATACAACACATCACACTACAAACCACCACAGATACACGCAATAGTGAAGAATACGTCCCTCCATATAGGGTTGGTGTCATGGCAACCAACCGTAAAACAGAGGCAAATCCATATATGCGGCACAGTTCCCACGCACGACCCCATAGGTGTGGTAAATGCGGAAGAAGAAGAATAATAAGGACAAGAGGAAGAAGAAGAAGAAGAAAGTACCTCGACAAACTCCAGAATACAAACCATTGTTGGGCCTGAGAAAGGCTCTGTCACCTTGAACACATAGCCTATATCAAGAAGAATACGAATTTGGGATATCGTGGGTTCAACCTTACTGTCGGCAGCCCTGGGATGGTTGTCCGTGGTTTCCGATTTTCACCCCATGCAAATACTGGGGCTGTACCTTAATGAAGGGTACGGTGGGTTTCTTCCTATTCCTATCCCTTTCCTATCCCAGCGTCACCATAAGACCTATCTGCGTCTGTGCGACTAAAGCCAGTTGTAATAAAATAATAATACAATATTGAGCCTTAAATGATTTATTTTTTCTGAACTGAAAAAAATATTTCACACAGTATTTTTTCTAGACGCAACGTTGAAACGCTGTCGCACTATCTATACACACTCAACTAGTAGGGACTGATAAGAGAGAGGAGATATCTCCGCACGCTATCGCATTCACTTTATACGGGCATTGCCATCTGCTATGCTCTTATAAGCAGAATACCTGTCACTCAACTTCGCCTCACTTTCTAAACAGGAAAATTCCTTTCTCACTTCTAATTTGATCTTTAGTTAAGATTATTAACAAATGATACCAGCCTTGTCACTCTTTCTCACTGTTCCTTTCCAGTGCAGGGACACGGTAAGTTTCCTACAAGCAATGGTCAGTGTTGCAGATTTGGAATATTCTGAAAAGTGTGGTTACGATAGTGCCGATTATGTTGTGACTGACAACCCACTACGTAAAAAACGAAGAAACTATCGTCCAGACTCCATAACTCCAAATATACACCCAAAATGAATGGAAAATGTAACATGATAAAGAAACAGCTAAAATCCAAACCCACCTATAACGTACTGTCCTTTTCGGTTGAGCGCTGCTATTTATGGGCCCCTTCTCAAGCGTCATTTCATTCATTCAAATTGTAAGGGCTACGTTTCGTCGATACAACACACACTTCTCAATCTTTTTTTGCTCCTTTCACCTTCGTCAATTTTTCATATCCCGTTCTCCTTCTGTTCGCCACTAGATTCTCTTACTAGGTCGACCTCTGTCTTTCTTCCGATAACACCGTACTTTCGGAAATATTGGTGATGAAGATGTGTCTAATGATGTCAAATAAATTTAACTTTCAAACTTTTCATTTCTCGTAAGCTTCTGTCCGCCTTTACTCATCTGGTAAGAAACATTCAGTTCCGGGTGAAAAAACTGAAATAGAGATTTTTGGTGATTTATATAGTCACAGTGTAGAGAAACAAATAATATCATTATTATTAAAAATGAATATTTAAGCTGTGATCACAAAGGGTGCTCCTTGGAAGAACACGCCCAATTTTACAGAGTTTAACTTTTGAAATCATAATTTCTAAACGATTAGGGGTAGATTTCCAAACACACCTTCCATTATACAGGGTGGTCAGAAACAACGTGAACCGAGTACATTAGCGTTTGAGGGTTGGTCATACTGATAAATAATTTGAAAGAATTACGTCGATACCTCGCGCCGTTGTGAATTTACCAGCTGCTGACGTTAGCCAATCAGATCCCTTCGTGGGCGAATTCAAATGGGATTTAAGAGGCGGTGTTGCTAAATCTGCACGTGGATTGGTCGGGCTTGAGAGCCAATGACACCGTAGCGTTCTTGTTTAAGTCCCACCCCTGGAGAAGTTTATTTCTTCCATTGACGATCTCAAGCCGGTCATAAGCCACGTGAAAATTTAGCAACACCGCCTCGCAAAGCTCATCGGAAATCGCCTGCCAAGCGATCTGATTGGCTAACTTCAGCAGCTGGTAAATTGACAACGGCGCGAGATATTGACGTAAATTTTTCGAATTACTTATCAGTATGACTAACACTCTAACGCTCACATCCCCGGGTCACGTTGTTACCTAACACCATGTATATACTGGTAATTATAAAAAGTCCTGATACCGTTTGTTTATAATTACAAAATGTTATTGTATGTCGTGGTCTTGTGATGTTGTGTTTTCCTAACATACAATGGCTCGACCGAAAACATCAGGTAAAATAAACTTATAGATGAAAATTTCGCCGTGAAAATGAATTTAGTTTAGATGAAAATACGAAAAATACAAATGTAATGGACGTCATTGTTGCACACTTACCGTTCACGGAGACTTGGAGAGGATGAACCCGAGAGATGGGCTCGCATAGCACTCGTCCTTCAGGAGAAATACCTATAGGAAACCCATTCATGCTGGCTGATACAGGTGCAAACAGATCTGCGTAAGGTGCTATAATAACAGCAGAAATTCAAAATAGATCTGTTTTTGAAAGAGTTGTGGAATTGAAGGATAATCCTAAGGAATAATCTCCTAAACCACGGAAATCTCGGCAGAAGAACGACAGAGGTGAAGCCTAAGGTTGAAAAACTGCTGGTGTAATCCTGAGAAGAAAAAAATGTCCTGCATTTGTGTATTTGTAGTCATCGCATGGCTCTATCAATGCGAATAATAATAATAAGAAGAACAAGGAAAGGAAAATACCACAAAAAATTCTAGACCCCAAATTCCGTAATAATAACGAACTTTGACACGTCAGCAATAAAATCCTGTATAGAAAAATATAAACGATTGCCGCCACAATAAGGAAAATAGAATTGCCCGAAAAGGATAACTAAAAGAATCTACGAATATTTCCGCAATAAGAAAACCAAACCGAACAGTTTTTTTTTTTTTTTGAAGTTGCTTTACATAGTACCGACACTGATGGGTCTTACGTTGACGATGGGGATAGGAAGTGGATAGAAGTGGGAAGGAAACGGCCGTAGCTTTAATTAAGGTACAGCCCCAGCATTTGCCTGGGTTGAAAATGGGAAATCACGGAAAACAATCTTCAGGGCTGCTGACAGTGTGGTTCGAACCCACTATCTCCCGAATACGAGATAGTGACCTCACTTATGCGACTACAGCTATCGAGCTCGGTATCCGAACTGGTTTAAGGAAACTGAGAAGGACCTACGATAGTTCCAAATTACAGAAGATGGATCCGCGAAGAAAATAACCAAATAACGAAGCTAAAACGACTATACAGAATTTCTGAAGAAGAGAGGAAGGCAAGATCTGAATGGACGAAAAAGTACTGGGAGGACAGGAAAACACGACTCACTGACCATTGACTGATCTATCATACCCCGAAGTGGGTGAAACGGACAAGAAGAAGAAGAAGAAGAAGAAGAAGATAGACCTGGTAGGAAGGAAAACAGGATTTGCAAGAAATAAACGCTATACACGACACCATAAGAAATTGTAAAGTCTCTGGAATTCTGGCTGCAAATCATGCATTCGTAGAAACATCTATAAAGGCCACTGGAAAACACCATAGCAAATTCATGAAGAGATTTCGGGAGAAGAAGAAGAAGGGAAAGCCGTCAGACCAAGCTAAAAATTCATATGTGCTCTTTAATTGACCATAAAGAATAAATAAATAAATAAATAAATAAATAAATAATAATAATAATAATAATAATAATAATAATAATAATAATAATAATAATAATAATAATAATAATAATAATAATAATAATAATAATATGAAGAATGCAGAACAGTGTAGAGTCAAGAATTGCCTGAAATTGCTGGCAAATACGGGTTAGTCCAGTGCCGCTAATTGCCTTCAGGAGAAATACTGAGCATATCTGTTTCGTAATTCAAGGAAATCTGGTTTGATGTGATGGTCACGTAGTTCGACTGTAGGTTGAATTAAACTTCACGAAACGAGGTGAAAATAACAGTGTTTAACGTTGAGAGCTGAAATGGCTAACACTGCGATAGTTGAACATGAGCCAACTGAGATGTTGGCGCGCTGATTGCCATCCCCCTTCGACCCACCACAAACCACTGTGGACATTCTGCAGTAATCCTCCGACTTCTTTCATTACATTATGGTTAATTAATGTTACTTCATTAGGACGAACAAGAAGAATGGCCTCGCAAAAAAAAAGTAATACCTTTCTACAAAATCACAGAGGAGAAAAAAAATATGTGTATTGAACGCCCCTTCAATTACTAACAATTTTAAGGCCGGGTTTCATTAACGAGGGTTAAACCTTAATACCGTGTTACACAATATTCACTCTGAATCTGACCATTCTGTTTCATAATCAAGGGTTAGTCTCAACTGTAGGTTTAGGTCGAAGTTAAGTTAACCCCTGTGTTACACTGTTAACTGGAGGCTTAAAGCAAACTGACCGCTGTAAATCATGCGTTGGATGTAGAGTTGATGTATTTAGATATCTTCAATGGTTTTCCTGACAGAAATGGACCTACTGGGATGAACTAAAAATCTATCCAAGGAACTATTTCGAAAACCAGTGCCAGTAAGGCCGTCGATAAAATTCGCGCCAGTTAAAAATACACTACCTGATCCAAAGTACCCGGACAACTCTATGCAAAGCGGAATTGAGCCCTACATGCCACGAGAGGCAGACCCGCCAGTATAACAGGAGGCCAGGAGTATTGTGTTGTCAGTAGAGAAGTAGCAACAGCAGAACGGGTCGGTCAGGAGAGATCAATGACTTCGGAAATGGGCTAGTCACTGGTTGTCACCAGAGTAACAAATCCATCAGGGACACTTCAACACTTCTAAAGCAACCCAATCGACTGTTGGTGATGTGAATGTGAAAAGAGAACGTGAAGTTACAAGCGCAACTGAACCAGGGATAATGCAGACCTCATTTCATGACGGACAAGGACCGTCGAGCATTGCGCATTGTGGTTGTAAAAATTCGAATAAATCAGCGAAAGGAATCAATCGTGAATTCCAAAATGCTACCATCAGTCCAGTCAACACAATTACTGTGCGTTGGGAGTTAAAAGGAATGGAGTTCAATGGTCGATCTTCTTCTCCTTCTTCTTCTTCTTCTTCTTCTTCTTCTTCTTGCGTTACGGCCTCTGTAGGACCACGGACAGCTCCTTCATGGATTGCATTTTCTTCTTCTCCTCCCAGAACCTCTTCATCCTTTCTCTTCTTCTCTCCCGCTCTTCTTCCGAGATATTCAGTATCCTCTTCTCTTGTCTACTCCACTGGTGACTCTCAATCCTTTTCCTGTATCCATCCCTATCATTGATCTCTGGCATATTAGTCGGTATGTACTTGCTTTTCCAATTTTCCTTTTCTTCCACCTTGATCCCCAATTCAGACCAATCTTTCCGGAGTTCAACTACCCACTTGGTTCCCGTCTTTCCTCGTGTCCTCGCTGTTGTTTCCCATACTCTTTTCGTCATTCTATCCATATTCATCCTGATTACATGTCCCGCAAACCGTGCTCTTTTCAGTCTGATTTCTTCTGAGATTGTCCTCATGTTCCGGTATAGTTCTTCCCTGGGTCTCCTCATCTATCTCTCACCTCCTCTCTTAGGGCCTAGTATTTTCCTCAATATTTTTCTCTCTTCTTTCTCTAGTTGTTCCGCACCATTTCTTCCTAGTGATATTGTCTCAGCAGCATATAATACAGCATTTCTCACCGTTGCCTTGTAATGTCTGATCTTTGCGTCTGTAGATATATTCTTTTCATTGTATATATCTCTGGTCATACAGAAGGCTGATCGCATCTTCTTTATCCTCTCTGTTATTCCTTCATTGCTCCTATTCCTTCCTGTTATAAATTCTCCTAGGTACTTGAATTTGTCCACCTTTTGCACGGTGCCTTCCTGTGTTGTCCAATCCTCAGTGGTATTCAATGTCTTTGTCTTGTTGTAGGCGATCCTCAGTCCTACCCTTCCGGCTATATTGCTTAAGTTGTTGAGTTGTGTCTTTGCATCTTCTTCTGTCTCACTTACTATAACAATGTCGTCCGCAAAGGCTAGACAATCTACTTGGGCCCTATTGTCCTTTTTGTCCCCAAAACATTTCTGCAGTCAATGCTAAGCGACGCTTGAGGTGGTATGAAGGCGATGCCACGGGACAATGGAAGATGAAATCGAGTTATTTGGAGTGGTTATTCACGCTATAACATGTGGTATTCCTATGAAAGGTTTTGTATTTGGCGAACGACTGGAGAATGTTACCTATTAGAGTGTGTTGCTTAGCGAGAAGGAACTAGTGCAGAAATTTGTAATCGTCTGAAATCGAACTCTATTCTGATATCAACGTATAAACAACACGTTGGCCTAACTAAGAGCTTGCATTCTTATAGTAACGTATAGAAGACGCTACTCACCTAGAATACATGGATGACGAACACTGATTGCATAGACCATCATCCCCAAAACAATAGTCTGGCTTCAGAAGTGAATGTCACGCGTGCAAGGTTACTCGTTTCATTTCCACCTGCTGCGACCCTTACCTAACCCATTGTTATATAAGCAAGTTAAAAGAATGAAACACTGTCTTATTGTCAGTAGCCACTAGTCTTGTTGCTACATAGTATAAAACGCTACCTCGGAGAGGCTATTTATATCAGAATCGTACGTCCTTGCATCTTGTTCAATTGCTTTCACTTATCCAAGCCGGAATATCGTACAAAGACAGCACTGTTTCGATAGAATCTACGGATGATAGAGTTTAAATTCTTCTTCATCTACATCTTCTTTCCTCACACACAGGTGGGATCACGAGTACGATGTAAATTGCACACGTGGACCTGGTCCTATCTTACCACCACGAACACAAACACCACGTGGAGTCGGGGGAATTAACCAGCCGCGGATAGAATCCCGACGTGGTCGGAAACCGAGCCAGAGACCCTCACAACCGAAGACTTCATTGTAGAGTATTCAGACAAGGAACAGGACGCAGTCAGGGTTGTTTATTTGATTATTTGCGTATTGAGGATTTGTAATAATAATAATAATAATAATAATAATAATAATAATAATAATAATAATAATAATAATAATAATAATAATAATAACTGTTGTTAAACCTAAGTGCCAGTATGCAACAGAAACATCGGATATGACTGGAAAAGGTGGAATTGAAGATATCCGGAAAAGAGAAAAATGCTAAGAAAAATTATAGGTTTAAATGTCAAAAACGGAATGAGTAGACTCACATCCAACAAAGAAAAGGAACAGAAAGAGTCTTTGAATTAATGAGGAAGAGACACTTGGACACTTGATGAGGATGGACAGTAACATACCAACAAAGAGAATCTTTGAATTCTTCAGGAAAAGGAAAACAGAGAAATGAGGTTGGACTCGACGAAGATGGGGGTACCAGAAGATTACAAAATGAACAGAAATCGATTTAGAAAACTCATCAAAAGGTTCCGTGGTTTCCAAGAGACTAGGGCAGGGCCACTCAGGGTGCATGCACCAGTGCATTGCGCTGTGCACGGTGCAAAAAACAACTTCGCTTGGGTGACCAGAGTGCAGACCCCCACTCGTCGATCTGGAGCAATAACGCACTCTCTCTCATTCCCCACGCCTGTCTCGCTCGCTCCGCCTGTCTCCCTCTTCCTCACTTGCTCCGTAGCGCTCCAAATCCGAGGCGAGTTGAGCCGAGCTTAGCGGAGTCGCCCCGAGACGTAGCGTTGGTCCGAGCTGAGCCGAGTGGGACCGATGCACTGTGCTCAGAAACTCTGCGCCTCAGTTTGCACGCGTGAGATTTTGGCGTTTGAGAGGCACTGGTCTAGGGAAACGCTAGTGAGAAAAGGGAGGTCCTATATACAACAAGAGAAGAAGGAAGTAGCGGAAAGGATGAAAAGACACTGGCAGAGAAGGTTAAAAATCAAACGTAGTATCTAGATGGCCGAAAGGAAGGAGAAATAATAATAATAATAATAATAATAATAATAATAATAATAATAATAATAATAATAATAAATAAACCACATTTACCTCTGAAAATCAAATGATCATAAATATTTCTCCTGGTCATATCCCCCCCCCCCATGGTGGCCGTGATCGTGAAGGCGATGAAGTCTAAACGGTCTAACACCGAGGTTAGCCGGTTCGAGTCCCGGTGTTAGAAAAATGGTCACCATCAGAATGTTGGCCGGCAGGGTATACAATTTTTAATCACTAGATTGCGTGCCAAAAGCCTGGATTAAATTCCAAACCCCTCCACAGTGCTCATATGGAGTGAGGGAATATGACGCTGTTGATGGTGATCGTCCGTCGGATGGGACGTTAAGCATTGAGGAGACCCCTTGCTGCTATTCGACAGGAGTAGGCTATGTGCCGGGACCGGGTTCCTCCCTCTCCCTAGTATCATATATCACGTCATTCATTTAATCTCATTAACTCCTCTGACGTGTTTGACGTCAGAAAAGGCATCCGGTCACAAAAACCCGCTCCGACAGATTCACCTCACCTCATACCCGACCCCGTAGAGAAACGGGACAAGGGTTGAACAAATATGTCCTTCCATCAACGGATGCTAATTTCAAATGGCGTCCGGCTCTATGGCTAAATGGTTAGCGTGCTAGTCACAGGGGTCCCGGATTCGTTTCCCGGCAGAGTCGGGAATTTTAATCATAATTGGTTAATTCCCCGGGCACGGGGACTGGGTGTATGTGTCGGTCGTCATCATCATTTCATTGTCCGACTCGCTGGCTGAACGGTCAGCGTACTGGCCTTCCGTTCAGAGGGTCCCGGGTTCGATTCCCGGCCGGGTCGGGGATTTTAACCTTAATTGGTTAATTCCAATGGCACGGGGCTGAGTGTGTGTGCTGTCTTCATCATCATTTCATCCTCATCACGACGCGCAGGTCACCTACGGGTGTCCAATAGAAAGACCTGCACCTGGCGAGCCGAACTTGTCCACGGACACTCCCGGCACAAAACGCCATACGCCATTTCATTTCATTATCGATGTCTGCATGGTTGCTATGGTTAGACTTTCGTCACACATTTTGTTGCGTTACGTTACACATATATTCGGATGACTCCCAGCTATAACATATATTTATGTCAATAACCGTATTCATTTTGGTCCCACTAAATACTTTTACGGTATTCGGAGACGCCGAGGTGCCAGAATTTCGTCCTACACGAATTCCTTAACGTGTCAGTAAATCTACCAACACGAGGCTGACCTACTTGAGCACCATCAAATACCACCGCACTGAGCCAGGATCAAACCTGCCAAGTTGGGGTGAGAAGACCAACGCCTCAACCGTCTGAGCCACTCACTCCACATATTGCCTCATCAACTTACAAGATCGTGAGCATCTGCAAAAAGACATCCACAATGTTGTGAGATGGACAGCAGGCAATGGTATGATGATAAACGTGGTTAAAAGTCAAGTTGAGAGCTTCAGAAATAGGAAAGGTCCTCTCAGTTTTAATTACTGCGCTGATGCGGTGAAAGTTCCTTATGGGGATCATTATAAGTTCCTAGGTGTTAATATAAGGAAAGATCTTCTTTAGGATAATCACATAAACGGGAGCGTATTTAGAGGTTGTAATACGGATGTAAAGGAGAGGGCATATAAGTCTCTGGTAAGACCCCAACTAGAGTATGGTTCCAGTGTATGGGACCCTCACCAGGATTACTTGATTCGAAAACTGGAAAGAATCCAAAGAAAAGGAGCTCGATTTGTTCTGGGTGATTTCCTCTAAACGAAAATGTTGCAAAGTTTGGGTTGGAAAGATTTTGGAGAAAGGAGACGGGCTGCTTGACTAAGTGGTATGTTCCGAACTGTCAGCGGAGAGATGGAGTGGAATGACATTAGTACACGAATATTTTGAGTGGTGTTTTTAAAAGCAGGAATGATCAAAATATGAAGATGAAGTTGGATTTCAAGAGGACAAATTGGGGCAAATTTTCGTTTATAGGAAGATGAGTGAGGGATAGGAATAATTTACCAAGGGATATGTTCAATGAATTTCCAAATTCTTCGCAATTATTTAAGGCAAGACTAGGTAAGCAACAGATAGGGAATCTGCCACCTGGGCGACTGCTCTACATGCAGATCAGTGGTGATGGATTGATTTACAAGAGAACTGTTTAGTCGGAGCAGTAAAGACGTTCTGGGTTCACCAGATATTTTGTACGTTCGATTCCCCGCTAGGAAGTCGAGAAATAAGGTTTCCCATTGAAGAGATCAGTCACTTAGAAACAGAATGCGCACATGATATTGTATATTCCTCCTGTTTAATAGTTTGAGATTCTTGGCTAGGAGTGGGAAGGAAGCGTCCGTGGCCTTAAGATAGGTACAACCCTAGCATTTGCCTGGTGTGAAAATGGGAAACCATGGAAAACCATCTTCAGGGCTGCCGACAGTGGGGTTCGAACCCACTATCTCCCGAATACTGGATACTGGCCACACTTAAGGGACTTCAGCTATCGAGCTCGGTAGATTTAATTTTTGTGATTATCAAAACATAATTCACTTCTCATATAGGTACAAGCCATTTGGACATCCACAACGAACACTTTATCTAAAGGTGCAACTGTTTCTGAGAAACGTGTCTGCGGAGAGCTTATGGAATCAATCATTCAATCAATCAATCAATCAATCAATCAATCAATCAATCAATCAATCAATCAATCAATCAATCAATCAATCAATCAGTCAATCAATCCAATCAATCAATCAATCAATAATATGAATAAAATGTAGACATGTTTATAGTTATTATTACTTTAACACTGCTTAACTTTAGTCCGACTTGTTGACCTTCGATTCAGATGGAACCGTGTCGGGGATTTTTTCGCATATGGTATTTCTGGCTCGGGGACGGGGTCTTTGTGTTTATCCCACACTCTCCTCTTCATATTCAGACAAAACACCACACTACTAACCACCACAGAAACATGCAATAGTGATTACATCCCTTCAAATAGAGTTGACGTCAGGAAGACCATCTGGCCGTAAAACGTTGGACGTAGTTTCAGACGCGCGACTCCACGGGCACGGGAAAAGCGGAGGAGCTGATCGCCCAGACGACTTCAGGTCTTGGATAAGCAAGGTTAAGAACTGCTCTGCAGCACGGAATGTGAAATATTTGTAAAGTGAATCGTAATTGCTGAACTGGGGCCGTCACTTCGGGCTGTTATCACTTCTTTGCGGAGCTTAGATATCAATTTCGTGCATTCCTCTCGTTTCTCTCAAGGGACTTCTTGAGACCATCAGCCAACAATACCGCTGTTTTTTCTTAACAACAAAGAGGGTAATACACTCGTCTAAAGCGCTATGAGAGCCATCGTAATGTAAGGCATCACTCTTCGAAGAGAGAGATGGAGGAGCTATCTTGTAAATGAATTCACTCGTCAAGATTCCGTGGTATTCTTTCGTCGCATTACACTGATTGCCCCGTACTCTGGCAGACGAATGTCCCTGAGTTTCAAGTAAAGTGCATTTCTGTGTGGAGTAATAAATGGTATCCGTCACGGTTTTCGAAGCCTGCCCCCAAGAAGGGATTTAATGTTTATGAAGTTCGGAGAGGTAATGATCGACTTACCTCGAAACTAAGTATTTCGTTTTCAGTGTTGAAACAACGAGGTAGCGGAATATTCTGATAAACATTTAGTGAACTGTAGCTTACCTTCTTTTTCTTTCTTAAATCCACATTATTTACAATACCGTACACAATTTTAAGCTTCAGAGCTTCAATGCATCAAATACATTGTATCATGGCAACAAAACCAAACTCCATACCGCAAGAGCTCCGAAGGGCCCATGATCTATCAAGCGACCGCTGCTCAGCCCGAAGGCCTGCAGATTACGAGGTGACGTATGGTCAGCATGACGAATCATCTCGGCCGTTATTTTTAGCTTTCTCACCGATCTCGATAGCTGCAGTCGCTTAAGTGCGGCCAGTATCCAGTATTCGGGAGATAGTAGGTTCGAACCCCACTGTCGGCAGCCCTGAAAATGGTTTTCCGTGGTTTCCCATTTTCACACCAGGCAAATGCTGGGGCTGTACCTTAATTAAGGCCACGACCGCCTCCTTCCCACTCCTGGCTCTTCCCTGCCCCATCGTCGCCATAAGACCTATCTGTGTCGGTGCGACGTAAAGCAACTAGCAAAAAAAAAATTCTTAGCTTTCTACACCGGGACCGCTACCTCACCGTCAGATAGCTCCTCAGTTGTAATCGCGTAGGCTGAGTGGACCCCGAACCAGTCCTCAGATACAGGTACAAAGAACCTGACGTGGCTGAGAATTGAACTCGGGGCCTCCGGCTAAGAGGGAGGCATGCTACCCCTACACCGTGAGGCCGACCCCCTCAGACAAAGCAAGCTATATCTATTATGAATTTGTTTGCACTGCACGCATTTAGTTGCGTTGGATCCACCATACGCTGCGATTTCAGAGGTGTTTATATAATTTTAAAATGTATTAAAATCAATCGTTTCAGTAAGTTACTAAATTTTTTACGCATTAAAAGAGTTTCAAGTAAAATATTAATGCATTCTATATTGAGAATGCCGGCCCCATGGTGTAGGGGTAGCGTGCCTGCCTCTTACACGGAGACCCCGGGTTCGATTCTCGTCCAGGTCTGGGATTTTTACCTGGACCTGAGGGCTGGTTCGAGGTCCACTCAGCCTACGTGATTAGAATTGAGGAGCTATCTGACGGTGAGATAGCGGCCCCGGTCTAGAAAGCCAAGAATAACGGCTGAGAGGATTCATCGTGCTGACCACACGACACCTCGTAATCTGCAGGCCTTCGGGCTGAGCAGCGGACGCTTGGTAGGCCAAGGCCCTTCAAGGGCTGTACTGCCAAGGGTTTGGTTTTGGTTTCTATATTGAGAACAATGAATTGCAGGCCTCTTATTTTCTGGCTTCCGTTGTTTACTGAAGTAAGCAGTTAAGCCTATACCAACGACTTACTCTTAACGGCTGACTGTTGGAAGCTTGCATTCTAATACGAGGGCGAATCAAAAAGTAAATTACACTAGCTCGCCGCGAGATCACGCTGTGTGTCGTGACTGTGGCCAATGCGAAGCAAAGCTACAGTAACCGCTGACACGTCCGATAGAAAGGTTGGCGTAGTATCCCGTCATGTTGTATGTGCAGAGCGGGCTGGGCTCAGTGGCGCGTCAACTGGATGTCCACTCCGAATTGGAGGTGCGTGCAACGATCAGATTTCTATGGACTAAACGGCTCAATTGCACGGCCATTCACCATGAAATCACTGCTGTATATGGTGAGCGTGCAATTTCTCGCCCAGGTATTGTAAAGTGGTGTAAGCAATTTGACGCCGGACGCACGGATCTCACGGACGAATATCGCGAAAGTAGGCCCTCAACGTCCAATACCGTTGCGAATGTTGACCGTGAGGACGGGATCATTAGAGAGAATCGGCGCATAACACTGCAGGAAATTGCAACAGTATTCTGTAGAGGGCAACGATTTTCTGCGGTGGATCGTCACAGAGGATGAAACGTGGGTCCACCACTTCACTCCCGAAACAAAGAGAACACCTATGGAATGAGTGTACACCACATCACCACCACAAAAGATGTCCAAGCTCCAACCTGCAACAGGAAAGGCGTGGAGGAATGGAGGGTGTGGTGCACGTGGAATTTAAGCCGAAAGGCACGACAATCAACTCGGCTTCACACTGTCAAACGTTGAACCGGCTGCGTAAGGCAATTAAAGAAAAGCGGCGGGGAAAATTGAACGCCGGTGTGATTTTGTTGCACGATAACGCAACACTCCACGCGGTTCGCCAAACGTCCGAACTGCTGCAGCGATTCAAGCGGAAGGTATGGCAACATCCTCCATACAGTCCGGACATAGCGCCATGCGATTATCATGTGTTCGATAAGCTGAAAAAGGATCTCGGTGGACGACGATTCCGAAACGATGAGGAGGTGAAAGGAGCTGTCTCCAGGTGGTTACATAGCGCCGGAGGTGATTTCTACGCATCCGGAATCGAAAAGTTGGTTGACCGTTCCGAGAAAAGTTTACAGTCTCTTGGGGACTATGTGAATTTATAATGTATGTTGTCACAGCCGTGTTGCCTGTACACACTCAGTATTCCTTGGAAGTTCGACCATAGATTTTTACTTTGTCCTGTTATATTGGTAGAAAAAGGGACCACAGAAGTAGAAATAAAGATACTTAACACATATTGTGAGAACATCTACGAGTATAATTTAAGATGTGACAGGAACATCCGCTCAGGAAACAATATTTAACTAACATGTTGACTGTCACCATCTCACAACAAGAGTTCGTGCCTCTCAACTTCTGATCCAGGAGAAGACTAAAATTTTTATGGTGTACTGCCAACTTAAACTTTCTCTTGAATGAGTTTTAAGAACGCGCTGTGGTTTAAACAAAAGAACAATAGCGTTAAAATTCAAAGGGAACCAGTAATTAAACGACCAAGAAAGTCTCTAAAGGAATGTGTTCGATTCCAACGTTCTTGTTCTCTTTATAACTCAAAAGTAGAACCGTACAAAAAGGAATTAAACTTCTTGTTACTAAACGGAAGATATAGGCCTATAGAATATCGATTGCCTTTTATCTCGTAAAAAGTTCTTCGTCTGTTATCTCAGCTACTGATAAAATATATAGAGGTCATTGGCGTACGCTGGGATCAAGACGAGGTCTATCACTAGACTTAGGTTACACCTTTTCGATAGGTGATTCAGTGAACGTCAAACGTTAAGAGAAAGCCACCGGAGCAGCCTGCTGTGTTGTCAAGGCTGTTTCACATGCTACTGCCCTGGCCTCTGCCACTACCAATACTCAACACCTCAGTGGGAATGGTAGTCTAGTGTTCAGCGACTAACGCCCGGCTTTGTGGCTAAATGGATAGAATGCTTGCCTTTAGTCCGATGGTCCCTGTTCAATTCTTGGACTCAACCGCCTTGTACTCTCAATTCCCCTGGCTTCGGGTCTGGGTGTTTATGACGTCTTCACCATTCATTTCACCCTCATCAGGTCACCACCAAACCTTTCCGGAGGCTATGCACTATTATTGTTATTATTATTAAATTAAAATGAAGATTTTTACAGCATCACCAGCGGTCGTACCCGTCATTCACAGGTTTATTAGCTCTCTCGGTAGATCGGTGGTGCTGTCCGACCAATGATCACTGGTTCGATTCCAAACAATAACCTGAAAGATTGACTTTCATTTTAGCAGATCTACCTATGAAAAGAAGATTATATTACTCCTATAACAGCAGCCCTGTAGTGTCTTCGTGCAGCAGTAGACGGGAGTAAAATACCAGCACTCTGTTATCTATATAATTAAGTCAAAAGTATGAGGTCAGGAAGTCGATACGATGAGGAACGCATGATTGCCAATCGTGTCCGATCGGAGGCTTCTGGAGAACTTCGACTCTTTGAGCTATCTCTATCGTGGCGAACTGACGGAGTTCCCCACACCTATCGAACATTCAGCAGCACGCTGCGCGGGATAAGTCGAGGGGATACGGACGCAATGTTTGGGCTGCAATTTCGGTCTCCGATGCTTTGCACTCAGAAACGCGAGCGACGTTTCCTCTCATTGCTTTCAAGTTTTGTAAATGGAACAATGTGTCAGATGCTTACATTATAATGTGCTTTAGATTTCCATCGTTCTCGTTTGAGGTTCGGACTTCACCGATATCCTTAGTAGCCCTTAGTATACGACACTGTTAGGGCTGTATAAATGCTGGCTACAAACCAAACCAAACCCCATGACGCAACAGCCCCGAAGGGCCACGGCCTACCAAGCGACCGCTGCTCAGTCCGAAGGCCTGCAGATTACGAGGTGTCGTGTGGTCACCACGACAGATCCTCTCGGCCGTTATTCTTGGCATTCTAGACCGGGGTCGCCATGTCACCGTCAGATGGCTCCTCAATTGTGATCACGTAGGCTGAGTGGAACTCGAACCAGCTCTCAGATGCAGGTAAAAGTCCCTGACCTAGCCGGAAATCGAACTCAGGACCTCCGGGTAGGAGACAGGCACACTATCCCTACACCGCGGGGCCGGCATGCTGGCTACTACAGATGGATAGTACTCCATCAAAAAGATCAGAGCAGGCCCGATCTACTGTCTGTATGGTATGATCTACCTTTTCCCGTTAGGACCAGTCGCAATCTTCTACACATATTCACCCATTGTCAGTACCACAAATATACAGGATGAACCAGAACTCCAGCGACAAACTTTCGGAGTATTAACATTGATGCTTTCTTCTTCTTCTTCTTCTTCTTCTTCTCCTTCTTCTTCTTCTTCTTACCCTCCAGGATTGGTTTCTCCCTCGGACTCAGCGAGAGATCCCACCTCTACCACCTCAACGGCAGTGTCGTGAAGCGTGAGATATTGGGTCGGGGATACAACTGGGGAGAATGACCAGTATCTCGCCCGGGCGGCCGCACTTGCTATGCTGAACAGAGGCCTTGGTGGGGGATGGGAAGATTGGAAAGGATAGACAAGGAAGAGGGAAGGAAGCGGCCGTGGCCTTAAGTTAGGTACCATTGCGGCATTTGCCTGGAGGAGAAGTAGGAAATCACGGAAAACCACATAGAGGATGGGTGAGGTGGGAATCGAACACACCTTTACTCAACTGACCTCCCGAGGCTGAGTGCACCCCGTTCCAGCCCTCGTACCACTTTTCAAATTTCGTGGCAGAGCCGGGAATCGAACCTGGACCTCCGGGGGTGACAGCTAATCGCACTATCCACTACACCACAGAGGGGACATTGATGCTTTCACGGCCCGTAATTGTAGACATGATATAGAAAATAAGGTGAAATTCTTCACGTTTCAGAGAACTTTTCTCCGCATCTTCAGAATAAAATCTCAACTGTTCACGAGGAAGACTTCCCCAACAATGAAGGTTTGAATTTAGCCGTTAGTAATAGGAAGTGGTACGTTAATTCGTCACCAGATGGCTCACCGTGTGCTGGCACAGCACTAGCATTCCAAGTGGAAGCTGATGGCAACATCTAGAGTCGGTGTGGGAGAGGGGCATAATAGGTGTACATATGTTATGTAAGTGTGACAGAAACACAAGCCTGAAATGAAAATCTGGTGACAAGGAACGTACCAATTTGGACAACACCGAAACGAAATAAAAATAGTGAATGGACAGGGAAGAGAACTACCTATGTATATGCTTAATGTCTGGTAAACATGTCTAAACTTCCGGAGGTTGTTCAGGTATACCGTTTAAGTATATTGGTATAAGGTGACGGTGATGCTTGCTGTTTAAAGGGGAGTAACATCTAGGTCATCGGTCCCTAATGATACGAAATGAAACGAAATGCAATTATAATTCAAAAGTTCAAAATCATCCACTGCCCAGAATGAAAAACTTGACGATGAAGAATGAATGGATAGATATGAATTTAAAACAATCAGTGGATCTGACCCAAAAACTTTCATAAACAATTCCTTACCAAGGGATTGCTTCTAAAGCACAATCCTGAATCGAGGATGCTTCTTGTCTAAAGAGGTCGACGGCCCGTCATAATGGTACTTATCGCCAGTAAAGTAGAACCATGGTATTTGTCATGTTGCGGTACTAATTAAAAGACTAACGGTGTTCCACACATTATGGCACTACTCACAAGTATTGTACTTCGCACAGGTATAACGCAGACCTATGGTGTTTCTCACATAATGGCACCACACACAGGCAACGCAAACCTACGGTGTTCCTCATATAGTGTGTACTAATCACAGGCCATGGTGTTTCTTAGAATGGAACTAATCACGGGTACTGCAAAACCCATACAGACTCACCTTCTGTTGCCACTATTCACAAACCTATTGTGTACCTAACATAGTGGTACTACTCGCAAGTAAAGGCGACCCATGGTGTTCCCCGCGTGATGGCACTAATCACAAGTAGTTTCATGGTTCTAATACCATCCCTTGGTCGCCCCTTTTAGTCGCCTCCTACGACAGGGAGGGGATACCGTGGGTGTATTCTTTGTCCGCGTTCCCCGCTCACAGGGGGTATTGGTATAAGGGAGCCATGGCCTCCGGTTGTTCATTGTAGAATAAATGCATATCGTTTTGTTTCTTGTGCTAGTCAGCTTCATATCTGCACTGTATTGAAAATAATAATAATAATAATAATAATAATAATAATAATAATAATAATAATAATAATAATAATAATAATAATAATAATAATAATGCTGTAGAAGAAAAGTTACACAAGATGGAAAAGGCGTATGACATCACTAAGAACGTTTACAATAAGAAATGTTCATCTAAAAATCATAAAATAAGGGACTGCAATGCAGTGGTGAAACTAGA